>NC_090385.1:75757235-76973407 GCF_036365525.1 Heterodontus francisci | reverse complement strand
GGCCCAGTCGGAGATGACAACAGAGCAACACCTTTCGAAGCAGACTGACGCAGCAGGCTTTCTGGCATGAGCACAAGCATTGCTTCGGGTGGAGGGGCGGGGGGGCGGCGGGGTCACAGGTCCAGACATGCTATCATTCTGATCAGTGGCAACACATTCCCTTCCCATTGCAGGACTGCCCCTGCTATTAGGCTGCAGCTCAGGCATGCCACTGGTTTACTAATAAGCAGGTTGGAGGAGATCCAGCACCTGATTGAAACCTCTATCCGTACAAGACAGAGGAGATAATTGAGCTCTGAAACTCCTTGGCCCCATTATGACCATCCCTCAGCGATGCTATTAGTGCTGCCAGACATGCCTGCATGAATAGCTCAATGTAAAATCCACTGTGGTGACTACATGGTCTGTGGATGACTGCAAAATGTCGATGCCATGCACCACAATTCCACATCTGAGGGTATTTTATGATTCCATGGTGGTTAACATGCTGTGACTGTTTTCTAGCAGGCAGTCCAATGCTTTACAGAATTAATGGTGCAGAGTAATCATCCTTCTTTTAAAGGCGGGCCCCTGAAATATGCATCTGTGTCCTGTTTAGCAGAGCTAACGCTCCAGATTGCCATCTATTAGCTGTTTGCTGAACGGTCCTTTCCAAACACGTTTGCTCTTGCACACTTGTGCCCAGTGAATCACACAGTGCACTTAAACGTAAACTTATTACATCTTCTTCTTCTTTGGCCTCCTTGTCTCGGGAGACAATGGGTAAGCGCCTGGAGGTGGTCATACATAGACATATATATATATTATATATAATTCGGGGTGCTAATTTCTGTACTGGTGCTTGGAAGGGTCACAGTGAGTGACTGGAAAGTTCTGCTCCTTGGTGTGTGCTGCTGCAAGACCCGAGATGTTGGATGGCCCTAGAAAGATGGGAAAAAGGCCAAGGGTTAATCATTCCAGACCTTTTCAACTCATGACCTATGTGATGCAAAGTGTCGGTTTCTTGTAATTGGAAAGGTAAGAATGGGAGATGGTGCATCTTCTCGAGGCTTCTCCTCCTCCATCTCTGTTACAGGAGTAGCCGGGTCCTCTGCTGGACCCAGGAAAAGGAGTTAGGGACATGGGTTGGCATATGATGACATGAAGGATAGCAGTAGCAGATGAGTGGCAGTGCAGAGCACTGCCAAGTTGTCATGCCAGCTGTGTACATGAGACAAGTATAAAGGGAGAAGCAAAGGAAGATGCCCAAATGCTCTGCTGTGCAAGACTTCCAGCCTCACCATCTCTATTGTTGTGTGCTCTCTCTCTACCAGTTACATTGATGGCTGCTTCCTCCATTTGTGTGAGCACTGGCATCGAGACAGGAGTTCTTCCTATGCTTGCACTCGTCTTTCTGTTGTATGTTAGCTTTCCTGCAAAAAATGACTGTGGGTTAGTATGTGTCGTTTCTAGGAGTTTTGAAGATATGTCAGGCAATTTATGTGCATACTGAGAGGAAGAATCAGGAGGTGTGGGCAACAGTGAAAGTTGTTTGTAGGCTGTAGCAGCTGTCATGTTTACGACTGCAAGCAGAAGGAAGTGCAGTGAAGTGTCATATTGTGATGGGAAAAGAAGCATGGAAAATGGGGCAGGGAAGGATTGCTAATGCTGACAAAAGTAAAACGATGCAGGGCTGTGCAGAGAGTGACAGAGATATGAAGTCTTAACTTAGCAATACTGATGAGGTTGTTAAATTTCTTCCAGCAGTGGTGCCAGCTTCTGAGTACAATGCTTGGGGTATTAATGTGCTCTGCCACCTCTGTCCATTGTTTCTGGCAAATTTGCCAAGGTTCCTGGTGGCCATGAGAGGAGAAGAGGACCTCCATCCTGCTACTCGTTCACTCAATTAGCACCTCATGCCACGACCAGAAAATCTTAGAGCAAAAACAAGAAATGCTGGAATCACTCAGCAGGTCTGGCAGCATCTGTGGAAAGAGAAGCAGAGTTAACGTTTCGGGTCAGTGACCCTTCTTCGGAACTGACAAATATTAGAAAAGTCACAGATTATAAGCAAGTGAGGTGGAGGTGGGGCAAGAGATAACAAAGGAAAAGGTGCAGATTGGACCAGGCCACATAGCTGACCAAAAGGTCACGGAGCAAAGGCAAACAATATGTTAATGGTGTGTTGAAAGACAAAGCATTAGTACAGATTAGGTGTGAATACACTGAATATTGAACAGCAGCAAGTGCAAACCTGAAAAAAACAGTGGGTAAGCAAACTGAACAAACTAAGATGAATTGAAATAAATGCAAAAAAAGATTGTAAAAAATGTAAAAAAAGAATGTAAAAAAAAGGAAGAAAAAATAACTAAAAATGAAAGTAAAATGGGGGGCTGTCATGCTCTGAAATTATTGAACTCAATGTTCAGTCCAGCAGGCTGTAGTGTGCCTAATCGGTAGATGAGATGCTGTTCCTCGAGCTTGCGTTGATGTTCACTGGAACACTGCAGCAATCCCAGGACAGAGATGTGAGCATGAGAGCAGGGGGGAGTGTTGAAATGGCAAGCGACCGGAAGCTCAGGGTCCTGCTTGCGGACTGAGCGGAGATGTTCCGCAAAGCGGTCACCCAGTCTGCGCTTGGTCTCCCCATGTAGAGGAGACCACACTGTGAGCAGTGAATACAGTATACTACATTGAAAGAAGTACAAGTAAATCGCTGCTTCACCTGAAAGGAGTGTTTGGGGCCTGGGATAGTGAGGAGAGAGGAGGTAAATGGGCAGGTATTACACCTCCTGCGATTGCAGGGGAAGGTGCCCTGGGATGGGGACGAGGTAGTGGGGGTAATGGAGGAGTGGACCAGGGTGTCGCGGAGGGAACGATCCCTTCGGAATGCTGACAGGGGAAGGGAGGGGAAGATGCGACTGGTAGTGGCATCACGCTGGAGGTGGTGAAAATGGCGGAGAATGATCCTTTGGATATGGAGGCTGGTGGGATGAAAAGTGAGGACAGTGGGAACCCTGTCACAGTTCTGGGAGGGAGGGGAAGGGGTGAGGGTAGAGGTGCGGGGAATGGGTCGGACACGGTTGAGGGCCCTGTCAACCACAGTGGGGGGAAATCCTCGGTTGAGGAAAAAGGAGGTCATATCAGAAGCACCGTCATGGAAGGTAGCATCATCAGAGCAGATGCGTCGGAGACGGAGAAACTGGGAGAATGGAATGGAGTCCTTACAGGAGGTAGGGTGTGAAGAAGTGTAGTCAAGGTAGCTGTGGGAGTCGGTGGGCTTATAATGGATATTGGTAGACAACCTATCCCCAGAGATGGAGACAGAGAAGTCGAGGAAGGGAAGGGAAGTGTCAGAGATGGACCATGTAAAGGTGAGAGAAGGGTGGAAATTGGAAGCAAAGTTGATAAAGTTTTCCAGTTCGGGGCGGGAGCAGGAAACGGCACCGATACAGTCATCAATGTACTGGAAAAAGAGTTGGGGGAGGGGGCCTGAGTAGGACTGGAACAAAGAATGCTCGACATATCCCACAAAAAGACAGGCATAACTAGGACCCATGCAGGTACCCATAGCGACACCTTTTACTTGAAGGAAGTGCGTGGAGTTGAAGGAGAAGTTGTTCAATGTGAGAACAAGTTCAGCCA
Source organism: Heterodontus francisci (assembly GCF_036365525.1). NCBI lineage: Eukaryota > Metazoa > Chordata > Chondrichthyes > Heterodontiformes > Heterodontidae > Heterodontus > Heterodontus francisci. The sequence goes on along the minus strand of NC_090385.1, from coordinate 76,969,783 downwards.
GGCAGAGGAGGGTGGTGGTGGATGGGGACTGGTTGGGCCTCTGTTCAAGGACGAAGCGGAGAGCCCTCAAACCGTCCTGGTGGGGGATGGAGGTGTAGAGCGATTGGACGTCCATAGTGAAGAGGAGGCGGTTGGGACCAGGAAACTGGAAATTGTCAAAATGACGTAGGGCGTTAGAAGAGTCACGGATGTATGTGGGAAGAGACTGGACCAGCGGAGAAAAGATAGAGTCTAGATAGGAAGAAATAAGTTCAGTGGGGCAGGAGCAGGCTGACACAATGGGTCTGCCGGGACAGTCCCGTTTGTGGATTTTGGGAAGGAGGTAGAAGCGGGCTGTCCGGGGTTGTGGGACTATGAGGTTGGAAGCCGTAGAGGGAAGATCTCCAGAGGAGATGAGGTCAGTGACAGTCCTCACAGAAAATCTTGGAGGCCTGGTCAATGTAATTTTGCCAGTGGATTCTGAAAGTCCATTACCAGAAACTGGCATTGAAAAGAGGTAAGCCATTTAGGACTGAGAGGAGGAGCAATTTCTTCACTCAGTGAGTGGTGAATCTTTGGAAGTTTCAACCCCAAAGGGCTGTGGAGACTTACTCATTGAGTACATTCAAGACAGAGATCAATAGATTTCTAGATATTAAAGATATCAAGGGAAATGTGTGGGGAAATGACATTGAGGTGGAAGATCAGCCATGATCTAGTTGAATGGTGGAGCAGGCTCGAGGGGCCGAATGGCTACTCCTGTTCCGATTTCCTATGTTCCCATATTCCAATGCAATACCCCTTTAAGAGGTGCCAGCTGCTTTTCAGTAATGCCAGCCCAGTCTGATTTTGTACACTCCCAATAACAAGCTGACTCTGTGCAACATGATCGACATCAACAGCTCACTGCTGACATTTAATTGGAAACAGCCACAAAATTTGGTCAGGTCTCCTATCCGGTGGGCAGAGTAGGCACATCACCTGCTCAATCTGTGCTGTGAACGATAATTGATCCCTTCCTGTATTGTAACTGGATTCAGAAGGGCAGCCACCAAGACAAAACTCGAAAAAAAAATCTAATCTTTGTTGCATTCCTATTGTGCTGCATGACTTTGACGTGAAAGATAGTTTCATAAGTCGGCAAAACTTTGGGTAATTTGATACCTCTGGTGATATATACCAAGGATCTGTATTGATAGACTGCCCCGCTCCTATACAATAATGCTAGATGAGACCTATATTCACTGTATGAACTGAAGAGATTTCACTCCATAAATACTCAAATGGTATCTTACCACAGAAATATGATGCTATAGTTTCTTGTCTAGTTTCTAACAGTCTGTGGTGCCTGCATTATTTGAAGATCCTGAGAGCTCACGTTGCGGTCTCCTCTACATTGGGGAGACAAACACAGACTGGGTGACCGCTTTGCAGAACACCATCTCTCAGTCCGAAAACATGACCCCGAGCTTCCTGTCGCTGGCCATTTCAACACACCCCCCTGCTCTCATGCCCACATCGCTGTCCTGGGCTTGCTGCAGTGTTCCAGTGAACATCAACGCAAGCTCGAGGAACAGCATCTCATTTACTGATTAGGCACGCTACAACCTACCAGACTGAACATTCAGTTCAATAATTTCAGAGCATGACTGGACCTTTTTTCTTTTTTTCTTTTATATTTTTCATTTTTGTTTTATTTTAGTTTGTTTTATCATTCATTTTTTTTAACCATGTGCCTACCCACTGATTTTTTTCATGTTAGTGCTTTTGGCCAGGGCTGTTCATTTTCGATCATTTAATACCCTCTCTGTGCACTAATGCTTTGTCTTTCACGATACCATTAACACACCCTTTGCCTTTGCTCCATGACCTTCTGGTCAGTTATTCTCTGTGACCCTCTGTCCTTCCCTTTTGCTATCTTTTGCCCCATTCCCTCTTTATTTGCTTAAAGCCTACTACATTTCTAACCTTTACCAGTTCTGATGAAACATCACTGACCTGAAACGTTAACTCTGCTTCTCTCTCCACAGATGCTGCCAGACCTGCTGAGCATTTCCAGCATTTTCTGTTTTTATTACATCAATGCAAGTTGTTGTTGTTGAATGACCAACTACTTACAGGTTAGTTGCTGGTTTATTTCTTCTGGCTGTATTTTGTTTATTCATTGATAGGATATGGGTGTCACTGGCAACACCAGCATTTATTGCCCATCCCTAATTGCCCTTGAGAAGGCAGTGGTGAGCTGCCTTCTTGTACTGCTGCAGTAAGGAGGGAGTTCCTGTACTTTAACCCAGCATCAGTGAAGGAACAGCAATATATTTCCAAATCAGGATGTGTGTGTCTTAGAGGGGAACTTGCAGGTGGTGGTGTTCCCATACATCTGCTGCCCTTGTTCTTCTAGGTGGTAGAGGTCGCAAGTTTGGAAGGTGCTGTTGAAGAAGCCTTGGTGGGTTGCTGCAGTGCATCCTGCAGATGGTACACACTGCTGCCACTGTGCACCAGTGGTGGAGGGAGTGACTGTTGAAGGTGGTGGACAGAGTGCCCATCAAGCGGGCTGCTTTGCCCTGGATAGTGTCAAGCTTCTTGATTGCTGTTGGAGCTGTACCCATCCAGACAAGTGGAGAATATTGCATCACAGTTCTGGCTTGTGCCTTGTAGATGGTGGATATGCTTTGGGGAATCAGGATGTGAGTTACTCCACACAAAATTCCCATTCTCTGACCTGCTCTTGAAACCACAGTATTTAAATTGCTGGTCCAGTTAAGTTGCTGGTCCATGGTAACCCTCAGGATGTTGATGGTGGGGGATTCAGCAGTAATGTCATTGAATGTCTAGGGAAGGTTGTTAGACTCTTGTTGGACATGGTCATTGCCAATCAATTGTGTGGCATGAATGTTACTTGCCACTTATTAGCCCAAGCCTAAATGTTGTTCAGGTCTGGCTGCATGTGGGCACAGACTACTTCATTATCTGAGACGTGACCACTTGGCCTCAATGCAAAAATAAAGGCCAATACAAAATACAAAAATCAATCTGTATTTATAAATGAAATCATGACATTTTGCAGATAAAGTAACTTATCTCCTTGTGCTTTTCCTTAGTGCCTGTCTTTCATGTGATTTTGCCCATCCTAGTGCAGTTATGAGGTGCTACCTCAGTGGCTGCAGCATGGTTGGTGGAAGGCTGCTAACTTACACTGGAAGAAACTGCAAATGGCCTTGGAGGATGACCCCCAGCAGCTCTCAGCCAAGAAGGCCTGTCTTTAGATTGCACCATCTAAGCATGGGCAGCAGCAGTCTGGGATGGCTGACTGACAGGCAACAGCAAAGCCACTGACAGAGTGGCAGAGAGTGAGAAAAGTGCTGTCATCCTGAAGGGGGATAACGGGTTTGTGGTCCATGGAGCCACTGCCACTGTCCCAGGGCAGCGCCTCAGCAATCCGAGTAATCTATTGGAGAACAGATTGAAGGACTGTTGTGATATGCTGGAAGCCCCTTTGAACACTGGTATCTGCAGCCATGTTGGCATCAGTCAGACTCACTTGTGATTATATGGGCAAATTGCAGGTATGCTGCCCATGATTTTCCATCCATAATGATACACAATACATGCATTTGTGACAATTTACAAGGTTGCCAAATGCTCAGCTACATACCAACTTGTGTGATTGTATGAACATGCTGCATGCAAGTCTTTTGTGTTTCGCACCAGTGTTAGTGCTGAAATGAAATGTTGCCTGAGTTCTTTACTTGGTGTCTCAGTGCAATCAGCCCCAAGTTCAAAATGAACTGCTGTTGGTATTTTAAGGTGGTAGCACTCTCTTATCTGAATCAGTACCTGCCTACCTACCTACCATCCTTGCTTCCTTGATTCCTTCCTTCGTAGGTACCGATATTTTGACTCCCTTAATCAGCATCGCAAAAACAGATTGTCTGTTCACTATCACATTGCTGTTTGTGGGAGTTTGCTGTGTGCAAATTGGCTGCTGCATTTCCTATATGTACAACAGTGACTACGCTTCAAAAGTGCTTCATTGCCTGCAAAGCACTTTGAGATGTCTGGTGGTCATGAAAAGCACCATATAAATGCAAGCCTTTCTTTATTTTCCACCACTATAAAGTCAAAAACATTTTGGCGTCCTTGATTTCATGACCTGTAGAGGTTGGGTTTGGTGATGGGGGGTGGGGGTACTGCTTGGTTAACCTGCCCTGGTATTTTGAGCTATACTGCTGATTAGAGGATAAGTCTCAGCTCCAAACTGAGAAATCCTCCTTTGCAGCCCCTTTTGGAGCAACGCCCCATCCTTAATACAGCAATCCTGCATTTATGACCCATTGTTTCCATCCTGAACTGCTATCAGCAAATTATCAAGCAGCTCAGTTTTAATTGGGAGCAGCAGCTCTTTCATAGCTGCTGACTCATCAGATACCCTGTCCACAAATTCAGAACATTACTACGGCATCAACTGATCAGTGCAGTACAACTCATTACTATGTAGTCTGTAAGCTACTTATGCACAATGTGTACAATGCATCAGGGACCTGCAACCACTGTGACAAGAATGCATAATTGACCACTTGAATCAAGGTGATGTTTGGGCTAGAATTTCTACAAACAGAGGATATGATTAGTCTTTTTTTCCTTCTGCAGTGCATTCATTCTGCAATGTACGGTGAACAACAGACAATAATGAACAGACAATCTACACAAAACAGGAAAGCTTTAAAAAGTACTTCTATCTCTGAGGGACATTTGACAATTATTTGGCTGCTTTTACTGTCAATCATCATCAACCAAAAATGAGAGATCATTCTGCTTCAGGATTAGATTTTACATGTAAACTACATGATTGGATTGAAAATTCTCTAAAACAGGACTGAATGCACTGAAGTCACTCATTATTTTAATGTGTCTTTATTGCACTCATTATTGCAATCCATCATATCGCATTATATATGTTGTTATCATTCATACCTGCCCAAGGGGTCTGCCACACGCCCTTATTGTTAATCCTGCCATCCACTCATTTGTTAACACAAGCCAGACTATTTCATCTTGAAATAACAATGAATTTCCCTGAATTTCCAAGTTCTCTTCAATATGTAGGCTCCTTCTCTCTTGTCATCTCAAGTCCTTCACAAATATCCTATGACCTGGCATTCCCATCCTTTGGAGTGAGCCCCTTCTTTCTAATCAGATTTCCTGCTGTCGATAACTCAAACATCTTATTCTGAATCAATATAGATAATTCATTTGCTCTGATTATTGCTTTGATAACCTGTGAATCAGCATCATTTTCATATCTGATGAATAGAATTAAGTTGAGGAGGACAACTAAGCACAAGAAAAGGAAGGGTTGAGATCAGTGGCACTCATCCAATATTGTAGACCATGGCACATCCCAACAGAAGAAAACCTCAAGTGTATGCTCTTCAACAGGGCTTAAAACTGATATTCTAGGCAGAGGAATGATAAATTACTCCTTCCAAACTCCTCCTATAAGCATATCATTTTCTTTGTGTCTGTAGCCTGCTTTATAATAATATTACATTCTCACATCATAGCAAGCTAGCTGGGCATTTTGGCTTTCTCTTCCAATTACACAGAGCTATCTACAACCTTTTACTGTGTATTTTAGAATTATTGCCGTGAAGAACTCCTTTCAAACTCCTGCGATCAGGCTGCTCCGAAAGAATTTCCCAACTATAACTGGTTCTTCTTCTTCTAAATATGAAGGATGGTCATTTACATTTTGCTGTTAATCACTTACATGAAAAATGGATTTCATAATTTCTAAATCCTAAAATATGTGTCTCCGTTGCAAACTCTACAGGCAGGATTTTCCTCATGGGTTCCGAACCGCATTGTCAGTCTCAAATGTGAGTCAGAAGCCCGCACTCTGTAGGAAACAGTCAGTATGACTTCCCCAGAGTGGCCAATTAATGGCCAGAGGGCAGGCTCCCAAAGCTGGAGGACCAATCAAAAGTCTTCCAGCTTGGAAGCAGCAGTAGGGTGCAATGGAAGCTATGTGAGTGAGAGGGCACTTCAAAATGGAGGTCCCCTCTTTCCAACTTCTTTAACTTTAAAATAAGAAATGTTTTTGCAGCCAGGCCAACATTTGTTTGGAGGGCTTCAACCCTCTACAGGGTGGCCTATGGATGCTGCTGCACCCAGGCTGGCAGGGATGGCCTCTAGGCCTGCCTCAGGCACTGCGGCACAGTGACGCAGTGGTTAGCACCGCAGCCTCACAGCTTCCAGCGACCCGGGTTCAAATCTGGGTACTGCCTGTGTGGAGTTTGCAAATTCTCCCTGTGTCTGCGTGGGTTTCCTCTGGGTGCTCCGGTTTCCTCCCACAGCCAAAAGACTTGCAGGTTGATAGGTAAATTGGCCTTTATAAATTGCCACTAGTATAGGTAGGTGGTAGGGAAATATAGGGACAGGTGAGGATGTGGTAGGAATATGGGATTAGTGTAGGATTAGTATAAATGGGTGGTTAATGGTCGGCACAGACTCGGTGGGCCGAAGGGCCTGTTTCAGTGCTGTATCTCCAAATCTAAATCTAAATCTAAATCTAAAAATGAAGTGGAGAGGTTTGAGGCAATATCTGAAGAGTTTCTTGTTACTGTGCTTCGAGCTCACTGTGGAATCCTTTTGTCGGTAGTTCTTGTTTGTAGATAATTCTTGCTTTTTGTTGGGGCCCAGTATTCTTCTTAAACCTTGTTCACTGTAGGAAACGTTTCCCTCTTGGGGTTCCTGTGTCTTCAATGGATTCCAAAGCTGGTGAGAACGAGATGAGAGCAGACAGGAGAGAGATGTTCTCAATCCAGCAGCCAGGAGCTTTCTGAGTTCAAATTCTTAATGGCGAGTTCAAAAAAACTTGCAACAGCCAATTAGTCATGTGACTAAACTGGTCTGACCACGTCTTCTGTGTGTTGGGAGCAGGGACCGGTTCCTTTGTTCCAACACAGGCTGCTAGTAAGCAAAAAATGTATTTCCGACTAGGGGCCTGGCAATTCCTTGTATTAGGCCGTCTTTTCTTCCCAGCAACAATTTGAAGTTTAATGTCCATGTGGCAAAATTAATGTGCCTCATTCTTGGCAGGTAGGGGCCTGAATGACAATGTTATTAGTCGCTTGGTTATCAGGGACCAATACAATTGTTGATTCCAGCTTTCCACCCTTGTTGTCCACCTCTCAGCACCTGTCCACGTCACCCTTCTTGCAGCTGATTCTGTGTTTACTCCTTTTCACTGGCTGCTCCCTTTTTCTGGCTGCTTTGTGCCTTAGTCATTCCAGGCCTCACTAGCTCCTGCTCACTTCTGTGCATGTGTCAAGTAAAATGTTGCCATTTTGTGGTACTACTAAGATGAATTTTATTTCTCGGCCTCTAGTACAAATCTTAAATGAATAAGACAGTCTGTCTAAGTGATTATATAGGAAAGCTCCTGCTACAATCAGTCACTTTAAATATCTTTTGAAAGAAAACGTATTTTGTATCATTTGTGCGATAAATATAGCATTTTATATCTATAATCATAAAGGAAATGTAAAGGAAGCTGTGGGGCAAACTATTAACAATCAAAGCAATTTTCAAGTTAAAAGTAGAGCTATTGGTTAAAATGGGGAGCAATCATGTGGTTGAAGTGCTTTAGTTTAATTTTACAGGTCAAGTAAATTTAGCTTTTTGTCTGTTGTCCTCGGAAATGCAAGCCTAACCTCTAGCTGTTAATGTTAGCCTGGTCTCAATAAAGTCACTTATATGGCTGAATAAAATAACAGTTTTTATAACAACCACCTAATTCTAGTAATTGTTGGAAGAACAGAGAGAAAGAAAGAAAGACATGCTTGTGAGATTAAAAAAGAGCTGCAACAATGCAGAATACATACATGGAAAACCAAAATGCTCAGTTTTCTGGTTTAAAACAAAAGTCCCCTTGCTTCCTGTGATTTTTCATGCGACATGTCACGCTTCTGCACGTGTGATGTCCATACTCAGGGAAGTGCTGGCCTTGGCAAACCCAGCTCAGCTTTTAAAAAAATTCTAATTTCTATGCGTCGGTGGTGGTGGAGGGAGTGAGTGTTGTAGGTGGTGAATGGGGAGCCAATCAAGCAGGCTGCTTTGTCCTGGATGGTGTCGAGCTTCTTGAGTGGTGTTGGAGCTGCACCCACCCAGGCAAGTGGAAAGTATTCCATCACACTCCTGACTTGTGTCTTGTAGATGGTGGACAGGCTTTGGATAGTTAGAAGGTGAGTTACTTGCCACAGAATTCCCAACCTCTGACCTGTTCTTTTAGCCACAGTACTTATATGGCTGGTCCAGTTCAGTTTCTGGTCAATGGCAAACCCCAGGATGTAGTGGGGGATTCAGTGAAGATAATACCATTGAATGTTAAGGGGAGATGGTTGGATTCTTGCTTGTTGGAGATGGTCATTGCCTGGCATGTGAGTGGCACGAATGTAACTTGCCACTTAACAGCCCAAGCCTGAATGTTGTCCAGGTCTTGCTGCATATGGACACAGACTGCTTCAGTATGTGAGGAGTCACAAATGCTGCTGAACATTGTGCAATCATCAATGAACATTCCAACCTGTGATCTTATGATGGAGAGAAGGTCATTGATGAAGCAGCTGAAAATAGTTGGACCTGGGACACTACCCTGAGGAATTCCTGCAGTGGTGTCCTGGGACTGAGATGATTGACCTCCAACAGCCACAACAATCTTCCTTTGAGGAGAGTTACCCCCCTGATTCCCATTGGCTCCAGTTTTGCTGGGGCTCCTAGATGACATAGTCAAATGCTGCCTTGATGTCAAGGGCAGTCACTCTCACCTCACCTCTTGAGTTCAGCTCTTTGGTCCCCCACTATCAACATCCTGGGGGTTACCATTGACCAGAAACTGAACTGGACCAGCCATATAAGTACTGTGGCTACAAGAGCAAGTCAGAGGCTGGGAATTCTGTGGTGAGTAACTCACCTCCTGATTCCCCAAAGCCTGTCCATCTTTTTCAAGGCACTGGTCAGGGGCGTGATGGAATACTGTCTACTTGCCTGGATGATTGCAGCTCCATCAACATTCAATAAGCTAGACACCATCCAGGACAAAGCAGCACGCTTGATTGTCACCCCATCTACCACCTTAAACATTTACTCCGTCCACAACTGATGCACAGTGGCAGCAATATGTACTGTCTGTGAACATACGAACGTATGAATTAGGAGCAGAAGTAGGCCACTGCACTGCAGTAACTCACCAAGCCTCCTTCGACAGCACCTTCCAAACTCGTGACCTCTACCACCTATAAGGACAAGGGCAGCAGATGCATGGGAACACCTGCAAGTTCCCCTCCAGCAACACATCATGCTGACTTGGAACTATATAGTTGTTCCTTCACTGTTGCTGCCACAAAATCCTGGAATTCCTTTCCTAACATCACAGTGGGTGTACCTACATCCTAAGGACAACAGCAGTTCAAGAGGTGGCTCACCACCACCTTCTCTAGGGCAATTAGGGATGGGTGATAAATGCTGGCCTAGCCAGTGACTCCCACATCCCATGAAAGAATTTTAAGAAAGGCATGGATGAGAGTTTCAGCAGCAGATGAGCTCAGGCACGGGCAGTGTTATGGAGATAGAAGTAAGTGGTCATAATGGTGGCACCAATGTGGTGAAAAAAGCTCATGTCGAGGTCAAATATGACACCAGGATTGCGAGCAGCCTGGTTCAGCCTCAGACAGTTGCCAGGGAGAAGGATGGAAATGGTGACTAGGGAATAGAGTTTGTATCAGCGACTGAAGACAATCGCTTCAGTCCTCTCAATTTTTAATTGGAGGAAATTTCTGCTCATCCAGTACTGGATGTCAGACAAGCAGTCTGACAATTTACAAACCGTGCAGGGGTTAAGGGAGGTGCTGGATGTCATACCTGTGAAAATGAACACTGTGTTTTTGGATGTTGTTGCCAAAGGGCAGCATGTAGATGAGAAATGGGAGCTGATGGTGTCAAATGGGTGATATCGAATTAGCCACACATTATACACCCTGCACAATTTTCCTTTCCATTGACTTCAAACCCAGCAGAAACAGGACAAATTTGCAGATGATTCTAAACTAGGAGGATCAGCGGAATTGGAGGCGGCAGCTCAAAAAATTGTTGAATGAGCTGGAAAAAAAAGGCAAATGAAGTTTAGTAGAGACACATGTAAAATACTGCACATTTTAATGAAAAATGGCACATCTACATATGCTGTGAATGATATTGAAATAGCTACAGATGACATTGAAGAAGATCTGGGAATCTTAGTGACTTGGTGTTCATTAACCCCCAGCCAATGCAGAGCAGCAAATAAACTGAGCCAATAACTCTTTAACTATACAGACAAAACAGTCGAATGCAAGTCCAAAAAAGTCATGATCAAACTGTTCAGTGCGCTGGGCAGATAATGCCTTGGGTGTGGTGCCCAAATCAAAACACAAGAGAAACATTCATGTCTGAGTGATAATGAGTAGAAATAGATAGAACTTACAACATGGAAATAAATTATTTGGCTAATTAATCCATGTCAGCAATTACCCTCCACATTTAGTCCTAATCACATTTAGCCACTATGTTCCTGTATTTCTTTATAGCATTTTACTTCAATCATCTATCAAATATAACCTTGAATGGAGACAGTTCTGACCTCAACTATTAAGCCTGAATTCCACACCCCAGTACTCTGGGTAAGGAAGTCTCTCCTGCATTCTGCTGTATGGGGGCAAAAGTGCATGGTCCCTGAAATCAGGTGAAGGGATCACAATGCGATTACCCTGCACCTGTTCAAAGTGATGCATGCAACATGCAAACTTTGTGCTGCCTGCTTCTTATAATGATTGTAGCATGAAGCCCAGGACTGAGCATGCTGCAGAGTGACTGCATGTCACTGAAGGGAGCCCAAGTTCATGTGAGGCTAGCTAAGGCTAGCCTGCACTATTTAAAGCCAGACAGCACCACTTAAAGGTGAGGGGCATTCTGGCTGCAACAGGGTGTGAAAATGCTTGAAGGAGAGTGGAAGACAAGGAAGAAGCTACAAAAATGAGACAACAGGACTAAGAGTGTGCCCCATGGTTTTCAGATGCTATGCTGGAGGTCTTGGTGCAGGAGGTCGACAGGAGGAGAGTAGTCTTCTTCCCAAAGAGGGCCAGGAGGCCCACCAGGCAAGTGCTGAGAAGGCTGTGGGAGCAGGCAGCTATGGCAATCAATGTCACCAGTCTAGTCCTGAGGACCTAGATGCAGTGCTGCAAGACATTTAATGACCTCACACGAGTGGTCAAGGTCATTGAATGCATTCTTACATGCCATATCCTAACAACTGCACCACTAGTCTCACACACTGCTCCATTCGCCACACATTTCTCAACCTCTATATCAACCACAACTGAAACCTCACATTCATATTCATCACCTCAGCCTCACACAGTTAGCATTGCTGGAGTTCTGATGAAAGGTCACAGAACTGAACGTTAACTCTGCTTCTCTCGCCACAGATGCTGCCAGACCTGCTGAAAATTTCCAGTACTTTGTGTTTTTATTATAGCATTGCTGGAGGCCACACATACAAATCCCACAGCTTTCACACATGCTACCAGCTATTCAGCTCTGGCAGGAATCACTCAAAAACATGACACCACATTGACTGACTCACTTCCCTCTCCTTTGTAGGACCAAGTGACCCATAATAGATGGCAGCAGCAGCTAACCAGCAGGATGAGAGGAACAGCTGCATGTGCTGATCCCCATGGAGAAGATGGTGCAGGGAATAATTGAAGCAGCCACCACTGAGGCCGTGGCCAACAGTGTCGCTGAAGCCATTGAGGATGATGGTTGTTCCTGCCTAATGCACCTTCTCAAATCCCACTTCACTCTCATCCCACAATCTGTTATGATAGACTAACCATGCACCTCCTGCTCCCCTTCCCTCACCCAAACCCTGCCCTTCTGCATTTTTGCTTTCAGTACCCACCTGACTAACCAGTGGTGCCTGAGGATGAAGGCCTAGAGTGGGAGCAGATTGAGAAGGAAGAAACACTGTCACTTGATCTGAAACTTGCAGCCACCAGCTTAGATACTGGCACAATGTGAACCTCAGAGGATAGCATAGAAGCAGAATCTGCATGTGGTGGATTACCAGGCAGGAGTGGGCGGCAGCCACGTCAGGGGAAAGGATCATGTGGGTGCCAACTCCTCAGAGGGAAAGGTTGTACATGAGTTCTGCTGCAGAGGACTCAGATGAGGACTTTGATGGGGCAGCTGATGGGCATGCGCACTGAAAAGCTTAATTTATTGGCGAACTTGGCAGAGAGCCTGCAACCACTGTCAGGAGAATGGAGGAGTCTCATGCCAGCTTGGCACAGGCCTTCACAAAGAGCTTAGAGCCCAGACTGTCCAGTGTGGAAGTGGTGGCCAATTCCATGAGAACACTTGTGGAGCCAACCATGATGCAGTGTTTGTCTTAGCTTACATTGCAGCACTAGCAGAAGCCACCCAACGTCTGAGTGCTTCTGTGGATGTACTCAGGATGACAGCAATCCATGCTCCCAGCACTGCCACTCCATCAGTGCCTTTGCTGTTGCCTGTCAGCCAGCCAGCCCAGACTGCTGCTATCCATGTTGGCACAGTGGCGCAGTGGCTAGCACCGCAGCCTCACAGCTCCAGTGACCTGGGTTCAGTTCTGGGTACTGCCTGTGTGGAGTTTGCAAGTTCTCCCTGTGACCGCAATGGGTTTCTGCCGGGTGCTCCAGTTTCCTCCCACAGCCAAAGACTTGCAGGTTGATAGGTAAGTTGCCCCTAGTGTAGGTAGGTGGTAGGAGAATGGTGGGGATGTGGTAGGGAATATGGGATTAATGTAGGATTAGTATAAATAGGTGGTTGTTGGTTGGCACAGACTCAGTGGGCCGAAGGGCCTGTTTCAGTTCTGTATCTCTCTATGTCAAGGTGGTGCAGTTTGAAGACAGGTCTTCAAGACCCAGAACTGTTTGATGTCATCCTGCAAGTCTGTCAGCAGCTTCCACCAGCTATGCTGCAGACAGTGGGGTAGGACTGCATAGAAGAACTAGGCCAGGCAAAGGCACCTGCAAGACAGCCACTAAGGGAATGCACAAGGGTGCTTAGTTGTATGGAGTATTAGATGAGTGGTCGGATAAAGTTAGTTGCTTTGTTGTGACTTTTATTTAAGGCTTGTGGCCAAGCGGATGCTGTGGTGGCCCATCACTGAGAGATGGTAAGGTGGGAAACTGTTGGATGGGGATCTGGAACTTCATTCCCAGGAGAGCCGGAGTCTGATGATGTACTCACAGACAGCCTGTCCAGAATGTGTGTGTGCCAGCCGCCTCCTCCCTTTCTCCTCATCCTCTTCCTCCTCCACCTCCTTATCTTCCTCCTCATCCTCCCTCCTCCTCCTGAGTTGCTTGCCGGACCTGTCGTGGCAAGAACTGTGCCCGCAAGATGGCCAGGCCATGGAGGATGCAACAGACCACCATGAATTGGGATTCCCACTCTGGAGAGTACTGGAGGGTCCTCGTGAGATGTCCAGGCAGAAGAACCGTTGCTTCAGCACCCCGATAGTCTGCTCAATGCGGTTCTCGGGTCAGCTGCTTCTCATTATATGAGTGCTGGCCACGTGTGGTGGGGTTGCAGAGGGGAGCTGTGAGCCAGTTGTAGAGTGGATAGCCCTTGTCATCAAGCAGTCACCCTCTGTATCAATGTGATGGTTGAAAGATTGCTGGAACAGCAGACTGGGGCAAGATGAATGAGTCATAACTGCTGCCAAGATAGCGGGTATCTACTGCATCATGTACTGGCTGTGGTTGCACATTGAGTGAGTTTCAGTACATCTCAGCATTGAGATGTGGGGCCCACAAAGCCACATGTGTTCTATTGACTGCACTCTGCACTATAGGGAAGTCTGCTGTCCTGGAAAAGCCACGTGTGCTTCTCCTGCTTATCTTATCTGATTAGAGAGAAGTTAATGAAGTACCTGTCCTGGCATACAGGACCTCAGTGACCTCTCTGAAGCAGCAATGCTCTGTGAACTGTGAGATGTTTATTATGTCACCTAATCCAATTCAGAAGGATCCGCTGCTGAAAAAATACAGGGCCACGGTCACCTTGACGGTCTCGCCCTGCTCTTATGCTGCATGTTTGGTTCCAAGAGGTGGCACAGTTCTGTGAAGCACAACCACTGAACACACTGCTCCTGCCTTGGGAGAAAGTAGAAGAAGAGCTCCCTCAAGACCCTAGGTGGGTATGGCTCCCCGCTGAGAGCACTCCTCCTCCTCCTTCTGTGAACAGCTTGCCTTTTTGGCTGCCTCTGCTCCATCTTTCTCTGATGCTGCATGCCAAAGGGTCTGCACCTACAGCCCCCATGACTGGAAGAAAGTGATGTACTCAGCAGCCTTGCAGTAGCAACCAACTTCTTCCCAACATCCAGCATTCCCAAAACTCACTGCCAATTATTCCACTTTTCTGAACTCCTTCAAGCAAGCAAGAGCCAGTAGGAAGTAATAAGCACCTAACCTGCAAGTTGGATGATGATGCCTTTAAAAAGCACTGGTAGGTGGTGCTGAATGCAAGTTCAGCTGCGCGTGCTTAAAAGAGGCTGTTAACTAGAGCGCACGAGGTCCAAAATGGCAGGTTGAGTGTCTAATCAGTGTTAATTGCTGACTTACATCATGATCGACCTACTCTGCATATTTCTAGCGCATGCAGTTAACGTCCACGCTAACAACGTCAACAACATGGCATTCGGCACAAGCCAAGCTGAAAGTGGGCGGGAGTGGCGCGGATGCCATTTTTTTTCCTAAACAGACACCTATAGCACCAAAATTACTGATGCTACAGAGCCGAATTTTGCAGCCGCTAAATTTTCAATTCTTTCTTTGCATTTATATTTCCTTTACCAGGCAGTATCCTAGTGACTATGTGTTGTACCCTCTCCAAATCCTTCTTCTAGTGTAGAGCCCATTGCTACATACTGTATTCTCATTGAAGTCTTATTAAAATTTTGTATAGGATCATAATTACTTGTTGGCTTTTATATTCCATTTTTATATTCTGTACCTCTTCTGATATAAAGTACTGCCTTTAATGTTCTGTGAACCTATACTCCTAAATCCCTCTGTTCTTCCACAGCACCTAGCCTACTTCCATACAGAGAATAATTATTGCTTTTTTTTACCAAAATGTATCTCCTCATACTGATTCAAATTAAATTCCACATGCCACATTTTAGCTCAGAGAAGAGCCACAAGGCTAATCCTCAGTCTTACAGATCTCAAGAAAGAAGAAATGAGATATCAAACAGGTAATCCAGAAAATTACTTTAAATTAGACCGTGAGGGTAGAACAAAGGGTTACAGAATTAAACTAGTAAAAGGAAAATTAAGAATGGATATCAGGAAGATTTTATTCACACAAAGGTGATAAATACATCAATAGAGATTATATAAGGAGCAGTTGAATCTAGCAATGAAGGTCATTCAGACTGGATGAGCTGAGATGTGCCAAATGTCTCCCACCCACCACCCCCCCCCCCCCCCACCCCACCCGCAACCCCATCTGTAATTATATTGTGAACATCTCTGACCTTAAGTATATCTAGCATACCCAGCTATTATGAGGAAACCAACAACCAACAACACTGCAATGGCCACAAATCATTGTCTAGCCCAACATTCATCATAGTGCATGTGCAAAGTGTACAATTGTACTATGAGGCTGATGCAACAAAATTGACAGAAGCTTTTATATAGTTCAGGGCTCTAAACATTTCATGTTCTCCTTAAAGCAGACCTTAATCACATTCTTCATCATTTCCACCAGGCCTCAATTTCACACCTAGTTTCCTCTGATCCCAAGCCTACTCCTCTAATTTACAGACATACTCAACATAGTCTTGTATCTCTGTTGGTATTATGCGCTCTCTCTCTAGATCTCTCTCTATCACTCTCTTTTGATGTAAGTTGCTCTTCCTACCGATATCCCCTTGCTTTTAACTCCAGACCTTCCATTAGTCTGTTACGTTGCTGCTCCCAACCCCGAGCTTTGCTCCAACTCCTGGCCTTGTACTTACCCTGGACTTCACTGCTAATTCCCTTCCCTTCCTATTTGATTTAATACACAGTGAGCATAGTACAATTGAGAATTGGTTGACAGGCAGGAAACAGTGAGTAGGAATAAACAGGTCTTTTTCCGGGTAGCAGGCAGTGACTAGTGGGGTACTGCAGGGGTCAGTGCTTGGGCCCCAGCTATTCACAATATATATTAATGACTTGGGTGAGGGAACTAAATGTAACATTTCCAAGTTTGCAGATGACACAAAGCTGGGGGGGGGGGGGGGGGGGGCGGGGTGCAAGTGAGCTGTGAGGAGGATGCAAAGAGGCTCCAATGTGATTTGGACAAGTTGGGTGAATGGGTAAATGCATGGCAGATGCAGTGTAATGTGGATAAATGTGAGGTTATCCACTTTAGTTGTAAAAACAGAAAGGCAGATTATTATCTGAATGGTGATAGATTGGGAAAGGGGGAGGTGCAACAAGACCTGGGTGTCCTTGTACACCAGTTGCTGAAAGCAAGCATTCAGGTGCGGCAAGCAATTAGGAAAGTAAATGGTATGTTGGCCTTCATTGCAAGAGGATTTGAGTACAGGAGCAAGGATGTCTTACTGCAGTTATACAGGGCCTTTGTGAGACCACATCTGGAGTATTGTGTACAGTTTTGGTCTCCTTATCCAAGGAAGAATGTTCTTGCCATGGAGGGAGTGCAAAGAAGATTTACTAGGCTGATTCCTGGGATGGCAGGATTGACGTATGAGGAGAGATTGGGTTGACTAGGCCTATATTCACTAGAGTTTAGAAGAATGAGAGGGATCTCATAGAAACCTGTAAAATTCTAACAGGACTAGACAGGCTAGATGCAGGGAGGATGTTCCCTATGGCTGGGGAGTCCAGAACCAGGGATCACAGTCTCAGGATACGGGGTGTGCCATTTAGAACCGAGATGAGGAGATATTTCTTCACTCAGAGCGTGGTGAGCCTGTGGAATCCTTTACTGCAGAAGGCAGTGGAGGCCAAGTCATTAAACATATTCAAGAAGGAGATAGATATATTTCTTAATGCCAAAGAGATCAAGGGATATGGGGAAAAAGCGGGAACAAGGTACTGAATTAGACAATCAGCTATGACCTTTTTTGAAAGGCAGAGCAGGTCCGAAGGGCCGAATGGCCTACTCCTGCTCCTATTTTCTATGTTTCCATGTTTCTATGTTCATTACTTTAGTAAAATGCACAGAGGGATTTAATCACAATTTGTGCTGTTAAAGGTTAAGAACACACATTTAATTTGTTAATTACAATCATAAATATAATCATGTGCAAGTCAACTTTAAAAAAATGCTTAATAGCATTGTGACATGGGAGATTGACTAGTGTACATAAACATATATGATAGAGTCATTATGGCACAGAAGGAGGCCATTCAGCCCATAGCGTCCATGCCGGCTTTCTATAGAACAATCCAATCAGTCCAATTCCCCCATTCTATTCCCATAGCCCTCAAACCTCTCCAAGTGCCTGTTGATTTTTTTTACCCTGATTATTATTTCTAAAAGCTTATCCACCAGTGATGTTAAACTGACCAGTCTGTCATTACTAGGAATGTCCTTACACCCTTTCTTGAATAAGGGTGTCACATTTACCACTCTCCGATTATCTGGCATGTTCCCTGTATCTAGGGAAGATTGTTATGGCAAACCCTTCTACCATCTCCGCTCCCACTTCCTTTAGCAATCTGAGATACAAGCCATTTGGACCAGGCAATGTATCCACTCTAAGCATAGCCAGTCATTCCAGTAAATTCTTCCTATCAATTTTGACCCTATCCCCCCTCTAGCATATCTGCTTCTAACAATATTTTGACAGTAAGTACCAATATAAAGTACTCATTAAGTATTCTAGCCTTGCCTTGCACCTTGGCTTCCCTTTTATGTTAACTGCCATTTAATTCTCATATCCTCTCTTTGCCAGTCTTATTTTCCTCCTCACTTCCCCGCTGAACCTATTGCATTTGACCTGGTTCTCACTTGAAGAATTCACCTGATATGCATCATACATCCTCTTTGTTTCTTTCCTACTGATCAAAGAAGTTCTCCTGAACATATTTCAGACTGCTCCCCCTTTCCCTTTACTCTAACATTATCCCAATTGATATTTGGGTAATTAAAGTCCCCCAAAATCACCACTCTACAGTTCTTGCACAGCTCTGTGATTTTTCTGAAGATTTGCTCCTCTATCTCTTAATATTAGGGATGGGCACTAAATGCTGGCCTAGCCAGTGACACCCACATCCCATGAACAAATAAAAGAAACTCTCTCTCACTATTTGGATGCCAATAGAAACCCCCAGCAGTGTATTCAAACGCTTTTTGCTTCTCAACTTCAGCCAAACTGATTCTGCCTTTTCCCCCTCAAGCACATCCTCTTACCAACACAACAATGTCTTCCCCAATCAATACCGACACCCTGCCTCCCTTTTTTTTCCTTCCCTATCTTTTCGAAACACTTTATATCCCTAAGTATTAAGCACCCAGTCCTCACTATTTTTAAGCCATGTTTCTATTATTCCCACGACTTCATATTCCCACACAGCTATTTGTGCTTGTAGCTCACTGACCTTATATGTACATTGGCATACATGGATTTAAAACCTGTCTTTGTATTCCTTGTAGTCCTTCTTAGTCTGCTCCGATCTAATATGGTACTACTTTCTTCTCTATTACTATCCAACACTCTCACGTTATGCACATTATTCTTCTTTTCCACTTCTACTCAGTCTTTCGGAAGGATAGACAGGAAGGAAAAGGAGGTGGTGTAGCTTTCTTAGTGAAGGAAGAGTTCAGTGCTGTAGTGAGAAATGATATAGGCACTGGAGATCAAGGCGTAGAATCAGTCTGGGTAGAAATAATAAATTGCAAGGGAAATAAGTCACTGGTGGGAGTAATCTATAAGTCCCCAAACAGTAGTTCCGCAGTGGGGCACAGTATAAACCAGGAAATACTGGGGGCTTGAAAGAAAGGTACGGCAATAATCATGGGTGATTTTAATATGCATATCGACTGGATTAGTCAAATTGGCAAGGGTAGCCTCGAGGGAGAGTTCATTGAATGTATTAGAGATTGTTTTTTGGAGCAATATGTCGTGGAACCAACCAGGGAGCAGGCTATTCTAGATTTGGTGTTGTGTAATGAGGTGGGATTAATAAATGATCTCATTGTTAAGGATCCTCTGGGGAAAAGTGATCATAGCATGCTAGAATTTCAAATTCAGTTTGAGGGCGAGAAGCAAGAGTCCCACACAAGCGTTCTGGAGTTAAACAAAGGTAATTATATAGGCATGAGGATAGATTTGGCCCTAGTGGACTGGGCAGGAAGACTACAAGATAGGGCAGTTGACAAGCAGTGGCAGATGTTTAAGGAGATATTCAATTTATCCCAACTAAAATATATTCCAGAGAGGAAGAAAGACTCTGGGGGGGCAGAAAACATCCATGGCTAAGCAAGGAAATTAAGGATAACATAAAGACAAAAACTAAGGCATACCATATTGCAAAGGCCAGTGGCAGGCTGGAAGATTGAGAAACTTTTAAAGATCAACAAAGGGTTACTAAAAAAGTAATAAAAAGAGCAAAGGTAAATTATGAAAGAAAACTAGCGCAAAATATAAAAACGAATAGCAAAAGCTTCTATAAGTATATAAAAAGGAAGAGAGTAGCGTAAGTGAATGTTGGTCCATTGGAGGATGAGACTGGGGAGTTAATGGCAGGGAACACAGAAATGGCAGAGACACTAAATCAGTATTTTGCTTCAGTTTTCACGGTGGAGGTCACGAGTACCATCCCAATAGTACCAGGTAATGCAAAGGTTATAGAAAGGGAGGAACTTAGAACAATCATCATCATTAGGGAAAAAATACTGAGCAAACTATTGGGGTTAAAGGCAAACAGGTCCCCAGGGCCTGATGGCCTACTTCCTAGGGAATTAAAGGAAGTGGCAGTGGAGATAGTGGATCCATTGGTTATAATATTCCAAAATTCTCTGGATACGGGAAAGGTTCCAGTGGATTGGAAAAAAGCTAATGTAACACCCTTATTCAAAAAGGGAGGGAGGCAGAAAGTAGGAAACTATAGACCAGTTAGTTTAACATCTGTCGTTGGGAAATTGTTAGAATCCATTATTAAGGAAGTAATAACAGGACGTTTAGAAAGTCAAAACGCAATCCATCAGAGTCAGCATGGTTTTATGAAGGGTAAATCGTGTTTGACTAATTTGCTAGAGTTCTTCGAAGCTGTAACAAGCAAAGTGGATAATGGGGATCCTGTAGATGTAGTATATCTGGACTTCCAGAAGGGGTGCCGCACAAAAGGTTAATACACAAGGTAAGATTATATGAGGTTAGGGGCAATTTATTAGCTTGGATAGAGGATGGGCCAACCAACAGAAAACAGAGAGTCGGGATAAATGGGTCTTTTTCTGGTTGGCAAGATGTAACTAGTGGGGTGCCACAGGGTTCGGTCCTCGGGCCCCAACTATTTACAATCTATACAAATGACTTGAATGCAGGGATAGAAGGTACTACACCCAAATTTGCAGATGACACTAAAATAGGTGGGGCAGTAAGTTGCAATAAAGAAATAAGAAATCTACAAATGGATATGGATAGGTTAGATAAATAGGCCAAAATTTGGCAGATGGATTTTAACTTGGATAAGTGTGAGGTTATCCACTTTGGTCGGAAGAATAAAAAGGCAAATTATTATCTAAATGGAGAGAAACTTCAGAGTGCATCGGTGCAGAGGGATCTGGGTGTCCTCGTGCATGAATCGCAGAAAACTATTTTGCAGGTACAGCAGGTAATAAGGAAGGCAAATGGAATTTTGACATTGATTGCTAAAGGAATAGAGTATAAAAGTAGGGAAGTATTGCTGCAACAGTACAAGGCATTGGTGAGACCGCACCTGAATTATTGCGTACAGTTTTGGTCCCCTTACTTGAGAAAGGATGTAGTTGCATTGGAGGCAGTTCAGAGGAGGTTCACTGGATTGATTCCAGAGATGGGGGGCTTGTCTTATGAAGAGAGATTGAGCAGCTTAGGCCTTTACTCTCTGGAGTTTAGAAGAATGAGAGGAGATCTAATTGAGGTATATAAGATGATTAAGGGGATTGACAAAGTAGACATAGGGAGGATGTTTCCTCTTGTGGGGCAATCTAGAACGAGAGGTCATAGTTTTAGGATAAGGGGTGGCAGACTTAAAACAGAGATGAGGAGAAATTACTTCTCTCAAAGGGTCGTGAATCTGTGTAATTCACTACCCCAGAGTGCGGTGGATGCCGGGACATTGGGTAAATTTATGTAAATGCTGGTACCTATCCCCCTTAAATTTAGCTTAAATCCTCCCCAACCACACTAGTGAACCTCCGCACGAGGACATTGATCCAGTCCTGTTGAGGTGCAACCCATCCCTTTTGAATTGGTACCTCCTGTAAGACTCTTGAACAGGGAGCCTCATTTCCCTCTAAAGTCCTGACCCCGTACTGAGTATCAATGACACAAAACAAACTCTGGATACAATGTTGACTTTATGTGGAAAACCTTTACTAACCCATTAAGCAATCGTATATACTTACAATACCAGTTGCTTAATTAGACACACTTACAGGAGCTCATTGCCGAGGTGGTCAATCCGCTGAACGAATTCTTCTGCACGACTTCCTGTGACTGACCAAGTCACACTTCCCTGGCTGCAGCAACAATGTCCTTGTGGGCTGTGGCTTTATATACCTTTCTGACCTTGGTCCCTTGACATATAAGGTAATGTCTCGAATTGGGTTTCAGTGCCTTATTAATCCCACCTAGTCTATCAAGACCACCTGCATGTGGTCATATCTTGCTCTCAGGAGGTGGGTCTTACATTCATACAGTAATGGATGTGATATCTGTATCTTGATAAGGCAATAAGGAAACCATTTACACATATTCCAAGAGTCCATTGTCTATGAGAGTTGTTGTAGACAGAGTGTCTGATGTTGTACTAATCTGGGGCCGCCACCTTAGTGGCATATCCTGACACGTCTGTGTGTGTGGGTCCTTGCTAAGTTAAACTGTCTTTATTTTCTGAAAGTTCAATATGAGTCCCAGCGTTACTGTCTTCAGCCAGAATTCTTCTCCCTTCATCCCGATGTCCTCCACACTCCGTGTTCTTACCACCCGGTGAGGCCCATACACTGGTCCACACCACAATTGGTTACATTTCACTTATAAACAGAAAAGCAAGAGATATAAAAAATGTCTTACAGCATAACAGAAATACAAGAGTTATCCAAATGCCTTACACTGCTGCCCAGAACTAGACCCAATGTCCCATAAATCTGAAGCCCTGCCTCCTGCACATGTCTCAAGCCACACATTGATCCTCCCTATCTTCCTATTTCTCATAGCGCAGGCAGTAATCCACAGATTACTACCTTTGAGGTCCTACTTTTTAACTTCCTTCCTAGCTTCTGAAAATCAGATGATGGGACCTCAATACCTGCCCTCTCTATCATTGGTACCAATGTGTACCACAACTTCTGACTCACTCCCTTACCGTTTCAGACTATCCTGCACCATCTCCATGATGTCCTTTACCCTGACACCAGGGTGGTAACACACCATGCAGGACTCAGGATGACAGTTCCCGAAATGCCTGTATGTTCCCCCTAACTATGAAGTCTCCTATAAGTAGAGCCCTACCAAATTCATGGCCTTGATAAATATGCCGCGGACCGTGAAATCTTGGGTCTTCTGTGAAATTGACAATTTTGCGAGCTTCATGCATTTTATTCATTGACACAAGGCTCAACTCATTGATTGCTGGGCATGTTGCGAACTTGGTGCATTTTAGTGATTGACTGAAGGCTCAACTTGCTGATTGGTGAATGAGGGAGGGCTTCCAGTGCATTTTTGAGAGAAACATTCTTAAGTATTAGCAGACAAGTGAAAATTCCAGAATGAGCAAATCAAAAACAGCCACAACCATTACTATAATATTGAGTGAAAGAATTTGGAAACCAAAATCTGCATGCCGATGCTGGAATACTGTTTTGTACAAACTGCAATGTTTTGTTGGATCACACACGGTGGGCAACGGTTCAGTGCCACATAGAGTCCGAAAGCCATCGCAGCAGAAAGAGAGCATCCAATGCTGCACTGAAGTTTCTGGTCTATGGTAACCCTCAAGATGTTGATGGTGGGGAATTCAGCAATGATAATGCCGTTGAATGTCAAGAGGAGATGGTTAGATTCTCTCTTGTTGGAGATGGTCATTGCCTGGCACTTGTGTGGCACGAATGTTAGTTGCCACTTATCAGCCCAAGCTTGGATGTTGTCCAGGTCTTGCTGCATATGGAGACGGACTGCTTCAGTATCTGAGGAGTCGTGAATGGTACTGAACACTGTGCAATCATCAGCGAACATCCCCACTGCCAACCTTATGATGGAGAGAAGGTCATTGATGAAGCAGCTGAAGATGGTTGGGCCTAGGAATTCCTGCAAACAATGTCCTGGGGCTTAGATAGTTAGCCTCCAACAGCCACAACCATCTTCCTTTGTGCTAGGTATGTCTCCAACCAGTGGAGCGTTTTCTCCTTGATTCCCACTGACTACAATTTTGCCAGGGCTCCTTGATGCCACACGCGGTTAAGTGCTGCCTTGATATCAAGGCAGTCACTCTCACCTCGACTTTTGAATTCAGTTATTTTGTCCACGTTTGGACCGAGACTGTAAGGAGGTCTTGAGCCGAGTGGCCCTGGCGGAACCCAAACTGCGCATCGGTAAGAAGGTCATTGCTGTGTAAGTGCTTGATAGCACTGGCGATGATACCTCCATCGCCTTGCCATTGATCAAGAGCAGACTGATGGTGCAGTAATTGGCCGGATTGGATTTGTCCTGTTTTTGTGGACAGGACTTCCCTGGGCCATTTTCTACATTGTTTGGTAGATGCCAGTGTTGTAGCTGTTTTGGAACAGCTTGGCTCAGGATTCAGCTAGTTCTGGAGCACAAGCCTTCAGTACTACCACAAGGATGTTGTCAGAGCCCCTAGCCTTTGCTGTATCCAGAGCCTTCAGCCATTTCTTGATAACATGTGGAGTGAATCGAATTGGCTGAAGACTAGCATCTCTAATGCCGGGGACCTCAAGATGAATCATCTACTCTGCACTTCTGACTAAAGATGGTTGCAAATGCTTCAGCCTTGTCTTTTGCACTGATTTTCTGGGCTTCCCCCATCATTGAGGATGGGACTGTTTGTGGAGCCTCCTCCTCTGGTTAGTTGTTTAATTGCTCACCACCATTCACGACTGGATGTCGCAGGACTGCACAGCTTTGATCTGATCCATTGGTTGGGGAATCGCTGAACTCTGTCTTTGGAACGCTGCTTCAATGTGAAGACGGGACTTCCTATCCATAAGGACTGTGTGATGGTCACTCCTACCAATACTGTCAAGGACAGATGCATATATGACAGGCAGATTGGTGACAGCTGGGTAAAGCATGATTTTTCCTCTTGTTAAGCATACAATCCAGGAAACTCTCATCCTTCCTGATGGAAATCCTGAGCTCAAGCTCAAGCAGCTGGATTCATTTCCTACACACATGGTTCCCCAGGACACATGAAGGGTCCTGAAGTTCCCACATGGCACAAGAATTGCAAGCAACAGCTCTCATCTGCTCAACCATGATCTAAAGCTGCTCTGTGCTGATACTTTCATTATAAATTCACTTGGTGTTTTACTTACCCTGATGAATTTTTTTAATTTCTCAGCTCTTTGTTGAAACCAATGTCCTAGCTTAGCGGAACAAAAGAGAAATACTCACCAACCAATCACTTACCTGCTTTCCTGCAACATGACACTAATCGTTTCTCAAACTCTTGTTTCGAAAGCATACTGTCCGCTCCCAACAGAGCTCTTTATCTCCCTGCATTTGCTCCTGCTCTCACTCTGCTGCTTTTGGTCACTGCTTTTTATATCCTTGCTTCTGCTTCCACATTCACCACTGTTGCTTTAGGTTTGGGGCCTTGGGTTGCTGCTCTTTTTATCCCAGTCTCTGCTCCCGCTGCTGCTGCTTCTCTAAGTATGAAAGTTTTCACAGACTTTATTTCTCAATGTCAAAAAGGATGAAGCTTGTTAATCTGATCATTCATCCTTTAAATGTACCGAGCTACTGCAGTAAAATAAGCTGGTTTGTTACCTTTTGTTTTATTTCTATGGAAGCTCACTACAGCATCTGGCACTTGTGCTACTCAAAAAAGCTGCCTGATTACTATAATCAGTAAATACTAGGAAATGGAACAAACCTTTCCAACTGTTTCTTTTATACTTGAGAGTGGCCCTATTTTTTCAATGCCATTTCCAACACAAAGTATCAGAGTTTCACTGAAACTTTACAAATAACAAACCACAGTATCTCCTTGAATATCCATATAACCAACATTTGGAGGGGCAGAAATTGGCTAACTCATGAGAAAGAGGTTGGGGATTGTGGTCATTGCGTTGCAGGTCACATGGTATTTTTGTGCTGCCTGCTGCTTTACATGATTGCTGCATGTAGCCATGCTACCTACACTACTCATTGATTGCATACATCAGCAGGGGGCCTGATATCGTGAATGGCTAGTGCTACTTAAAGGCAGCCTGCACCTCTTAAAGAAGAGGTGCATTGGCTGCAAGAAGTGGTGGGAGTAATCTGAAAACTGATTCTGTGCGGTGATACTTTAAGCAATGGGGGAACATGAGAGAGAACATACACCAAGGTTTCAGACACTACTGGAGATCTTAGTGGAAGCGGTGGAAAGAAAGAGCGATGTCCTATACCTGCAGGGGTCAGAAAGCCCTCCAGATAGATGATCAGAAGGCAGTATGAAGAAGTAGCAGACATTGTAACTCTTCTACGCGATGCTCAGTTTAATGAGGAGGTTCAGTTTAATGAGGAGGTTCAGTTTATTGCCAAGGATGCTACATGACTGATGGATTTAATCACTTGGTTTGAATCTTAACACATCACAACCTACAAAGCTTATAATAAAATAATGGATGTACTGTTCTTACTGAAGCACAGTCAAATGAACAACATGCTGATGAAAGCAAAAAGTGCTAGAAATATTCAACAGTTCAGGCAGCATCTGTGGAGAGAGAAGCAGAGTTGACATTCTGATGATGCTGAATTAAATGCCAGTGTTGAACAGGTGTTTTCTTGCATGGCAAAGAAGCTCAAACAATATTACTGCTACAGGGAAGAGGCAAGCGATGAAGAAAAAGTGGCTTAGCGGTTTCAACAGAGGTTTCTGTCACGTTGCTGAAAGCTGAGCATATCTTTGACCCTGCACAAATGCACCTGTCGATGGTGGATTTAAACTTGTTGGATGTGATTCCTGGCTTTGGCAAGAACTGTAGGCAGGAGATTCCTGCTTAGAAAAGCATTGCAAAAGAAGCAGATAGTACTTTGCCTGTGCTGCAGTTTTGGAACTCTGTGAAATGCAGAAACCTCCACCTTGCAACGCTAGCATGACGCTGTCTGACAATTCCAGCAAACTCTGTGGATGAGGAGATAGCTGTGTCTAAACATAGACAGGTGTTCACAGTGTAGAGACAGGAAATGAAGAAAGAGACTGTTACAGGTTGCTTCATGTTCACATTCAACCTGAGTTCAATGAGTAAAGAATGTGATCTGTTTATAGTCAGCATTTTACAATAGTTTTTGAGTATACAGAAGCCTTCCTTGTCATGTTTTTGTTTTAAGTAGATTCTTTTCATGGTTTGTTATGACACCATGAAATTTACAATGTAAGTACACAAAATTGTGAAGTTCACGATTCTTAAAATGCTGAGACCATGAAACTAGTAAAATTTGACCGTGAATTTGGTAGGGTCCTATCAATTTACATCACCAAGAGTGGTTCGGTAGCATCACTACTCACTGAACTGGCTGAGTCCTGAAGGACATACCTACCAGACTGGGCCTGTGGCAGGTAGTGAGCAAACCAACAGGAGGGAAAGAGCAGTACAGTCCTTGTAGAGACAAAGGCCTATCTTCATGATGAGAACACACTCCATTATATGAAATGGCACTTCTTCTTCTTTGGCCTCCTTGTCTCTGGAGACAATGGGTAAGCGCCTGGAGGTGGTCAGTGGTTTGTGGAGCAGCGCCTGGAGTGGCTATAAAGGCCAATACTAGAGTGACAGACTCTTCCACAGGTGCTGCAGAAAAAATTGGTTGTTGGGGCTGTTACACAGTTGGCTCTCCCCTTGCGCTTCTGTCTTTTTTCCTGCCAACTGCTAAGTCTCTTCGACTCGCCACACTTTAGCCCCGCCTTTATGGCTGCCCGTCAGCTCTGGCGATCGCTGGCAACTGTGATCAATGTTCCAGGACTTCATGTCGCGTTTGCAGACGTCTTTAAAGTGGAGACATGGACGGCCGGTAAGTCTGATACCAGTGGCGAGCTCACTGTACAATGTGTCCTTGGGGATCCTGCCATCTTCCATGTGACTCACATGGCCAAGCCATCTCAAGCGCCGCTGACCCAGTAGTGTGTATAAGCTGGGGATGTTGGCCGCCTCGAGGACTACTGTGTTGGAGATGGCACTACCACTGTGTTAAATGGGATAGATTCAGAACAGAACTAGCTGCTCAAAACTGGGCATCCATGAGGCACTGTGGGCCATCAGCAACAGCAGAATTGTATTCCACCACAATCTGTAACCTTATGGACTGACATCGCCCTCACTCTACAATTACCATCAAGTCAGGGGACCAATCCTGGTTTAATGATGAGTGTAGAAAAGCATGTCAGTAGCAGCACAAGGCATACTTAAAGATAAGGTGCTAACCTGATGAAATGGCAATGCGGGACCACATGCATCCTAAACATTGGAAGCAGAATGCTTTCGGCAGAGATAAGTGATCCTGCAATCAACAGATCAGATCAAATCTCTGCAGTTCTGTCACATTCTATCATGAAATGGTGGTAAACAATTAAATAGCTAACAGAAGGAGGAGACTCCATGAACAGCCCCATACACAATAATGGTGGAGCCCAGAAAAAGACAAGGCTGAAGCATTCATAACCATCCTTGTCCAAAAGTGCTGAGTAGATGATCCATCTCAGCATCCTCCTGAGCTTTTCACCATCACAGATGCTGGTCTTCAGCCAAGCCAATTTACTCCACAGGATATCAAGAAATGACTGAGTACATTGGATACAGCAAAGGCTATGGGTCCTGACAACATCCTGGCTGTAGTCGTACTTGTGCTCCAGAACTAGCTGCACCTCTAGCCAAGCTGCTCCAGTACAGCTATATCACTGGCATTTACCAAATTAAGTGGAAAATTGCCCAGGTATGTCCTGTCCATAAAAAGCACGACAAATCCAATCTGGCCAATTACCAGTCTACATTCAATCATTAGCAAAGTGATGGAAGGTGTTGTTTACAGTGCTGTCAAGCGACACTTACTCACCAATAATGTGTTCGCTAATGCTCAGTTTCTGTTCTGCTTGGATCACTTAGCTCCAGAACTCATTACAGCCTTGGTCCAAATGTGCATAAAAGAGCTGAATTCCAGAGGTGAGCTGAAAGTGACTGTCCTTGACTTCAAGGCAGCATTTGACCAAGCGTGGCATCAAAGAGTCCTAGCAAAATTGAAATTAATGGGAATTGGGGAAAACTCTCCAATGGCTGGAGTCATTCTAGCATAAATGAAGATGGTTGTGGTTGTTGGAGGCCAATCATCTCAGCTCCAGGATATCACTGCAGGAATTCCTTGGGCTGGTGTCCTAGGCCCAACCAGCTGCTTCATAGAGATCTTTCCTCCATCATAAAATCAGAAGTGAGGATGTTTGCTGATAGTTGCACGGTGTTTAGTTCCATTGGCAACGCCAAAGACACTGAAGCAGTCCATGCCCGAATGTGGCAAGACCTGGGCAACATGCAGGCTTGGGCTGACAATTGGCAAGTAACATTCATGCCACACAAGTGCCAGGCAGTGACCATCTCCAACAAAAGAAAATCTAACCATCTCCCTTTGACATTCAGTGGTATTGCCATCGCTTATAATCCATATCCTGGACCGTCACCATTGACCAGAAACTTAACTGGACCAGCCACATAAATACTGTGGCTATAAGAGCACTGGGTATCCTGAGGCAAGTGACTCAACTCCTGACTCCCCAAATACTTTCGATCATCTACCACCATCACTACATCAAAATCCTGGAACTCTCTCCCTAACAGCACTCTGGGTGTATCTACACCACATGGACTACAGCAGTTCAAGAAGGCAGCTCACCACCGCCTTCTCAAAGGCAATTAGGGATGGGCAACCGCCTTGCCAGCAACATTCACATTCTATGAATGAATTTTAAAAAGGCAAAAGACAGGTGTGAAATGGAATACTCTCCACCTGCCTGGATGGGTGCAGCTCCAAAAATATTGAAGAGGCTCGACACCATCCAGGGCAAAGCAGCCCGCTTGATTGGCACCCCATCCACGACCTTAAACAGTATTTGCCTCCACTGTGGTACTTTGTGACAACAGCATGCTACATCGACAGCAACTCGCCAAGGTTTCTTCGACAGCACCTCCCAAACTTGTCTAAGTCACGCACTATCATAACTTGGAAATATATTGTCATTCCTTCATTATTACTGGGTCAAAGTCCTGGAACACCCTCCCTAACAAACTTGCAGGTGTACCTTCACCACATGGACTACAGCAGTTCAAGAAGATAGCTCACCACCAACTTCTCAAAGGAAATTAGGGATGGGTAATCAATCCTGACCTTACCAGCTATGCTCATATCCTGTGAATGAATTTAAAAAGTCTTACAATGGCACATGCCACATTCCTCATACAATGCTCAATTCTCTTCACCTCCATCACTCATGTACCAATAATCTGTATTAATTAATTCTGAGCCATAAAATTCATATGATTCACCTCAGCCTCACATACACCCACAACTCACAGTTTGCACACATTAACAACTATACAACCGTAACAGCCAGATCACCCAAACATATTGCATGACACTCACTGATAGACTTCCCATTTTCTTGCAGGAGAAGTTACCTCATAACAGAAGGCATCAGCAATAAACTGGAGGAGGATAAGCACGCCTACATGTTTTAACCCCCGTGGAGGAGACAGTGCTGATCATCCTGGGAAGGAGCATCATTGAGGCCATGATCACAAGCGAGGCTGGAGGGATTGATGACGAGAGTATCTCTCATGCCACTTCTACCTCATCCCTCAATCTCTTCTGACTTAGATGCTGCAGATGCTGTAATCACACATTCCTTACTTTCTCCTCTTCCATCTCCACAACCTAACTCTTGTCCTGTTTTCATTTCAGATACACAAGAACTCGAGCCTTCCCAGTCAATGAAGAAAGAGGAAGAAGACAGTGAAAATGAAAATGAAGAGACACTGACACAGCAGGTATCTTTGAGGCTAGGATAGAGGAGAGATCTGCACCTGACAAGATCCTGGGAACAAGTATGTAGGCCTGCTGTGCATGTGTGTGTGGGTTCATGACCAGAATCATGAGCCATGTCATGAGTGGATAATCCTTGTTGCTCAGCAGCCAGTCTTTGGGCAGGATTGAGGCAGGAAGGGAGGCGGGGTGGGGTGGGGGGCGGGGGCGCTGGTCACACTAAATGGCAAGGTGTGGCATTGGGTGGCCTGCCCAACATTGTCCTGGCTCCCTGCCATTATACCCAGGCTGAGAATGGCCTTCCGACCCCATGCCAATTAAGGCTGTAAAGTGGCTAATTAAAGGCCACAAGGGTAGAGTCCCGCCTGAGCTCCAATTTTCTTGAAGTCAGAGAAGCCTGCCGCCACATGGAGGCACCGCCAGGTGAGACCTGGTGGCCTCCCAGTAAACTCAGGGTGGAGGTCCCTCCTCTGGGAGCAATCCATGGTCTCCAGAGGACCCCCCAGGTGGTGATGGCCCATCATGCAGCGACCACCACCATCCTCACCAACATTCCCCCCACCCCACCTCCTCACCAGGCCTGCCTGACTGGCCCTGGAGACTCCGACCCCACTTACCAGCATTGCAGGGTCTCAGGGCCTCTGATAGCTTGTCCTCTGTAGTCCTCCTGCAATGCCAGCAGTGACCACTGCTCCTGGTGGTGCTGTTGGTACTGCAGAGGCAGGAGCTTGGCTCTTAAACAGATGGTGTCCCCGACGGCAGGAGGTTAATTGGCTGCCAGCTGTGAAATTGCACCAGGGGTCCAATGGAGGGCCGAGGCGGGGTCTCCACTGCCTTCTGGCCCACCACCAGGACCCCTGTCGCCATGATAAAATCCCTGGCTTTGACTTGCCATCGTGGGTCAAATACAGCTGGTACAGAGAGAGAACTGTGACAGAATAAGGGAATCACGAGCACTGCCAGGCTAGCATAAACCCACCTGCATGATGCACTGCTATGCACCAGCTAGACATTGAGGGAGTGAAATTCCATTCGGATTCCCATGAAAAAGACAAAGTTCACATGAGGCACAGCAAGGCAATGTTAATTATATCCGGACCATGGAGAAATCTGCAATCCGCGCAAACACTAATGTTCGATCTGTCTTCTTGTCTCTGGGGAGAGAATGAAATGAAGCTGTTTCTCTGTGTATAGAGTCTTAGTGACTTTCTTTATGCAGGAGTGTACTGCAAATTGTTAGATGATGCTTATATCTCCAGCAGCAGCCTGGAAAGATCCAGATGCATAAACGTTAGGAGCCACTGACAGCCACAGACAATGTGGTCCTTGTCCTGCTTTGAGGTTGCAGTCATGGCTGCAGCAGTTGGCAGATTTCAGTAATGATCACTTTAGTGAAGGGAAGACTTCTCAAGCATTGGTTGCGGCTGTAGTTGAGGAAAGAGAATTGATCCCTATAGGCCTTGGGTGGATATGGCCTCTGTCTGAGAGCCTTTCTCCCCTTCCTCCTCTTTCTCTCTATTTGCAGCTTGTCCTGGTCTGTGTAGCATCTCTTCATTCTCTCAGTCATGCTAAATTCCAAAAGGAAGGCCTTTTGGGCCACTCATGTCTCGAAGCGCTTGTTTCAGCATAAGATTTAAAATGAACAAAAAAGTGCTTCAGCGCCAGCGGGAAACACTCCCTGTAGACTATTCAAACTTTATTCAACCATAGGAAAGCTCCAAAAATGCATACAATTGCACCAGCTGCCAGAAGAAATAATCCAACAACTAACTTGCAGGTTGTTCAAAATCCTACCTGAAATTGTGCTGTTGGACTATCTTCATGAAATTCAACATTGTGTTCAGGAGTGTAAGGTTAAAACAGGGCATAGAGCGGTGTTTGATGGTTGCAACACTGCTGTCAAAACATGATTGCGCACTGATTGGTTTCATAATTTGCTTGCTGTAGTGGTCATTAGGTGCACATGTGCAAACCCCTTTACAAAGATGGTATTGAGTGCACTTCTAGTTGGAAGTGTGTGCGCACATCTCAGACATCATTTCCATCATTAGAATTCCAAGTAGCGCCTAAAATAATGGGCACTACAGAGCCTTATTTCTCCCCTGGAGTGTTACAAAATAAAAGGAAGACAATTAAATTTGAACTTAGATTGCTTTGCAGTGAGTTTTCAGTTTCAATATTGAGATATTATACAATTAAATATATAGAATTAAAGAAGGAAATATTAGCGTGGGTGACTAAAAACTTGGGCAAAGATATAGGCTTAAAAGAGAATCCTAAAAGATGAGAGAGGTGGAGATGGTTCAGAGGTTTAAGGAGGAATTCCAGAGCTTAGGACATAGATTCTGAAGGCACAGTTGCCAATAATGGTTTGAAGAAAATGGGGATGCAAAAGTTGGCCAGAGTGGAAGGAACACAGAATTTTCAGAGAATTCTAACTCTTGAGGTTTGGAAATTACTTCTGCAAAAATCAATTGATGCTAGATAATTGCAGCCACATTCTGGGAGACCCTTGCTGGTGCATATGAAGGGCGCCACCTGAATGGCCCAGGAACTTAAATCTCATCTTGGGCAGACTGATGGTCTGCTCAATGGTCACTCTGGTTGCTGCGTGGCTTGCGCTGCAGCATTCCTCCGCCTTGGTTTGTGGGATCATCTTTGGCGTCATCAGCCGCCTTTTCAGCAAGTAACCCCCTGCCACCAAGTATCCATCCTTGCAGGCATGGAGGGGGGTGAAAAGCTGTGGCACCTGGGAGTGCTGGAGAATGTAAGCACACACTTGCAATATCTGCTGATGGTGGTCACAGACAAGTTGGACGTTGAGGAAGTGAAATTCCTTCCGATTGATGAAGGCCCCTGGCTGACCTGCAGCATGCATGCAGTCAATAATTCCTTGGACCAGGGGGAATCCAGCCATGGCGCTGAAGCCTCTGGCTCTCTTGGCCTGACTGTTCGCATCATTTGTAAACTTGGTGTATTGGTTGGCCCTCCTGAAGAGGGCATTGGTCAGAACCTTAATGCAGTGATGTGCAGCTGATTGGGAGATGCCGCATGTGTCTCCAGTACCACCCTGGAATGAGCCTGAGGCATTGAAGTTAAGGGTCATTGTGATCTTCGGAGCCACCAACATCGGATGGCCACCCACGCAATTAGTCTGACCTCTGCCGTCATCATTTCGCACAGAGCTGTCACAGTCTCTTGGGACAGGTGCAGTGTCAGAGACATTGGCTCTGACATCTGAAGGAAGGTCATCTGCTGCCGGTAGATGCTGCCTACTGGGTAGCCTTGTCTCCTCACAGGTCTTTGCACCCGGTCCACTCTGTGGCCTTCTGCCGCTTCCCCACCACAAGGTTGCACTTGCAGGTGGTCAGCACATCATTGTTGTCCTTGACCCACCTCTCTCTCCTTCTCGGGATTACTGGATGAGCCTCCTCTGGAATGGACAATGCCCATATCCTGGATGCTGCATTTATAATGGTGGCCCCTTTCCAGTGATTGTTGAGAGGACACATAATATCAACCCCCTCTTAGAAATCTCTTCCAAGATGGCCCTGCCAGGAGGACCACTTGCTCAAGTGGGCCTAAGCGAGGCAATGATTTCTGCCCTTCAACTTTCACTCGCCTTTAATTTGAAACCTCAACTTCACTAGCCCGAGTCCTTCAGGCCCTTTAAGTTGCCACCCCATTGCTGCTCATTTAAAGCTGCTGAGGCACCGCCCCCCTGTCTGTCACATGCGCATCCCATAAAATGCTGCAGGGCTTGTAAAATGGAAGTCAATTGGATTTCCAAATACCTTAATTGGCCTTTTTCAGATGATGAGTGGAGCCCCCATCTTACTTGCTGTCTGCTGTACGTAAAATGCCGTTCAGGCATGATGCTGTTGGCAGCCCGAGCCGATGTCATTATGTGTCGTTTTTCTTTACCCCACCTCCAATGACATCCACATTTTGAAAGTTAAATTCTGGTCTATGTTGCTAGGTCGGCCTGGAGGAAGTTGGAGAGATATGTAGGGGCAAGGCCATGGAGAGAATTGAACAAAATTATAATTTTAAAGTTGAGGTGTTGGTGGACCAGGAAGCAATGCAGGTCAGCAAGTTCAGTGGTAAGAGATGAGTGGGACTTGGTACAATCAAAAAATCAGATGTGCGCTGCTCACAATTTCCATCTCTGATGGTTTGAAATCAAT
The DNA here is from genome assembly GCF_036365525.1 of Heterodontus francisci. Lineage (NCBI taxonomy): Eukaryota > Metazoa > Chordata > Chondrichthyes > Heterodontiformes > Heterodontidae > Heterodontus > Heterodontus francisci. The sequence goes on along the minus strand of NC_090385.1, from coordinate 76,935,067 downwards.
GGAAAGACGATTTCCGATAGAAGCTGCCATCGGGCGAAGCTCCCTGAAGGCAGTGCAAACTCATAAAATTACCTCATATTAGTATACTTATCCAGTTTAGTATTTCCAATAAAGGTCAGACCTTCATTTTTTATAATTAACTGCTAAATGGACTGAGAGAAGGGAAATTAAATCTAAAAAATCAGGACTACAGTATGACTTGTCTAAAATATAGTAGAAACTACCTAATTTACCCTCTTCCCTAGTCATGTTCATCCCTCCTGGTGGAGAAAAAGAGCAGAGGACCTGCCCTTGGGCAGACCATCAACACGGCACTAATAATATAACAGTTTGGCAATCTGTACAATGTGCGTAGTTTTCAAACAGTGGCCATATCTAGGATTTGAATATATTATGTAAGTTAACATTTCCAGGGCAGGAATGTGCTACTTGGAATATCCTACTGATCTCCTCCATACATGACAATTCCTTCAGAACAAAGCAGTCTACATCCTCAACCGATTCTCCCAGTTCTTTCCAAGTTCTACCCGACCCCCCTACTCCAGACCTTGTTTTTAAATCCCTCCAAGTCCTCACCTCATCCTACTCTGGAAATCCATCTTTTCATCTCCCACTTATCACCACCCCACACCCCAGCTGCCCTCTGATTGGGTCATTCCCTGTTCCCTGCTACTTCCACGACACCACTCACAGGCAATTAGGAATGGGAAACAAATGCTGGCTTTGCCAGTAACAATAACATTCCAGGAACAAATTGATAAAGCACTGATGAAAGCATTTTCAGTTGCCATATTCCTGCATTGGGAAACGGTATCCTTCAATCCCTTTGCCTTCTTCCCTGTTTTTAAGAACCATCTCAAATCCCTGTTGTCGATTGTACTCTCACCTCACCCTCTCCGTTTCCCCCTTACTTGGTGTATGCTGTTTTTCGCCCAGGTGCTTTGAGAAGTTTTTCTTTACATGGATAGCAATAAATAAATGACACTCCAGTAACAATACTGAAGGAGCACTGTCGGAGGTGAGTCTGCCCAGTCAGATGGACATCGAAGAACAGGGGAATTCTCCTAGGTGACCAAGTCAATATTTATCCTTCAACCAACTTCGCTACTGTCTCATTACTGCTAGTGAAATCTTGCTGTGTAAAAATTGCTTGCTGTGTAAAAATTGCTGGCTGTGTTTCCCACATTACAACAGTGACTACACATCAGAAATACTTCATTCACTGTAAAGTGTTTTGGTGTATCCTGAGGTATTGAAAGGCATATAAATGCAAGTTCTTATTGTGTTATAGCAGTACTGAGGTGGAAATTCCAAACGCAATTGGTATAACTACAGTTTAATTTATCATTTTCCTTCAGCTTACTCATTGCATTCTACCATCATGATGTCAATTGCTCGAACTGATATCTTCTCTGCACAGCTGGACTAATTACGCAATATGGCACCTTCTCCGGAACAGGGACTGTAACAGGAATGATACCAAAATGGCAAATACAATGAACTACAGAGGTGAATAGTTAGTATTCCTGCTTCTATATGCTGCATTATTCAAGTGTATTTTTAGCTGAAAGAGAAAGGATTAGATTCTGCAAGGTTGATTTCAGCCTGATGTTCATATGGATTCTAGGTTCAATGAGGCTTGAGCCTGAAGCTCATGCCAATGTTGCTTTAGCTGTTTAACATGAAATAAGTGTCACCTTTCCTTGCTGACAACTCATTTGTATGTAATTAAGATCGGCAAGCAGGGCTGCAAAAAAAATATAGCGCTGTGTTCCTTAAACCCTTGAATACTAAATCCTGAATGCTAAATCTTTGTGGTCGGCAGAAAGCTCATACATTACAAGCCTGCAGATGCAAAATACATAACTCTTATTTATCTCCAAACTATTCCAGAAGCCATTAGCTTTATAGTGCCCTATAAGCATGGTTTTTTTCTTCAATTCTAATATATTTTAATCTCAAGGGAATGAACCCTCTGTAAATTAAAGAAAAAGTCCGCTGTCACCAAGTTGCAGCCTTTTACATAAATAATCTGGAACAATTTTCTCCAAAATGGATCCCATGATACATTATTATTAGTGAGCTATCAAGAATTTATTTGGACTGGTATAATAACAGATTTTTAAAAATTAATTTACTGAAACATGTGATATTTGACATTAATTTTAAAAGACATTAAGAGGGAGCTGGAGCAGTTCTTGACTGGGGCAGAAGCTGTATCATATGGAAGGTAATTGGATTAACAGACAACAAACTCATGGTCCATGTGATCTTTCAGACTGCTTTTGATCACCTGCGTAGGGAAGAGAGGAATTTTCCAGAGCATTTTTTCCCAAATTGGCCCTGGATTCTTTTCTCTTTTTTTTAATCTCCCAGGAGGTTACATGGCACTGAGTGGCAGGGTATTCATTGGGTGGAGGGTAGGGCGATGGGAGTATGTTGTTGAGTGGGGTAGGAAGTGTCTAGCCATGAAGCTCCAGCCATCACAAGTGTGGGACAGGCTTGATGGACAAACTGCTCTTTTCCTGCCTGTCATTTTCGTATGTTCATATGTTCATATAAAACTGTTACCTAATTTTATTACTTTGTTACATCTATTTAACAAACAGGTAAGTGTGCACGTAGACAAACAAACCTAGCAATTGGCAATTGTAACACAGATATTTTTGGCACTACGGGTGCTGTTCCACACCTAAATGGCATCTCTGGCATGCACCCAAACTTCTGGTGTGGTCTGCACCAGCTGACATTTTGTGTAGGTCAGTTGTACTGGCACTAGCAGCATGTAATAGAAGTAGGTAGAGTTTTTTTTAAATTTATTCATTCATGGGAGGTGGGCATTGCTGGCTATGCCAGCATTTATTGCCTATCCCTAATTGTCCTTGAGAAGGTGGTGGTGAGCCGCCTTCTTGAATCGCTGCAATCCATATGGGGTAGGTATACCCACAGTGCTGTTAGGAAGGGAGTTCCAGGATTTTTGCCCAGCGACGGTGAAGGAATGATGATATTGTTCCAAGTCAGGATGGTGTGTGACTTGGAGGGGAACTTGCAGGTAGTGATGTTCCCATGCAACTGCTGCCCTTGTCCTTCTAGTTGGTAGAGGTCGCAGGTTTGAAAGGTGCAGTCTAAGGAGACTTGGTGCATTGCTTCAGTGCATCTTGTAGATGGTACACACTGCTGCCACTGTGCATCAGCGGCAGAGGGAGTGAATGTTTGTGGATGGGGTGTCAATAAAGCGGGCTGCTTTGTCCTGGATGGTGTCGAGCTTCTTAAGTGTTATTGAAGCTGCACCCATCCAGGCAAGTGGAGATTATTCCATCACACTCCTGACTTGAGCCTTGTAGATGGTGGACAGGCTTTGGGGAGTCAGGAGGTGAGTTTTCAGGTTCTCTGATGCAGCACTGGAGGACTTGGTGCAGGGGTGGACAGAAGGAGAGAGGTCCTCTATCTACAGGGAACCAAGGAGGCCATCCAGATAAACTCTGAGAAGGCAGTGGGAGCAGACAGCCATCCCAGTCAATGCCAGCAGTGCAGCCTTGAGGACCTGGAGGCAGTGCTGCAACAAGTTCAATGAACTCACAAGTGGTCAAGGCCGGTGAATGCACCTTCAAATGGCATATCCCACCAACTGCATCATTAGCCTCATACACTGCTCAATGCACCACACTCCCATCACTCAACGAGCAACAATATCTATTAAACACAACTTCACATTCAAAGCTTCACCTCACCCATGCACATTTAGTACTGCTGCAAGCCTCACATCTATATCTCACAGCTTGCACACACTGCCCTCTATTCAATAATGACAGCCACATCAGACAAACACATTGTACGACACTCATTGAAACACTTCTCTCTCTTTTGCAGGATAAGATGGTGCACAACCACAGGCGGCAGCAGCTAATTGGCATCAGACAGGCCTGGTTGCATATCCTCACCCCTATACGAGAGAGCGTGGTCGACATCATTGAGGTGCCCCTGGCTGAGGCCGTGGATGAGGCAGTCGGCGGGGCTGAAAGCATCAAAGATGATGGAAAGCTGATACCTAATCCTCCTCTTACATCCCACTTCATCCTCATCACACAACATCTTCTGAATTACAAGCTGCAAATTATCTATTTTTATTTTTTTTTATTAGAGATACAGCACTGAAACAGGCCCTTCGGCCCACCGAGTCTGTGCCGAACATCAACCACCCATTTACACTAATCCTACACTAATCCCATATTCCTACCAAACATCCCCACCTGTCCCTATATTTCCCTACCACCTACCTATACTAGTGACAATTTATAATGGCCAATTTACCTATCAACCTGCAAGTCTTTTGGCTTGTGGGAGGAAACCGGAGCACCCGGAGAAAACCCACGCAGACACAGGGAGAACTTGCAAACTCCACACAGGCAGTACCCGGAATCGAACCCGGGTCCCTGGAGCTGTGAGGCTGCGGTGCTAACCACTGCGCCACTGTGCCGCCCTAAGCAGGTACCTTTTGCTTTCCCCCCCTCCCCTCAGCAATCCTACCTGTTCAGATACCCAAGAATTACAACCTGGCCAGGCTGTGGTTCAGAAGATGAAGTGGAAGAGGAAGAAGAGAATGATGATGAAGAAACACCAGCCCTCACTCTAACATTTGCAACCACCTGCTCAGATGCTGGGACTGCACATACATTAGGGTCAAACAGGCAGGGAGAACCCCGCCCCAGCCTTTTTGTACCCCTCCCACCCCACCAGACATGATCTATGTTGTTCTGGAAGCTAAGTGGCCAGCTCCGGGATCCCGATTCGTTTAAAGACAGTGATATGGCCTCCAAGAGCTGCGGGCCAATCACAGGGTCGGCAGCTCAGCAATATCAGCAGCACCACAGGGAGTGGTGGCCACTGCCAGCACTGCAGAGGCCTCGGATCCAGGCCCAATGCTAGCACCCCGGACCTCAGTAAGTGAGGCAGGGTCGCCAGGGCCAATGTGGAAGGCCCTGGCGAAGTCGGGTGGGTGGGTGGTCGTGATGTGCAGGGGGAGTGGGGTCCAGGGAGGTGCAATTTTTATCGGTGGGTGTCCTCCGTGGGCCACAGGCTGCCCACAAAGGAGAGACCCTCCCCTCAAACCCGCAGGGAAGGCACCTCATATTTAGAGGTGACCTCCCTGCATGGCAGAGGCACCCCTAACTGCTGGTTAATTCCCAGCAGCGGAGGGCAGAGGCCCTTAAGTGGCCATTAATAGACCACATAAGGGTCTCAATTGGCTTCTGGGCAGGAAGCCTGTGTTCATTGTCAAGGAGCATGGAGCAATATGGCACTGACTTGGCACAGGGTTTTGTGCAGAGCTTGAAGCCCATCATTTCCAGTGTGGAACTGGTGGCCAACTCCATTAGGACACTCGTGGACTCAACCAGGATGTAGTGGGTGATAGTTGATGTCTCAGCTTCCATTGCAGCACAAGCAGAAGTCACTCAGATTTTTGGATGTAGCCATACAAGCTCAAATTCATCTCATGCAAACTGTCACACATGCTCAGACTGCTGCAATTATGGCTGTGGACACCAATGTTCAAAGGGTGTCACAGCAGTCCAGCAATCTGTCGTGCAACAGATTACTAGGAAGAGGATGACAGCATTTATCCTGCCACCACTGCCAATCTGCTAGTGTTCCTACTGTTGCCTGTCAGCCAGTAGGCCCAGACTACTGCTGTCTGTACCGAAGTGGTGCAGTACAGAGCTGGCCTTTTTGGGCCAGAGCTGCACGAAGTCTCCTGCAAGGTCATCAACAGTTTCCCCACTGAAAGTCAGCAGCCTTCTACCAGTTGCGCTGTAGGTATTGGGGTAGCACTGCAAAGGAGCACTAGGATAGGCAAATGCACATGGAAGACAAAACATTAATAGAATGAACAAGGGTGATTAGACTTTTACCTAGAATTTTGGATGGTTTCAATAACATTGGTTTGGAATGTTTGTTTTCTGGTGGCTTTCATTTCAGCATTATGGCCAAGAGGACACTGTGACGGTCCACTACACAGGGTAGGCAAGATGTTTTTGAATGGGTAATGGAGGTTGCATTCACTGGTACCACAGTCGGATGAGCTGATCATGGACAGACTGGCTGGAAAATGGATGTGTTGGTTGCCTTCTTCCTTCCATCCCCCTCTTCCTCCTTCTTCTCTTCCTCTTCCTCCTCCTTCTTTTCAGCTGCAGTACCTGAGAGTCTTGGAGTCTGTTCTCTGCCATGTTGTGTCATTCCTGTGTTATTCCCAGATCAAACTGACTTCTGGAATGACTTCGAGCACCTGCTCCAGTCAAAATGTATCTCCCTTTCCAAGGTGCAGGCTGGCTTTAAATCGCACAGGCTAGCTTCAACTCATGGTCACTCTTATGGCTTTTCGCCTCTTGTTCAGGTGTGCAGGCAGCATGTTCAGCACTGTCTACATATTAAATGTGGAGGCAGTATCATGTTTGCCAGACGAAATGGGCGTGGGTTAATCTCACATCACTCGTTTTTTGGGTGCTATTGAATTTGAATTTTGCCCCCATTGTGTTCATCCATTGATCTTACTAAACGTAATTTCTAAACTCCATTCTGTACAATCTTTACTCCCAAAAAAATGAAGGCTTTTTAATTTACTTTTATCAAAATAGTTTGACAGTAGTGCAGGGTGTGCCAGATTTTACTTCTATTTTTGATCAGATTGAAGTAAAGTCCTTTAATATTTTATGCTAGTAAGTTGTCTGTGTTATTAATTTTGGTAGCATTTAATACTTCAGTGTGCATATTGTCGAAAATTAAAGATCTAACAGTTTATTCTGAATAAAAGGACTATCAGTCATCTTTAGTTAAATATTCAAAAACATTGTAGTATTTATAATGTTTGAATATTTTTACCAACACTGTATTGATATTTAAAGCAGGATTCACTTGATTTTCTACAGTCCATGTAAACACAGAGCTCGACTATATAAGCTCTCCAGGGCCCTATTTTCCTAGCCATGGCCCAGTGGTAGCTGAAACCCGACTTCAGAGACCTGAGCACATAATCCAGGCTGACAGTCCAATGCAGTACTTAGAGAGTGCTGCACTGTCAGAGGTACCACCTTTCAGATTAGACATTAAACTATCTGCCATTTCAGGTTGACATAAAAGATCCCAAACACACACTCCCACCCCCACCTCACTTGTTTATAATCTGACTCCATATCCAAAGGATCATCCTCCGCCATTTTCGCAACCTCCAGCGTGATGCCACTACCAGTCGTATCTTCCCCTCCCTTCCCCTGTCAGCATTCCGAAGGGATCGTTCCCTCCGCGACACCCTGGTCCACTTCTCCATTACCCCCACCACCTCGTCCCCGTCCCAGGGCACCTTCCCCTGCAATCGCAGGAGGTGTAATACCTGCTCATTTACCTCCTCTCTCCTCACTATCCCAGGCCCCAAACACTCCTTTCAGGTGAAGCAGTGATTTACTTGTACTTCTTTCAATGTAGTATACTGTATTCACTGCTCACAGTGTGGTCTCCTCTACATTGGGGAGACCAAGCGCAGACTGGGTGACCGCTTTGCGGAACATCTCCGCTCAGTCCGCAAGCAGGACCCTGAGCTTCCGGTTGCTTGCCATTTCAACACTCCCCCCACTCATGCTCACATCTCTGTCCTGGGATTGCTGCAGTGTTCCAGTGAACATCAACGCAAGCTCGAGGAACAGCATCTCATCTACCGATTAGGCACACTACAGCCTGCCGGACTGAACATTGAGTTCAATCATTTCAGAGCATGACAGCCCCCCATTTTACTTTCATTTTTAGTTATTTTTTCTTCCTTTTTTTTTACATTCCTTTTTACATTTTTTACAATCTTTTTTTGCATTTATTTCATTTCATCTTCGTTTGTTCAGTTTGCTTACCCACTGTTTTTTTCAGGTTGTTTTTCTTTAGGTTTGCACTTGCTGCTGTTCAATATTCAGTGTATTCACACCTAATCTGTACTAATGCTTTGTCTTTCAACACACCATTAACATATTGTTTGCCTTTGCTCCGTGACCTTTTGGTCAGCTATGTGGCCTGGTCCAATCTGCACCTTCTCCTTTGTTATCTCTTGCCCCACCCCCACCTCACTTGTTTATAACACAAAAACAAGAAATGCTGGATTCACTCAGCAGGTCTGGCAGCATCTGTGGAAAGAGAAGCAGAGTTAACGTTTCGGGTCAGTGACGTTAACTCTGCTTCTCTTTCCGCAGATGCTGCCAGACCTGCTGAGTGAATCCAGCATTTCTTGTTTTTGTTTCAGATTTCCAGCATCCGCAGTATTTTGCTTTTATTCACTTGTTTATAATCTGTGACTTTTCTAATATTTGTCAGTTCCGAAGAAGGGTCACTGACCCGAAACGTTAACTCTGCTTCTCTTTCCACAGATGCTGCCAGACCTGCTGAGTGATTCCAGCATTTCTTGTTTTTGTTTCAGATTTCCAACATCCGCAGTATTTTGCTTTTGCACACTGAAGAAGAGCTGGGGAGTTCTTTCGTGTCATGTCTGACATGTATCCCTCAATTAACACCTTAAAAAGATATAAAAATAGAAAATGCTGGAAATACTCTGCAGGCCTGGCAGCATCTGCGGAGAGAGAAACGGAGGTAACATTTCAGGCCTGTGACCTTTCATCAGAACACCTAAAAACAGACGATCTGTTCATTTATTTTAATGCTTTTTTGGGACTTGGCTGTGTGCCCAATTGGCTGCTGTGTTTCCGACATTACAACAGTAAATACGCTTCAAAATTACCTCATTGGCTGTAAAGCATTTCGGGATGTCCTGTGGTCGTGAAATGTGCTAAAGAAGTGCTAGACAGTTTCTTTCTTTCTTTCCAAATCTTTACAAAAAGACATGCAAAAATGGTCAAGCATAAACAAACTATTTCTCTGTGTTTAGTTTTGCTCCACTGATTGCTCCCTTCCAAAAATAGTCACGAGTAAAACAGCTTCAAGCTTGTCAATGCCTTGTTAGAGGCGAACCATGAACGATCATGCAGGGTTATGTGTATGAAAAGGGAGTTTTGAACTCTAAGTCATTAGTAAGCTTAATTGATAGGAAGATTTCAAAACATTACCTCAAATGCAGAGATGCTGAAAAGATAGGCAAGAAAGTAATAGTAATGTGAGGAACAAAACAAAAAATCTGTTTGGTCAAGACTGACATGTGAAATGCATTGTCGTGAAAGCATAGTCTGTGATGTTATTGTGCAAGACAGGTGAGGAGATCTGTTTCCCTTCCATTTCATTGTTTTATAATAGAGTTCCATAATATGTTATTTAAAGTCTACTTTGCATTTTGTTTCCCTAAAGCACTTCAGTACAACATTTCCTAGCCCCATTCAAGAGACCATGTAGTTCTATCGTATTACCATTACAACAGTAAATACCATATTAAGTCCCATTTCCATCATACACAGTCACTTTATCTTTGTACAGTCATAGAATTGTGGAATAGTATAGCACAGAAGGAGGCTATTCAGCTAATCAAGTCTGCGCCAGCTCTTTCTTTTATTCTTTCATGGGATGAGAAGGTAGTGGTGAGCCAGTGGTATAGGTAGTGCAATCCAGCTGGTACCATTCCCTTGCTCTTTCCCCACATCTCTGTAAATTTTCTCCTTCAAGTATTTAATCCACTTGCCTTTTAAAGGCGACTATTAAATTTGTATCCAACCCTCTATCAGGCAGTGCATTCCAAATCCTAAATACTCCAAGTGTAAAAATGTTTTTCCTCATGTTGCGTCTGGTTCTTTTGCCAATCACTTTAAACCTGCGCCCTATGCTTATCGACCCTTCAGCCCTTGGAAACAGTTTTTATTTACTCTATCTAAACCTTCATGGTTTTAAACACATCTACCAAATCTCCTCTCAGTATTCCTTTCTCTAAGGGAACAACCACAATTTCTCCAGGCCATCCAGGTGACCCGCAAGTTTATGCTTTAAAGCTGTACAACTGATTACATTTTGCTATAATAAAACACATAAGGGCCAATTATCTGAATGTGGCTCCCCGCATTGCATTTATTGGATGTAAAACCTGTCCAGAACATGCCCCGCCCCTGCTCCGCCTCTCCACACCACCACCACCCGCAACAAGTTTCTGATATGAGATCCTAATGGGTAAGGCTGCAGGCCAAGAGAATGTATTTGCAATATTTCCCATATCACTGAACTGTAATAAATTCTCCCATCCCATTTGATCATGAGGGATTTTTCAATACAGAATAATATACCTTCGAAGCGATTGCATCAGGTTTTTGAACTCATGAATCTCTGAGAGATTTTAATGTCATCCATGAAATTTTGCTGATGACCTTCACTTTCTGCTCAACACAGGCATGAAGTCGGTGGAGTGGTGGCGCCGATTACCCATTCAGTGACCCAGGCTTCATCTATATCCCCCAGGCGAGCTGTGGACACCACGCAGATACAAGGCTGCAGTTTGCCAGTGGTGCCAAGGCGGGGAATCAGTCAGCTTCCAGGAAAACAAGCTGGCAGGTCAGTTCTGAGGTTGGGGAGGCATCCCAAGGAGGTGAGGTGCCTCAAATGAGCCAGCAGATGGCCCGAGTATTTTTGTGAGCCTCCTGGCCCCACTAAAACATTTTTTTTTAAATTCTGGACTGTTTTATGAGTAGCATCCTGTGATCCTACATCCATTATGAATAGCTGTTGTTTAGACTACTTAATGCCTGTGACAGATGGGTGGAGTATGGATGGTGCGCGCTCGGCACATTCGTACCTGAAAATTTCAGTCTAATTTGCCTATTTTAACAGTATCAATAACACTAACAACAACTTGCATTTATATAGTGCCTTTAACATTGTAAAATGTTCCAAGGCACTTTACAGCAGCATTATCAAATACAACTGACATCCAGCTGGTTTCGGGCTGGTGGATTGCTCGTCTGTTTACAGACCGTCCGCAAATTGTATCAGGTGCCATGGTCAAGAATGTCACTGAATGCTGGAAAACACTCTGAGGGGGTAGGGTAAACAGCCAGCAGTCATGGTCCACTTTGGCTCCAACGACATAGCTAGGAACAGGGATGTGGTCCTGCAGGCAGAGTTTAGTGAGCTAGGTAAGAAATTAGCAAGCGGGACCTCAAAAGTAGTAATCCACAGATAACTCTGATACCGCGCAGGTGAGTATAGAAATAGGAGGATAGAGCAGATGTCGCATGGCTGGAAAGATGGTGCAGGAGGGAGTACTTTAGATTCCTGGGACACTGGGAACAGATCTGGAGGATCTGGGAACTGTACAGGCCGGACGGGTTGCACCTCAACAGAAATGGGATAAATTTCCTTGTGGAGCAATTTGCTAGTGCTCTTGGGGAGATTTAAAACAGACTTGGTAGGGGCGTAGGAACCAGGACAAGGTACCGCATGGCAGACTGGTTCAAAAGGTGAAGTCACACAGGTTCAGAGGTGAGCTGGCAAGATGGATACAGAACTGGCTCGGTCACAGAAGACAGAGGGTATCAGTGGATGGGTGTTTTTCTGAATGGAGGAATGTGAATAGTGGTGTTCCGCAGGGATCAGTGCTGGGACCTTTGCTCTTTGTAGTATGTTTTAGTTTAGAGATACAGCACTGAAACAGGCCCTTCGGCCCACCGAGTCTGTGCCGACCATCAACCACCAATTTATACTAATCCTACACGCATCCCATATTCCAATAACATCCCCACCGGTCCCGATATATTCCCTACCACCTACCTATACTAGGGGCAATTTATAATGGCCAATTAACCTATCAACCTGCAAGTCTTTGGCATGTGGGAGGAAACCGTAGCACCCGGAGGAAACCCACGCAGACACAGGGAGAACTTGCAAACTCCGCACAGGCAGTACCCAGAATCGAACCCGGGTCCCTGGAGCTGTGAGGTTGCAGTGCTAACCACTGCGCCACTGTGCCGCCCATTTGGAGGAATATGTAGCTGGTCTGATTAGTAAGTTTGCGGACGACACAAAGGTTGGTGGAGTTGCGGATAATGATGAGGATTGTCAGAGGATACAGCAGGATATAGATCGGTTGGAGACTTGGGCGGAGAAATGTCAGATGGAGTTTAATCCGGACAAATGTGAGGTAATGCATTTTGGAAGGTCTAATGCAGGTGGGAGGTATACAGTAAATGGCAGAACCCTTAGGAGTATTGACAGGCAGAGAGATCTGGGCGTACAGGTCCACAGGCCACTGAAAGTGGCAACGCAAGTGGATAAATTAGTCAAGAAGGCATACGACATGCTTGTCTTCATCGGTCGGGGCATAGAGTATAAAAATTGGCAAGTCATGTTACAGCTGTACACAATCTTAGTTAGGCCACACTTAGAATATTGCGTGCAATTCTGGTCGCCACACTACCAGAAGGACGTGGATGCTTTGGAGAGGGCACAGAAGAGGTTTACCAGGATGTTGCCTGGTCTAGAGGGCATTAGCTATGAGGAGAGGTTGGATAAACTCGGATTGTTTTCACTGGAACGACGGAGGTGGAGGGGCGACATGATAGAGGTTTACAAAGTTATGAGCGGCATGGACAGAGTGGATAGTCAGAAGCTTTTTCCCAGTGTGGAAGAGTCAGTTACTAGGGGACATAGGTTTAAGGTGCGAGGGGCAAAGTTTGGAGGGGATGTGAGAGGCAAGTTTTTTTACACAGAGGGTGGTGAGTGCCTGGAACTTGCTGCCAAGGGAGGTGGTGAAAGCAGATACGATAGCGAAGTTTAAGAGACATCTTGACAAATACATGAATAAGAAGGGAATAGAGGGATATGGGCCCCGGAAGTGCAGAAGGTGTTAGTTTAGGCAGGCATCAAGATCGGCGCAGGCTTGGAGGGCCGAATGGCCTGTTCCTGTGCTGTACTGTTCTTTGTTCTTTGCTCTTTGAAATTATACAAGAGAGGAACACCAAGGTGCACAGAGAATTAAGAGATTGCACGAGAGTAGAAAATAGTAAAGTACTGGGTGGGGTCAGAGTAAGAGGGAAAGTACTAAAGTCTAAATTGGGGTTACTGTGCATGGATGTGAATGTGCGGAGTGTGGCAGCTAAGGTTGGTGAGCTACAGTTGCAGGTAGCCATGTGGAAGTATGATGTTGTGGTGATAAAGGCTGAAAGAAGGGTGGGACGGGGTGCTAAATATACCTGGATACAAGGGGCTGAATTTTACCAGCCTCTTGCTGCCGTAGGTCGCATTGTAGGGGCCGGTAAAATACTGCTGGGAGATGACTGCCTCGACCCCCGACGCCAAGAAGGGCCCGCCGCATATTACCGGGGGCGGGGGGACCTCGGTGCGGCCCCCCTGCCGCTTGGCGGCGGCACCTCAATTACCATATTCAAAACGGTACTTACCTCTGCAGTTATGCAGTCTGCTGCCTCTCAATGCACACTTCCGGATTTTACGTTGAATGGGTGGCCGTCACGTGCCGTCCCATTCATGATCAGAAAAGCCAATGGGACATCAGAGGGAGAAGGTTTCGCTACAGAAGTTCTGATATTCAGGGTTCTCACTCGGTATACTGGAAGGGAGGAGGGAGTGTGTGATATTCAGGGGTCTCACTCTGCATTCTTAAAGGGAGGTGGGATGGAGTCTGGGCTTACTAGAGGGAAAACTCTGCAGGCATGAAGGGAGGTACTGTGTACCGTCCCTCTGTAAACAGTGTACGCTCTGCGTTTGTTTGTGTGTGTGAAAGAGCAATGGTACTCGAGTCACCCTGTGTGTGGGGAGGGTGCCAGAAAGGGTAGCAGCGTTAAGGTTATATGGATGGCAGGGGCAATTGATTCAGCTGGTAGGACCATGATGTGGTCATGCTGTGCCACTGTGAATGTTGGCCAAGATGGACAATACCATGCCACGCCACATACCTGATCCATGAAAGCACCTGATGTACCCATCAACACTGATCCCTGTCCTGTCAGGAGCCTTCACATAAATGAAGGGTTCAACTTAATTATCATATGGAAATGGATATGGCTTATCCTACATTGTGTGATCTTCTGCACATGAGGAACTGTATGCGCCGGAGCCAAAATCAACAGGCAGGCGCAGTCCACGTCGAGGCCCCTGGTCGTGAGTAGCAGCTCCCAAGGGGAGCTCGCCATTCTGGTCGCCGTGCAGCTATAGGCCCCACATGACATGCCATTGGATGTCAGAGCACCAGTGTCAGAGGCGATTGTGCATGTAGAGAGGGTGATGACATGTCTGTGCCCTGCTCAAAGATGACCTCTAGCCCATGGGCTTCAGTGGACATCCTATGCCTGCGTTCCTCATAGTAGCAGTGGTTCTCAAACTTGATGCCTACGCAGATTTTCAGGGGCCCACCGGAGACCTTTGTGGGGTCGCAGATTCAGCAATGCATCGCTGCATCAGGGAGGTCACCAATGCCCTGCACTGGAGTGCCAGTGAGTATGTCTGAGGAATCCTCTCAATCCAGGTGATGCTTCATGCAAATCTGTGCCCGCTTCTCATGCAGTTGTCATGACACCTGGGTCCTGCGCCAGTCCCAGCTGCCACTGCTGTTCATTGAACTGGCTCAGCTGGTGGGGTGGCTTCTTGGAGACAAGGGCTATCTCTTGCAGACATGACTCCTGACACCAGTGAGAGACTGCACCACTGCTGCAGAGGAGAGATACAATACCAGCCTCTGCTCCCGCCTGGAGCTGGAAAATGTTACCAACTTTGCTTCTAATTGGCACCCTTCTCTCACCTTTACTTGGTCCATCTCCGACACTTCCCTTCCCTTCCTCGACTTCTCTATCTCCATCTCTGGGGATAGGCTGTATACCAACATTCACTATAATCACACCAACTCCCACAGCTACCTCGACTACACTTCTTCACACCCTGCTTCCTGTAAGGACTCCATTCCATTCTCCCAGTTTCTCCATCTCCGGCGCATCTGCTCTGATGATGCTACCTTCCACGACAGAACTTCTGATATGTCTTCATTTTTCCTCAACCGAGGATTCCATCACCCCCCCCACCCCCCCACACCCACACTGTGGTTGACAGGACCCTCAACCATGTCCGGCCCATTTCCCGCACCTCAACCCTCACCCCTTCCCCTCCCTCGCAAAACCGCGACAGGGTTTCCCTTGTCCTCACTTGCCACACCACCAGCCTCCACATCCAAAGGATCATCCGCCGCCATTTCCACCACCTCCATCGTGATGCCACCACAAACACATCTTCTTCTCCCTTCCCCTGTCAGCATTCCCAATGGATTGTTCCCTCCGTGACACCCTAGTCCACTCCTCCATTACCCCCACCACCCTGTCCCCTTCCCACGGCACCTTCCCCTGCAATCGCAGGAGGGTATTACCTCCTCTCTCCTCACTATCCAAGGCCCCAAACACTCCATTCAGGTGAAACTGTGATTTACTTGTACTTCTTTCAATGTAGTATACTGTATTTGCTGCTCACAATGTGGTCTCCTCTGCATTGGTGAGACCAAACGCAGACTGGGTGATCGCTTTGCAGAACACCTCCTCTCAGTCCGAAAGCATGATCCTGAGCTTCTGGTTTCTGGCAATTTCAACACACCCCCTTGCTTTCATGCCCACATCTCTGTCCCGGGATTGCTGCAGTGTTCCAGAGAACATCAACGCAAGCTCGTGGAACAGCATCTCATTTACTGATTAGGCACGCTATTGCCTGCCGGACTGAACACTGAGTTCAATAATTTCAGAGCATGACAAGCCCCCCCCTTTTTATTTTTAGTTATTTTTTTCTTTTTACTTTTATCTTTTTTTATGTGATTATTTTATTTTAGTTTGTTTAGTTTGTTTCTACTGAATCTACACACTGTTTTTTTCATGTTTGTGCTTGGGCCAGGCTGCTCAGTTTCTGTCCATTAACACCTGATCTGTACTAATGCTTTGACTGTCAGCACACCATGAACATACCCTTTGCCTTTGCTCCATGACCTTCTGGTCAGTTATTCTCTATGACCTTGTCGTATCAAAACCTTCTCTTTTGTTATCTCTTGCTCCACCCCCGCTTTACTTGCTTAAAACCTTTTACATTTCTAATATCTGCCAGTCTGATGAAGGGTCACTGTCCTGAAACGTTAACTCTGCTTCTCTCTCCACAGATGCTGCCAGACCTGTTGAGTATTTCCAGCATTTCTTGTTTGTGTTTCAGCTCTTTTCGTTGCTGCTCGCCATGCTCTGCACAACTATGCATCCAATAGGGTGCAGGCCTGACATGATGAGGAGAGATGTCAACAGGATTCCTTCTTGGACTATGAGGATGTTGAGGACCCACAACATGAAAGGTGCTTGGGAGGGTGGATGGCACCCAGGCTCTGCATGCAGGGCTAGCAGTGAGTTAGGGATGTATGGCAGAGGGTTATCAGACAAAGGCTCTCTGCTCCATTGGAACCAACATGAACTCTGCAAGCCACAAATCAGCCTCGCTCACCTGCTGTGCACCAGTTCACATCTGCGACATCCCTGTGTAAACCATTAGAGGCAGCAGCTGACTGAGCCAATGTCTAAGTCACTGTATCTGTGGAGATACTCATGAGTAACGGTGGCATGGCAATGATGTTATTGCATAGTTCTGAGAGTTCTGATGAAAGGTCACTGACCTGAAACGTTAACTTTGCTTCTCTCTCCACAGATGCTGCCAGACCTGCTGAGTATTTCCAGCACTTTTTGTTTTTGTTTCAGATTTCCAGCATCTGCAGTATTTTGCTTTTATTTTATGTTATCGTATACTTTGGCTCTCCTGAAGGGCCAGTGGTGCAAAGGGATGTGACATTGGTGCTACATGCTGGCACACATCATTCACACAGAGAAAAGAGCACACATGTTGGTGGTGAGCATTTAGTGAAAGACGTATTTACATTGCTGTGACACCCGTGCATTCTCATTTGTGTCAGTGTGTTCTCTGTAAACGCTTGCAAGTACCCCTTCTCGGTGCAATCTCTGCACTGGCAGCCTGACTGAAGGAAGGCTGCTGACCTGGATGCCCTTTGGCTGTGGATGACTTTGGCGCTCATATCCTGTGCGCACAAGACCTAGCGGGCCCCTGCTGGCTAGGAGAGTACTCATTCATCCCCTTCCGGCATTGGACCCTTTGACGCCGGATGGTCCCACTTCCTCTGCCATCTCCAGCCAGACTGCCTTGTTCAGGCAGGAGGGCCTCTTCATACCATCGCTGATGAAAAGGACCTCCTGCCCTGCCGGCACAGCATGGAAGAGAGTGAGCAGGAAGCCTCTGCTGCACTGTGTGGCCACCCTAGAGCACCCCTTTGCCATCCTCGTTTTTTGGTGTGGTCCTTTAAATGCAAAGGTGACTCCACTGTGTAACTTCTGGCTGCAAGGTTTGTCTTGCACAATGTTTGAAAACCAATGCAGGACCAGTGAGGAAATCTGTGCTGTTGTCATGGTTTTTCAACTATTACACATGGATGCATGTTCACGAACATTTTGCTTCTGCAGCAGCTGATCATAGTTATTGGTGTAATATTTCCAGTTGGCAATGTAGCTAGAATATGAACATATTTTGCTGTTTTTTAACAAAGATCGTTTAATGGCAGTTACATGTATTTTCACATAACAGTTAGCAGAGAAATGAATACAGATTCCAAATGCATATTTGTCAGATGATTAGGAGCCCATAGCAAGTAAATACTCTTCAATTATGGTTTTATTTCTGTTCTGTATTTGCCTTTTATGGTACATTTAAGTCACTTCCTGGAATGTGCAAAATTAAGATTATTCACCTAGGTGCGCCGCCTACAAGAAACAATGTAATACTTGAGTGGAAGAAGAGGATTGCAACTTCACAGGACACTGGGATACAGCAGGGTAATTATGTGGCAGCAAAGCAGAAAGTGCTGGGGTAACTCAGCAGATCAGGCAGCATCTGTGGAGAGAGAAGCAGAGTTAACTTTCAGGTCTTTGAACTTGCTGAAAATTAACTCTGCTTCCCTTTCCATAGATGCTGCCTGACCTGCTGAGTTTCCCCAGCACTTTCTGCTTTTCTTCCAGATTGACAGCAGCCCCACTCTTCAACAGTGAGGTAAATATTTTTTTGACAGCTGTCAGGAAGCAGGTGCTAGGGAGCTTAAAATAGGGCCCCAGCACCTGCTATACAGCTGTCAAATGGTTTCTCACTGTGCTGGATGTCCTACCTCTCACCACGCAATATGGGTCGGGGGGGTGGGTGGGTGCGGCTCATAGCAGTGATGCTAATGGGCCCCTGCACGTAACAGTGTGGGGGTCTGCGGCGGCCACTGAATACAGGCACGCCTCTGAGTTTAAAGGGCGCTGCCGCAGAGCTCAGTGCCCGAATAAAATTCGGCCAAAGGCTTTCAGGTAAGGAAGGAAAGGCGGAGAGGTATCAGATTTAATTAAGGAGAACATTGCAGTGCTGGAGAGAGAGGATGTCCCAGAGGAGCCAAGGACAGAATCTATCTGCCGCCAACTAGTAGGAAAGATGTCGAGGGACAAATTTGCAGGGAAATTACAGAGAGGTGCAGAAATTATAGCGTGGCTATAATGGAGGATTTTAATTATCTGAATACAGACTGGGATAGTAGTAGTGTTGTACCATAGATTCCCATTGCTTTTAGTACATGTCCTTCAGAATATGTGCAATTGCTCTGGTGTCAATTATTACTCAGAGTTTATGCTTGCCACTCTTCTGCGGACATATAATCCCAATCATGGTGAATGCCTCAGGTTGTGTAATAGCATTGGCATGTTGATCCAAATTAACTATGTGAAATGCTCGGTCATTATTTGCACAAGTGCATTCTTCATTCATGTCCTCCTAACAATCTGTCTCTCTGCTGACATGATGTATCCGCTTGGGATTTTGTTGTATGTTGGCATACCTTTTGTTGCATTTGCCTCCTGTCTTCCATACATTCTTTTTGCACGTGACCTGCCACTATTCCTGTGTGCAGTGTCTGAGCTTGGTCTTCTGCATTGCCTTGCCCAATGGCCTTGGATGCCAAAAGCTTTGCACTGGTCCTGGTACGTCCGACAACTTTGAATTGGGTGAGTTAGGCCACATTTACTACAAGGCTTAGCAGATTTCTGAGCCTTGGTTACCATACAATTGCTGTAGCCTCTCTCAATGCTTGTAACTGATGGTGCCCAGCCATTATGGTTTCAAATTTCCTTCCATCATTGAGTAGTGCATCTACGGTGTGCCCTTTCTACTTTTCTAGCAGTTCTTTTTGAAATACGTTTCGTGGGGTAGATGCAATTACTAGCTCTATAACCCGTTCCAACAATTCAATATCTGCAAAGTTGCATTCTTGAACTTTGTCTCGGCACTTTGCAACAAACTGGTCATTGGACTCATTTTGCCTTTGCCAGTAGGTCATAAGCTCTAGCTTATGTACTCAGAAATTGACCTTCACCTTGAGTTGCTCCTTCAGAAATGTCCATAGCTTGCTAGGATCCTTCCGATTCTCAGCTGACAATCCTGATGTGCTAATCCATTACAGGCCCTCATTGCCCAGTGCGACCTTGATTTTCACAGCTTGTCTCTCTGGCTCACATTTTGATCCAGGAAACACAGTTCCATCCGCTGTTGAAACAGGTTAAATTCAAGCGCTATGTCCTACTCCTTCCAATCCATAATTGGATACCTGAAAGCCATCTTCCAGGTAATCCGGCTTTTTACAGGTTTTTCTTTTCACAGGCACACTTCTTTTACAGGCTCTCTGCTTTACAGGTTTTCTGTTTCTAGTACAGCTTTCTGATTCCTTTTTCAGACAGGTTCATTTTTGCAGGCCAGCCCTTTTAAGAGTGAGACAACAGCTTCTTTTATGTTTACACAGCTTGTTTGTTTGTTTTTTAAGTAGGAGAGCAGTTTTCTTTTCACTGCAGAGGGCTGGAGCTTATGGTACCAACAGCTGCCACAACCAGCTTGTTTTGTGCTAGACCTCCATTGGAGCCATTGTGTTCTTCCCGCACTTTTCAGCTTAGGTCCCACCCATGAAGCAAAGAAAATTGGACAACTAAAGCAGTAATGGCTCCAGCTATTTGTTTTCAAGTTTTTCGAGCCACTGCCAGATTAGTTGAAAGCTCCGATCTCCTGGCAACTTGCCTGCTATACTCACAGAGTTTCAACACCTCCTGGGGTCCCGTCTATGGTCCTAGCTCGCTGCCAGTGTTCTGGCCAATATTTAAGATGGACTATCTGGTCTTTTCTTTCATTGCTCTTTGTGGGACTTGGCTGTGTGTAAATAAGTTGCCATATTTCCTACATTATTATACTTCAAAAGTACATCATTGGCTCCAAAGTTATTTGGGATGTCCTGATGTCAGGAAATACACTATACAAATGCATTTTTTGAGCAGAACTCTTGTGATATTGCTCTTCAGGAGTCAGAGGATATGGGGCATTGATTTTCATTGGATACGTTAGGTGCTCAAAAGCCTCTGACGTAGTGTATTGTTCATCTGAGGCCACCATACATGCTTGGTGTAGCATGCGCAGTGTACTGCTAGAGGGAGTCAATAATAAAGATTCAGTTTACAGCAGCAATCCACGTGTTTCATCCAGAGATTTACAATAGCCAAGTATAATTAGCTGTGCTTTC
This sequence comes from Heterodontus francisci, assembly GCF_036365525.1. Lineage (NCBI taxonomy): Eukaryota > Metazoa > Chordata > Chondrichthyes > Heterodontiformes > Heterodontidae > Heterodontus > Heterodontus francisci. Next base: position 76,914,495 of record NC_090385.1, on the reverse strand, counting down.
AGTCATGAACTCCAGGTAATGCAGATTATCAAATATGGACAATGTTGGGGTTTATACACAGCAGGCCTGGTATCTCTGTGCAGCTAATGCAGGACAGCCATTTTCTCTCATACATCAATGCATGGGTAGTTTGTTCTGCTTAAACCTGAGAGAAGAATTTATTGCAGGATTGTAGCACCCCATGAAATGTGAATTTACTTCGTCCACCTGGCATTATTACTTTTGACAATGGCTGTGTGATTTTCCCTGCAAAACGCTATCCTAGATCCTCGATCATGCACTGGCAGAGGCTATGCCCAACCTATCACATTTTGACGTGCTTTCTAAGCCCTCATCTGTATTCCTACAATGGCAGAAGTGGCTGCAACAGTTCAAGGGTGAAATGGTGGGCTTTGGAATTACTGATGATAAGAGAAAAAAGGCCTTACTTCTCCACTGTGGAGGTGAAGAATTGGAAAATATTTGTGAGACACTTACACCTGCACAAGATGACTATGACTCAGCAAAAATGCACTGACAACTTATTTCACTCCCAAGAAGAATGCAGTAGATTAAACAATTATTTTGCGACAAATGAAAGAAAAAGCAAATGAGACAATCGATCAATATTGCACATGATTGAGACAACTGGCAACAAAATGTGACTTTGGTGATGCAAACATGTCGAACAGGAAATCAAAACACAAATAATTGAAGATTGCCTTTCTAATCAGATACGCAGAAAAGCACTTGAGAAAGACATAAAGCTGTCAGAACTGCTGAAGTTAGCAAGATCGCTATCGATTTCAGAGTCCAGAGCTGCTGAAGTTGAGGCTGCCAACAGCAACTGCCAGACTTCAACCTCAACTCCTGTGAACAGAGTTCACCACTCATCTGTCAGGCAACCAGCTGCAAAGCAATGGCAACAATCTTGTAAACAGGATCATGTCTTGTCTAAGCAATGCTTCCACTGTGGAAGTGCTTATTCACTCCAGACAATATACCGAGCTATGGGAAACTAAAACATTTACATCAGCAAAATCAACTGTTAAGACCATTGCTACCAAAAATGTGTCACACCAAAAGGGTGAGGGAATGTAGCTAATGTAGTGATAGATGACTCTATGCACTCAGCAACCAGCTACATGTGACAGTGACCGCTGGCTGCTTGAAAGTAGATACAGGAGCATCTGTCAATGTCATGGGAGATAAAACATTCAACAAACTTCAGGACTGCCCCATACTTTACAAAGCAGAGAATACAAAAATCTTCCCCTTCAATAGTATTAAACAATTGAATGCTCTTGGAACTTTTGAAATACCAATTACATTCAAAGACACCAGAATGAATGTTATATTCTGTGTCATATCTGGAGAAAGTGACACGCTCATCAGTTTCCACATAACAACATATCTGTGCATGATTGCAGTCACATACATAGTTCCTACGTGTACCAACAACACTCTTGGACTGTGTGCTGACAGCTTCACGGGTATCAGAAACCTGAGGGGTGCTACATGCAAGCTGCATGTAGATCCCAAGGTGCATCCAGTCGTGTGTCAACATAGACAAATACCGTTTCACGTCAAAAAGCAGACAGAGAAGGAACTTCAATGCTTGCTTGACCTCAACATCATTGAGAATGTTAGAGATGAACCCACCCCGGGTCTCATCTATACAAGTTGTCAAGAAACCCAAGAGTGAGAACAAGATCAGAATCTGTGTTGATATGCAGTCACCAAACCAAGCAATACAATGAGAAAGACATTTGACACCAACAATTGACAATATCATAAAGAAAGTAAACGTTGCCAAAGGTTTTTCTAAACGTGTCCTCAATGCAGGCTAGCATCAAATCAAGCTTGCAGAAGAATCAAGGTCTCTTACAGTGTTCTCCACTCACATCAGGCTGTTTTGATACAAAAGGCTTAACTTTGGAGTCAACTCAGCATCTGAGGTATTTCAGAACACGATTCAGTCTGCATTACAAGGATTTGAGGGCACACTGAATATTAGCGATGACATTCTCATCTACGGTCGTACTGAAAGTGAACTCGAGACATGCCTGCATGCATGCCTATCACATTGTAGAGAATGGAACCTCACCCTGAACAAACACAAGTGCCTGTTCAACGAAAGCAGAATTGAATTCCTCAGTCACGTATTCAGCAGTGAAGTAGCATCACCTGATCCACGGAAAGTCAAAGAAATTACAAACGCTGCAGATCCTACGACCGTGCATGAAGTCTAGAGTCTGCTTGAGCTCATCACATACTGTAGTTGTTTCATTCCTGAACTGGCTATGCTGCCTGCCCCCCACATGATCTGACAAAAGAAACCACCAAGTGGGAATGGACTAAATCACACAAAAAGGCGGTACGCCAGATCAAATAGCAGTTGTCAGCAAGTTGCAAAATGCCTACTTTGACCACCAAAAAAACAGCCAGCTAGTCATGGATTGGAACCCAGTTGACTTAGATGCAGTTATAATGCAGAAAGAAAAAGCAGGTCACCCATCAATCATTGCGATGGCAAGCAGATTGCTAATGCCCGTAGAACAGCGATATTCACAAACAGAGAGAGGTGCTCTCAATCACATGGAGTATCCTACACTTTCATCTCTACTTGTATGGAAATGAATTTGAAGTCATAAACAATCATAGGCCATTAGTATGCCTGTTCAACAATCCGCATAAATTCCAAAACAGTCATTGTAGGTATGTTGCTCACAGTAAGGTCCGGCAACAGCTTGAAATTGTGTCATGGGATCGGATTCGAAAGATGGCATTGAATCCAAATAGAGCATTGGATACTCAAACTACAAGAGTACGAGTTCACTGTTAAATATCAACCAGGCAAGCTCAACCCAGCTGACTACCTTTAGTGCCATCCCTTGCCAACAATTAGTCCTACTAGTCGCGAAAAACAGACTGCCGAACAACATCTTAACTATGTAAGTGTAAACGCGGTGCCAAAATCACTAAAATTAACTGACATCAAAGTGGCAACAAAATAAGATGAAGCATAACAACTATGTATGGCAGCAATGGAATCACAAAACTGGAAAGGTGTGATTGAGAGAGCATCTACAAATGAAATCGCTCGTATGCTGCAAGGTCTCCACAAGGTTAAAAATGAGTTCACAGTTGCAACCACTTCTGATCTCATGTTACACGACAACTGCATTGTCGTTCAGCAGTCATTGAGTAAATGTGTTGTAGAAATAGCACCTGAGGGTCACCAGGGAAAAGTTATTCGAGGATGTAACAAGTAAAGTGGACAATGGGGATCCTGTAGATGTAATATATGTGGACTTCCAGAAGGCATTTGATAAGGTGCCGCACAAAAGGTTAATACACAATGTAAGTTCACATGGGGTTAGGGGCAATTTATTAGCTTGGATAGAGGATTGACTAACCAACAGTAAACAGAGAGTCAGGATAAATGGGTCCTTTTCTGGTTGGCAAGATGTAACTAGTGGGGTGCTACAGGGTTCGGTCCTCGGGCCCCAACTATTTACAATCTATATTAATGACTTGGATGCAGGGTTAGAAGGTACTATAGCCAAATTTGCAGATGACACTAAAATAGGTGGGATAGTAAATTGCAATAAAGAAATACGAAATTTACAAATGGATATGGATAGGTTAGGTGAATGGGCCAAAATTTGGCAGATGGATTTTAATGTGGATAAGTGTGAGATTATCCATTTTGGTTGGAAGAATAGAAAGGCAAATTATTATCTAAATGGAGAGAAACTTCAGAATGCTTTGGTACAGAGGGATCTGGGTGTCCTCCACAGCAGGTGATAAGGAAGGTGAATGGAATTTTGGCATTTATTGCTAAAGGAATAGAGTATAAAAGTAGGGACGTGTTGCTGCAACTGTACAAGGCATTAGTGAGACTGCACCTGGAGTATTGTGTACAGTTTTGGTCCCCTTACTTGAGGAGGGATGTAGTTGCATTGGAGGCAGTTCAGAGGAGGTTCATTAGATTGATTCCATTAGATGAGGGGTTTGTCTTATGAAGAGAGATTGAGCAGTTTAGGCCTTTACTCTCTGGAGTTTAGAAGAATGAGAGGAGATCTAATTGAGGTATATAAGATGATTAACGGGATTGACAAAGTAGACATAGAGAGGATGTTTCCTCTTGTGGGGCAATCTAGAACAAGAGGTCATAGTTTCAGGATAAGGGGCAGCAGATTTAAAACAGAGATGAGGAGAAATTACTTCTCTCAAAGGATCGTGAATCTGTGGAATTCACTACCCCAGAGTGCGGTAGATGCTGGGACATTGAGTAAATTTAAGGAGGGGATAGAGAGATTTTTAATTAGTAAAGGGTTGAAGGGTTATGGAAAATGGGCAGGAAAATGGAGTTGAGGCCGAGATGAGATCAGCCATTATCGTATTGAATGGCGGAGCAGGCTCGAGGGACTGAATTGCCTATACCTGTTCCTAGTTCGTATGTCCTTATGTATAGATCCATGGGGTTTAGAACATGTAGGCACACCTCTCCTGCCTTGGTTAGTTCCTGCTGTATCTGGTGGTGTGCCACCTTCTGCTGCAAGAGAGAGGGAAGTGTGTCAATGTAGTGCTGAATGTGGTGTCATGATTGAATAGCTGGCAGTGTATGCAAGCTGTGAGATGTGGTTGTGAGGTTTGCTATAGTGCTAAGTGCGTGAGGGTGAGGTGAAGTATATTAATGCTAGGCATAAGCCCAGATTGATATATTGTTAGTTGGCAAGTAATGGGGGTGTGAAGAATTGAGCAGTGGCTGAGGCTAGTTGTGCAGTCTGTAGGATATGGCATTTGATGATGCATTCACTGACCTTAACGACTCATGTGAGATCATTAAACTTTTTCTTGCATTGAATCCATCCATATTCTTGGAGCTATACTGTTGACATTGATCTCTGCCACAATCTGGTCCCACTGCCTTCTGAATTACAGAGGTGAGGTGAGAGTGAGTGCCTTGACATCAGGGCAGCATTTGGCCCAGTATGGAATCAAAGCGGTCTAGTAAAATTGAAGTCAATGGGAATCAGGGGAAAACTCTCACTCAGCGCAAAGGAAGATGGTTGTGGTTATTGGAGGTCAATCATTTCAGCCCCAGTTCAACGTTGCAGGTGTTCCTCAGGGTAGTGTCCTCGGCCAAACCATCTTCAGCTGCTTCATCAATGACCTTCCCTCCATCATAAGGTCAGAAGTGGGGATGTTCGCTGATGATTGCACATTGTTCAGTACCATTCATAACTCCTCAGATACTGAAGCAGTCTGAGCCTGCGTGCAAGAAGACTTGGACAATATTCAGGCTTGGGCTGCTAAGTGGCAAGTAATGTTCATGCCACACAAGTGCCAGGCAATGACCATCTCCAACAAGAGAGAATATAACCATCTCCCATTGATGTTCAAGGGCATTACCATCACTGAATCCCCCACCATCAACATCTTGGGGGTTACCATTGAACAGAAACTGTACAGGACCAGCTATATAAATACATGGCTACAAGATCAGGTCAGAGGCTGGGAATTCTGCAATGAGTAACTCACCTTTTGACTCTCCAAAGCCTGTTCACCATCTATAAGGCACAAGTCAGGAGTGAGATGGAATACTCTCCACTTGCCAGGATAAGGGCAGCTCCGATAACAGTCAAGACACTCGACACCATACAGGGAAAAGCAGCCTGTTTGATCGGCAAGCCATCCATCACCTTAAACATTCACTCCTTTCACCACCAATGCACATTGGCAGCAGTGTGTACCATTTACAAGATGCACTGCAGCAACTCACTAAGCTTCCTTCGCCAACTCTTTCCAAACCTCTAACACCTAGAAGGAAAAGGGCAGCAGATGCATGGGGATACCACCACCTGCAAGTTCCTTTCCAAGCCATACACCATCCTGACTTGGAAATATATCGCCAATCCTTCACTGTAACTGGGACAAAATCCTGGAACTCCCTCTCTATCAGCACTGTGGGTGTATCTACACCACATGGACGGCAGCAGTTCAAGAAGGCAGCTGACCACCACCTTCTCAAGGCCAATTAGGGATGGAATATATAATGTATTTGTATAATATGCTAATGATATGATGACATCATGATGTAAATAAACACTTGAACTATAGCCACATTTGGTGTCCATCCTACCTGTTTGTGCCACCAAATATAGAACAAAACATGCAACAAGGATGGGAGAAAAGTCCATCAACATAAGCAGAAAACAGCAGCAGGAACTGCAGTGAATATGTTTCGTCAGAATCTGATGACCTACCTGCTCGGATGGTGGAGATTTTGGCTGATTTGCATGAAGCCTGAGCCTCACCCTGTCTCTTCAGTTGACTGGAGTGCTACAGAGTCCCAGTGTGCACTGGATTCAAAGTGTTCATTTGGGTAAGAGAATATTTTCAACTACTGACTGGACTGGTTTTAGGTATCATTGTTACGGACAAAAGCAGTAAAGTGTTTACTGGGTTTCTGTGAATTTGTAAACGGGATATTATGGCTGTGCCCACAGGATACATCGGATGGCTAGGGACATATGAAAGGGCTCAAGAGCCATTCAGTTTGTATATTGAAAGAATGGACATGTTTTTCAGAGTTAATAAAATTTTTGAACTTGAAGGTAGTGGCAAAGATACCCAGACTCAGAATAAGGCAATTCTTGAGCGCGAGAAAGCAATTTTGCCAATTGAATTTGGCCCGGTGGTAGATGGCACACTAATAAACCTTATTGCTCCCAACAAGGCAAACGATGCACCATACAAAACAATCACCACCAAGCTGAAGGAACATTTCAACTCTAAGTCACGGGAGATAGTGAAAAGCTACAAATTTGGAACCAGAAGTCAGAAAGGTAGTGAAACTTTTTCCGAGTACATTGTGGCACTGAAGAATTTATCTCTATATTGCAACTTTGGCACATTCTCAGACCATGCAATATGAGAAAGATTTGTGTGTGGATTGGTGGATGAAAGAATCCAATCGCAGTTAGAAAGCACACAAAATCTTACATTTGAGCTAGCATATAACAGCGATGTCACAAGGATGGAGTTCACAATTTTGAAGTGAATTAGAGTGCCAAGTGGACAAGAGCTAGGGCTAAGCAGCACTTATGCCATTAGTAATCACTCAAATGACAGAGAATTTTGTACAAAGTGTTAAGAAAACATGCTATGTTGAATGAAGACTTTTTATTCATCGGTTGGAAACCTACATTAAACTTTTCAAAAGGAAAGCTGGAATCCTACATTTAACTTTTAAAAAGCTGGCAGCTGAGATGGCCACCACAATTTGCATTGAAATACCTCACATTCCAGGGCATTGAAGTGGAGACATAAGTCTAAAAAGCTCCTATCCAGGACAATGGCTGAACAGTTGAGTAAATTATCCAGTATCACCCTTGTTAGCAGGACATTCAAAGCCATCTTGGAGCATTCACTAGTGGAGGCGTACTTCCGGGGGTAAACATTGGCACAATACAATCTGAGAGCGATTTGGGTCTTGGCCTTTGGACCTTATTAAAAACAAAAGGACTGAGAGAACCATGTGACAGTCTCACAGGCTGTGTGACTTTGGAGTTTTTAGTCACACACAGCAGACAAGCTTTGAGAGCTAACCACTACAAGACCCCAGTGGGGCTGACTCTCTCCCTCAATCTTTCTCTCTCCAGATAACATTGCACGTTTTTGAAATCTGTCTGTAATTACGAACATCCAAGTCTTTAATCGCTACAGAAACCCTACAGGGAAAGCTATTTACATCACTGGCTGCAATTTTATGCCCCCCCCCGCCCCACCCACAAACAGGCGGGCTGGTGGTGGTGGCCAATTAACTGGCACCTAAGGTCCTCCTCCCACTGCTGCTGGGATTATACCCTTGGCGGCCAGAAGGCAAAAGCCCCAAGAACCCCTCCTACTTTTCAGCCGGTGGGTGGGGCCTACCCCCCCAATCAAAAATTCTGGTCTCCAAGAAAACCATGCACCAGATGGACCAGCTGCAAGTGCACTTCTACCAGCCACAGACTTCAGAACCAGGAATTCATCCAGAAGATAACTGAATCACCGGACCCCACAAACTGTACATTATTTTTATTTGTTCTGGACTCTAATCCAGCCAAACTTCCTCATCACTCTGTAACCTATTTGTGTATGTGTGATTCCCATGTGTGCGTGTGTGTGTGTGTGTGTGAAAGCTGTAGCATGGTTTATTATTTTCACTTAGATCGGGATTTGATTTAAAGTACAATAAACTAATCTCTTTCTTGTTTAAACTCAAGAAAACCTGCCCAATTGGTTCTTCTATGATTGTAGCACTGAAAGGGTTAAACACTCACTCAATTGGTAAACATATCCACTGTTTTAAAAAAGGAATAAACCCTGTTGCGGGTCAAACATGGAGTGGGACAAGAGGGGAGCCTTTCGACCCCTCCTCACCTGATTGTAACAAAAGGTATTGATAGATCAACAGTACATCAACATGCGCAATGAATACAGTTGCAGATTGCTCTATTATGAGTAGATAGCAAATATGAGAGGAAATTCAGTGACATATCTCGAACTGAGAGCACAGTTCAGTCGAAAACCTACTCTGAAGTGTTAGAAACGTGTGGACAAATGGAATGCAATGCCCAATATAAGGACAAGTCCCATTGTTGTCAACAAAATAATGTTATTTGGCAAAGACTGGCTTCGTGAGCTGAAGTTAGGCTGGAAGCATACTTTCTAAGTTGAGATGACCAAGAAACTTGATCCGCTATTGAATCCTTACAGCAACGTTTTCAAAGATATCCATGAAAGTATAATTGGTGTGAAAGTGCACATCCAAATTAGGCCTGATGCAAAACTAGTACATTGCAAGGCTAGGCCAGTTCCTTATGCCCTCAAAATCCAGGTTGAAGAGGAACTAACGAAGCTAGGGAGGAATGGTGTGCTAGCAAAAACTGATCACAGTAATTGGGCAGCCCCGATTGTAGTAACGCCGAAGTCAGACAAAACCACAAGATTATGCGGGACTACAAAGCCACAATCAACCAAACAGCAGATGATGAAAAGTATCCACGACCGACCTCTTATGATTTGTATGTGGAGTTAGCGGGATCCAAGCTATTCACAAAGTGGGATTTGTCCCATGCTTATGCACAGCTCAATGTGGTTCACGAAAATCAGCAGTATCTCATGATAAACACACATGCTGTTATACCCTTACATAAAGTTGCCCTATATTGTGAAGTCTTCTTCAAAAATCCCCCAAGCTATAATGGATAAGATTTCGCAAGGAGTGCTGCATTGTTTGTGTAATCTGGATGATGTGTTGAATGTGACGACAGCAGAGGAAGAGAATCCTCAAGTGTTGGATGACATGTTAAAAAAGCTCAATGATCACAATGTGAAGTTGAAAAGGAACCAGTGTGCTTTCGTACAATCCAAGGTAGTGTAGGTTGGCTTGAAAATCAATGAAAAAGGACTATAGCCAGTGAAAGAAAAGATAGAGTCTATAGTCAATGCCTCAAAACCAAAAGATGTGTTTGAGTTTAGATCCTTTCTAGGCATGGTTCAATACTACTCACGATTTCTGCCTGAGCTTGTTAGCTCCACTACATGAGTTGTTGAAGAAAGATGTGAAATGGCAATTGTCTAAAGCACAACAAGATGCTTATGATGCATGTAAGAGAAGCTTGACCAGTGATGCATTACTTGTTCATTACAACACAAATCATGACCTGAAGCTCGCATGTGATGCTTCAAACTATGGAGCAGTGATCAGTCATGCCATGGATGATGGTCAAGAGAAGTCCATAGTATTTGTGTCACTTACCCTGAGCATAACCATGAGCAGTTAGAAAAGGAAGCACTTGGATTCATCTTTGAAATCAAAAAGTTTCACCAGTTTTTGTTGGGGAGAAACTTTATGCTAGTAACAGATCATGAGCCCCTAGTAACTAATCTGGGACCAAAGTCTGCAATACAAATAATGACAGCATCAAGGATGCAGCAGTGGGCTGTACTTCTCTCATCGTATGACGACAACATGGAATATCGCAGTTCGAAGAAGAATGTTATCACTGATGCACTGTCGCAGTTGCTGCATGAAGACTTAGAAGTAGGTTTGAAGATGCAATCTTCACAATAGTCATCGTAGATGATGACTTTCCAACCACTTCAATTGAAATTACAGCTGAAACTCAGAAAATTCACTGTTGAAAAGAATCTACAAACAGACATTGAATAGATACACAGAAAATAGCAATGAGGAATTGAAATAGTTCCACAGTTGTCGCAATGAGTTGTCACGTGAACAGGGCTGCATTAAGTGGGGTCATAGAGTTGTAATAGCTAGTTCTTTGAGAAATAGGATTATGGCAGAACTCTACATTGAATGCACAGGAATAGTCAGTATGAAATCCATAGCTAAAAGATTTCTTTATTGACATGGTCTAGGTAGTGATCCAGAATCATTGGTTAGCAAATGTACTATGTGCCAAAACTATAGAAATAAGTCACCTAAAATTCCTTCCCAATCGTGATCATGATTGACACGACCATCTCAAAGAGTCCATTTGATCACATGATCCTGGCAAGGGATGAACCAAAACATGAGCACGATCCACTTGATCATGAGCTCATGTCAGAGTTTGAACCAGTTCAGACTTCAGTGTCTGAAGTACCAATTTCTCAGAAAGAAACAAGATCTTCGCTAAGTTCCGAACCGAAACCAAGCAGTCCTAAATCTGACTCCACACCAAAACCTGTAAAGAGAGCAGAAGACTTTGTAAACAGCTATTAAACCTGATTTGTAAATATAGTTCATTACAGAGAAAAATGCTTTTCTTTTGAAATGGGAAACAGTTAAATATATTTGTATAATATGCTAATGATATAATGACATCTTGATGTAAATAAACATTTTGAACCAGCCATGCTTGGTGCCCATCTTGTCTGTTCATGCCACAAAAATATCACAGGCAGCAGATGCTGGCCTTGCCATCGAATCTCACATCCCATGAAAGAATTTTAAAAAGTGCTTGGATGACATCCTGCAGTCTGAGGATACAAGACATCTGTCCTCCCCTCCACCTCTTCAAACAAGACCTTCAGCACAACGTCCGAAAACCTTAGTGCTGCTCTCTCCCATGGACTGCCATTTTTGATTTGTTGCATAGCACACTATCCCCAATGAGATCAGCACCTCCAGCAGCCACAATGAACCTCACCTTTAAAAAGTGCAGGCTAGCTTTAAGTAGCACTGGGCACTCATGAAACCCTGATCTTTAATTAATTTGTCCTCCAACAGATTACTGGGATTGCTGAGGCATCACTCTGGGGAGTGGCAGTGGCACGATGGAGCACAGAACTGCTGTCCTCTCTCAGGACGACAGTGTTCATCCTCCCTTCACCACTCTCACTCCGCCAGTATCCTTGCTGTTGTTCTTCTGCCAGCCAACTCAGACTGCTGCTGCCCAGGCTGAGATGGTGCAGTCCAAATTCGGGCCTTCCTGCAAGGCCATCTGCTGCCTCATCCATTTAAAGTCAGTAATCTTCCACCAGCCATCCTGCAGCCACTAGCCAGCTGCGTAGGAGCATTAAGATGGGCAAAGGCACACAGAAGACAGACACTAAGGGAAAGCACAAGGGTGATTAGTTGATGTTTGTACACAGTATGGTATGGTTTCATTCATAAATTTGGTTTGAAAAGTTTATTTTCGGTGATTTTTATTTCAGCATTGTGGCCAAGCAGACAGTGTGATGGTCGGTAACCAAGGGAAGGGAAGGGAAGGTGTGGGACTGTTGGTGAATGGGAATTAAATAGCGTTTACTGGAATTGCAGTCAATGAGTTGTTCACGGACAACCTTTAGGGAGGACCTGTCAAAGTGTCTTCTTTGCTTCATCTTCCTCCTCCTCCTCCTCTTCAGCTGCTTGCCATATAGGTAGTGCTAGGGTTGTGTCCTTGTGATGGTGAGGTTTGCATACTGCATACCACCTTGAATCTTGACACCAGTCTGCTGAGTACTTCAAAACCTCACCATCATGAGCATCCACAGCCATCCAGGCAATGGAAGAGTTTTTTCAGTATGCCAATTGTCTGCTCTATCAAATTTCATTTAGCAACATGGCTTTGATTGTATACATGCTGGCCATGTGTGCGGTGGTTGTGCATCAAAGTCATCAGCCATGATGTCAGAAGATAGTCGTTGTTACCCAGTAGCCTTTGGTTTGTTGTGGTGGCTTAATGCAGATGCTACAGAGCACTGCCACATAGCTACTTGCCAAGTTACTGGGCATTTGCTGCGCATGGTCATATACCAGCTGGACATTGAGGGAATGGAATTCCTTTCATTTGTGGTACATGTTAACATGCAGAGTCTGCAAAGTGGTGTGTGTGCAGTAAATGCAGCCTGCCCCATGGAGAAGCCGAGAATCCTCACAAAGTTGCATGCTCATTCTGCCTGCTGTTCTCTGGCAAGAGGGAATGAAATTAAGTTATCTCTCTTTGAATAGATAGCGTTGGTGACCTCTCTTGTGCAACAGTGGATGGCAAACTGGGAGATGTTGCAAATATCTCCAGCTCCAGCCTGGAAGGAGCCTGATGCATAGAAGTTCACGGCCAAGGTCACTTTTACAGCCACTGACAATGCGGTCCTTGCCCTGCTCTAATGTTGCAGTTGTGGCTGCAGTAGCTGGCAGATTTTAGTGAAGACATTCATACCGAAACACAGACATCTGGCACATTGTTCCTCGCTGTGGTTTAGTTAGGAGAATTGCTTCCTGAACACCGTGAGTGGCTATGGCCTCCTGCTGAGAGCTCTTCTTCCCCCTCCTTCTCCTCTCTCTTCTACCAGCTTGTCATGCTCTGTCATTCTGTTCATTCTCCCAGTATTCCAGGGGGATTGTCTACTACCACACCCATGTCTGACAGCAATTGGCTGGTGCAGAATCCTTGAAGTTAGGACCATGTCCATCAGCACCTGGCACACCACTCCCTGCTCACTTTAGCAACATTAAAAGAACTCTAGGAGCTACCAAATACTTGTGCATTCATAGCAACAGCCAGTAGGAATCAATCAGCAACTAACCTGAAAGTGGTTTATGATCCCTTTAAATAGCGCTGGTTGGGGTGGGGTGGGTGCTTGATTAAGAAAAGCTGTAAACTGGAGAGTAGAGCTTCAAAATGGCAGCCCTGGTGTTACATGCTGATTGACCAGGACCAGGGGTCACAGTCTAAGGATAAGGGGTAAGCCATTTAGGACTGAGATGATGAGAATTTTCTTCACCCAGAGAGTGGTGAACCTGTGGAATTCTCTACCATGGAAAGCAGTTGAGGCCAAATCATGTAATATATTCAAGAAAGAGTTAGATATAGTTCTTAGGGCTAATGGGATCAAGGGGTACGGGGAGAAAGCTGGAACAGGTTACTGAGTTTGGATGATCAGCCACGGGTGGCACAGTGGCGGAGTGGTTAGCACCGCAGCCTCACAGCTCCAGCGACCCTAGGTTCAGTTCTGGGTACTGTCTGTGTGGAGTTTGCAAGTTCTCCCTGTGACCGTGTGGGTTTCCGCCAGGTGCTCCAGTTTCCTCCCACAGCTAAAGACTTGCAGGTTGATAGGTAAATTGGCCATTGTAAATTGCCCCTAGTGGTGGTAGGAGAATGGTAGGGAATATGGGGTTAATGTAGGGTTAGTATTAATGGGTGGTTGTTGGTCGGCACAGACTCGATGGGCCAAAGGGCCTGTTTCAGTGCTGTATCTCTAAATAAGTAAATGATCATATTGAATGGTGGAGCAGGCTCGAATGGTCTACTCCTGCTCCTCTGTTTCTATGACATCATGATGTGACTACTCTGCATGGTTCCAGCAGACACTCACTGCGTGCACGCTAATGCCCTCACCAGTATGAGCGCTAAACATCTGCATCCACACTTTTGCGGCTACATATCAATTCATGAGAGAAAATGAATTAAGGTCGGTACATCACCGGGGAAATTAATTTAAGATCAGGGCCTTTACTGGGGAAAATTATTTAAGACCAGGGTTGCCTGGGGGGGGGGGGGGGGGGGAATTAATTTAAGTTTAGGTCTTCTTTGGGGAAAAGTAATTCACACCAGGACTCCACCAGGAAATATTATTTAAAGTCAGGGCTTCTCTGGGGCGAATTAATTAAGGTCAGGTCCATACTGGGGGAAGTAATGAAAGATTTGCACTTCACTGGGGAAAATTAATTAACTCTCGGATTCACTGGAGAAAATTAATTAGGATCAGAGATTCACTGGAAGAGTCAAATAAATCAGTGTTTCATTGGGGAAATTAATTAAAGCTGAAGGACTCAGAGGGAAATAAAGTCAGGTCATCACTGGGGAAATCATTCAAAAATCATGGCTTTTCTGGGAAGTATTAATTAAGATCTGAGCATCACTGAAGAAAATCATTAGGGATTCTCTGGGGAAAATTAAAAATCAGTGCTACACTGGAGAAATTAATGAAAAATTAATTCCCTCATTTGGTAAAATTATTAACATACGGCTTAACAGGGGAAAATGGAAAAGAAAGATCAGGATTCACAGGGGAAATTAATTAAGATCAGGCCTGCACTGGGGAAATTAATTAGAGATCAGGGTTTCACTGGGGGAAAGTAATTAAAGATTAAGACCTCACTGGGGAAATTAGTTAAAATCAGGACCTCACTGGGAGAACGAAATCCACATTTCACTGGGGAAATTAATTAAAGTTCATGGATTCATAGGAGAAAATTAATTAAGGTCAGGCAGCACTTAGGAAATGATTTAAAGATCGGGTCTTCACTGGAAGAAAATTAATTAAGGTCAGGAATTCACGATGGGAAATTGATTAAAAATCAGGGCTTCACTGGGGCAATTGAATTAAGGTTAGGGCTTCACTGGGGGAACTTCATTAAAGAGCAGGGTCTCACTGGGGAAATTATCAAAATCTGCAGGAAGAGAGGTACAACAGTAGAGGCAATACTGCAATTAAACGGAGGTCATGCAAAGCAAAGTGAGCCGCAGGAGCCAAATCCACACTAAATGGCAAAACAGGAGCAGAGTAACACAAAAAAAACACAGATTTCTGTGGGTGAGGTGAGTACCATGCACTTACCTTTATTTACCTTTAGCAAGATGCCCACTGTTCTTTGAGAAATACACTTTGCTGAAGGTACTGAGATTAGAATTGACATAAAGAGCTTAAGCCCAGTTGATTGACAGTAACGTAACATTTGTGGCATAATGTTGCTATCACAGCACCACCTACCGGTACGGCACCGGTAGAAATTGTTCCTTTAAAGTGAATGTGAGAAGATAGCAGAATAATTAACACAGATTTTTCTCAAGTTTAAATTTAGAATGTTACCATTGGTCACCACATTTAATATATCAGATTATATGAATAAATGAGGTTTTGCGGAGGGCAGAAAACCAAAGTCATTAATATTTTCAAACTAGTTTTGTGAAATGGTATAATTAGTGGAACAAATATGTTTATGAGGCCTGTTACTACAGGGTGTAGAGGGTTATTTACCTCGCATCCGTCATAGGATACAATGGGTGGAATTTTCCTGCGGGCCTTGGAACCCTGACATCGGGATCAAATAGGGGTCCCAAGCCCGCACTTGTTGGCAGGGGACCAGCTCAGCAATTTTATCAGAGGTGGCCTCCTTATTGGCTGCCTTCAGTCCCACCGTCTAATTAAGGACAGTGGGCAGGCTCCTGATATTGCCAGCCCGACATGGAAGTACGCTCAGACAGGTAAGTAGAAATAATAAATTCAGGATGGCCAAGGGCAAAATGCTTCACCGATCAAAGGGGCTGCCGCAGGAAGTCTGCCTCCATGAAGCTGTTGTCTCCCCACGTGGCAGGGGGCTTCTCTGTTTCTGGCAAAATGCCACCGGCCCTGGCTAATGGCCCCTTAAAGGTGCCTTAATTATGCACATCGACTGCTCACCTCCGTGGGGTGGGAAGCCCATCTGCACCCCATCCCTCCTCTTGGCTGCTGCCGGGAAACTTCCCCAGGAGCTGGCCCGATGAGGGACCCCACAATTTTACCATTCCCACCCCCTCCACCCACCACCACCAACCGCCCCCCCCAGCCACCCTGCCTCCATTCCAGTCGCTTGGGAGGGGGCCAGTAAAATTCAGGCCAATGCTTCAGTTAATTTGCTGTCTGACAGCAATGAGCAAGCCAATGCTGCATTTAGGGTGTGGTCGGATGATTGAGTTCTCCAGGTGTCCAACTATCTACAATCGATTTCACAGGAGATCTATGAGTTTAGTGGAAAGAAGCAGGTGGGGAGAGCATAACATTGAAACCAGGGACTTATAGTAAATAGCTCACTTCACAGGGATGCTGAAATGGTCAAACAAATGTTACATTTCATCATCTACATATATTGTATGTAGAGATATCTTTTTTCATATTTTCCGTTTACGATAGATACCTATTCTATAGAAATAGTCCTTTTGGAATACCACTGGCCAAGATTGCAAGAGATTAATTATTACTTTGGAGGCTGTTTTAAATTATATACCACACAAAGATTGGGAAATATGTTTTTATATGTTTATGTCAGCACAAGTGATGACATAAAAATATAAATGCCTTTAAAAATTAAATTTTAAAGATTGCATAAAATATGAATAGAATAAGTAATGATCGGCAGTCAGATGGGATAAAATCCTTCACCTGAGAGGCTGACCATAACTCGGTCATGGTTTAATTACTCAGGATTTATCTAGTCAGATTCATTTGTGGAAATATTTATCTTCCGTAAAAGTCCTCCTGGAGTAAAGGGCATCCTGTGTTCCTTTATGTTGGGTTGGGCTGTGCTGTAAAGGTAGTTTTAGTTTTATATTACAGCTTATGTGATGGAACATGAATCTAGTTCGTAAAATACAAAGGTTACACAAAAACCTAAATTCATGGCTACATTGGGAACTCTCATTACTTTGCAGCTGAGTCTTCAGTTATAATAAGCCTAGAAATTACACAGGGATATTGCCATATGCACTTAACACGTTCATGTGAAATGACTTTGCTAATTTTAATTGAGGTGATTACCCATTTAAAATTAGATGAACACCTTCATTAAAATAGCAAGAAAAGCAATTTCATTCCAATGGATTAAGAATTCTGAAGGTAATATTGCACTACATAAGTTTCAGAATGTGAGGATCTATTCCCTGATCTTAAGGAAAATTTGGCCATGATGATGTCATACACAAATGCTCTTGTACTGAGAGTGACCTGAAAAGTACGTTGGATTCAGAGAAATAAATGGATTGAAGTAATTTAAATTGGTCCCTGTGGGCTGAATTTTACTGACCTCCGACATCGGCTATCGCGGCAGGGGGGTGGCTGGGAAATGTCTCCGGGAGAGGCCTGACGTGGGCCTTGATGCCGGGAAGACTCGGCCTGATATTGCTGGTGGCGGCAAGGCCTCGTGGCGGCCCCACCCCTGCCACTTGGGAGCCACATTTAAATATTTAAATTAATTTTAATAGACAACTTAATTACCATTACGCTCCCGCCGTCTCTCCTGGTGCAATCTTCGTGCCGGTGGCCGGCACTCCTGCGCCTTAGGAGCGCTGTTCAGGGAACCGAGGTGGAACACTGGCAGGGATAGGGCAGCAGGTAAGTTTCTCAGTGCGGGAAATCGGGGAGCGGGGTTGAAGTCATGTCATTGGTGTAGGGGATGGTGGGTAGGGTTATACTGTAAAGTTTATGCACTTTGTGGGGGGAAAGGTCAGGTGGACAAGATAAGTGTTTTGGTGGGGAAGGGGGCAAGTAATTAATTCTATGGTTATGGGGGGGATGGGTGGAAGAGGTGTAAGATTTTTAGATCAATGTTTCTTTAAATATTTAAACTGAATGGTAGCACTCAAAGCCCTTTAAAAATGGCATCAGCGCATGCGCAAAGGCAGCTAACGCCATTGCCGGGGACGGACAGCCCGCCCCACCCATGTCATCGGGGGTGGGGTGGGGGGGGCGTGGTGATCCGCCCCAGCTATTTAACTGAGTCGCCACGCTTAATATCGTGGCAGATCCGTGATGTGTGGCCCGCAGGGGCGAGCCGCCATTGTTTTCACCCACCGCTGATTTCCGCGGCAGGACATAAATTTCAGCCGTATGTGTTTTCCTTTTACACGAGGAGAGCTATGGAAGCAGGTTAGTGTGAATGAAGAGAGCAGCTTAAATTGGGTTTTTAAAGAGCTGCTACTGCAAGAGAGCTATGAATTGTTTTCATGAAGAAAAGGGAAAACAGAGAGGAAAAAGAGAAAAGCAAAAGAAGAGTTAAGGGGAAAGAAGCAGGAGAGAAGAAAATGGAAGAGACAGAGAGAAACAGCAACACAAAGACATTAGAGACTGGGAACAGAGAGACCATATTCTTAACTACCATGTACAATGCCGTAGGCGATCAACTAGTGGCTACTGAAATATGCACATTTTTTATTCGATATGTACTTCATTAAAAAAAAATTCTGGAGATATGAGGGCTGCTGACAAAACCAGTATTTACTTCCCATTCCTAGTTGCCCTTTATAGTGGTTTCACACAACCGACCACCTGGGTACTGGCGGACATTTGGAATTGTATTCAAGTATAAGTTATGAGAGGAGAGGAGCAAAGTAAAAAAAGAAAAACATAACCTACCTTTTCACTTATGCAATTCATTTTATGGCTGGAAAGTCAATTAACCCCCTTTCACATCGCCATGTACTCACAAAGAATTGAGTGGAGACCGTAGAGAATTGGGATTGTTCTCCATGGAGCAGAGAAGATTACAGGCAGGTTTAGTCAAGGTGCTCAAATTATATGAGGCTGTTGATAGAGTAAATAAGGAGGGTCAGTAACCAAAGGACACAGAACATAAGATAATTGACAAAAGAATGAGTAGGGAGATGAGGAGAAATTTTTTATGTAGTGAGTTGTTATTATCTGTTTCATGCAGGCCTCCACCTGCCAAGAATGAGGCACATTAATTTCACCACATAGACATTAAATTTCAAATTGGTGCTGGGAAGAAGAGAACGCCTGTTACAAGGGGTTGCCAGGCTCCTGGCTGGAAAAACATTTTTGCATACAAGCAGACAGTGTTTGGGAACAAAGGAGCTATCCCCTGCTCCAATACAATCCACAAACAGACGTGGTCAGACCAGTTAGTCATGTGACTACCCTGCTGGCCAACTTGGGGACCTTTAAATTGTAGAGACAGTGTTTGATCTGGCAAAAAGCTCTTTGCTCCTGGACTGAAGCAGACCTCCTCTTCCGTCCTGTCTACTCCCATCTCTTTCTCACGGAACTCCAAAAAAACGACTGAAGACACATGAATCCCAAGAGAGAAAAGTGTCCTACAGTGAACAAGGTTTAAGAAGAATACTGGGCCTCAAGGAAAAGCAAGATCGACCTACAAAAGGTCTGTACATTGAGCTTGAAGCATCATACAACAACTCTTCAGATATTGCCTCAAACCTCTCTACTTTAATTTTTCTTCTGGTCTTTTCTGTCTCTATTTGCATGTGTGTATCGTGTATGCATGCTAGTGTGGGTGCGTTGTGTATCCATAGGCGTCAACCGAATTAGAGCTTAAGTTTACGTTCGATAAAATTTCCCCTTTCTTCTTTCAACCTAAGAAAGCCTGTTTGTGCTGGTTTCTTTGCCTTATAATTGAAAAGCGGTGAACAAGGATTCACCAAGGGGGAGCAAAAAATAAAACCCTGTTACAGTGAGACCAGGTGAAGGCTGAAAGGGAACCCTAGACCTCTTTCTCACCTGGTCATAACATCTAAAATGCACTGCTTGAAAGAGTGATATTAGAAGATTAAATAATATTTTTCACAACAGGAATTGGATATGAACTGAAAAGGAAAAATTTGCAGGGCTATGGGGAAAGAACATGTGACTGAGCCTACTTAGTTGGCTCTTTCAAAGAGTCAGCACAGACAAGGCAGACTGAATGGCCTCCTGCGCTGTATGATTCTTGGGTTCATTGAGTGGTCACGTATTTCTGATCTCTATGATCAGTCCATGTTCAGTCCTGATGATTGGTTTCTCTACCAGCATTTACAACATCAGCATTTCATTATCTGCCAGTCACACATAGTGAAGTGTACACTCGTAGAATCAATATAACGATTTTTTTTATGGAACTTTCCTAGACAGTCTGAAATCATCCCCAATGTCACAAATGCTAAAAATCCCCCCAATATAAATCTCAAGAGGGGAACCAAAAAAATAAAAAAAAGAGATTGGAATGAGAGGAGAACCGAGATGAAGGTGTAGGGGAGGCAGCGGTGTAGCGGTAATGTCACAGGAGTAGTAAACCAGAGTCCCAAGCTAATGCTCTGGAAAAATGGGTTTGAATCCCACCATGGCAGGTGGTGAAGTTTGAATTCAATTGATAAAACTGAAATTAAAATGAAGCCTGGTGGTGACCATGAAACCATTGTCGATTGTTGTAAAAACCCATCTGGTTCACTAATGTCCTTTAGGGAAGGAAATCTGCTGTCCTTACCTGGTCTGGCCTATATGTGACTCCAGTCCCACCAGCAATGCGTTTGACTCTTAAATGACCTCTGAAATGGCCTAGCAAGTCACTCAGTTGTATCAAACTGCTACGGAGTCTAAGAAAAGGAACGCAACCAGACGGACCACCCGGCATCTACCTAGGCTCTGGAAACACCACCAGCAAACCCAGTGCTGTCGGTTCCCCTGGGGACTCGTACCAAAATTGGGAGAGCTGTCCCACAGACTCGTCAAGCAATAGCCTGACTTGGTCATACTCACGGAAACATAACTCCCAGACACCACCATCACCATTCCTGAGTATGTCCTGTCCCACCAGTAGGACAGACCCACCAGAGGTGGCGGCACAGTTGTATATAGTCATTGAACACCAATTGGAAGGAGCACTGAGGGTAGCAAGGGAATGTACTCTGGGTGGGGTCGTGACTGACTGAGCTGGCCAAGTTCTAAAGGACATAGCTGCTAGGCTGGGCCTGTGGCAGGTGATGAGGGAACCACCAAGAGGGAAAAAACCTACTTGACCTCGTCCTCACCAATCTAACTGTCATAGATTCATCTGTCCATGATAGTATTGGTAGGAGTGATCACCGCACAGTCCTTATGGAGATGAAGTCCCATCTTCACATAGAGGATACCCACCATCACGCTATGTGGCACAACTTCTGTGCTAAATGGGATAGATTTCGAACAGATCTAGCAACTCAAGACTGGGCATCCATGAGGTGCTGTGGGCCAACATCAGCAGCAGAATTGTATTCAAGCACTACTCATGGCTTGGCATATCCCCCACTCTACCATTACCACCAAGCCGGGAGACCAACCCTGGTTCAATGCAGTGTGCAGGAGGGCATGCCAGGAGCAGCACCAGGCATACCTAAAAATGAAGTGTCAGCCTAGTGAAGCTACAACACAGGCTTACTTGCATGCCAAACAGTGTAAGCAGCATGTGATAGACAGAGCTAAGCGATCCCATAACCAATGGATTAGATCTAAGCTCTGCAGTCCTGCCACATCCAGTCGTGAATGGTGGTAGACAATTAAACAACTAACAGGAGGAGGCGGATCCACAAATATCCCCATCCTCAATGATGGGGGAGCCTGGCATGTCAGTGCAAAAGACAAGGACGAAGCATTTGCATCCATCGTCAGCCAGAAGTGCCGAGTGGATGATCCATCTTGGCCTCCTCCTGATGTCCCCAGCATCACAGATGCAAGTCTTCAGCCATTCCAATTCACTCCACATGATGTCAAGAAATGGTTGAAGGCACTGGATACTGCAATGGCTATAGGCCTTTAACACATTCCACAATAGTACTGAAGACTTGTACTCCAGAACGAGCTGCGCCCCTCGCCAAGATGTTCCAGTACAGCTACAACACTGGCATCTATCCAACAATGTGGAAAATTGTCCAGGTATGTCCTGTACACAAAAAGCAGGCAAATCCAACCTGGCCAATTACTGCCTTATCAGTCTACTCTTAATCATCAGTAAAGTGATGGAAGGTGTCGTCGAAAGTGTTATCAAGCGACACTTGCTCAGCAATAACCTGCTCATTGATGCTCAATTTGAGTTCCGCCAGAGCCACTCAGCTCTTGACCTCATTACAGCCTTGGTCCAAACATGGACAGAAGAGCTGAACTCCAGAGGTAAGGTGAGAGTGACTGCCCTTGAAACCAAGGCAGCTTTTGACTGAGTATGGCATCAAGGAGCCCTAGCAAAACTGAAGTCAATGGGAAGTAGGGGGAAAATTCTCTGCTGTTCGGAGTCATGCCTAGCACAAAGGACGATGCTTGTGGCTTGTGGAGGTCAATCACCTCAGTCCCAGGACATCACTGCAGGAGTTCCTCAGGGTAGTGAGCTCGGCCCAACCATCTTCAGCTGCTTCATCAATGACCTTCCCTCCATCATAAGGCCAGAAGTGGGGATGTTCACTGATGATTGCATAATGTTCAGCACCATTCGCGACTCCTCAGATACTGAAGCAGTCTGTGTCCAGATGCAGCAAGACCTGGACAGCATTCAGGCTTGGGCTGATAACTGGCAAGTAACATTTGTGCCACACAAGTGCCAGGCAATGGCCATCTCAAACAAGAGAGAATCTAACCATCTTCCCTTGATGTTCAATGGCAGTATCACTGCAGAATCCCCCACTATCAACATCCTGGGGGTTACCATTGACCAGAAACTGAACTGAACCAGCCAAATAAATAACGTGGCTAAAGAGCAGGTCAGAGGCTGGGAATCCTGCAGTGAGTAACTTACCTCCTGACTCCCCAATGCCTGTGTGATGTAATACTCTCCACTTGCCTGGATGAGTGCAGCTCCAGCAACGCTCAAGAAGCTCAACACCATCGGAGACAAAGCAACCGCTTGATTGGCATCCCATCCACCACCTTCAACATTCATTCCCTTCACCACTGACACACAGTAGCAGCAGTGTGTACCATCTACAAGATGCACTGCAGGAATGCATCAAGGCTTATTACACAGCATCTTCCAAACCCGTGACCTCTACCACCTAGAAGGACAAGGACAGCAGATGCATGGGAACACCACCACCTGCATGTTCACCTCCAAGCTACACACCATCCTGACTTGGAACTATATCACCGTTCCTTCACAGTCACTGGGTCAAAATCCTGGAACTCCTTTCCCAACAGCACTGGGTGTACCTACCCCATATGGACTGCAGCAGTTCAAGAAGGCAGCTCATCACCACCTTCTCAAGGGCAATTAAGGATGGGCAATAAATGCTGGCCTGGCCAGCAATGCCCACATCACATGAACAAATAAAGGAAAACAGAACCATGACAGAAAATATAGAATTAGGACAATGTGAAAAAGAGGCCTATGGTCTTTTCTTCGTCCGTTTAGCATACTGAGGAAACTCAAACATTGTATTTAGCAAAAGAAATCAGGGCTAAAAATCCATCTGCACCCGTTTGCAGGCTTGAGGGTCACAATTAGCGATCTACCCACATCTGGTCACCTTGAGGCAGGCAGCATGCAAACTTCCTGCTGCCTTTTCATTTATATAATTATATTGTGTAGCCAAGCTCGGCCTGCACTGCTGGCTGGCTGCAAGCTCAACAGGGGGCCTAAAAGTGTGCGAGCCTAGCATGTGTTGTAACTAACCTGCAGCTCTTAAAGGCAGTCTGCCCTTTTAAAGGGGGGGCTCCCCTGACTGAACGGAAGCTGCTGCTGACTACTTGTACTGCAATCAGCAAGAAGAAGAAACCAAAGGAAGCGAGCACCAGGAGAGAAAGAGAGGGCTCCCAGGTTCACGGAGGCGGTGATAGAAGCCTTGCTAATGGAGGTAAACAGGAAGAGAGAGGCCATGTTTCAGCAGAAGGCCAGGAGATCCTCAAGGAAGACTCTCCAAAGGGAATGGGCGCAGGTAGCCAGGGATGTCAATGCAAGGAGTCTGCCCGAAGATATGGCAGCAGCGTTAGATAAAGATCAATGAAATCAAGCAAGAGGTCAAGGTCAGTGCATGCAGCTTCATATGACATCTCCTGCAACCAAACCACCAACCTTTCATGCTGCTCAATGCACCACACTCCCATCATTCACCATTAGCAGTCCTTAACTGACAGGACTCACACCTAACATTCAGAGGCTCCACATCACCCTCACACACCTACCAATGCTATCAACCTTACACCCACCTCGCGTTGCGTCAAGCTATTCGGCTATGGCAGGCACATCATCCAATAACCCTATCACTGTCATACTGCCCTGCTTCTTGCAGTAGATCGTACATAATAGAACGGAGCAGAGTAGAACTAGCAGGGGGCTAACATAGCTGCCCTAGAGAGGAGACTGCTCTGTGTTATTGGTGTAATGTAGTATAAGTGACTTCATCTTTAAGAAACCGTACCTTTAAGAGACCAAGCCACTGATGCAACTGAAATAAATAGTGTTGTGTTAAATCTGAATATAAAGTCTGCAGCTATCATTTACGAAGAATTAAGAACACAGCACAACACTGCAATGGGTTCAGCTATGGCAGAGCCCGTTGCATTTGGCATTGCCAAGAGCATCCAGGACAACAATATGTTGTTGCTTTATGCCCCTTCTTTAGACCCACCTCAGCTTCATTCTGCTATCTGGTATGATGAGCAAGCTGCAGCTGGCGTGACCATGGACCCGTTGCTTTCCACCTCCTCCTCCAACTTTCCCTCATCCTAACATTCCCCTTCTGATTTTCTGCTTTCAGATACTCAAGAACTGCTGCCCGGCAGCCTCAGGAGGAAGAAACAGTTACACCACACCACTGATGTTGAAGCTCCATCACTTGATCTGACACTCACAGCCACCAGCTCAGATACTGGCACTGTGTGAACTTTAGAGGCTAGTATAGAGTTGGACACTGCAAAATATTGAGTCCTGGGCATGAGTGGGCTGCAGGAAGGCCAAAGGTTAAGGATAATTCATGTGCCAGCTCACTGAAGGGTGAGGTCACAGAAAAGTTCTGCTACAAGGGACTCAGGTGAGAATTTTGATGGGAAGGCATACAGGAGAGTGTTGATGGGCATGCACACCATGATGTTGGTGCATTGGAAGGCCTGCCAGACAGCCTTCTGTCACTGTTATGGAGCATGGAGATGACTGGCTCCAACATGGCCGAGGGCATTGTACAGAGCCTGGAGCCCATCCTTTCCAGCATGGAAGAAGTGGCCAATCCCTTGTGGACCCAGTCGTGATGCAGCATCTCGTGGGCGCTATCTCAGCTTCTGCTATAGCACAGGTCGAAGGGCCTGTACTGCGCTGTAATGTTCTAGGTGCAAACCACCCAACATCTCAGTGCTGCATTGGAAACTCAGGCTGAGATCATGGAATCCATTGTTACACCATTGTTGAATGATAATTTTCTTTAATCCACTGACTGGAGATCTGAATTTATAATTTGTTTGAAAAGACCAGCTGAAAGGATGACTTTGCTGGCAGCTTAAGATGATCACCTGATTTGCAACATTGTATCCTACACTGCAATGCTTGTGAGAAGGGAGAAAAAATGTTTGTGAATTCCCCAGCAAGAACCAAGACCCAAAAAGTTTAAAGGAACTACCTCTTCTTTTTAGCAGGAGAGAAATACTGCTAACTGCTATATTTGAATGACTAAGTGACTATCATGTGACAAGCCCCTCCCCATCTGTTGTTTTAAGCTGGTGTTTTTCTCTGCAGCAGAGGAGAAGCAGCTAGATTCTGACATGTTACAGACCTAAGTGGAGTATCTCTCTCGCTCTCTCTCTTTCTCCATTCCAGCTTGAAAGCTTTCAAATCCTGCCTGTTGACTGATCACCTCTGCATACTCTGGCTACAATCAGAAACACTGGTGGAGAAAATCATTCGTCTTGTTGTCTCCAAGAAACCCACCGAACCAGTCATCTACCTTTTCAAACTAAAGGTCTCAGGCCCACCAAATTCAGCTAGAAGCCAGTCAAATCACCAATCGCCACAGACTGTATACCTCTTTTTTCTATGGACTCTAACTCAACCAATCTACCTTTCCCCACTCTGTAACCTATTTGTGTGAGTCTAAACCTCCAGAGTATGTGTGTGAGTGAAAGTTGGCACATTGTTTATTATTTTATCAGTTCGGTTTTGGTACAATAAAGTTGACCTCTTTCTTTGTGAACTCAAGAAAATCTGTCTGATTGGTTCTAGATATGATCATAGTAAGTAAGTAATCAAATACCTACTGAACTGGCCAGTACATCCACTTTAAGGAAGAATAAAACCTGTTGTGGTCTAACAAGGGGAGGGAAAAGAGGGAAGCCCTTCGACCAGGATTTGAAAGCCTTCAAGCTGGAATGGAAATGGAAAGGGAGAGAGAGAGAGAGAGAGAGAGGGACTCCCACTTACTGTCTGCACATGTCAGAGTCCAGTTGCTTTTCCTCTGCTGCAGAGAAAACAACAGCTTATAACGACAGATGGCGAGGAGCTTGTCACATGATAGTCACTCAGTGAGTCAAACATAGCAGTTAGCAGTATTTCCCTGCTTGCTGAGAGAACAGGTAGTTCCTTTAAACTTTCTGGGTCTTAGTTCTTGCTAAGAACTGAGCAGGCATTTTGTCTTTCTCCTCACAAGCATTGCAGTGTAGAATACAGTGTTGCAAATTAGGTGATCATCTTAAACTGAAAGGATGACTTTGGCAGCTTGTCTTTTACAAATGTCTTTCAAAAAAAAAAAATCAGATCTCCAGTCAGTGGAACAAAACACATTGGCATAACACCTCCCCACCATGCAAAATGAAATGTGACAACAGGAATATTTCATTATGAGGCCACAAATTTTTAAAAAAACTTTACACACACACTCATCAGTCTCACTGACATAGCCATACTCTAGTTTTATTTTTTTTTAAATCCAGGATTGTGCATGGGTATAACTGGGGAACTTCAATTGCTCTGACTGAGCTCCATCAGCTTGTGCTCCAGCCTACACTGAATGTCCCCGTGTATTTCTACAATATCTTCCTTTTCCAGTTTATCTATATCAGTGAACTCAACCCTGGATTCAAGGTTGTTCATAACTTTGTGAAGATCATCTGGTGCTTTTTGTACATGTTTTTTCCTGTGCTCATCCACAATTCTTCCTCAGTTAGGATACTTGGCTTTCAGTCACTATCACCATCACCATCTTCCAAATCTGCCACAAAAACCTTTTTGGTTTTAGGGTTTTCCTTTGCCTTATGAGCTTTTCTGTGTCTCCCTTCAGAATTAAATTTTTTTATTTCTAGGTCTTCAATCTGAATTTCCTCCCAAACCAGGGTCAGTTTCCTGGGACCGAGGCAATAGGGATTTTCTTTTATGGGGAGGGATCTCTCCTACATTCACATTGTGTAGAGTTAAGGTTGTGCACCCTGGTTCACCCCTGCAGATCCCTTTAAACTCTGTGAGCAGCCTTGTTAGGTCTCCTTTCTGTTCTGCGTTTAAATAGGAGAGTACGGTGTCTAATTTCCCTAACATTTTAGGGACGGTAGGGGGTTCAATTTGGGAATCTTCCAGGCCTCCCTCTAACTCCTCCTCACTGTCCCTTTCACCCTCCTCTTTCCTGACAGACTTGTGCCAGTTTGTCCCCTTCCCGGCTGTGATTCCATTTTAACATATTGATGTGGCACAGCCTGTGCGTTTTCCTACAATCTGGGGTGTCAATTATATAATTCACCTAGCTAATTTTCTATATTACCCTGTATGGGTCACTGAACCAGGCTTTCAATGGTTCTCCCTGTATTGGTAATAGCACTAGGACATGGTCACTGGGCTGAAATGTTCTGGCCTTGGCATGTTTATCTGCCTGCCTTTTCATAGCTGTCTGGAAGGTTTTTAGGTGTTCCTGAGCCACCACACAGGCTCCCGTGAGCTGTTCGTGGAACATGGACATGAAGTCTAACAGGGAACATTCGTCCCTGGGTCCCAATAACCTCTCCTTGATTATTTTTAGAGGACCTCTCACCTCATGTCCATAAACTAATTCAAAGGGATGAAAGTCAGTGGACTCTGGTAACAAACAGAAGAAATCCCAGCCCTTTGTCCCAGTCGGGGGGTGGGGGGGGGAGGGTGGTGGGGAGTACTCATAGCAGTGTGCCCTGATCATTGTCTTTAGGATCTGATGGTACCATTCCAAAGCCCCTTGTGACTGTGGATGGTAGGCTGAGGCCTTTAGCTGGGTTATGCCCAGATGACCTTCTGAAAAGTACTGGACATGCAATTTGTACCCTGATCCGATTGGATCTCAGCAGGCAGCCCATATCAGGTGAAGAATTGGGTTAGCCCCTCCACCACTACCTTGGCAGAGATAATTGTTAGAGGAATAGTTTCTGGAAATTGAGTAGCCATATCCATAATTGTGAGAGGATACTGGTAGCCCCCTTTTGTTTTCGGCAGGGGTCCCACACAATCTACCAGCGCTCTGCTGAATGGTTTTCCAAAAGCCGATATGGGAATTAGGGTGCAGGTTTTATTGCAGGTTGAGGCTTCCCCACAGCCTGGCACGTGTGGAAAGTCTTACAGAACTCCACCACATCCTGTGGAGTTGTGGCCAGTGAAATTGCTGCCTGTTGTGGGCTTGGGTTTTTCTGATACTGACATGTCCAGCTATTGGACTTTCATGAGCTATTCTCAATATTTTGCTACGGTATCTCAGGGGCACCATTACCTGGTGAATCACTGTCCACTCTTCATCTGCAGGTCTGTGAGGAAGTCTCTACTTCTTAATCAGCACCTCATCCTTTAAATACTAGCACACTGGAACTCCCTCGTCTTCAGCTTCAGTTTGGACAGTCTGTGCTAATTTTTATAACCCTGGGTCAGCTTGCTGAGCCTTAACCAAGGAAGAACTGTTTAACCAATCATTTGGGTGCTCTAACTTCTCAAAGAAGGTTGCAGATAACCAGACAGTAGGGTCATCTGTCTGCAATGTCAGTTCAGCCTCCTGTGACAGAGTTTCTATGGCCATTGGCCAGGTCACCACACATCAGAAAAAATTCCAGGGATCTTTTTCTGTAATTGCTATGTCTCCCTGACCTCTTTCGGTCTCTTTAAAACCATTGGGGAAGCTACCATCTTCGCCCCGGTCATATCATTACCCAGAAGCAGGTTGACCCCATCCAGAGGTAAACTAGGACAATCCCCTCGGTTACCAGTCCTGAAACAAGGCCGCATTCCATTATAAAGGTATGGGTACCTTCCTCCAATACCGTTTACTAGCACTCTAGCATTCAATGAACTCTCTGGGGAAAGATCATGCCTTTTCCCAGCAGAAGAGATTGGATGGCCCCTGTATCCCTAAGTATGACTATGGGCTTACTCGCCTCACTTGAGAGGTATGGGGTCACTTTTCCTCTCACCACAAAATCCTGGTAACTCTCAGAGATCTAGTTAAGTTTTCCCGCACTGTCAGTGGTAGATTTTACTGCCACAGTTAAAGTCACAGCCTGGTCCGCTGTGCTTTCCTTCAGGGCACCTTTTCCTTCACTGGTCTGGTGTACCCTGACTAAACCTATGGGTTTTCCCTGTAGCTTTCAGCAGTCAGCTTGAAGGTGACATGCCTTGTGACAATCAAACATACAGGCTTCCGGGTGTCATTCCTGTTCTCAGCACCTTCCTTTTTGGCCTGAGGAGGGCTCCCTGTGTTTCCAGCTCTCCCTTCTCACCCATGGCAGTTCATCCTCCTATCTCTCTCACACCTTCTATCCTTTTCAAGTGTTTGGAGGTGACTAGGGAAGGGTTTCCCTTGACTAGGGCTTGTGAATAAGTGTATAAGCATCAGCCACATTTGCTGCCTGCCTGGCTCTTGGAGCCTTTTGCTCCTTCATGTGATTTCTTATGGAAAGGGGAAGCGAGTTTTTGAACTCCTCGAGGAGGATCACCTCTCTGAAGTTTTCAGTTTGTTCAGGCTGCTTTCTGAGGGTTCGGATTTTTTTGGTGGTACACCTCCGATACCAGCTCATATGCAGGATAGCATTTTTAGTCATCTCATAATCTGATGAACTCTCATCAGGCAACAGTAAATGAACTTCATAGGCTTTTCCTGTTAGTTTACTTTGCAATAATAGTGTCCAGTTGCCTACTGGCCACCTCAACTGTTTTGCAAGCTTTTCAAAACATGCAAAATGCTTCTACATCCCCTCATTGAACTTTGATATCAACTGGGAGAACTTTAAGAGCTCAGCACCTCGGGGTAATTCCCTCACTAGCGGTATTTTTACTGGACACATTGGGTCTTCCCCTATCCAGTTCAAACTGCCTTAACTCCCTTGGATAGCTCTTTCTTTAGACCTATCTTTTTTCCTTCCCTGGAATTCTCTCTCCTCTTTCTCTCTCTGGAAAACTCTTTATTTCTCCCTTTTATAGAAAGTTCTTTCTTTTTCTTGGAATTCTGATTCTAATCTCGTCTTTTCTAACTGTATCTTAGCTAATGTTCCTTTGCCTGTTTCAGATTCTATGCCTGTCTCCGGTTCTTCAGGGTCAATTTTAAAATGCTTGACCACAAGTTTTAGTATTTCAGGCTTCCTAGCTTTTGGACAGACAGTAATCGCTAACTGCCCAGCTACATTCCTCAACACTTCAACAGATAGGGCTTTTAATCTGGCCCAAGTTACTTCACTCTGTTCTAGGAAGATATTGGCCTTGAACATGGATATTTTAGTACTCTAACACTGAAAACCACAAGAAAGCCTGTACTGAAGTTAATTAATTATTGCTAGGGAACAGTTTGGTTTCCCGCTTCCAATTTCCAATTTGTCTTCGGCTTTGATCCCAGATGTGAGCCCCAAATTTCTGTTACGGTCAAGTGAGCAGGGATTGAAGGGTTTTCCTCTTTTCCCTCTCCTTGTTATACCACAACACATTTAATTCTTTCATAAAGTGGATGTACTGGCCAATTCAGTAGGTGTTTGAATACTTACTTGTTATGATCATAAGAAGAACCAATCGGACAGGTGTTCTTGAATTAACAAAGAAAGTGGTTAACTTTATTGTACCGAAACCAAACTAATGAAATAATAAACAATGCACCAACTTTCACTCTCACACACATACTAGAGGTTTACACACACACAAATCAGTTACAGAGTGGGGAAAGGTAGTTTGGTTGAGTTAGAGTCCATAAAACAAAAGGTATACAGTCTGTGGCATTTAGTGATTCATTGGCTTCTAGCTGAATTTGGTGATCCTGAGGCTTTTAGTTTGAAGAGGTGGATAACTGGTTCGGTAAATCTCTTGGAGATAGCAATGCAGATAATTTCCTCCAACGGGATTTCTGATTGTAACCAGAGTATGCAAAGGTGGTCAGGCAACACCAGGATTTGAAAGCTTTCAAGCTGGAATGGAGAGAGAGAGAGGGTTCCCCGCTTACTCACGTCAGACTTCAGCTGCTTCTCCTTTGCTGCAGAGAAAAACACCAGCTTAAAAACACAGATGAGGAGGGGCTTGTCATATGACTGTCACTCAGTGATTTAAGCATAGCAGTTAGCAATATTCCTCTGTTTGCTGAGATAACAGGTAGTTCCTTTAAACTTCCTAGGTCTTGGCTCTTGGTGTGGACTGAGCAGACATTTTATCTCCTTCCTCACAGTCCTTTGCAGTGTAGGATACAGTGTTGCAAATTAGGTGCTCATCTTAAGCTGAAAGGATGACTTTGCTGGCAGCTTGTCTTTTAAAAATGTCTAAAACAATTAATTCTGATCTCCAGTCAGTGGATTACAGAAAATTATCATTGGACAAAGCCATTGGCGTAACATGGTACAGCCCAAATCTGGGCCTTCTAGGGCCAGAACTGCTCAAGGGCTAGGCAGCTGCTGCCTCCTCCAGTCATGCTGCAGACATGGGTTGCTCAGCATAGGAGCACTGAACAGGCAAAGGCACCAGTAAGACACAAGGAATGCACAAGGGTGAATAGTTCATTTGTGTTTATACAAGTGGATGTGTTTTTGGATAAAGATTTTTTGGAAAGGTTATTGGTGGTGGCTTCTATTGTGAGATCTTCGTGAAGGGGACATTGTGATTGGGTGTCCCAGATGGATGGTGAGGTGGGGAATGGTGATGTCATGGTGGTGAAGTGATGTTCCCCTCAGGGAAATGGAATCTGAGCAGGCATCTCGGACAGACTGACTGGAGTAAAGGGTTCCTGATTGTGTCCTCCCTGCCTTCTCCTCCTTTCTCCCCCTTCCCCCTTCCTGAGGTGGCCCCGGTTTCCTAGTGGCAAAGGCTGAACCCTTATGATGGCAAGACTGTGGATGGTGCAGCAAACCACCGTGTATTTGGAGACACACTTGTCATGCTTATAAGAAGTGCGATGATGAAAACTTATGGACCGAAACTGAAGAGTTATAAAAATTGACTTTGTCGTTTATAAAATGGACCTTTCTTTTAAAAAGTGAACAAAATGGCCGCTGAAGATTTAAAATACTTGGACTTTGTATTTTCAAACTTGTTTGACAAGGACAAAGGAATATCTTCAAAGCTCAGAGGTGTCAATTGCACCCAACCTACACCCATCCTGAAATATTCCTGAATTGAATAGGTTCTTCTGAAACAAAGAAGTTGCAAATTGAAAACATTCTAACTGGATTATTCTCATCCTGGGCCATTGTGTTATCACCATGGGAGAAAGACCAAAGCATCTGCTACCAGAAGATGATGTGACAAACATTTTACCTTAAAAGGGCAGCCCTGGAAGGGAAAGAGAAAGAGAGAGACATCCAGAAAGAACCATCACCAAATAGCTTTTCCAACTAAAGGGCTGGGAGAAATCAAACAGCCAGAAGGGATGTGCCCTGTTGTAGAATTCTACATCTATACTTACACAGTAGTGAATTCAAAGTGATCCACTGTCTTTAGCTGAAGTTTCAGCCAAGAGAGAAACCTAGCACCAGCTCACTAACAGCCTCAGTACTTCCACAAACTTTGCCACAGTAAAAGTAAGTCAAGATCATCTCACCTGCCAATTGGTGGCTGGCCCTTTAAATAACGCTTGTTTAGCTGTGAGCGAATAGCACAGGCATTCAATAGACCTGCGCAGTCCAAGTTTCAGAAAAGTGCATCAGATCAGCCGGAATGGCAGTTTGACGTCACAATCCAGCCACTTCTGATGCTGCCAGTGCATGTAATGCATGCCCATACTAGCATCCTTCCTGGCATGGGGTGCTGGGCTGGCTGGAAGCACAGCACCTGCCATTTACAAACTTCAACGCTGCTGTTGTGCCAACACCGACAGTGCTGTGGAGACCAATTTCACAGCCTCAGTCTCTTTGTAACACATAACCTTTTCATTCTATTAATTCTTCCCAAAGTTTCTCTTTTATGAATGTTTCATCTGTGCAGCTGACCTTTAAAAAAATTCGCAATAAAAAAAGAGTTGCAACAGATATTTGAAAAGAAAGATGAGAATTTTTATAAGAATATGAACAAATAAAAACCTTAGTTCCCTGATGGGCCAGTAGATAATTGTAATTGTATGGTGCTCGGATGGGCAGATCAGGAAAATACCTGATTTGATCTATGCTGTTTGCTGATTCCCCTCATTTCACAGGGTTGCAGTGAAAATACTAGAATATGCACTCACCAGCCACCCCCCAACGCACCCCCACCCCTGACCTCAGTCAGCTAGAGAGAGAAAATCATTCAGTGCTCCCCTTCTTGATTGCTTTCTAGTTAATTCTTCTTGAAAAAGCACTTTGTGTAAGTCATCAGGTGAGGCTAGAAATGGGATTGGCTGTAATGCCTCTATGGGTGAATGTCCCATCTATTCCTATGATCTGGGTCCACACATGAAGCATGAACACTTGTGGGAGGTACCATGAACACATTCTGGGCCTGAATCAGTGGGCTGGATGCAGAGGGGGGGGAAGTTCTTTGAACAGGTAGGAGGGGGAGGGCTTTCCACAGTAGGTCCTACCCACCAGGCGATCAGCGGCAAGCTTCAAAAATGGCTGGCGTGGAGCCACCACGATATTCAGCACTGTAGCTCATTAATGTGCCCGGTTCGTACCGCCTCCCCCCACCCCACCTTGCAAATGATGTGGAAGGGGCGGGCTTGATGCTGCCGTGATCGGTGTCAGGTGACAGGAAAGCAGGTGCTGGCGCCATATTTAAATGGAAGCCAGCCTTGCATTGCTTACAAATGAGAAATAAAATCTTGCTGCTGCAGTTGTGAAGGGAAGACTGTTGAGTTACCTGTGAAGACCAAGATCTGAAGATCGTAGAGGGGCGCTCCAGTCTGGCCCCATGGTTCAGCGATGCCTCCCTGCTCAGTCTCCTGCAGGCTGTGCGGACAAGGCGGGAGGTCGTTTTCCCCAGCAGTGGTAAGAAGAGGCCCTCCCGCCTGACCAAGCAAGCCTGGGTGGAGGTGGCAGAGGCAGTTAGTAGCTGTGGGGCCATCTGGCGTGACTGTGTCTAGTGTCGCTAGAGGATGAACGATCTCTTGCACTCCACAAAAGTAAGTGGCACATTGTTTCATGGCCCCACTGAACCTGGGTGTCCCCACACAGATGTGTGCCACTGCCATGCCAAAGACAGGGAGGTTGGGCAGGGAGGAATGATATTACATTAATGGATGCATAAATGAAAGAACTCACCCTTGTCTGCTGCTCAGAGCATGGCACCTACATGACTGGCTCACTCAGTAGTGCACACTGAGCCTTCCCCACCTTTGGGCCCAGCACCCCTGTTGTGACGTGTGTCATGTTGTTGCATTGCAATGCTTAATATCTGTCTCCTTGCTCCTTCAGGCAAAGAGGGCCCACAATGTTTGGGAGGCAAACAGGACTGATGGAGGACTGCCAGATGTAAGATCATTGACACAGGCTGAGGAGGAGGCCCTCGGACTTGCCCAAATCCATGTGGACCTTTCCATTGGTGATGTTAAGCTCGGGGTCCTGGGTGAGCAGACAGCCATTTGATATACACAATGATCACTGTGAAAGTTTTATTGTTTGAGACGATACATGTACACCATAAAGACTGACACTGTGCTGTTCACATTGTATTTTGCAGGTCAACGCTCCGAATCCAACCAGGCAGCCCGGGAGACGTCCTGCACCTCTGAGGAAGAGACATCCTCAGAGGAAGCAGCGTCCCATGGCACTCCCGCACCTGCCACCAGCGCTGATACTGTGACCTCGGTGGGAATCCATTCAGCCTTAGAGTCCGGGTCACAGGCTGGTGAGAGCGCACTGCACACGCATCCGAGCAGCTGACTGAGGCTGAGACAGCCGAAGCCCCTGACAGTCGGAGGGCTGTAAGTGGCCAAGCCCATGCTGTGCCCCAGGCTACTGATGACCCTCTGTTCTCGACAGCACAGAACATGCTGGAGCTGCAGTCACAATCATGGCAACATCTGGTGGAGATGCCACAGGCCATACGTAGCCTTGAGCAGACAATGGGGAAGTCCATCCAGGCCATGACAGCTGCCATGTTCCAGGCATCTGAATGCATGGCTTCATCCATGGAGAGGACAGTGGCTCTCCTGGAGAGCCAGATTCCATTAATTTGCGCTGACCTGCAATCCCTCGCTGCATGCCATATCTGGGGACCGCCCTCAAGGTGATTCCAATGTGGACACCAGCCCCTCCCCCCTTCCACCGGTCAGTCAAGCTCCAGCAGCCATGACATCTGAGGAGAGTTCTGCACTGACACAGCAATCACCCAACCAGCCGGGGCCCTCCGGGCCTCGTGCGCACAGAGGACGACTGCTGAAGTCATCCAAAACCAAAGGGCATTCTGATCAGCAGCCTTCCTCCAGTCAGGCTGCTAGTGCAGAGGTGGTACCATGAAGGAGCACTCGCAAGCGTTTGAGAAAAACACTGTGACACAAATGGGTCTGCACGCATGACACTACACTGTAAAAAGCTAAATCACTAAATGTTCTTCACTAACATGTGTGTTAAATTTACTGTATGAATGACGTGTGGCAGCATGTACCAATCGTGTCTCCTCCCTTTACATCATTGGTCTTTCAGAACTGCCAATATATGGAATAACATCATTGCCATGCCAACATCACTCGTGTGTCTCCACAGATGCAGTAACATGGACAATGGCTCAGTCTGCTGCTGCCAGTAATGGTGGAGACAAAGTTGTTGCAGATGCAGCTGCTGCACAGTAGGTGAATGAGAGTGCTGTGTGGCTTGTAGAGCGCATGGTGGTTTCTATGGCTTGGAGAACCGTTGATCAATAAGGCGTTGTCATATATCAC
Source organism: Heterodontus francisci (assembly GCF_036365525.1). Classification (NCBI taxonomy): domain Eukaryota; kingdom Metazoa; phylum Chordata; class Chondrichthyes; order Heterodontiformes; family Heterodontidae; genus Heterodontus; species Heterodontus francisci. The sequence continues at coordinate 76,878,283 of NC_090385.1, read as the reverse complement.
TTGCTCGCTGCTCGTCCTGCATGCGCCACCTGGATGATCTCTGTCCTCCCATGAGCCTTTCCTGCTGTAAGTCCTCTGTGTCCTCATCGTCTGAGGAGGAGTCCTGCTCACATCTCTCCTTATCCTGCAAGGCCTCCCCACTATTGAGTGCTAGTTGTGCAGAGCACAGCAAACAGTAACTATACAAGCTACCCTTTCTGGTTCGTACTGCAGGACACCACCCGATCTAAGCAGGCAACAGAAGCGCATTTTCAGCATGCCGATCACCTGCTCAATGGTAGTTCTTGTAATGCATGGCAGGCGTTGTATCTCTCCTCTGCATCATTGGTGGGGTTTCTCACTGGCATCAGGAGCCAAGTCTGCAAAGGTTAGCCCTTGTCTTCAAGAAGACACCCCTCGTTGTGAGCCAGTTCAGTGAACAGCAACGGCAGCTGTGACTGGCGTGGATGAAAGTGTCATGGCAGCTACCTGGAACGTGGGCACAGATTTGCATAAAGCACTTCCGGTGACCACATACTCACTGCATGTTGAGTGAGTGGAAGCCCTGATGGTTTAGGTATCCGGCTGGTCGCCCGGCAGGAGCTTTGATGGCCACATGGGTGCAGTTTATGACCCCTTTCACCTGTGGGAATCCAGTGATGGAGCCAAATCCAATGGCCCTCTGAGCTTGGCGGTCAGTGTCTGTCCTGAAGCGGACGTAGTCACTGGCCCTCCAGTACAGAGCATTGGTGACCTCCCTGATGCAGGAGTGCACTGTTGACTGTGTTACCCCACATAGGTCGCCCGTGGGTCCCTGAAATGTTGCAGAGGTGTAGAATTTAAGAGCCGCTGTCACTGAGGGCCACAGGCATAGGATGTCCAAAAAAGCCCATCAGTTGCAGGCCATCATTCAGCAGGGCACAGAGATGTGTCACCGCCTCTCTTGACATCCACAGTCGCCCCTGACACTGGTGCTCAGACATCTGCAGGTATGTCATGTGGGACCTGTAGATGCGTGGCGTTCTACAGTGGCAAGTTTGCCTTCAGGGCTGCTGGTGCTCATGACCAGAGGCTTTCATGTGGGCTGCACCTTCTTCTTGGTTCTGCCTGAAGTGCATATGGCTCCTCATGACAAGCGGATCAATGAACCATCCCCATCTCCAAGTTGCAATTAAACCCGGTTCCTTCACTACTTGAAAGGTATCTAACAGGGCAAAGAATGATATTGACTAGTACATCTGGTGCTTTCATGTGGCGTGGCATGGTATTGCCCATCTTAGCTTCCACTAAGAGTGGCACAGCATGACCACATTCAGATTGTAGCAGTTACCAGCTAGATTACCTTTAAACATCTACCATTAATGGGACCCAGCCCACGCAAAGGGTTCCTGGAGTGGCATTGTTCCTTCACTCACACAAACATTCAAGGGCACAGAGTGCCCCCCTTTACAGAGGGAGGGTACATGGTACCTCCCATCATGCCTGCAGAGTTGTTCCCCCGGTAATACCAACCCCTTCCCACCTCCCTTCATGCCTGCAGAGTTGTGCTCCTGGTAATACCATCCCCCACCCACCTCCCAGCATGCCTGCAGAGTTGTTCCCCCGGTAATACCATCCCCCTCCCACCTCCCTTCATATCTGCAGAGTTGTGCCCCCGGTAATCCCATCTCCCTGCCACCTCCTTACATGCCTGTTGAGTTGTGCACCTGGTAATACCATCCCCCGCCACCTCCCTACGTGCCTGCAGAGTTGTGCCCCCAGTAATACCACTCCCTTCTCACATCCCTTCATGCCTGCAGAGCTGTGCCCCTGAAATACCATTCCCCTTCCCACCTCCCTTCTGCCCGCAGAGTTGTACCCCTGATAATACCATCCCCCGCCACCTCCCTATGTGCCTGCAGACTTGTGCCCCTGGTAATACCATTTCCCTCCCACTTCCCTTCATGCCTGCAGAGTGGTGTCCCCAGTAATGCAATTCCCCTCCCACTTCCGTACACACGCATGCAGAGTTGAAACCCGTCTGGCAACACTAACCTTCACAGGCTCCGAGCACTGCAACTCCCGTCCCGCCAACTTTTATCAGTCGGGAATGGGAAGGTACATGAGAGATGCCCGTTCACCTGAATATTCAAAATTGTTTACGAAGTGGCAGTGGGATGCATAATGTGCAAGGTAAGTAGTGCTTTGCATATTGAAATTGCGCTCTCGTCACCAAGCGGCAGGGGGTGCCGCCATGAGGCCTCACCACTGCCGGCAATATGGGGCCAGGTCTTCCCAGCGACGGGGAGTATGGTGAGCCACTCCCAGAGTCATTTTCCAGCAACCCCCTCGCCACGACCCCCGATGTCGGGGGGCCTGTAAAGTTTAGCCCAATATCTTCAGGAAAGAAGGGGAGGGAAACAAATTAAAGCATTAAGAAAATTTGCAGCTGATTCTAGTCCAAATATATTTATTCCAGATAAATATATCTGTTCAATATATATATATGGTTGACATCCTTCCAACTCCGAAAGATGATGGACATGCAGCAAACCATCTATTTAGGTGGGATATCTTCTCTTGATGCACCTTTGCTGATGGCTTTGAAGGCCAATCCTTGACAGGCAGGTTCTGCCACAAGTGCCGCACGTGAAGCTGCCAAGTGACGCTGTGAGTCATTGCTATTGGCATTTGCACCTGTTGTCAAGCTGCTGTAGCTACTGGTCATCGTGGTAGCGTACACCAGTCTACAGGATGTGTCACCATTTCCCTCTTCGTCAGCTCGGGACTCCCAGGTGGGCCTGTGAGTATTTCTAAAAAAAGGCTGTTTTTTGTACATGTCTGAGAACAATATAAGGATTAACCCCTGTTACCATGTGTAGAAAAGCTCTTGTTCCAGCATTGATTTCCTGTCTGCATCTGCAATGAAATGAATTAACGGTGGCTTATTTAACCAGTTCTTTATCACCCCTGGGAACATTTGCATCCTTAAGCAGGCCAAGGATTTCACAAACAATTTCTTAACTTTGTTCCATCTGTTAAATGAGTTCCCACAAAAGGAGTTGGGGGGGGGTGGGGTGCAGGGGTGGTGGAGTGGTAGGGGTGGCACTTCCTGTGTTTCATTAATGTCCTGTGCTTTTTACAGTATCACATGCATTAAGTCTTACTGCTATCTGATCGACAATTCTGATCGCAGAAATTAGTTGCTCTGAGATTCAACTTGCCTGATAGCATCTGACATGTTGCATTTTGTGTTTAGCTGGTGACTGTAACCAGAACGTATCACAAACATTGATTGTAATGGTACCTGTGCAGCTGGTTAGGAAAAATGCGAGATTATGATCTCCTATTGGAACTGCAGTGTTGGACCCTGGCTCAAATTCAAAATAAAATTAAAAAATAAATTAAAATACATAAATCAATTATTTTGTTTTAGTATGTACTGCCTATCATAGTCTGTCTTTGTAGCCAACATGTGTGTAATTAATGTACCACCATTACTATCCCTGGGTATGTTCTGTCCTACCAGCAGGAGAGACCCACCATAGGTGGCAGCACAGTAATATACAGCCAGGAGGGAGTTGCCTTTGGGGAAAAACAGTCAGCCCTCCTGCCCAGAGGCCAATTGAGCCACTTAAATGGCCAATAAAAGGCCTCTTCCTGCCATCGCTGGCATTTTACCAGCAGCCAGGATGGGGAGGGGGAGAGCTCTTCGTCACATAGGGAAACCACCAGGTAAACCCTGACAAGCTCGTGGGGGGGAGGGCGCTCCTACTCGGGTGCTCTTTGGCCCACGGAGAGGCCCCTGGCGGCAATGGCCATTCCCGCAACAATGGTGCCACCTGCCCTCACCAGCGATCACTCCCACTCTGCCAGGGCATGCTTCACTACCCCAGTGTCCCCAGACCCCACTTACTTGGTTGTGAGGTTGCCATTCATTCTTCTTTCCTCTACTTTCAGGTGCAGCCTGGTCACTGCTCCCAATGACGTTGCTGTGCTGCTGGCCCACTGATTAGCTGGCAGCTCCTGGGGCCGGTGACCATCTCTAATAGGGACGGCTGCCCCGGCAGCAACCAATTAATTCCCACCATCCAGATGCAGCTTTGGCTCCCGCCAACCATTAAGTAGGATTCCCCCTACGCCCGCTTTCGAGCCAATTGACAGGACCCCCTCCACTCCTCGCCATGCTAAAATCCAGCGCGCGGTCATTGTTATATAGACCAATGTGATATATTTGGTGGTACTGTTGAGGAGGAATTATTGGAAAATTATCATATTATAGAGTCGTGTTAGAGAGGTTTCAATCTCCCATCACCAGGCACACCATCTTGTAACCAATTTGACCTCAAAGAGATCCCACTTACTTCCCCCTCCTTATCTCTCATATTGGTTTAAAACTTGCCTAAAGAAAAAGGGTGGGTGTCAGACTGTGGGTCGACTGCTTATTTTGTATCTCCACCTCATTACAGATTAGCTACAATCTGGTACAACAGCAGGTACAGTGATGGTGCAAGGGTGGAGCCCAGGAAGAGCTTGACAAGGAAAAGATGAGTTAAATCCAGAGGGATCATTTAAAACAAGAAATGAAGTTGTCTCTCTGTGGTTTGTTTTTCTCTACTGCTGATGTCTCATCACATCACCCCCCCCAGGCGTTTTCAGCACATTTTGTAACACATGCCATCGGCAACACGTTTCCTGAAGCTATTCACAGCACAAGTCAGTCTCAAATGGCTGCTATCATTTTAAATGAAAATTAGTCCCTGTGATCCTGCAGATTACACAAGAGTAAAAGAAGCTATAGATCAACACATCGTGATTCTAAAAAAAGAGAAAGATGAGAGATAATGGGTAGAGATAAAATGGAGAAATCATGATTGAAGAAGGAAAAAAAAGTTAATGGCAGAGAGGTTCAAGAAAGTCAGGAGATAAGTAATGGCAGTCAAATAAATACATGAAAAGAGGGAAAAGATAATGAGGGTACTGAAAGGCAGGATGCTAATGCAGTAAGTTGGTGCTGCAATAATTGTCACAGATTGGTAGGCTACAGGCTCATACTCCCCTGCATATTCATTTTGTTTGCACAATAGGTTGCCACGCAGCAAAAGAGAAAATCAGGAGGTGAGTTTTCCATGGCTTTTCTTATATATTCCATAGTGTGATGTTGGTGTAGCTGGCAAGGCCAGCATTTGTTGCCCATCCCTAATTGCCATTGACAACCGAATGGCTTGTTCGGCCACTTCAGATGGCAGTTAAGAGTCAACCACAGTGCTGTGGGTCTGGAGTCACATGTAGGCCAGACCAGGCCAGGAGAGCAGATTGCTTTCCCTAAAGGACACTTGTGAACCAGATAGGTTTTTTACAGCAATTGATGATAGTTTCCTGGCATCTTTACTGAACTTTCAACACCAGATTTTTATTAATTAGTTGAATTAATTAATTAATTGAATTTAAATCCCAACAGCTGCCATGGTGAGCTCTGAACCAATGTCCCGAGGGCATTAGTCTGGGCCTCTGGATTTCTTGTTCCATGACATTATCCCTACTCCGCTCTGCACACTGCCAAGTGTGCAATGGACAGAGCCATGAGCAAAGGTCTGGGAAAGAGATTCCCGCCCCTGCTCTCAGCTGGTGAATAGTGTACAATGTGGGGAAATTAAATCAAGGACAGAAAAGTACATGAGAAAAGCTGTAAATGTGGTGTATTTGGATTTTCAGAAGGCTTTTGATAAGGCCCTACAACGGAGGTTAGTGAAAAAAAAGTACAGCACATGGGATTAGGGACAATATACTACTATGGACTGAGAATTGGTTAACAGACAGAAAGCAGAGAGTAGGAATAAACATCATTCTCAGGATGGCAGGCTGTTACGAGTGGGTTACTGATTAGTGCTGGAGCTATAGCTGTTCACAATCAATATAAATGATTTGGATGCGGGGACCAAAAGAAATATTTCCAAATTTGCTGATGATACAAAGCTAGGTCGGAATGTAAGTTGTGAGGAGGCTTCAAGGAGATCTGGACAGGCTAAGTGATTGGGCAAGAACATGACAGATGGAATATAATGTGAATAAGTGTGAAGTGATCCACTGTGGTAGAAAAACAGAAAGGCAGAGTATCTCTTAAATGGTGAGAGATTAGGAAGTGTTGATGTCCAAAAGGACCTGAGTGTCCTTGTTCATCAGTCACTAATAATAAATAAATAAAATAAAAGCGAGCATGCAAGTACAGCAAGCAATTTGGATGGCAAATGGCATGTTGGCCTTTATTGCAAGAGGATTTGAGTACAGGAGTAAAGATATCTTACTGCAATTGTACAGAGCCTTGGTAAGGCCGCATCTGGAGTATTGTGCACAATTTTAGTCTCCTTATCTAAGGAAGAATATACTTGCCATAGATGAAGTGCAACAGACGTTCACCAGACTAATCCCTGGGATGGTGTGATTGTCTTATGAGGAGAGATTGCAGAAACTAGGCCTATATTTTCTAAGAGTTTCAAAGAATGAGAGGTGATCTCATTGAAACTTACAAAATTCTTACAGGGCATGTCAGGTGGATGTGGACAGGATGTTTCCTCTGGCTGGTGAATCTAGAACCAGGGGACACAGTCTCAGAATAAGGGGCAGGCCATTTAAGACTGAGATGAAGAGGAGTTTCTTAACTCAGAGGGTGGTGAATCTGTGGAATTCTCTACCCCAGAGGGCTGTGGAAGCTCAATCATGGAGCATGTTCAAGGCGGAAATCGATGGATTTCTGGATACTGATGACATCAAAGGATATGAGGATAGCGGGGAAAAATGGCTTAGAGGCAGATGATCAGCCATGTTCTGTTTGAATGGCGGAGCAGACACGATGGGCCGAATGGCCTACTCCTGCTTCTATTTCCTATGATCCTATGTTCCTATGTGTTACAAACAGGCAGTTAATTTAATATTTTCCCTCTGATCAAATGTCCCTGTTTTTTCAATCACATGTCCATAACTAGATTAGTAATTTACTTTCTTCCCTTCCTTATACCCTAATAATAAATGACCATTTCAACAACATGGATTTTAAAGTTAAAATAAAGAAGTAGGGTTTGTTAACACACTCTTAAACTCGGGAAGGGGTTTAACTTCGCCACACACGTTTACAAACATTCAGGGAATATTTAAAGGCACTAAAAAAAAGGAAAGGACATTTATTAAATAGAAATATATCTTAACTACTAGCTAATGTGGATTTCAGTTAAAACTAGTGTCCATGAATATCAAAAAAAGGTCCAAATATTGGAGATCACGGATTAGAAATGCCGAATAGAGGAGGAGCTGTTGGAGATATCTCTTCTCTGGCAAATTTCTTGCACTCTCAAAGGTAATAATGGAGACCGCTAAATTGATGAAGTCACCTTATTTTAGATGGAGAGGAAACGGGTAGAAATCAGCAAAGCCTGGCTTGGGTATAAAATTAAAACCCGGCCCAGGCCCGATCCGACAACAGCCAACCCAAACCTGACCCGGGCCCGAGTCCTTTAATTTTTTTAAATGCCCGACCCGACCCAAACCCGACACATGTAGTCGGGTTTGGTCGGGTAGCCAGGCTTTACTGCAGAGTGCGGATTCAGGACCGCACGTTTCCCGCCTTGACGTCCTGAATGTTCATTTAAAGCACTGTTCACGTCCAGCCCGACCCGACCCGAGCCCGAATGCTGGATCCAGAAGAGAGACCCGACCCGACCCGACCCGAACCCAGCACTTGTCGTCGGGTCTGGTTGGGCTCTGGTCGGCTACCCACGCTTTAGAAATCAGACCTTTTCTGCTGTTACTGCAGCTTGTCTTTGGGTTGGTTTGTTTCCTGCTGGGTTTTTCAAAGTGACTTCTCATTAATTTTTCTTGTGCAAAAGGCCTGAGAGAGAAAAGTCAGTGCAGCTTGAAGACAGGCTGTGGCTTCCTGCAGGGAGATGTGTCTCCAGAACATGGCAACAGTATAAAAAGACAGGTTTTACTCACAAACGGTTACAGTTTCAAGTCTAACAGGTTGAATATGGGATTTCCTGGGTCCTAAAGCTGGACTCTTCACAAGTGGCTGTCCCACCTGACCTCTCCCTTCTCCATTTTGACAATCAGAACACAGAAGTACAAACTTAAAACAAGCTGTATAAAATGGTGGTTAACATTAATACTCAAATGCACAACATAATTTACAAGGGGGTTCGCATCCATTCGTGACACCATGTCTATGTGTGTTGGGAGATAGGATATGCAAGCCTGTTTGAAGGGGGTGGCAGAGGGGATTCCATTCATTCAATGGAATGAATATTCCACTCATAATTGAAGTGTATAAAATTATGAGGGGTCTAGATAGAATGGATAGGAAGGCCCTATTCCCCTGGGTTGAGGGGTCCATAACCGGGGGCATAATTTAGGGAAAGAGGTAGGAGGTTTAGAGGGGATTGGAGGTGGCTGGACAGTCAATAAGGTGGTTAAGAAATCATATGGAATACTGGCCTTTATTAGCCGAGGTGTAGAATATAGGAGCTGAGAGGTTATGTTGGAACTATGTAAAATACTGGTTAGGCCACAGCTAGAGTTCTGCATGTAGATCTGCACTATAGGAAGGATGTGATTGCACTAGAGACAGTACAGAGGAGACATACGAGGATAGAGAAGCAGAGTTAACGTTTCGGGTCAGTGACCCTTCTTCGAGGTAGGAGGTTTAGAGGGGATTGAAGGTGAAATCTTTTCACCCAGAGGGTGGTGGGGATCTGGAGCTCACTGCCTGAAAGGGTGGTAGAGGCAGAAACCTCATAAAATTTAAAAAGTACTTGGATATCCATTAGAAAGCTACCGACAAAGAACTGAAAGTGGGATTAGGCTGGATGGGTCCTTGTCGGCTAGCACAGAAACGGTGGGATGAATGGCCAGCTTCTGTGTTGTATGTTTCTACGATTTTTACCATTCTAAACATCAGCTTCATTCAATGTGAAATTTTGTAGTCTTTCTCTTTTTACCAATGTTTGGAATTCTGGCACAGCTTAATGCAGTTTCTAGGGGCTGGATCTTGTTTGCCCGCTGCCAGGAGTGGCAGTGGATGCAGAAAATGGTGACCGCCACGCACGGCTCCGTGCCGCCGCAATCTTGTGTCTGGCGGCCCTTTAACATATGGATGGTGTCACCTGATGATGGAGCAGGTGTTGGTGCCACTTTTAAAAGGTTGCCAGCCCTTACATTGTCGTGCTTCTGAAATCGGCCTGGCCCAGGTCAGACTGTTTTAGCTGTCAGGAATTTACCAAAATGCCCTCTATGACTGATTATATATAAAACAGGATCAAAAAAAGCAAACTTTTTGTCAATCACTGCTTTCCCAGAATCATTGAAGAATAATGAGCCAAACCCCTTTTCCACTACACAGCACCAAAGTTTCCATTTATTTAATGAAAGCCCTCCAAAGCAGGCCTAGTCAGTAATTCACTTCACAAGAATCATTCTTGTACCATTCAGTATGCAGTCAACCACTGATCATTTGATTGAATAGAGTTACAGTGATTTATTTCTGCAATAGGTGTGCAATCAAACCTTAGCAGCAACCAGCAGCAAAGATGTGGTGGACAATCCAACCCCCAGCCTCCCACATATAGTACATAGTGCAGAATTGACCTCTTCCCCACCTCAGTGGGTCTAGCTTTCCCTGGACGGGAAAGTAAAGGCGTGAGAGTGCTGCATGTCATGCTCAGGATCGGGAACTGAAGGTATGACCACTGCAGATTATATTTTAATTAATGCAAAGATGTAATTTAAATATGCAAACTTGGGTCCCGTCGCAGAGGGTAGAGGGGCCACCACGGAGCTTCCCCGCTGCCGCGAAGATCAAGCCCAACAATCCCGGCATTGGGTTCAATGGTGGGCTGCTGCTGCTCCGATTTTCCGGCCCCAACCCTCCTCCCCCACAGAACCCAACGTCAAGAGGAGAACAAGAGCCGGCCCTAGGTTCTTATCCAACAGTTGTAAGTGGTACTTTGACTACATCAGAGCAATTGCTGAGAATGTTGATTTGCACACCGTTGACAGGCCAGACCTGCCCCTGCTCTCCATCCAGAATGTGGCTGGTTTCTGCTTGCCCTTTGCCCTGACATGCCTTGTTGGAGCTGCTCATGATTTATTGGGCATGCTTTCATCAGCTGGCCTAGAGCTGTTATTCTGACTGGTCGAGCTGGCCAAGATGACATCTCCCCCCCACACAATGTTGCTAGTGTTTCCATGGTGCTGAAGTGTGGCACTTTCACCTGTGTTAAACACAATTTCGCAGTAACCAAGGAAGTAAAGCACACACCGATCAAAAAACACTCACACTATCTCATTTTTGTCTTAGCATTTCACCAGCAAATGCACAAAAAGCTTAAAGCACACAATAATGCACGATGTGAATGTAAGTATTGAGATCAAATGCGCAATGATGTTTTTTATTCATTTATTATTTGCTAGTCAAACATGCAATTAGCCATATCTAGATACCTAATTAGCCACATGTTGCTGGTGGCTAATGTATTGGACAACGCTGAAATAATTTAAATGTGTAGATATACGAAAGCATAAAATACTCAAAATAAAATGGTTAAACTAAATGCAAATGATATCTACAATACCAGGAATAACAGAGGCATATCTAATACACAGAAGGGAATATAATCGTTAAGGGCACAAGGCATTTTGGAAAGAAGCAGGTAAAGTGGAAGGCTGGAATTTTATACCCCTCCTGGGAGCAGGCTGGAGGTGGGGAGGGGGTGTAAAACCGAATGGGAGTCGGGGGGTTTCATTCCTGTTGCCTACCCACCCCCACTGCAATTTTATCAGCAGTGGGGAAGGTGGAAAATGAACTGCCCACCCCAGGCCAATTGATGCCCTAAAATGGTCAATTAATTGCCACTTAAGGGCCTTCTCCCTTCGCCACTTATATTTTACCAGCGGCATCTGGGAACTTTGACAGCTGAGGAGGCCGCCCAGTAATACTAGGCGGCTTCCTGTGGGCCTGGGGTGAGGGGGGACCCTGCTGATCGGGTATCCTGTGACCCATAATGGGACCCCCAGCAGCACAAGCCAACCCGCTAGAGAACCTATCCCCGACCTCCTGATTGGTCCCCAACCCCTTCGCCGGGGCCCAGCCGATTGTCCCCAGCAAAGCCCGAAACCCCACTTATCTTTTTCCAGCCCGCCATCCATGTTGCTCTTCATGCAGGGTGCAGTCCCAGCAGTTGCCACCACTCCCAGTGGCATTGCTGGGACTGAAGAGCTGCCAGCCCTCTGATTAGTCAGCAGCTCTTGGAGGCGGGACTTCCTGCCTCAGAGGTGCAGCAGTCCCACCCGAGGCCAATTAATGGCCTGGGCCACGCAAAATCACTGCTTGGCTTTCAGATCTGGTGGAGGCGCGCTCGCGCCCGACTTTTAAGCCAGTGGGAAAGCCCTCCCCCTGTACCAAAAATTCTGGCCAAAGTGTCACCTCTGTGTAACCTGAAAAGTTAAGGTAATCAAAGTTTGCTTGCTAATTGTATTTAATGAGAAGAGAATTGGCAGAACATTTGGGAATTACTACAGATCACAAGATCAAAATATGAGGAATGATTTGTAACTTTACAGTGATACCAGAAGTGTCGCAAGAAAAGAAAAGCAGCATAGAAATGGGACTACAACCAGACCAACATAAGCTGAGAGTATACAAGTGTGAAAAACTCTGGGCCTGTCAATATAATGTGTGACTGCTTCCAGACTGGATGCAGCAGGGAATCCAGGAGACGCAGCTAGAAATGGTTCATGGGAGTGATCAGGGAGCAGGAGTAGGTTCAGATTTATGGAATAGTGACCACAGTACAACTTTCAAACAGCACAGACCCATAAACAACTCCTAATCATTTCTACCCTACTTTCCTCTACTTCGTACTATTTATTGAGAGCAGGGCTGAGAAAAATTAGCTTTAGTATGGAAGTATGGAAAAAAGGAGACAAACTCCAAAACCTATAATCTCCGGATTGCATCTATAACATTTTACTATTAAATATAAATCCTAAAAGCACAGCTTAAACCTGTTCCAATATTCATAAAACATGAGGTGGAGAATTTTAAGTTCTCTCCGGCATCGGGTTTGAGGGGGTGACCCTGCCACCTTCCTGGTTCCACCCAAATTAAATACAGGGCGGGAAGACCTGTTAACGGCCTTCCTGCCCCACCACCAATTGAGGCCCTTAGGTTTAAGGGCCTCATCCCGCCCCTACTGCAATTAGCCCAGCAGTAGGCGGGTCTGTCGCCATAAGGGGAGCACTTCAAGCAAACCCGTACAGGTTGCTTGCCAGCTCCGGGGCAGGTGGGGGAGGGTGGCGGACGTCTCTTGTTAAAAGCCACTTAGTGCCTAAACGAAGGACCTGGCTTCGGGAAGGGTGGAGGGGGGCTCGCTGAGAACCACCCCCTGCCCTTGCTGCTGAACCCCCTACAACCCCCACCCCTCAAAACCCCTCCCACTGTGACTTATCTGTGGCCTGGTTCCAGGGCCTCAGGTAAATCCACTGCCTCTGAGGAGATGCTGATCAGTTAATGAGCTACCGGCCTCTGATTGGCCGACTGCTCTCAGCAGGCAGGACTTCCACTACCAGCGTTCTTGATCCCAGAAAGGCCTGCCACTGTCCACTTAAGTGCTTAAAAAGGTGTGCAGATTGCAAGCTGAGTGTGGAGATTTGAGTTTGGTGAGTGGGGATTTTAAGTGTTGTTATCATTATAAAAGTCCGGTCTGCAGTTAGCATTTAACTGGCATTTAGCCTCTAGATAAAGTAGGGTTAAAAAAGTAAAATAGGGTTAAGAAAGTAAAGTAAGTTTCTTACAGTCTTAGGCAGGGATTAACAGGCTCTACTGTAGAGTAGCTGATTAGTTAAGTAGCTGATCAGTCAGATCTGGTTGCTGCAGTTTCAGCTTCAAAAGGTATAAATACGGAGGTCTGGGTGCAGCCTGCAAACAGTGTGCAGATTGCAAGCTGAATGTGGAGATTCGAGCTTGGTGAGTGGCGAGTTCAGTGATGGGGGAGCAAGTGCTCCATTTTTCTCCTTTTTTTTCCTACTTTTTTAACCCTAAGTATTTGGTTCCTGCTTCGGTGCAGTGGAAGGAGCTGTTTGGTGAGTACCTGGTAAACTATTCTACTTATAATAAATAGTCTGTAAATTTAAAGTATGGCAGGGCAACTCTGCCAAGTGGAATGTACAGCCTGTGGCATGTGGGAAGTCATGGATGCACCATGAGTCCTAGACAAACACATCTGCAGGAAGTCTCGCCAGCTGGAGAAGCTTGAGCTCCAGGTTTCGGAACTCGAGCAGCAGCTGGAGTAACTGTTGTGCATCTGCGAGGTGGAGGACTACGGGGATAGCATGTTTAGGGAGGTGGTCACACCACAGGTTAGGTACATGCAGGCAGATAGGGAATGGTTGACCGTAAGGCAGTCTAAGAGAACGAGGCAGGAAACAGGAGTCCCCTGATATGATCTCACTCGCTAATCGGTTTTCCATTTTGGAAATTGGTGCGGGTGATGGTTCTTCAGAAGAGTGCAGTCAGAGCCAGCTTTGTGGCACCACAGGTGGCTCAGCTGCACAGGAGGGGAGGAAGAGGAGTGGAATAGCAGTCGCGATAGGGGATTTGTTAGTCAGGGGAACAGACAGGTGTTTCTGCAGCAGTAAACATGACTCAAGGATGGTGTGTTGCCTCCCTAGTGCCAGGGTCAAGGATGTCAAATAGAGGCTGCAGGACATTCTTCTGGCAGAGGATGAACAGCCAGAGGTCGTGGTCCACATTGATCCCAATGACAAAGGTAAGAAGGGGGATGAGGTCCTGAAAGTAGATTTTAGGGAGCTAGGAAGGAGATTAAAAAGCAGGATCTCAAAAGCAGTAATCTCAGGATTACGCCCAGTCTCACTTGCAAATGAGCATAGGAATAGGAAAATTGAGTGATAGTGCATGTGGCTGGAAAACTGGTGCAGGAGGGAGGGCATCAGATTTCTGCGACATTGGGACCGGTTCTGGGGTAGGTGGGACCAGTACTAGATGGGCGGGTTGCATCATAGCAGGACTGGGATGAATATCGTTGCAGGGAGATTTGCTAGTGCTGTTGGAGAGGGTTTAAACAAAATTGTTAGGGGGATGGGAACCTGGGAGGGAGCTCAGATTGGAGGGAACAAAACTGGTAACTTGTCAGGGGTGTGGGAAACAGGAGCAAGTATCAGAGAGGAATACTAAGCAGCACAGAATACTGTGGGAGATAGCACTAGAGCAGGGAACAGTAAGTTATTAGGTGGGGCCAGAGTAAGGGAGAAAGAAATTAAGTCTGTATCAGGGTTAATGTGCATTTATGTGAATGCACGGAGTGTGGTAAATATGACTGGGGAGGTACAGGCGCAGATTGCCATGTGGAAATATGATGTTGTGGCTATAACAGAGACTTGGCTCAAAGAAGGGCAGAACTGGGTGTTGAATATTCCTGGATACAAGGTGCTCAGGAAAGATAGGAAAGGGACAAAAGGGGGAGGGGTGGTGGCAGTATTGATTAAGGAGAGGATTGCAGTGCTGGAGAAAAAGGGTGTCCCAGAGGAGTTGAGGACAGAATCCATTTGGCTAGAGCTAAGAAACAAAAAGGTGCAGTTACATTGCTTGGTGTTGTCTATAGGCCAGCAGCTAGTGGGAAGGATGTGCAGGAGCAAATTTGCAAGAAAATTACAGAGAGGTGCAAAAATTACAGCGTAGTTATAATGGGGGACTTTAATTATCCAAATATAGACTGAGATAATACTAGTGTAAAGGGCAGTGAGGGGCAAGAGTTCCTAGAGTGTGTTCAGAAACATTTTCTACAACAGTATATTGCTAGTCCAATGAGAAAGGAGGCACTACTAGACTTGGTTCTTGGGAATGAGGTGGGCCAAGTGGATCAAGTATCAGTAGGAAAGCATTTTGGGGATAGTGATCATTGTATTATAAGGTTTAGGCTGACTATGGAAAAAGACAAAGAGCAATCAATGGTAAGAATAATTAACTGCGGGAAGGACAACTTAAATGGGGTAAGAATGGAGCTGGGGCAAATAAATTGGAGTCAAAAGCTGGCAGGAAAACCAGTAAATGAGCAATGGGCTACCTTCAAAGAAGAGATAGTTCAGGCACAGTCAAGGTATGTTCCCTCAAAGGGGAAAAGTAGAGCAAACAAATTCAGAGCTCCCTAGATGACACAAGAGGTAGAGATTAAGATAAAGAAGAAAATGTGTGCTTATGACAGATGCCAGGTAGAAAATACTATTGTGAACCAGGCTGAATATAAAAGGTCCAGAGAGGAAGTGAAAAAGCAAATAAGAGAAACAAAGAGAGAGCATGAAAAGAGACTGACAGCTAGCATTAAAGGAAATCCCAAAGTTTTCTACAGGCATATAAATAGTAAAAGGGTGGTAAAAGGAGGAGTGGGGCTGATTAGGGACCAGAAAGAGGATTTACACATGGAGGCAGAGGGCATAGCTGAGGTATTAAATGAATACTTTGCATCTGTCTTTACCAAGGAAGAAGATGCAACCCAGGAAATATTGAAAGAGGAGGTAAGTCAGGCACTAGAGGGGTTTAAAACTGATAGAGTAAGTATTAGATAGACCGTCTGTACTTAAAGTAAATAAAGCACCATGGCCAGAAGAGATGCATCCAAGGATAGTGAGGGAAGTGAGGGTGGAAATTGCAGAGGCACTTGCCATAATTCTTCAGTCTTCCTTAGCCTCGGCGGTGGTGCCAGAGGACTAGAGAATTTCAAACCCTTGTTCAAAAAGCGATGTAAAGTTAAGCCCAGCAACTACAGGCCAGTCAGTTTAACTTTGGTGATGGGAAAACTTCTAGAAAAAATAATTTGGGACAAACTCAGTAGTCACATGGACAGATGCAAGTTAATTAAGGAAAGCCAGCATGGATTTCTTAAGCGAAAATCATGTTTAACTAATTTTCTGGAGTTTTTTGAGAAGGTAACAGAAAGTGTTGAAGAGGGCAATACTGTTGATGTGGTCTACATGGACTTTCAAAAGGCATTTGATACAGTGCCACACAACAGACTTGTGAGCAAACCTGTAGCTCATGGAATAAAAGGGACAGTAGCAACATGGATATGAAATTGGCTGAGTGATAGGAAACAAAGAGTAGTGGTTAATGGATGTTTTTTGGGCTGGAGGAAGGTTTGTAGTGGAGTTCCCCAGGGATCGGTGTTGGGACCCTTGCTTTTCCTGATATATGATAATGACCTAGACCTTGGTGTACAGGGCACAATTGAAGTGATTTATGACTTTAATCCCTTGTAGGGACTAAACCAAATCAGAAGCACATCCCCACGAATTTCCTTTAATCAAGTTCAAACCAGACAAATTTTCAGACGCTTATTTGAGTCCAAAGAATTGTAGTAGATTTCCCTCAAAGAAAGAAAACCAACAGAGAATTTTACCATCTTTCAGATAACCAACTTTTAATATCTTTATGGTTAACTCATAAATATCCCAGATGTTATAAAGATCTGGGAAACTCTCTTCAATATGTATCTCTCCATTTAAAGAGACACAGAGAGGGGGTTCTTGTAGTTGTATACAGAATACAT
Source organism: Heterodontus francisci (assembly GCF_036365525.1). Lineage (NCBI taxonomy): Eukaryota > Metazoa > Chordata > Chondrichthyes > Heterodontiformes > Heterodontidae > Heterodontus > Heterodontus francisci. The sequence goes on along the minus strand of NC_090385.1, from coordinate 76,861,718 downwards.
GAGACAATTTATTAACTTTTATATATTTATTAAAGAATTTAACATGCAATAAACTTCTTAAGTGGATAAGTATGTCACAATATCAAATATTATTGAGAGATGTAACACATATTATTTCTAAAATAGAATCCAAAAGTTTAACCTTGCTAATGTTGCAGCAAAATTATCTGAAAATATCCAGAATATCCATCAAAATTTAAAGTAAACTTGAACCTTAAGTCTCCGAATAAAGCAGGGATGAGAAGTGTTGTTTGAGGATCCAACACTCCTCAGGGTCTGCTACAGAACCTTGTATTTTTATACTATTTCTAAGGTATCATATAAACTTTGTATTAGATGTGACCTTGCTGTGTTCCCTTTTAAAATCTATATCTGTAATTTAATGTTTTACTGGAATTTGAAGTTTGTGAGCTTTTATCTTGTCAAAATGTTATTAATTGTGTTTACCTGACCTCTCTTGTTCCTGTGATTACATTCCATTTATTGTTAATTACCCTTTCCATGCTACCCACAGCAACCACCGGAGCTGACCTGTCTGAACAACAACCCCATAAGTCAATTAAGTTTTATTGCTAAAATAAAAGCAAAATACTGCAGATGCTGGAAATCTGAAATAAAAACAAGCAATGCTGGAAATACTCAGCACGTCTGGCAGCATCTGTGGAGAGAGAAGCAGAGTTAACTTTTCAGGTCAGTGACCCTTCATCAGAACTGGCAAATATTAGAAATGTAAAAGATTTTAAGCAAGTCAAGCAGGGGTGGGGCAAGAGATAACAAAAGAGAAGGTGTTGATAGAATAAGGTCACAGAGAATGCTCGCACACGTGATCTCAAATAATGGGGCGGCACAGTGGCGCAGTGGTTAGCACCGCAGCCTCACAGCTCCAGGTGCTCCGGTTTCCTCCCACAAGCCAAAAGACTTGCAGGTTGATAGGTAAATTGGCCATTATAAATTGTCACTAGTATAGGTAGGTGGTAGGGAAATATAGGGACAGGTGGGGATGTTTGGTAGGAATATGGGATTAGTGTAGGATTAGTATAAATGGGTGGTTGATGTTCGGCACAAACTCGGTGGGCCGAAGGGCCTGTTTCAGTGCTGTATCTCTAATCTAATCTAATCTAATCTAATCTAAAAAACTGACCAGAAGGTCATGGAGCAAAGGCAAACAGTATGTTAATGGTGTGCTGAAAGACAAAGCATTAGTTCAGAGAATGTGTTAATGGACAGAAAACTGAGCAACCTGGCCCCAAGCACAAACATGAAAAAAACCAGTGGGTAGGCACAGTAGAAACAAACTAAACAAACTAAAATAAAATAACACATAACATATAAAAAATAAACACATAAAAAATAACTAAAAATAAAAATAAAAAGGGGGCCTGTCTTGCTCTGAAATTATTGAACTCAAGTGTTCAGTCCAGCAGTCCAGTGTACCTAATCAGTAAATGAGTTGCTGTTCCTCAAGCTTGCGTTGATATTCACTGGAACGCTGCAGCAATCCCAGGACAAAGATGTGGGCATGAGAGCAGGGGGGAATGTTGAAATGGCCAGCAAGCGGAAGCTCAGGGTTATGCTTTCGGCCTGAGCGGAGGTGTTCCTCAAAGCAGTCACATTGTGAGCAACAAATACAGTCTACTAAATTGAAAGAAGTCCAAGTAAATCGCTGCTTCACCTGAAAGGAGTGTTTGGGGCCTTGGATAGTGACGAGAGAGGAGGTAAATGGGCAGGTATCACACCTCCTGCGATTGCAGGGGAAGGTGCCATGGGAAGGGGACAAGGTGGTGGGGGTAATGGAGAAGTGGACCAGGGTGTCACGGAAGGAATGATCCCTTCGGAATGTGGACAGGGAGGGGAAGGTGTTCTCTCAGGTCTAACCCTGACACTGTCATCAAACCTGCAGACAAGGGCGGTGCTGTTGTTGTCTGGCATACCGACCTCTACCTTGCAGAGGCTCAGCGCCAACTCTCAGACACTTCTTCCTACTTCCCCTGGACCATGACCCCACCACCGAACATCAAATGACTGTCCACAGGACTGTCGCTGACCACATCTCCTCTGGAGATCTTCCCTCTACGGCTTCCAACCTCATAGTCCCACAACCCCGGACAGCCCGCTTCTACTTCCATCCCAAAATCCACAAACAGGACTATCCCGGCAGACCCATTGTTTCAGCCTGTTCCTGCCGCATTGAACTTATTTCTTCCTATCGAGACTCTATCTTTTCTCCCCTGGTCCAGTCTCTGCCCACCTACATCCTGTGACTCTTCTGACGCCCTACGTAATTTTGACAATTTCCAGTTTCCTGGCCCCAACTGCCTCCTCTTCACTGTGGACGTCCAATCTCTCTACACCTCCGTCCCCCACCAGGACGGTTTGAGGGCTCTCCGCTTCTTCCTTGAACAGAGACCCAACCAGTCCCCATCCACCACCACCCTCCTCCACCTGGCTGAACTTTTTCTCACATTGAACAACTTCTCCTTCAACTCCACGCACTTCCTTCAAGTAAAAGGTGTTGCTATGGGTACCCGCATGGGTCCTAGTTATGCCTGTCTTTTTGTGGGGTATGTCGAACATTCCTTGTTCCAGTCCTACTCTGGCCCCCTCCCCACCCTTTTTTCTGATACATTGATGACTGTATCGGTGTCGTTTCCTGCTCCCGCCAGGAACTAGAAAACTTTATCAACTTTGCTTCTAATTTCCACCCTTCTCTCACCTTTACATGGTTTATCTTCGACACTTCCCTTCCCTTCCTCGACTTCTCTGTCTCCATCTCTGGGACTAGGCTGTCTACTAATATTCATTATAAGCCCACTGATTCCCACTGCTACATCGACTACACTTCTTCACATCCTGCCTCCTGTAAGGACTCCATTCCATTCTCCCAGTTTCTCCGTCTCCGATGCATCTGCTCTGATGATGCTACCTTCCATGACAGCGCTTCTGATATGTCTTCCTTTTTCCACAATTGAGGCTTCCCCTCCACTGTGGTTGACAGGGCCCTCAACCGTGTGTCCGGCCCATTCCCCGCACCTCTACCCTCACCCCTTCCCCTCCCTCCCAGAATCGCAACAGGGATCCCCTTGTCCTCACTTTCACCCCACCTGCCTCCACATCCAAAGGATCATCCTCAGCCATTTCCGCCACCTCCAGCACGATTCACTACCAAACGCATCTTCCCCTCCCCTCCCCGTCAGCATTCCGAAGGGATCGTTCCCTCTGTGACACCCTGGTCCATTCCTCCATTACCCCCACCACCTCATCCCATTCCCACAGCACTTCCCCTGAAATCGCAGGAGGTGTAATACCTACCTCCTCTCTCCTCACTATCCATGGCCCCAAACACTCCTTTCAGGTGATGCAGCGATTTACTTCTACTTCTATCAATTTAGTATTCTGTATTCACTGCTCACAATGTGGTCTCCTCTACATTGGTGAGACCAAATGCAGACTGGGTGACCACTTTGCGGAACACCTTCGCTCAGTCCGAAAGCATGACCCCGAGCTTCTGCTTGCTGGCCATTTCAACACTCCCCCCTGCTCTCATGCTCACATCTCTGTCCTGGGATTGCTGCAGTGTTCCAGTCAATATCAACGCAAACTTGAGGAACAGCATCTCATTTACTGATTAGGCACACTACACCCTGCCGGACTGAATATTGAGTTCAGTAATTTCAGAGCATGTCGGGCCCTCTTTTTAATTTTTATTTTTAGTTATTTTTTTCTTTTTCTTTTTTAAATTTTTTATGTGTTTATTTTATTTCAGTTTGTTTAGTTTGTTTCTACTGTGCCTACCCACTGTTTTTTTCATGTTTGTGCTTGGGGCCAGGCTGTTCAGTTTTCTGTCCATTTACACCCTCTCTGTACTAATGCTTTGTCTTTCAGCACACCATTAACATACCGTTTGCTTTTGCTCCATGACCTGCTGGTCAGTTACTCTCTGTGACCTTGTCCTATCAACACCTTCCCTTTTGTTATCTCTTCCCCCACCCCCGTTTTACTTGCTTAAAACCTTTTACATTTCTAATATTTGCCAGTTCTGATGAAGGGTCACTGACCTGAAAAGTTAACTCTGCTTCTCTCTCCACAGATGCTGCCAGACCTGCATTTCTTGTTTTGATTTAATTTTTATTGTTACCTCTTACTGAGGTCACACAGGATATTTCAATGTATGTGTTTGTCTCCCAAATCCCTGACAACAGCAATTCTATTCTAATAGGGACCCCGGTAACAGAGATTCTATTCTAACAGCGACTTTGAAATGTTTAACTCTACCATCTTAAAGGGGAACTTCAGTGATCTGTGAAAACTCACCATTTATTCAATCTTTAATTCTAAAGGCATAATACATAACAAGTTCCAAATTCTACTTAATCAGGCCTATTATACCTATTTTCCTTCATACAGTTTCAAAGTTTGCAGATGATACGAAACTTAGAAGCATTGTGAACTGTGAGGAGGATAGTGCAAGACTTCAAAAGGATATAGACAAGTTGGTGGAATGGGCAAACAGGTGGCAGATGAAGTTCAATGCAGAGAAATGTGAAGTGATTCATTTTGGTAGGAAGAACATGGCGAGACAATATAAAATAAAGGGTACAATTCTAAAGGGGGTACAGAGCAGAAGGACTAGGTGTTTATGTACATAAGTCATTGAAGGTGGCAGGACAGGTTGAGAGAGCAGGTAATAAAGCATATGGTATCCTGGGCTATAATAATAGGGGCATAGAGTACAAGAGCAAGGAACTTATGTTGAACTTGTATAGGACACTAGTCCAGCCTGTGCTGGAATATTGCATCCAGTTCTGAGCATGCATTTTAGGAAAGACATGAGGCCATTGGAGAGAGTACAGAAAAGATTCACGAGAATGCTTCCAGGTATGATGAATTTCAGTTATGAAGATAGATTGGAGAAGTTAGGACTGTTTTCCTTGGAGAAGAGAAGGCTGAGCAGTGATTTGATCGAGGTATTCAAAATCATGAGGGGTCTGGACAGAGTAGATAGAGAGAAACTGTTCCCACTGGTGAATGGATCGAGAACAAGAGGGCACAGGGTTAAAGTATTTGGTAAGAGAAGCAAGAGTGACATGAGGAAAAACGTTTTCACGCAGCGAGTGGTTAAGGTCTGGAATGTGCTGCCTGAGAAGGTGGTGGAGGCAGGTTCAATTGAAGCATTCGAAATTGAATTAGGCAGTTATATGAAAAGGAACAATGTGCAGGTTACAGGGAGAAGGCAGGGGAATGGAACTGAGGGAGTTGCTCTTTCAGAGAGCCAGTGCGGACATGATGGGCCGAATGGCCTCCTTATGTGCTGTAACAATTTTGTGATTCTGTAATTGGCACTAGATTTGGCGGGTCTCTCCCAGAGGAGGTGACGTGGGGCTCTCGCTGGAGCTTTTGTCGGTGGTCGAGACCCCAGTCACCAAGACAAAATCTCAGTCAAGGAATGGGAATAGGCCATAGATCCTCATGAGCCTGTTGTGCCATTCATTTAGATCATGACTGAACTGCATTTACCCATTTGTGCTCCATATCGCTTAGTACCCTTAGCTAACTAAAATCTTCTGAAGCCTCCAATTATCCCCCGACCATAGCCTTTTGGGGAAAAGAGTTCAGATTTCTACTACCCTTTGTATGAAGTAGTGCTTCCTGATTTCACCCCTGAAATATGGATCTGAGTGTCCAATGGCTGTCGTTAGGAATGTATAGGGGTCTCGGGAACTCACATGTTGTTAGTCCATCTGCCAACGCAATTTTGCAGGATGCTGCCTCCTTATTGGCCGCCTCGGTGTTCATTGTACTACTAAGGATGGCAGGCTGGGTTCCCAAGGAGGGAGGCCCAATCAGAGGGCTGACAGCACAGGATGGCCAGCAGACCGACCGGGAGAGGTGGGCATTGTTGAGGCAGAAAGGCGGTCGCAAAGACACCTCAAAATGGAGGCGCTCTCAACCGCCTTCTGCAAATTTGAGAATGAAGAGGTTGACAGCTAGTAGGGCTATTGATGTGGAAAGGGGCACCCTCCTTCACTGAGGCATGGAGCCTCTGGCTCTGATGTCCCCTCTCCACCTGGGTGGCTACCAGGAGGCTGCCTCCAAGTAGGTGCCAGGTTTTGCACTCAGAGTGGTCCACCTCAATGGTAAGAAACTGCTGTCAACTTCAGAAAAGGGCCCCCAAGAGCGGTGTTACAGCCAAGGTGAGGAGGGGGTCACAATCATCCCTCTTTCCCTTCCTGTTATTTGACTGCAACAGCGTTTATTTCTTTTTAAACAGTAGTTGAACTTACCACCTCAGCGAGTGTTTTACCTTTTATCTTTGATGTGATTGTGAAAGAACTAATCGGACAGGTTTTCTTGAGTTTAAGCAAAAAAGGGGTGAGTTTATTATACTTAACAATATAAACCCAATCTAAAAAAAAACACCACAGATTCACACACACATTCACATGAGAATCGCACTCACACAAATAGATTACAGAGTGGAAAGTAAAACTTGTGGTTGGATTCTTCTTTTGGGCCTCCTTATCTCGAGAGACAATGGATACGCGCCTGGAGGTGGTCAGTGGTTTGTGAAGCAGCGCCTGGAGTGGCTATAAAGGCCAATTCTGGAGTGACAGGCTCTTCCACAGGTGCTGCAGAGAAATTTGTTTGTTGGGGCTGTTGCACAGTTGGCTCTCCCCTTGCGCCTCTGTCTTTTTTCCTGCCAACTACTAAGTCTCTTCGACTCGCCACAATTTAGCCCTGTCTTTATGGCTGCCCGCCAGCTCTGGCGAATGCTGGCAACTGACTCCCACGACTTGTGATCAATGTCACACGATTTCATGTCGCGTTTGCAGACGTCTTTATAACGGAGACATGGACGGCCGGTGGGTCTGATACCAGTGGCGAGCTCGCTGTACAATGTGTCTTTGGGGATCCTGCCATCTTCCATGCGGCTCACATGGCCAAGCCATCTCAAGCGCCGCTGACTCAGTAGTGTGTATAAGCTGGGGGTGTTGGCCGCTTCAAGGACTTCTGTGTTGGAGATATAGTCCTGCCACCTGATGCCAAGTATTCTCCGAAGGCAGCGAAGTTGGAATGAATTGAGACGTCGCTCTTGGCTGGCATACGTTGTCCAGGCCTCGCTGCCGTAGAGCAAGGTACTGAGGACACAGGCCTGATACACTCGGACTTTTGTGTTCCGTGTCAGTGCGCCATTTTCCCACACTCTCTTGGCCAGTCTGGACATAGCAGTGGAAGCCTTACCCATGCGCTTGTTGATTTCTGCATCTAGAGACAGGTTACTGGTGATAGTTGAGCCTAGGTAGGTGAACTCTTGAACCACTTCCAGAGCGTGGTCGCCAATATTGATGGATGGAGCATTTCTGACATCCTGCCCCATGATGTTCGTTTTCTTGAGGCTGATGGTTAGGCCAAATTCATTGCAGGCAGACGCAAACCTGTCGATGAGACTCTGCAGGCATTCTTCAGTGTGAGATGTTAAAGCAGCATCGTCAGCAAAGAGGAGTTCTCTGATGAGGACTTTCCGTACTTTGAACTTCGCTCTTAGACGGGCAAGGTTGAACAACCTGCCCCCTGATTTTGTGTGGAGGAAAATTCCTTCTTCAGAGGATTTGAACGCATGTGAAAGCAGCAGGGAGAAGAAAATCCCAAAAAGTGTGGGTGCGAGAACACAGCCCTGTTTCACACCACTCAGGATAGGAAAGGGCTCTGATGAGGAGCCACCATGTTGAATTGTGCCTTTCATATTGTCATGGAATGAGGTGATGATACTTAGTAGCTTTGGTGGACATCCGATCTTTTCTAGTAGTCTGAAAAGACCACGTCTGCTGACGAGGTCAAAGGCTTTGGTGAGATCAATGAAAGCAATGTAGAGGGGCATCTGTTGTTCATGGCATTTCTCCTGTATCTGACGAAGGGAGAACAGCATGTCAATAGTCGATCTCTCTGCACGAAAGCCACACTGTGCCTCAGGGTAGACGCGCTCGGCCAGCTTCTGGAGCCTGTTCAGAGCGACTCGAGCAAAGACTTTCCCCACTATGCTGAGCAGGGAGATTAGAGTGCAGAATAAATGGAAATTAAATACACAGTCTGTGAGGTTGGATGATTCGGTGGTATTCTGAATGAAGTTGTATTCTTGAATTCTTTGGCTGGTCAAAGTGCACTTTGTGGCTGGCCCACTGAGCTCAGGGCTTTCCTGGAGGCAGACTTGTAGGTGGCTCTCTTCCCCTGGACTCTGTCTGTAGCAATCTTTAGGCTTGGACAATCCACAGTCACAAACAGTTTTCAAATTTGTGGTGTTATCTGGGGGAAGAGAGAGGGAATACACACCCTTTCTGCTGCTGCACAGTCTGTGTTACTGGCTTGGCTCTCTGTTCAAGGGAACTCCCAGCTTTCACAGAGAGGGACAGATGGTCACATGACTGCCTCAGGGTATTCTCTGGAACCTTATAATGAGATTCAAGGTTCGGAATTGGCTACCCAAGTGCCAGGATGCCGATATTTATGCTTAGAAGGGTTTGCTCTTTCAAAGTCAAGATGTTAGAATTGCCTTGAATGCTGTGCTAATGAAGCAATCTTAGGTAATTCAATCACTTAGAGCAAGCCATTGTTCTGGGCCCATGCTCCTCAGGCCTCTGTCTCCATTTGGAACCTTGGAATATGAAAAGGTGTTTCAGATGCAAAATGCGGTGGTAATCTTAGCTGCCTGTGTTTTAAAAGTTAACTGCAGGATTTTTTCCATTAAAAGTTTAATGTAAGTTTCCAACTGATTAATTAATATTCCTTTATTTGGCCTATTGTTTTTCCTGATAGTGGCCTTAATTGTCCAAATTGGCTGCTCGCCTCCATGAAGCAGTGAGAACCAGAGCCCCGTAACTGAAAACAGGGAGCAGAAAGCTGAAGCCCACTAACCGACTTTGTTCGCAGCCCACTCCTGGAAAATTCCCCTCGAGGCCGGAAGGCGTCAGGGAGCTGTCCCAAAGCATTTTCCCCTATTTTCCTGGCTCCAAACCTATCTCCACGGGGCTTGGAAAATTCAACCCCTGCTGTGCAAATTAGACATTTTTAAATCTTTTGAAAGATTATATATGGAGAAACTAAACTGTTTATTTCAAATTGTTCTTGAATTGCTTAAATACAAAGTTATCCATGGACTGCTAACACAAAACACAATCTATGTGGTGACTGTGTTCACAATATTTTAAAAAGTTACATTTTCTTTTTGTGGATTGTCATTCGGATAGAAGTCAAAGAATAAATGACAGCAGAAGAACCAGTACAGTAAAAAGATCAAGGAAGGAGAAATATGTTGAGACAGATAATGTGGCAAGTTTAAAAGGAGAAAGAAGCAACAGTACTGCAGAAAAGATTGTCAACGAAATGGAGACTGTTAATGAGAGAGGAGAAATGCAGCTAGGAATAACTGAAAAAGATTGTGAAATAAGGAGAACTGACAGGATAAATGTAAAGGAGAGAGACTGAATGTGTGACGAGGTTACATTACACATTTAGCATTCATGCTTAATGCAATCTTTTTCTTCAGAGTTGAATGGTATTCAAGATACAGTTGTAGGGAGCAAAATAGCTTAGAAACATCAATAAATGGTAAGCATGTAATTTGGGTACCAAACTTACTCCACAGGCGACTGATTTTATGCAATTCTATGTTTTGCCTATCAGGTTATAAGTATCTTTCATGCAGCTAGCCAGGCTTAGGTTCCAGAGGCAGAAGGGAACAGATATTCACCATTATGTGCCTCCTTTTTCTCCAAGAAGGCAAATGCCTCCTGGTAAACATCACTGTCATGTGACTTCTGTTTTAGATGTCAGTATAAAACCCTCAGTCAATTCCTCTAATTCTTCAGTTTACGCCTTATACGAAGTGCTATTTTGAAAGTATAATGCCTCAGTGAAGGATGGTAGCCATTTCCAAACAACAACTCTGGCCATCAGTGCTGGGCACCACAGCTGTGATTGAACTCAAGGTAACAATGTTACAGACACATCATTGTGGGTTAACATTCCTTTTTGGAATGTCTCTTCTTGAATGGTTCATTAAGAAAAGAAGACGTGCATTTATATAGCACCTTTCATGACCTCAGGATGTCCCAAAGTGCTTTGCAGCCAATGAAGTACTTTGAAAGTGCAGTCATTGTTGTAAAGTAGGAATCGTGGCAGCCAATTTGTGCACAGCAAGCTCCCACAAACAGCAATGTGATAATGACCAAATAAGCAGATTTTTTGTGATGTTTAGTGAGGGATGAACATTGGCCAAGATACCAGTGATAGCTCCACTGCTCTTCATCAAAATAATACCATGGGATCTTTTACATCTACCTGAGCAAGCAGATGGAGCTTCAGTTTAACATATCATCCAAAAGATGGCACCTCCAGCATTTCCCTTAGTACTGCACTAGAGTGTCAGCCTAGATCTTTGTGCTCACATTTCTGGAGGGGGCCTTGAGCCCAGAACCCTCTGACTCAAAGGTGTGAGTGTTATCAACTGAGTCACAACTAACAAAGGTAGGGGAATTAGTGACTGTTAACGATTGAATAATATGAATTAGTGACTAACAGTTCTTCACAAATACGCATTTGACGGCATTATTTGTGATTCCAGTTGCTCTATTTCCTAGCATTATATATCAGTACATATTATTATCTTACAGTATACACTTAATTGTGTAACCGAGTTTGCTGACATCAAGTGGGTAAGCATGTGGGGAGGGGGCAGGATTATTGGATGAGCAGGTCTAAAGCCTGTGTCATGTCAAAGTGCACACACCAGCATGCTGCAACCAGGCCATGATTTCAGAGCAGCTGAAGTTTGCACTTTCCCCACGACACCCCTTGTTAATTCTTCATCATCTATGCCTCACTCAGGAGACCATTCTGGAAATATGCCATCTGCTTTGGCCGGACCATAGGACAAATTCCATGAGAGCGATGGCTCCACAAGTGGCTGTCGTAGAATTACATAGCAATGACAGCACAGAAACAGGCCATTTGGCCCAACTGTTTTGTTCTGGTGCTTATGCTCTACACATACCATAAATGTCTTGGCTATTTAATTGTTCTAAGCAGCCGAGGAGATATATGCCAAATTTTGCAACCAGCTGAACACCAATGCATCAGGTAGGTAACAGATAACCATGTTTGTGAGAGATAACTCCTTGATCCATTTCCCCACAGAAACTGGCCAGCAATGCATTAAAACTCTACACTTTTACTATATTTCAGGTTTCTCATAAGTGCAGGGCATTTTTGAAGGGCACTTGAGGTAGAATTTTATGGGGATGCCACTGATCGCAGTGGCGCGCTTTAAAGATGACTGTCCACCTGCATGGATAGCCCATCACTGAGCCCCCGCTATATTACGTGCGGGGGCTCATTATAGCGGGGGCTCATTAGCATGAAGGGGACAGAAGGCCCGCCCCCTCTACACCATCGGGGGAGGGTGCACCGTCCCAGGCAATGGCGTCCGACGCCACCACGCTGGTGCTGCTGCCATTTTTAAAGGGATTCAAACCCTTCACCAGCAATTCAATATTTAAAGGCAACGAATGCTGAAAATGAAAGTTATACGTTTCATCATATTTTCACTCCCTCACCCACACCCCCAAAGAATAATCAATTCATTAATTGCCCACTCCCCCCAAAAAAACTTTTATTCAGATCCCAACCTTCCCCCCTGACCTTTAATAACTTTAACCCTCAATCCCTTCCCACCACCCCCCTCAACCAATCGAAAGAATTTTCCCCGTTCCCTGCCCCTGCCCTGAAAATTTCATTCTTCCTCCCTCCCCATTAGTGTCATGCCTCAGATCTCCGAATGGAGTTCTGAAGGCGGGGGAGCACCAACCGGTGGCCAAAATATCAGCGGGGGACGGCAATCGGGACAAGGTCTGTTTATTTGTATGCAGTAACCTTTATTAACATATTGAAGTGAAGGCTGTGCCACCAAGTGCCGGTTGGGCAGCACCAAGGCCTTGCCGCCGCTGGCAAAATGCAGCGGGGCCTTCCCGGTGTTGGGGGTTGTGGTGGGCCTCTCCTGGAAGTATTTTCCAGGCCCACCCCCGCCCCGCCACGACCCCTGGCATCAGAGGGTTGGTAAAATTCAGCCCAGTGTGTCAATATGGATCCCAATCCCAAATTCCACAGAACACATGAGCACAGAGCACAGTGGCGCAGTGGTTAGCACCGCAGCCTCACAGCTCCAGCGACCCGGGTTCAATTCTGGGTACTGCCTGTGTGGAGTTTGCAAGTTCTCCCTGTGTCTGCGTGGGTTTCCTCCGGGTGCTCCGGTTTCCTCCCACAAGCCAAAAGACTTGCAGGTTGATAGGTAAATTGGCCATTATAAATTGCCCCTAATATAGGTAGGTGGTAGGGGAAAATAGGGACAGGTGAGGATGTAGTAGGAATATGGGATTAGTGTAGGATTAGTATAAATGGGTGGTTAATGGTCGGCACAGACTCGGTGGGCCGAAGGGCCTGTTTCAGTGCTGTATCTCTAAATCTAAAGAAGGAGCTCCACTCCATCAATGTGCAGTTGTTGGTGACCAGAGTGGACCTTTTCTACATGATGCTCTGCAGTCAAACATCACTGTACAGTGGGTTCCTTCACAGCTGACCTCAGACTGTGTCAGATGCTTGGTGCATTGTCTACTGGCTGCTTGAAATCAGATATGAGCGTACATTTGCAAGCTGAGGTTCCAATCATTGGGATCAGCCGATGAAGGAAAGATCAAGCAGATGCACATCTCCCCAGCACTCAGTTGAGAATGGTGTTGGTGACTCTGATGTGCATACCCATAGAGATATTATCATCATCTGAAAAAGGAATACTATTTACATCTTGGCAACTAGCAATATTTATGCTATCAATAATTTATGATTTGAATGGAAATAACTCCTTGTGATGCTGAATATTTAACTTGAATGTTTGTTAAATGTTACTTTTTAACATTTTGAAGAAAAATCAACACTGGGGGAGTTTAAAGGGGCATTGTCGATGTATTCAGGTGATCTGTCTGGAACAATCACAAATAGCCTGCTTTGAATATTCCTCTGAAAGATAATTTCAGCAACAGGATAAATTCATGCCACACCAGTACAACTGCTCTCATTTGTTTGTCAAATAACAAAGGCATTAATGCTCTCTCCTTCAATTATAAAACCAATAACATATGCTATTGAAGTACTTGTGCATTCGTTTAGCCAATGTTAATATTTCTGATTTTATAACTTTTTACTCTTAATCCTTTTCTCTTTCCAAAAAAGGCCACATCTTCCAGCAGAGCTAACAGTATGCGATGAGATGAAATATTGCTCTCAACAGTTTAAAAACCCAGTACAGTTTCTCAGTTACTCTTTAGCTGGGGTCTCTCTGATTATCTACAGCACCTCGCCACTTATTTACATCTTTTTTAAGTTTCCGACTACCTTTATACTTTTGGCATTGCATTAATGTTAATGCAATGGAATCTATGCTGTTCACCACAGGTAATTTTTCTTTCCCTCGAGCAAACACATCTTTTCTCTGTTGACCTCCTTCATGCGGAAATCTATTAATTCTTCAAAAGAAAATTTCTCTGGCTGACATCAATAGTTTCAGTCATTCTGCAGCCATGATCCGAGCTTGTCATTACTTCTGAGAAGTGCTTGTCTTTTCCAATTCTTCAAAAAACAGCTTTCGGACAGGATGCACACAGCACCAACACATGCAAATTATCAAATTATACTAAACCTCGCGATTAACTTCATGTTTTAATAGTCAGGTAGAAATCTGCATGAGGATGAATTTTCTGAAGTGTGAAGTGACACATTTTTGGAGGGAGAATGAGGAGAGGCAGTATAAAATAAAGGGTACAATTCTAAAGGGGATGCAGGAGAAAAGGGACCTGGAGTATACGTGCACAAATTGTTGAAGATGACAGAACAGGTTGAGAAAATGGTTAATAATGTATATGGGATCCTAGGCTTTATAAATAGAGGCATAGAGTACAAAAACAAAGAAGTTATGGTGAACCTTATATGACACTTTCAGATGCAATTAGAGTATTGTGTTCAATTTTGGGCACCACACTTTAGCAAGGTTTAAAAGGTATTAGAGAGGGTGCAGAAAGGATTCACTAGAATGGTTCCAGGGATGAGGGACTTCAGTGTCATAGATTGGAGAGGCTGGGGTTGGTCTCCTTAGACCTTAGGGGAGAGAAGATTAAGAGGAGATTTAACAGAAGTGTTCAAATCATGAGGGGTCTGGACAGAGTTGACAGAGAGAAACTGTTCCCATTGGCTGCAGGGTAAAGAACCAGAGGACACAGATTTAAGGTTAATGGCAAGAGAACCAAGGCGACATGAGGAAAACCTTTTTTACATAGCGCGTGGTTAGGACCTGGAATATACTGCCTGAAAGTGTGGTGGAGACAGATTCAATTGTAGCTTTCAAAAGGGAATTGGGTAAATATCTGAAGGGAGAAAAAAAATTGCAGAGCTACTGGAAAAATGCAGGTGAGTGGGTCTAGCTGAGCTGCGCTTGCAGAGAGTTGGCACAGACACGATGGGCCAAATGGCCTCTTTCTGTGCCGCAATAATTCTATGACTGTATGATTCTGATGGAAGAATCAAAAGCAACAAGGCCAGTAAACAGAAAGCTCACCTCGCTGGGATTACACTGAGCTGACCTCATGGGTTGTCACAATGTTGGCTCCGTTTACTTCATCCAATATTGTGGCTGGAGTTCTGAACTCAACAAAGGAATGGCGAGGATGCACTTGAGTGGGGAGTTGGTGGCATAGTGGTATTGTCACTGGAGTAATAACCTAGAAGCCCGAGGTATTTCTCTGGGAACACTCAGCAGGTCTGGCAGCATCTGTGGAGAAAGAAGCAGAGTTAACGTTTCAGGTCAGTGACCCTTCATAGAAGTGGCAAAGGTTAGAAATGTAATAGGTTTTAAGCAAATAAAGTGGGGGTGGGGCAAGAGAATACAAAAGTAAAGGTGTTGATAGAACAGAAGGTCACAGAGAATAACTGACCAGAAGGTCATGGAGAAAAGGCAAAGGGTGTGTTAATGGTGTGTTGAAAGACAAAGCTTTAGTGCACAGAGAGTGTTAATGGACAGAAAAATTAACAGCCCTGGCCCAAAGCACAAACATTAAAAAAACAGTGGGCAGCACATGGTAAGAAAAATGAATGATGAAACAAAGTAAAATAAAATTAAAATTAAAAAGAGAAAAGAAGAAGAAAACTGAAAATAAAAAGGGGAGGGCCTGTCATGCTCTGAAATTATTGAACTCAATGTTCAGTCCGGCAGGCAGTAGCGTGCCTATTCGGTAAATGAGATGTTGTTCCTCGAGTTTGCGTTGATGTTCACTGGAACACTGCAGCAAGCGCAGGATAGAGATGTGGGCACGAGAGCAGAGGGATGTGTAGAAATGGCAAGCAACCGGAAGCTCGGGATCATGCTTTTGGACTGAGTGGAGGTGTTCCGCAAAGTGGTCACCCAATTTGCCTTCGATCTCCCCAATGTAAAGGAGGCCACATTGTGAGCTGCGAATACAGTATACTAAATTGAAAGAAGTACAAGTAAATTGCTGCTTCACCTGAAAGGAGTGTTTGGGGCCTTGGATAGTGAGGAGAGAGGAGGTAAAATTGCAGGTATTATACCTCCTGCAATTGAACCGGAAGGGGTGCCGTGGGAAGGGGACGGGGTGTTGGGGGTAATGGAGGAGTGAACCAGGGTGTCATGGAGGGAACGCTCCCTTTGAAATGCTGACGGGGGAGGGGAGGGGAAGATGCGTTTGGTAGTGGCATCACGCTGGAGGTGGCAGAAATGGCAGAGGATGATCCTTTGGATATGGAGGCTGATGGGGTGGAAAGTGAGGACAAGGGGACCCCAGTCACAGTTCTGGGAGGGAGGTGAAGGGGTGAGGGTAGAGGTGCAGGAAATGGGCCGGACATGGTTGAGGGCCCTGTCAACCACAGTGAGGGGGAATCCTTGGTTGAGGAAAAAGGAAGACATATCAGAAGCGCTGTCATGGAAGGTAGCATCATCAGAGCAGATGCGTCGGAGACAGAGAAACTGGGAGAATGGAATGGAGTCTTTACAGGAGGCAGGGTGTGAAGAAATGTAGTCGAAGTAGCTGTGGGAGTCGGTGAGTATTTCTGGCATTTCTTGTTTTTATTTCAGATTTCCAGCATCTGCAGTATTTTACTTTTATTTCTCTGGGGACATGGGCTCGAATCCCACGACAGCAGAAGGTAGAATTTTAATTCAGTTAATAAATCTGGAATTAAAAACTTGCCTAATGATGGCCATGAAACCATTATTGATAGTTGTAAAAACCCATCTGCTTCACTAATGTCCTTTCGGGAAGGAAATCTGCTGTCCTTACCTGGTCTGGCCTACATTTGACTCCAGACCCACAGCAATGTGATTGACTCTTAAATGCCCTCTGAAATGGCCTAGCAAGCCACTCAGTTGCATCTAACCGCTACGAAGTCAGTAAAACAGAATTAAATCGGATTGACCACCTGACATCAACCTAGGCACAGGAAACAACAATGATAAACCCAGCCCTGTTGACCCTGCCAGGTCCTCCTTACTAACATCTGGGGGCTTGTGCCTATGTTGGGAGAGCTGTCCCACAGATTAGTCAAGCAACAGCCTGACATAGTCATACTCACGGAATCATACCTTGCAGACAAGGTCCCAGACACTGCCATCACCATCTCAGGGTGTGTCCTGTCCGACCGACAGGACAGACCTAGCAGAGGTAGCGGCACAGTGGTATACAGTGGGGAGGGAGTTGCCCTGGGAGTCCTCAACATCGACTCCAGACCCCATGAAATCTCATGGCATCAGGTCAAACATGGGCAAGGAAACCTCTTGCTGATTACCACCTACTGCCCTCCATCAGCTGATGAATCAGTACTTCTCCATGTTGAAAAGCACTTGAAGCACTGAGGGTGGCAAGGGCACAGAATGTACTCTGGGTGAGGGACTTCAATGTCCGTCAGCAAGAGTGGCTCAGTCGAACTAATGCTGGCCGAGTCCTAAAGGACATAGCTGCTAGACTGGGTCTACGGCAGGTAGTGAGGGAACCAGCAAGAGGGAAAAATATACTTGACCTCGTCCTTACCAATCTGCCTGCCACAGATGCTTCTGTCCATGACTGTATTGGTAGGAGTGACCACCGCACAGTCCTTGTGGAGACAAAGTCCCATCTTCACATTGAGGACACCCTCCGTCATGGAGTGTGGCACTACCACCATGCTAAATGGGATAGATTTAGAACAGATCTAGCAATGCAAAACTGGGCATCCATGAGGTGCTATGGGCCATCAGCAGCAGCAGGATTGTACTCAACCATAATCTGCCAATATCTGGCATATTCCCCACTTTACCATTGCCATCAAGCCAGGAGACCAAGCCTGGTTCAATGAAGAGTGAGGAAGGCATGCCAGGAACAGCAACACGCATACCTCAAAATGAGGTGTCAACCTGGTGAAGCAACAACCCAGGACTACTTGTTTGCCAAACTGCATAATAAGCATGCGATAGACAGAGCTAAGTGATCCCATAACCAATGGATCAGATCTAAGATCTTCAGTCCTGCCGCATCCCCCCAGCTGTGAATGGTGGTGGACAATTAAACAACTAACTGGAGGAGGTGGCTCCACAAATATCCACATCCTCAATGATGGGGGAGCCCAGCACAGCAGTGTAAAAAATAAGGCTGAAGCATTTTCAACAATCTTCAGCTAGAGTGCCAAGTGAATGATCTATCTCAGCCTCCTCCTGAAGTCCCCAGCATCACAGATGCCAGACTTCAGCCAATTCAATTCACTCCGCATGATATCAAGAAACGACTTATGGATAGTGCAAAGGTTATGGGCCCTGACAATATTCCGGCAATAGTACTGAAGACTTGTACTCCAGAACTTGCTGCACCCCTAGCCAAGCTGTTCCAGTACAGCTACAACACTGGCATCTACCCGGCAATGTGGAAATTTGCCCAGGTATGTCCTGTACACAAAAAGCAGGACAAATCCAACCCGACCAATTACCACCCCAACAGTCTACTCTCAATCATCAGTAAAATGAATTGAAGGTGTCATCGACAGTGCTTTCAAGGTGCACTTGCTCAGCAATAACCTGCTCAGTGACACTCAGTTTGGGTTCCGCCAGGGCCACTCAGCTCCTGACCTCATTACAGCCTTGGTTCAAACATGGACAAAAGAGCTGAACTCAAGAGGTGAGATGAGAGTGACTGCCCTTGACAACAAGGCAGCATTTGACCGAGTATGGCATCAAGGAGCCCTAGCAAAACTGAAGTCAATGGGAATCAGGGGGAAAACTCTCCGATGGTTGGAGTCATATCTAGCGCAAAGAAAGATGGTTGTGGTTGTTGGAGGTCAATCATCTCAGCTCCAGGACATCACTGCGGGAGGTCCTCAGGGCAGTGTCCTAGGCCCAACCATCTTCAGCTGCTTCATTAATGACATTCCTTCCATCATAAGGTCAGAATTGGGGATCCTCGCTGATGATTGTAAAATGTTCAGCACCATTCATGACTCCTCAGATACTGAAACGGTCCGTGTAGAAATGTAGCAAGACCTGGACGATATCCAGGCTTGAGCTGATAAGTGGCAAGTAACATTCGCGCCACACAGATGTTAGGCAATGACCATCTCCAACAAGAGAGAATCTAACCATCTCCCCTTGACTTTCAATGGCATTACGATTGCTGAATCTGCCACTATAAACATCCTAGGGGTTACTATTGACCAGAAAATTGAACTGGAGTAGCCATATAAATACCATGGCTACAAGAGCAGGTCAGAGACTATGAATCCTGTGGCGAGTAACTCATCTCCTGACTCCCCAAAGCCTGTCCACCATCTACAAGGCACAAGTCAGGTGTGTGATGGAATACTCTCCACTTGCCTGGATGGGTGCAGCTCCAACAACACTCAAGAAGGTCGACACCATCCAGGACAAAGCAGCCTGCTTGATTGGCACCCCATCCACAACTTTCACTCCCTCCACTACCGACGCACAGAGGCAGGAGTGTGTAACATCTGCAAGATGCATTGCAGCAACACACCAAAGCTCCTTAGACAGAACCTTCCAAACCCATGACCTCTACCAACTAGACAGACAAGGGCATAAAATGCATGGGAACACCACCACCTGCAAGTTCCCCTCCAAGTGACACACCATCCTGACTTGGAACTATGTCGCCATTCCTTCACTGTCGCTGGGTCAAAATCCTGGAACTCCCTTCCTAACAGCAGTGTGGGTGTACCTACTTCACATGGACTGCAGTGGTTCAAGAAGGCAGCTCATCACCACCTTCTCAAGGGCATTTAGGGATGGGCAATAAATGCTGGTCTCGCCAACGATGCCCACATGAATGAATAAAAAAAAACTTGAGCTGCTCTTAAAGGTGGGGAGTCCACTGGAATAAATAAGGAGAAACGATTTCCACTGGCTACAGGGTCAGTAACCAGAGGGCACAGATTTTAAATAATTGGCAGAAAAACCAAAGGGAAGATGAGAAGAAATGTTTTTCACTCATGAGTTTGTTGTGATTTGAAAGGGTGATGGAATTTGCTTCCATCATAACTTTCAAAAGGGAATGGACCTATGTACTTGAAAAGGTATAATTTGCAAGGTGATGAGGGAGCAAAACCAGTGGGAGTAAGTCTAATTGGATAGCTCTTTCAAAGACCTGGCACAGTTACGATGGGCCGCATGACCTCCTTCTTGCCATATGATTCTACTCTCTGAGTGCCAAGAAAACCGCCCAGTTCATGCAGCAGGGCCTCGACTTTACCATTCATCAAGCTGACATTTAGATACAGTGCTGCTTCATCATTTGGCTGCAGACACCATTTCCTTGCTTACTTATTTATTTCAGCTTCCCTTGCATTTTCTCAGTCACTCCTTTTGCCCACTGCAACATTTGGAAAAGCTGAAACAATTTTTTCTCCCCAATGCCAGTGAGCGAAGGCCTCTCTTTAAATTTTGATTGCACCTTTTAAAAATGCTCAAGTGATGAAGCAACATGACAGCTGAGCTACTTGATGAAGTGAAGTTGCTGCAGTGGGTGTGAGGAGACTGGTTCTGCTTTGGAACACTAGGGGAGACTGATCCTGCAATTGTCTGACTTTTCCAGCAGACCCCTGTCATTCCTTTGGTGGATGTTCACCCGAACTGTTGCAAACACAACTAGGACTCTAATATACTGGATGCCAGCCTTGCACCAACATTTTCAAGATGGCCCTCAAGGGACGGAGCCTCTGCCCACCCTAACAGGGGAATGGGGACTCTCTAATTCAGGAGTTCTCATTCTTTGGCCCTGAGTCAGAACTTGGTATAGGATTGGCATGGGGTCCATACAGGGATTCTGTTTTGGGGAGGGGACTGGCACCCCTCCAGGGGCCGGCAAGATAGCACTTGTGCTTCTGGGATAATTGTGCGCTCTACCCTCCCAAAACTTGCTCATGGAGCCTCTGTTCCTCCCCCATCCAGCTCAGCGGGCTTGAAGGAGAAGTCCCATGGTGCAATCTCAGCACACTTGCCAGGATTAGCCATCAAAGGATTCACTGGACCCCTCTCCAGTGAGCAGTGGTGCAGCACACCCGATATGAAGTGGCAACCAGAGTTAACACTATATCCAGTACCTATGGGACCCAAAAACAAGAAGAAGGTGGGAGATTTTTAAAAACACAGTTATACAACAATATAACAGGTGCATAATGCTACATATTTCCTGCTGGCCTGTGCCAAGGCCTCAGACAACCTAACAGCTGTTTTACTGCTACTGTAAATGTCCAGACCCAAGCAGGCACACCAGTTATAGATTAAAACTGAAATCCCTGGGATTGTGACATCTAAGAAAGGCTTAACACAGCAAACATTGCACCAGAACTTCCATGTTCAATTACTGGGACATTGATTAGATTGTAGGTTGGGCACATGCCTGTCACTGTACCTTCAACTTGAAACCTCTCAAGACTAATTCCCTATTTGCATGATAAGATAGTAATTTCAAAGACCAAGCCTGAATCTGAGGAGGACTTAAATATCACAAGCTCTTGACTTTCTTTGAGGAAATCATTCTGGGCATACTTGCTGAGAAAGATTATCAAGGGAATAAGCGAAGGTGATGAAGGCCTTTCCCAAGATCAGGGATTGTGCCATGTAGCTTTGGTTATGTCTTGTTCTCCTCACATGCTTACACACTCACTGCTGTTATGACATGACCGCTCAAGACAAAGCCCCCAATCAAAATATGTGATTCTGATTGCGGTGGGAGAAACGCACTGTCAATTCAGTCCACTCACTCCACAGGTTGCATAACATATATACTTAAGCTTTCCCAAACCAAAGAAAGCCACAGCCACATTGAACACGCTAGTAACCCCAGAATGAGGTGAACCATACCAGGTATCTTTAGATATCAACAAATTAACTGTTTATTAGAAAAACTAAAAAAAATCTTAAACACTATTAAGAGAAGCTGATATCTAAAAAATATAAATTAAAGTAACGTCTTTGCAGATTTACACTTCCTGATGAAGTAGATTCTTCCAATGTGGAACAGTCCAGGGTTGGTTGAAGTCTTCCAAGGCCTGATGAATCTGACAATAGGAATTCGGTAATTCAGTTCAACATTTGAAGCTTCAAACTCTTCTTCTTTCCAGCAATGACCACAGCAGATCAACAATTTGCAGCCATTTTCAAAAGAATCAATCTGGCTTAACTTTTAGAATTTTGAGAGGTAAAATAAACAGCCTAAATGTGCTCCTTAAATTGACTGAGAGAGCTCTTTTTAGGTGCTAGCGTGCAGCTGTCTGTCAGAACAGTCTGCCTCTCAACTGTCTCTGCAAAGCCAGGCTCAAAAATTGAAATGCAGCGTTGTATGCCCTATTCTCTGTCTCTGAATGGTTATATCCAGGGCCACCAAGATGCGCCTTCATTTAGTAACTTCTGAAACTGGCTGCCTTAAAGCAGTACTGATCTTTTGCTGTCTTAAAGACGCACCGCAATATTTCCCAAGGAGAAAAAACAGGATCATGACATTACCGCAAAAATTCATGCACAGTTAGTATTGTGTAAAGCTCAGTTTAAAGGCGTGACTTTGAGCAAGTATTCTAACAGTTCTCTTTTTTTCTGTCATTGTTGCCTGGATGAGCCCAGTGGCAGTGCCAGTAACCTCGAAAAAGAAAGTACCTCACAGCACCTTGCATTCAGGGCATCAGTGCTTGCAAGCACTAGCAGATCCCAGTCGATGCACTTTGGAGCTTAGAGAAAGAGAATTTTGTATTTATATAGCACCTTTCGTGACCTCTCCAGGACATCCTGAAGCACTTTCCAGCCAATTAAGAACTTTGGAATTATAGTCATATTTGTAATGTAGGAAACATGGCAGTCAATTTGCACACAGCAAGCTCCCACAAACCTCACTATCTTGATGACCAGATAATCTGGAGTATTTTTAGAGGCTGAGGAACAAAATTGGCCAGAACTCCATGCTCTTCAAAACAGTGCCACAGGATCTTTAATATGAGGGGGCAGACAGAGCTTTGATTTAACATCTCAATCAAAAGACAACACCTCTGACAGTTCAGCACTTCCTCAGTACTGCACCGGACAAAGGAGGTAATACTGCATCAATCACAGTGCACAGGCGAAGAAGAGTAAATTATGGTGTCAGAAGTGGTGCGGGAGCCTGATAGCTGTCATTGGTGAACCCCTGTACTTTAGGAAATGCAGCAGCATGGTAAAGTTGGGTAGCCATGTTGTGGTCCTGTTGCTTTCCAGTGAGAAAGGAAATTCAAATGCCGGTCCCGCTGACCAGTCAATCAGATCAATATTTGACACATGTGTAGCAGCATGTTGGCTGTTACTGGAGGTGAATCCAATCCTACCTGGAAGGAGGCAGAGGCAAATATAATAAAGTTGAGAGTAGTGATGGCCTTCACTGACACTGCCATTCCTATAATGCAGTTCAGCTGCATCTGTCACTACCAAAACAAAGGGACAAAATCTTAGAATTAGAGCTAGGCCATTCAGCAAGCAGATTAAAAGATATAGAACCAAGGAGGGTAAATGGAATTCATTTGCAGATCAGCAATAATCTGTTTGCATGACCAAAGAGGCTTCAGGGGCTGAGTGGCCTACTACTGTTCCTATGTTTCTAGCAGATGATATAGTTCTCCAGTTAGATCTGATCTGAACCAGAACCTGTAATAATGTACTGGCTTGTAAAATGAAGCTCTTGCACATCCTGCTCTTCTTTAAAAGTGCCATGGTTGATTATATTCTCACATGAACAGGCACATAAGGACTTGATTTAACATCCCATCTGAAAGATAGCACCTCTGATAATGTAGCACCCCCTAAGTAATATACAGAGAACCTACATTATATGCTTGAGTGCTGAAGTGGAGATTTAACGGATTGTTTTCGCTTGTGCATTGTGATTGCTTTTTTTATTAATGAACGTGCATTTCAGATCCTGGATAACTATCATTTTGTTAATAGACCAAAAATAACAAAGAAAAATGAGACAAATGTGGGCTACATTGGGTACTAAATGCAATTTTGTATTGGATAAACCACTTTGCATCAGATGTTTGTAGCAGTTAATCCTTTTTTTTTATAGTGACACAAATTTTTTCGCAGACTGCACGATATTAATGTAGAGCTAGAAAATATTTTCTGGTCCCAAAAATGTGTTCATGTTTCCAGACTTTCTTCATCAGCCCCTGCCTCTCTGAAGCATACATTGTTTTCTTATGGCTACCAGTAGTAAATGGAGTCTGTCAGATGTGTCTCAGTTGGCAGCACTCTTACTGCTGAGTTAGAAGGTTGTGAGCCTAAATCCCACTCAGAGACTTACCGACAAAAATGTCGGCTGACACTCCAGTGCAGTATTGAGGGAGCGCTGTACTATCAGCGATGCTGTCTTTCATAGAAACATAGAAAATAGGAACAGGAGTAGGCCATCAGGCCCTTCGAGCCTGCTCGGCCATTTATTATGATCATGGCTGATCATCCAACTCAGTAACCTGTTCCTGCTTTTGCCCCATACCCTTTGATCCCTTTAGACCCAAGAGCTACATCTTACTCCTTCTTGAAAACATACAATGTTTTGGCCTCAACTACTTTCTGTGGTAGCGAATTCCACAGGCTCATCACTCTCTGGGTGAAGAAATTTCTCCTCATCTCAGTCCTGAAAGGTTTACACCATCTCCTGAGACTATGACCCCTGGTTCTGGACTCCCCCACCATCGGGAACACCCTTCCTGCATCTACCCTGTCAAGTCCTGTTAGAATTTTATAGGTTTCTATGAGATCCCCCCTCACTCTTCTGAACTCCAGCGAATATAATCCTAACCGACTCAATCTCCCCTCATACGTCAGTCCCGCCATGCCAGGAATCAGTCTGGTAAACCTTCGCTGCGCTCCCTCTATCGCAGGAACATCCTTCCTCAGATAAGGAGACCAAAACTGCACACAATATTCTAGGTGTGGCCTCACCAAGGCCCTGTATAATTGCAGTAAGACATCCCTGCTCCTGTACTCGAATCCTCTCGCTATGAAGGCCAACATACCATTTGCCCTTTTTACCGCCTGTTGCACCTGCATGCTTACCTTCAGCGACTGGTGTACGAGAACACCCAGGTGTTGCTGCATATTCCCCTCTCTCAGTTTATAGCCGTTCAGATAATAATCTGCCTTCCTGTTTTTGCTACCAAAGTGGATAACCTCACGTTTATCCACATTATACTGCATCTGCCATGCATTAGCCCACTCACTCAACTTGTCCAGATCACTCTGAAGCCTCTCTGCATCCTCCTCACAACTCGCCCTCCCACCCAGTTTTGTGTCATCTGCAAATTTGGAGATATTACAATTAGTTCTCTCATCTAATCCTTCTTCAGATGAGATGTTAAGATGAGGCTCTGTCTGCCCTCTCAGGTGCACAGAAAAGATCCCATGGTACTATTTTGAACAGCAGGAGAGTTATCCCTGGTGTCCTTGCCAATATTTATCCCTCAATTAACATCACAAAAAACAGATTAACTGGTCATTATCACATTGATGTTTGTGGGAGCTTGCTGTGCACTAATTGGCTGCTGCCTTTCCTACTTTGCAACAGTGACTACACTTCAAAAGTACTTCGCTGGCTGTAAAGCATTTGGGATGTCCTGAGATCATGAAATGCCTGATATGAGAACTGGGAGCAGGAGGAGGCAATTCAGCCCCTCGAGCCTGCTCCGCCATTCAATACAATCATGGCTGATCTCAGCTTGACCTCAACTCCACTTTCCTGCCCATTCTCCATAACCCTTCAACCCATTTCTAATTAAAAATCTGTCTATCTCCTCATTAAAATTACCCAATGTCCCGGCATCCACTGCACTCTGGGGTAGTGAATTCCACAGACTTACGACCCTTTGAGAGAAGTAATTTCTCCTCATCTCTGTTTTAAATCTGCTACCCCTTATCCTAAAACTATGACCTCTCGTTCTAGATTGCCCCACAAGAGGAAACATCCTCCCTATGTCTACTTTGTCAATCCCCTTAATCATCTTATATACCTCAATTAGATCTCCTCTCATTCTTCTAAATTCCAGAGAGTAAAGGCCTGAACTGCTCAATCTCTCTTCATAAGACAAGCCCCCGCATCTCTGGAATCAGTCTAGTGAACCTCCTCTGAATTGCCTCCAATGCAACTACACCCTTTCTCAAGTAAGGGGACCAAATCTGTTTGCAATACTCCAGGTGCAGTCTCACCAATGCCTTGTACAGTTGCAGCAACACTTCCCTACTTTTATACTCTATTCGTTTAGAAATAAATGCCAAAATTCCATTCGCCTTCCTTATCACCTGCTGTACCTACAAACTAGTTTTCTGCGATTCATGCATGAGGACACACAGATCCCTCTGCACCGAAGCACTCAGAAGTTTCTCTCCATTTAGATAATAATTTGCCTTTCTATTCTTCCAACCAAAATGGATAATCTCACACTTATCCACGTTAAAACCCATCTGCCAAATTTTGGCCCATTTATCTAACCTATCCATATCCATTTGTAAATTTCTTATTTCTTTATTGCAACTTACTGTCTCACCTATTTTAGTGTCATCTGCAAATTTGGGTGTAGTACCTTCTATCCCTGCATTCAAGTCATTTATGTCGATTGTAAATAGTTGGGGCCCGAGGACCGAACCCTGTGGCACCCCACTAGTTACATCTAGCCAACCAATCTTGCCAGAGCGAGTTAACATCCGTAGCACTTAAAGCAGCCAGAAGCGCTGCACAAAGAACAGCCAGGCGCTGCGCAAATGACTACTAGCAACACCTATGCAGTCATATTCAGCTGGCCTCTGACACCGGAAATATCAGAGGAATGTATGAAGGCATTAACAGAGCTTTTGGGCCAACCATCAAGAAGATTGCCCCCCTCAAATCTAAATCAGGGGACACAATCACTTACCAACGCAAACAAATGGACCACTGGGTGGAACACTACCTAGAACTGCACTCCAGGGAAAATGTTGTCACTGAGACCGCCCTCAATGCAGCCCAGTCTCTGCCAGTCATGGATGAGCTGGACGTACAGCCAACAAAATCGGAACTCAGTGATGCCATTGATTCTCTAGCCTGCAGAAAAGCCCCTGGGAAGGACGGCATTACCCCTGAAATCATCAAGAGTGCCAATCCTGCCATACTTTCAGCACTGTACGAACTGCTTTGCCTGTGCTGGGACGAGGGAGCAGTACCATAGGACATGCACGTTGCCAATATCAAGGGTGACCACGGTGACTGCAACAACTACCGTGGAATCTCCCTGCTCAGCATTGTGGCGAAAGTCTTCGCTCAAGTTGCTTTAAACAGGCTCCGGAAGCTGGCTGAGCGCGTCTACCCTGAGGCACAGTGTGGCTTTCGAGCAGAGAGATCCACCATTGACATGCTGTTCTCCCTTCGCCAGCTACAGGAGAAATGCCATGAACAACAGATGCCCCTCTACGTTGCTTTCATAGATCTCACCAAAGCCTTTGACCTTGTCAGCAGACGTGGTCTCTTCAGACTACTGGAAAAGATTGGATGCCCACCAAAGCTATTAAGTCTCATCACCTTATTCCATGACAATATGAAAGGCACAATTCAGCATAGTGGCGCCTCATCAGATCCCTTTCCTATCCTGAGCGGCGTGAAACAGGGCTGTGTTCTCACACCTACACTGTTTGGGATTTTCTTCTCCCTGCTGCTCTCACATGCGTTCAAGTCTTCAGAAGAAGGAATTTTGCTCCACACAAGATCAGGTGGCAGGTTGTTCAACCTTGCCCGTCTAAGAGCGAAGACCAAAGGACAGAAAGTCCTCATCAGGGAACTCCTTTTTGCTGACGATGCTGCATTAACATCTCACACTGAAGAGTGTCTACAGAGACTCATCAACAGGATTGCGGCTGCCTGCACCGAATTTGGCCTAACCATCAGCCTCAAGAAAACGAACATCATGGGACAGGAGGTCAGAAATGCCCCATCCATCAATTCGGCGACCACACTCTGGAAGTGGTTCAAGAGTTCACCTACCTACGCTCAACTATCACCAGTAACCTGTCTCTCGAAGCAGAATTAAACAAGCGCATGGGAAAGGCTTCCTCTGCTCTGTCCAGACTGGCCAAGAGAGTGTGGGAAAATGGCGCACTGACATAGAACACAAAAGTCCGAGTGTATCAAGCCTGTGTCCTCAGTACCTTGCTCTACGGCAGCGAGGCCTGGACAACGTACGTCAGTCAAGAGCAACGTCTCAATTCATTCCATCTTCGCTGCCTCCGGAGAATACTTGGCATCAGATGGCAGGACCGTATCTCCAACACTGAAGTCCTCGAGGTGGCCAAGATTCCCAGCATATACATCCTACTAAGCCAGCGGCGCCTGAGATGGCTTGGCCATGTGAACCGCATGGAAGATGGCAGGATCCCCAAGAACACATCGTACAGCGAGCTCGTCACTGGTATCAGACCCACCGGCTGTCCATGTCTCCGCTTTAAAGACGTCTGCAAACGCGACATGAAGTCCTGTGACATTGATCAGAAGTCGTGGGAGTCAGTTGCCAGTGATCGCCAGAGCTGGCAGGCAGCCATGAAGGTGGGGCTAAAGCGTGGCGAGTTGAAGAGACTTAGCAGTTGGCAGGAAAAAAGACAGAAGCACAAGGAGAGAGCCAACTCTATAACAGCCCCGACAACCAATTTTATCTACAGCACCTGTGGAAGAGTCTGTCACTCTAGAATTGACCTTTATAGCCACTCCAGGCGCTGCTTCACAAACCACTGACCACCTCCAGGCACTTACCCATTGTCTCTCGAGACAAGGAGGCCAAAGATAGGAAAAGATAGGAACCAGAAAAAGACCCATTTATCCTGACTCTCTGTTTTCTGTTGGTTAGCCAATCCTCTATCCAAGCTAATAAATTGCCCCTAACCCCATGTGAACTTACCTTGTGTATTAACCTTTTGTGTGGCACCTTATCAAGTGCCTTCTGGAAGTCCAGATAAACTACATCTACAGGATCCCCATTATCCACTTTGCTTGTTACAGCCTCGAAGAACTCTATAAAATTAGTCAAACACGATTTACCCTTCATAAAACCATGTTGACTCTGATGGATTGCGTTTTGACTTTCTAAACGTCCTGTTATTACTTCCTTAATATTGGATTCTAACAATTTCCCAATGACAGATGTTAAACTAACTGGTTTATAGTTTCCTACTTTCTGCCTCCCTCCCTTTTTGAATAAGGGCATTACATTAGCTTTTTTCCAATCCACTGGAACCTTTCCCGTATCCAGAGAATTTTGGAATATTATAACCAATGGATCCACTATCTCCACTGTCACTGCCTTTAAGAACCTAGGAAGTAAGCCATCAGGCCCTGGGGACTTGTCTGCCTTCATCCCCAATAGTTTGCTCAGTACTTTTTCCCTAGTGATGATGATTGCGCTCAGTTCTTCCCATTCTATAACCTTTGCATTACCTGGCACTATTGGGATGGTACTCATGTCCTCCACCACGCAAACTGAAGCAAAATACTGATTTAGTGTCTCTGCCATTTCTGTGTTCCCTTCTGTTAACTCCACAGTCTCATCCTCCAATAGATCAACATTCACTTTAGCTACTCTCTTCCCTTTTAAAGACTTATCGAAGCTTTTGATATCTGTTTTTATATTTTGCACTAGTTTTCTTTCATAATTTACCTTTGCTCTTTTTATTGCTTTTTTAGTAACCCTTTGCTGATCTTTAAAAGTTTCTCAATCTTACAGCCTGCCACTGGCCTTTGCAATATGGTATACCTTAGTTTTTGTCTTTATGTTATCCTTAACTTCCTTGCTTAGCCATGGATGTTTTTTCCCCCTCCTAGAATCTTTCTTCCTCTCTGGAATATATTTTAGTTGGGATAAATTGAATATCTCCTTAAACATCTGCCACTGCTCATCAACTGTCCTACCTTGTAGTCTTCCTGCCCAGTCCATTTGGGCCAAATCTGTCCTCATGCCTATCTAATTACCTTTGTTTAACTCCAGAACACTCGTGTGGGGCACCAGCTTCTCGCCCTCAAACTGAATTTGAAATTCTAGCATGCTGTGATCACTTTTCCCCAGAGGATCCTTAACAATGAGATAACTTCCTTTTACAATTTAACTCATTTAGAAATAATAATATGGGCTAATTTTTGATTGGCTTTAGCTAACAAAATTGTATCATTTCACCTTAAGTGTGATTGGATGACTAGGCTTGCTGCAAATGGATTTGGTGCAACATTCAAAGTGAAAGATCTTGTGTTAGCACTTGGGTCGACAGTATTTCTGCTAAAAATCCACAAAATTACTGTCAGAAAAAAGAAGCAGTTAAAAATAGAATCTGGCCCCTGAGCTTTTAACAATATTGTGTTAAAATGAACGATGTGGATGGTGAAAGCCATTGCCGCAGTTATGTATGTACTTAACCTTTCTGCTGGAATAAATCATGGATTTAGATAAGAATATAATGCCTCAGGGATACTGTAAACCTATATTTGGCTTCAACGTTCCTTTTATTGTGGATTCAATAAATAGAAAATACGCAATTGGGAGCTGCTGAATGCCCGGTTTATTCCATGGGGAAGGAAAACTGGCTAATAAATTATCCAGTTTTCTAATGAGTAGAATAATTTAAGCATTGCACTGTGCCCCATTGTTTACTCTGTTTATGTAAAAAACGTGAAGACCACAAAAAGAAAAATAATCTTTAATGAAGATTATTGCAAACGAGAAGTGCTCTAAATTTCCCATCATATTTTATGACCTACTTCTCACCCTGCTCCAGACATGATTGGTCAGTTTAAAAATCCCTCTGATAGGATTATCTACAAAACTCAGAGATTATCACAGTCCAAGTAATGTTATGATTCAGGAAGCCAGTATGAATATATATCTGTGCACAACTCAGTGCAAAGGCAACGAAAATTCAGATAACATTTCAATATTCAACTTTGCCTGCCTTATGTCTGCTGTTACTAATGTAATTTTGTGCAGCAGGCTCTTAGGCAGTCCAAGGTACTTTTGTTAAAGTGCGTAAAATGCACAAGGCAGTTTAGAGAGAGAAACAAGTCCAGTATATCTCCTCTCTTACCAGGTGAGAAGATTTCCTCATGACATTTCTGGATCTATTGTAGACTAATTGAAGATTGACTGCAATGATTAGTCAACAAATCCATTATCACTCGACTGTCAGGATGGCAGAAGGCAAACTAGATGGTCATGGTCTTTTCTCATCTAGCAGTTCCTATGTTTTGATCTGTTCCTTAATTGTGATCATGCAGTCTGTAGCAGTCTGGATGAATCTTCATAGGTTGTCAGGAGACTAGGAACAATTCCATGGCCTCCAGGATGTTGACCTGATGCCAAGATTGCATCAGGACCATAGCTGCCATGATTCCACAGGAGTAGAAAAAATACACTCTCATTTGTTTTATGTTGTAGACAGCCCTCACCTTTAATGCCTTGAGCTTCCCCACCCCCTACTTCTCCCCCAAGGTTGAATAACCTTAAAATTAGAACTAGGCAATTCAGAGGTGATGTCTGAAACCACTTCTTTACACAAAAGATAATGAAGATCAGGAACTCTCTCTCCCAAAAAGTTAATTAAGGCTGGGTCAATTGAGAATTTCAAAACTAAGATTGATAGATTTTTTTGTTAGGCAAGAATATTAAAGGTTACAGAAGCAAAGCAGATGGATAAGATACAGATCAGCCATGATTTACTTGAATGGTAGAACAGACTTGATGGGCTGAATGGCCTACTCCTGTTTCTATGTTCCTCACCCCAAATTTCTTGAC
The DNA here is from genome assembly GCF_036365525.1 of Heterodontus francisci. NCBI lineage: Eukaryota > Metazoa > Chordata > Chondrichthyes > Heterodontiformes > Heterodontidae > Heterodontus > Heterodontus francisci. The sequence goes on along the minus strand of NC_090385.1, from coordinate 76,830,320 downwards.
AAGGAAATAAAATGAGCTAATGTCAGTTGATACTGGGATTCAAACTCAGAGAGTGGTGTGATTCTCGCATGTTTAGCAGCTTCATTTGGAAGGGAGGTGCTCTCCAGAAAATATTTATGATATTAAATGCTTTTCACGAAAACCAACAAGGTGTTGCCATGTGACACTGGGAGTTCTTCAAGACCTTTGTTGAGCATAGCAATGAAAAGCCATTTATTACATCCCTCATTTCTGGATCCAGAATAGCTGACATTGCTAAAAGTAGCAGTAATTCATTTGCTAATCAGGGACCTATTTAAATGGAATCAACACTAAATATGAATAAATGTACCTGTCATGCAGGCCCCCACCTGCCAAGAATGAGGCGTATTAATTTTGTCATATGAACATTAATTTTAAACTGTTGCTGGGAAGAAGAGAAGGCCTGTTACAAGGGCTGCCAGACATTTAACTGAAAAACATTTGCATATTAACAGACAGTGCTTGTGGAGACAAAGGACCATTCTCTGACCCATTCAACCCACAATGGATTTTGATCACCAGACGTTGAAGGTGTAAGGAAGTGCATTCCAGAGACTGCTCAGGTAATACAATCCACAAAAGCCAGGACTGGTTCAACCAGCTGGTCATATGACTAACTGGCTGGTCCAGGGTTTTTTGAACTATCCACAGAGTTTGAACTCAGAAGAAAGACTGTTTGCTCCTGGAGTGAGAAGACCTCTCCTGTCTGCTCCCAACTCTTTCTCACAGGGCTCTGGACCTACTGAGGACACGTGAACTTCAAGAGAGAAAAGTCTCCTACATCGAACAAGGTTTAAGAAGAATATTGGGCCCCAACAAAAAGCAAAACCTACCTATAATCAAGGACTGAATGGCAAGTTCGAAGAACAGTAACCAAAACTATCTTCATATAGGGCCTCAAACTTTTCCACTTTATTTCTTCTGCTCTTTTCTGTCTCTATCTGCATGTGTGTATCGCATATGCATGCTAGCATGGGTGTGTCGCATATCCATAGGTGTTAACTGAATTAGAGTGTAAGTTTAATAAATTTCAACCTTTTTTCTTTAAACCTAAGAAAACCCATTTGGCTAGTTTATTTGCCTTATAATTGGAAGGTAGCGAACAAGGATTCACTAAGGGGAGCTTAAAATTAAACCCTGTTATGGTAAGATCAGGTGACGGCTGAGTGGGAACCCCAGATCCCTTTATCACCTGGTCATAACAGTGCCATAATGGTGATATTTCTCCCCATAACAGATATCATTTTTGTATGTGCATGATAACAAGTTGTAAATAATTATCTTTTTTAGGAAAGCCTATACAATATATAATTTTGTACGTGGGCTACTGAGATGGAAAAGTGTTTCTCACATTATAAATACTCTTACTGACAAATAAAAGGTGTTTATGGCAATTAAATCAGTCCTCAGGGTTTAACCAGATGCATAAATCAAAGGAACTGAATATTTGTAATTGGGAACTGCACCAAAAAGTGAACATTATTTTACAATTAAACAACAATTAAAAAGTAGACAAATTATTTAGCATTTTATACATTGTGGGAACAAGTATCAATTCAAGATTATATTAATAGTTTAGATAAATAAATAGATAAATAGTTTATTATTACAATGAAGTATACAGAATTTATCACTGTTCTACAACATGTGGCAATTTAGGGAATTAGGTCTATACAAAAGTGCAGTGTGCCAAGAAAGCATGCTATGCCAAATGAGAATTTAAATTCATCGGTTGGGAACTCACATTAAACTTAAAAAAAGGAAATACTTTGCCATAGTTAAAATGGCCACCATAATTTGTATTTGAAAATCTTGCGCATTCCAAGGCATCACATGTCTGATTAGACTGTATCTAAAACAATGGCTCACCCTATTGATTGAGCTACCTGCAATTGCTTTCATTACCAAGACATTCAAAGCCATCCTAGGACATTAACATTGAAAAGGCGAACCTATCTAGGGGAAAACATTGGCACCATGAGGCCTGAGAGGTAGAAATTCCTGAACTTGAATCTCATTGCAAGGTACCAGAGAATACACTGAGACAGTCATGTGATCATCTGTCCCTCTCAGTGAAAGCTGGGATTTCCTTTGAATAGAGAGAGCCAAGCCAGTAACACAGACTGTGCAGCAGCAGAAAGGGTGTGTGCTTCCCTCTCTCTTCCCCCAAATAACACCACAAGTTTGAAAACTGTTTGTGACTGTGGACCCTCCAAGCCTAAAGATTACAACAGACAGAGTCCAGGGGAAGAGAGCCACCTACAAGTCTGCCTCCAAGAAAGCCCTGAGCTAAGTGGGCCAGCCACAAAGTGCATGTTGACCAGCCAAAGAATTCAAGAACACAACTTCATCCAGAATACCACCGAATCATCCAACCTCACAGACTGTGTATTTAATTACCATTTATTCTGCACTCTAATCCAACCACAAGATCTACTTTCCACTCTGTAATCTATTTGTGTGTGTGAGATTCTCGTGTGAATGTGTGTGTGAATCTGTGGTGTTTTTTTATTAGATTGGTTTTATATTGTTAAGTATAATAAACTCACCTCTTTCTTGTTTAAACTCAAGAAAACCTGTCTGATTGGTTCTTTTACAATCACTTTAAAAGTAAAGGGTAAAACACTCACTGAGATGGTAAGCACAACCACTGTTTAAAAAGGAATAAACCCTGTTGCGGTCAAATAGAGGAAGGACAAGAGGGAAGCTTTATGATCCCTCCTCACCTGATCGTAACAAGTGCATTATAGAGAAAATAGTTTTAGTTGAAATGCTACTTATCCATTTTTCCCAATGTAACCCTAACATATGCTCAGTTAGTATCCATGTGACACTGCAACAGGTAAAAAAAATGATTTCAAAAGTTGCTTGTCATGAAGTCCCAGTGATTCAACTTAATCGTTAACATCCACATCACAAGGCATGTCATCGAGCAGGATTGGAATTGTTGAGTTCCACAGGGCTGTGAGAGGCTTTGAGAGAATCTGTTCTGAGGTTCACAGTCTCTCTCTGCCTCCCAACAACTCAGACAAATCCATTAACGGATTCCTTTAAGGCACTGCAACTCTCACTGCAGAAATGGAAGGACATTTTTAGAAGCAATTTATATTTTCCTCTCCTAGTGCTGAGGGCAGTGTAAAGTAAATGAAAAGTGCAAGCAAACAAAAAGTGCGGCATTATGTCCATGAAGGCTTGTATGAATCATGGGTATCAAAACTATAGGAGATCCAAAAAAGTACAGCAGTTGGACCTGTGCCCAGTCCTTTTTCATATGGGAACACTAACATTTGTGCTAACCATACTGTATTGCTTGTTATTTCACAGAGGCTATCAATATGAATTTGTCTTAAAGAAGATAAGATACACTTATGTACTGTTGTTTACAGTTGTGGAAGTGATTGTTAGAGAACGGTTCAAAGATCTCTTGGCTACAAAATGGGGATGAGTCGCACCTTTTTTTTGGGAGGATATTGGCTCATGCGAAGTGACCATCCACCAGATGAATGTTGAATAAGGATATCATGACATCGATCAGCATGTAACAGTGATTTGATGCCAACGGTGTCATTTTGGAGCTTAGTGCTCCAGCTAATGCTCTCTGTCAGTCACACACGGCTGAACAAACAGTCAGCAACAGGAAAGACTCCCCACCAGTGCTATTTAAAGGGATCATCAACTACTTTCAGGTTAGCTGCTGATTGATTTCTACTGGCCATTGCTGTGATTGTACAGCATTTGATGCTGTCTAGAGTTTAGTTTAAGTTGCTCAGGTATACAGGGAGTGGTGTGGCAGGTGCTGAAGGACTTGGTCCCGACTTCAAGGAGTCAGCATAAATCAGTTGCTGCCAGACATGCATGCAGTACCAGATATTCCCCTTGGAATACAGCCTGATAGGAAGAATGAGCAGAGAGAATGCAGAGTGGGGTGAGTTGAGAGGAGGAGGAGGAGGAGGGAGAGAAAGGCTCTCAGCAGAAGGCCATTTCTGCCTAGGGTCTTTCAGGAGCAATTCTACTATGTGAACCTCAACAAGGAACAATGTTTCAGACATCTACGCTTCAGGAAGGGCATCCTCACTGAATCTGCCACCTGCTGCAGCCACAACAGCAACCTCAGAGCAGGGCAAGGACCGCATGGTAGTGACTGTGGTGACCATGGCCATGGACTTGTATGCATCGAATCCTTCCAGGATGCAGTTGGAGATGTTTCAAACATCTCACAGTTTGCTGTCCACTGTTGTGTAAGGGAAGTGACTGATGCTCTCAATTCCAAGGAAGCTGACTACATTTCATTCTATCTTGCCAGTGAGCAGCAGGTAGTGCTTTCTGAGGATTACAGGCTTCCTCATGGTGCAGGGTTCCCCATGGTGCAGGGTGCCATTGACTGCATGCATGTCACTTTTCTGGGGCACCACATGTCAACTCTAAGAGGTACCGCAACCAGAAGGAATTCCACTCCCTCATTCTCCAACTACTACCTGTCAATACACAGCGAATCATGCAGGTCAGTGCCTGATATCCTGGCAGCAGTCGTGCCACCTTCATTCTGGAGCATTCGGCTGTGTATTCTGTATGTGTGCGATCACGACAAGAGCTATTGATTGATGACATGGCTGACAACTCTGTGCACACCTGTACAGTATGCGTACAATCTAAGCCATGCTGCCACATGAAATGTGACAAAGCAGACCATTGGTGCTGAAACAACAATTCCATTGCCTGGACCACTCTGGAGGAGTCCTGCACTACATGGCAGAGGCTGTGTAAGATCCATGAAGGTCTGCTGCATGCTGCAGAATCTCACCATCGTGACAACAGAGATCTTGCCACCAGCTATACGGTAAGAGGAGGAGGAGCAGGACGAATAAGAGGACCAGGCCAAGAAAGGAATGGCGGAGGAAACCTAGACTGCTCCTTTCTGGTGGGGCTGTCTGTGAACAACTCATCCGATTGTGAGTACAGTAAACGCAACTGCAATTTCTCATTCACCAATAGTGCAATACCTTTCCTTCCCTCTGTCATTGATCATCAAAGCACCCACTTGGCCACAAGGCTGAAATAAAAGCTTCCACAGGCATTCCCTGAGTGACGCATCTTCCACGTGCCTTTGCCTATGCTTGTGCTCCTAAGCAGTGCTAACCCAGTGGCAGCAGCACAGCTGGTGGACAGCTGCTGACTTTCAGTGGGGGAGACTGCAGATGGCACTGGAGAATGACCTCGAGCAGCTGTTTGCTTAGAAGGCCCAGCTTTAGACTGCACCACCTCGGCATGGGCGGCAGCAGTCTAGGCTGGCTGGCAGGCAACAGCAAGGGAACTCACAGATTAGAAGTGGTGGGAGCATGAATACTGCCACCATGAAAGAGGACAGCAGATACTTGGTCCATAGAGCTACTGTCACACCCCTGGAGTGGTGCATCAGCAATCTAGTAATCTGTTGGAGTACAAATTGCTGGACTGCTGTGACACTCTGCCAGCCCATTTGAACACTGATGGCAGCAAACTGAGATTACATGACTTCAGTCTGAGCACCCAGACATTGAACAGTTCCGAAGAAGGGTCACTGACCCGAAACGTTAACTCTGCTTCTCTTTCCACAGATGCTGCCAGACCTGCTGAGTGAATCCAGCATTTCTTGTTTTTGTTTCAGATTTCCAGCATCCGCAGTATTTTGCTTTTATTATAATTGAATGGCTTCTGTTTGTGCTGTCGTGGAAGCTGAGGTATCGGTCATCAGACACTGCATCATGGTTGGGTCCAAAAGGGTGCCTAATGGCTTTCTTTTCATTCTTTCATGGGATGTGGGCATCACTGGAAAGGCCAGCATTTGTTGCCCATCCTTAATTGGCCTTGACAACTGAGTGGCTTGCTAGGTCTTTTCAGAGGGCAGTTAAGAGTCAACCACATTGCTGTGGGTCTTGAGTCACATGTAGGCCAGACCAGGTAAGGACAGCAGATTTCCTTCCCTAAAGGGCATTAGTGAACCTGATGGGTTTTTGATGATAGGTTCTTAGCACCATTACTGAGGCTAGCTTTCAATTCCAGATATTTTATTAGTTATATGTTTTTTTTTGCTTTAGCCTTGCTGGGGGTGCCTGACGCCTACATTGCACACAGGTTTTCTAGCAGGCCCCCCACGATCAAATTGCTTATCTAAGTCCTCTGCAGAAGAACACATGTGTGACCTCGCCCTCTGGTGAACTGGCACCTGCATTACCCTTGCCCTGTGGGCTGGCTGCAGGCCACCACATGCATATCCTGCCTCTACGCTATCCTCCAAATTACAGTGTCAACATCTGAGCTAGTGGCTGTGAGTGTGAGATTGAGTGATGGTGTTTTTTTATCAACAATATCTTGTTGCAAGGGTAGGGTTGTGGTGAGGGGATGGCGGGGTTGGGGGGGAGGTGGTAAGTAAGAGGTGCATGCTTACACCATCTGCAAATTCTAAATCTGGAGAGTGAGGTAAAGAGGAGTGGATGAGACTACAAATGGCTTTGGACATTGACGTCAAGCAGCTCTGGGTCGAAGAGGCCTGGCTGTGGACTGCACCATCTCCGCATGGGAGGTAGCAGTCTGGCCTGGCTGGCTGACAAGCATGGCAAGGGCATTGGTGGAGTGGCAGGAGTGGGAGGACAAATGCTGCTGTCCACAGAGGACAGCTCTATTGAGCCATTAAGAGGGAAATTTAGTGAGTGAGGTAATTCAGCACCGTGGGGGAAGAGGTGCTGTTCTGGTATTTTACAAATAAAGGAGGGGTCAGAGAAAGGGAGCAGGAGACAGCAAGACCTGAGAGCTGAAGTCTAGAGGCATTATTTAGTTGAGTAGGTAGTTTAGTTTTATGGGGGTTTTTTGTAAACTAGAACAGTAGTTTAAATTAGGATCAGGAAAATATAAGTACTGTATTAAATAGCTTAACTAGTTAAACTACTTAATATAACTACAAATAATCATTGAATTAAAACTTTAACGAATTAAATAAATTAAATAAGTCTGGTTTAAGATATGGCAGAGTAGATTTGTGTCTGGATTGCAGAATATGAGAGTTTGTGGACAACGAGACTGTTCGGAGCAAACACGTCTGCAGGAGATGTCTCTATCTCGAATTTCTCCGGTTCCATCATTGAGCTGGAATATGGGTTGAGAGACTCCGACACGTAAGAGGGAGGGATGAACTTCTGGACAGTTTTATCTTGGATACAGTCACACCCCAGAAGAAACACAGGTTCAGGAAAGGGAGGGTGTGACTGTTAGGGAGCCAGGTAATGGGGATATAGGAGATGTTCAGAAGGAGGTCCCGAAGACACTGGTCATGTCTAACAGATATGATGTACTCCCTACCAGTGAGGACAAGGACAAAGACTAAAGAGAGGACAGGCACAATGCAGACCAAGGCCCCGTGGCTCAGAAGGCTGCCCAGGGTGGGGGGAAGGGCAGAATAGAGATGTGGTAGTCATAGGGGACTCTATAATTAGGGGGATAGATAACATAAGAACATATGAAAAAGGAGCAGGAGTAGGCCATTTGGCCCCTCAGGCCTGCTCCGCCATTCAGTAAGATCATGGCTGATCTGATCGTGGCCTCAACTCCACTTTCCTGTCTGTATCCCACAACTCTTGACTCTCTTATCGATCAAAAATCTGCCCATGGCAATTCCTCTACCAATCAGAGTTAACTTGCCAACCAATAAGCACTCTCTTCTCATACAGTATAAAGTTGTTGCTCCCCCTTATATTGGTATTCTTGTACATTGTCCTGATGAGTGCAAGATGAAAAGCTTCAACAACATGTTTCTATTTTCAGCAATTTCCTTAATAATGGATTCTAGCATTTTCCCAATGACAGATGTTAGGCTAACTGGTCTATAGTTTCCTGCTTTCTGTTTTCCTCCTTTCTTGAATAGGGATGTTACACTTGCAGTTTTCCAATCCTCCAGTCTAGGGAATTTTGGTAGATTACAGCCAAGGCATCCACTATTTCTGCAGCCCCTGTCAGCCTTTAGTCCTATTAGTCCTCTGCAGCCAAGAATGAGAATCTCAAAGGGTGTGTTACCTACCCGGTACCACAATGGCTGGAGAGGAACTTGGAAAGGGAGAGGGTAAATCCAGTTGTTGTGGTCCATGTTGGAACAAACAACATAGGTAGTAACAGGGAAGAGGTCCTGCTGAAAGAGTATCAGGAGTTAGGCTCTAAATTAAAAAGTAGGACCTCAAAGATATTAATCTCTGGATTATTACCCAAGCCACGTGCAAATTGGCATAGGAGCAGACAGATCAGGAGAATTACACGTGGCTAACGGGATGGTGTGGGAAAGGGTGGGGGGGGGTCCTTTTCATGGGACACTGGCACCAGTTCTGGGACAGGAAGGAGCTGCACTGATGGAATGGGCTCCACCTGAACCAGGACGGGACCCAGGTCCTAGCAGAAAGGGTAAATAAGAAGGTGGCAAAGGCTTTAAACTAGTAGGATAGGGCGAGGGATGTACAAAAAACATAAGCAGCCTAAATGTAAACAAAATGGGGAAGGAGAGCATAGGAAAAAATAAAGTAAGGGAGAACATTGATGCCAAGGGAATAAATAGAGTTAAAGAACAGGAGTCCAAAAAAATCATTAAACATACATTGAAAGGAAATCCTATTAAAAATGAATTAAAATGTCTGGACAGCAATGCATACAGTGTCCGTAATAAAACAGGGGAGCTGGAGACAATCATGCATTGGGAGGAACCAGATGTAGTAAGGATTACTAAGACATAGCTTTGGAAAAATCAGGACTGGGAAGTAAACATTACAGGGTATAACATATCTAGAAAAGATAGAGAGAAAAAAAGGGAGGTGGAGCAACTGTACTTAATGGGGATAGCAGAATGGCAGTTGATTAAAAAGGGACACAGCTGTCAGCAAGACAAAAGTAGAAATAATGGATCAATCACACCTGTCAGTGTAGCCTACAGACCAGCTAATAGTGGAAGGGAGGTGGAGCAAGAAATATGCAGACAAATTAGGGAGTTGAGTAAAAACATAAAATAATAATTGTGGGGGATTTCAACTACCCTGATATTAATGGACAGAAAAGGAAGGTAAAGGGGTTAAGTGAGTGAAGTTCCTACAATGTGTACAGGAGTCCTTTCTAATCCAATATGTAAGAAGCCTAACAAGAAGGATTCGCTATTGGATCTAGTAATGGGGAATGAACGAGAGCTGATAAAAGAAGTAAAAGTCGGGCAACATCTAGGAAATAGTGACATAATATAATACGTTTTAAGATGATAGTGAAGGGTGGAATTATGATGGAAACCAAGTTAATAGATTGGAGAAAAGTTGATTTTGAGCAGCTAAGAGAACGTTGGAAAATAAAGTGGGCACAATATTGGTAAACAACAATGTAGAACAACAATGGGAAACATTTAAAGCAGTGTTCAACAAAGCACAGGAAACAATATATTCTGATAAAACAAGAGAACAAACTAAGCACTAGTGAGGCTCCATGGATGAAAAAGACAAAAGGAACAATTGAGGGTTAGGAAAGATGCATACATTAAGTATATGGATAGCAGAAGAGTGCATCATAAGAGAGAATGCAAAGAGCTTAGGAGAGAAGTTGAAAAAAAATAGGAAGGCAAAGAAGAGCTATGAAAGTAAATTATCAAGGAACATAAAACAAAATAATAAAATATTTTATAGGCACATCAATAAAAAAGGAAGGCTGTGATGGGAATAAGACCATTAAGGGATAGACGGGATAATACTACAGGTAACGAAAGAGAGATGGCAGAAATTATTTTGCTTTGGTATTTACCAGGGAGATAGAAAAGATAGACATGACATTGAATGATGAGATGTGTAATGAGATAAATGCGTTTAAAATAAAAAGGAATGCAATGAATCAACTAATCAAACTCAAAAGAGGATAAAATCCCTGATCCGGATGGATTGCATCCATGTATTTTAAAAGGATCGAGGGAAGAGATAGCAGAGGCATTACTACACATATTTAATAATTCTTTAGAAAAAGGTGTAATGCCAGAGGACTTAGCAGATAGCTAATGTAATTCCTGTATTTAAGAAGGGGGACATGGCCAGGGAATTATTGACCAATCAGCTTCACGTCAGTGAGAGGACAAATAATGAAATCCCCTCTGAAGGAGAGAATAGAAGAACATCTAGAAAAGAAAATTATAATATTATAATGAATAGTCGGCATGGATTTCAAAAGGGAAAATCTTGCTTGATCAACCTTATGGAATTTTTTGAGGAGGTAACAAAGTAAAGATTGGAATGTAGTAGTTGTAATTCATCTGGATTTTCAAAAGGCCTTTGGTAAGGTGCTCAATAATAGACTAACTAGAAGACTAGAGAACGCGGAGTCAGGAGACAAGTGGCAGAATGGATTGCTAGTTGAATTCAAGACAGAAAGAAGAGCGTGGAACTAAAGGGCAATTATTCAGAGTGGCAGAAGGTGGGAAGTGGTGTTCCACAGGGATCAGTGCTGGGGCAATGGCTGTTCACAATTTACATTAATGATTTGAACCTTGGAATCAAAAGCACAATTTCTAAATTTGCAGAAGACACCAATTTGGTGGGGCGGGGGAGATAGTCAATACTGAGGAGGACTGCAACAAATTATCAAGGAACATAAAACAAAATAGTAAAATATTTTACAGACACATCAATAAAAAAAGGAAGGCTGTGATGGGAATAGGAAAAATTAAGAGATAGACAGGATAATACTACAGGTAACAATAAAGAGATGGCAGAATGGGCAAATAATTGGCAAATGAAGTTTAACACAGATAAATGTGAGGTAGTACATTTTGGTAGGAAGAATAGGAAGGTCACTTATTAGGTACGGTAAAGGAGCAAAGGAATTTTGGAGTACAAATGCACCAATCACTGAGGGGGGGGGGAGGAGAATTTTATGTGGCCGACAGGGGTCTCGGCCACTGGCTGATGCACAGATGAGAGGCCTTCATCACCTCCTCAGGGGAAAGCCCACCGTACTACGTGCCAATTAGGCACTTAAATAGGCACTGTGGGCCTTCCCCGGGATTAAGGATCCCGGTAACAGATGTCATGCCTGTTGAGAGCTGCCGCACAATCTGGCTGCTGCCGGTAATTGGCCCACCGGAGGGACTCAGGCCACAGGTGAGTCAGGGCAGGAGGGGTTTAATGGGCTGGGGGTCATGGGGGAGGAGAGTGTAGGGGGGTCAGCAGCAAGGGCATGGAGGTGGGCTCTCAGCAGGTTCCACCCCCACAATGCCCACCTGCTGCTCGGCTAATACCAGCAGCGGCAGGATGAGGCCTTTAATTGGGCATTAATTGCCCAATTAAGGGCATCAATTGGCAGCAGGGAGGGAAAGCTGTCCACAGGCCTCCCCATCATGAATTTAATTGGGTGGAGGCAGGAAAGTGGCGGGACGATTAAATGCTCTCCCTGCCTCCAAACTCGCCGCGGGGGAGCACATAAAATTCCCCCCTAAAAATTGGGCCACAGGTGAGTAAGGCCATAATAAAAAAACAAGCACTGGGCTTTATTTCTAGAGGGATAGAATTGAAAAGTGGGGATGTCATGCTAAACCTGTATCAAACCTTGGTTAGGCCACACTTAGAGTACTGCGTGCGATTTGGATCACCATATTATAAAAAGGATATGGAGGCATCGGAAAGGGTGTACTTAAGTAGACAGTGCAGGCCTTTCCCGGGATTAAGGATCCTGGTGACGGAGGTCATGCCTATTGAGAGCTGCCGGACAATCAGAGACCGGCAGCTCTTTTACTGAGATCCTTACGAGGATGATAGCAGAAGTATGAGGGTATACATATCAGGAAAGGATTGACAGGCTGGGTCTTTTTACTCGATAAAAGAAGGCTGAGGGGTGACCTAATAGAGGTCTTTAAAATTGTGAAAGGTTTTGATAGAGTGGATATGGAGAGAATGTTTCCTCTTGTGGGGAAGAGCACAACTAGAGGCTATCAATGTAAGATAGTCACCAAGAAATCCAATAGGGAATTCAGAAGAAACTAGGTTGTCCCATGAGGAGAGATTGAGTAGAAAGAGCTTATATTCTCTTGAGTTTCGAAGAATAAGAGGTGATCTCATTGAAGCATACAAGATCCTGAGAAGGATTGACAGAGTAGATGCTGAGAGACTGTTTCCCCTGACTGAAAAGTCTAGAACCCGGGGACATAGTTTCAGGATGAGGGAACAGTCATTTTGGATTGAAATGGGAAGATATTTCTTCACTCAGAGGCTTGTGAACCTTTGAATTTCTTTAATCCAGAGGACTGTGGATGCTTAGTTGTTGAGTATATTCAAGGCTGAGATCAATATTTTTGGACCCTAAGGGAATCAAGTAATATGGGATCAGATGAGAAAGTAAAGCTAAGGTTGACGATCTGCCATGATTTTATTGAATGGCAGAGCAGGTTTGAGTGGCCATATAGCCTACACCTGCACCTATTTCTTATGGTCTTTTGTGTGGTCAATTGGGCAGTGTCTAAGGCTAATGGCGCACTTGGTAGGACATAGTACTTGAAAATGCATTCATGAACCTTGTTGTAGAAAGACTTCCAGCACTTGCTTCAGCCACAATGCACCTCCCCTTAAGAGGTACTGGCTAGTTTTAAGTAGTGCAGGCCAGCTGTAATTGGTGCTAGCCCCTCATGATTTAGGGCCCCCTGCTCAGGGGTGCAGCCACTCCATATTGCACTAGCTGCATTCTGCAATCATGTAAATTAACAGGCAGCACAAAGTTGGCATGTTGCCTGCACCAGAAGCAACGAGCACAGATTAAACTTGCGTGGCAATCCCCGTGCCTGGTTTTGCGGTCAAAGGAATTTTTCCCCCATATCTTAAAGCAATAAGAAACACCTTAATGTACCATGTAGTATAAGGAGGTAAAGGGTTAATACTGAAGGCAGTGAGAGCAGGCCCTCTCACTGTAAGAGTGATGATGTTACAGTCACATGGTATGGGCTTGAGGAGAAGAGATAGCAGCACAGAGGATGCCAGCTTAGTAGGCTTGTGGAGAGTGTATTTCATAAATGCAAATAATAGAGTTGTTAGTTGACTTTTTCGAGAGTCTAAGACATTCTCCAGAATGCCCTAGCAATGCTACAAATACAACAACAACACATAGCATACCAGACCAGTGAATTGAGTATAGGAAGCAGATTGAAGGATGAGAGTATCAGGTCAATCTTTTCAATCAAACAACCTATACATAGTTCCCCTGGTACTCAATGTGGGAAGTTCTTTATTGCTTTTCAATCACAGTTTCAGCTAGTGCAGTGAAAAAAGTTCACAATTTATGCTGAGTACAAAGAGTTAGTCAATAAATGTTCCTAGTAAGAAATGGGTAGCACGACTGTCTACTCTTGGATTTGTGCTTTTGAACAGCACTCACAAGGAAAGCTAACTGGAGGAAGCAGCAGCCTATAGTAGTAATTAAATCATTTTCTATTAACAAATAGAATGTCTTGAAACGTACTAGTCAGGAAATGACAGCACTCGGTCAATAAACAGATGTTGAGGGAGTAATTTTGACTTTGGGTGATAATGTAAAATGGGCAACATCGGATCAGTCATCTGTCATATCGCCCTAATTTCATTTTCATTGAAGTCAATCGAAATTAGGGGAGATGTATAACACACAGCAAATCTGATATTATCCATTCTACATTATCACCCAAAGTCAAAATTACCCCCTTCCGGTGCCAATATAAAATTCCTCTCAGCTATTTTAGCAGAACCATTAACCAACTAACACCACCATTAAAACAGCAGAAACTGAAATATTGTGTGACCACATTAAAGACTCATGTGAGAATATTGCTCCAACTTCCAAGATGAATTTTTACTTTCATTTCAATTTTTAAATGATAGAAACATCCATCTTTCTCCTTTTGGTTTGGTCTCCTGTGGGGAGCTATTCTCCATGATAATATTTTTGATGATCAAATGACATCCAGAACAGCACTGCAACACACATCAAATCAGTTATCAGAGTTATCACAATTTTACTGTGCCAGAAATGGGTTTGTGAGAACATCATTGACACTTATCAGATGTGATTGGGAAAAACTGGCGATCACAAATTGGCAACCTGTTTTAAACCTCTCCTGAGGCCATTTCCGAGGGCAGTTCAGAGTAAACTGCATTGTTGAGGGTTTGGAGTCACATATAAGCCAGACTGGGTATGGACAGCAGATTTCCTCCCCTAAAGAACATTAGTGAACCTGATGGGTTTTTAACATCAATCCAGTATTTTCAGCAGTGAGACTAGTTTTTTATTCCATATTTATTCAATTAGTTGAATTTAAATTCTCCAACTGCTGTGGTGGATTTAAACTCATGTCTCCAGATCATTAGTTCAAGCCTCTGGATTACTAGCCCAGTACTATAATCACTATGCTACCGTACCCCCTGCTAAACTTAATAAGATGACAGCTTTTGCTTCTATCATGGCTGATGCTATCCTTTCAGATGAGGACTGGGTTGAATAGAAGTTTATGGAACCAAGGCAGGTGGATGGAGTTAAGATACTGATCAGCCATGATCTAACTGAATGACGGTACAGGCTCGAGAGGCTGAATTGACCTATTGCTGTTCCTATTTACAGGAGGTTTGAACACACAAGGGCAGGAATCTTAGGAAATGATACCAGTGGGAACACATCAGTTTTGTTAACTCTGTTGATTTTGGATGATTATTTTAAGCATAATTCATTGTCATAAAAGGGAGAGGGAGAGAGAGAGGTGTTTTTCTATCCTATTGAATCACATGCATTAAAACAAATAATTTTTTTTTTAATTAACCAAATCATGAACAACAGTGCGAGAAGGTCTACAGGCCCAGAATCTTATCCTTGGGAGGATGGAGAAGTGTCCACAAGGGTTGATGCTCTGAAAAGTGCTTGTTGAGTGCTGTAAAGTGGCAGTAGATTGCTTGAAGGTCTCGTCTGTAAGCAAAACTACCCCTCCTCTGATTGTGTAGATCTTTGATTTTTTTTCCTCATTGACTCACCAGGCGGTGACTTGGCAGACATTAACCACAGTATGTTGCTCACCTGTATTCAAGTTGCTTCAGGATCAGCTATTTTTACTGAGATATGGAGCAACAGTTGAAAAGACAGCAATCATTCCTTGTTGTTGCAAATACCTTTAGCATCTTGGGTGTCATCAACCACATGCACATGAAGATAAGGAGTCCTACAATCAATCTCATGGCCAGACCACAAAGAATTCCATTCGATCAATGTGTAGGTGGCCTATGATGCTAAATGAAGGATCTTGCAGGTGAATCAATACTTGACTCCATCATTCTCAGTAGTCGTCTCTGGCTGCAACATTTGGAAAAGATGCAAGAATGGCCGATGGGGAATTTGGAGTGTGGCCAGAAAACATGGTTCATAACATGATTGAACAAATCACAGCTTGAAAAAAAGGTGATAGCATTTGCTTTGTTGACTCTTCTACCAACATGCACCAATGGTGGATGCCTCCGAACCTTTGACGATGTTTCTTCTCTGGCATGTGTATTGGAAAGTGAAAGCCATCCTGATTAGCACCTTCTCCATAATTATAGACCACACAATGTTAATGAATCAGCTTTCCTGGAAGGTTTCGGGATAAAGCCCCTGAAGTTTACAGGCAGCACATCTGGATTGGTTTGTTTTTTTTCATCCAGTTCCTGCCAATTAAATGGCGATGAATTACAGTTCAACTCTGGTTAACTAAATATCACAAGCAATAAGTATCAGGCCACAGATATCGGCAGTCAGCTCAAAAAATGGCACGCCAAAGAGCTGCCACAATCTCAAGCGTGGCGGCTCATTTAAAAAGACGGGCCGACCTGCCCACCCCCCCCCAATCACGTGGAGGGGGGCGGGCTGTTCATCCTCAGCAATAGCGTCAGCTGTGCACAGGCGCTGGTGCCATTGTTAAAGGGCAACCAGCCCTGCCGCCTAATTTAATCTTTTAAACTGATACCCCCAAAATTAAATAAACAAATTTCTTATGCCCCTTTCCCACTGCCCCCCAATAATGATGAACTATTTTCCCTTTTCCCTCAAACAATACTTATCTTTTACATCTGAACTTTCCCCTCTGAACTGCACAAAATTTGAAGTTCTACTCTTCCCACCATCCCCTACACCCATGTACATTTGACTCCGTTCCCCACCCCCCCCGGCATTGAATATCTTACCTCCTCCACCCTCCCCACCAGTGTCACGCTGCCTTTCCTGGACGGGGAATGGAAGGCGCAGGAGTGGCGGCCGCTGCTCTGAAGATTGCGGCAGGCCTGTAAGATCCTTGGTAAGTATTTATTTTATCCCTTTAAATATATAAATCCAGGTCCCGTTGCCCAGCAGCAGGGAGGCCACCATGGAGCCTCATCATCACTGGGAGGATTGAGCTGGGCCCTCCCTGCGTTGAGGTCCGTGGTGGGCCTCATCCAGACCCATCTTCAGGCCCCCCCCACCACCCCTGCCACAGTTGATGATGTCGAGGGCTTGGTAAAATCCAGCTCCTAGACTTACTGTCCAGGTCCACATACTAAGAATGGTCACTTGGGGAATTGCTGGTGGGTTGCAGTGAGCTTTGGAATCATATCTCACAAGTCATCACTTTCAATAGAGGAAGGGTACAGGGCAAAACTGAAGGGGAATATTAGGAAGAGGTACTAACAGCACTATAATTTGTGCAAGGGCAATTAGGGATGGGCAATAAATGCTGCCCGCATCCCAAATATGAATAAAAGCCATAGATAAATACCAGCTTTCATTGCTCCTGAAGGCCTGGATTACATTTTGGAATCAGGCAGAAAAATGCAAATGATTGGGGGAGAAGAAAACACTGTTGATTCCCTAATGTTACAATTTTCCATCCCACATGCTGCTTAGAAAACATTATCCTTTTCAATATAGCAATTCCTGTAACTATCAAAATGTTGATACATTCATGTCAATTTTTGCCTTTGTTCATTGGAGGCAAGCAGAGCAGCAGTTGCAGTATACAAAACTGACTGGGGTGGATCTTGACTTTGTTTGATAGAGTAAAATGGGTGAGAGGGAATTGGGTGCTTGTTTTCCATCTCTCCCTATCTTTATTTCCACTGAAGTTATTGGATCTATCCAAGCGCATTTTGAAAAAAATCCAGATCCAACTTTGGAATCCAGTAACTGGGAATTCTGACTGCAAAGCTTGCATTTGAATTCTTCCAATTTACACAAGCTTCTTCTTGTAAATGATACAAAGTGGGACCGTCAAACACTACATATTTTATGGACAGCGTCATATCATCCTCAGACACAGAGCTTCATCCTGCCACTGCACACAGCTTCCGCCACTTCATAATTCAGCTCAATTGACCTCTGAGGTCATCAGCACTTTTTGCACTGTGCATTGGCAGGCATCTAATGAATGAGTGCTATTTTTTTTTTAAGTTGCACCAGGCCAAAAACAGACTATGAGTACCAGCTCCTAGTCGCAACTATATCTTCAGAAGCAGAGCAGGGCATGGACAGATCCTGAAAAAGCCTCATTAAAGATAATGTTGCAAGTTTTGCAGGTCTGATGTGATTCTTTGTTGGGAAGATGAGGAAAAATAATTTAAAGGAAAGAAGTTTTTCCTCAGAGAGTCGCCAAAGGCCTAGAATAAAAATTAAAAATTCTGGAAGTGCACAGCAATCAGTCTGCATCTGTAAAAAAGATAGGTCGAAATTTTGGGTGTACGTTCCTCATCAAAATTCATGAAGGTATACAGTTTGGAAGGAGGGAGTGGCCCTGGGATTCCTCAACATTAACTCTGGACCCCATGAAGTATGTTGGCATCAGGTCAGACAGGGGTAAGGAAATCTTCTGCTGATTACCACCTACCACCCTCCCTCAGTTATGAATCAGTACTCCTCTAAGTTGAACATCACTTTATTACCCATCCCTAATTGCCATTGTAAAGGTGGTGGTGAGCTGCCTTTTTGAACCGTTGCAGTCATGTAGTGTATGTACAACAACAGTGCTGTTAGAGAGGGAGTTGCAGGATTTTAACCTAGTGATGATGAAGGAACAACAATATATTTCCAAGCTGAGATAGTGTGTGACTTGGAGGGGAACTAGCAGGTTGCGGTGTTCCCATGTGCCTGCGGTGAACCATCCACTCAGCATTTCTAACTGAAGATGGTTGCAAATGCTTCAGCCTTGTCTTTTGCACTTATGTGCTGGGTTCTACCATAATTGAGGATGGGGATGTTCATGGAGCCTCCAGCTCTGGTTAGTTGTTTGGTTGTCCACCACCATTCATGACTGGATGTGGCAGGACTGCAGAGCTTTGATCTGATCCATTGGTTGTGAGATCACTTAGCTCTTTCTCCAGCATGCTGCTTCCACTGTTTAGCATGCATGTAGTCTTGTATTGTAGCTTCACCAGGTTGGTACCTCATTTTTAGGTATGGCAGGTGCTGCTCCAGGCATACTATTCTACACTCCTCATTGAACCAGAGTTCTTCCAAGTGGTGTTCAACTTGGAGGAGTACTGATTCATTAACTGAGGGAGGGTGGTAGGTGGTAATCAGCAGAAGATTTCCTTACCCCTGTTTGACCTGATGCCAACATACTTCATGGGGTCCAGAGTTAATGTTGAGGAATCCCAGGGCCACTCCCTCATTCTGTTTAACCTGCTGTATATTTTCAGCATTTTCTATTTCTGTTTTCTACATTTATCATATAGTGCTGAATGTTTTGCTTTGAATTTCTTTGGATTTTAAACTGTGTCAATATTTCTTCATAAATTCAAAAATGCAATAATGTTACAAAACTACCAAATCATTAAATCTAAAATCAAAGCTTTATGTTACAATCATTCACTTCACATTAACCTGAAAATAGGAATTAAAAGTGTCCTGCACATTTTGGTCATGAGCCACACTCTGTGATCCATTTTCGAAGGAGTTGAGATGTCTGATTCGAAACTATGGTGTGCCCAGACAGTCATGAATTATTTAATGGGTGTCTGCTTTGGATCGAAATCCAGAAGCAAAAAGAATACAGATGCCACTGAATGCTTGTGGGCATTTATCAGGTAGACTCCATACCGAAGAATGTCCTAAGTCTGCTAAATGTTTTAAAATGTCATGTATGTATGATGTTAGGGAATATTAATCTAACCTTTCTGAGATTTATAACAGAAAGTATTATGCTGTACAAGGAGAAAGTACTTTGCATCTCGTATAGTCCATTATATAATATTCCTTCTTCAACACGGAAAAGATTTGTTGTGTTAGTTGACCAAATGTTGACTGTGTTGTCAGATTGCATGATAGCAGTTGTAAGGGGAATGTTAGGATGCATAGGAAGATCTGCAGAGAGATCCAGGTAAGTCCATCTGATACCATAAAGCACTGGTGAGACCATACAGAATGCTTCATCTTCAATGATGAAAACCCTAGTTGCAAATCAGTCTTGATGACTATAAAGGTCAATGCAAGCAGTAAGCCCTCTCACATATATCACAAACCCAAATATGTTGAAGAACTTCTGCCAATCACATTTCTGCTGTGGCAAACTTTCCTTCAGGAGACCAAGATATCCTGGCTGACCTGTTCATTTCTGAAAGCAGAGGAGAATTGACAGTGGCAAGTGCATGTGTTGGAATGGCTCAGCTGCACAGAAGGGGAGGAAATAGAGTGGAAGAGCTATAGTGATAGGGGATTCTATCGTAAGAGGTACAGATAGGCATTTCTGTGGCTGAAAACGTGACTCTGGGATCGTATGTTGCCTCCCTGGTGCTAGGGTCAAGGATGTCACAGAGCGGCTGCAGGACATTCTGAAGGAGGAGGGTGAACAGTCAGAGGTACACATTGGTACCAACGACATAGGTAGAAAGCGGGATGAGGTCCTGCAACAAGAATTTAGGGAGCTAGGTAGCAGATTAAAAAGCAGGACCTCAAAGGTTGTAATCTCTGGATTACACCGGTGCCACGTGCTAGTGAGTATAGGAATAGGAGGATAGAACAGATGAATGCGTGGTTGAGGAGATGATGCAGGATGGAGGGCTTTAGATTTCTGGATCAATGGGTCTGTTTCTGGCAAAGGTGGGACCTGTACAAGTTGGATGGGCTCACCTGACCCGGAACAGGACCAACATCCTTGCTGGGAGGTTTGCTAGTGCTGTTATTTGGGGCGGGTGTAAACTAATTTGGCAGGGGGATGGGATACAGAGTGGAGGTACAGTAGAGGGTGATGCACAGTCAATTATAAAAGGGAAACTGAGTCAGTCTGGAAGGCAGAGCAAATATAGACCTGTTAAGGCACAAGTGAGAAATGCAAGGCTGGATTGCATCTATTTTAATGCAAGGAGTCTTACTAGTAAGGCAGATGAATTGAGGGCAATGATTAGCATATGGGATTATGATATTATTACTATTACAGAGACATGGTTAAGGGAGGGGCAGGACTGGCAGCTCAATATTCCAGGGTATAGAATCTACAGGGGAGACAGGGGAGGGGGTAAAAGAGGAGGTGGTATTGCACTGTTGATCAAGGAGTCAATTACTGCAGTAAGGAGGGATGATATCATAGAAGGTTCCTCAAATGAGGCCATGTGGGGAGAACTTAAAAACAAAAAGGGGGCAATCACTTGGCTGGGTGTGTACTACAGGCCTCCAAACAGTCATGAAGAGATAGAGGAGCAGATATGTAGGCAAATCTCAGAGAGGTGTAAAAATAATAGGGTAATAATAGGAGGGGATTTCAGCTTCCACAATATCAACTGGGACAGTCTTAGTGCAAAAGGCTTAAAGGGGGCAGAATTCTTAAAATGCATACAGGAGAGCTTTTTGAGCCAGTACGTAGAAAGTCCTACAAGAGAAGGGGCAGTACTGGACCTAATCCTAGGGAATGAAGCCGGACAAGTGGTAGAAGTGTCAGTGGGGGAGCATTTTGTGGATAGTGACCATAACTCTGTAAGATTTAAGGTAGTTATGGAAAAGGACAAAGATGGACCTGAAATAAAGGTATTGAATCTGGGGAAGGCTGATTTCAATATGATAAAACAGGATCTGGCCAAAGTGGATTGGGAGCAGCTACTTGTAGGAAAGTCTACATCAGACCAGTGGGAGTCATTCAAAGAGGAAATAGTGAGAGTTCAGAGACAACATGTACCCTTTAATGTCCAGGGACCTTAACAAGGTCAAGTCCAGGAACCCTGGATGTCAAGGGATGTAGAGGATTGGATCAGGAAAAAAAAGGAGGCATATGGCAGATTCAGAGTGCTGAAAACAGCGGAGGCACTAGAGGAGTATAGAAAGTGTCAGGGGTTACTTAAAAAAATAATTAGGAGAGCGAAGAGGGGACATGAAAAAACACTGGTGGGCAAGATAAAGGAAAATCCTAAAGCATTTTATAAGTATATTAAGGGCAAGGGGATAACCAGGGAAAGAGTAGGGCCCATTAGGGACCAAAGTGGCAAACTGTGTGTGGACCTGGAGGACATAGGTGAGGTTTTAAATGATTACTTTTCATCTGTGTTCACTATGAAGAAGGATGATGTAGGTGTAGAGATCAGGGAGGGGGATTGTGATATACTTGAACATATTAGCATTGAAAGGGAGGAAGTATTTGCTATTTTAGTGGGCTTAAAAGTGGGATAAATCCCCAGGCCCAGATGAGATGTATCCCAGGCTGTTATGTGAGGCAAGGGAGGAAATAGCAGGGGCTCTGACACAAATTTTCAAATCCTCTCTGGCCACAGGAGAGGTACCAGAGGACTAGAGGACAGTGAATGTGGTACCTTTATTCAGGAAGGGTAGCAGGGATAAACCAGGTAATTACAGGCTGGTGAGTCTAACATCACTGGTAGGGAAACTATTGGAAACATTTCTGAGGGACAAGTTTAATCTCCACTTGGAGAGGCAGGGATTAATCAGGGATAGTCAGCATGGCTTTGTTAGGGGGAGATCGTGTCTAACTAACTTGATTGAATTTTTCGAGGCGGTGACTAGATGTGTAGATGAGGGTAAAGCAGGTGATGTAGTCTACATGGCTTTTGATAAGGTGCCCCATGGGAGATTGGTTAAGAAGGTAAGAGCCCATGAGATCCAGGGCAATTTGGCAAATTGTCAAATTGGATCCAAAATTGGCTTAGTGACAGGAGGCAGAGGCTGATGGTCGAGGGTTGGTTTTTGCGAGTGGAAGCCTGTGACCAGTAGTGTACCACAGGGATCGGTGCGGGGACCCTTGCTGTTTGTAGTGTACATTAATGATTTTGACGTGAATATAGGAGGTATGATCAGTAAGTTCGCAGATGACATGAAAATTGGAGGTGTTATAAATAGTGAGGAGGAAAGCCTTAGATTACAAGACAATATAGATGGGCTGGTAAAATGGACGGAGAAGTGGCAAATGGAATTTAATCCTGAGAAGTGTGAGGTGATGCATTTTGGGAGGACTAACAAGGCAAGGGAATATACAATGGATGGTAGGACCCTAGGAAGTACAGAGGGTCAGAGGGACCTTGGTGTACTTGTCCATAGATCACTGAAGGCAGCAGCACAGGTAGATAAGCTGGTTAGGAAAGCATATGGGATACTTGCCTTTATTAGACGAGGCATAGAAGAGCAGAATACATAGAAGAATATAAGAGCAGGGATGTTACGATGGAGCTGTTTAAACGCTAGTTAGATCACAGCTGCAGTACTGTGTACATTTCTGGGCACCACACTATAGGAAGGATGTGATTGCCCTGGAGAGGGTGCAGAGGAGATTCACCAGGATGTTGCCTGGGCTGGAACATTTCAGCTATGAAGAGAGACTGAAAAGGCTAAGGTTGTTTTCCTTAGACAGAGAAGGCTGAGGGGGGGACCTGATTGAGGTGTACAAAATTATGAGGGGCATTGATATGTTAGATAGGAAGAAATATTTTCCCTTAGCGGAGGGGTCAATAACCAGGGGGCATAGATTTAAGGTAAGGGGCAGGAGGTTTAGAGGGGATTTGAGCAAAAAAAATTCACTCAGAGGGTGGTTGGAATCTGGAACACACTGCCTGAAGAGGTGATAGAGGCAGGAACCCTCACAACATTTAAGAAGTATTTATATGAGACTTTGAAACGCCATAGCATACAAGGCTACAGGCCAAGTGCTGGAACATGGGATTAGAATAGTTCGGTGCTTGATGGCCGGCACAGACACGATGGGCCGAAGGGCCTGTTTCTGTGCTGTATAACTCTATGACTCTATGGCTCCATTTAATGAGGATGCCTTGGAGGTTCTTCTGGAATGAGGTCTTTGGAACTTAGGGCCACCGACCAATAAAGAGCAGTGTTGAATAACTTGGATGGAGGTGGTTCAAAAAGCCTCATTTGTGCATTAAGTTTAGGAGCAGAAGAAGCAAAAATGTTGCTCGTCCCAAGAAGGCTGCTAAAGTAAATTCTGCTCAAATTGTACTTAATTTTACAATGTTGCTGTACACAGTATTTTGATAGTACTCCAGTTTTAATTTTGGAGTAAACATTACATCACGCACCAATCTGACAACTTTCCATGTGCCTTTCAAGGTTACAGGCATGCTGCTGTACCGTAGCACCTGAGCATTACAAAAAGAATGAGGTGTTTGCCCCATGACGCATTGCATGTAGAAATCTACAAACAACAATCACACTGCCAACACTACCTGCATGTTGCATGTTCACAAACTCACACAAGTTGGTCGCCAATCTACGTACTTGGCTGGAACACATCTTTTCTTATTTTCCTGATTTCAACTTATGTCCCTTTTCTATCTGCTTTCAGAAGGCTGTATATAACTGAACACAGTTCATGCAAACAGGACATGAATAATCTAAGCTTTGCCATGACTCATTAAGAGAAGAGAACCTAGGAGAAATTAAATGATGAATTCAAATGCTTCCCTAACTCATGGCCAATATTTTTTTCACTTATTCCTTGTATCCTTATTCACTCATTAATGCGCTTCCATTTGTACAATGGACACTAGAATCTCACTGATCCACTAATGTTCTTTTATGGAAGGAAACCTGTCGTCCTTACCTGATCTGACCTATTTTTGACTCCTATCCCACACCAATCAGATTGTCTATTAAGTATTTTCTGAAGTGGCCGACCAATTCATTTAGTTTTATCAACTACTGCAGGGTTAAATTGCAGTGGCTGAAGAAGAAATCCTGTCATGGCCTTCTCAAGGGCAGTTAAGGATGGGCAATAAATGACAGTTTTGCCAGTAACACCCAAACCCTGAGAATGAGTCAAAAAACTTGCCTTGTCCAAGTAAGTTCTGTTTTAAAGGATTCCTGTTGCCATCAAACTAAAATAGGCTTTTCTTCTACTTCTGCAGCTACATAAAATCAGGAGATGTGGTAAGCCCAATACCGGGCCTCATATGAGCAACTCACAGCACCCTGTGTCATCCACTTCCACAGGGGTAAGCACCAAGACTGCTGCATCCATGCTGTGGGAATCAGTTAATAAATGGCAAGAAGGAGCACCACATCTAGCACAGAACAGGAATGAAGAGGACTAAGTGCAGATGGCATTGGAGAAGCTGCAACTTGTTGGCCAGATGCCCAGTTCAAAAGCTGATTCAGGAAATAGGAAATTCAGAAATGTACTATGGTAACAATGCAGCTTTTGCAGCCACAGGAAAACATATCAAGAAGCCTTGTCAGATTAGCAATAGCTAAGGAGGAATCCACAACATGTGCAGTGCTGCCTATCCATCTGACTGAGCCGCAGACTAGCAGAACTCTAGGTCCCTCTGTAGCAAAGCCTCCTATGGATGAGGTCCAAAGCTCAGGCAAAGTTTCCATCATGATGTGCCTAACTAGACATGATGTGTAAGTGTCCAGCTATTATTTGGAATAACCCAGCAAAATATAACACCAGGCAATGGTTACCACTGACTAAGTCATCCCTGGATCTGCTTTCAGGATATCACAAAGTTTGCCACAATATCTTTGGGCAATTGCAGTTTTCACATGCACTTCCTTGGGACATATCCAACATCAGTTGCCTTAGCCTGCCTATGGGAGTGGTAGGTTCTACTAGATAGCCTAAAGTGCATATACTATATGTGGTGAACATCAGCCCCGTGAAGAAATTTGGGCAAGGGACCAGAGAACAACCACCAATCTTGGAACTGTACCCAGCAAGATGTCACCACGTTCAGAGAAACAGAAGATAAACAATTGGTGAGAAAAAGTGGGGGGAAACTGCTTTAAAAAAAACACACATTCTCACTGGAGCGATGATCTTGTCAGACTGATGGAGCCCATGACTTATGGCTCTTTCATACAGTTATCTCGGAAAAAAACAGTAAGGAATTGTCATCATCCAGTGCTACTCTGCAAGCAAATGGAGTGTCATTGAATTTTAACTGCTAGCTACACAATGCCTGAGTATCTTTCCTGCTTTTGTAATATTTTATAATATTGAGGTGATGAATCTGTGCTACCGCTTCCCAGTTTGCTCTAAAAATTCTACATTCTTTTAAAAAAATTGGAAATGGGCAATTTAAAACACTTAAGGTAGGAAGCAGTTTTTTGTAATGTTTATGCTGGCTTTCAAACTGCCATAGTAAGTATATAATAATAATAATATAAAAATGCACGATTAATACAATGGTTTAAAGAAATATAGATTCCCAACTATTGCTTTTATATAATCATTGTCATAAATAAGTGAGGCAGACTACACTGGCAACCATTGATTATCCTTTGTATACCTGGTATAAAATATTCATGCTCTTTGCTGTCTATTTTACATATTGTGAATAATGAGCCAGGTAAAGCTCATTTAGGAAAAAGCTACTGGCTAGTGTTAAATAAAACATAACACAGATGCTCATTGATGAAGTCTATCAGTAAAACCTGGGTATAAATGGCTTCAGGTGTCTCAAATCAATGCTTAACATCTAGGTACACTGTCAACAATGTTTTGCATTAAACCCTAAGTGCAGTTTCGTCAATCTGTAAGCACCATTTATACCACAAACTAAATTGGAAATTATTTCAAACTAATTTGAATTACTACACAGTCTGCAATGTATTAGAAATGAAGAAATAACTTGCATTTGTATAGCTCCTTTCACTGCCTCTGGGTGCCCCGTAGAACTTCACAGCCAATTAATTACTTTGTAATGTAATCAGTGTTATAAGATAGAGAAAAATGAAGTACAGCTAGGTCCCACAAACAGCATTGAGATAAATCACCAGATAATATGCTTCAGCAATTTTGATTAAGAATATGGGGTAAACTGCCCTTCTCTTCTTTGAATATGTCATAGGATTTTTTTTACATCCACCTGAGGGGGAAGATGGGGCCTCAGTTTAATGTCTGATTTGAAAGACCGTACCTCAACAGTGCAGCACTCCCAAAGTATTGCATTGAAGTGTTATTCTAGATGTTTGACTCAGAGACAGAAAATAATACACTGATTTGAGGCTCACAGATGGTACATAGGTTGCAGACACTGGTCCTTGATCAAACAATTACAAGAAAGAAAGAACTTGCATTTACATCGCACCTTATACAACCTCAGGATGTCACAAAATGTTTTACAATAAATGAAGTGTAGCCACTGTTGTAATGTAAAGAAATGCAGCAGTGAAGTAATGCACAACAAGATCCCACAAACAGAAAAGTAATATTGACCCAGATAATCTGTTTTGGTGATATTGGTGGAGGATTAAATATTGGCCAGGACTAGGGGAAACTGATCAAGGTGAGAATTGATCATGCAGGGGCTGGAGGGTTCTCCTTCCACTGTTGTATTTAGTGGCAGACCTGAACATTATAGAATCAAGCTTGGAGTGGTGGAAGTTATCATGTCCTTTGCAGCGTTTGGACTTCACAAAGATAATATTTGGTTGGACTGCTATTTTGGAGGACAGTGGACATGGCACATGTGGTGGCATATGTCCTGTGCACAATTCACAGTCGTCTCTAATTTGATGTTCAACAAGATCTGAAGGTTCTGCTATGTGACAGTGAAGATATTGATGGAAAAAGTGACCAACAGGAAAGAGGTCCTCATTATTAGAGAAAGGTCCCAAGGCAAATTACTCAACTGAGATAGAGAGGGGTAGCAGAGTATATGAATGGCACCATCATTGAGCCTAGTGCAGAAAACAAAATAATGATCTGGCCAGGGCAGCCATGGTAAGAATCCCCTTCACACCTTTCATTCTCTCTGCACAGCACTGCATGGCCTCAGCGCTATCAATTATTCTCTTTCCCACTTCTCATGGCTTGCACTCACAACCTCAAAACCTGCTACTGTAATAAGCATCAGTGCCCCTTGGTTAGGGAGGCAGAAAATCAGACAGGATTCCTGTTCTGGATCACTACCTCCATTCCTTGTTGGAAATGTGAGTATGGCCACTGGGTGAGAGAGGATTGGGCTACCATTGTTGTATGGCCAACATCAACCACTGTCTCCCCTGTTTTCATTCGCTGCACCATTGTCAGCCGTGCCTTGAGCTGTCTAGATCCTACCTTCTGGGTTCCCTCCCTAAATCTCTCCGCTTTTCCACCTGTCTCTCATCCTTAAAGACACTCTTTTAAACTTACCACTGACCAATCTTTTGGTCACTTGTCCTAAAACCTCCTTATGTGGCTCATTG
The DNA here is from genome assembly GCF_036365525.1 of Heterodontus francisci. Taxonomy (NCBI): domain Eukaryota; kingdom Metazoa; phylum Chordata; class Chondrichthyes; order Heterodontiformes; family Heterodontidae; genus Heterodontus; species Heterodontus francisci. The sequence goes on along the minus strand of NC_090385.1, from coordinate 76,802,678 downwards.
CCAAATCCTGTGGTGTCTTGAGATGCTGTACTTTATTAAAGGTGCTATGTAAGTGCAAGAAACACTTATTCATGTAAAGGGTGGTAGGAGATCAGAACCTTTACCACAAAAAGCAGTAAATGCTTGCTCAATTAATAATTTTATATTTGAGTTTGAAATATTTTTGCTAGCCAAAGGTATTAAGGAATTCAAGCCAAGGTGAATAAATGGAATTTGGATACAGATTGGCCATGATTTCATTGAAGGGGGGGGGAACAGACTTGAGAGGCTGAATGGCCTACTCCTGCTCCTAAGTTTCTAAGTTGTTGTTGATGTTGTCTAGCCTCACACAGGAAGAATGCTCACCTACGAAGTTGCCAGAGGGCAACCAATTCACATTGAACTATAGCACAGCAAAGAGTCAACACATTCAGTTGGAGAGGAAGGGAGAATGTTGACAGGAAAAGGTGGAAAAATATCTAAATCTCCAGCTCACACACCAACACACCCACACACGCATGCACAGACGCACACACACAGACAATGCAAACCAACTTACTCTGTTCTCCATGCAGTTGTGTAAGAGATTTTGTTTACTGCAGAACTGTCCTTTAATAGAATATATTTCAAGAATAGTCACTAATTAATTCACATTAATTGTGAATGATCACCGTTAGTGCAAAGCAAATAATGGAGAGAAGCTGGAGATAGAATTGCAGAAAAGGATTAATAAAAACAACTAGGACAGCTTAAAGGTTAACAGAATCATTAGATCTATTCAGCAGAGTATTATGGCTTGGGATTCATTATTCTTTTGGTCGACGTTGTTATCCTGTTGCTATGGATATTATTTTTAGCACATGTGCAGAATATCTTGTAGAGTACTTCAAAATTCTGAATGTCAGTTTCATTATTCTTTAATGCAGGCTGCTCAGAATGTGACCCCTACTTATCAAATCATGGAATTGGAGAAATTACAGCACAGAAGGAGGCTATTTTGCTCATTGGACTTGTGCTAATGCTAGATGATTTCGATTTAAAATTTTCCGTTACCTTTAAGTATCAAAAAACTAGTTATAAAAATACAAAAAGGGACTGATAATACAATGATGGTTACCTGTAGCACTGCTGAGCTCTGCTCAGAGTCAATTGTGCACCACATTGTTTAATATGATCCAGAATCACACCAGCACCAAGAAACTTGTGCACCTATTTTGCATCAGATTCATTAAAGGTTCCCCAAAATTCCTGATGATATTGTAACCCCATAGTGCAGCCGAAGCATCTGAACAGCACTCAAATCACTCACCCCCTACATGAAACAGCACTGCACAGCTGGCCATGTTTGATCCTTTCTCTTCAAGTACACTCATATATTTTACTTGTAGCAAGTATCTGCTATGTTCCACTGTTCTGACTGCTATTTTACTGTTAGACTGTGTTTCAAAATGTCAATGTACTAAATGTTTCTTAAAGCTGCAATACATCTGTTATCTGTGTCTATTTCCCCAAAGAAATGTCATTGTCTGCTAGCTATAAAGGACCAATTGAGATCCCTATTCTTGTATTTGCAGGTTCTGAAAGATGAAAGAAGTGAGGGCAGGATGGTTCTGTTAATGTACTATCTTGAATTTTTATGCAGCTGGATCCTTCCAAGGAGATCCAGGAAATCATAGAGTCATCAACATAGAAGGAGTCCATTCAGCTTATTGTCTCTGTGCTGGCTCTTTGAAAGAGCTGTCAAATTAGTACCACTCCCCTTCTCATTGTCCATAGCCCTACAAATTTCCCCTTTCAAATATATCTCCAATTCCCTTTTGAAAGATACTATTGAATCTACTTCCACCACCTTTTCAGGGAATGTATTCCAGATGTATGTGAAATTTCCAAACCTACACTGCACAGGTATATCACCCAGGTCACAGTTGACTTATTTGCAGTGTAAATTCATCAATTTCCCCAGGCAATGACATGAACAAGCCCTACATTGTTATCATCTAGCTGGATTCAACAAATGGCAGTGGATAATTGATGGTAAGTGTATGGTGATTTGGGACCCTACCCATTTTAGGAACCGAGGGAAATTCCACTTCATGAATGTGCAGCTGGTCGGTGACCATAGGAGGGCTGACAGGCACCTCACTAGACTTATTCAGATGAGGCCCAAGGCTTGATTTTGGCCATAAAATGAGCCTAAACTATTTTCTGCCCCATTCTCACTTTGATCATTGGTATGTGCAGGCACTTTCAGTGCCCCACATCGTGCACATAATGTACGTGAAACCCGGCACACAGTGAGGAAGATGTGTTGTAGCTCAGAATTAAAAATGTCAAGAAAGGGCAGGGATTACTTTAATATTATCTTTTAGTCTAAGTGGCTGCGGTAAGAAAACTATTGTAATTTCAGGAAATTTGCAATTGCTTGGCTTGAAAGTGGAGTTTTGGTAATATTGGTAATTGCACGGTTTTGGCAAAGCAATTTGTGGAGTGGTGCAAAAGTACAAGAAAATTGTGGCATAGAGTGAATAATAATATAACTCAATTGTACCATTCCTGGGACTTTTGCACTGGAAAACACACCCCAACACCAAAGATGTGCCATTACAGTGACTCACATCTCCAGAAAATCCTAGGCTGTTTTAACAAGGGCCAGAACACTGCAACTTCGAGTTTCCTCCTTCTGTATTTGCAATAATACAGACAGAGTAATTCAGATTGAGAATTGTAAGACAAAGCTGCTATCAGGAGCAGCTGAGACTAAAAGAGTGAGGAGTTTCTAGGCATGAAGAGTTTGCACAGATTCACTAGCAATATTTGTAGCTAGGAAATACTTTTCACAGCGTTTTGCTTTTTGCCATTTTGACTATGCAAACAGAACCTCCACTCACCTCACCCTCTACCCACAGTGAACACTTCTTAGCAGCAGTTATGACATTCCCTTTGGGAATACCCTGGTATGTCATTGCCATGGAGGAGGAACAGTAGTGCAGGAGAAAGCAAAGAGTCATGCACCATTTGAAGAGGTTGCACGGCACCAAATATTACACATTTCTTAAAATATATAGGCAGCACATGGCCCCAGTACAGGGGATGTGCATAGGAGTATTCTTCACCAAAGAGGCTTTGTCACCTATTGCACTACGACCTGCAGCCATGCTCCTTTACTCACACTGTTCTCTCTGTGGTTATGAATGTGAAGGTGCACGCAACATTTATAGCACTGGCTCATTTCAGGCAGCCATGGAGATCTCTGTGATATCAGGCAGCCAGAAGCACAAGCATGCATTTGACAGAACAGTGACACACTTTACAGGAGAGCTGGCAAATCCATCTCTTTGGGTATCGCAGCTAGGAACCAGGGATATAGGACCATCCAGTTTTAATCAGTTGTATCTTTCCCCAAGGTTCAGAGTACACTTGTTGGCACCCACGTTGCTTTGTGAGCTCTGACAGAAAAAACTCTCAACCACTTCAACAGGAACGGTTTCCTTTCGCCCAATGTGCTGATTGTGTGCGTCAACATATAGAGGATCCTACAAACCAACATGAGATATGTTGGAAATTGTCACAATGCATTCATCCTTCAGAATTCAATTCAATGCTTCCTGAACAAAGAAAGAAACTTAGGAAGAAGAGTAGGCCCTCAGACATGTTTAGTCATTCAATTAGACTATGGTTGATTTGTAACTTAACTCCAACTACCCACCTTGGTTCTGTAAGCCCCAAAATCTTTGCCTGACAAAAACCTATCAATGACATAATTGAACTCCTCAGTGAAGAAAACAGGTCAACTGACAGCTTCTGGGTGACAAAGCATTTTCCCATACTCACTGAGATAAGGGATTAGATTTTTAATCTGTGGTCGGGAACCAGAAGTCAGGGCCAGTTTTGGGTCCCGACCCTGCATGGCGTGTTCCAGACATACCAAACCGTATTTTTTAAGGGCCAGGCCAATTAATGGCAGGGAATGGTCTCGCCATCCGATTAAGGACGGTGGGCAAGCTCCTGAGGCTGGAGAGCCACTGGGAGGTCCTCCAGCACTGACACATTGGCAGCCCCATTGGCCAAGGTTTGAGCTGACAATTTGCAATGGAAAGAGAGAGGGTGCCTCAACATGGAGGTGCTCTCTGAAGAAGAGGTCAGTCTTTTAAAATTTAAGATCGCCATAGCTGCCTAGCCATGATCGTGGATGGGCAACCCTTCCATGGGATGGCCAGCAGCTGCACCTGTGGTCCAATGACCTTGACTGATACGGGTGGGGTGGGGTCCCTCGCAGGATGAAGCATGGCCCACCCCCACTTTTCCGACGTGAGCCCACCATGGTTGCCTGGTTACATTGTCAACTGGAAATCCCAGTTGGCATGGGAATGGGGCCTTAATAGGCTCTGCAATTGGCCTTTAATCCCCTCAAGTGGCTACTCACCACTTGTGGGCAGGTCGATGTTCTGGGCCCAGTCTGGCCTCCCCAAAAATGGTTGTGGGTAGGGATTGTGGTGCCGAACCACTACGATGGCCCACAGTGCAAAATTGCAGGCCCGCCCACCTCCGATCCTAACTTTGAGCTACCTTTAAAATCTAACCCAAGGTAGTTGTACCATTTGTCCAAGGCTACTGTAGTTCTACTACTATAGTTACAGTGGACAAACGGAAGGACCCCAAGGAATTTCAATCCACCAAACACCTCCCACCGCACCCAGTGCCTCTGTAATCTCAGTTGGCAAGTTAGTCCAGTAGTGAGGGAATATTTTATGCTTAGAGATGCTTTTTGTAGATGAAACATGAAATCAAGGCGCCGGCTGCCTGTTCACATGGATATGAAAGTTCCTATAAAATTCAAAGAAGATCAGGGAATTCTTCTGGTATCCTGCCAGCACACACAGCCAGTTCATTTATTTGATGTCTGAGGGACATTGCTGTGTGCAATTAGGCCGCTGCATTTCCCTACATTTCAACACTTCAAAAATAATTCATTGGCTACAAAGTGCATTGGGATCCTGAGGTAGTATACAAACACAAGTTCTTTTCTTCTTTCTTAAAAATGACCAGCAGCTGAAATTTGGAAATAAGACTATCCCACCGAAACGTAAATGAATAATTGGTTTCACTGCAGGATCAACTAATTTACCAATTTTAATTAATGTTTTGGCTACATAGCTAAAATAAAACCCAGGAGGTGAATATTTAATATTCAAAACTTTAAGGTTTAATTCAACCCAAGAGTCAAAGGAATAGAGAGTTTTGGAGGGAAAATTGTAGGTTTGGAGGAGGTTACAGAGATGGGGTGAGATCATGAAGGGATTTAAACACAAAAGAAGGAATTTTAAATTTGATGCATTGAGGAACCATGAGCCAATACCTTTTCACAGTCATTAATCTATACTGTGGTTTAGTGACAAGTTTATTCCATTGCCTGCCAAAGTTAAGGAAGATCACATGAGGACACATGATAGAATCAGTAAGCCAAATTACAGTGAAAGGGTTCCAAGTTAAACCCAAGGCTCACTTGTCAGGATAACTAGAGATGACCAAAAAGAGTAGTGTTGCCATCATCACCCACATTCTGAGAACAAAATAGAACAAATAGAGCAGATTAAAGTGCACTCTGAGTCATAATGAGCAAGGGAGCAAAACCTTGCTCAGAAAAATGGTCTGAAACGCTGAATCTGATAAAAAAAAATAAAGTGAAGACTCTAAAATGATGGGTGTGGAAACTTTAAGAATGGAGCACTCTATGCTAAACCTAGTGGTAAAATTAGATGTAAACATGCCATCGTATTCTGGAGAGCTGGAACCAACAAAAGTGTGTGGGAATGAATGGGAGAAAGTTATGAGCACTTACTTCTGAAAGAAAATCTCGAGTATCCTTTCGTATCCTGGAGCAGGAGGCAAAAATTATGGACAGGCTTATGGGGAGAGCTCGAATGGTTGCCAAATTTGGTATTAGAACCTATCAAGCTGATATACAAGACCCAGGAAAGAAGATTGAGATTTGGCAACAACATTTTGGTTAAAAAAAACTCAAACAGTAGGTCATTGACTGACATTCAACTCACTTTCCCAAGAAAAGAATAAAACCTTTCTTCAATATTGGTTGAGATTAAATAGACCAATGGAGTTGGAGAGGTTTAATTCTGGAAGGGCTGAAATTCATCAAGGGATCCTAAAATAAAAAACAATAGGTGCTGGAAATACTCAGCAGGTCTGGCAGCAACGGTGGAGAGACAAGCAGAGTTAACGTTTCAGGTCAGTGATCTTTCATCTGAACGCAGACCTTCAACATTGACAGTGGTGACTTACAAATAGTCCATCAATGTTACTGTAATCATTTTCCTCAACCTCAATGTCTCCTTTTTTATAGACTCCAGAGGTTAGGAGAGAGTAACGGGCTGTTCTATCCAAATATATTAGTGGGAGGAATTATCCATATTGCAGCTATAATAGGTAACGGCTCAGTGGCTTACATCATCAGTGAGAGGACTCAGCAAAGATGTCCCACAGCTCAGAGGTACTGAATGTTATCTTAATGAGATGAGGGGGACAGAAGGTTAAACTCCCAGCCATTTGTGATTTATAGTTAGTTACTCACCACTAAAATGTTAGCCATGGTTCTATAGTTTCAAGACATTAGAACAGCATAATCATAGGTACAAATGTCCTTAAGCATTTATTAGGTGATTTGAAGGAGACCAAGGTTTATTGGAGATAACTCTGATTAATGCGACAAGAAGAGCAATAAGCCCCTTGATTAACTCGCAAACCTAACTAGATAGAGGGTTGAGGAAAGCCCAAAAAGAGTGGAACCACAAAACTTCAGCAAACAATTTATCAAAACAACCAGTCTTCTGACACTAAATTCCCTAACAATGGAAAAGTAGAATTATACAATATTATAGTATAGAAATAGGTTATCATCCCCACAATACTCTACCAGTATCTTTCTCCACAAGTCGTCTAGTTTAATCCCACACTCCTGCTTTCCTCTTATACCCTTTACTAGTTTTCTTTTACAACTAAATGTCTAATTACTTTTTAAAAGGGATTAGTGGCTGCTACTTCAGCAATTGTTTGTGGCAGAGAATTTCATATTCTAATCACCTTCTATGTTAAGACGTTCCTTCTATTCTCGCCTTCAGTTCTTTCTGTTACTACCTTAAATGTGTGAATGTTGCCATCCACTGTCCAATGAAAACAATCTATCACTGTTTACCCTTTATAATCTTGAAGGACTCTGTCAGGTCAACCCTCAATTTTCTCAGCTCCAGTGAACAAAACTTTAACTTTTGAAGTCTATTTTCAGAACTCAAGCTCCTTCACCTTTTCTATTGCTTTTATATGTTCCCTATAATGGGATGCTCAAAACAGTGCAAACATCACTGTTTTCTAACTAAGGTCTCGTACAAGTTCAACATTACCTCTTTGCCTTTGTATTCCATGCATTTAGATGCAAAACTAAGGATTCTGTTCGTGGATTCAGTTTGCCTTATCTATTGTGCTGCCACCTCAATGACTTGTATTTCTGTACACCAAGAGGCATCTGCTTCTCTACTTCATTTAAAATCTTACTTTTTGAGGCATATTCCTTTTCTGACTTCCAAAATATATAAACTCACAGTTGCTTTTTTACATTAATTGAACTGCATCTGCCATATATTATTATCTTTGTCTTTGCTGCAATCTTTCAGAATTTTCAACACAATACACAATTTGTCAGGAGCAAGTTTCAATATGGGATACATTTCTAGGTAAGCACCATCACCAATCTGCATCACAGAGGCATTTTCCATTTTTTGATGCAATGGACAACGTATTGCTGGCAATTTTCTAACAGGTTTCTGATATGTGCTAGCAATGGGTACATTTTAGCACATTGTTGAAAATTTAGGTTATTGTTCAGAAAGTAAGGAGGCATGGGATTCAGGGAAAGCTGGCTGTCTGGATACAAAATTGGCTGGCCCATAGAAGTCAGAGGGTGGTAGTAGATGGAAAGTATTCAGCATGGAGCTCGGTGACCAGTGGTGTTCCACAAGGATCTGTTCTGGGACCTCTGCTCTTTGTGATTTTTATAAATGACTTGGATGAGGATGTGGAAGGCTGGGTTAGCAAGTTTGCCGATGACACGAAGGTTGCTGGAGTTGTGGATAGTGTGGAAGGCTGTTCTAGGTTGCAACGGGACATTGACAGGATGCAGAGCTGGGCTGAGAAGTGGCAGATGGAGTTCAACCTGGAAAAGTGTGAAGTGATTCATTTTGGATGGTCAAATTTGAATGCGGAATACAGGCTTAAAGACAGGATTCTTGGTAGTGTGGAGGAACAGAGGGATCTTGGGGTCCATATCCATAGATCGCTCAAAGTTGCCACCCAAGTTGATAGGGTTGTTAAGAAGGCGTATGGTGTGTTGGCTTTCATTAACAGGGGAATTGAGTTTAAGAGCCGCGAGGTTATGCTGCAGCTCTATAAGGCCCTGGTTCGACAGCACTTGGAATATTGTGTTCAGTTCTGGTCGCCTCATTATAGGAAGGATGTGGAAGCTTTAGAGAGGGTGCAGAGGAGATTTACCAGGATGCTGCCTGGACTGGAGGGCATGTCCTACGAAGAAAGATTGAGGGAGCTAGGGCTTTTCTCATTGGAGCGTAGAAGGATGAGAGGTGACTTGATAGAGGGGTACAAAATGATGAGAGGCATAGATAGAGTGGATAGTCAGAGACTTTTTCCCAGGGTGGAAAGGGCTATCACCAGGGGGCATAATTTTAAGGTGATTGGAGGAAGGTTTCGGGGAGATGTCAGAGGTAGGTTCTTTACACAGAGAGTGGTGGGTGCATGGAATGCGCTGCCAGCGGTGATAGTAGAAGCAGATATTTAGGGGCATTTAAGCGACTCTTGGATAGGTACATGGATGATAGTAGAATGAAGGGTAGGTAGTTAGTTTGATATTAGAGTAGGTTAAATGTTAAGCACAACATCATGGGCCGAAGGGCCTGTACTGTGCTGTACTGTTCTATGTTCTATGTTCTATGTTCCCTCAAATCCTGTCTAGATCATTTATGGAAATTGTGAATGACCGGGGCTCCACCACATTTTTCCAGCCTAAAAAACTTCCCTTTTGCGTTAGCCCCTAAATAGCTCTGGGAGATTTGAACTTGCACAGAAAGTGCAAGATGCAGATATTCAGAATCAGATAGTTGTATGACGCTAAAATAAAAGCAAAATACTGCAGATGCTGGAAATATGAAATAAAAACAGAAAGTGCTGGAAATACTCAGCATGTCTGACAGCATCTGTGGAGAGAGAAGCAGAGTTAACATTTCAGGTCTGTGACCTTTCATCAGAACTCACAAAGGTTAGAAATGTATGCCTCCATGACATGGTAAAAAATGGTAAAACAAAATGAAATAATAATAAAAAGGGCCAGTCAGGCTCTGAAATTATTATAAAAGCAAAATACTGCAAATGCGGGAAATACTCAGCAGGTCTGGCAGCATCTGTGGACAGAGAAGCAGAGTTAACGTTTCAGGTCAGTGACCCTTCATCAGAACTGACAAATATTAGAAATGTAAAAGGTTTTAAGCAAGTATAGTGGGGGTGGGGCAGGAGATAACAAAAGAGGTGTTGATAGGACAAGGTCACAGAGAATAACTGACCAGAAGGTCATGGAATAAAGGCAAACAGTATGTTAATGGTGTGGTGAAAGACAAAGCGTTAGTACAGAGAGGCTGTGAATAGACTGTAAAATGAACAGCCCTGGCTCCAAGCACAAACATTTAAAAAAAGTGAGTCGGCACAGCAGAGACAAACTAAATAAACTAAAATAAAATAAACAAATAAAAAAGAAAAAATAACTAAAAATAAAAAATGTTAACATCATGCTCTGAAATTATTGAACTTAATGTTCAGTCCAGCAGGCTGTAGTGTGCCTAATCAATAAATGAGATGCTGTTCCTCAAGCTTGCATTGATGTTCGCTGGAACACTGCAGCAAGCCCAGGACAGAGATGTGAGTAGGAGAGCAGGGGGGGAGTGTTGAAATGGTCAGCAAGTGGAAGCTCGGGGTCATGCTTATGGACTGAGTGGAGATGTTCTGCAAAAAGGTCACCCGATCTGCGTTTGGTCTCCCCAATGTAGCGAAGACCACATCATGAGCAGTGAATACAGTATACTAAATTGAAAGAAGTACAAGTAAATTGCTGCTTCACCTGAAAGGAGTGTCCGAAATGATTAAACTCAATGTTCAGTCTGGAAGGCTGTAGAGTGCCTAATCAGAAAATGAGGTGCTGTTCCTGAAGCTTGTGTTGATGTTCACTGGAACACTGCAGCAGGCCAAGGACACAAATGTGGGCATGAGAGCGGGACAGTGTGTTGAAATGGCCAGCAACCAGAAACTCGGGGTCATGCTTGCGGACTGAGCGGAGGTGTTCCACAAAGCAGTCACCCAAGGCACTCTATAGCCTTCCGGACTGAACATTGAGTTTAATAATTTCAGAGCATGACTATCCCTTTTTTATTCTTATTTTATTTTATCTTTTTTTATCATGTGCATGTCTTAAACTTGGTTTTTCCTGTTTGTGTTTTTGGACAGAGCTGTTCATTATTCTGTCATTAACACTTTCTCTGCACTAATGCTTTGTCTTTCACCACACCACTAGCACACTCCCTTTGCCTTTGCCTCATGATGTCCTTGTCAGTTAATCTCTCCTGCCCTCTGCCCTGTCACACAACTTCCCTTTTGTTCTCTTTCCCCCCATCCCTGCTTCACTTGCATAAAACATATTACATTTTTAACCTTTGCCAGTTCTGATGAAAGGTCACAGACCTGAAACATTAACTCTGCTTCTCTCTCCACAGATGCTGCCAGACCTGCTGAGTATTTCCAGCACTTTGTGTTTTTCTATCTGTAGCACACTTTCAGATATCCCAGAAAGACAACAGACATCCATCTGTAAAATGCCTTAGTAATGTTAATACCCTCCTCAAGGAACCAGGTTTGAATGATGTTAATATGTCTCCATGTGGAATGCTTGATATTTGCAAAATTCAATTTGCAGATTTGATAGTGAAATATCAAAACTATTTTCTAAGGAAAAGTTAAACTGTGGGGAAACCAAAGGTTTATGCATTGAATCCGTTGGAAGATGAGAGGTTTTGTTCAGGTTGCTACTTCATAGTCTTCTACTGCTATTTGGCAAAAATTAGACAAGTCCTAAAGGAAACGGAAGAGAATTAAGTGGATCAGTCAGAAATCTGCCTATGAGTGGGTGTCACCATTCTGGCAATTGAGAAGAAATTAAGCAAGTGTTTGCACAGATTTCAGAGAGCTGAATATTCATACCTTCAAGGATCCACACCCTCTACTATCATAGTTTGACGCTTTGGCAGCATTAAGAAGGATATTATATTCACCTCTATGGACCACACATCAGACTTCTTTAATACACAAGGACAGCAAAAAGCAATCAGTACAATGGAGCCTGCTTTAGTATTATTAGTTACACCAGGTAATTCTGTAACTTTACCAGCTCTTTTAAGTGAATCATGATTTACACTTTTGGAGACCAGGGCCATATTTTCAAACTGGTAGTGAGAAACAGGAACCTGGTCTGGTTTTTGGTCTAGAACCTGCCAGCTCTGGGAGGCTGGTTCAGAATGCAATTTTCAAATGGAAAAGCCTTAATTGGTATGGAGATGGGTTTCCTGTTCTCTCAGAGCCAGTGGGATTGAAAATGACAGCGGGTCAGATCAAATCTCGGACTCATGTAGACCTCTGCAGCAGCCGTCACTGAAGCTGCTGATTGTCCTGAGGGAGAGATCTGCCTTCTGCAGCACCAGAGGGAAGCGTGATGTCACAAGAGAGCTGGAAGCCTGGCATGAGGGGCAGGGAAAATCCTCACTTCATCGATGCCCACCTGGATCGCATGCTGGAGGCCATGAGGGACAGGTGGAAGGTCCTCTTCTCGGATGGTGACAGGAGGAGGCCACCTCATCGTGCAGCAGTGGCACCTCTCTGTTCAATGTTATCCTCCTCAGCCTCCTCTTCCTCCTCTTTTATCTCCTACTCTTCCTCCGATGAGCTGTCTCCTTCCACGACCTCACTATCCTCAAGGTCCATATCTCTCAGGAGGGCCATGTTATGGAGAGCACAGCAGACTACCACAATGATTGAGACCGTTGCAGGAGGGTACTGGAAGGCACCACCCGACTGGTCCAGGCACTGGAATGGCATCTTCAGATACCCAATGGCCTGCTCAATAGTTGGCCTGTTCAGCAGATTGCATTGGTTGTTCTGCTTTTCTGCATCTGTCTGGGACTCCCATACAGGGGCAGTAGCCAACTCGTCAAGAGAATTCCCTTGTGCCTTTGGAGCTGGCCATGCATTTTGGGGGATGGAGTGAAAGACCGAGGCAGAGGATGAAGGAGTCATAGCAGCTGCCAGGAAAGCGAGCACACATATAGAGGAAGTTCTGATGAAGAGTCACTGACCTGAAACATTAACTCTACTTTTATCTCCACAGATGCTGCCAGACCTGCTGGGTATTTCCAGCATTTCTTGTTTTTATTTCAGATTTCCAGCATCTGCAGTATTTTGCTTTTCTTATATAGTGGAAGCTCTTATTGTAGTAGCAAATCATTTGGATGTTGAAGGAGTGGAAGCCCTTCCTGTTGATAGATCTCACTGGCCAGTCTCTGGGTGTCTTGATGGCGACATGGGTAAAATCGATGATGCCCTGCACCTGAAGGAATCCATAGATTACGTCAAAATCCAATGTCCTCTGCACATGCATAGGCCCATCTGTGTCAAAATGGGTGTAGTCCTGTCCTCCTGAAAAGAGCATCTGTGACCTACCTGAGGGCCTAATGAGATGCCAACTGTGAGATGCCACCTAGGTCCACAGCTGATCCCTGGAACGACCCAGTTTCATAGAGATTTAGGGCGATGGAAACCTTGACGGCTGCAGGTAGGGGACTGTCATGGGGGCCTCAAGTCATTGTGGATCAGAGTACACAGGACCGAGACCACCTGCCTGGGAAGGTGCAGCCTCCCATGGCACTGGTGCTCTGTCATTTGCTGGTTGTTGACTCAGGCTGTGTACCCGATGTCTTGGGTAGCGCCTTCCACCCCTTGCAGCGCCGCCACCCCCCCCACCCCCCTCAACCACCGCTGTGCTCCTCTGGCCTCCAGCTGTCCAGGAGGTTGCATCTGCTGCAGCTCATCCTGGCTGCTCTGTCCCATGTCAGGGTATCCTGTTCCCATCTGACCTCCCTCAACTGGGTCTTGAATGCTCACCAGGTGTTCTCATGCAAACCCCAGTTGCCACTGTGATTCCAGCAAGCTCACTTCCCTATCCAGTTTTATAGCACTCTCTAAAGTAATATTTAACTCTTCCACCTTCAACAATATCCACACTGAGACACACCTGAGGCAGCTCTGAGGTAGCTAAACTTCATTTGTTGCCTCTGCTTTAAATTAAACAGCTATTTCCATGCCTTCATCTTCTTCCACAAGGTTCATATCCTCACAATCCTGTCATGTTCCCCCATGGCGTTTTCCCCGTTTCCAGACTTCAAAAATAGTTCCCTGCTCCTGACAAGCCTGTTAATGAGCTCTTTAATAAGCCCAACAGGCAATTAATTGAATGTGGGAACCCAACCCATTCCATCCTTGCTGATTGAAGTTTAAAAATAGCCTTGCTTTCTGGATCCATTGCTGACTTCCGAGAACACGATTTTCAGATCGTGCTCTCAGTGGGGATTGAAAATCCAGCCCCATCAACCTGTTATCTAGATTTATTTTTAATTCATTCATGGGATGTGGGCATCACTGGCTATGCCAGCATTTATTGCAAATCCGTAATTGCCCTTGAGAAGGTGGTGGTGAGCTGCCTTCTTGAACCGCTGCAGTCCATGTGAGGTAGGTACACCCACAGTGCTGTAAGGAAGGGAGTTCCAGAATTTTGACCCAGCGACAGTGAAGGAACGGCGATATAGTTCCAAGTCAGGATAGTGTGTGACTTGGATGGGAACTTGCAGGTGGTGGTGTTCCCATGCATCTGCTGCCCTTGTCTTTCTAGGTGGTAGAGGTTGTGGGTTTGGATGGTGCTGTCTAAGGAGCTTTGGTGCGTTGCTGCAGTGCATCTTGCAGATGGTACACACTGCTGCCATTGTGCACCGGTGGTGGAGGGAGTGAATGTTTGAGGATGGTGTGCCAATCAAGCGGCTGCTTTGTCCTGGATGGTGTTGAGCTTCTTGAGTGTTGTTGGAGCTGCACCCATCCAGGCAAGGGGAGAGTATTCCATCACACTCCTGACTTGTGCCTTGTAGATGGTGGACAGGATTTGGGGAGTCAGTAGGTGAGTTACTCGCCTCAGGATTCCTAGCCTCTTACCTGCTCTTGTAGCCACAGTATTTATATGGCTACTCCAGTTCAGTTTCTGGTCAATGGTAGCTCCTAGGATGTTGATAGTGGGGGATTCAGTGATGGTAATGCCATTGAAAGTCAAGGGGAGATGGCTAGATTCTCTCTTGTTGGAGATGATCATTGCCTGGCACTTGTGTGGCACGAATGTTACTTGCCACTTATCAGCCCAAGCCTGGATATTGACCAGGTCTTGTTGCATTTCTACACGGACAGCTTCAGTATTTGAGGAGTCACGAATGGTGCTGAACATTGTGCAATCATCAGCGAACATCCCCAATTCTGACCTTATGATTGAAGGAAGGTCATTGATGAAGCAGCTGAAGATGGTTGGGCCTAGGACACTACCCTGAGGAACTCCTGCAGTGATGTCCTGGAGCTCAGATGATTGACCTTCAACAACCACAACCATCTTCCTTTGTGTTAGCTATGACTCCAACCAGCAGAGAGTTTTCCCCCGATTCCCATTGACCTCAGTTTTGCTAGGGCTCTTTGATGCCATACTTGGTCAAATGCTGCCTTGATGTCAAGGGCAGTCACTCATCTCACCTCTTGAGTTCAGCTCTTTTGTCCATGTTTGAACCAAGGCTGTAATGAGGTCAGGTGCTGAGTGGCCCTGTCGGAACCCAAACTGGGTATCACTGAGCAGGTTATTGCTAAGCAAGTGCTGCTTGATGGCACTGTTGATGACACCTTCCATCACTTTGCTGATGATTGAGAGCAGATTGATGGGGAAATAATTGGTCGGTTTGGACTTGCCCTGCTTTTTGTGTACATGACATACCTGGGCAATTTTCCACATTGCCGGGTAGATGCCAGTGTTGTAGCTATACTGGAACAGCTTGGCTCGGGGTGCGGCAAGTTCTGGAGCACAGGTCTTCAGTACTATTGCCGGAAAATTGTCAGGACCCATAGCCTTTGTAGTATCCAGTGCCTTCAGTCGTTTCTTGATATCACGCGGAGTGAATCGAATTGGCTGAAGTCTGGCATCTGTAATGCTGGGGACTTCAGGAGGGGGCCAAGATGGATCATCAACTCGGCACTTCTGGCTGAAGATTGTTGCAAATGGTTCTGCCTTATCTTTCGCACTGATGTGCTGGGCTCCCCCATCATTGAGGATGGGGATATTTGTGGACCCACCTCCTCTAGTTAGTTGTTTAATTGTCCACCACCATTCATGGCTGGATGTGGCAGGACTGCAGAGCTTAGATCTGATCCGTTGGTTATGTGATCGCTTAGCTCTGTCTATTGCATGCTGCTTATGCAGTTTGGCATGCAAGTAGTCCTGGGTTGTAGCTTCACCAGGTTGACACCTCATTTTGAGGTATGCCTGGTGCTGCTCCTGCTATGCCCTCCTGCACTGTTCATTGAACCAGGGTTGGTCTCCTGGCTTGATGGTAATGGTAGAGTGGGGAATATGTCAGGCCATGGGTTACAGATTGTGGTTGAGTACAATTCTGCTGCTGC
The DNA here is from genome assembly GCF_036365525.1 of Heterodontus francisci. Classification (NCBI taxonomy): domain Eukaryota; kingdom Metazoa; phylum Chordata; class Chondrichthyes; order Heterodontiformes; family Heterodontidae; genus Heterodontus; species Heterodontus francisci. The sequence continues at coordinate 76,786,829 of NC_090385.1, read as the reverse complement.
TGATGGCCCACAGCGCCTCATGGATGTCCAGTTTTGCATTGCTAGATCTGTTCGAAATCTATCCCATTTAGCACGGTGGTAGTGCCACACAACACGATGGACAGTATCCAATGTGAAGGTGGAACTTCGTCTCCACAAGGACTGTGCGGTGGTCACTCCTACCAATACAGTCATGGACAGAAGCATCTGCGGCAGGCAGATTGGTGAGAACAAGGTCAAGTATGTTTTTCCCTCTTGTTGGTTCTCTCACCACCTGCCGCAGACCCAATCTAGCAGTTATGTCCTTTAGGACTCGGCCAGTTCGGTCCGTTTTGGTGCTACCAAGCCACTCTTGGTGATGGACATTGAAGTCCCCCACCCAGAGTACATTTTGTGCCCTTTCCACCGTCAGTGCTTCCTCCAAGTGGAGTTCAACATGGAGGAGTACATCAGCTGAGGGAGGGCGGTAGGTGGTAATCAGTAGGAGGTTACCCTGCCCATGTTTGACCTGATGCCATGAGACTTCATGGGGTCCAGAGTCGATGTTGAGGACTCCCAGGGCAACTCCCTCCCTACTGTAGACCACTGTCCCGCCACCTCTGCTGGGTCTGTCTAGCCGGTGGGACAGGACATACCCAAGGATAGTGATTGCAGTGTCTGGGACATTGTCTGTAAGTTACGATTCTGTGAGTTTGACTATGTCAGGCTGTTGCTTGACTAGTCTGTGGGACAGCTCTCCCAACTTTGGTACAGATGTTAGTAAGGAGGACTTTGCAGGGTCGACAGGGTTGGGTTTGCCATTGTCGTTTCCGGTGCCTAGGTCGATGCCGGGTGGTCCGTCCGGTTTCATTCCTTTTTATTGACTTCGTAGCGGTTAGGTACAACTGAGTGGCTTGCTCGGCCATTTCAGAGGGCATGTAAGAGTTAACCACATTGCTGTGGGTCTGGAGTCACATGTCGGCTAAACCAGGTAATGGTCTCTTGCTCTTCGCATCTGATGACGAAACAACCTTACAAACTGGTTTTCAGTCACTCATAGCAGTACGGGTGAACAATTGACAGCTGTGCACCTGCAATGTGTTCCTTGGGCACATGGATCTTTGCTGGCAATGTGGAATAAACCCTTTGATTCATGAGCTGTTACTAACTGCTGGTGTGGAAAGTTCGGGCACCACTAGTTACCAGTGGGTAGGGACTAGAAATTTGGAACAACTGAAACTGGCACTTAGCAACTTGACCAGAGTTCTGTTTCTTCAGTGCAGGACTGGGTGGCTGCAAATGTTAAATGCTTTTATTTTATTTTTTATAATTGTGCCATTCATGAATCAACACACTTAACATTATGTTTAAACAGATTCCAAAGATTATGATGAACATATTGGATAAATTATCAACTTGTAGCCCTACATAAAACAGGCATTGCTAATCAGTCACAACATGTTTTTATTGGAAATGAAAGTTGGACGGTTTCTATAATCAGGCAGCCTATCGACAATGCCTGTTTTACACTGCAGGCGGCAAGTTGCAATCTACCCTTATGCTTGGTCATCCCTTGAAAGCTGAGATTATTGTCGATTGATGATGCGCACCTTAAAAGTGTACATGAACATCACTGTGAATGTTTAGGAGTTCCCTCGTAGAATGTTACCAAATAACATCAACATCAGAGAATGCAGTACCACCAGAAAATAAAAGGAGCCTCAACAGAAGCACCCAATCAACTATTCCATACTGATGAAGAGGAAAGAAGAGAAGGAAAATGAGTAAATAGCTCAGGAATCACAATGTATCAATAAGTTGAGAAGCAAACATTGATTTTAGTATTCAGAATAAAATATGTCATAACAGATAGAAGAGAAGATATGACATAGTAACCTCTGATGGAGGTTAACTTGCTTCGAGATCACAATTCAATCTTGATGACAGGAGGAATTCAAATTGAGAGTTTCTGACACAAAACGCTAAGGGGTAAAATTCAAATTTAACTGGGATGCAAAGACCCCACTGTATTTCCTTTCCATTGAAGTCATCTCTAGAGTTACAAAGTGACATTAAGTGGACCAATATGATGTGTGAGGAACCACAGTATGATTTTCCACCTTGGTAGTGCATTTGTTTTTAGAGATACAGCACTGAAACAGGCCCTTCGGCCCACCAAGTCTGTGCCGACCAACAACCACCCATTTATACTAACCCTACAGTAATCCCATATTCCCTACCACCTACCTACACTAGGGGCAATTTACAATGGTCAATTTACCTATCACCTGCAAGTCTTTGGCTGTGGGAGGAAACCAGAGCACCCGGTGAAAACCCACACGGGCACAGGGAGAACTTGCAAACTCCACACAGGCAGTACCCAGAATTGAACCCGGGTCCCTGGAGCTGTGAGGCTGTGGTGCTAACCACTGCGCCACTGTGCCGCCCCAAAACATAACAATTTCACTTTATGATGATTACAATTTATGATGCTCACCTGATGAATTCTGCAGGAGGGCTGAACAATTTTCAGGTACGGGCCTAATTAGAATACATAAAGAAATTGGGTTTTGATGAAAGGTCACTGACCTGAAACGATAACTCTGCTTCTCTTTCCACAGATGCTGCCTGGCCTGCTGAGTATTTCCAGCACTTGCTGTTTTGATTAAGAAATCGGGCTCTGTAGCACCCATTTTTTAGCCACTACACAGCCTCTTAATGCTCAACATGTAATCTAAGATGTGCATGCACACTTCTGATGGAAAGTGCACTGGATGTCAGCTTTGCAAAGGGATTTGCGTGTGTGCACTTAATAACTCCATCAGTAAGCAGAGCAGGTAGATTATGACGTCACTCAGTGTGCAACATTGTTTTGATACCAGTGCTGCAATTTTCGAATCCCCTACTCAAGCCTACAGCTTGCCTTCCCTTTGCAAAGCTGAACAAGATATTAAATGATATGAAGGGCCCCCACATCAGTAATATATAAAGGGATCATAAAATTCTTGCAGGTTAGCTGCTGCATTATTTCTTCTGGCTGCTGATGCAATTGCATATGTTTTTGGAGATTTCCTATACTTGCTGAAAGTTTTCATAATGTACAAGGAGTGGTCTGGCTGTGTTGAAATACTTTTTGTTGATCTAAAAGCTTGAGCTGAAAGGAGTTGCTACCAGACACAGATGGCCTGGTATGGCTTCCTCTGGAATTTGAGCATGACTGGGAGAATGAAGAGAAGCCAATGAAGAGCAGACTCACTGCTAGAAGAGGGAGGAGGAGGAGGAGGGGAGAATGTCTTTCAGCAGGAGGCCATAATTGCTAAGGGTGTTAAGGGAGCAATACTCTTACCTGAACTGCAGCAAGAACTAAAGTAAAATACTGAGGATGTTGGAAATCTGAAATAAAAACAGAAAATGCTGGAAAACACTCAGTAGGTCTGGCAGCATCTGTGGAGAGAGAAACAGAGTTAACGTTTCAGGTCAGTGACCTTTCATCAGAACTCAGGTTGGCATTCTTTTGAAAGGTCACAGACTTGAAACTTTAATTCTGTTTCTCTCTCCACAGATACTGCCAGACCTGTTGAGTGTTTCCAGCATTTTCTGTTTTTACTTCAGCAAGAACCAATGCTTGAGACATCTTTGCCTCACTGAAATATGCTAAATGCTGCAGCCAGAAACTGTAACCTCAAAGCAGGGCAAGGACTACATTGCCTGTGGCTGTCAAGGTGATTGGGGCTCCTAACCTTTATGCATCTGGCTCCTTTCATTCTGCAGCTGGAGAAATAAGCAACATCTCAGTTTGCAACACACTGCTGCATAAGGAAGATTACTGAGACACTCCATACAACAAGGGACAGCTTCACCTCATTCCCTCTTATCAGAGACAAGCAGGCAGATCGAGCACAAATTGAATTGCAGGCTTCGCCATGGTGCAGGGTGCCATTGACTGCACACATGAAGCTCTGCAGTGCCTCATGTGAACTTGGCCATTTTCCTGAACTGAACAGGATCCCACTCCCTCAATGTGCAGCTGGTGTGTGACCATAGGCAGTCAATACCCAGTATCCTGGCAGCTGTCACGATTCCTTCAGTCTGCAGCAGTCCGCTGTGCCAGCGGTATTTGAACCACTACAGCAAGTCAAAACCTGGCTACTGGGCGACAAGTGTTATCCACTCATTACATGACTCATGACTCTGGTCCAGAACACACTCACACATGCAAAGCAGGCATACAATGAGAGCTATGATGCCACAACGAATATCATAGTGTACATTATTAGCATCCTCAAGCAATGCTTCCACTGCCTGGATTGCTCTAGAGAAGCCCAGCAGTACTCAACTGAGTGGTTATCTAGATTTATGATAGCATGCTGCATGCTACACAATCTGGTCATTATGAGGGAACAGCCCTTGCCACCACCTATCTGGTGGGAAGCTAGGGAGCAGGTGCACGAGAAGGATGAGGAAATGCAGGAGGGGGCAGTGTTACAGGAAGTAGTGGAATAAGAAGAGGAAGGGAGGCTACAAAATTAATTAATAAGTGATGCTAGTATCCAGTCAGGCAGGTGTGGCTTAGTTGGTAGCACTCTTGCCTCTAAATTAGAAGATTATGGATTTAAGGCCCACTCCAGAAGCAATGAGCATAAACATTTAGGCTGACACTCCAATGCAATACTGAGGGAATACTGCACTGTTAGAGGTGCCATCTTTCATGTGAGATGTTAAACTGAGGCCCTGTCTGCACTCTTGTAAAATATACAATATACAATGGCTCTACTACAAAGGAAAAAAAGAGTAGGGGAGTTATCTTCATTGTTCCAGCCAATATTTATCTCTCAATCAACCATTACAAAAACAGATTATCTGGTCATTATCATATTGTTGTTTGTGAGAGCTTGCAGTGTGCAAATTGTTTGACGTGTTTCCTACTTTCTGACAAAAATTGCAACTACTAGAAAGTTCACATTTCAACCCAATTTATAAATTTGATCATGACACAAATGCATACAAAAATAAGCTAATTACCTTTGTGAATCCGCCTTCCATGTGCTTTTGCCTCTCCAGGGCTGTCATATGAGATGCTTCCCCAGTGGCTGCAGCATGGGTGATGGAAGGCTGCTGACCTCCAATTGAGGAAACTGCAGGTGGCCTTGGAGGGAGACCTCACACAGCTCGGAGTTTAGAAGGCCTGGCTTTAGACTGCACCATCTCAGCCTGGGTTGCAGAAGTCTGGTCTGGCTGACTGGCAAGCAACAGTAAGAGTACTGGAGGAGTGGCAAGGGTAGGACCATGAATGCTGTCGCCCTGAGAGAGAAAAGTAGGTTCATGCTCCATGGAGCCACTGCCACTCACCCGGGGCGGTGCTTACTAATCTGTTGGAGAACAGATTGCTGGACTGCTGCGTCATCCTGGAAGCAGTCTGAGCTTCCACTGCAGCACTCAAACCTTTGTTAGAAGCTATTGGGGCTGCAGTGGAAGCTGTGATATCATCCATCTGACACGGCATCATGGTGGGTTCCTTAGGTGTGTTGCTGTGGTTCACCACCTGTTCCATGCTAGAATAGATGGGCTCCAGCTCTGTGCAAAGCCCTGCACTAAGTTGATGCTGAACTGCCCCGTGATCACTGACATTGCACCCTCCAGCGAACTGACACATGTGTGATGCTTTTCCTCTGCCCTTGATCCTGTACATTTGTGCCCATTGTCTGACCATGTGCAGATTCTCTAAAATATAAGCAGTGTCAGTATTTGAGCTGGTGACTGCAACTGTAAAATCAAGTAATGGCTTCTCTTTATCTTCATTGTCCTCTTCCTCTTCCTCCGCTGACTGGAAAGGCTCCAGTTCTTGGATAAGGAAAGGGACAAAGATTAGGTTGTGGTGATGGGAGAGAAGAATGTAAGAAGTGCATGCATACTGTCATGCAGGCCCCCACCTGCCAAGCATGAGGCATATTAATTTTGCCACATGGACATTACATTTCAAACTGTTGTTTAATTGAAGAAAGGACTTGCTTTAAAAAATTGCCAAATCTTGGCTGGAAAGACATTTTCATATTAACAGACAGTGTTTTAAAGTACAAAGCAGCCATTCCTGGCACATTCAACCCACAATAGACTTTTGATCACCAGACATTGAAGGTGGGGCAGCTCGCATTCTAGGTTGACAGCTAAGATGATGAAATACACAAACGAACATGGTCAAACTAGCTAGTCACATGGCTAACCTGCTGGGCAACCTGAGTTTTTGAAATTGTACAAACAGTTTGAACTCAGAAAGTCTGTTTGCTCCTGAACCGAGAAGATCTCTCCTCTCTGCTCCCATCTCTTTCTCACAAGCCTCTGAATCCACTGAAGACACATGAACCCCAAGAAAGAAAAGTTTCCTACAGAGAACAAGATTTAAGAAGAATAGCGGGCCCCAACAAAAAGCAAGATCTACCTGCAATCAAGGACCCTACAGTGAGTTCGAAGAACCGTAACAAAAACTCTTCAGATAGTGCCTCAAACTTTTCTACTTTATTTTTCTTCTGCTCTTTTCTGTCTTTATTTGCATGTGTGTATTACGTATGCATGCTAGCATGGGTGCGTCATGTATCCGTAAGCGTTAACCGAATTAGAGTTTAAGTTTGGTAAATTTTGACTTTTCTTCTTTAAACCTAAGAAAGCATGTTTGTGATGGCTTCTTTGCCTTATAATTGGAAAGTGGTGAACAAGGATTCACCAAGGGGGAGTTAAAAACAGGGTGTGTTTAAAATTAAACCCTGTAAAGGTAAGACCAGGTGAAGGCTGAAAGGGAACCCTAGACCTCTTTCTCACCTGGTTATAACAATACACTGTCTGAAACTTGTGAGTTGGAAGAGATTGATGATTGAGGGAGAAGGGAGGTGAGAGAAGAAAGATTGTGTATGCAGATACCTCCCTCATCATGGATTGCATCACCCTTACCAAGGGCACACAATCTCAGTGATGCCCCAACTCATGATGGCCAGCTCCATCTCCTCCATGGGGATTTAAACATGCAGGTATGCTCGATCTCCTCCAGTTCTTTGATACAGCCTCCTGCTATGCAGCATGGGCGTCGCTGAGTGTTCTTCAATTTGTTTGAATGATGTAGTTGCCATGGCCGAATAGCTGCCAGTTTGTGCAAGCTGAGTTGTGAGTTTGAAGCTTGCAACAGTGCCAAGTGTGCGAGGGTGAGGTAAAGCAAATGAATGTTCAGGTTGAGTATTAATTGATAGAAATTTTTGATAGGCGTGTGATAGGGGTGTAGTAAATTAAGTAGTGGATAAGGCGAGTGATGCAGTTGGTAAGAGATGCCATTTAAAGATGAACTTACTCACCTTGATAACACGGATACAGAACATCGATCCTTTTATCCACCTCTGTCACCAAATTCTCCAATGCAGAACCTGAAAACATTAGTACATGTTCTCGTGCATGTTCAGCCATTGTTCAAGGTATCAGAGCACAGATTCAGTTTTTAAATAACTCCCAGCACTTCTTGCAACCACAATGCACATCCTGTTTAAGGGATGACGGCTACCTTTAAATAGCACTAGCCACTCACTATATTGAGCTCCTGCTGATGCATGCAGCCAATGAACAGCACTGGTAGCGTTTGCTGCATGCAGCAATCATGTAAAAGAGCAGGCAGCACCAAGTTACTGTGGTTAATAGCAGACTGCACTCCCATATCCCTTTCCTGGGGGTCAGCAAATTTTGCCTCCATAAAATTGCATAGAATGACATTGAATTCACAGCCCTTCCCAATTGGTAAATTGCCTCGGATTGCTAGTTTGATGTTTATAACTTGCAGTCACATATAAATGAGACCCTGATTTCAAACTTGCTTGACCTCAATGCAGTGACAATGGGCTGGTGACAGGTCTGTTTCACCATACATTGTGCACCAAAACTAAAGTCTGCCCCATGAACAAACATCCAGTATAAATCAACCAAATAATATTGTGAAAAGTTGTTTATGACATACTATTTAACTTGCAAGATTTCTGTGATGAATACTAGCGTTGTGAACCATTGGGCTGGATTTTATGTGGCTACCGCAGAGTGCAGCAGCGGCCGTAAAAAATGGCAGCCTGCACGCGTGACATTCACTCTGCGGAGCCGCCGCAATCTTAAATGCGAGAGCTCATTAACATGCCCGGGGTGAACCGCGCCCGCCCCCCATCCCCCGGCAACGGCGTCCAGCACCACTGTGCAGGTGCCGGAACCATTTTTAAAGGGCTTAGAGCTCTAAATGGCAGTTTGAATTTTTAAAGAGGCAGCGCATTTAAAAGTATTACAAATAATTTTAAAAAATATTTCCAGCTCATCTCCCAACCCCCCCCCCCAATAGCCTTATATGTCATTCCCGCCCTCTACTCCCCCCCAAAATACTCACCTTCAGTACCTGACCGTCACCCCCCACAAAGTTCAGAACCTTTGTCCTTTACCTCTTCCCATCACCCCCTCAACCAATCAGGTATGTTTGACCCCCTCCCCTCCTCCCCCACTGAGAAAATTACCTCCTTCCCCCCTCCCCACAGGTGTTGCGCCTCGTTTCCCTGGACGGGGATTCGAAGGTGCGGTAGTGCTGGTCGCCAGGATGAAGATCGCAGTGGCAAATCAGGTGGCAACGGGAACTTCATTAATGCAGGTAAGTTAATTTATTTAAATATGTAAATCGTGGTCCCATCGCCGAGCGGCAGTGGGGGCCGCCATGAGGCCTCTCCGCCTCCGTTGAGATTGGGACAGGCCCCGCCGGCGTCGAGGTTCATGGCAGGCCTCATCCGGGGCAATTTTCATCCCTCCCCAACAACAGTTCCTGACATCAGGGCCCCTATAAAATCCATCCTATTATCTTTCAGTAATGGAGTAAAAGTGAAAAAGGACTGTGCAAATGATAGATCTTGGGTACAAAATTTCAAAAATTTGTGTTTACATATACTAATGAAGTCCATAGTGCTATTTGAGGAACTAAAGTGTTCAGTCATAATAGTCAAGGAATAGTAAACAGCCTATAATGGTGAAAGCTAACTATCTTCTCATAAATATGCTTAAATAACTTGGCAGGATTATTATGAACTGTCTTATGAAGTAGAGATGTATTGGGACTCCAATCCCCTGCAGTGATACAATACTGATAAAAATATGAAAAGAGTTATAAATAATGTAAATTACAGGCTGTTATTATCACTCTACCAATTGCCATTTTTAAAAAGAGGATAAGATTTGAAAAGTTAAATTTTACACTTAAAACCTTACCAATGTTTAATGTTTGTTATGTGTTAGAAGTGATTGATCCGCCTGAATTTTTATGTATCTGTATGTGTGACAGAGAGGTATAAAAAGAGCAATAAAATGGTCAACATAAGGAGGGAAATGGGACTGATCGGATAGCTCTTTCAAAGAGCCAGCATAGACACAATGGGCTGAGTGGCCACATTCTGTGCTGTATGATTCCATGATTCAAAAAAATCTTGTAAGAATTGTACCATCATTTACATTTGAAGGAGTGAAAAGATCTTGAGTAAAAGTCTTGAATTTAAACATGCAGCAGAACCTTTTTCTTTAAAAAAAAGTTTTTTTTACCGTCACAGATATATTTGATTGGCAAAGCAAGGCACAAGTAAGTTCAGTCACCCTTGAATTTACACACACGGCAGTCCCAGCATATATACTGAGATCAAGCCTACTGGTTCCTTTCAGTGTTAATCCAGGGTCAAGGGATGACTATTGCCATTAGGGCACATATTTGGTGCCTTTCTTGCCACACAGATTGGAAACTACAGTGAGACTCTCGCATTCTAGCTTCTAGCTTTCTCCCTCGCACTCCCACTAGAAACCCAGAAATCGTCTATCAGGGGTATTTTAACAATTAAGAAAAAAATCCCCTTCCTCCTTATCTTGGAGGCATCAGAAAGCTGGAATGCTTCAAACTCCAGGTCTTTGAGACCAACAATGTGGCTATCCCAGCATGATGAGTCCCTGTCGTTGGCCCTCCCCCACCGAATCCACATCAATGGCTTTATTTGGGGTGGGTATGATAAGGGGAAAACTAAATCCCAGTCAAACGTGCAGCCAATCTAAAAAGGACAAGCAATATCAGGGACATCTTTTCAGTGTTATCATTTCTGATCTTAATTTAAAAAAGCAATCCCCAAAATGATGGAGCAGTTTACTTATTTAATATTGTAGAGAGAGCTGATGTACTCTATTGCTTTTTCATTATTTGTTTTTGGAATGTTGGTGTTGTTGGCAAGAGCACATTTATTGACCATTTCTAGTTGTCATGTAACGGTGGTGGTAAGCCTTCTACTGGAAATGCAGCTGTCCTTATTGTGATGGTATCCCGACATGATTTTAAGTCACAGTTCCAGAATATTGACCAATCAATGATGAAGAAAATTCAGTATATATGAGGGAAGTTGTTATGATTTGGAATGCCCTGTCTGAAAGGATGGTGGAAGCAGATTCAATAGTAACTTTCGAAAAAGAATTGGGAGTGGGACCAACTGGATAGCTCTTTGAAAGAGCTAGCATAGGCATGACAGATCAAATGGCTTCCTCCTGTACAGTGCAACTCTGTAATTGTATGATTCTATACCCAAGTCACATGATGTGCCACTTTGAATGGAACTTGAAGGTGAGAGTGTTCCCATGATTATGCGGTCTTTGTCCTTGATGGTAGAGGTCAGGGAGGAGGAAAGTGCTGTCAAAGTAACCTTACAAAGTTGCTGCAGTATATCCTGTAGATCTTACATACTGCAGCCATAGTACTTTGGTTATCAAAGGGTCAGTGGCAGGGGCACCAATCAAGTGGACTACGCTGTCAAGATGTCTGTCTTGAGTGTTGTTGTGACTGCACCTATCAGGCAAGTGGTAAATATTCCATCACTCTCCTGGCTTCAGCCTTGTGGAGAGGTTATGAAGGGTCAGCAGCTAAGCAACTTGTCATGGAGTATCCAACTCTTTCCCTGCTCTTGTGGCCACGACATTCATCTGGCTAATTAAGTTAAGCATCTGGTCAATGGTGATCCCTGAGATGGTAATGGTGAGGAACTTGGTGATAGTGTTGCTATTGAAGACTGGGGAAATGGCTAGGCTTTCTCTTATTTGAGAAAGCCTTTCACTGTTACTATGTGATGTGAATATGACCTGCCATTCACATTCACGAGTCTAAGCCTGGATCTTATTTAAGTCTTCCTGTACGCTGGCGTGCACTGCTTCATTATCAGATAAATTGTGAAAGGAAGAGATGTTTGTGGAAGAGACAGTAAACAACCCCACTCCTGACATTTCGATGGAGGGAAGCAGATGAAGATGGTTGGATTGAGAACACTTTCTTAATATCCTCCAACAACCATAACCATCAACCTTTATCTCAGGTATGACTCCAGTCAATTCAATGAAAGATTTTCCCCTGTGACACTTCCCCACCCCCCGCAATCCCCAACTGAAAGTTTTGCTATGGCTAATAGGTTGAATGCTGCCTTGATGTCAAGGGCAGCTACTATTATCTCTCCTCTGGCATTCAGTTCTCATATCCATATTTGGTTATGATTAAGCCTGGAGCTGAGTGGTTCTAGAAGAATCTGAACTGAACATTGATCAGTAGGATCTTGGTGAGTGATTGTCACTTGCTGATATCATTACTGACTCTTTCCATTACCTCACTGATGATTGGGAGGAGGCGGTTAGGGTGGTAATTGGTCGGGTTAGATTTATCATTATTGTTTTATTATGGATGGATAGACCATACCTAATATCCACAAGATTGGGTAGATACCAGTGTTATAGCTGTCCTGGAATAGCTTAGCGAGGGGAATGGTTACTTCTGCTGTGCAGGTTTTCAGCACCACAGCTGGGAGTAAACTTTGATGGGATTCATAATTTGCATTATATTTACTCCAAATTCTTATACGTTTCACCATAAATTACCAAAAGTAGTGACAGAAATTAATTAAGCCATAAAAAAGCAAACAAAGCACAAAGAGTCATTTCTAAAGGGGTAGAATTAAAAGGCAGAAAGGTTATGTTAAACTGTATCTAACTTTGGTTGGACCACACTTGGAGTACTGCGAACAGTTCTGGTCTCCATATTATGAACAGGGTATAGAGGCACAGTGAGCCTTGCAAAATAATTTCATTTTGATGAGACCATGGCTGAGAGGATATATTTATTAGGAAAAGCTAAACAGATTGGCCTCTTTTTTCTCAAAAGAGAAGACTGAGGGGTTACCGAATAGAGGTCTTTAAGATTATGTTATGGAAGTGATTTTTTTTTTTGTCAAAATATTTTTGAGGAATTCATAGTCAAACTGAATAAATGTTGGACTAGTTTTTTTTCCAGAGAGTAATCAAGAGGGCACTGAAAGAACTAGTTTGGCAACAACATATACTGGTTGTCATATGACTCAAGTTAAAAATAGAACAGAAACCCAGTTAACAGGGGAAGATGTGGGCAGAGAAGTCAGTAACATCCCTTGATTGGACAAGCCAGCAGCAGCAGCATGCAACTGAGAGGGCAGAAAACTCACAAGTTTTTGCTTGTACGGTCAGTGTGTTTTACCTTCTGGAGTGAGCGGCTGATAAAGTTGGCCTGTTGCTGGAGAAATAAAGGAAGGAGAGAAGACTACAACCCAGCTTGCTTTCCAGCATCTCTAAAAGACCCTGAGAAGTCTGCTGTGTCGATTCATCTCATCTCCTGTCTTTGAAGAAAAGACTGCTGAATTAATTCTCAACGCTGCCTGTTACGACCGGATGAGGAAGGGGTGTCAGGCTTCCCTCTCGCCCCTTTCCTGTTTTGGCCATAACAGGGTTTAACTTTTTAAAACACAGTGTTTTTAGCTTCACCTCAGTTAGTCCTTGCTCACTGCTTTCTAATTGTAATTGTAAATGTACAAATCAGACTTTCTTAGGTTCAAACAGGAAAGATGTAAGTTTATTAACCTTAACACTCTAACTCAGTTCAAATTACTAAAAATATGCAATGCAACCATGCTAGCATGCATATGCAATAAACACAAGCACAAATAGATACGGAGGATGAGAAAGAATTAAAGGGGGAGGGTTTGGAGTAGTAAATGGAATTCAGTTACTGTTTCTGGTTTGGATGTAAAGATCATGATTGGAGTTGAGTCTTGCAATTCTCGTTGGATCCCAGTGCACACTTTCAAACTTGTTTCACTGGTACCTGAAGGCTGAAGAAGTCTTCTTAAGCTGCTTCCGTGAGTCCCTGGAACTTTGTTGGAGAGAGAGAGAGAGAGAGCGAGGGGTGGGGGGGGGGGGGGGGGGGGATGCTTTCTTCTTGAAGTTCAATTGCAGTCTGCCCCAAACCTTTCTGTGAGGCACAATTCAATCAATTCCCAGGTTGGCCAGCAGGTTAGTCATGTGACCAGCTCTTTGTTTGAAACAGCATCGCCTGTGAGGGTTGTTCTTTCATCAAAGCTTACTAGACGCACTCGGTTGGGGGGGTTTGTTGGGGTGGTGGAGTTCTGGCTCTTACACAGACAATGGCTCCCAATGTCTTTTGATCATCGCTATTGACAAAGCCAATCTAGCTAATTGAATCAGGGAACACTTCCATTGTCTCTCTATGCAACTGTCTCTCAGAATGCAAATGTGCAATTGTTCAGCTCTGTGGTCTTTTTAAACAAGTTATGTTCAATGTCCAGTAAAAGTTCAAATAGTGTTCCATATGACAAAATTGATATGTTTCCATTTGGCACGTGTGGTTTCGTCACACCACCCAAAAAGAGCTGTTCTAAAAGATCCCAGTGACCTGTTTACATGTACACAGAGGATAAACTATATGCCAGTTTTGGAACAACATATCCCATCTGCTGTTTTCTTCAAAAATGAGCAAATAATCAGCTCTGAATTTAAAAAAAATCCCATTTATTTTTCAGGTTAACTGGTGTATGTGTGTTTGTGTGTGTGAATGTGAGGGGCTAAGGTGAAAATCTGTGTGTTTCTGCATCAGTTCATTACTGGTTAAGACTTGTTTTATAATAAACTGATAATTTTGTTGTTTATTACAGAAACCTGGTTAGTGTGTTTTATTCTGGGAAAAAAGAGTATATGATTGACAGCATCAGTAAGTGCGAAAATTTAAAATATATGTTGTGACCTGTGGAGAAGTGGGACTACAATAAACAGTGCACTCCTCCGGCTTCAGTCGTAACAATTATGAATGAGTTTGATAGGGTAAACATTGAAAAGATGTTTGCACTTGTAGTGAGACCAAAACTAGAGGTCATAAATATAAGACAGTCATAAATGAATCCAATAGGGGAATTTGGGAAAAGCTTCTTTATCGAGAGCTTGGTTAGAATCTAGAATTCTGTACAACAAGGAGTAGTTGAAGCTAACAACGTAGATGCTTTAAGGGGAAGCTCGAGAAGCAGGGAGAAATGAATAGAAAGATATGCTGATAGGGTTAGATAAAGCTAGAATGTTCGTGTGGGGCATAGGCATAAGCATAGAATAGTTGTGCAGAATCACCTGTTTCTGTGCTGTAGTCTCTATGGGCTGGACTTTGTTTAGGAGACAGGGCTCCTGACGCCCAAAAAGCCGGGGGAAACCCTGCATCTGCATTTTGGCGCCCGCCCCCCCCCCCCCCCCCCGCTAAAAGAACGATCCTCCGGTGTCTTAAAATGTAAGGTTCGGGGGCAGGATCGCCATCCCTTTAAAGACTGGAATCCCGCCTCCATGAGCTGCCAGTCAATCAGAAGGCCGGCAGCTAGCAGTATCGGTAGTGACACTGGGAGGAGTGGCCATTGCTGCCACTGCAGAGGCCACAGACCCAGGCACAGTGGTGGAAACACGGAGAAGAGGTAGGTGAGGCGGGGTCGCCAGAGCCAGTCCGGAAGGCCCTGGTGAGGTTGGGCTGGGAGGTGGTCTTGCAGTCCAGGGGGAGGGGATTCCTGGGATGTAAATTGGTTCTCAGTGGAGGTCTTCCATGGGTCACAAATTGCCCATGGAAGAGGGAACCCCCCCTCACAAGCCCACAGGGAGGGTGCTAAGTATTACAAAAGCATCCTCCCTGCATAGCGGAGGCCCTCCCTGCCACTGGTAAGATGCCAGCGGTGGCAGGATGTAGCCCTCATTGGCTGCTAATAGGCCACTTAAGGGCCTCAGTTGGCCTCTGGGGGGAAGGCCAATGTCGGCCTATCCTGCCCCCAGGGAGATCGCTGGGCGATGGGGAGGCGATGGGCCCTCCACCCTGCCACCTGTCACGATACTCCATGCACCCCCCCCCCCCCCACCGCCTCAGATCCCACCTTGGGTGGGCCCATAAAATCCAGCCCTATATAATTCTATGTAATAAAGGAAACATAGAAGGAACTGTAAAGTGGACTGTTTAAAACTGTATCTGGAATAGAAATAAAATCTGGTTAAAACAGAAAGGAATAACCTGGAATAAAAACAAGAAATGCTGGAAATACTCAGCAGGTCTGGCAGCATCTGTGGACAGAGAAGCAGAGTTAACGTTTCAGGTCAGTGATCCTTCATCAGAACTGGCAAAGGTTAGAAATGTAAGGTTTTAAGCAAATAAAGCAGGTGTGGGGCAAGAGATAACAAAAGGGAAGGTGTTGATAGGACAAGGGCACAGAATAGCTGACCAGAAGGTCATGGAGCAAAGGCAAAGGGTATGTTAACGGTGTGCTGAAAGACAAAGTGTTGTGCAGAGAGGGTGTTAATGGACAGAAAAATGAAAAGCCCTGGCCCAAAGCACAAACATGAAAGAAAACAGAGAGCAGGCACATGGTAAAAAAAAATGAATGATGAAACAAACTAAAATAAACAAATCAAAAATAAAAAATAAATTAAAAATAAACAAAGTGATTCTTGACAACGCAGCCAGTGGGAACGTCATCCGCCTGCGCCAACCTGCGCACATGCGCAAACGGGCTCCTGCTCTCTGCGTGTGCACTGCATTCCGCATTGCCAGGACCAGATGGCGCATGCACAGATGACATCATCACCTAAATTGCCAGGATTGGTACACGCATGCCCAGATGACGTCATCTCATAACGCGGAAGAGAGAGCAAGCGGACAATCGGGGACACAGCGGGCTGTGGGGGGGGAAGCGGAGAGAGAGCGGGGGGTGGGTGGGTGGGGAGAAGCGGGGAAACAGAGGGGGAAGTGGGGAGAGAGCGGCCGAAGACCTTGGTGGCGGCGGGTGCGCCCTCCCCCTGCCTCCCCGCCCGTTCTCTCCGGCAATTCCCCCCTCCCCCTCGATCTCCCGCTCTCTCCGGCCATTCCCCCCCACCGCCCGCCCTCTCCGGCCAAACCCTACCACCCCCCCACTCCGCCGCCCGCTGTCGCCGGCCATTCCCCAGCCAGCTGATCTCTTCGGCCATTTCCCAGCCAGCCAATCTCTCCGACCATTGTGTGCTGCCATGTGTTTACGTTGCCTTTGTGTGATTATTTGAGCAGCGCCATCTTTAATCCTGGCAGCTGCCTGAACATCTCAGACTGTGACTTTTTAGTTGAACGGGCTGCATTTGCGCATGTGTCAGTGCAGCGCCACCTAGTGGTTGCATTGTCAGCAAACGCAGCCAAAAATAAAAGGGGGGCTGTCATTTTCTGAAATTATTGAACTCAATGTTCAGTCCAGCAGGCTGTAGCATGCCTAATCGGTAAATTAGGTGCTGTTCCTCGAGCTTGCGTTGATGTTCACTGGAGCACTGCAGCAAGCCCAGGACAGATATGTGGGCATGAGAGTAGGGGCATGTGTTGAAATGGCAAGCAACCGGAAGCTCGGGGTCATGCTTTCGGACAGAGAGGAGGTGTTGCACAAAGCGGTCACCCAATCTGCGTTTGGTCTCCCCAATGTAGAGGAGATCACATTGTGAGCAGTGAATATAGTATACTAAATTGAAAGATGTACAAGTAAATCGCTGCTTCACCTGAAAGGAGTGTTTCGGGCCTTGGATAGTGAGGAGGGAGGAGGTAAAAGGGCAGGTATAACAGCTCCTACAATTGCATGTGAATGTGCCGTGGGAAGGGAATGAGGTGTCGGGAGTAATGGAGGAGTGGACTAGGGTGTCAAGGAGGGAAAGATCCCTTCGGAATGTTGACAGAGGAGGGGCGGGGAAGATGCGTTTGGTAGTAGTATCATGCTGGAGGTGGCAGAAATGGCAGAGGATGAACCTTTGGATATGGAGGCTAGTGGGATTGAAAGTGAGGACAAGGGGAACCCTGTTGCGATTCTGGGAGGGAGGGGAAGGGGTGAAGGTAGAGGTGCGGGAAAAGGGCCGTACATGGTTGAGGGCCTTGTCAACCACAGTGGGGAGGAATCCTTGGTTGAGGAAAAAGGAAGACATAACAGAAGCGCTGTCGTGGAAGGTAGCATCATCAGAGCAGATGTGTCAGAGACGGAGAAATTGGGAGAATGGAATGGAGTCCTTACAAGAGGCAGGGTGTGAAGAAGTGTAGTTGAGGTAGCTGTGGGAGTTGGTGGACTGATAATGAATATTAGTAGACAGCCCATCCCCAGAGCTGGAGCCAGAGAAGTCGAGGAAGGGAAGGAAGTGTCGGAGATGGACCATGTAAAGGTGAGAGAAGGATGGAAATTGGAAGCAAAGGAATAACCTGGTTTGGTTTACAAACTGCAGATCAGATAAAAAACCTGTACTTTATATTGTAAGAGGGTTGGCTCACATATTTGTGAAAAAAATGGCTGGAATTTTACATTGGGCAGGAGGTCCCGCCCAAAGGCTGAAAATTCAGTGGTGAGCCTGCCTCTGCCGGGCCTGGGGAACCGTGCTGCGATTTTTCTCGCCCCAGGCCCTAAATTGGCCTTGGGCAAGACTTCCACTTCCTTGAGCCAGGAAGTCCCGCCTAATAGAGCTGCCGACAATCAGCAGCTCTTAGTCCCAGCAGCGCCACTGGGAGTGGTGGCCACTACTGGGATTACATCCAGCTTCAGCAGGAAGAGGAAGGACAGCTCCTGAAAGATGATAAATTTTTGGGGCCTTGCCGGGGACAACTGGCCAGGCCCTGGCGAGGTTAGGGGGGGTGGAGAAGTGTTGTGCATTGGGGGCAGTTGGGGCTACAGGGGCAGCTTTCCATGGGGCGCAAGGTGCCCGATCAGGAGGGGCCCCCCCCAGCCCATAAGAGAGTCACCAGATTTCACAGGGAGGGTTCTTTGGGCCTTTGCCATCCAACCGCTGCCAGTAAAATACAGTGGTGGTGGCAGGAGGCCCTTAAATGACTGTCAATTACTCACTTAAGGGCCTTGATTAGCCTGGGGCGGGAGGGCCGTTTCTTGCCGCTGCCCCACCTCCCCCCCCCCCCCCCCCGCCTACCTCTCAACTTTACGGCCTCCTCCCATGCCTCCACCTCCCCCCTCCCCATCCCAGCACCACCAGCCCGCTCGTTGAAGGGCCGTAAAATTCCAGCCAATGCCTATTTTCCAACAGACAGCTTATTCCTCCTTGTTGTTGACAATGTGGGCCTAGTCTCAAGAAAAGCGACTCTGTGACAAAATAAAAGCAATTATTTTAACCACGTCTGCTTGATATCCTTGATCATGAAGGAGGTATGCCTGCGTAGAAAGAAAGGTGCTAAATACATATTGTTCAGAATGGAAATTCCAAAATGGAATATGTGTGCGAAAATACCGAAGGCAAGCAATTTTCCCTTGCTCCTTCAGGTGCGAAAGATCTTCCGAGGTGGCCGAATGGTGTCTTGAGCTAAAATGCTGGTTTAGCATAAGTTTCGTGCAAGATGCCACCTTGGTTAAGCAGTTGAAGGTTACATTCGGAACGAGTGCCCAGCAGATCATAAGGGGCTGATTGCCACTTAAATTGCCTGCTGGAGCTCACTAAGGCTGCTACATAGCATTTTGGTGGATAGAGCTTGACTTGATGTCCTCTCCTGACATTGACCAGTGGATTGGGAGCGAACAAGTCATTGCAGAGGATTTTGACAGCTACTTAAAGATATATTACCTTTTACTGTTGACTTGCTGCTGGAAGTTTGAAGAAGAGTTTTGAAACAAATCGGAGACTTTCTGGGACACTTTGTCAAGACTTCATCAACACTCAATCAAGATTCATTCTGGAAATGCTCTGAGGACTTCATCTAAAAAGAGTGAGTGCTGTGCTACTCTACCTTAATGGACACTTTATAGGAATCTCCCAGAGAAAGGGAGTGCGTGGGCATCAGCATCTTGCAAGTGTCCCCTTGGTCTGCAGGAGGAATGGAAGGGGGACATGAAGCCAGGCACAGCACATCAGCTGCTGCAGAAGAGAGGTACAGGAGGGTGAGGTGGACTTCCCCCCACACTGCCCACCCCTTCCAACCCCTGCTTGCGGGTCCAGGACGTGCCTCCTCCTCTGGACCTCGCAGGAGCTCCAGTGCTGCATCCAAGAATCTGTGCGCCCTCTCACTTTGTCCCCGAGCCATTCTGAAACATGCCTCTGTGTGCCAGCCAGCCCACTCCACACCTACAATGGAAGCGGGTGAGTGGAGTCTATGGGCTTGATTTTCACTCCAGGGTCAGATCCGACACCTGGATAATTTCTGGGTCCTGACCCTACACCTCCACTGTGTCACTCACGTGAAGCTATCTTGAAGTGCTAATGGCCTGATTGGGCAGGAGATGAATGCCTCCAGGAAGTGGGAGCTGCTGACCTGGTGCAAGAGGCAAAGGCAAGAGGCAGCCATGATGGGGCCTGCCATTGCTTTGCCGAGGAGAACAGGCAGCTCCTCAGAGGAACAGCACCAAATATTAAATGGAACGGAGGCAAAACGGCCAAAGGTACTTCACACGTCCCTGTGCAGGAGACTGGGGTTCCCAAACATTTTAAGCTTTTAAAAAAAGATACTTTCCCATTGCCTCCTCAGCAAACCTGCCATATGTGCAATTATGTGCACCAGGTTGTTTGGGTTCACCAGAACCCAGTTCTGCAATTGAGCTGCCTGCCTTTCCGGCCCATTAACAAGCTCCTAAAGGAGCTAAATGTGCCCTTAATTGGAGGCAAGTGGTTTCCCCATTGAAAATTGCAGCCTGATCTTCAAATTGCATTTGCTCTGGCTCCTGACCCCATGGCCCTTTGAAAATCCAGCCCTATATTTATTGCTCCACAATAATTGCATTTTACCAGCATTTGAGTACTAAAGCTTTTAACACCACCAAGCAAGTTCAAATTATGGTTATCAGCAAGTAGGACCAAAATCCAGACTTTCAAACAGGTAATGTCTTTTAGCACTGCACTCAATTAACACCTATTTTCAGCCTTGCACCAGTGGAGCTTATTCAAGGAGCAGCTACTGCATGTCCTTGATAAGTATGTACCTGTCAGGCAGGGAGGAAGGTGTCGAGCGAGGGAACCGTGGTTTACTAAAGAAGTTGAAGCGCTTGTCAAGAGGAAGAAGAAGGCTTATATTAGCATGAGACATGAAGGCTCAGTTAGGGCGCTTGAGAGTTACAAGCTAGCCAGGAAGGATCTAAAGGGAGAGCTAAGAAGAGCAAGGAGAGGACACGAGAAGTCATTGGCGGATAGGATCAGGGAAAACCCTAAGGCTTTCTATAGGTATATCAGGAATAAAAGAATGACTAGAGTTAGATTAGGGCCAATCAAGGATAGTAGTGGGAAGTTGTGTGTGGAATCAGAGGAGATAGGGGAAGTGTAAAATGAATATTTTGCGTCAGTATTTACAGTAGAGAAAGAAAATGTTGTCGAGGAGAATACTGAGATTCAGGCTACTAGGCTAGATGGGATTGAGGTTCACAAGGAGGAGGTGTTATCAATTTTGGAAAGTGTGAAAATAGATAAGTCCCCTGGGCCAGATGGGATTTATCCGAGGATTCTCTGGGAAGCCAGGGAGGAAATTGCAGAGCCTTTGTCCTTGATTTTTATCTCGTCATTGACGACAGAAATAGTGCCGGAAGACTGGAGGATAGCAAATGTTGTCCCCTTGTTCAAGAAGGGGAGTAGAGACAGCCCTGGTAATTATAGACCTGTGAGCCTTACTTCGGTTGTGGGTAAAATGTTGGAAAAGGTTATAAGAGACAGGATTTATAATCATCTTGAAAAGAATAAGTTCATTAGCGATAGTCAGCACGGTTTTGTGACGGGTAGGCCGTGCCTCACAAACCTTATTGAGTTTTTCGAGAAGGTGACCAAACAGGTGGATGAGGGTAAAGCAGTGGATGTGGTCTATATGGATTTCAGTAAGGCGTTTGATAAGGTTCCCCACGGTAGGCTATTGCAGAAAATACGGAAGTATGGGGTTGAAGGTGATTTAGAGCTTTGGATCAGAAGTTGGCTAGCTGAAAGAAGACAGAGGGTGGTGGTTGATGGCAAATGTTCATCCTGGAGTTTAGTTACTAGTGGTGTACCGCAAGGATCTGTTTTGGGGCCACTGCTGTTTGTCATTTTTATAAATGACCTGGATGAGGGTGTAGAAGGGTGTGTTAGTAAATTTGCGGATGACACTAAGGTCGGTGGAGTTGTGGATAGTGTCAAAGGATGTTGTAGGGTACAGAGGGACATAGATAGGCTGCAGAGCTGGGCTGAGAGATGGCAAATGGAGTTTAATGTGGAAAAGTGTGAGGTGATTTACTTTGGTAGGAGTAACAGGAATGCAGAGTACTGGGCTAATGGGAAGATTCTTGGTAGTGTAGATGAACAGAGAGATCTTGGTGTCCAGGTGCATAAATCCCTGAAGGTTGCTACCCAGGTTAATAGGGCTGTTAAGAAGGCATATGGTGTGTTAGCTTTTATTAGTAGGGGGATCGAGTTTCGGAGCCACGAGGTCATGCTGCAGCTGTACAAAACTCTGGTGAGACCGCACCTGGAGTATTGCGTGCAGTTCTGGTCACCGCATGATAGGAAGGATGTGGAAGCTTTGGAAAGGGTGCAGAGGAGATTTACTAGGATGTTGCCTGGTATGGAGGGAAGGTCTTACGAGGAAAGGCTGAGGGACTTGAGGTTGTTTTTGTTGGAGAGAAGGAGGAGGAGAGGTGACTTAATAGAGACATATAAGATAATCAGAGGGTTAGATAGGGTGGATAGTGAGAGTCTTTTTCCTTGGATGGTGATGGCAAACACGAAGGGACATAGCTTTAAGTTGAGGGGTGATAGATATAGGACAGATGTCAGAGGTAGTTTCTTTACTCAGAAAGTAGTAGGGGCGTGGAACGCCCTGCCTGCAGCAGTAGTAGACTCGCCAACTTTAAGGGCATTTAAGTGGTCATTGAATAGACATATGGATGAAAATGGAATAGTGTAGGTCAGATGGTTTCACAGGTCGGCGCAACATCGAGGGCCGAAGGGCCTGTACTGCGCTGTAATGTTCTAATTCTAATTCTAATATAACCCCCTTAGTTTGTCATGGGAATTGTAGAGGAAGTGCTCTGCCTTTATCTCGGTGGCTTACACCTATAAAATTTCTCAAAGGGTGAGGCCATCTCTTTGCAAACTGAAAATAGTATTATTGCTGGCAATGTGAACTGAAAAGAGATTTTTTTTTTAACGTTCAGAAAGGAAATTTTAGATCCAATTTTAAAAATATTTGCAGCTTTGAAAATCATTACTAACATTCCTCCCATATATGTAAAATCTGACATGTTTGTTCGTGTTTTACACATGCACAAACATCATTTTAATACCTCCTGGGATTATTTCCTTTTAACTCTCATGCACCACCAGTTACATGCTGCTTTCATTCTCATTTTTAGATCATTTCTCAAGGATCTAAAATATCAGATATTTATAATATTCCAAAGCAATAATTTTCCTGTATCAGGTACTGGTTCGAGATCAGTATCCATTTATACTGACACAAAACCAGCAATCCCCAGTTATACTGCCAACTTCATGTCTCTATCTGGTGAAAACAGAACTCACATCACCAGCAGTCAAATCTCAGATACATTTTAATATTAGCAAGGAGGCCTTAAGTGGTCAGCTCTTTGCTGATATTAAAAAAATTAAAATTAATTTTATAAAATGTCTAGCCAGCCGCTTTGACTGCCTTGGACAATTTTGCCAAGCATCAGTTGGAGTTATACTGGAACCATTGTGATGGTGCAGCAGTGTAAAGACTTCTTTCTGCAGGTGACTTGAGTAAATTGAACATATTTTAAGTTACCATGAACTTGAGACACTTTTGCATTGAAACAAAATCTGTGGTCCCTGCTGCTTTGGGTGAGTCTGGTGATTTTTTTCCACTGCCTCTCAGATCCAATATGCGATGGCAACAACACTTTGCATTTATATAGTGCCTTTACATCGCAAAATGTCCCAAGGCTCTTCACAGGACCGTTATCAAACAACATTTGACACAGAGCCACATAAAGAGATATTTGGACAGATGACCAAATGTTTGGTCAAAGAGGTAGGTTTTAAGGAGTGTCATAAAGGAGGAATGAGAGGTAGGGAGATGGAAAAGTTTAGGGAGGAAAATCCAAAGCTTAGGACCAAGGCAGCTGAAGGCATGACTGTGAATGGTGGAGGGATTAAAATCGAGAATGCTCATGAGGAGAGCAGAGAACGTGGGGTTTTGTAGGGCTGGAGGAGATTACAGATACAGGGAAGTCAATGGAGGCATTTGAAAATAAGGATGAGAATTTTAAAACCGAAGTGTTGCTTCACTGGGAGTCAAAGTAGGTCAGTGAGCACAGAGGTGATGGGTTAACAGGAATGGGTGCAAGTTTGTATACAGTCAGCAGAGTTTGGATGAACAGAAGTTTACGGGAGATAGAAGATGGAAGACTAGACAGGAGACCATTGGAATAGTCATGTCTGGAGGTAACAAATGCACAGATGAAGGTCTCAGCAGAGATGGACTGAGGCTTACAATGCACTCTTTAGTGGCTGGCAGTATCAAAGGGGTCAATTTTAAATTTTGGGCAACCAAATGATGGAGCTGCTGGTTGGTTGCCTGTATCTGCAGTGAAGACTGTTATTTTACTGGGCTAGTAATCCAAAGGCATGCACTGACAATCCAGAGAGCGAGTTCAAATCCCACCATGGCAGGCTCAGAATCTGAATTCAGGGAATGAACAATCTGGTATCAGTAAAAGTGGCCATTCAGCTTTCGGATTTGTTGTAAACATTCAACTAGTCCTTCAGGGATGGAAACCTGCCATCCTTACCAGGTCTGGCCTCTATGTGACTCCAGTCTCACAACAATGTGGTTGACTCTTCAAATTTGCAGGATGCACAGTCTGACCCATTCTAACCTAAAATGGAAATTGGAGCCTTTGGACTACAATCCAATTTTAAAAGGAATCTATTGCTTGAAGCAGGGACCCAGTGGCAGGCCCATTTCAAAATGTCACTGGTTGCAATGTTGAGGTTAATGGGGTGGTATGGCTATTGACCCCATTTTGAGGCTGTTAACACCTCATTAGATAAAACACAGTCGACCCCACAGACTCTTTCCCACAGCCACACTAGGACTGAACTGGAAGATAATGTATTGAAGAGACTAATGATGAGTGTCATTTGGGCTTAATTACAATTGGCAAAAAATCTAATCCACTGAGGCAGAAATAAAGGGCAAATTGAAAAGATATATAGTGATGTAATTTGAAGTGTGCAGCATTCTCGTTCCTGTTGCCACTGGTGATAAGCTTTCTATTGCACACAACAAAAGTACTGTGAAGGTGTAACAATGTTAATTAAACAGTCTAACAACCCATTTTGTTAGCAAGTCAGACTCAGATTTTCTCCTGTCATTAACTGAAGCAAAATGATTCACTGAGTTCCAAAGAGGTGAAAGGTATGTGTTATGGTCAGGTGGGGAGGGGTTTAAGGGCTTCCCTTTTTCCCTCTCCCTGTTTGAACATAACAGGTTTAATTTTTAATCAAAGTGGATGTACTGGCCAATTCAGGAGGTGTTTGATTACTTACTTGCTATGATCATAACAAGAACCAATCGGGCAGGTTTTCTTGAGTTTAAAAAATAACGAGATTAACTTTATTGTACCTAAACCAAACTAATAAAAATAACAAACTACATGCCAACTTTCACTCACACACACACTAGAGGTTTACACACACATAGATATGTTACAGGGCTGAATTTTACGCTGCCCCAGCGGGTTGGATGGTGGCATGGGGACAACATAAAATTGAGCGGGAGGCTCTGGGAGGCCTACCCACTCTGCTCCGCCTCTGATTAACTTTATGGCAGTCAGGTGGTGATGGGAAATGGCCAACTCGCCTGAGGCCAATCAGGGCCACTTAGCGCCCACTTAAGGGCCCTTGCCCGCCTCCATGGATATTTTACCCGTGGCAAGTGGGTGTGCTGGGGACATGAAAGACTGCCCAGCGATAGCTGCTGGCCTTTTCGAGCGTTGCGGGGGGGCAATGGCAATCGGGCACAGGGTGCCCAATTGAAGGACGCTCCCTCCTCCTAACCCACCCCGGGACCCAAGACGCTCCCCCCCACCACCCCCAAACAACTACCCTTGCCTCGCCGCCATGATCGACCACCACCACCACCACCCCCCCCGGCGAGGCAAGCCCAACTTACCTGAGGTCCTGGCTCCATGGTGTTGGCTGGGCTGCAGTCCCAGCAGTGGCCACTGCTCGCGGTGCTGCCTATGGGACTAAAAGCTGCCGGCCAGCTGATTGGCCGGCAGCTTAATGAGGCAGGACTTCCTCCCTCAAGCGGGTGGAAGTCCCACCTCGGGACAATTAAAGCCCAGGGATTCGTAAAATGTGGGATGGATCCCCAGGCTAGGCGGAGGCGGGTTTGCCACCGACTTTTACGTCAGTGGCGAATTCCCATCCGCCTAGAGTAAAATCCATCCCACAGAGTGGGGAAAGGTAGATTGGTTGAGTTAGAATCCATAGAAAAAAGGGGTATATCGTCTGTGGGGTTTGTTGATTCAGCTGAATTCGGTAGTCCTGAGGCTTTTAATTTGAAGAGGTAGATGACTAGTTTGGTGGGTCTCTTGGAGACAGCGATGCAGATGATTTCCCCCAACGGTGTTTCGGATTGTAGCCGGAGTATGCAAAGTTGGTCAGTCAACAGGCAGAGTTCAAAGCTTTTAAGCTGAAATGGAGAGAGAGAGAGAGCCCCACTTGGGTCTGCGCGTGTCAGAGTCCAGAAGCTTCTCCTTACTACGCAGAGAAACACAAGCTTAAAACCACAGATGGGGAGGGGCTTGTCACATGACAATCACCCAGTGATTCAAACATGGTGGCAGTATTTCTCTTCTTGCTAAAAAGAACTTGTAATTCCCTTAAACTTCTTGGGTCTCAGTTCTTGCTGGATGAGCAGCTATTTCATCTCCCACCTCACAGGCCTTGCAATGTAGGATGCAGTGCTGCAAATTAGGTGGCCATCCTAAGCTGCCAGCAAAGTCATCCATCATCTGTTCTCCCTGAAATTTCGTTGAAAAATATAAATTCAGATCTCCAGTCAGTGGGTTAAAGAAAATTATCATTCAAGAAAGCGAGTTGGCGTGACATATATTTTAGGTTGATTTTACCTTATCTCACCTGGTGCTAACAGGGTGGTAACAGCCTTAATGTGTTGCCAGTAGCTCAACATCCTGCTATGCTGGCTCCCTTCAGGGCAACCATTTTGTGCTCTCTAGCTCGCCGGCTAGATGTAAATGAGCTAGGCCCTCAAACTTGAGGCTGCCTTTTTGCCGCAGAAACAGACAATTGGCCAAAACGTCAGTCGGCCAAAGGTCAAAATCAGTTCCCTTGAGTTTCATATTTTTGTGAAAGAATTCATGAAAAAGAAATTGGATGAGTCAAAAAGTCATAACTCAGAGCAGGGATAACACCAAAGCCAGAAATATTCTCAAAAATATAGTGACATTTGACAGAAGCAAAAGATGCAGAGAGTGAGAGCAAGTGGCTCAATGATTGCAAAGGTTGGCCTTGTATTAAACATTTAGCAAGTTTGAACAAGGATGGAACTGCAATTCCATTATTGACTGCTGCAGGATGAAAGGTGGCTATGATCGTCCACTCCATGATTGAGAAGGACAAGTGGTCGAGCAAGTCCACACATTCTGGGGGTTTTTGTATTTATTGTATTATATTGTGCCACTCACTGTATAAAAACATCAAATAAGCTTTGAGTAAAGCCTTCACTTTTACAACTTGGACAAAGGATGAAAAATACATATAAATAGAACAGAGCAGTCAGCACTAAGTGGCCTTTCATGTGACAATCTTCTGAGGAATCACATGGAAAGATAATTCCAATAAAAGCTGCCTGCTAACTTTCTCATGAGCCTGCTGTGATATGCCATTTGCAGCCAATTCCACTTCCATCCCCTCCCCTCCCCAATCACACATAATTGATATCTGGAGCTCAGACACTGCTTCCCATGTACAGAACTTCAAACCTTCACAGTCCTGTGGTCATTTAACAAATGCCTATAAACCACAGGTGGGCTGAAAAATTTAATGGTGACCTTGTTTTCAGGTGCTAAACAGGTATCTAAATTTATAATATTATGAGCTGGACGCTTGCCAACCACCATATTGGTATAGGCAAAAATATGTGTCCAGAGCTCATGCTTGAAACAGGCATTATGCCCTTTGCATAAGCAAATAAGGGGTTTAAGCTTGTTTGAGGCCCCTTGAGTAAAATTAGATTGTCCTGAACGCAGCCTGCACCAGACTGGCTGCATTGAATATAACCACGTCTAAGTGTGGCTTAACCAGCAGTTCTTAAAGGCACTGCTGCAGGCCACTACCAAAAAGGTATGTGTTTAAAAAATAATTAACTGATTGCAGAGTCAGGAGGTACTGGACTGCTCCTCCTGTCTCTACTACTAGCCACTGATTGCCCTCCTCCCAATCACCCCCATCTCTGTGTCCCAATCGCCCTTCCTCTGATCGCCTTCCTTGCCCAGTCATGGCCTCTTCACACCCCCACCCCCACTCCCATCTGAAAGCCTTCCCTTACCCTTTAAGCATTTGCCGAGTCCACTGAGATGACTTGGCGGCCTGAAATTTAAATCCTCTTTGTTGTGTGATTGCCTTTAAGTATGATGTCCCTTTAAGAAATTATATGTTATTTACTTGTCTGTTTACACAGCTGTTCATTAGGCAGTTCAATTGGTTTTTTTTTACTAGAGTTTGTTTATGTTGTTCACTCTCGAGTGGCTTAATGATTATTTTTAGCTGTGGCTGCCTGAATGGAAACTCTCCTTCATGCTTGAGTGGTTTAATGATTCTTTTAACTTTGGCTGTGTAAATGGAGACTCTGCATTGTTTATAGGTTTCCCACACTTTTTTGTTATCAGGCTCCTCCTGTAATGGTGCCGATCTTGATCAGCCTGGGAGAGGAATTTTTTATGGAGTCTTTGAAACAAGTCAATCTTTTAAGCACTTCAAAGCTTGTTTTATTTTTAAACCAGTATACCAGTATTTTTTAAACCAATATGTGCCATCATCTCAATGACTCACCTGATCACAGGAATTTATTTGCTGTCTGTCGTTCTGTGCTCTGACCTCTACAGCTGAAGATAAGTTCTTTTTGCTTTCCACTGTTTGTGCCGTATTTCTTTTGGACTTTCTCTCTATGGGCTGTAGGAAAGGTTGTTTTCAAAGCTGTGTTACCTGTGGTCTTCAAACTTAGATTTTGTCTTTTCACCACAGCTGCCACCATATAATGAGCTCTTTATGTTGTCTTGTGCAATATAAATGAGATGCATGGAGTCCAGTTTGTTGTAGATCTCTAACAGGTTTATTAACAGCTAAACCATTGCACACAGTACAGAGCAAACTATTTACAGAACATTCCTCTGGGTGTTGCATTTGCAGAGTAATGCTGGCTTCAAGTCACATGACTACATCCTGGTACTTAGCTCATTAGCATACTGAGTTCTTAAAAGGACATCACTCTTAAGGCAATCATACAACACTCTTCACCAGTGAGCTGCCTGGGGACTGTCAGCAGGTATCCACAGTTTGCTAGTCTCATTTAAATGAGGTGGGAGGCCCTATATCAGGTGCACCTCAGGCCTGTCCATTCAGGTGCATGGCTCCTTCCCTGCACCCAATTCACACAAATTTCTAGGTCAATGCTCCTTAACGTAGAAACATTCATTAAATATTATTTTAAAAAGGCCTGGATTTCTAATGATGCATTGTGCCATCAAAAGTGAAGTAGGGCAGGGTGGAATCTCCAGCTGCCATGACATTGCAAAACTGAGTGCATTTTAAATTGCAAAGCCTGTTCATTTACATAGTGAGAGGCATTCAGGCTGTGCAAATCTGATCCGCAATATCTCATATCTACTAAGGAGGTGGAAAACTCGATAAAAAACAGGTCAGTCCCCAATGTGTGACGGATGTTTGGCAGCCGGATGGCAGGCGAGCAGAAAATAGTTGGATTCCATTAACTCCTCTTCCTTTATCTAAATAATGCAGAACTTCCAAAGGAATATCCACTTTGCACAGTGTGAAGTCCGAAGTGGAATAATGAAGTAAAGTATTGTTCGGAACAACCCCAAAGTTTAACAGTGTCAAACCCTCCAGCAGAACCGACTATTGCATGGAACAAATACAGAATAATGTAAACAAAAATGCAAAACAAAAATTTTTTATCAGCAGCTGAAACTGTTAGCTTCTTTTAAGACATTTTCTTAAAATCTCGGGACTTCCATGGTGCCCAGTTTATATGGGCCAGGTGCATGCTACAGATAGATCCTCACCCTAAATCCAAAAATTCACAGAGTGGGATGCACTTTCGAATAATTGATATACATCAATGAGGACAGTGCGTACCAGTAGTGCAGCTCATTTTTTGGGAAAAGCAAGAAGGGACTCATAAATGTAACACAATTGATGGTTTGTACAAGAGAAAAGTACTGCAGATGCTGGAAATCTGAAATAGAAACAGAAAATGCTGCAAGTTCTCAGCAGGTCTGGCAGCATCTGTGGAGAGCAAAACACAGTTAATGGGTTGGATTTTCCTGGCCCTGTGGAGATGGATTTGGATGCAGGGGAGCCAGGAAAATAGGGGGAAATCATGTTGGAGTGGAGGTGACGGCAGTTTCCCGCCATCGAAGCAGCCTTCTGCTGAGTGCGGAGCCTGGCAGCTCCATGGAGGTGGCCTCTGAATGGCAGGCCAAAGGGCCATCAGAGCCGGAGGCTCCATGCCCTAACGAATGAGTCACCAGGATGAAAGGCAACAGCCACAGCCTGAACCGATCCGCTGGAAGGGGCTCCCCTCTACACCAATAGCCCTATCAACTGTGGTCTTCTTCATTCTCAAATTTGCAGAAGGCTTCCGAGAGCGCATCCATGTTAAGGAGCCCTCGCGATCGCCTTTTGGCCTCAGCAGTGCACCACCTCCCCTGGTGGGGCTGTCAGCCGTCCTGTGCTGCAGACCTCTGATTGGGCCTCCCACTTCGGGAACTCACCTGTTGTCCTTAATAGGATTGCAAACGTGGAAGATGCACTGGTGGGTGCCCTGATGACACGAGTTCAGGACCCCCATATGCTCCTGATGCTGTGGTCCTCACGCCCGCCAGAAAATTCAGCCCTCTGTTTGTCTCTCTCTACAGATGCTTCCAGACCTGCTCAGTATCACCAAGATTTTCTAAATCTGTTTACACAGAGGAATGGTTTATTCGTTGACATTTTGTTTTTTTCCTGTTACTTTTACGTTAAAGTAGTGCAGTCAGAATGATCTAAGAAAAGGCCACACACAGAGCAAAGTAGAACATGCGCTGTCAGTTCGGAAATTCAACAGGAGATAAGCAACAAGGCAGATGGAGTGAAATTGAAAAATCTACCAGAATTAAGTCCAATTGAGATATGAGTTTATGAAGTTTTTTTCATAAAACCTAACCAACATCAATCGAAATTACCACTATCTGACCAACAGACCAGTATGAAACACACTTTTGTGAGGGCAAAATTAAAAAAAAAATGAAATGAGAAAATCACTTGCAGATTTAGCGCTTCTTTGTTTCAGAACTTTTCTAACTTTCTTTGGAAATAGTGAAGTAAATAGACAAAATAATACAACGATCAAATATCTTATTAAACCTACTGTTTAATATTTTAAGGTAAAATTGTGTCACATACAATTTGGCTTTCCTTTTCACTTTGATCTTACTGTGTACATTCTTATGCGAAAGCACCTGGGGAAAATAAATGGTTGTACAATTGGACGATCAATGTGAAACTTGTGATAAGACTAACCGGGTGCTGAGATAAATCTCAAAGCTGTTTGATTACAAATAAAAACAAGTTATGTAGTCCTGTATGATTCCTTGATTAAATCACACCTTGAACACCATGTGCAGTTTTGGAAACTTACCTTCAAAAAGGAAAGAACTTGCATTTATTTTCTGTCTTTCACACCTCAAAGCATTTTACGTTGAATGAAGTACTATCACTGTTATTGTTAGCCAAACACAGTAGCCATATTGCACAGAGCAAGTTTCAGTAAACAGCAATGATCTGAA
The DNA here is from genome assembly GCF_036365525.1 of Heterodontus francisci. Taxonomy (NCBI): domain Eukaryota; kingdom Metazoa; phylum Chordata; class Chondrichthyes; order Heterodontiformes; family Heterodontidae; genus Heterodontus; species Heterodontus francisci. The sequence continues at coordinate 76,755,450 of NC_090385.1, read as the reverse complement.
TTAATCTTTTAATTTATTTTTGGAGATTTTGGTTGAGGGAGGCTGTTTTATATTGTTATATTATTTGTGAAGGTCTAGGAACTAATTGTTATGGGTAAGCGTACTGCAGGCAGCCACATTCACAGCTGCACCAGAGTCATGTCGACTGGAAATACTATAGTTCGAGTACTTTAGATGGGTCAGTTTTCGTCCAGTGTGTGCAGGAGGGTTTTCTGACACAGTATGTAGACAGGCCAACCAGGGGCGATGCCACATTGGATTTGGTACTGGGTAATGAACCCGGCCAGGTGTTAGATTTAGATGTAGGTGAGCACTTTGGTGATAGTGATCACAATTCGGTTAGGTTTACCTTAGCGATGGGCAGGGACAGGTATATACCGCAGGGCAAAAATTATAGCTGGGGGAAAGGAAATTATGATGCGATTAGGCAAGATTTACGATGCGTAGGATGGGGAAGGAAACTGCAGGGGATGGGAACAATCGAAATGTGGAGCTTATTCAAGGAGCAGCTACTGCATGTCCTTGATAAGTATGTACCTGTCAGGCAGGGAGGAAGTTGTCGAGAGAGGGAGCCGTGGTTTACTAAAGAAGTTGAAGAGCTTGTCAAGAGGAAGAAGAAGGCTTATGTTAGGATGAGACATGAAGGCTCAGTTAGGGCGCTTGAGAGTTACAAGCTAGCCAGGAAGGATCTAAAGGGAGAGCTAAGAAGAGCAAGGAGAGGACACGAGAAGTCATTGGCGGATAGGATCAGGGAAAACCCTAAGGCTTTCTATAGGTATATCAGGAATAAAAGAATGACTAGAGTTAGATTAGGGCCAATCAAGGATAGTAGTGGGAAGTTGTGTGTGGAATCAGAGGAGATAGGGGAAGTGTTAAATGAATATTTTGCGTCAGTATTTACAGTAGAGAAAGAAAATGTTGTCGAGGAGAATACTGAGATTCAGGCTACTAGGCTAGATGGGATTGAGGTTCACAAGGAGGAGGTGTTAGCAATTTTGGAAAGTGTGAAAATAGATAAGTCCCCTGGTCCAGATGGGATTTATCCTAGGATTCTCTGGGAAGCCAGGGAGGAGATTGCAGAGCCTTTGTCCTTGATCTTTATGTCGTCATTGTCGACAGGAATAGTGCCGGAAGACTGGAGGATAGCAAATGTTGTCCCCTTGTTCAAGAAGGGGAGTAGAGACAGCCCTGGTAATTGTAGACCTGTGAGCCTTACTTCGGTTGTGGGTAAAATGTTGGAAAAGGTTATAAGAGACAGGATTTATAATCATCTTGAAAAGAATAAGTTCATTAGCGATAGTCAGCACGGTTTTGTGAAGGGCAGGTCGTGCGTCACAAACCTTATTGAGTTTTTCGAGAAGGTGACCAAACAGGTGGATGTGGTGTATATGGATTTCAGTAAGGCGTTTGATAAGGTTCCCCACGGTAGGCTATTGCAGAAAATACGGAAGTATGGGGTTGAAGGTGATTTAGAGCTTTGGATCAGAAATTGGCTAGCTGAAAGAAGACAGAGGGTGGTGGTTGATGGCAAATGTTCATCCTGGAGTTTAGTTACTAGTGGTGTACCGCCAGGATCTGTTTTGGGGCCACTGCTGTTTGTCATTTTTATAAATGACTTGGAAGAGGGTGTAGAAGGATGGGTTAGTAAATTTGTGGATGACACTAAGGTCGGTGGAGTTGTGGATAGTGTCGAAGGATGTTGTAGGGTACAGAGGGACATAGATAGGCTGCAGAGCTGGGCTGAGAGATGGCAAATGGAGTTTAATGCGGAAATGTGCGAGGTGATTCACTTTGGAAGGAGTAACAGGAATGCAGAGTACTGGGCTAATGGGAAGATTCTTGGTAGTGTAGATGAACAGAGAGATCTTGGTGTCCAGGTGCATAAATCCCTGAAGGTTGCTACCCAGGTTAATAGGGCTGTTAAGAAGGCATATGGTGTGTTAGCTTTTATTAGTAGGGGGATCGAGTTTCGGAGCCACGAGGTCATGCTGCAGCTGTACAAAACTCTGGTGAGACCGCACCTGGAGTATTGCGTGCAGTTCTGGTCACCGCATTATAGGAAGGATGTGGAAGCTATGGAAAGGGTGCAGAGGAGATTTACTAGGATGTTGCCTGGTATGGAGGGAAGGTCTTACGAGGAAAGGCTGAGGGACTTGAGGTTGTTTTCGTTGGAGAGAAGGAGGAGGAGAGGTGACTTAATAGAGACATATAAGATAATCAGAGGGTTAGATAGGGTGGATAGTGAGAGTCTTTTTCCTCGGATGGTGATGGCAAACACGAGGGGACATAGCTTTAAGTTGAGGGGTGATAGATATAGGACAGATGTCAGAGGTAGTTTCTTTACTCAGAGAGTAGTAGGGGCGTGGAACGCCCTGCCTGCAACAGTAGTAGACTCGCCAACTTTAAGGGCATTTAAGTGGTCATTGGATAGACATATGGATGAAAATGGAATAGTGTAGGTCAGATGGTTTCACAGGTCGGCGCAACATCGAGGGCCAAAGGGCCTGTACTGCACTGTAATGTTCTAATATTCTAATACATGTGATACTATACCACTCTAAGCAGTCCTTACCAGGCAGCATGGAAATTGAATGATATAAACAAAGAGCTCCAGTCTTTCCAAGTCCAAAGTGTGATTATTTCTAACATATGGGAACCAGAAGACATAATATGGTAGCTGCAAGTGTCTGTAAGTATGCCTAAAGTATTTTAAATGAATTTAATGTTGAATTAGATTGAAGAAAATCGACCCAAATTAGTGCCAGAGAGAGAAAGAAAAGACTGAGTGAATCGTGTGAAAACAAAAATGTCACATTGAATGCATAGCTGCAGCCCATAATGAATTGGGAAGCTGATGATGTTGTCGAGGGATTTAAGAAGTTTATACAAAAGTGCTGATTGACATTCAGTGGTTTTCTAAAAGCCACTAGTGAAGAGGAGGGGTGTCAGCTATATCTTTCTGTGGACGGGAGATAGAGGATTAAATTTGTTCAATAGCTGGGAGCTGAGTGCAGAGGACAGCAGAAACGAAACCAAAATTTAAAAAAAAATCTGCAGCCATCTCCAGTCAGCATCAAACTATTATATCTACCGATATAATTTCAAGACATCAGACAGGAATTAAGTGAGCCTATTCACAATTTTGTAACAAGATTGAATAATGCAGCCAGAAATGTAAATTAAGGACACAGATGAAGAGCTGATAGATCAGCTCATTTGGGGTTCTGCACACCTTGAAGTACTGAAAGCTCTAATTGGAAAGGACAAACTCACAATATTTCAGGCTATAGACACTGCCAGAGCACATGAAGCCATGAGCAGACAAATGAAGACACTGACTACCCAAATGGCTAGCCTTCATGTAAGCCAGGAGAAAGGCAGCAGGGTTGATGAAGCAAAACAGCAACAAAAGAATCACACCAGATAGTGAGAAAGACGTGCAGGAGCTGTCGGCAACCACATGAATTCACAGACAGAAGGAACTGAACCACATATGGATCAATCTGCAGCGCTTGCAGAAAGGCTAATCACTGGGAAAAGATGTGTAGAACAAAGAAAGAATGTTGTGGACAAGTCACCAGACTCAGAGCAACAGGGCAAATGAGTAGGAGAAGAAACCAAAATATCCATCCCCTGGAAGATAACGATGAGTTGGAGAAACATGGGAGACATAGGAACCATACGACTACATGAAATGTCTGGCGGCAACAGTTCCCAAAAAAAGAAATTCACACAACCATTCAGATCAGGAAGAGAGTGAGAAAAAAGCCACAATGATAAATCTGAAGGTGCAAATTAATACCAGAGCATAGAGTAACATAATTCCACTCAGTCTATACCAGAAGATATTTCCTGAAAATTTGGAAGAAAATGGCTATCCAAGGAAAGGTGCCCTGAAACTGAACATTGCATACGGAAAAACTGAGATTTAATAGCTCGGAACAGCTCAAATCAGAGGGACGTACAAAGAAAAAGATGTTAACTGGATGTTCTACATCACTGAAACAGATGGTCCTGCTGTCCTGGGGTTGAGCAGTTGCGAAAAGCTGCAGATTGTCTCAGGAAACTATGAGGTGAAGGAGGCGACACTGCGGGTTGAAGATTGTATGCCCATTGAAAAGTGCCCTCCGCTCAGAAGCAAAGAAGATCAAGGTATAAAGATTATTACCTATTGAACTTAACAACACTGAAACTGAATCAAATTAGAGATGAGATCAGCAAAGATGAGAAGTTACAGATGCTCTCTTAGCAAGTGATCCAGGGATGGCCTGATAAAATACAGCACACACAGCCAGCAATACGGCAGTACTGGTCTATCAGAAATGATATTGCACTAGAAGATAATGTTCTGCTGCCGGAATCAGAATAATCATACCCAAAACAATGCAGGACAACCTTCTCCAGAAGATAAGGATAAGACAGATGAATGCATGGCTGGAAAGTTGATGCAGGAGGGAGGGCTTTAGATTCTTGGGGCTGGCTCTGGGGCAGATAGGACCGGTACAAGCTGGATGGGTTGCACCTGAATAGAGCCAGGACTGAGTTCCTTGCGGGATGTTTTGCTCGTGCTTTTGGGGTGGGTTTAAACTAGTTTGACAGAGGGATGGGGACCTGAGAATAGACTCAGTTGGGAAAAAAATGAGAAATGAAAATGAAAGGCAGAAAATTAATGGATCAGTCTGGAAGGCAGAGGAAACAAAGGTTAGAACATTTTTAAAAAGTGTTTGGCAGTTCTCAAGGGGAGCTACTTCAATGCAAGGAGTACAGCAAATAAAGTGATGAGCTGAGGGCACAGATAGACACTTGGCAGTATGATATCATAGCTATTACAAAAACATGGCTTAAGGACAGATAGGAATGGCAGCTCAACATTCCTGGTTACATGGTTTTCAGACACAATAGGGAAGGGGATAAGAAAGAAGGGGGAGTGGCAATTTTAGTCAAAGAAACAATTACAGCTATGAGGAGAGATGATATGTTGGAAGGTTCATCAAATGAGGCCGTATGGATCAAGCTAAAGAACAAAAAAGGGGCAATCATACTGCTGGGAATACATTGCAGACATCCAAGCAGTCAGAGGGAGATAGAAGAGCAGGTATGTAGGCAAATCTCTGAGAAGTGCAAGAACAATAGGGCTGTAATAGTTGTGGATTTTAACTACCCCAATATTAACTGGGAGAGTTTTAGTGTGAAAGGTATTGAGGGAGCAGAATTCTTGAGGTGCATTAAGGAGAACATTTTTGGCCAGTATGTAGCAAGTCCAACAGAGAGGGCACAGTTTTAGACTTAGTGTTAGGAAATGAAGATGGCAGGTGGAAAGAGTGGCAGTGGGAGAGCATTTTGGTGGGAGTGATCATAAGTCAGTCAGTCTTAACATAATTATGGAAAAGGACAAGGATAGGACAGAAGTTAGAGTTCTCAGTTGGGGCAAGGCTAATTTTATGAAGCTGGGGAGTGATTTCGCAAAAGTGGACTAGAAACAGCTACTTGAAGGTAAATCAGTGTCAGAGCAGTGGGAGGCTTTCAAAGGGGAGATTCAAGGGGCTCAGAGAAAATATGTTCCCTCAAAGAAAAAGGATGGGACAGCCAAATCTACAGCCCCATGGATGTCAAGGAGCTTACAGGGTAAAATAAGGCAGAAAACGAAAGCTTATGTCCAACACTGAGAACTCAATACTACAGAAAGCCAAGAGGGGTGAAATCAAAAAGGAAATTAGCAAAACTGAATATTGGCAAGTAAAATCAAGGTGAACCCAAAGATGTTTTATCAATACATTAAGAGTAAGAGGATAACTGAGGAGTCGGGCCCATAAAAGACCAAAAAAGTAGCCTATGTGTAGGGGTGCTGGTATTGTTCTTAATGAATACTTTGTGCTTGTCTTCACAAAAGAAGGGGACAATGCAGATGTTGTGGTTAAGGGAGAGGGGTGTGAAGTATTGGATACGATAAACATAGGGAGAGAGAAAGTATTAATGGGATGAGCATCCTTGAAAGTTGATAAATCACCAGGGCTGGATGAAATGTACCCCAAGATGTGAAAAGAAGCAAGAGAGGAAATAACGGAAGGTCTGACCATCATTGTCCAGTCCTCACTGGATACAGTTGTGGTGCCAGAGGATTAGAGGACTGCTAACATTGTACCTTTGTTTAAAAAAGGAGCAAGGCATAGACAGAATATTTAAAAGCCTGTTAGTCTAACCTCAGTAGTGGGAAAATTACACTGGAATCAGTTCTGAGAGACAGGATAAATTGTCACTTAATCAAGGATAGTCAGCATGGATGTGTGAAGGGAAGATTGTGTCTGATCAATTTGATTGAATTTTTTGAAGTAACAAGGATGTCATGCTAGGCTCCCACCTGCCAAGAATGGGGCACGCTAATTTTGTCATGAACATTGATTTTAAACTGTTATCAGAGTGAGGGGAGGACTTGTTGAACAGATCGACCATGGCTGGAAGGGATGTTTGCATATTCGCTGAAGGTGCTTGGAAGGACAAAGCAGCCATTCCCTGACATTCAACCCACTATGGATTTTTGATCACCAGGCATTGAAGGTGGTGGAGCTCACATTCCAGGTTGACTGCTAAGATGGCCGAATACACAAATGGACATGGTCAAACCAGCTAGTCACATGACTAACCTGCTGGGAAACCTGAGTTTTTTGAAATTGTACAGTTTGGGGCTGAAAGCTGTTTGCTCCTGGACTGAGAAGATCTCTCTCCTGTCTCTCCCATCTTTTTCTCACAAGCCTCTATATCCACTGAAGACACATGAACCCCAAGAGAGAGAAGTCTCCTGCAGCGAACAAGGTTTAAAAAGAATACTGGGCCCCAATGAAAAGCAAGATCTACTTACAATCAAGGACTCTACAGTGAGTTTGAAGAACCATAATAATAACTCTTCAGATATTGCCTCAAGCCTTTCCACTTAATTTTTCTTCTGCTCTTTTCTGTCTCTATTTGCATGTTTGTATCGCGTATGCATGCTAGCATGGGGCATTGTGTGTATCCGTAGGTGTTAACCGAATTAGAGTTTAAGTTTAATAAATTTCAACTTTTCTTCTTTAAACCTAAGAAAGCCTGTTTGTGTTGGTTTCTTTACCTTATAATTGGAAAGCAGTGAACAAGGATTCACCAAGGGGGAGCTAAAAACACAATGGCTGGAATTTTATGCCACCCCAACGTGCCGGATGGTGGCGGGGGTGGGGGGGGTGGAGGTGGCACAAAATGAAGCGGGAGGCTCCTGGAGGCCTTCCTGACCCATTCCCACCTCCGCCCCACTTTACGTAGGGGGAAGGGATGCGAAATATGGGCCACCCGCCCCAGGCTAATCAAGGCCGTCGCCAAATAACGGCCCCTTAAGGGCCTTTGCCCTCCTCCACGTAGATTTTACATGTGGCAAGTGGGCATCCTGGAGCCGGGAAAGGCCGTCCGGTATCAGCTGACAGCCTCTCAACGCTCCAGGAGTGGGCCCTGACAATCGGGCCAACTCGGCTTCCCCAACCACCCCCAGGACCCAAGACGCCTCTCTTCCCCTAAATGATGACCCTTGTCTCACCAGGGCCCGTCCGATTACCCCCGGCGAGGCTGCCCAAACTTACATGGACTCCTGGCTCCATGTCCTTTGCTGGGCTGCAGTCCCAGCAGTGGTCACCGCTCCCGGTGGCGCTGCTGGGACTAACAGCTCCCGGCCCACTGATTGGCTGGCAGCTCAATGAGGTGGGACTTCCTCCCTTAAGCCTCGGAACAGTCGTAAAATGTGGAACTGATCCCCAGGTTAGGTGGAGGCGGGCTCGCCACTGTCTTTTACGTCGGTGGCCAGCTCCTATCCGCTCAACGTAAAATCCAGCCTGGTGTGTTTAAAAATAAAACCCTGTTACAGTAAGACCAGGTAAAGACTGAAAGGGAACCCTAGACCTCTTTCTCAACTGGTCGTAACAAGGAAGATTGATGAGGGTAGTGCAGTTGATGTAGCCTACATGAATTTTAGCAACATTTTTGACAAGGTCCCACAAGGCAGACTGGTTAAAAAAATAAAAGCCCATGGGATCCAGGGAAACGTAGCAAGTTGGATACAAAATTGCCTCAGTGGCAGAAAACAAAGGATAATTGTTGACGAGTGTTTTTGCGCTTGGAGGGCTGTTTCCAGTGATGTTCCGCAGGACTCAGTACTTGCTCCCCTGCTTTTTGTGGTATATATTAATGATTTGGATGTAAGCGTAGGGGGCATGATCAGGAAGTTTGCAGATGACACAAAGATTGATCGTGTGGTAGATGGCGAGGCGGATAGCTGTAGACTACAGGAAGATATCGATGGATTGGTCAGGTGGGCAGAAAAGTGGCAAATGGAATACAACCTGGAGAAGAGTAAGGTGATGCATTTGGGGAGGTCAAGCAAGGCAAAGGAATGCACAATTAATTGGAGAATACTGAGAGGGAGAGGAAGTGAGGGACCTTTGAGTGAATGTCCACATGTCCCTGAAGGTTGCAGAACAGGTCAATAAGGTGGTTAAGACGGCATATGGAATCCTTTCCTTTATTAGCCGAGGTATGGAATATAAGAGCAGGGAGGTTATGATGGAACTGTATAAATTATTGATTAGGCCAGAACTTGAATACTGTGTGCAGCTCTGGTCACCTCATTAAGGAAAGCATGTAATTGCACCAGAGAGGGTACAGAGGAAGTTTACGAGGATGTTGCCAGGGCTGGAAAAATGAAGCTATGAGGAAAGATTGCATAGGACGGCAGTGTTCTCTTTGGAACAGGGAAGGCTGAGGGGAGATCTGATTGAAATGTACAAAATTGTGAGGAGCCAGGATAGAGTGGATGTGAAGGGCCTATTTACCTTGACAGAGAGGTCAGTGATTAGGGGGCATAGATTTAAAGTGATTGGTAGAAAGATTTGAGGGGAGATGAGGAAAAACATTTTCACCCAGAGGGTGGTAGGGGTCTGGAACTCACTCCCTGACAGGGTAGTGGAGGCAGAAACCCTCAACTCATTTAAAGGGTGTCTGGATATGCACCTCAAATGCCATAACCTGCAAGGCTACGGACAAATTGCTGGAAGGTGGGATTAGACTGAGTAGCTCATTTTTCAGCCGGCGCAGACATGATGGGTTATGTGGCCTCTTTCTGTGTTTTTAACTTTCTATGATTCTAAGATACATGAAGGCCACATGGGAATGGAGAAATGTAAGGTCAGAGCCAGATCAGCTGTGTGGACATTTACAAAGATGTCAAAAATATGGTATGTACATGCAATGTATGTCAGAAGTACAGAAACAGCTGAAAGAGGAGATGATAGCTACAGATGTACCATTCAGACAATGGCATACTGTAATAGCCGATTTATTCACAGCACAATGAAGAATGGTATCTCATAGTTGCAGACGACGACTCAAAGGTCACTTTTATCTGGAAGGTGAAACACTTGAGAACCACAACAATCATCACAGCAGTATAAGTTCTGATCTCTGAGCAAGAGATTCCTGAAAGATTAATATGTGACAATGGCACCCCATTCACCTGCAGAGAATTTATGGAATTTGCTGAACAGTATGGGTTCAACACCATCACCTCATCAACCCACTACCCACAGGGGCACGCCAAGAACCCTTGCGAAATGACGAGAGGTGAGGGAAGACACAAACCTGGCCTGTTGTCACACCAATCCACACCTCTCAAGACTGACATGAAATCACCTGCAGAGCTGTTGAATGGAAGAAGGTATAAGCCAAGTTTGCCAAGCAAAATATATCCTTCAAGTGACCATGAAGAAGTGAGACAACTCAGTGAAGCACAGGTAAGAGAAGATCAATACTTCAACAAACATGCTAAATCCTGACCTGATCTATTGAAAGGATAAACTGTACATGTATAGGATCCAGTCATGAAAACCTGGAGCCCAGCAAACATTGTTGGTGAAGCTGAGACTCCAAGTTCATACGTCATTGAGACTGAAACCAGGAACCAAATGAGAATGAGCAGAGTCCGTATTCGACCTGCACCTGAGCTGAAATAACAGAAAAGACCGTCAACAACACTGGAAATATCACTATCCAGTGAGACAACATTAACAACATCACCAGCAAGTGACACAACCTTAGCAACAGCAAGCACGACTCCTACAACACAAGGAGCAACAAGCATAACATGGCTTATACAGCATGCCAACTCACCACTGAGAGCAACGAATGCCAAATCTACAAGATGGAGGCACATCTTTCCACCTAAGAGAAATCGTGAATATTATTTTTGGAAAAGAGAAAAAGCTATAAAAGACTCTAAAAGGGGTTTCTTTTATTTCTAAAAATCAATTATTAATCTTTATTAGTTTAGAAAAAAAGGTTAATGACCGGAACAGTTATATTGATAGAGAGGCATTATGTTTTTTAAAGAAAGAGGAATGTCATATATTGCTATATTATTTGGAAAGCACTAGGATCTAATTAGCTAGGAATTAATTGTTATGGGTAAGTGTGCTCCAGGCAGCCACATTTGTGGCTGCACCAGAGTCATATGATGCGTAACACAACATTGCTCTAAGCAGTCCTTACCAGGCAGCATAGAAGCTGAAAGAAATAACCAAAGAGCTCCAGCCTTTCCAAATCTAAAGTATGATTATTTCTAACTTATGGGAACCAGAAGACAACCAGGAGACATAACAGAGGGTGTTTAATCAAGACACAGGGGAAACCCTCTGCTCTTCTTTGGATAGTGCCATGGAATCTTTTACTTCCACCTGAACTACCGGAACAGACAGACAGGGCCTTACTTTGCCATATCTTCCAAAGGACACCACATAGAATAATGCAGCACTCCCTTAACACTTCAAAGAAGTATCAGTCCAGATTATGTACTCATACACCAGCGTGCGACCTTCCAACTCAAAAGCTAGAACTCTGGCAAGCTGACACAAAATGCAATTGACGCATCAGAGAAAGTTCACAGAAGTAGTGATGAGGATTTAAGAAATTTAAAAAAAAAACTTGTTTTCAATGGAATGAAGAAAATTTGGAAGACATAATTAGGATTCTTAAAATGATGTGAGGAATGGGTATTACAGATTGCTGCTAGTTATTTAACATGAATTGTGATCACAGAAGTTAAACACAAGTATAACATTAGTAGGGCTTAAGTGAGATTGGAGAATGTAAGGAATATTTTCACAGTGGTAGAAAAGTAATTAATCCTCTGTCATTGATTCCTTTAGGATTAGTTTTAAATATCCATTCAAAAATAGAATAGAAAGTTATGAGACAGGATAGATGGACAAGGTTGAGTACTCTTCAGAACACAGTAGGGTAGATTTTAGCTATTGGGTGGCCGACCAATAGTGTTTGTTATGATCAGGTGAGGAGGGGTTGAAAGGCTCCCCTCTTGTCCCTCTCCTTGTTTGACCACAACAGGATTTATTCCTTTTAAAACATTGGATGTGCTTACCAAATCAGTGAGTCTTTAATCCTTTATGTATTCTGATCATACTAGAACCAATCGGACAGGTTTTCTTCAGTTTAAGCATGAAACAGGTTAGTTTATTGTACTTAAAATCAAAACCCAATCTAAGTGAAAATAATAATCTACAGTCCAACTTTCACATGCACACACATAGATGAGAATCACATGCACACACACACACAAATATGTTACAGAATGATGAAGAACAATTTGGTTGGATTAGAGTGCAGAACAAATAAAAATAGTATACAATCTGTGGGTCTGCTTATTCAGTTGTTTACTGGTTAAATTCATGGTTCCTGGCTGGCAGAAGTGCACTTGCAGCTGGTCCACCTGGTTCTGTGTTTTCTTGGAGATAGTAATGTCGGTGGATTTCTCTCCTGGGGTCTCTGTCTGTGCGATGATAGGCTTGGACAGGGTTTGAAGCTTTCAGTATACCTGGAGAAGGAGAGCGAGAGAGAGAGAGACTGCCCCACTGGGATCCTTCAATGATTAGCTCCCAAAGCTTGACTGCTGTGTGTAACAAAAACTCCAAGATCGCACATGTCACATGGTTCTCTCAGTATTTTTTTTTTACTTTAATGTGGTCCAAAGTCTAACAATTTCAAATCTCTCACAGGTCGTTCAATATTTATCCCCTGGAGATATGTCTCCACTAGTGAATGCTCTAAGATGGCTTTGAATGTCTTGCTAATGAGACTGATACTAGATAATTTACCCAACTGTTTAAGCTATTGTCCTAGATGAGAGCTTTCTAGACATGTGTCTCCACTTTGATGCCTTGGAATGTGAGGTATTTCAATGCAAATTGTGGTGACCATCTTAGTTGCCAGTTTTTTTAAAGTTGCAAGTAGGATTCCAACTTTCCTCTTTAAAAGTTTAATGTAGGTTTCCGACCAATGAATTAAAAATCCTCATTCAGTATAGCATGTTTTCCTGACACCTCCCCACCACATGGAATGAAATGTGATGACACGAACCTTTCATTATAAGCTCATAGATAAAGGAAAGAAACTGTATAGACACATTCATTCTCAAACACTCACTTCTCAAACTCACACTGCCGTAGCTAGGCTCTGGTTTAATTTTCATCTGGAATGATTCTGCGTTGAGTTAGACTCTGGACAATGCATCAGCTATTACATTGTTTTTCCTGCAGTGCAGGTAATTTTTAAATGGTAGGGTTGTAAAAGCAGGCTCCATCAAAATAGCCTTGCATTTTGATTTTTGAATTTTTCCACAAAGGTTATGGTTGGTGTGGACTATAATCTCTCTATATCCATTTTGGACATAGACCTCAAAATGCTAGAAAGCTAGCAACATTCTCAGTGTTTCCTTTTCCACAGTGAAATACCTCTTTTGGTGTCGGTTTAATTTTTGGAGAAGTACCCAACTGGTCTCTCAATGCCTGACTCATCATCTTGGAGCAGGACAGCACCTGCCCCAAGGTCACTAGCATCAACTGCCACTTTAAAGGGTTTATTAAAATTCGGAACTGTGAGCACTGGTTTATTGGTTAGAATGGCTTTTGGCCTCTCGAAAGCTATTAGGCACCTCTCTGACCACACTACCTTTGCTCTTTTCTGCAGTAAGTCTGTCAGTGGGGCAGCTATTGGGCTGAAGTTTGGGACAAACTTGCGGTAAAACCCACACATCTCCAAAAATCGCATTATTTCCTGTTTGGTCGTGGGGAATGGGAAAAAACTATCAGCGCCTGTACTTTTGCTGCTCTGGGCAGCACTCACCCTTAATCTACAATATGCCTGAAGTAGGTTACTTGAGCTTTAGCAAACTCACTTTTTGCAAGGTTTGCCACGAGGTCAGCCGACTGTAACCTTCGGAAAAGGGTTTCTAATTGGTCTAGATGGCCCACCCAGGTGTCACTGTACACTAACAGATCATCCAGGAACACTACATAGTTGGGTCGGCCAGCCACTACCTGGCTGATTGAACTTTGGAATGTGGCTGGGGCATTTCTTAATCCAAAGGGCATCACTCGGCACTGGAATAGGCCTTCTGGGGTGACAAAAGTTGAGATCTCTTTGACTCGGGGTGTTGAGGTAACCTGCCAGTATCCTTTTAGCAAGTCTGTCTTGAGAGCTGCTGAAAATAGAGACATGTTGTCGAAGCTATTCGTCTTGCACTCACCAGGACAATACGCAAGAATACCAATGTAAGGGAAACTAACAACTTATACCGCATGAGAAGGTTGGCAAGCGAACTCTGATTGGTAGAGGCATTGCCATGGCAAATGCACTGGTTTACGGTGACTGACAGTTAACTGCCAAGCTTTGTTTCAAATTTAAACCAGGCAGCTTGACTCTGATTGGTCAAGGCATTGCCCTGAGGAATGAACCAGAGAATGGCTGTCACTTATTTTGTTCAGCTGAAACAAGCACAATGTTCTTGCTGTCTGCAAAGAACAGGGCCCTGTGTATTAATATATATAGTTTCCAGTAGGCGCAAATGTGCCACACTGCGAGCCCTACTGACAATCTTAAATTGGTTGTCAGCGTAATTCTTAGCACACTGAGGATTATTTAGCAAATGTCCATTCGCAGAATCATATATAATGTTGAACAATGTGTTTTGAGTTTTGCAAGCATGGGCTGGTTAGGTACAGCCTGTACCTTGCCCATTGCGAACAGCAGAAGGGACATGTTGTTTGGTACGATCCGCCACATGACTACACTGACAACCAATTTAAGATTGTCAGTAGGGCTCGCAGTGTGACGCATTTGCGTGTACTGAAATCTACTGTTCTGCGTCTAAGTAGGAGAGTACAGTGTCTAATTTTCCTAACATCTCAATGTTGGCTAACCGGACAGTATGGGTTGGATTTGGGAACCTCGAGGCCCTCCACCAACTCATCCTCACTGTCCTTTTTGTTCTCCTCTGTGCTAACTGCCTGAAAGATCTGGGTTTGGTTGTCCCCTTCCCAGCTGTGATACTGTTTTAACATGTTGCTGTGGCATAGCCTTTGTTTATTCCGACAGTCTGGAGTGTCAATGAAATAGTTCACCTTGCCAATTCTCTTTACTACTTTATAGGAGCCACTGAACTGGACTTTCAGGGATTCATGCTGTATTGGGAGTAGCACTAACACATGGGGCTGAATTTGATCAACTGCGAGCTTAAAAGACGGCACGGCGCACGCGCGACTTATGCGCCGCTGAGCCACCGTGTTATTTTGAGCAGCGGCTCACTTAAATGAAGGGAGGGGGGGGAACGCCCGCCCTGGATGACGTAGAGGGGGGCGGCAGCTCCAACCCTGGCAATGGTGTCCGGTGCCAACATACAGACGCAGGCACCATTTTTAAAGGGCTTTAAGCCCTTCAGCCAAATTTACATATTTAAAGAAACATTGTTTTCACATTGATTGTAAAGAATTCACTTTTGCCCTTCAACCCCTTCCCACCATCCCCTCAACCAATGGAAACAGTTTTCTCTGTTCCCCCACCCCCGGTAATATGCGGCAGAGCCCTCCTGGCATCAGGGGTCGTGGCGGGCCTCTCCCAAAAGAATTTTTCAGGCCCTCCTGCCACAACCCCCGACGTCGGAGGGCAGGTAAAATTCAGCCCATGGTTTCCAGGGCGAAGTGTTCTGGCCTTGGCATGTTTATCTGCCTGCCTTTTCATAGCTGTCTGGGAGGTTTTTAGGTGCTCCTGAGCCACTCACTCCCAGTGTTCATTTTTAAAAGTTTAATGTTAGTTTTCAACTGATGAATTAAAAATCCTTATTCAGCACAGCATGTACTCCTGATATGTTGCAGGGAGTTTGAGAAATAGGCTTCATTGCCGTAGGGTCAACAAGCTGCAGGTGCCATGTGGCCACACCTTTTGCATTTTACCAGCTCCAGGTAATATCGAGCAGTCTATAGATTAACCCAGCTAGCATCAAGGTACCTCCTGTGGAAGAGAGCATTCGGCAATGCGGGAATCCAGTGCAGCAGTGGTTTACCTTATTTTTCTGGAGCCCAGAAGAGCATTCAAACTCTACCTGACTTTAAAAAAAAAATAAGAACTTGGCTTTTTGTCTCTCCTTCGGCTGCATTGCCAGGTGGATCAAGGTGAAGCGAGCACCATGTTGACTTCACCCACTTGTTCTACAAAATAGCAATTGGCTGCCTATACCTGCAATGCTGGTTTTCATAGTAAAAGGGCTGACTGCCAGAATCAAGCAGGTGCTCCAGCCACCAAGCAGTATGTCCTTCCAGAGATGACATTAGCGGATCGGGAGCAGGAACAGGGCAGTTAGTTATTCCCCACCATTTAAGGGACACTATCACCCTGTTTCTGCTCAGTGGCATCAGTGAAAATCTCTCCAATGGTTAATGTGCTGATGGATTTACATAGGCATCATCTGAGTTGATGGACCAGATTTATATTAGATGTGTTTTTGATTACCAAGGATAACGAGAAATTTCACAGGTTTTACTCATTTGGTTTCCACTCAGCTCCACACTAATCAATGTGGATGAGATCGGGAGCTTAACGGTTTTGAATGCAATCTATGTTGCTCCATTCCTCAGCATTATACATCGGTGTTTCAACACATTGCCAGTGCACCACTCTATTGATTCATACTTAGGCAATGTGTCCTTCTGATTCTAATATTAGGTTTGACTATTGGCTATTGAGCTCATTCATGTAATATTCCATACAGCTGATTGAGCTTATCCCTGTAGTATCCTGTACCTCTTATTAAGTTCATCCCTGGAGTACCCTAAATACTTTATTATCTTCATCCCTGGAGTACTTCAACCTTTCCATTATATCATCAAATTGCATTTTGAATTTCCCTAATGTTTTGTTTCTTTCATCCCACCTGACAAATTATTCCAAGCATATGTCATTCTTTGATATATTTTTTAAAATTTACTTTGAACTGATTTACATGCATATGTTATGATATTGACCAAATTTGAAGTAGTGCTGTACCATTTCAGTATTAAATAAAGATAAAGGCGTAATTGTGCATCCCTTCAGTTCCTCTTCGACCTTCTCTAACAGGTTTTATGAAATCAATTGAATTATTTTTTCAGCAACTATTTGGTTGATACATCTTATTGTATAAAATATTTTTGCTCACATTATGATTTATCATTGATTAAAATGTGTCATTTTCAGGTAAAACCAATAAAGCACATGTTTTTTAATAATATCTGTCATCAATGTTATGCAATTAAATTGAAAGTACTTTATTGGACTATTAGATGGTTTTTCTCCAGTCTAGTATATTAGCTTACTCAGCTGGTAATACTCTCGCCTCTAACTCAGAAGGTTGCAGCTTCATGCATAAATGCAATACATAATTCAGCATGACCAATTCCATGTGATATTGATGTGGTACTACCCTGATGGAGGTACTGTTCTTGGATGAGTGGGTCAAACAAGACCTTGTTTCCTCTGTTATACTGGTGCAGCTGGGAATTAAATATCCGGTGGCGCTATTTGAACATGAGCAGCAAAGTGTCCTGGTCCAACATTCTTCCAGAGAACCACAGTGAAACATGGAAACAGATTATTCCATCCAAACAGTGGACTTTGGTTTTACCCTCCACATAAGCAGTAGCCCTATTGTATGTGCCCACTTTGTTCCTGTATCCCTTTATCCCCTTCTTCTTCATCCACCTAATCTATTCTTAAATGTTAACCTGGCCTCTGCTTCAATTATTAACTCTGGCAGTTCATTCTATAGCCTCTCAAGCCTCTGTGTAGAAAGCTTTCTCCTCCCCATCCTAAATTTCTTACATTTAAACTTAAATCTATGTCCCCTTTTTCTAGACCCATCAACTGCTAGAAGGAATTTATTTCCAACTGCGGTACCCATCCGTTCATAATTTTAAACACCTTTAGAAATCAGCCCATAATCTCCTCTAATGTAATGAAGACAATTCCCATCCTAGGGAATCTACACTGTTCCCTATCATTTCGACATCCTACCTATAATGTGGAGCCTAAAATTGCACACTGTACTTCTAATAAGATTTTATTTTGATTCACCATTACATTTTAACCTTTATGTTCAATACCTCTTGCATTAGCTTATTTTTCAAGGCCCTATCCACTTGAGATGCTGCACTTAATATCTTGTGAACTGAAACTTTCAAATCCGTCTGCTCTTCCACCTCAGACAACCCTCCTCCATTCAAAATATATTTATTACTTTTTTAACTAAAATGTTCCATGTCATACTAAATGACATCAAATGCCAAATGCCACTTCTTTGCCCATTCTACCATCTAATCAATATCCCTTTGCAGCTTCCTTTGCTGCTTAGAATTATATATCAGGCCTTCTTAGTATCATCAGCAATTTGGACACCATTCCACTAGCCCTAAAGAACCCAGTAGGACATCGCTACCTAATTCCATTCACTCAGAGAAATTATCCTTAATTCCTAATCTCTGTTTACTTTTTTTAATTAAGGTTGCTGCCCACCCCATAATTCCATACTCCTTTATGTTCTCCACTAGTCTCCTCTGGAGAAGAAAGAATTTGCAATTCCTTCCACAACCTCAGGATGCCCTGCTTTACAGTTAATAAAGTATTTTGCAAGGAACTGCAGCAACTAATGTGCACACAGCAAGCTCCCATAAAAGACAATGAGATAAATGGCTGTCAGCTGTTTTGGTGATGGTGGTTGAAAAATCAATCTTTGCAAAGATACTGGGAGAACTCAAATAAAAACAGAAAATGCTGGAAATACTCAGTAGGTCAGGCAGCAGCTGCAGAGAGACAAACAGAGTTAATGGGCTGAATTTTCATTACGGAGGCAGGAAACAGTAACCAAGTCTAGTTTTGGGTCAAAAAACCACCTCCAATGGGAAACTGATTCAGGTTCAGATTTTCAAATGGGTAAGCCCTTAATTGTTTTGGAGACGGGTTTCCTGTCCATTTACAGCCAGTGGGAGCAGGAATAGAGGTCAGGCAAATCAAGTGGGGGACTCATGTAGACTCTCATAGCAGCCATCACTGAGATCTCTGGTTGTTCTGGGAGAGAGATCTGCCTTCCACAGCACCAAAGGGAAGAGTGGTGTCACAGGAGAGCTGGAGACCTGGCACCAGGGGCAGGGCAGATCCTTTCTTTATCGATGACAACCTGGATCTCATGTTGGAGGCCGTGAGGGAGAGGGGGAGCTCCTCTTTCCGGAGGGTGACAGGAGGAGGCCACCTTGTCATGTAGCAGGGGCACCTCTCCTCACTGTCATTCCCCTCAGCCTCCTCCTCCTACTCCTCCTTCTCCTCCTCTCTTACCTCCTGCTCCTCCCTTGATGAGCTGTCTCCTTTCAGGGCCTCACTGTCCTCAAGGTCCACATCTCTCTGGAGGGCCATATGGCTTGATGAGCTGCCAACTGTGAGATGCCACCTCGGTCTGTAGCTGATCCCTGGAATGGCCCATTTCATAGAAATGCAGGGCAACAGTGACCTTGATGGCTGCAGGTAAGGGACAGCCATGGAGGCCATGAGGCCTTAGACCATTGTGGATCAGAGCACAAAGGTCTGAGACCAACTGCCTGGATAGGCGTAGCCTGCTATGGCACTGGTGCTCTGTTATGTGCTGGTAGATGACTCCTGGGCAGCAGATCCGATGTTTTAGTTCGCACTTTTTTCCCCTTGCAGTTCCCCGCTGTGCACCTCTGGCCTCTTGCTGTCCAGGCACTCATCCTTACTGCACTGTCCAATGTTAGAGTAGCCTTTCCCCATCTGAACTCCCTCAGCTGGGCTATGTGCATTCACCAGGCCTTTCTCTGCCAACTCCAGGTGCTCAGAGATGCCAGATTCCTACCTCTCACTACTGAGAAAAGCAAATCTTACAACTCCAGCAATGACTACTCTGTGGCACTTTTGGAGCAGCTGAGCTATATTTTGCCCCTCTACATCATGTTAATTAGTCTTCCATTAGCCCACCATGGCTCTGCACATTGTTCACATTTCCTAAACCCTGCCGTGGTCCTGACATGGCATTCTCCACGTTCTCTTCCTTTAAAAATTGTAAACAGCTGCTGACAAGCCCGTTCATGAGCTCCTTTTTATCCTTGATTTCTAGCCATATCATGTTGAACCTCCATTTGTGCACGTCAGTCCAGTCTACATCATATATTCCTTCCTTCACCAATATTACCTCTTCCTTTCTGTCCATCCTAAAAGTATTATAAACCGATTTATTTATTTTCCATTCTTGCCTAGTTTTCACCCAAGTTTCTGTTAGTGCAATTAAATCTACATCTTCCGTTGACCCTATTTCCACTAATTTTGCCACACATTTATTAATTTTTTTGCACACACTAATGATATTTTTGTCTAAGCTAACACTTTGTTCCTTTATCTCAGCTTTATCCCCATTTAAAACTGATCAGTTTGATTTTCCTTTTGTATGACCTATATTGCTTTTGCAAGTATCCTTTTGCTAGCTGTGCTATATTTGTATATTTGCATCACCCATTTTTACCTTCTCTACTTATCCTTAAGATTACTTTTAATTCTCTTTGCCCCCTTCCTTCCTAATTTAAATTACTCTTCATATCCCTATTTATCTGTTTTACCTGTTTGTGAGCTAGCTTCCTGTTCAAATGAAGCCCATCATTGCTGCTTAGCTCCCATCTTCCCCAGACCTTGTACCAAATGCCCATAAAATGATACCCTCTTCCTGACATCAGCCCTTTAGCCATGTGTTGAGCTTCCTAATCTTTATTCTCCCCAGCACGTGGTTGATGAAATAATCTATAGATTACGACCCATGAAACCTTTTTGCTAAACTCCTAACTTCTTTTCTCAGGATATTTGTTTCCTTTTTTATTAGTTCCCATTTGGCCCCTGTTCCAACACCACCAAAAATACCTTCAGGGAGAGGACAGGTGCTGGACCTATGTGGGAGCACCTAGAACCGGGAGCGGATAAATACAGCATGAGGCTCAGGGTCTTCACTTACCTTCTGGGAGCTAAGAGGAGCTGGATCTGCGTGGGTGCAGCTAAACAGCTTCAAGAGTCGGCGCGCGCTGACTGAGTTTGTAAAAACAATTACATCACAGGAAAGGTGTAAGTTGACTGGTCGGTGAGTAATTGCTGTTAGGGAGTATCTGTAAATAGCTAAGTTAGTACACTGCTGTTAGGATGTGCGTGTTAATAGTGTTAATAGCTGAAATTAGAAAAATGTAAAATTCAAATTTATGTAGCTACCTTATAATTAATTAAGACAGGCAAGCAGAAGGGAAGTAAGAAACTATTGAGTCTACTGTTCTGTTTTAAAGTGGTAATGTTTATTGTATTACCAAGGTTTAAATTAGAGCAGTATATGTTGGTGAGGAGAGGCATTAATAAAAAATTAATTAAGTCGATCATTAATTAGTTATTTAAAACACAATAAGAATGACAGGGCAGGTGATGTATTGCAGTTGCAGTATGTGGGAGCTCGTGGACACCAGTGTGATTCACAGCAAGCAAGTCTGCACTAAATGCCTTAACTCAGGGAGTTTCAGCTCAGAACTGATGAACTGGAGGCCAAACTACAGACACTGCGATGCATCAGGGAGGGGGAAAGTTACCTGGATGCTTTGTTCCAGAAGGCCCATAGGATAGGGTCTTCTGACTTGGTCAGTGGTCAGGGACAGGAGGATGTGACTGCAAGTTAGGAAAGTAAGGGGATCGAGAAGGCAGAAGTGGAGGAGCCTCTGCGCTTACAATTGTCCAACACTTTTGAGGTTCTTGCAGCTTGTATGGATGAGAGCGGGGGCTGCAGGGATGAGCTCACTGACCATGGCACCATGGTACAGGCATTCAAGAGGGGGTAGTAAATAGGAATATAGTGGTAGTAGGGTACATTATCGTCAGGGGGATATATACCGTTCTCTTCAGCCAAAAGCGAGAGTCCAGAAGGCTGTGTTGCCTGCCCGGTGCCAGGGTTTGGGACATGTGCTCAGGGCTGGAAAGGAACATGCAGTGGGAGGGGAAGGATCCAATTGTCATGGTCCACGTGGGTACCAAGGACATAGGTAGGACTAAGAAAAAGGTTCTTCATATAGAGTATGAGCATCTAGGGGCTATATTAATCTCTGGATTATTACCTGAGCCATGAGCATATTGGAGTAGGGTAAATAAAATTAGAGAGTTAAATGTGTGGCTCAAAGATTGGTGTGGGAGAAATGAGTTTGGATTCATGGGGCACTGGCACCAGTACTGTGGGATGTGGGAGCTGTACCATTGGGACAGTCTTCACCTGAACCATGCTGGGACCAGTGTTCTGGCAAGTCGTATAACTAGGGCAGTAGAGAGGGCTTTAAACTAAATTGTGGGGGTGAGGGATCAAGTGAGAGAAGATACGATAAATTAAAAAAAGAGGACAAGGCAAGAGAGTAAGATAGCAATAAGGGAAACAATAATCAAGAGTGTGGCAGGAAGACACAGAATGTACAAAATTAAGAGTGTGCAAGCAGCTAAGGCTACAGGTTGCATAAATAGTAAAAAGATAGAACTAAAAGCTTTGTGTTTGAATGTGTGTAGCATTCGTAACAAAACGTATGAATTGATAGCTCAAATAGAAATAGTATGTATGAACTGATAGCCATTACAGAGACATGGCTGCAAGATTGACAAAAGTTGGGACCTGAATATTCAAGGGTACATGACATTTCGGAAGGACAGGAAACTAGAAAAAGGAATAGCTCTGTTAATTAAGGATGACATTAGTACAATAGGGAGAGGTGACCTTCGTTCAAAAATCAAGATGTAGAATCAGTTTGGGTACAGATAAGAAATAGTAAAGATAGGAAGTCACTTGTGGGAATAGTTTATTGTCCTCCTAACAGTAACCAGACTGTAGACTGGGGTATACAGGAAGAAATAATGGAGGCTTGTGAGAAAGGTACGGCGATAATCACGGGTGATTTTAATCTACAGATAGATTGGATGAATCAAATTGGCAAAGGTAGCCTGGAAGATGAGTACATGGAGTGTTTTCAGGACAGTTTCTTAGAGCAGCATGTTCTAGAACCAACCAGAGAACAGGCTACTCAAGATCTGGTAATATGTAACAAGACAGGATTAATTAATGAGCTCATAGTAAAGGAACCTCTAGGTAGCTGCAATTACAACATGATGGAATTTTGAATTCAGTTTGAGGGTGAGAAGACTGGATCTAAGACTAGGAGCTGCATTTTACCACAGGTGGGCGGGACTTCGCCATCAACGTAAAAGCCAGTGGCAAACCCGCTTCCGCCCAGCCCGTGAATCTGACCCGCATTTTACGGGTCCCTGGGCTTTAATTGTCCCGAGGCGGGATTTCCACCTGCTTGAAGGAGGAGGTCCTGCCTTAGTGTGCTGCCGGCCAATCAGCGGGCCGACAGCTCAGTCCCAGCAGCGCCACCAGGAGTGGTGGCCACTGCTGGAACTGCAGCCCAGCCGACACCATGGAGCCAGGACATCAGGAAAGTTGGGCTTGCCTCGTTGGGGGTAGTGGGGGGTAGTCAATCATGGGGGCGAGGCAAGGGTAGTCAATTGGTGGTAAGGGGGGGGGTGTCTTAGGTCCTGGGGATGGGTTGGGAGGCAGGGAAAGCCCTCAATGGGGCACCCCGTACCCGACTGCCATGGCACATCCCCCACCGCCGGCGCGTGGAAAGGTAGGCAGCTATCGCTGGGTGGCTTTTCACATCCCCAGCTTGCCATGGGTAAAATACCTGTGGAGGTGGGTGAATGCCCTTAGGTGGCCGTTAGGTGGCCACTTAAGGGTCTGGATTGGCCTTGGGTGGGCAGGCGGGCCGTTCCCCCCCAACCCCCCACCCCTTCCCCCCCGCCGACTGCCGTAAAGTTGGCCAGAGGCAGGAGAAGGGTAGGCAGGCCTCCACGCCCACGCCACCATCTGATCCGCTGGGGCGGCATACAATTCAGCCCTAGTGTTTTAAACCTAAATAAGGGTAATTATGAGGGTTTGAAGACAGAGCTAGCTAAAGTATATTGGAAAATTAGATTAAGGGATAGGTCAGTAGATATGCAGTGGCAGACATTTAAGGAGATATTTCATAACAGTCAGCAAAGATACATTCCAGTGAGAAAGAAAGACTCCAGGGGAAGGACGCACCATCCGTGGCTAACTAAGCAAGTTAAAGATTGTATCAAATTGAAAGAAAAAACTTACAATTCAGTGAAGAGTATTGGGAGGTCAGAAGATTGGACAGAATATAAAAATCAGAAAAACTGACTAAAAGAATAATGAGAGAGAAATTAGAGTACGAGAGGAAGCTAGCTAGAAATATAAAACAGGATAGTAAAAGTTTCTACAGGTATTTGAAAAAGGAAAAGAGTAAATAAAGTGAGTGTTGGTCCTCTACAGAGTGAGTCTGGGGAGTTAATAATGGAAAATAAGGAAATGGCAGAGGAACTGAACAGATTTTTTGCATGTCTTCACTGTAGAGGGTACAAATAACATCCCAGAAATAATTGTGAAAGAAGAGTTGAAAGGAAGGGAGGAACGTAAAACAATTACCATCACCGGGAAAGGGTACTGAGCAAATTATTAGAACCAAAAGCTGACAAGTCCACAGGTCCTGATGGACTGCATCCTGGGGCCTTAAAAGAAGTGGCTGCTGAGATAGTCGATGCATTGGTTTTAATTTTCCAAAATTCCCTAGATTCTGGAAAGGTCACATCAGATTGGAAAACAGCAAATGTAACTCCGCTATTCAAGAAAGGAGGAAGACAGAAAGCAGGAAGCTACATGCCAGTTAGCTTAACATCTGTTGGAGGGAAAATGCTGGAATCTAGTATTAAGCTGGTTTGAGCAGGTCATTTCGAAAATTGCAATGCAATCAGGCAGAGTCAACATGGTTTTGTGAAAGGGAAATTGTGTATCACTAATTTATTAGAGTTCTTTGAGGATGTAACAAGCAACGTGGATAAAGGGGAACCTGTGGATGTGGTGTACTTGAATTTCCAGAAGGCATTTGATAAGGTGCCACATCAAAGGTTACTAAACAAAATAAGAGCTCATGGTCTAGGGGGTAACATATTAGAATGGATAGAGCATTGGTTAGCCAACAGAAGCAGACCCATAAATGGGTCATTTTCAGGTTGGCGAGCTGTAACTTGTGGAGTGCCACAGGGATCAGTGCTGGGGCCTCAACTATTTACAATCTATATCAATGACTTGGATGAAGGGGCAGAATGGATGGTTGCTAAATTTGCTGATGACACAAAGATCGGTAGGAGAGTAAGTTGTGAAGAGGACATAAGGAGTATGTAAAGGGATATAGATAAGTTAAATGAGTGGGCAAAGATTTGGCAGATGGAGTATAATGTGGGAAAGTGTGAACGTCCACCTTGGCTGGAAAAATAGAAAAGCAACATATTATTTAAATGGAAAGAGATTCCAGAACACTGACATGCAGAGGGATCTGGGTGCCCTAATACACAAAACATAAAAATTTAGTATGCAGGTACAGCAAGTGATTAAGAAGGCAAATGCAGTGTTGTTGTTTATTGCAAAAGGAATGGAATATAGAAGTAGAGATGTTTTGCTACAGTTGTACAATGCATTAGTGAAACCACATCTCGAATATTGTGTACAGTTTTGGTCTCCTTACTTAAGAAAGGATATAATTGCATGGGAAACTGTTCCTGGGATGGGAGGGTTATCTTATGAGGAAAGGTTAGACAGGTTGGGTCTGTAATCATTGGAGTTTAGAAGGATGAGAGGTGATCTTATTGAAGCATATAAGATCCTGAGGTGACTTGACAGGGTAGCTATTGAAAGGATGTTTCCCCTTGTGGGAGAGAATAAAATTAGGGAACACAGTTTAAAAATAAGGGGTCTCCCATTTAAGACAAAGAGAAGAAAATTTTTCTCTCAGAGGGTCATGAGTCTGTGGAACTCTCTTCCCCTAAGCGTGGTGGAATCAGGGGCATTGAATGTTTTTAAGTCAAAGATAGACAGATTCAAAGGGTATTGGGGCTAGGCAGGAAAGTGGAGTTGTGTCCACAAACAGATCAGCCATAATCTTGTAGAATGACAGAGGGGTCGAATATCCCACTCCTGCTCCTAGTTTGTATGTTCGTAGATCAACTGGTCATTCAGCTTATTTCTCCCAGTTACAACTTGGTGTGCAAAATGACTACAGTTGAAAGTAATCCCCTTAACATGAAGCATTTTGAGATCGATAACATGCCATGGCTTTCTTCTTTGTACACTCTGGCAGAATGGGAGTGATCATATATTGAAGGGCTCTGAATGTCGTTGGGACCTGGGGTGTAGTAGGTAGAGGACAAATTAGGTGCAAAAGACCTGACAGGCAAGAAAAATCAGGTGAGACCCAGAATCAGCAGGTCTCTACCTAGAAGAGGAGGCTAAATAAATTTCCATTGAGGACTGAGTGGAAAGAGTTTCTGTCTTTTCCAAACATGTTACAGATAGGCAGGCCAGCAGCACGATATTTCCCACCTACTGAGAATTCCTGTTCGTCTTGCCTCATGCCTACCCAATGCCCTGGATTCTGGAAAGAACCCAGAAGGTTATTTACAGGGCTGCAGTTGGGCTCGCTTGGGTATCCAGAATTGGGTTTTGGCCTGGGCATCCTTGAAAAATGTTAAATTTCTCTGGTTATTCACCCTGTTGTAAAAGGAGGGTATTAGGCACCATACAAAAACTGTCTGAGTTGGGGGTACCATCTTGCCACTTGATTAGCTTGCCAGAAATGTATCATCTACACCCCCTTAAGCAGGCATCCAAGAAGCACCACCCCTACTTCAACATCTCAATGTGTTCAGGCACCCACAAAAGTACTCAAATGCTGTGACTCTGTCCTGGCCCACATACTCTGTTCGGGGTCAGGAACAGAGGTCAAAGGTGCAATATAACTCCCACTCTACCGTACCTACACTAGTATACAGGGCTTGAGGTCATCTGGGGCCTGGACCTTCATATTCCTAGCGACCAACTAACATTTTACATCATACAGTGCAATGCTGGTCACTTGTAATGACAGCCCAACAAATATTCTGCCTATAGTCATAAGCCATCTCTGTGCTATCTTCAACTGTGAGTGCTCTCAACAACACCACACAAGCGTGCCATTATGCAGCCTGCTGCTACTTGTTTAACTTGAATACACCTGACATGCATAATTTATACATTTTATTGTCAATTTTGCATATTATTCCTGGTGAAAATTAATAGAGAAAGCTGGTGCCTTGTATTCATTAAAACGGAAAGCAGATGCTCCTGAATTTAGGTGATGACAGACTACAGTGTGCAGCACACGAGATGTTTGTCACAATGCACCTATTTCCAGACCGACATGAAATAGTAGCACAAAGCACACCACAAAACATGTATTAGGAGAAGTGACCTACTTTCCAACTGATCAAGCACCTCATTTTTTAAGAAAGTTGAATTTTCATGTTTCTCCAAATTAAAGTATGCAAGCAATAAAAATTTTACAAGCAAATCTGCTGCAGGATATCTGTGTACATTGTAAACATCAACAGAATCCCATGGGCTGAATTTTATCCTGCCAGCACAAGCAGGATTGGAGGCATGGTGGAGCCAAAAAATTGGGAGGGAACACTCTTGCCCAGAAACCTGACATTGTGATGTCGGTTCCAGATTTTGTCAGCGGCAGGAAAAGTCCAAGGCGGTGTTGCCATACAACATGGCAGAACTGTAACCACAATCGCTGAACAGGTATTTAGCATGTATTTGCACTGGCCTGACTCAGATTTTATGGGAGGTTTCATATTTAGTGGAGGGCGCACGGGATTGCGTGCCTTCAGATCCTAGGCCATTTTAAAGTTGCAGCACTGAATCGAGGCCTCAGTGCTACCAAGGGAAGACAGCCATGGGGATTTGGATGAACCCAGGAAGGGGAACAGGGGGTGCGGTGGCCCTTGTCCGATAGCGGTGCAGCCCTCCCGGCATGAGTGGGCACAGAGGGATTTGCAGCTTTCGAGGCAAAAGTGTGATTTGTCTCTGGTAGTGGACTCTCTGCAAGGTTGGTGGCTGAGGGGCATTAGTCTGTGTTCAGAGGGAAGTGGCAAGGGGAAGGCTCCAAAGGCAAGGTCATCTCTCCTGGGGCAGTGCACAGGAGGGGGAGCAACCAGCTGGCATTGGTTTCATACACCCATCTTTGTAGATCCCCGCGTTGTGCAGCAGAGACTCAGAGGGAGTCAGGGTCAGGCAGAAGCTGGGCAATCTGGTGAAGATCAACTAGAGGAACCACAGCAGCCGGCCATGCCAGAAAGGCTTATTTGTGGCAGAGAGTGCACTGGACTCACCTCAGTTACCTCCAAATGTTCAAGACAGTGGCCGCGAAGACTGCAGCTCTCCAGGGAGGCCATCACCTACCTTTGTGCCATGCTACAGGATGAGCTGTGACCCATGGGTTTTGGTGGACCTCCAATGCCCATGGGCCTGAAGATCACCGTGGCGCTCAACTTTTATGCCTCTGGATCTTTCCAGGGATCCACTGGAGACATGTGTGGTGTCTCCCAAGCATCAGCCCACCGCTGTATCAAGGAGATGACCCAAGCCCTGTTCCAGAGGGGTGGTGACTATGTGCGGTACCGGACCGACCCTGACAGTCATGCAGAGAGGGCCATCATCTTTGGGGCCATTGCTGGATTCCCACAAGTGCAAGGTGTCATCGACTGCATGAATGTGGCTGTCAAGGCTCCAACGGACCAGCCAGCCACCTTCATCAATAGGAAGGGCCATTCAATCAATGTTTAACTGATCTGTGACCACCGAAAGTGTTACCTGTAGTTGTGTGCTCACTTCCAGGGAAACAGCCATGACACCTACATAATTTGACAGTCCCATATGTCACAGTTTTTCCAGCCCCCCTCTCACCTTCTTGGGGACAAGGGCTACCGATTGAAGACCTGGCTACTCACATCCGTGATGAATCCTCGCACTGCAGCAGAGAAGAGATACAACACCTGACACGGGTCCACCTGAGCGACCATCAAGCAGGTCATTGGGTGCTGAAGATGAGATTCTGGTGCCTGGATCGATCCGCTAGGGCCCTGCAGTATGCCCCAGCGAGGGTCTCGTATATCCTGGTGGTACGGTGTGCTCTGCACAATCTAGCACTGCAGAGACAGGTCATGATTGATCACTATTCCTCATTCGATGAGGAGGATCTAGAAGAGGATGCTGAGCAGGTAGCGTGAGATAATGAAACTCATGCACCGGAGGCAAGGGCCATTGAGAAACGCACATGGGAGGCTTGGGACAATCTCATACGTACCCAGCTTTTGCCGCAATGATGCCAGCTCCAAGTGAACTCAACAAATACTCACCTCACTGTAGCCCACATGTCACCTCTTTCCTATCACTCTCCCGCGCTTTGTGCCCAGGCTCACCTGGTGCATATTCAAAGCTGAGAAGGTGCCCACACACAGACTGCTCCTGCACTGGCAGCCTATTGAGGGAGCAAGGGTGAAGGTGGCATCTGACAGGGCAGCAAGGAAAACACAAGCGAAAAATGAGAGAAAGTGATCTCCATTTATTTAAACGTTCACAGTACCCAATAACAAGATCGCGTTGCAAACACCTGGGAAACCCCAAGTTCATCTTGATTCTCCTCCCTCATGTACTTCCATGAACTTCTACAAAGTGCTCCCCCTGCGCTGGCAGCTGAAGTGGAGGAAAGCTGCTGAATGTGCTGCCCCGTGGCCTGGGATGACTTTGGCTGGTGTCCTCTGGCTGCTTGAGGCCTGAGAGTCCCGGCCAGTTATGGGGTTCATGCACAGGTGCAGGACTCTCTTCAGACATCGCAGCTGCTGGAGCTGGACTCACTGGTGGAAGGGTTGAGGTGCCACTGTCCACACTCAGAGTGCCCTGAGGGGAGCCCCCAAATGTTGAGGTCAGCCTCTCCTCCTCCCTTTCAAGGCTCATTTGAACCTTTCTGCTGATTATAGAGAGACGAGAACCTGAAGAAGACGCCAGAAGCCTAGTCTTCCTCTCACTTTGCCACTGCTGCATTGAACTCATGGCCAAGGCAAGTGTATTCAGGTCTGTGTGTATCTGTGGAATCTGGCTCTCCATGAGGGTCACCAACCGCTCCATGGAGGAAACCATGTACTCACACGCCTGAGACATGGTAGCACTCTGGCAAGGATAGACTCCTTCATCGTTCACCCATGACTGCCCATGGCCTCTGGCAGCTCAGCCAGATTCTCCCTTACCTCTTTCTGCAACTTCAGCATGTTCTGTGCTGTCAACACCAGACACTCGTCATCAGCCTGGGGCTCAGCATGGGCCTAGCCTCCCACAGTCCTCCGACTGTCAGTGACCTCACCTGTCATGGCCTCTGTCACCTGTTCAAGTGCATATGTGGTGCTCTCACCTGCTTGTGACCCTACATCTAAGCCTGAGCACATAACCACCAAGGTGAGAGTATCTGTGCTCGTGGAGGGTGTATGGGAATGGTGTGATGATGCATCCTCTGAAGATTCTACCTCCTCGTCCTCAGAGGATGATGGGATTCCAGCGGAGCCAGCAAACAATCTTCCCTCCGAGGTGCTACAACGTGCATGAAAAAACACAAACATTTTGGGATTCTGCTGCATGGATCTTTCCATGCCAACCGTGTGTGATGTGGTTCTCTAGAAGGGTGGCGGTGGGCACATGTACACAATGCCTCCTCATTGTCTTGGCTGCACACTCCAGTCTCTCTGTCTACTATGGATCGGCTGCCCTGGAAGCCCACCAGTTCCAGGGCCTCCTCCACTGCCGGGGTGAGTCCTCATATGTCCAGGATCCCACCTCCAATTTTTGCCCTTTCCCTGGAGTTGTGGGCCGTTTTCTCCTGTGAACAGAAGTAGGACACTTTTAGCCTTCCGATGGAGACCAGCAGGACACTTGTTCTGTTGGCAGCCCTTTTGTCCCTGAAGGGGGCTCCTGAATGCTTCCTCATCTCGTATGCTCTCAAGGGATGCTCGGACAGAAGGCCAGCTGTCTTGGCGATGCAGCAATGCATCTGACATGATCTGCTATTGACTCAGCCCCTTGCCACCTCCTTTGCAGCCATTCCCTGACTGTGTTGTGCTCCCTCCCCAGTGGCAACATGCAAGCCTCAAAGATGAGATGGATATGGAGGTCTCACCTTGACAGGGCAAGGAGGTAATTGACCCTCTTGTAGCACTGGACACAGTTTGTAAGGAGACCTCATGGCTGATGACCTCATCTGCAATCTCCATCCAGGCTTGCTTGGTCAGGTAGCAGGGTCTTTTCCTGCCGTCCCTTGGGAAGAGGAGTTCCGCCTTTCACTGCAGCCTCTTGGCTCCCAGAGCTCCTGGCATTATGATGCCTTGGTCAGGAGTACAGCAGCACCAGGATTTCCAGCCGGGGGAGGGGCAGGGGTAGTGGCGGGGGGGTAGTGGGGGGTGGCGTCATCAGTATAGCATCGGGACTACAGTCAGCAGCACAGCAGCAAAAAGGCAAAGCAGCAACAAACTCACTCAGTGAAGCAGCAGTTCCAGCAGGGCTGGCAGTGCTTTAAATATGGCGTCAGTACATGTATTCATCTCAGCAGATGATGCCATCGGCGTCTCATTACCCATCCTCGTCCTCCAGTGGGATGGGCCCGTGCTTCCTACATTCAAATGGACCAGCCGCCACGTGATCATGGTCAGCCGGCTACACACATGACATGCGGTGATGCCACTGTAATCTGGTCCCACGATAGGCTGATTTGTTTTCCCTGTGCTCTTCAGGGTCAGAGATGTCAGTATAGGGAAATGGAATGCTTTTCCACATTATTCTAGCCCAGTGTCAATATCTAACAGTCGTAGTGCAGGTGTAACACTTGCCAGATGCAAAGCTTCTTCTGTTCTTCCCCAAAAATGTGTTACAAGGCTGGAGAAAGATATCCCTTATTTCACCAGTGTGACATTTCCATTACCCAAAGACACTAATTTAACACTAAGCAGTGCTGAATTATAAACTTTTCTGTGTTATGGACTCATACCAAATAGGAAATGCATTGAGATTTCCAATTATGACTCCTACACCTGACAGGGAAGGAATTATATCCATCATTGTAGGGTAGATTTCGCTGGTATCTCAGAGATGACATAACTGCTCGGCTACTGCTGTAAGACTGAAGTGAAAGGAGATATGTGGGTGTTGATAAACTTGGCACTTAAAGCAAATCAAATCATTCTATATCAGCAACACCAATTGCTGAATATATTACTAAATCTGTATAATATAAATTAGAGGGTGTTATGGAGTGACAACTCAGTTCACTGGTCAGACTGAATCTTAAGCACTGTGTCCAGTTTTGGTGATTAAACACAAGGAAAACATTCAAGTCTGGGATAATGCAAAGAAGAGGCACAAAGGTTATCAGATATGGGAAGACTGGAGATTTGGAGCTCTTTCGCTTAGAAAGCAGATGACAGGAAGAGGACCTTATAGAGGTATATGAGTCATTAAACAATATGGAAAAGGAAATCTGGAGATACTATTTAAGGTCAGCGGCAACAGTATAATAAGGAGAAATAGATTCGAAATAATGAAAGTTAGTTTAGGTCAGATGTCAAGGAAGAATTTCTTGACACAAGGAGTAATCAGCAATGAGAATAGTTTCACAACAAGATAACAAAGGTAAAAACTTAGCATCATTCAAGAGCCAGTGGATGTAATGCTGTAGATTTTGCTTTCTGGATGGTTCAGTTGAGAGGAGCTAAATATCTTTCTTTCTGTGTCTTTATCATAAATCTTGCAAAAAAATGTAGTAGATATAATTTTAATGTTTAGCAATGGTATCAAATAGGCAATATTAAATAAACCATCCATTATACACCAAGCTCACTTCTCCTTTCCAATTAAATCAAATTAGTAAAATAATTAAAATTGCCCCCCCAGTATCTTTCTTTGCTGTCATCAATCAAAACTAAACAATTTACTGCATTCAAAACCATTTTAAAATTTTAAATATGCAAAAAAAGTGAAATGTAATCAAATATTAAATGTCTTTGGAGCTGTCATTCAACTTGGTGGATGTTTCCTGACGTGTAGGCCACAGTCTGACATCCCATGGTCCCAGTCACATTCATGTAATTTGATTTATGGCGAAGGTATAATTTCAAAATTTGTGTGTGGCACCAAATTGGAGGTGTATGGTTAATATAGAGGACTGCAAAAAATATAGAAAGCCATTAGAAAACTTGCAGAATGGGTGTGTAATTAGCAAATTAACTTCAATATAGATTAGTGCAAGGTTATACATTTTTGTAGAAAGAATACAGAGGCCACATACTTCATGGAAAATAAGGACCCAATTTTAATTCTGTGTAAGTGTGTTTGAAAGAGTTAAAATCTCGTAAGTATCTAAATGGGGTGGAAGAACAGAGCAATCTAGGGGGAAAGATACAGAAACAGGCCACTCAGCCCAAAAGGTCCATGTCAAAAGCCTCCTCCCAATCCAATTCATCTAACTCTATCACCATATCTTTCAATTCCATTCTTCATCATGTACTTACTAATTTCCCCTTATGCTATTTTCCCTGTGGTCACAAGTTCCGATTTCTAACTGCTCTCTTAGCAAAGAATTTATTCTGAATTCCCTATTGGATTTATTTGTAAATATATTATATTTATGGCCCTGAGTTCTGGTCTCATCTGATTCTTATCTACATCTACCCTATCAAACCTTTGCATAATCTTAATGACCTCTACCAGGTCACTCCTCAGTCTTCACATTTCCAGAGAAAAGAGCCCCAGCTTGTTCATTTTTTCCTGATAGAGATAACCTCTAAGTGCTCATCATTCTAGTAAATCTTTTTTGCACCTTCTCCAGTACCTATATATCCTTTTTATAATATGGAGACCCGAACTGTTCAGAGTACTTCAAGTGTGGTCTAACCAAAGTTATATACAAGTTTCACATAGCTTCCCTGCTTTTCAATACTCTCTCTCTCTCTAGAAATGAACCCAAGGGCATTGGTTTCTTTTTATTATGGCCTTATTAAACTCTGTTGCTACTTTTAGTGATCTGTGTATCTGTACCTCAGATAGTTTTTTCCCTCTACTCCATTTAGACACTTGTTTTCCAAGAAGTATGTGGCCTACTTAATCTTCCTATCAAAATATATTACCTCATTGAACTTAATTTGTCCATTCTGCAAGTTTATTAGCTTATTTTGCCACAGCCTTCCTTTGTATTACCTATACACCCTAATTTGGTGTCATCCATGAATTTTGAAATTGTACTTCCAGTTCCCAAGTCCAAATCTTTTATGTAAGTGGTGAACAACTTGTGGTCACAGCATAAATTCATGTGGAACACCACTTCTCACCATTTGCCAGTCTGAATTAACTGCCTTTAATAAAAACAGATCATGCTGGAAATACTCAGCAGATCTGGCAACATCTGTGGAGAGAGAAACAGAGTTAACATTTCAGGTCAATGACCTGCCATCAGAACTGGGAAAAATTAGAAATGTAGCAGGTTTTATATAAGTGAAAAGGTGGAAAAAGAACAAAAGGGAAGGTCTGTGGTAGGGTGAAGGACAGGAATGATTAAATGAGAAAAGAGTTGATGGTACAGGACCAAAGGAAATAGTGTTCCTCGAGGAACACCACCTCGTCTATTGATTGGACACTTGACAGTCTTCCAGAATCAACACTTCAACAATTTCAGACCATAATCTCTGCTTCCATTTTGTTTCCATTATCTTTGCAGGTTTTGGTTTTACTCTCATGTTTCCCTTGTTTTTGCTTTCAGGCAGCAGTTGTTCATTCACAACTCCTTTAGACACATCTGTTTGTTTATTTGTCCCATTACCAGTCCCTTTGGCTTTGCACCAGCAACCTTTTGTCATTTAATCTCTCCTGTCTTCCACCCTATCAGAAACCTTCCCTTTTGTTCTTTTCCCACACTTCCTCCTTTCACTTGCTTAAAACCCAGGACATTTCGAACTTTTCCCAGTTCTGATGAAAAGTCACCAGCCTTAAGCATCAACTCTGTTTCGTTCTCCACAGATGCTGCCTGTCCTGCTGAGTATTTCCAGCTTTTTCTGTTTTTATTTCAGATTTCCAGCATCCACAATATATTTCTTTTGTAGCTACCTTTAACTCCTACAGTCTGTTTTCTGTTTTGTAGCCAGCTTGCTGTCCATTCGGCTCCTTATCCCCTGACTCTACATGTTCTGAGCTTATTCATTAGTGTACTATGTGGTATCTTATTGAAGGCATTTTGCAAATCCAAATATATTACATCTACTGCATTACCATTATCCATTCTATCTGTTACTTCTTCAAAGGATTCAATAAGGTTGACTAAGCATGATCTACACTTTTGAAATCAGTACTGACTACACTTTATTGTATTTTCTGTTTCTAGATTTTTTAATTACATCTTTAAGTAAGGATTCTGTTATCTTTCCTACCACTGACGTTAAACTAATTGGTCTACAGTTCCCTGGGCTTGTTCTATCTCCTTTTTATATAAAGAAATCACATTAGCTGTCCGCCAGTCCTTTGGCACTGTTTCGTTTTCTAATGAATTCTTATCTACATGTAAGAGTGCCTTTGCTATCTTTTCCCTAACTTCTTTAATATGCGCCGATACAATCCTTCCAGACCAGGGGTTTTTATCTTCCATAAATTTGATTAACTTATCAATTATCTCTTGCTCCCCCAGCCCCCACTTTCTATCTTAAATGTCTTTTTATCCTTTTTTTTAATCTCTTCTTCTAATGTCACATTCACCATGTTAGTCTTCCTGGTAAATACCAAGGCAAAGTAATTATTTAATGTTTCTATAATTTCTCTATTTATCTTGTGTTATCTCTCAGTGGCCCTATCCATTTCCTTTTTTTTGCTATCAGTCTGCAGAATATTTTTACTGTTTCTTTTTATATTCCTTGATAATTCAAATTTGTTGTTTCAATTTGTTTTTCTAAATTTTTTTAGATCTTTTCCTACCTTTTTCTAATGTCCTTTTGTCATCCTTTCCTTTGTCTTTGTACTTAGTATATGCCCTTCACTCTAGTTTCAATCTTTATTTTCTTTATTCATCCATTGTGTAACATTACTAGCTAGTTTGTGGAGGGAAATGGCACAGGTACATTCAAGAGGAAGCTAGATAAGCAAATGATGGAGAACGGAATAGAAGGATATGCTGATGGGGCTAGATGAATTGGGCTGTGAGGTGGCTTATCTGGAGCATAAACACAGGCATGGATGTGTTTCAACAAATGGCATGTTTCTATTCTATAAATGCTTACTCATACTTTGTAAGACTGAATCAGGATTTACTCTGGTTTAGCTTCTCATATTACTTATGATATTTGTTTGGAAATGGTTGGCCACCAGAAACATTTGCTCACCCAGTGATGACCTTATAATAGGGTTTACCGTATAAATTTAGCAAAATGTATTTCATGTACGTCAAACAGCCTAGGCATAGTGAGGTGCTTTGTTTATTTTGGTGTCTCAGAATGCCTTTTGTGCTGCATTTGAATTCAAATCACCAAGACTGAGCCTAGAAATGTGTTAGTATAAAGAATACTTCTTTATAGATGCTGACTGTACTACTTCCTTGCAGTTAACTTTTGATCAGCAGCTGACAAACATGAAATAGTTAAATTATAGTAATTGATCCTACACTGTAGGCATCATGACAATTCAGCAATACAAAGTGCACTGGTTGTCAGCATCCATGCTAACATCCATCGCATTGAGCATCAGAAACAGAATTAACTCTATTATTATATAATTCTAAACTAAAATAATAGATACCTTAAGAGTAACTTCTTGGATGTAATATCAACCCATAGCTCAATTGATGCTGATAAATAGTTCAAGCTTTTCTTTTGACCTTTAGAATCATAGAATGGTATAGCACAGAAGAAGGCCATTTGCCAATGCCAGCTCTTCGGAAGATCTGACCAATTAGTCCCATTCTCCTACTCTTTCCTAATAGCCTGGCAACTTTTTCCTTTCCAAGTATGTCATACAGGCCCCCACCTGCCAAGAATGAGGCACATATATTTTGCCACATGAACATTGATTTTTAAACTGTTACTGGATTAAAGAAAGAACTTGTTTTTTTTTAAAATACCAGACCCTTGACTGGAAAGACATTTGCGTAGTAACAGACAGTGCTTGGAATGGACAAAGGGGCCACTCCCTGCTCCAATTTAATCCACAATGGACTTTGGATTACCAGACATTGAAGGTGGAGAAGCTGGCATTCCAGGTTAACTGCTAAAATGTTAGAATACACAAACAGACATGGTCAGACCAGTTTAGTCACATGACTAACTAGCTGTTGGAGTGTTTTGAATTTGAATTTGCCACAGAGAATTTGAACTCAGAAAGCTGATTGCTCCTGGACTGGAAAAGACCACTCTCCTGTCTGCTCTCGTCTCATTCTCAACAGCTTCGGAATCCATTGAAGACATATGAACCCTAAGGGAGGAAAGTCTCCTACAGTGAACAAGGTTTAAGAAGAATACTGGGCCCCAATGAAAAGAAAGACCATATCTTCAATCAAGGACTACAGTGAGCTCAAAAGCACAGTAACAAAAAACCCTCTTCAGAGATTGCCTCAAACCTCTCCACTATCTTTCTTCTGCTCTTTTCTGTCTCTATTTGCATGTGCATATTGCTTATGCATACTAGCATGGCGTGTATCCTTAGACGTAAACTGAATTAGAGTTTAAGTTTAAGTTTCAATAAATTTCACTTTTCTTCTTTAAACCTAATAAAGCCTGTTTGTGCTCATTTCTTTGCCTTATAATTGGAAACCGGTGAACAAGGATTCACCAAGGGGGACCTCAAAACATGGAGTGTTTAAAATTAAAACCCTGTTACAATAAGAGCAGGTGAAGACTGAAAAAGACCCCAAGACACCTTTCTCATCTGGTCGTAACAAGTATATATACAATTTCATTTTGAAAGTTATATTGAACCTCTTTCTCTTGCCCTTTCAGACAGTGCATTCTAGATCATAATACCTAATCAGTGTTATATAAGCATTTTGATGAAATTACTTTTATTATCCCCCCCCCCCGAAAAAGTGTATATGCAGTCCAGTATCCTAATAGCGGGCATGGTTAATACAGGCAATCTGATAAACCTGCCTGAAGACCATGTATTAAAACTGTGCCCATGTTACTGCTTTCTCAAGGCAGGATTATCGCTTTGGCTGCACATACCAATGACATGCTTCATTGCTGT
Organism: Heterodontus francisci; assembly: GCF_036365525.1. NCBI lineage: Eukaryota > Metazoa > Chordata > Chondrichthyes > Heterodontiformes > Heterodontidae > Heterodontus > Heterodontus francisci. The sequence continues at coordinate 76,717,808 of NC_090385.1, read as the reverse complement.
TCCTTTAGCACGTGACATCTAATCTCTCCAGGCCTGATTTTCCAGACATGTCCCAACTCCATACTCTCGAGGTGTACATAGTACATGGTCAGAACAGATAGAAAAGGCACATATAACTAAATTATTTAAAAGGTAACTGCACAGATCTGAAAAATGTGTTCAACAAGGCTTCTACGACAGCCCCTCCTTAACCCCTAGAAGGTGCATGGCAGCCTCATCACCTCCAAATTTGCCTCCAAGCGGCACACTATCCTGATTTGGGCACATATCTCCTTTCCCTCATGGTCACTGGATCAAAATCCTCAAACTTATTATTTAATAACACTGTCAGAGTGCCTTCATGATATGGACTGCAGCAGTACAAGAGGACCACTCCCCACCATTTTCACATGGGTAACTAGGGATGGGTGATCAATGCGGGCCTTGCTACTGATGCCCATTTTCCAGAATTTGTTTATTAAATGTTGTATATAACAGGTTTTCTAGGAATGATTTCCATGGCTTAAAGAGTATAGAGTACTCCTAAATAAGATAAAACTGTGTGAATGACAGAACCTATTGGGGACTATTGAGGGCATGGAAGAATGCTCTGGGAGCAAGCAGTGCTTTAACTTTAATTCAAGCAGAGGGGAAAAATCATTGGAAAAACAAAACTAAGGGAACAAGTTTTTATACACATGAAGTGATCCAGTAATATGTAGATGTTCTTTGTGCAGAACCAAGAGTAAATAACTAGGGAACATGCTTATAGGTTCAAGAACCTGTGAAACCAGATTTAGTTGGAAAGCCACTGCTTCACACTCAGAGATGTGACTATATGAGGGGACCATCACCCCTGACTGTGGATGAAAGATTCAGAAACAATTAAGTTAAAAATTCCAGCAAGAATTAGAGAGGTTGAAGCCTGACAATGAGAAAGGAAGGATGATCTGTATATTGACTTGAATGATGGGGAGAAATAAATGGGCTGAATGGTCTTTACTTTCTACTTTCCTACATCCCATCAAAATAAATTAATTTTAGGTCAAATGATTCATTTCAAAAGGAATGAATATGGGGTTATGAAAAGGGCTAAGGGTTATAGGGTTAAGCTGAGACTTTTTGGGACTATGTAAATGCCATCTGTAGAATTCAGGGTTGAATTGTAGCATTAGATTGATAACGCTGTTTTCACTTAATTGCCTCTGGGAGGTTCAGAGAGAAATGTGTGAGAGTCTTCTATTCTTGAAAGGTCTGCTTGTGATTATTCATCACTCTCATAAGATTCAATAGGTTGAAGAGAGTCCATAATAGTGCAAATTATACCTGACCTCTCAGAAGGATTCAGCATTATGGGCCATATGACCTCTTTTCTCATAGTTAAATTCTTATTGTTGACTATGGGCTGGATTTTACCAAGCCCACGATGTCGGGATCCGTGGCGGGGATTTGGGGGTGGGGGGGGGCAGGTGCAGAAGATGGTTATGGCAGAGGCCCGCCGTGGAGGCTGACACCGGGAGGGCCCAGCCTGATCCTCCCGGTGGCAGCGAGACTCCCTGGCGGTCCCCCCATGGCTGGGTGACAGGAACTGGATTTAAATATGTAAATTAATGAGATCAATAAATTTAAATAAACTTACCTTGAATTTTCCAGGCCTGCTGCAATCTTCGGAGCGGCGGCCGGCAGTCCCATGCCTTCAATTACCTGTGTGGGGAAAGCAGGCGTGACATTGGTGAGGAGGGGAGAGGAGCTAAGATTTTTATTGCAGGGGACGGGGTCAAATAAGCATCATCACTGTTGGGGATAATGGAAATGGGTGCACTTTCAACTTTGTACAGTCTAGGGGGAGAAGGTCAGAATTCAAAGGTAAGTGTTATTGGGGGGCCGGTGGAAGGGCAGAAACATACTGTAATTTTTATTGGGGGGTTGGAAAGGGGTGTTACAGTTTTATTTTGTAAATTTTGGAGGGGTTCACTTTAAAAGTTCAGATTTGTCGGCAAGACTGACTGCCCTCTAAAAATGGTGGCACGCCCACGCATAGGCAGCTGATGCTATTGCCGGTGAGGGACAGCCCGCCCCATCCACGTGATTGGTGGGGGTGGGGAGCGCGGGCCACCCCGGCTATTTAAATGAGCCGCTATGTGGGAGATAATGGCAGCTCTTCAGTGACATTTTAAGCTCGCCACTGGAAGCAACAGCGGGCTCTTAAAATCCAGCCCGATATTATTGTTTTGACTCTGTGAGAATTGACAATTAGATTTAATAAGATTGGGACTATCAGAGCGCTGATGGAAATTTGTTTTCATCAAGATTGCACAGTTTTAATTTGACTGTTTATATTTAAAATCACTCAGCCATGAAATTTATTTTGCTGCAGTAGTAGGCCTATTTTATTTTACACTGGAATTACTGAAGCTTGAATTTAATTGACAACTGTGTTTAGCACAGTCTTTTAAAAACTGGGAAATATATTTTCAAAAAGTTGATTTTAATGGAGGCTATATGGTCAGAAACACGTTTTGTGCTTCTCCAATTGCATTTCTGATTATTATATTGCATATATCAACCCTCAAGACCATTTAACATTTCTGGACCAGATTTTGCAGTCACGCTCAATATGGCCTTGAAGAAAGCTGCCCACAGAAATCTAATAATGTCTGTGGGGTGGGTTTTATCTCTCCCAGCATTAATTTCATTCTGGCACCAACTACAGGGGATCTCCGGAGTCCAGCAATAGTGATGTCATCAGGCAACCAATCACATTGAAGAATTCTCACAGACAGAAAATCAGGAAGTAACAAGCATGTTTTACGTTACACTTTTTTATAATTTCCCAGAAGCAAAATAAAGATTGTATATACCCATGGGATTAAAGTAGAACCTGAAATATCACAAACCAACTCTTTATAAAAATTTAAATTATATGGCATTTCTAACAAATGTAAAATTAGTCTTGCAGGGCCAGGAAAGTTGTTCAGTAGTAATTAAGGCTGGAATTTTATAGCCTCCAAACGGGCAGGCTGGTGGCGGCGGAGGGGGGCAGGGGCGTAAGATTGAATGGGAGGTGGGGGGGGGGCATTCCCGCCCCTGCTGCAATTTTACGCAGGCCGGCGGCGGTGGGCAATAGCCTCCCTGCCCCAGGCCAATTAAGGCCCTTAAGTGGCCAATTAACTGGCACTTAAGGGCCTCCTCCCCACCGCGGGTATTTCACCCTTGGCGGCCAGACGGCAGAAGCCTCAAAAACCTTGCCCAGTGAAACCAAGCGGCCTTCTTATGGGCTGGTGGGGGGCCCTTCTGAACGGGCACACTGTGCCCCACGGAGGGCCGCCTCCAAAGCCCCAACTGCCCCCAACATACAACACTCTCCCCCCCCCTAAATGACCCCCGTTGCCTCCTCGAGGCCTGACCAATTGTCCCCGCCGAGGCTCTATAAACTTACCTTTTTTCCAGAGCTATCCTTCATCTTGCTTGTGATGGCTGGGTGTAGTCCCAGCAGTGGACAGCGCTCCCGGTGGCACTGCTGGAACTAACAGCTACTGGCCCAAAGATTGGCTGGCAGCTCCATTAGGCAGTACTTCCTGACTCAAGGAGGTGGCAGTCCCACTCAAGATCAAATGAAAGCCTAGGGAGCGAAAAATCCTGGCGTGCCTCCCCAGGCCTGGCAAAGGCGGGCTCGCCATCGACTTTTCAGCCAGTGAACGGGGCCTTCCACTCAATGAAAAATTCCGGCCTATGACTTAGCATGCTGTTAAAAACTTAGCTACACTTCATGAAACAAGGCATAGGCCTGAAACTTATTCGGATGCCGCGCTCCAGGGCGGCGCCCTTTGAACTCGGCAGCATGCCCACATTCAGCGTTAGCATCACTGCGTTGAGCCACCCCCTCATATTATGTGGGGAGAGACAGGACATAAAAGGCAAATACACAACAGAAATAAAACCATAACCGAAGAATATTTGCACACGATGGGCTTCTAATCATCTGACTGTTAAAAGCCGTAGACTAATATGCATTTGCAATCTGTATTCATTTCTCTGCTAACTGTCATGTGAAAATACATGTAACTGTAATTAAATGACCTTTTTTTTAAAAAACAGGAAAAATGTTCATATTCTAGCTGCATTACCAACTAGAAATATTACACCCACAACTATGAATAGCTGCTGCAGAAGCAAAGTGTACGTGAACATGCTTCGATGTGTAATAGTTGAGAAATCATGACAACAGCACAGATTTCCTCACTAATCCTGCATTAGTTTTCAAACATGTGCAAGACAAACCTTGCCAACAGTAGTTAGAGCAGTTACACGGTGGTGTCATCTTTGCATTTAAAGGGCCACACCAAAAGCCGGGGATGTAGAGGGGTGCTCTAGGATGGCCACACAGTTCAGCAAAGCCTCCCTCTTACCCTCCTCCGGGCTGAGTGGGCAAGGTGGGAGGTCCTTTTTGCCAGCAATGGTAAGAAGAGGCCCTCCCGCCTCAGCAAAGCAGTCTGGCTGGAGATGGCAGAGGAGGTGACCAGCTGTGGGGCTATCCTGCATCAAAGGGTCCAGTGCCAGAAGGGGATGAACGAGCACTCCTCCAGCCAGCTGGGGCCCTCTAGGCCTCGTGCACACAGGGTACGAGCGCCAAAGTCATCCACAGCCAAAGGGCCATCAGATCAGCAGCCTTCCTCCAGTCAGGCTGCTAGCACAGAGGTTGCACCGAGAAGGAGCACTCGCAAGCATTTACAGAGAACACATTGACACAAATGGGAATGCACGGGTGTCGCAGCAATGTAAATACGTCTTACACTAAATGATCCTCACCAGCGTGTGTGTCCTTTTCTCTGTGTGAGTGATGTGTGCCAGCATGTAGTGCCCATATCACATCCCTTTGCACCATTGGCCCTTCAGGAGAACCAACGTATGCAATAACATCATTGCCATGCCACCATTACAGATAAGTGTCTCCACGGATGCAGTGACATGGACATTGGCTTCGTCAGCTGCCTATAATGGTTTACACAGGGATGCTGCAGATGTGGACTTCTGCACAGCAGGTGATCGAGGGTGATGTGTGGCTTGCAGAGCTCATGTCGATTCCTATGGAGCAGACAGCCTTTGTCTGATAAGACACTGCTGTACATCCTGGCTCACTGCTAGCCCTGCGTGCAGAGACTGGGTGCCATCTGCCCTCCCATGTGCCTTTCCTGTTGTAGGTCTTCAGCGTCCTCATAGTCTGAGGAGGAATTCTGTTGATGTCTCTTCTCATCATGCCAGGCCTGCCCCCTATTGGGTGCATAGTTGTGCAGAGCAGCAAAGAAAGAATCTGGCCTTTTCAGCCCATAGTACAGGCCATCACCCTATCCATACAGGCATTGGAGGCGCTTTTTCAGCATGCCAATCACCTGCTCAATGGTGGCTCTTATAGCTCAGTGGCTAGCGTTGTATCTCTCCTCTACAGCAGTGATGGGGTCTCTCACTGGTGTCAGGAACCATGTCTGCAAAGGATAGCCCTTGTCTCTAAGAAGCCACCCCTCCATCTGCCAGTTCAGTGAACAGCGGTGGCAGCTGGGACTGGCGCAGCTACCTGAGAAGTGGGCACAGATTTGATCTCTGGTGATCACATACCATCTTCACCTAGATTGAGAGGATTCCTTTAATGGTAATGTCTGCAGGTGTTAGCCTGGCGGGAGGCCTGATGGTCCAATGGGTGCAGTCTATGAACCCTAAAATCTATGGTTCTCCAGCAATGGTGCCGAAACTGACAGCCCTCTGGGCCTGGCAGTGAGAGTCTGTCCTGAAGTGGACATACTCACTGGCACTCCCTGATGCAGTGGGGCAGTGCTAACTGTGTGACCCCACAAAGGTCTCCAGTGGGCCCCTGAATGCTGCATCGGCATCAAGCTTGAGAACCGCTGCCCCAAGAGGACCACAAGCATAGGATGTCCACCGGAGCCCACAGGCTGCAGCTCATCATTAAGTAGGGCACAGAGATGTGTCACCATCCTCTCTACATGCACAATCACCTCTGACACTGGTGCTCTGACATCTGATGGCATGTCATGTGAGGCCTGTAGATGCACGGCGACCATAATGGCGAGCTCCCTTTGGGAGCTGCTGCTCATGACCGGGGGCCTCTATGTGGACCGCACCTGCCTGTTGATTTTGGCTCTGGTGCACATGGATCCTACACAATGTAGGATAAGCCATACCCATTTCCATGTGATAAATTAAGTTGTATACTTCATTTATTTGAAGGCTCCTAACATGGCAGGGATTGGAGTTGACGGGTACATCAGGTGCTTTCATGGATCAACTATGTGGTGTGGCATGGCATTGCCCATCTTGGCTATCATTCAGAGTGGCACTGCATGACCACATCAAGATCCTACCAACTGCATTGATTGCCCCCACCATCCATATAACCTTAATGCTCCTGCTCTTTCTGGCACCCTCCCCATACACAGGGTGACTAGAGCGCATTGCTCCTTCACATAAACAAATGCAGAACATACACTGGTTACGGAGGGAGGGTACACGATACCTCCCTTCATGCCTGCAGAGCTTTCCCTCCACTAATCACAGACCCTCTCCCTCCTCCCTTTAAGAATGCAGAGCTGAGACCCCTGTTATCCCACCCCCCTCCCCCTTCCAGTAGGCAGAGTGAGACCCCTGAATATCTGAACTTACCCTCCGTCGAGAAAACGCCTGCCTCTGATGACCCACTGGCTTTTCTACTTGGTACGTGACGGCTGCCCGTTCAATGTAGAATGCGGAAGTGTTCGTCGAGAGACGATGGGCTGCATAATCTACAGAGGTAAGTACCGTTTTGCATATGGTAACTGGGGTGCCACCCCTGAGCGGTGAATGGGACGCACCGAGGTTCCCGCACTGCTGGTAATATACAGCGGGCCCTTCTCGACATCGGGAGTCGAGGTGGGCCTCTCCCCATGGAGTTTTAACGGCCCCGCACCGCGACCTGTGGCGTCGAGGGGCCAGTTATATTCAGCCCATAACCTTTTCACAGACTTTTACAGTGAGACTGATAATGTTAAAACTGGAAGTTCACATCAAATCAGTGATTTCAAATTGATTTCCATCTGCAAGAACTTCAACAACTACCCTGTGGAGGAGAGGAGAATCACTGACAGCAACTTCTGGATTCCCACCTTTAACTGCGCATGCGCGAATGCCAGAAGTTGCTGCCAGTTTCACAGAGTAATGATGGCAAAGGCTGACAGTTTTGTTGTCAATACAACCGCAAAATCTGGACCATTGTATTTTCTCAAGACCTTTCAAAATCTGAATGAGCCAAGTAAGATGCAGACATGAAAATTAATACTAAATATTCACAAATAGAAAACTTCAGCTCATTAGAAAGAACGGCAGCTAATTATTTAAAACTACATTGGAAGTATAAAATGGTTATGACCTAAATGAACCATTCCACATTCCTACAGAACAGCAATGGTATGTTGACATTATAAGCTTCTTCTGAGTTTGACTGCTTTATCAGCACAGGTGGCTGGTGGCCAAATGGCACTCACGTTACCCTCAGCACAATCTTACTTCTATGATCCTGCCATTCCTATGAGTGATTCAGAGAGATGGTAAATTTACAGACCACTTACCACTCACTGGAGTGTGTCAGTCCAGTCATTAAAGACATTTGAGCAGAGTTAATGCATTCAAATGTAGGCTTAACAAAATGGTAATTGCTGAGTACTGCTTGTGAACTATTTATACACTAATTGAACTTGATTTTTTGGGGTGAGGTTGGAGGGCAGTGGTCTAGATCTGCTTTACAATGACATATTTGTCATTTTTAAATATTAAACATTTTAGAATGGATTGATAATAAAGGCAGTATTGAGTAAAACACAGAATGTCACAGTCACAGCATTGGTTATATTATCTGCGGAGGTGTAGGAAAAACAGCAAGGAGATAGCTTTACTCACAGGAAAAGAGTTAACTGGATTTAATGAATGAGCGGGTTTAAAACCACCAGAGAGGTAATAAAAGGTCTCAAATGCAGAAGGTTTCCTCAGTGACTCTTAATGTTCTGAAATTATTAAATTGTTACTTACTGGATTTCTCCAATTAGTCATCAAGATTACAGCAGCATTCTTCAAGGCACCTTATTCACCACTGCCACCTCCCAAGTACAAAAGCCAGGCAATTTTAATGCCACACCCTTTCTGCAGGAATGATAACTTCAAATTTTCGTGCTACATGAAAAATCTACATAAATGCAAATAAGGAATTCAAAGCCCAAACCTTGAGTGCTTATTAGGTCCAGACCCCATCTAACATTATTTTTACTCTAAATATTTTTGTAAGTATACACAAATGTTATAAAGTGAAGGACAAGTTCACTATGCTAAAAATAAAAGCATATGCGATTCTTGGTTTTATAGTAGGCAGAAAAATCATTGGTTAGAACCATAGAACCACAGAAAAGTTACGGCACAGAAGGAGGCCATTCAGCCCATTGTGTATGCGCAGGCTGAACAAACTAGCCCCCCAATCTAATCCCACCTTTCAGAACCTGGTCTGTAGCCTTGCAGTTTACAACACTTCAGGTGCTTGTCCAGCTACCTTTTAAATGAGTTGAGGGTTTCTGCCTCCACCACCAATCCAGATAGTGAATTTCAGACACCCACCACCCTCTGGGTGAAAAAGTTTTTCTTCATGTCCCCTCTAACCCTTCTACCAATCAAATTAAATCTGTGCCCCCTCGTTAATTGACCTCTCTACTAGGGGAAACAGGTCCTTCCTGTCTACTCTATCTAGGCCCCTCATAATTTTGTACACCTCAGTTAAGTCACCATCAGCCTCCTCTGTTCTAAGGAAAGCAACCCTAGCCTATCCAATCTTTCCTCATCGGTGCAACTTTCAAGCCCGACCAACATTCTTGTAAATCTCCTCTATACTCTCTCCAGAGCAATTATGTCCTTCCTGTAATGTGATGACCAGAACTGTACGCAATAAGGTGAGGTTAAAATGCTATGTTTAAATTTGGGTGCCCTACTTTAGGAAGCATGTCAAGACCACGAGGAGGGTGCCGAAGAGAATCACTGAGAAGTTACCAAGAATGAGGAATTCAGCCCATTTGCTACTGAAACAATCATCCATGCTTTTGTTACCACCAAATCCAACTATTCTAATCTCCTTTGGCTGGACGACCTTCCAAAACAACAACTTGCATTTATATAGTGCATTTATCATAGTAAATCATCCGAAGCATATTCACGGGAGTCAATGGTGGAGTGATTAAAATCGGGGATGCGCAGGAGGCCAGAATTGAAGGTGTGCAGAGATCTCAGAGGATAGTAGGGCAGGAGGAGATTACAAAGATAGGGACAAGCAAGACCATGGAAGGATTTTAAAACAAGATCAGAATTTTAGAATCAAGGTATTGTCAGACCGGAAGCCAATGTAGGTCAGTGAGGAATGGGTGATGGGTGAACAGGATTGGTGTGAGTTAGGACACGAGCAGTAGAGTTTTGGATGTCAACCTACTTGAGCCCAACCAAAACTCTGCTGCCTCCTAAATCACACCAAGTCCAGCTCACCCACAATCCCTGTGCCTATTGATTTATATTGGCTCCCAGTCTGGCCACATCTCAGTTTTACAATTCTCAATCTGTTTATGAAATCCCTCCATGGCCTCGTCCCTCCCTATTTCTGTAACTTTCTCCAGCCTTAAAGCCCTCCAAAATATCTGCGCTCCTCCAATTCTGGCCTCCTATGCATCCTCAATTTCCTTCGCTAAATTTTTTTCCCCAAAAATATACTTTATTCATTATTATCTGTAAAAAAAATACAATACAAAGCAGTTCAAAAGAGCACTAAGTTGACATTCCAGAAAGTGCAAAGGAAATCAGTTTTCTTCAATACAGGAGTGAGTTGCCTCACAACCCTTCCATTCCATTTTTCATGCAATGTACATTTCACAGCAAAACCATATTTGGTGTATACAGCCCAAGGGGTTTTCCATGGGTCCAGCCCCTGGGTTCACAATAGTGGGAGGACCTTACACAGTGGTCTTTCCACATTGAGCCTTTGCGGCGGCTGCCCCAAGCTTTAGTGCGGCCCTCAGCACGTGGTCTTGGACCTTGGGATGTGCCAGTCTGCAACGCTTGGTCGTGGACAACTCTTTGCACTGGAAGATCAGCACATTTCGGGCAGACCAAAGAGCGTCTTTCACCGAATTGATGGTCCTCCAGTAGCAGTTGATGTTTATCTCAGTGTGCGTCCCTGGGAACAATCTGTAGAGCACAGACTCCTGAGTTACAGAGCTGCTCGGGATGAACCTCGACACAAACCACTGCATCTCTTTCCACACCTGCTTTGCAAAGGCACATTCCAGAAGGAGGTGGGCAACAGTCTTTTCTCCACCACAACCACCTCGAGGGCAGTGTGCAGAGGTGGTGAGATTCCGGGCATGCAGGAAGGATCTGATGGGGAGGGCCCTACTCACCACCAGCCAAGCTATGTCTTAGTGCCTGTTTGAAAGTTCTGGTGATGAGGCATTCTGCCAAATGACTTTGGCAGTCTGCTCGGGGAACGATCTGACAGTATCCACCATCTTCTTTTCCCGTAGGGCCTTGAGGACATTCCGTGCAGACCACTGACTGATGGATTGGTGGTCAAAGGTGTTTTTCTGCATAAACTTTTCCATGAAGGATAGGTGGTACGGCATGGTCCAAATGGATGGAGTGTTCCACGGCAATGTGATCAGACCCATCCTTTGCAACACTGGGGACATATAGAACCTCAGCACGTAGTGACACTTGGTGTTTGCGGACTGGGGCTCTACACACAGCTTGAGGCAGCCGCACACGAAGGTGGTCATCAGAATGAGGGCGAGGTTGGGTATGCTTTTTCCGCCTTTATCCAGAGGTTTGAACATCATGTCCCTCGGACGTGGTCCATTTTGGATCTCCAGATAAAACGGAGACTAACTAGGGTGACGGCCATGGCGCAGGCATGGGGTATGGGCCAGACCTGCTCTACATACAGCAACAACGTGAGCACCTCGCACCTAATGACCAGGTTCTTACCCACAATGGAGAGAGAACGCTGCTCCCACATGCTCAATTTATGGTGTACCATAGCCGCTTGCTCCTTCCAGGTTTTGGTCCACACCCCAGCCCTTCCGAACCATATCCCCAGCACCTTCAGGTAGTCTGACCTGATGGTGAAGGGGACAAAGGATCGGTCAACCCAGTTCCCAAAGAACATGACCTCGCTCTTGCCATGATTAACTTTGTCTCCCGAGGCCAGTTCAAACTGGCCACAGATGCTCATCAGTCTGCGAACGGACAGCGGGTCCAAGCAGAAGATGGTGGCGTTGTCCATGTACAGGGAAGTTTTTACCTGAGTGCCTCTGCTGCCTGGAATTGTCACCCTTCTTATGCCCACATCCTTCCTAATGGATTCAGCAAAACGTTTGATACAGCAAACAAACAAGACAGGGGAGAGAGGACAGCCCTGTCTGACTCCAGATTTGATCGGGAAACATTCTGATTCCCACCCATTGATTAAGATAGCGCTACTGATGTTTGTGTAGAGCAGTTGGATCCAATTGCAGATTCCGCCCCAAACCACATTTTGGAGAGCACGTTCATCATGTATGTGTGTGATATCCTATCAAAAGCCTTCTCCTGGTCCTCATGGATCCTGACATGCTGCCAGTGAGAAGCATACTCTCGTACACTTCCAGCAGGTCTGGGCCGATCCACTCCCACAGAGCAGAATACAACTCAACCGGTAAGCCGTCGCTTCCGGGAGTTTTACTTGTTTCGAAGGACCTGACGGCCTTTGTCAGCTCATCCAGAGTTAGCGGTTTGTCCAGACTCTCCCACATGCTGTCATCTAAGACCTCCGTGATAGATGACAGGAAGAACTGGGGGGGCGGGGGAGGTGGCTGTGCTGTTCGTGGGCTTCAGGTCGTACAGCCCAGCATAAAAAGATTTGCTAATCCTTAGTATGTCAGACTGTGAAGACATTACCGAGCCATTCTTTTCCTTCAGGCTGCTGATCACAGAGCTCTGTGTGTGTACCTTTTGGAAGAAGTAATGCGAGCGCATCTCATCCTGCTTAACGGAGTGGACTCTGGACCGGAAGATGATCTTGGAGGCCTCCATGGCAAAGACCAAGGCCTGCTAGCTTTTCACCTCTTGGAGATCCTCCTTGATCTTGACCCCCATTGACTGCAGCTGGAGCAGATTTTGCATTCTTTTCTGGAGTCGGGACATTTCCCTCTGTCTCACTCTCACATTCTGAACACCTTTGAGGATAAAGAACCTCTTGATGTTCTCCTCGATCGCCTCCCGCCAGTGAACTGGAAACTCAAAGAGGGGTTTCATTGTTCTCAATGCTCTCTGGGGTTAGCAGTGTAACATACATTTCCATGTCCCCCTGCCAACCCACTTGTCATCCTGTAAGTGACAGTCGGCCAGCACGAGGCAGTGGTCAGAGAAGAACAACGGCTTGAGGTCAGTGGATCTGACTGAAAGCATGGGACACAAACAGGAAGTCAATCCTGGAAAGGGGCACACCCGTCCGGTCTTGACCTGGTGTATCTACGCTGCGCTCCATCCGCAGGTTTGCTGAAGACGTCGTGCAGCTTGGCATCTTTTAGGAATCTGGAAATAGTGTCCAGTTTTCTGTCATCACTGCCAGATCGTCCAGCTGCATCAATCATGCAGTTGACGTCACAGCCGGGATATCGTCAGCAGCAGTGGGAGATGCTGGAGGATGGTCAGCTGCTCGCTGCATTGAACCGAGGCATACACGTTGATTAACTGGAGAGGAGCATTGTTGTACATTACATCTGCTATGAGGAGGTGACCGCCCCCCACCACCTTAACTTCGGAGATGGTGAAGTTGCCTCCCCACGCAGAATACCCAGGCCGGAGGAATGGAAATCATTTCCTCCTGACCAGGTCAATGGACCATGGGACCACCATCGCAACCATTGCCTGTAGGTGCTGAGGTGTGGTATTCCACACTCCTGCAGAAACAGCAGGTCGGCTTTGACCTTGGCGAGGTAGTCCAAGGTTGAAACACATCGCATAGTGGATTTAACGCTACGCACGTTAATCGAAGCAATCTTTATGCACATTTTAAAGTTGGGTGTTGCCTATCACATCACAAGGTGTCCTTGCTAGTCCTGGTCTTTGGGTATTTTCCTGCATACCCATAGTGTACGCAAGCTGTTTCACATTCGTTGGGCTCAGAAACCCCTCCTGCTTACTCATGGGGGGGTTTGTTCTGCTGGGGTGACATCGGGGGGGGTCTTGTAGGCAGCAAGGTTTGGGCTGTCCTCTGCTGGTGGTGTCTTTCCCCTCTGTTCCTCCTTGAAGACATCACTGTTCCTGCCTTCCCAGAGTTGGAGTGCGCCAGACGCTTCGCTGCTCTCGGTCTCCCGGAGCTGGGGTGCGCTGGGCATCTCGCTGGGTTCAGCGCTTTGGGGTTGGGGCGTGCTGGACCCGTCACAGTTTCCAGTGCCCCGAAGCTGGGGGGGGGGGGCTTTTTCTTCCAGCTCCTTTGTGTTCTGTCGCTTCTTTTGCAGGTGCCGTCTTTCCGTCCCTTCCTCGTCCAATGAGGAGGAGCTACCGTAGTCTGTCTCAGATGGTAGCTTCCTCTTGCCACTGGTTTGGATGATGACCTGTTCCTTTTTTGGAGGCTTTTTCTTTGTGGTTTCCTTTTTGCCACTAGCCACTGACCAGTTTGTCCATCTGCTGCCTCCTCCTCCATTGATTCTGTCTGTAGAGGAGGAGCAGTTGTAGAGCACGGGGTAGGTGTTGGGTCACTGGTTGCAGCTGCCTCCCCTTTCTTCTTCTTCTCAGGTAGACTTGCCTCGCTGCAGAGAGGGTTGCTTGTCTCCTTCCCAGCACCAGATGTGTTCACTGTTCCTTCTCCCGGCCTTTCCTTGGACCTTGCCTCCAGTGCATAACTGAGGCAGCGTTTGGGGCAGGTTTTGTAAAGATGGCCTACCCCACTGCACAGGTTGCAGCACTTACTCTGTTTACCGTCCTTGGTCTGATGGCCTTCCTTCTTGCAGTTCTTGCAGATGACTGTGCTGCAGTTGGCCGCCACATGACCTGAATTGCCACAGGTACAACAAACTCTGGGCTGCCCCGCATAGACCAAGATGCCTCGACTTCCCCCGATAGCAAAGCTGGAGGGAGGATGGATGATGGCTCCGTTGGCATTGACCTTCAGGGACACCTTGACCTGCTGCTTGCTGATCCAAATCCCAAAGGGGTCCTTGACATCAGTGCTGCTGCCGACCACCTCGACGGACCTGGGCGAGGAAGGTGAGTGCATCCACGACAGGAACATGGGGGTTGTAGAGGTGGAGTGTCACCACCCGGTCGCATTGCGACGGCAGCGTGAAGAGTGGCTGCACTGTGAGGATCGGCAGCAGCGCCTGGTTTCCCCTCTCCTTGAACACCTTCAGGAACTTGATGCATCCCGCCACGTTCTTGACTGTCACGTTGAAATATCCACTGCTGGGGTAATCCTGCAGGCAGAAGATGTCTGCAGCTTGGAATCCACAGCAATCACTAAGGATTTTCTTCATGAAGAAAAAGTATGGTCAACAGGTGCACCTCTTTCATTATCCTTCACCACTACCTGAACACACTCCCTGGCCTGAAGCTCTAGAATTAGTTACAGCCATTTCGCTCAAAACTTACCTGGAACAGGACCAAAGGCCACTGATCATGGTCTCTCCCCTTTGCTACACCTTTGGTGGCCATACCTTCACTTGCCTAGGCCCTAAGCTATGGAGTTCCCTCCCAAAATCTCTCTGCCTCGATACCCTCCTCCTTTAAGATGTTCCTTAAAACCTACCTCCTTGACCAAGCTTTTGGTCATCTGCCCGAGTGCCTCTTAATGAGGCTCAAATTTTGTTTTGTAGCAGTCTACGAAGCACCTTGGGACATTTTGCTATGTTAAAGGCACTATATAAATGCAAGTTGTTGTTGAAAGGCTAGTCTGTTTTCATTGGAACAAGGAAGATTAAAAGGAGATCTGATAAAGGCGTTCAAAATTATGAGGGGTTTGATAAATGAAAGTAGAAAAATTGTTTCCACTAGTGGTTGAATATGTAACTAGAGAGCATCAATTTAAGATTATATCACCAGAAGACCAAAGGGATTAGTTAGCGCACTTTTTCTTTTACACAGAAGGTTGTTGAATTATTAGAAGATGGAACATGCTGTAACAGTGGTGGAAGTAGAATTCGTATTGAAAATTCAAAAGGGAAGCAGATAAATATTTGAAAAAGAAAATATTTAAGTGGCATGGAGAAAGTGCAAGGGAATGGAACTAAATGGAAAGCTCTTTCAGAGACCCAGCACAGATACAACGCAGTGAATTGGTGCAGTAATGAGTCCGATTTTAACTCGCTCAAAACCCATTCACTTAGAGTTAAAATCGAGCAATGTTAATATTCTATGAACTTAATTATGTTATGACCAGGTGAGAAAGGTGTCTAGGGTTCCCTTTCAGCCTTCACCTGGTCTTACTGTAACAGGGTTTTTAGTTTTTAACACACTGTATTTTGAGCTCCCCCTTGGTGAATCCTTGTTCACCATTTTCCTATTACAAGGTAAAGAAATGAGCACCAATAGGCTTTCTTAGGTTTAAAGAAGAAAGGCGAAATTTATTGAAACTTAAACTAAAAACTTTAATTCGGATAACGCCTACGGATACACATTGTATACCCATGCTAGCATGCATTTGCGATACGCACATACAAACAGAGACAGAAAAGAGCAGAAGAAAAATAAAGTGGAGAGGTTTGAGGCAATATCTGAACAATTTCTTTATTACGGTTCTTCGAGCTCACTGTAGAGTCCTTTTGTAGGTAGTTCTTGCTTTTTGTTGGGGCCCAGTATTCTTCTTAAACCTTGTTCACTTTAGGGGACTTTTCTCTCTTCGGGTTCATGTGTCTTCAATGGATTCCGAAGCTGGTGAGAAAGAAATGGGAGCAGATAGGAGAGAGATGTTCTCAATCCAGGAGCCAGGAGCTTTCTCAGTTCAAATTCTCTGTCTCAAGTTCAAAGAAACCTACAACGGCCAGTTAGTCATGTGACCAGCTCACCTAACCAGTCCTGGCCCTTGTGGATTGTCTTGTCCCAGCAAACCTTGGAATGTCTCCTCTGCACACAATACCTGGTGATCAAAGGTCCATTTTGGGTTCAATTGGAGCAGGGAATAGCCCCTTTGTCCTTTCAAATACTGTCTGTTAATATGCAAAAATGTCTTTCCAGCCAGTTTGGCACCCCTTGTAATAGGCCTTCTCTTCTTCCCAGCAACAATTTGAAGTTTTAATGTCCATGTGGCAAAATTATTGTGCCTTATTCTTGGCAGGTGAGGACCTGCATGACAGTTACATGAACCCATTTGAAGTATAGATTTTGCTGCAATACTGCCTGTGGTAGAGCTTTTTGTACCATTTTGATTATTCTTAATTATTCTTAATTCTTTACCTGTTCGAAGGTCAAAAGCAAAATACAGATGACAATCTACCGAACACAGAATTGGCAAAGCAACTATAAATTACAATGTAAAATGCAGCTATGTGTAGAAAGGTTCACTTAATGGCAATTCTTGTAGTAGATGTCAGCTGGTATAATTTTATCATGAGAGTATAAGCTACAAACATTTCCAATTCTTTCAGAATGCTTTCTTCTGCAGCTAAAATTCATCCTGTTTGCTTCAGACTGACATAATGATTTATAATATGTGAAAATAATGTAGCAGAACTAAATGAACAGTGCTGTTAACTGGGCATATAGGAATAAAAAAATATGGCAGATACGGTGAAGATAAAATTTTAAATTGCAGCTATTCATAAAGTTTTTTGAAAAATTGTTGGCATCTCCAGAATGTGTCAATGTAGTGTAACTCAGTATATATAGATATATGAGCAGATTTCTTATGGTGTACTATATTTAGTAGAAGATCTGTTGTAGTGTGGCTCCATATATATATAACAGTAGAGCTCTCATGCTGTTGTTCTAGGCATAATAATAATTCTATCGGGGTGTTCTATCTATTTTTTTTTCAATAAATATATATTTCATGGTTTTCTTGGGTATATATATTTCTTCCTAAATCTCTTGTGGCATTTTCTTTTCCTCTCTTTTTCTCTCATAATATATATATATATATATATATACACTTCAGGAATTGGAGTGTGGTTTCTGATGTTTCTCCAGTCTTACTGCAGCCTGAACACAACTGGGATTCTCCTATTGCTGTACCACAGTAACTTTACCAAATTAATATATCAGATGATTGGCACTTGGTAAAAATATTACATGCTTTATTAACAGTTAAAGATACAGGGTCTCATTGATATAGACGTAATTTTAGGCTAACTCACCGAGCAGAAAACAGGAAGTTCAGGTCAGTTTTTACATTATAATTTTTTTGGCTCTACCTTGCAAGGCTGATTTTGCAAAGGGTCTCAGTGTTGTAGTTTCACAGGAGCATGGTAAAAATTAAATGAATCACTCCTCTCTTGCAGGTACAGTACATACTAATAGAAGCCCAACAAAAAAATTCCCATCTTTTGGACATATAAGTCCCATGCATCAGAGAAAGAAGTAAACTTATGCAGGGGAAACTTCTTCCTGTATTTCTAACATTAAATTATTCATTTTATGAGTAAATTTAGTGGGATGTTTTAATTAACAATTCTATTTTTTTTATGACTGGTGCATTTTGTTGCAGTTACTGATTCCTAGTTGTTGGCTTAGAAAAAATGAGAGGTTGAATTGCATCAGTTGCTGATTCCTAATTGGTAAACTGCTTGCTATTCTTACCTATTAAGCAAGTCAACATGGTAAATTAAATAAAAGATAGTAAGTTATTTTTAAGCCAATCCAAAAATGTGATGGACCACCTTTTATTGGGCTACTGTCATGAAAGTGCTTCCATTGTTAATATTTTTGAGGACTTGTATGTAAAAGACTGTGGAGAATATCTGAGGAGATGCTGGACGTTTTTTTTAAAGGGTTACTGGAAGGACATTTGGGACTTTGTTTAAAAACAAGCACTTACTGGAAGTCACATGTCTTAAACAAAGTAAACAGCAGAAGGCAGGAGCCTTGCTGACTATTGGAGTTATCTACCAAGAAGTGATATGTCCAGATTTATGATGATCAGGAGTTGATTTTGTTTTTGAACTGTTTGAATTGGCAGTTGCTTGCTAAGCCTGCTAAGAGAGAGAGGCTACCAACTCAGCCTGTTCCATCTCTTCGAGAAACCCTGAGAATCCGGTGTGAGAACTAGAGAAACTGATGCAGCATTTCTCCTGAGAAGCTTCTGCAAGACTTTCTCTTGACATCTCCTGAATGAACTGCTTCTGACACCCATCTACGTGTACTTGGACCCCAGATCAAAGAGACATCTGGAATATTCCAGCCCTTATCCTTTTTCTTCAAGAATTAACAAGTATTTGGCCAAAGTAGGTTTGTTTTTGTAAAGTTGATCACTGCAGAGAAAGCTTCTTTATTTTTCCTTTAACGGGTGTGTGTGTGTGCGTCTGTGTTGGGTTATTTAGAAGGGAATGTATTTATACTTTCATATTTCAACCTGTGTGTTAATAAGCTTTGCATCTTTATTGAATGAGTCTTGTTTTATAATAAATTAATAATTTTGATGTTAATTAAAGAAACGTGGTTGGCAGATTTTTAGTCTGAAACTAAGATAGATGAAGTATGTAATTGGCTGTATTGGTAACTGGGTAAAACATTTAAATATATGTTGTGACCCATGGAGAAGTGGAACTAGAGAAAGACAGTGCACTCCTCCATCCTCATTCGTAACACTACAAACATAGATCTGTGACATACAAGAGCATTTGAGTAAATTCCTGCATGAGACAATTGCTGTATTATTCTGTCATTTTAAAGTGCAGAAATACTTAGAATGAGTTTGCGAGCCCAATGGGAGTTTGTTTGTTTTGGGGATGTCATCAGGAACTGGGTTGGATCAGAGGCACTAGTGGGAATGCTTGGAGAACATAACAGAAACAGAGGGAAGAAACAAATCATTTTATAACTGTTGCTGAAAAAAGAGACACACTGGCAAAGCTTTTCATTTTGCACTGATCAGGACAAATGTAAGAATGCCAAATTTCAAGGGGAGCAACAATTTATGCTGCAAGAGAAAAGGGTGCTGATTGGTTGGCAAGTCGATTCCGATTGGTCAAGATGTTGACATGGAGAATGCACCAGGGAACTAATGTCCCCACACTTTGTTTAATTCAAAAAAGGCACAATGCCTGGAAATGTTCCTTTTGCCTGCAGAGGACAGATCCTGCTTATGAATATATGTAGCTTCTAGCAAGCGTAAGTGAGCTACATTGCGAACCCACCTTATAAGCTTAAATTGGTTGTTAGTGTAATTCTTAACACACTCGGGATTGTTCAGTAAGTGCTGTCCAATTGCAGAATCACGTCTAATGTTAGACATTGTGTTCTGAGTTTTACGAGTACGGGCTGGTTGAGTACGGTTAGCATTCTAACTATTGTGAACAGCCAAAGGCATGTGTTGTTTGATATGATCTGCCAGTCATTGGGACATACAGCCTACATACCTGGCATCGCACTGGCACTAGAATTCATAGACCACATTACTCATTTGTGTGGTTGGCCAGGTACATGGGCCATTGATGTCCTGTGAGTTAAGACCAAATGTAGTTCTGAAATGGAGTTCACGATGGGTGGGTGGTGGATGGGGGGGGTGGGGGGGGGGGGGGTGGTGGGGGGAGGTGTGGAGGAATAATTGGACCACAGCAGCATTTAAACTCATAGGGCTGGATTTTCCAGCAGGTGTCAGGACCACAACATCGGGCTCATATGGGGGGGTCTCAAGCCCGCCCATGTCATCACTGCACCCACCTAGGCAACCTTCTGCTGCCTCTGTACTCACTGTCCTGTTAAAGATGGCGTTGGGTTCCCAAGGCTGCAGGCCCCATCAGAATGGCCGCAGTAACGTCAGGCCAACAACACCATAAGGAGAGGTGGGCGCTGTCCAGCAGGCAGGTAAGCGCGAGGGTTCTTCAACATGGAGGCGCCCTCAGTTGCCTCCAAAGAAGTCATCAAATAAAGAGGTCTGAAGCCGATAGGGCCATTGGGGTGGAGGGGAAAGCCCTTCGCAGGAGAAGCGACCACGTGGTTGCAGTTTTTGATTCCCACAGCCCTGTCATTGGGGCATGGAGACTCGCTCCAATGGCCACCCGACCTGCTGCCGAGAGGTCGCCTCCAATGAGCTGACAGCCTCTGCACATGGCGGGGAGGCACCCCGACAGCAGAAATATACCAGCACCATTGCAAAATGGCCCCTAATTGGGGTCTTAATTGCCCCCTTCCATGGATTGGGCAGCCAACCCTGTTCCCACCCCTGGGAAAGTCTCCCGGAGGCAGGAATGCATCAGACTCCTCCCTGTTTTTTGGTCCCCTCCCTCCAACCCCATCTCCACGGGACTGGGAGAATTCAGGCCATACATTCTGTTCTTATTTTAATATGCATGGACTTTATATTACTTACATAGTTAAATAGCAAAACTTAAGGCAATTTGGGAAAGAGGGAAGTAGAGTTGATTGACGAGCAGGAGACTCTCCGCAATATAGGCTGAGAAGCTGGAAGATGCAAACCCAAGGAGTTATAGTGCCCCCACTGGAGGAAGGAATAATTACAGCATGATGAGTTCACACTGGCAGTTTCCATTACAAATGTAAACTGGGAATTCATAACTGAAAAAAATTGACACAAAAATGTATCCAAAACGTAACAACGGAAAGTAAGGTATTGTAAGTGTTCACATGATTGAGGTATATAAAATTATGAGAGGCATAGATAGGGTAGATAGCTAGAGTCTGTTTCCCATGGTAGGGGTGACTAAAACTAGAGGGCATAGATTTAAGGTGAGAGGGAGGAGGTTTAAAGGGGATCAAAGGGGTAAATTTTTCACACAAAGAATAGTGGGTATCTGGAATGAGCTGCCTGAGGAGGTGGTGGAGGCAGGAACAGTAGCGACATTTAAGAGGCATCTGGACAGGTACTTGAATGAGCAAGGCATAGAGGGATATGGAATTAATGCAGGCAGGTGGGATTAGTATAGATAGGATGCAGTGGGCTGAAGGGCCTGTTTCTATGCTGTACGTCTCTATGACTCTATGTAACTTTTTGATGTATTATAAATTATGTATAATTTCTTGCCTTTGTTATAAACATTTTTTTTAAAAGCTTTCGTGTTTTAGTACAACACCTGCTGCTCATTTAAATGGGCAAATGGAGCTGGCTCAAAAGACCCAATCTCCGAAGTTTCAAAATCCTTGTGTCACAAGATCACCAATGGCCTAAAATCCAAAGTCTGGCAGCACAATTGTTGGCAGCAATACAGATGCAGCAGCATTCAGGGTGAGACTGGTGCACTGTTCTGGACAGCTGACAGGTTCATTTATTCCACCATGAGTGCATGGGTATATTTGGTCACATATTTTTAGAATAAATGCTCGTTGTTTATACCCAGATGGAAATATAGGAAGTTATTTGTGATGGTCGGGACAAGTTTTGGTTAGCTTATGATGTTAAACCACAGTTTCTGCACACCATCACAATGGTGGCCACACAGTTACAAAGAGGCACACAACACAACATGAAACCTGGCTCACTCAAGCCTTATAAAGCCTATTTATAATGCTTGCGTTGCTAACTCTAATCGAGGGCAACTGTACCTCAACCAACTTCAGACAAAAGTGGAGAAAAGTGAAGGCAAAAGAAAAGAAAAAAGAACAAAAATAATCCAAAGGAAAAACACATTAAAATTAATCATAATTTGTTGTAATGATTTGCTTTTAAGATGTACTAATAGTCCTTCTCAAGACCATCTGGAAAATTTAAATCTTCCTCATGTAACACTAATCTCAAGGAAAAGAGAATGAATTATCCACGGTCTAGGCACTTCTGGCGCATTAACCTTATAGACTGCAAGTGGTGCCGGCTTCAGTAGCTGCACTGTAGATAAATGACACAGTGCTGCTGCCTCCAAACAAGCCAAGTGCCATCTAAAGAACTGGTGTTCACTGCACCTCTGGCAGCAGTGGCACTGATGGTTGTAATGTATATGCCACATCTAAATATGCAAGCCGCTACTTTTCCTGCAGCTGATCTGTAAGGATAAATGAGATGCTTTTTTGCTCACTGACCTGTGCAAGGCCTGTTCCAGTGATTGGGTAATTGCTACTGTTGAACACAGTTGTCTGTTCTTCTGATATGGTGGAATTATCCATAATGCAAACTGGGTCGATTCCATAGCACGGCCAAGCTTGGCTCCGTTATATAAATTCAGCATCAGACACACCTTTGGTAAAGAAATTATTCAGCTCATGTCACGAGGGATATACAACAATATCAAAACTGGATGCTTAAATTATTACAGCCACAATAACATGTATTAACTAGCTTCATATTCATTGCAGTCAGATGATTAAGAACAGTTTATAAATTATCCCAGCTGATCAGCCATACCAGACAGAGGCAGTAAAGGTCATTGTTTTGGTCAAGTTTCAGTAATATGACTTAGAGAAGTTTTTGTCTCTGTCCCAATTATGAGTGACTATTTAGCAGGATCCTGTTGTGCCACCAGTGTCTGCAAATTCTGTGGAGCAATTGCACACCCACTGAGCATTTTTATATTCTTATTTGGATTGCTTTTTGAGATGTAAATAGACAGAATATTAGATATTTTAATATATGCATACTAGATTTTCAACATCAAGATAATAGCTTCAGGCTGTGCCCATTGCCTTAAATGAATGCAATTCTTTATTAATGATTTTAGTGGATAATGGTCTTAGCAATCTCTCCAACCCATGCGTAAAAGCAGCTTTTACGTCTTTCTAATTCAACATGGATTGCTCATATGTTGCATCTGATGGAATGAGAGTGTGTATGTGTAACTCTTTTTGTTAGATGCTTTAAGACATGGTACTCCTTTTATTGGTTGAAGGACGCCATTTCAAATGGCTTGGGAATCACAGACCCCCCCTCCCATCTCAATTATAGTACTATATGATTCTAATAATGTAAAAGTACTGCATGTAAAGAGTGTTTTAATAATGCTTTTAAAAAAACAGGGTTGCAAAAATCATTTCCATAGTGCCACTGGTTTCGGCAAAACGGGAGCTGAGAAAGAAGAAAAAAAGTTGGGAGATTCACTCTTGACAACCGCCAGCACAGCCCACGCCATTCGCCATGCCACAAAGGACTCAGCTGAGGATTTTGATGGGGTGAAGTACAGGAAAGGCTGATAGGTATGCATACTGAAATGCTTAGTGTATTGACAGGCCTGTCATACAGCTCCCGGCTGAGCGTGCAGCCACTCAGAAGCCTGTTTAGTGTTGGGCTGCATGGCACAATCATGGAGCTGCCTCCCAACATCACTTCCATCAGAGGGAGGGTAATCAGGCATTGCGAGCCCCGCACCCGCTAATGGGACTTATTGAATTCTTCCATCCAAGTATTTACATACAGATATCAGTGAGGTGGGTACACCTGCTTCTCACTCCAGAGTCTGTCTATCCTTGGTGTGATGTTTGAGGTACTCCATCCCCACCTCCCAGTGGATACCATCTCAAGCTGCTTCTCATTCACTTACTATTGACCATGACACCCCCCCTTCCTTGACCATGGTGCCCTGGGCAGTTGCCCACGTTACCTACCCATAAGGCCGGCCAGGCTCAGCAAGCACTTTCACAGTATTTCATAGACCCCAGAAAGTCTGTATGGCCCTCTAGGAGTCTGCAAATCGCAATTTGAGAACACTGTAATAGAGGCTCCATTCTATATCCATATTATAGAAGCTATGCAATCAAGTTAAGTTTAATACAGTTTACTTTAAAACACGAGATCAATCAGAGAGCTGACTGGCTATCACTATTTGTCATTACCACCATCAGTAATTTCTTTAATGTGCATGCATGCACAGCAACCCAGAACATACCACACAGGCCGCTCACAGATAATATATAAGACAGCGAGCCGGGAGGTGGGTACAGAGTGCAGTTACTATGGCTGGAATTTTATGCTGCCCCAACGGGTCGGATGTTGGCGTGGGGGTGGCGAAAAATTGAGCGACAGGCTCCAGGAGGCCTAACCGCCCCAATTCCGCCTCCGACCAAGTTTGCGGAGGTCCGGCTGGAGGGCAGGGGGGTGAGAAGCGGCCTGCCCGCCCGAGGCCAATCAAGATCCTTAAGTGGCCACTTAACGGCGACTTAAGGGCCCTCTCCCGCCTCCATGGGTGTTTTACCCATGGCAAGTGGGTGTGCCGGGGCCATGAAAGGCCGCCCAGCCATAGCTGCCAGCCTTTCCGCAACCCGGGGGGGGGGGGGGGGACGGTTGCCTGGGAATCGGGCACAGGGTGCCCGATTGAAGGCCGCCCCCGCCTCCCAACCCAACCCCGGGATCCAAGACGCCCCCCTCCCCCTAAACGACCACCCCAGCCTCACCAGGGCACGGCCAGTTCCCCTGGTGAGGCTGCCCAAACTTACCTTCTGTCCCGGTTCCATTGCGATCTCCTCGGTCAGCTGGGCTGCAGTCTCAGCAGCGAGCACTGCTCCCGGTGGTGCTGCTGAGATTAAGAGCTGCTGGCCTGCTGATTGGCTGGCAGCTCACTGAGGCGGGACCTCCTCCCTCAAGTGGGTGGAAGTCCCGCCTCGGGCCAATTAAAGCCTGGGGATCCATAAAATACAGGACGGATCCCCAGGCTGGGCGGGAGCGGGATCAGCACCGACATTTACATCGGAGTCCGGCTCCCGTCCTCCCAGCGTAAAATTCCGGCCTATATGTCCTGTAAGGCGAGCCCTGCTCGGTACTGACATTATGGGTAGAATTTTTTGTTGGCCAGCCCCATTCACCGGCCAAAAAGTCGGTGGCGAGTCTGCCTCCGCAGGGCCTGGGGAGCCAGACCAGGATTTTTTGTGCCCAGGCCATTAATTGACCTTGGGCAGGACTTCCACTTCCTTGAGGCAGGAGGTCCCACCTAATGGAGCTGCCAGCCAATCAGCAGGCTGGGATCAGTGGCCACTACTGGACTACACCCAGCCATCGCAAGCAAACTGAAGGACGGCCCTGGAAAAAAGGTAAGTTTTTTTGCCTTGTCGGGGACAATCAGTCAGGCCCCAGCAAGGCAAAGGGGGGTTGGTTAGGGGGAAGGGGGAGTGTTGTGCGTTGGGGGTGGTTACAGCTTCAGGGGTGGCCCTCCGTTGGGCAAAGGGTGCCTGATCAGGAGGGCCATCCCCAGCCCACAAAAAGTCCGCCTGGTTTTATCAGGCGGGCTTTTTGAGGCTTCTGCCAGCCAGCACAAAGGATAAAATACCAGCAGTGGAAGGCGGAGGCCCTTAAGTGCCAGTCAATTGGCCACTCAAGGGTCTTGATTGGCCTGGAGCAGGCGGGCCATTTCTCACCACCACTGCCCTGTGTAAAATTGCAGCAGTGGCAGGAGGAGGTTGGGAAGGTCCCCATCCCGGCCTCCCACTCAATATTACGTCCCCCCCTTACCCCCGCACTAGTCCGCTCATTTGGGCGACGTAAAATTCCAGCCTACTTTGCAGACTCCCAGAAGGTCTCTACAGACCCACAGTGGTCTGCAGACCCCACTTTGAACACCACTTTTTTAAGGAATGTATGCGTACACCTTTTCAAGGATTGGGGGACTTACATTGGCAGCTTAGTGCTATATTAAGAAAAATATATCTTTTTAATTTTCTTACTATTTTTAGATAATTTATGTGGAATCAGGAGGTGCATTAATGCTGTACATTGACCTGGCACAAATGTTGAAATCCATAATTGCAGATTACCTTCATTGATCCTGCATCCTAAGTGGTGAACATCACTTCATGAGCACAATCATTAGGAATAAATGCTAGTGTTGCAGCCCTTTCTTTGACTCTAGCTCGTTTCAATTGTGCCTTCCAGCTCAGAGCATTGGATTGGTAGGTTTACCCTTATGCTTCTCCATGTTATAGGCCAGAACTTTATGAACCCCAAAGAGCGGGAAGGTGGCGGGGGGGGGGTGGGGATGGTGGTGTAAAATGGAGCAGGAGGCTCAGGGGCCCTTCCCAACACATTCCCGCCTCTGCCGCCACTTTATGCAGGGCGGCGGCGACGGAAAATGGCCCGCCCACCCCAGGCCAATCAAGGCCCTTAAGTCGCCACTTAGCGGCCAATTAAGGGCCTCCGCTCGCCATCATGAGGATTTTACCCGTGGCCAGTCGGGTGGCCCGAGCCCAAGAAAAGCTGCCTGACAAAAGCAGGTGGCTCTCTGACGGCCTAAGGGGGATCCTTCATGATATGGCACCCTCCACAATGGAAGGCCGACCCCGCTGCCCCAACCAAATCAACACCCAACATGCCCCCCGTTCCCCCAATCGACCACCCTTGTCTCTCCAGAACCCGACCGATCACCCCCGGCGAGGCAAAAAAAACTTACCTTGGTTCCGGGGCTCCCCGACATCTTCTTCTTCAAGCTGGGTTGCAGCCCCAGCAGTGGCAACCGCTCCCGGGCAGCTTCATTAGGTGGGACTTCCTGCCTCAAGCGGGTGGAAGTCCCGCCTCAGAACAATTGAAGGCTGGGGATCTGCAAAATGTGGGTCGGATCCGCAGGCCAGGTGGAAGCGGGTTTGCCACCGACTTTTCAGTCGGTGGATAGCTCCCGTCTGCTGAGGGAAAGATCCCAGCCATAATCCCTCTCACTCCTTTACCCTTGCCACTGTCACCCATCCTCTCTGTCACCCTCTCCATCACACCTAAACCCACTCCTGTCCTCCTTTTACCTTCCTCACCCCATTCCTATCCTTCACCACCCTTCCTCCAGTCCCCAGTATCTCTCCTATCCTTCCCCCTGCCAACTTGACCTGAAGGCCAGTTTCCCAGCACTAAGGCAGGAAATTGAATCTCTGTTTTCTAAAGCCCTTATAATGCTATAAATAGACAATAGTGCTATTCACACATTAAAGAATAATGTTCCTGTTTCATTGGTTGAGTACAGCCCAAGGCCCAAGACCCAACACCTAATGCCATGGGGAGGGAAGGGAGCAGGCCAGGATGCAGCGGAGCAGTGAGAATAGACGGACAGAGGACATTGATGGGTACAAATGGACAGGGGCTAGATGAGGTATAAACAGGCTGGGGTTGGCTATTGGTAATGGGAAAAGGCCATTATGGTGGCAGCAGCTGTGGGAACAATAGGGACCATAATTATCTTTAATATTTTAATATAAAGGGTATTTTTTTCAGATTTACCTGGAGACCTGAAAGGTCTGAAGTGGCATTGTCTAGATTGGAGGCTGGGAATAAGTAGGCAACAATGCCACCTACCTTGGCGACCAAGTATTTCAGGGCTCAAGAAATAATTATAAAATCAACGTGACAGAAAAATGGCAGAAAAGTGTGGCTGTGACAGAAAAAGTGCAACACAAAATGTGCTATAGGAAATAAGTGTTAAACAGTAAGTGTGTGCAGACCCTAAATTTTTAGTATATAATGACTGGAAAATTCAACCCTAAGTTCCGTTCAGAGCCTGAGTTTGGGCAAAGTTGGAATGCCAGTAAACATTTTAGACAAAAGTCCTGAAGGACCTGTGACAGAACTCATGCCAGCTGGAATGAGGTTTCTGAAGTTGTCACACCATATGCTACTTCATGTGAAGGAGGAATCACCTGTAATATCGCAATGTATTGCTGCAGATAAGCTGATTCCTGCTTCCTTTGCTTAGGCACTTTAGGAACTCCCCATGAGCCCCAATTGCTGCAAAGCTGAAACAATTCACCTTTGGTTCTTTTGGCTGACGTGATTCCAGTTGCTTAGTTCCTATAAAAATCAATGCCTATTTTGTAGCAAAAACATTGTTAGATTGAAGGCACAATCTTCCCTTTGTAATATCTTATCCAGTCCTATACTCACACATCTTGCCTTTGAACTACACTACTTCATCCATTCCCTCATGAGATGATAATCAAACTATAAATAAAAACATTTTGAATCAGAGAAAGGTGAAGTGATGAAATCTAATTCCAATTTAACTCAAATTAGTTCAAGCTAACAAAGGTTATGTAGTAACTGATATAAAATAAAAACAGAAAATGTTGAAAACACTCAGCAGGTCAAGCAGCACCAGTGCAGAGAGAAAGAGAGTTAATACTTTAGTTTGATGACCTTTCAACAGCATTCACAGATATTGGTTGACCTGCAGAGTGTTTTCAGCATTTTCTGTAGTATAATGATACTCTTAAATGACTAGTTGGCTATTGGAAAAAAAAAACTATGATTTCAAGATGTACTCTCTGTAAACTATTTAAAGGTATCTGAAGTTAATTTGCAGAGTTATTGAAATGATTTACAGATACATTGTATATATCATATATGTGACTTCGTAAATTACAATGGCCTCCTAATTGTCACCATTGCTAACCAAGATTCCATTTAGAAATATCTCACATTTAATAAGGGGCATTTTAAATGATTCAAAGCTCTTCTAAATTAATTAAACATATTGAAGTTGCGTTTAAAATTGCCTTTAAAGTTGCATTAACCAGTTATTTCACTTATTCTAATCTGTAAAACTGAGGGGTGATACTGAGTAACAAGTTAGAACAATGTCTTAAAACAATTTTCAATGCATATCTGTCATAGGGTCATTCACAGCACGGAAGAAGGCACATATCGAAATATCCTTAATTTATTTTTGACATCAAAAAATACATTTTAGATATTTTCAACCACTATAGTATACATCATCCTGCATTGGAAGATACTGTGCTATTTGTGATGGCTGAAGGTTGTTGTTCTAGCTGTAGTCCCAAAGGACCATAGGCATCTTTTCCATTCGAGAGAGACAGCTGGTAATGTACAGCTTGAACAATACCATTCTGCAAGCGCGGGGCAAGGCAAGGAGGCAGGCCTCCATGAATTACCACAGCCAGTACGGGGATTGAAGCTGCATTGTTGGCACATTTCTGCATCACACGCTAGCTGTCTCGCCAACTAAGCGAACCAACTTCCTAATGGTTGAATGACAATTCAAACTGTAATACAGCCTTAAACTTTACCATATAGCCATTTATACTCTTAACCAGTGTTCTTCTACTCCTCTGGTTTCGGAACTCATGCATGAATTTGGGCATGCAGTGCTATAATCCATATTGTAACACATTCAGGGCATGGAATTAAATATAGATCCATAGGACACCTTAAGCAAGTTAGAACATTGGATTCACAGCAAGGAGGCACAATTTTGAATTACATTCTGGGCAAACATCCTTGCTTGAGTTGTGTTTGTTGACCTTGGACCAATAACCTTGATATAAGCCTGGCAGGATGACAAAAGAGAAGCATTGATTGCATCTGTGGAAATGTCCAAGGGCCACAGCACAGGTGAAGGGATTGAAGAGGTTAGCATAGATGAAGGAATTAATTTGAAAAGAAAATTACAACCGAAGTGAACCACTATTTTCTTTCCTTTTATATGTATGTTGGTGACTGGGGTTGATAATGTGATCAGAGGTACCCTATTATCCAATGGCTTAAGGCCTACTCCATGCCTGATGTGCCTTGCACAACTAAATACAACCTAGAAACATTTCGCTAATTTAAGTCAATGCACTAATTGTGTGCAAGGCTCGTTAATGCACCCAGTTATCCAATTGACAGGAAGCCCCATAATGATTCTGGCATGCTTGAACAGCATTCCAGACACTCAATGCCCATTCAATGAGCAGGGGGGGAGGGGGGGAATGTTCTGAACATTTTCCGAACACTACTTAAAGTGTTTAGATCAAAGTGCTGCTATAACTTTTTGATTGCTTTTCTTCCACAAATAGTGGTTCCTTGCTCACTAATTAGTCACTAATAAATCTAATAGGAGATTCAGGAGAAATTTCTTGACCCAGCTACCACAAGGGGTCATTAAGGCGAATAGCTTGGATGCATTTAAGGGTAAGTTCGAGAAACCCATGAGAGAGAAAGGAATAGAAGGATATGTTAATGGGGTCAGATGAAGAGGGGTGGGAGGAAGCTCGTCTGGAGCATAAACACCGGCATGGATCTGTTGGGCTGAATGGCCTGTATCTGTGCTGTAAAAACAATGTAATAAAATACCATGTAATGTAATGGTTACTTGTCTGCTTTGTTGTTTATGCAGAAAGAAAAATTACTATGTACAACTAACTTCTTAAAATCATACCGCATTTGCTAGATCAGTGTGTTTTCTCAGAGATATTTCATGGGTCATTTTCTGGGCAATCCTCAGTTTTTGCAGGTTTTGAATGAGCAGCAAGAAGAGAATTTGGTAGAAAAAACAGAAAGGCAGAGTATTTCTTTAATGGTGGGAGGTTGGGAAGTGTTGATGTCCAAAGAGACCTGGGTGTCCTTGTTCATGAGCCACTAAAAGCTAGTATGGAGGTGCAGCAAGCAATTAAGAAGGCAAATAGTATGTTGGCCTTCACTGCAAGGGGATTTAAGTACCAGAGTAAAGATGTATTGCTTCAATTGTATAAAGCCTTGGTGACACTGCACCTGTAGTACAGTTTTGGTCCCTTATCTGAGGAAGGATATACTTGCCATAGAGGGAGTGCAATGGAGGTTCACCAAACTAATCCCCGGGATGGCGGGATTGTCTTATGAGGAGAGATTGCAGAAACTGGGCCTGTATTCTCTAGAGTTTCGAAGAATGGGAGGTGATCTCATTGAAACTTACAAAAGTCTTACAGGGCATGACAGGGTAGATGCAGATAAGATGTTTCCACTGGCTGGTGAGTCTAGAACAAGGGGACACAGTCTCAGAATAAGGGCAGGCCATTTAAGACTGAGATGAGGAGGAATTTCTTTACTGAAAGGGTGGTGAATCTGTGGAGTTCGCTACCCCAGAGGCCTGTGGAAGCTCAATCATTGAGCATGTTCAAGACAGAAATCAATAGATTTCTGAATACTAACAACATCAAGGGATATGGGGATAGTGGGGAAAAATGGCATAGAGATAGATGATCAGCCATGATCTGTTTGAATGGTGGAGCAGGCTCAATGGGCTGAATGGCCTACTCCTGCTCCTATTTCCTATGATCCTATGAGAATCAGAGGAGTGAGTCTAACAGGTACATTGGCCTTTATAGTACTTGGCTTATGTTTCTTCGCTGTTTATACACCATCAGAGATTCCTACCTACACATGCTCAACAAAGCCTTCATATAAATGCACACATCTATAACCTGCCACCTTGAAATTCTGCTCCACACAAACAACAATCTGCCACTGAGCCATATAAGGAGATTTTAGGACAGGTGACCATATGTTTAGTCAAAGAGGTAGGTTTTAAGGGGCCTATTAAAGAGGGAGATGGAGAGCCGGAGAGGTTGAGGGAGGGAATTCCAGAGCTTAGGGCCTAGGCAGCTGAAGGCACTGCCAACAATGGCAGACTGATGAAAATCAAGAATGCCCAAGGGGCTAGAATTGGAAGAGTGCAGAAATCTTGGAGGGTTATTGGGCTGTAAAAGATTGGAGAAATGGGGTGGGGTGAGGCCACAGGGGATTTGAAAACAAGGATGAAAATTTTAAAATTGAGGCATTGTCAGACTGGCAAGGTCAGCAAGCATAGGGTGTTAATTGCATAGTAATTGAATATTTGTGTTCAGGTGGTGGACATTAACTGAGGGATTCACTAGTACTCCTATCAATAGGAACAGGCTGAAACTATGATTGTTGGATTAGGAGATACATGATTGTAATATGTGTCTCTTGTAAATAGAAGCTCATAAAGTGTCTAAAGATTAGGCTCCAGTTCTATCCTTTATCACCTCACTTTCTTGAATAGAACATGGAATGATGGGTAAAGGAGGAGTCCTTCTAAGTAACAGCAGGATATGTCTTCCAAATCTACCAACTTTCAGTGCATCATTGCTGTTAACATATCCTTTAGATGAGATTTTAACTCATTTAAAATGCATCTGCTTGCACAGAGTTAAAATCAAGTCAGCTTGTTTGCATGAGCTGCTCAGTTTATCTGGTTCAGTCTGGAAAACATGCAACAAGAGACGAGTCAACCAAGTATTTGTGGTAGAAACTAAGTTTGAGTTAACCACGTTGGTGCTCAACTGTGGAAGGCCCTAGAGTAGGCACAGTCTCCATGCAACTCAGTCAGACACTCATGCAGCAGTGCACAGATC
Source organism: Heterodontus francisci (assembly GCF_036365525.1). Classification (NCBI taxonomy): domain Eukaryota; kingdom Metazoa; phylum Chordata; class Chondrichthyes; order Heterodontiformes; family Heterodontidae; genus Heterodontus; species Heterodontus francisci. The sequence goes on along the minus strand of NC_090385.1, from coordinate 76,685,588 downwards.
TATGTCGTGGACTCCTCCATAAACATTTGCAAATTGTGCAATCTTCTTACCTCCTTAAGCGACTCAATAAGTGTATGTGATGATCTAACAAAGTCCTATGGGGTCTGAATCGCTGGACAATGTAGCTCACTAACAGACACCATCAAATGAATTTATCTATAATGTGCTTGCCACTGCAGGAGTGGGTGACTCTCGGTGCTTGCTGTGAGTTACTAAATGGAAGCTGTACATTGGGATTGGCTAGCTCCTCCTTTTCAATATCTGGTAGAGCAGAAGAACAACATAGAACAAATATAAGAATATAAAGAATTAATAGCAAATGATACCAACCATGAAGTTTGGGAAAGCCTCTAATTTCATGCCATCTATTCCCTCTATTGCCTTCATTCATGAAATTTAATTTTTTATTTGTTCATGGAATGTAAGCATCACTGACAAGGCTGTCATTTATTGCCCATTCCTAATTGTCATTGAGAAGGTGGTGGTAAGCTACCTCATTGAACCGCTGCAGTCCGTGTGATATAGGTCCATCTATAGTGCAGTTAGCTTACTTGCAGACTGTACCTAGAAGCATAGTGCGATTCACACGCTGGCAGATCTACTGTGGACATGATCTTCTCCATATGCCAGCTACAAGAGAAGTGGAGGGAACAGAAAATACCCCTTTATCTTACTTTCATAGATCTCACTAAGACATTCAACACCATCAGCAGATCAGGCCTCGACAAGATTTTATAAGAAACTGGCTGTGCACCGAAGCTCCTCAGTCTCATCCCTTCCATAACAGCATGCACTGCACTGTGCAGTTTGATAGCTCCACTTCTGACAGTTTCGGAGTGAATAATGGGGTGAAGCAGGGTTGTGTTCTAGCCCCCACCGTTTGGCATCATCTTCTCCCTGCTCCTGACCTTAGCTTTCCATGCCGATGTGGAAGGAGTCTACTTGCACACTAGGTCAGACGGCAAGCTCAACAATCTATCACGTCTGAAAGTGAAGACAAAAACACATCACATCCTGATCAGTGAACTCCTCTACGCTGATGATGCTGCACTAGTTGCTCACACAGAAACTCAGCTACAAAGACTCATGGACTGTCTCTCCCATGCCTGTAATCTGTTCTGTTTGACTATAAGCATCAATAAAACCATGGTCCTAGGACAAGGTGTTGCATCTCACCCCGATCACACTAAATCACATCTCACTGGAAGCGGTTAGCAAATTTTGGAGTGTTTCGAAGATGTAACTAGCAGAATAGATAAGGAAGAATGGTGGATGTGGTATATTTGGATTTTCAGAAAGCTTTTGATAAGATCCCACACAAGAGATTAATAAACAAAATTAGAGCACATGGGATTGGGAGGAATATACTGGCATGGATTGAGAACTGGTTTATGGACCGAAAACAAAAAGTAGGAATAAATGGGTCATTTTCAGATTGGCAGGCTGTGACTAGTGGGGTACCACAAGGATCAGTGCTTGAGACCCAGCTATTCACAATCTATATCAATGATTTGAATGTGGGGATTAAATGTAATATTTCCAAGTTCAAAATGAGGTGGAAGTGTGAGTAGTGAGAAGAATGCAAAGGCAGTTCAAGAGGATTTGGAGAGGCTAAATGAGTGGGCAAAAATTTGGATGGAATACAATGTAGAGAAATGTGAGGTTATCCACTTTGGTAGGAAAAATAGAAATACAGAGTATTTCTTAAATGGTGAGAGGCTGGAAAGTGTTGAATTTCAAAGGGACTTGGGTATCTTTGTTCATGAGTCACTGAAAGCCAACATGCAGGTACAGCAAGCAATTAAGAAGGCAAATGATATCTTGGCCTTTATTACAAGAGGACTTGAGTATAGGATTAAAGATGTTTTACTGCAATTATATAGAGCCTTGGTGAAACTGCACCTGGAGTATTGTGTGCAAATTTGGTCTCTTTACCTAAGGAAAAATATACTTACCATAGAGGGAGTACAACAAAGGTTCACCAAACTAATTCCTGGGATGGAGGGATTGTCTTATGAGGAAAGATTAAATAGACTGGGTCTATATTCTCTGGAGTTTAGAAGAATGGGAGGTGATCGCATTGAAACTTACAAAATTCTTACAGGACTCAACAGGGTTGATGCAGGAAGGATGTTTCCCCTGGCTTGGGAGTCCAGAACCAGGGGGCACAGTCTCAGAATAAGGGGCAGACCATTTAGGACAGAGATGAGGAGGTATTTCTTCATTCAGTGGGTGGTGAATCTTTGGAATTCTCTGCCCCAGAGAGCTGTGGAGGCTCAGTCATTCAGTGTATTCAAAACAACAAAAGCTGGAAACGTAACAGAGGTCCGGCTGGAAAAAGAATAAACCCATGGTGTAGATTTCTACATATTAAAAACATCAAGGGTTATGAGTGCAGGAAAATGGTCTTCATTGAATGGCAGAGTGGGCTCGAAGAGCTGCATGGTCTACTCCTGCTCCTATTTCTATGCTCTTATGTTCTTATGTACCTTTGGTGCATGGTTACAGACAATCTGTCCCTTGATGCTGAGCTTATTACACGCATAAGGAAAGCAGCTACCACCTTTGGCCAACTCGCAAAATGCGCATGGAATAACACCAAGCTGACCCTTAGGACCAAGCTGATGGTTTATAAGGCATGTGTTCGCAGCACCTATCTGTATGGCTGTGAAACATGGGCGACTTACATCTATCAGAAAACATAGCTCAATAATTTCCATCTTTGCTGTCTGCGGCGCATTATGGGTAGATCCTGGCAGGACAAAATCACAAATGTGGCAGTCCTCGCAAAGGCAGAGCTCCCAAGACACTAATCAAACAGAACTGGCTTCAGTGGATCGGACACGTCCACAGGATGGAAGACGGTCACATACCCAAGGACCTTCTGTATGCTGAGGTAGCTGGAGCCAGACAACTAGTGGGGCATCCAAAGCTCTGCTCCAAGGATGCTTTCAAGCATTGCATGAAGGCCTTAAATGTCGACTATTGCACTACTCACTAGCTGGCAAAAGACGGAAATGGCGACAGATCCTGTGGATTGGTGTACACAACCACAACGACCAGTTTCTACAGCAGCTTGGTAACAGGTGCCAACATCATAAACAACAACTAACAGCATCATTTGGCAGCATCACATGTGGCACTTGTGGCAGAATCTGCTTCTCAAGGATTGGCTTGCACAGCCATGTACCAAGAGAAGACACCTAACCTAAGTGGATTGCTTGCGACAGGTCCATAATCTTCTGCAGATGGAAGGATATCAACTATAATGCTGTTACGGAAGGAGTTCCAGAATTTTGACCCAGTGACGGTGAAAGAAAAGTGATATAATTCCAAGTCAGGATGGTGTGTGACTTCGGGGGGAACTTGCAGGTGGTGGCATTCCCATGCGTCTGCTGCCTTTGTTCTTCTCGGTGGTAGAAGTCGGGGGTTTGGAAGGTGCTGTCAAAAGAATCTTGGTGTGTTGCTGCAGTTCATTTCGCAGATGGTACACACTGCTGCCACAGTATGCTGGTGATGGAGGAAGTGAATGTTAAAGTTGGTGGATGGGTTGCTAATCAGGCGGGCTGCTTTATCCTGGATGGTTTCAAGCTTCCTGAGTATTGTTGGAACCGCACTCATTCAGGCAAGTGGACAGTATTCCATCACACTCCTGACTTGTGCCTTGTAGAACAAAGAACAAAGAACAAAGAAAATTACAGCACAGGAACAGGCCCTTTGGCCCTCCAAGCCTGCGCCGATCCAGATCCTCTATCTAAACCTGTCGCCTATTTTCTAAGGGTTTGCATCTCTTTGCTTCCTGCCCATTCATGTATCTGTCTAGATACATCTTAAAAGACACTATCGTGCCCGCGTCTACCACCTCCGCTGGCAACGCGTTCCAGGCACCCACCACCCTCTGCGTAAAGAACTTTCCATGCATATGCCCCCTAAACTTTTCCCCTCTCACTTTGAACTCGTGACCCCTAGTAATTGAATCCCCCACTCTGGGAAAAAGCTTCTTGCTATCCACCCTGTCTATACCTCTCATGATTTTGTACACCTCAATCAGGTCCCACCTCAACCTCCGTCTTTCTAATGAAAATAATCCTAATCTACTCAACCTCTCTTCATAGCTAGCGCCCTCCATACCAGGCAACATCCTGGTGAACCTTCTCTGAACCCTCTCCAAAGCATCTACATCCTTTTGGTAATGTGGCGACCAGAACCGCACGCAGTATTCCAAATGTGGCCGAACCAAAGTAGATGGTGGGCAGGCTTTGGGGAGTCAGGAAATGAGTTACTCATTCCAGAATTCCCAGCTTCTGACTTGCTCTTGTAGCCACCGTATTTACGTGGCTGGTCCAGTTAAGTTTCTGGTCAATGGTGACCCTAAGGATATTGATGGTGGGGGTTTCAGCGGTGGTAATGCCACTGAACATCAAGGGGAGTTGGGTAGATTCTCTCTTGTCGGATAAGGTCATTGCCTGGCACTTGTGTGCAAAGAATGTTACTTGTCACTTCTCAGACTAAGCCTGACTGCTTCAGTATATGAGGAATTGCGATTGTCACTGAATGCTGTGCAATCATCAGCGAACATCCCCACTTCTGACCTTATGTTGGAGAGAAGGTTATTGATGAAGTAGCTGAAGATGGTTGGGCCTAGGACACTCCAAGCCCTCTTTCTCATAAGAAGATAAGGGACACATATTTGACAACACTTTCTGTCTGAAAGCACTGCCTCTTGTCATGTGTAAGCTCCTTCAAGCAGATATGAAGAGGACATAAGCGGACAGGAGGATTCTGCATGAGTGCTACCCAAATGCATTATAAGCTATATTGTGATGGAGCCCATGGTTTTGCAGGACCAGTGGGGGAGCAGTTGCGAGCTGTCTGTTTGAATATTAGGTGCACAGACTCTAGTTTCAAAGCTTGTTTTTTTTCTGAGACAGACTCGAACTAAAAACTTCAGGTTTCTGGGGAAATTGAAACTGGTTGGAATCAGATAAGACACAGAATCATTTGACCAAAGGCATATGACGACAGCTATCCAAGCTCAGATTTCAGACTTGCAGAGTTCAAGGAGGCTGCAGGCTGTTTGGCAGAGTATTTTTGTAGCCAAGCTGCTGAAACTGGAACCTGATTCTCGGAACTGTTCATTGGCAAATATGAGTGGTGGCAGCTGCTTGCGGTGACTTAACAAGATACTCATGGAATCATGCCATCAAGACTGTTGTGAACAGGACGAAGGACGTTCAAGAGGCAGCAAGACCAAAATGTTGAGGGGAAGCCTGCAACTGTTGCTATCGACAAGAAGGCATTATATTGGTGTTTACATCTTGGAGGACGGGAGCTGGATCTACCTGAACAAGTTCAAAATTTTGAAGAAATTTAAGGCTGTTCAGTGCCATTTTTACTGAGCGAACTGCCCAGTAAATCCATGGGATCTATCTTGGTTGCATTCGATAATTAACGTGAAATCTGTAAACTATATATATTGACTGTGATTTGTCTGTTATTACATGTTTAAGTTAGGTTGATTTTGGTTTGATTGTTGGAAGAAATTTATAAAAGTGAAATCTTGTCTGATTGGCTTTTCTATTGGGGTCAGTCAGTTGTTTTGGTTTGTTTATCTCCACGGGGATCATAACAATCTACCAGCAATATACTGAACGTGTGAATCAGCTAACCTCACATATAGATCAAGTGAAATTGGAACCTGACAAGTGCATATACATTATCAGCACCTCTGCATGGAATTGAGGGAAAATTATTGGCAAGGTTATCTGTAATTATGGGTGAGTTTAATCTGCATATAGATTGGGCAAATCAAATTAGTCACAATACCATAGAGAAGGAATTCTTGGAGTGTATACGGGATGGTTTTCTGGACCAATATGTTGAGGAACCAACTAGAGAACAGGCCATCCTAGACTGGGTATTGTGTAATTAGAGAGAAATAATTGACAACCTAGTGGTGTGAGACCCATTGGGGACGAGCGACCATAATATGATAGAATTCTTTATCAAGTTGGAGAGTGACGTAGTTGATTCTGAGACTAGGGTCCTGAATCTTAGTAAAGGAAACAACAAAGGTATGAGGCGCGTGTTGGCTATGACGGATTGGGAAACGTTACTTAAAGGGATGACGGTGGATAGGCAATGGAAAACATTTAAAAAGCGCATGGATGAACTGCAACAATTGTTTATCCCTGTCTGGCGCAAAAGTAAAACAGGAAAGGTAGCCAAATCATGGCTTACAAGGGAAATTCGAGATAGCATTAGATCCAAGGAAGAGGCATATAAATTTGCCAGGAAAAACAACAGACCTGAGGATTAGGAGTAGTTTAGAATTCAGCAAAGGAGGATCAAGGGATCGATTAAGAAGGGGAAAATAGAGTACGAGAGCAAGCTTGTGGGGAACATAAAAACTGACTGTAAACGTTTCTATAGGTATGTGAAGAAAAAAAGATTGGTGAAGACAAATGTAGGTCCCTTACAGTCAGAAACAGGGGAACTTATTATGGGGAACAAAGAAATGGCTGACCAGCTAAATGCATACTTTGTTTTTGTCTTCACAAAGGAGGACACAGAAGGAAATCAGTATTAGTAGAGAAATGGTGTTGGGGAAATTGATGGGATTGAAGGCCGATAAATCCCCAGGACCTGATGGTATGCATTCCAGAGTATTTAAGGAAGTGGCCCTAGAAATAGTGGATGCATTGGTGGTCATCTTCCAAGATTCTATAGACTCTGGAACACTTCCTACAGATTGGAGGGTAGCTAATGTAACCCCCCTATTTAAAAAGGGAGGTAGAGAGAAAGCAGGGAATTATAGACCAGTCAGCCTGACGTCAGTAGTGGGGAAAATTCTAAAGTCCATTATCAAAGATTTTATAGCAGAGCACTTAGAGAACAGTGGTAGAATCGGGCAGAGTCAAGATGGATTTACGAAAGGGAAATCATGCTTGACAAATCTACGAGACTTCTTTGAGGATGTAACTAGTAGAGTTGATGAGGGGGAGCCAGTGGATGTGATTTATTTGGACTTTCAGAAGGCTTTTGACAAAGTCCCACATCAGAGATTAGCATGTAAAATTAAAGCGCATGGGATAGGGGGTAGTTTTTTGCGATGGATAGAAAATTGGTTGGCGGACAGGAAACAAAGAGCAGGGATAAATGGGTCTTTTTCTGAATGGCAGGCAGTGACTAGTGGGGTACCGCAGGGATCGGTACTAGGACCCCAGCTATTCACAATATATATTAATGATTTAGATGAGGGAACGAAATATAAAATCTCCAAATTTGCAGATGAGACAAAATTGGGTGGGAGGGTGAGTTGTGAGGAGTATGCAGAGAGGCTTCAGGGTGATTTGGACAAGTTGAGTGAGTGGGCTATTGCATGGCAGATGCAGTATAATGTGGATAAATGTGAGGTTATCCACTTTGGTAGCAAAAACAGGAAGGCAGATTATTATCTGAACAGCAATAAACTGAGAGAGGGGAATATGCAGCGAAACCTGGATATTCTTGTGCACCAGTCACTGAAGGTAAGCATGCAGGTCCAACAGGCGGTAAAAAAGGTAAATGGTATGTTGGCCTTCATAGTGAGAGGATTCGAGTACAGGAGCAGGGATGTCTTGCTGCAATTATACAGGGCCTTGGTGAGGCCACACCTGGAATATTGTGTGCAGTTTTGTTCTCCTTATCTGAGGAAGGATGTTCTTGCTATAGAGGGAGTGCAGCGAATGTTTACCAGACTGATTCCTAGGATGGCGGGACTAAAGTATGAGGAGAGATTGAGTAGATTAGGATTATATTCAATGGAGTTCAGAAGACTGAGGAGGGATCTCATAGAAACCTATAAAATTCTAACAGGACTTGACAGGGTAGATGCAGGAAGGATGTTCCCAATGGTGGGGGAGTCCAGAACCAGGGGTCATAGTCTAAGGATATGGGTAAACCTTTCAGGACTGAGATGAGGAGAAATGTCTTCACCCAGAGAGTGGTGAGCCTGTGGATTTAGCTACACAGAAAGCAGTTGAGGCCAAAACATTGTATGTTTTCAAGAATTTATAGCTCTTGGGTCTAAAGGGATCAAAGGGTATGGGGCGAAAGTGGGAACAGGTTACTGAGTTGGATGATCAGCCATGATCATAATAAATGGTGGAGCAGGCTCGAAGGGCCGAATGGCCTACTCCTGCTCCCATTTTCTATGTTTCTATGTAGGTTAGGAAATTGGCTGTGCAGCAGGAGGCAGTAGGGATATTGGGCAGGTACTCTAATTGGCATAATGTGACTAGTGGCTTCCCACAGCGATCTGTGTTGGGGCCTCAGCTACTCATCATACTTATTAACAAGTTAGATGATGGAGTAGGTAGTCACATATCCAAGTTTGCCAATGACAAAAAGATAGATGGATTGTAAGCAGTGTAGATGGAAGCATAAAATTTCAAAAAATAGTAATAGATTAAGTGAATGGGCAAAACTGCAGCAAATGGATCATAATATAAGCAAGTGTGAGGTCATCCACTTTGGATCTAAAAAGGATAGAACAGCTAGAAACAATGGAGGTCCAAAGTTAATTCGGGGTGAAAGTACATGGATCATTAAAATTTCATAGGTCCAAAAAAATAGTCAAAAAGGTTAATGGAATGTGGGCCTTTAAATCTAGAGGACAAGAATAGAAAGAGGTAGAAATCATGCCTCAGCAATACAAAATCCTTGTTAGACCACACCTGGAGTACTGTGAGCGTTCTGGGTACCACACCTTAGGAAGGAAAGATTGAATATTGGCCTTGGAGGGAGTGCAAAGTATAATTCACAGAATGATACCTGGACTCTAAGGGTTAAACTACAAGGAGATATTACCCAAATAGGGTTGTATTCCCTGCAATTTAGAAGTTTAAAGCATGATTTGATCAACGTTTTTCAGATTTTAAGGGGAACTGATAGGGTAAATAGAGAGAAACCATTTCTGCTGTTTGGGAATTTCAAGAGTGCCATTAGTAAACACTTCTACACGCAAAGGGTGGTAAAAGTTTGGAACTCTCTTCCGCAAGCAACAGTTGATGTTGCGTCAATAGTTAATTTTAAATCTGAGGTTGATTCATCCCTGTTAACCAAAGGTGTTAAGAGATATGGGGCAAAGTCAAGTAGATGGAGTGAGGTCATGGATCAGCCATGGTCTAATTGAATGGCTCTATTCCTGTTCCTATATAGCTATTTGATGCAGTTTTTTCAAAGCTGTGGAAAAAAATACTTTTTCTCTTTTGCACTAATAGATTGAAGCACTCACAAATTACAGGAAGCAGTAAATAGTTACAAACATAAAGCCCTCTCCACATTGCCCAAAAAAGCTTCAAATCCTTGTACTCAAAACAACAATTCCTGCTCCTGTGATGTTTTAATTTCCAAGAACAGAAACATCTTTCTTGGCTCTTTGAGTGAAGCTGTCAATTTAGTGACAATAGGTTCTGATTTGAGGAAAATGATAGCCAATAAATTGAGTTAAGGCTGTCTAAACTGCTTTGGACTTTTACAGAGATGAAAGAGTTTAGGATGTGGTCATTGCCTCAGGCCTGCTAATATTGCATTTGTAGCTCTGCTCCTGCTCCTTATTTCTGTTCTTAAAAGTTCACACCCTTTTGACGACTGTAGCAACTTATCAAATAACAAAAACTAAATGGGGAGCTGATGTAGTTAAATGTTCTTCTTGCACTCAAGACTTGTTGAAGCAAAATAAAGGCCCATTCCAATAAAGGCTAATACCTCAGCCTTTCGGAGGTGTGATAATATTTTGTCATTCATCAAGTGGGCTAAAAGCAATCATGCTCAGGTCACAGTCAGATGACTGGAAATGGTAATTTGATGAGATTCTGTTTTGGACAAATCCATGACCCCCTCAACACTGCATCACCGCCCGCGCCCCCACCTCCGCCCCCCCACCCTCACCCCCCAACTCCCTGGACTGTTGACTTATGCATCAGCTGTGTATCAGTTGGTAGCACTCTTGACTCTTTGTCAGAAGGTTGTGGCTTCAAGTTTCATTCCAGAGAATTAAACACAAAATCTAGGCAGGCACTCCAGTGCAATACTGAGGGAGTGCTGCACAGTCTTCAGATGAGACATTAAACTGAGGCCCCATCTGCCCTCTTAAGCTGTATGTAAAAGTCTCCATGATATTATTTGAAGAACGGGGGACGGTCCGAGTGTCATGATCAAAATTTATCCCTCATCCAACATCACGTAAAAAGCAAATTATCTGCTTATTATCACATTGCTGTTTGTGTGACCTTCTTGTGCACAAACTGGGCTGAATGTTGTGCAGCTGTTTGCAGCTGTTTGGAGTGGGAATGGAGGCATGGGAGGCTGGAGAACGATGGAAGTGTCTGCCTGGAAATCCAACGTTGTGACGTCAGTTCCGGATGTAGTCGGCGGCGGGAACACTTACTTTTAATACATTAGCATCTAATTCATCGCAATTCAATGGAGGGCTTGGGTTTAAGCAGACGGCGGGCAGCACTCACGAGTCTTCAAATTCCCAACCGGTGAAAGCTGGCGGTGCTGAGCTAAAGCCTCAGGTAGGCAGCCCTGGCCAGCAATACATAAGGGGAAAGGGGAGAGCAGAGGCCATTGTCGGCACACAGTGCTGTGCGCTTTGCAAGGGGTTGGGGGGGTGGGGGGGGGGGGTTGGGATCTTCGGTGCACTGCAGGGGGTTGGGATCTCGGGTGAGAGTGCCAGCTGAGCAGGGTCTTGGGTGGGTGGGAGTACCAGCTGAGCTGGGTCTCGCGTGGTCAGCAAGGGGAGATTGGATTTAGATGGGTGTATCAGTTGTCCAAACTGTTGGGTGAGATGTTTGGTTGACAAAACTGCTGGATGAAAGGGTCAGCTATCAGCAAGGGTGGGCACCTAGGGCCATCAGGGAGTCTGCCAGCAGAAGTAGCAAAAACACATCTGCCAAGACAGGGTCGTCTCTGCATCGACAGTGCTCTGGAGGCCCACTGGCCATCTGACATGGGTCTCTTACACCCTATCTTTTTAGACTCTCGTGGCATGGTGCAGTGCCTACAATGGAAGGAGGGTCAAGAGGCAGCTGTGCCAGCCCCTGAAGTTCCACAACAAGAGCAGCAGCAGCCGACCATGCCAAGAAGGGCACACATGTGCCAGAGAGTGTGGCAGTCTTGAATCAGCTACCTTCAAATGTCTGAGCGACATTGTCAGTGAAGACTACAGCTCTCCAGGGAGCCATCACCGATTTATGCGCCCTGCTGCAGGATAAGTTGCGCCCTCTGGAATTCAGGGGTCTTCCTATGCCCGTGGCCCTGATGATCACAATGGCAATAAAATTATACGCGTCCGAATCATTCCAAGCATCCACCAGAGACATGTGTGCGGTCTCAAAGGCAGTAGCCCACCAGTGCATCAAGGAGGTGACCAATGCCCTGTTCAAGAGGGTCAGCAACTATGTGCGTTACCAGACCAAACCTGACAGTCAGGCCAAGGAGACCATTTGATTCGAGGCCATCACTGGATTCCTCCAGGTGCAGGGTGTTATAGATTGAACACATAGAGTCATACAGTTATACAGCATAGAAACAGGCCCTTCGGCCCAACGCGTCTGTGCCGACAATCAAGCACCCATCCAATCTAATCCCATTTTCCTGCACTTGACCCATAGCCTTGTATGCTATGGCGTTTCAAGTGCTCATCTAAATACTTCTTAATCATGGCCATTAAGGCTCCAATGGATCAGCCGGCTGCCTTCAGCAACCAGGGCTTCCATTTAATTAACATTCAACTGGTCTGCGACCAACGAAAGCATTTCCTGAGGTGTGTGCGCACTTCCTGGGAAGCAGCCATGATGCCTACATACTTTGATCGTCCCAGATGCCACAGCTTTTCAGGCCCGCATTCACCTTCAGAAATGGTTTCTTGGGGACATAGGCTACCCATTGAAGATACGGCTACTCACGTCTGTGAGGAACCCTTGTACTGCAGCAGAGGAAAGGTCCAACACCTGCCATGGCTCTACCCAAGTGACCATTGAGCAGGCCATTGGGTGACTGAAGATGAGATTCTGGTACCACGTTCGATCTGGTGGAGCCCTGCAGTATGCCCCAGCAAGGGTATTATGTATCGTAGTTGTCATGCCAACTTGCTTTGTTGAATGATAATTTTCTTTAATCCACTGACTGGAGATCTGAATTTATACTTTTTTGAAGAAATTTTAAAAAGAACAGATATAATAAGATGACTTTGCGAGCAGCTTAAGATGGCCACCTAATTTGCAACACTGTATCCTACATTGCAAGGCCTCTGAGAGGGACAAAATGTCTGTTCAGTCCCCAGCAAGAACCAAGACCCAGGAAGTTGAAGAGAACTACATGTTCTTTTTAGCAAGAGAGGAATACAGCCAACTGCTTTGTTTGAATCACTGAGTGACTGGCATGTGACAAGCCCCTCCCCATCTGCAGTTTTAAGCTTGTGTCTTTCTGCAGCAGAGAGGAGAAGCTTCTGGACACTGACATGTGCAGACCTAAGTGGAGTCCCTCTCTCTCTCCATTCCAGCTTGAAAGCTTCAAATCCTCCCTGTTGACGACCACCTTTGCATATTCCGGCTACAATCTGGAACCCCATTGGAGGAAATCATCCACATCACTGTCTCCAAGAGATTCACCAAACCAGTCATCTACCTCTTCAAACTAAAAGCCTCAGGATCACTGAATTCAGCTAGAAGTCAGCCCAATCACAAATGTCAGAGATGTATACCCTTTTTTCCTATGGACTCTAACTCAACCAATCTACCTTTCCCCACTGTGTAACCTATTTGTGTGTGTATAAACCACGAGTGTGTGTGTGTGAGTGAAAGTTGGTGCGTAGTTTATTATTGTTATTAGTTCAGTTTAGTTACAATAAAGTTATTTCTTTCTTTGTTCAACTCAAGAAAACTTGTCTGATTGGTTCTAGATATGATCATAGCAAGTAAGTAATCAAACACCTACTGAATTGGCCAGTACATCCACTTTAAGAAAGAACTAAACCTGTTGTGGTCAAAGAAGGAGAGGGAAAAGAGGGAAGCCCTTCAGCCCCTCCTTACTTGATTGTAACATAGTAACATTATGCTCTGCATAATCTAGCACTGCAGAGCGGAGAGGCTTTGCATGATGAGGACATGGCTGAGCGACACTCCTCCACCAATGAGGAGGATGTGGTGGAGGGGATGAGCATGCAACACTGAATGTTGAAGCCCTTGCACCGGAGGCCAGGCAGATTGAGCACCAGGCCAAGGAGGCAAGAGACAATCTCATACACATCCACTTCTAGCCACCCTGATCACTCAGAGTAAAAACAACAAAAGCCCACCTCAACGTATGCAGTCTGTCACCGCCTTTCTATTTGTCTTTCGTGCCTAGCGCCCAGCTGATGCACGCTCTATGGCCAATGGGAGACCTTATTCATATGAGCGCTGTGCCTACATTTGCATCCACTAAGGAGGAAGGATGAAGTCAGAAACTCACAATTAGTGCATGATAGAATAATCACCTATACACAATGAAGGTTAATTGCTTGAACAAAACAACTTTATACGAAACATCACGTGTCAGACATCAAACACCCATGAACCCCCAAGTGTCTCTATGTGGTTTTCTTTTTCCGTTTGCAAGCGCTTCTACGAGGTGTGAACCCATCGCGAGCAGCTGGGCTGGAGGCAGCCTGCTGATCACACTGCTCCTTGGCCTCTGATGACTTTGGTGGCCATCGTCTGGCTGTCTGAGGCCTGGAGGGCCATCCCTGGCTGCCTAGGAGTTTCCTGCACTGGTACAGGACTCTCCTCAGGTGTCGCGACTGCTGGAGCGGGGCTCACCTGTGGATGGGCTGAGACTGGTACCCACAGAGGGGGTGTCCCCAGCTGTGGAGGTCAGCCTCTCCTCCTCCCTTTCAAGGCTCAAATGGACCTCCGTACTGTCCCGAAAAAGATGAGGAGCCGGAGAAGACTCCAGGAGCCTCATCCTTCTCTCGCCTTGTCAACCCAATGGTGTGCAGGTCTGCATGCATTTGTGGGATCTGGCAGTCCATGAGGGTCACTAACCTTTTGATGGAGGAAGCCATATGCTCACATTCCTGAGACACGGCAGCTGTCATGGCATGGATGGACTCCACCATCATCCACTCATGGCTGCACATTGCCCTTTTTTAATTTGTTTTTGTGGGGATGTGGGTGTCGCTGGCCAGGCCAGCATTTATTGTCCATCCCTAATTGCCCATGAAAAGGTGGCGGTGAGCTGCCTTCTTCAACCGCTGCAGTTCATGTGGGGCAGGTACACCCATAGTGCTGTTAGGAAGGGAGTTCCAGGAGTTTGACCCAGCGACAGTGAAGCAACAGCGGTATAGTTCCAAGTCAGAATAGTATGTGGCTTGGAGGGGAACTTGCAGATGGTGGCGTTCCCATGCATCTGCTGTCTTTGCCCTTCTAGGTGGGAGAGGTCATAGGTTTGGAAGGTAATAAAAACAAGAAATGCTGGAAATACTCAGCAGGTCTGGCAGCATCTGTGGAGAGAGAAGCAGAGTTAACATTTCAAGTGCACCTTCATCAGACTTGAAACATTAACTCTGCTTCTTTCTCCACAGATGCTGCCAGACCTGCTGAGTATTCCCAGCATGTCTTGATTTTATTTCAGATTTCCAGCATCTGCAGTATTTTGCTTTTATTTTAGAGGTTTGGAAGGTGCTGTCTAAGGAGCCTTGGTGCATTGCTGCAGTGCATCTTGTAGATGGTACACACTGCTGCCACTGTGCATCGGTGATGGAGGGAGTGAATGCTTGTGAATGGGGTGCCAATCAAATGGGCTGCTTTGTCCTGGATGGTGTTGAGTTTCTTGAATGTTGTTGGAGCTGCACCCATCCACAAAGTGGAGAGTTTCCATCACACTCTTGACTTGTGCCTTGCAGATGGTGGAAAGCTTTTGGGGAATCAGGAGGTGAGTTACTCACTGCACGATTCCGAGCCTCTGACCTGCTTTTGTAGCCATGGTATTTATATGGCTACTCCAGTTCAGTTTCTGGTCAATGGTAGTCCCCAGAATTTTGACAGTGGGGGATTCAGCAATCATAATGCCATTGAATGTCAAGAGAGATGGCTAGATTCTATCTTGTTGGAGATGATTGCCTGGCACTTGTGTGGCGCGAATGTTACTTGCCACTTATCAGCCCAAGCCTGGATATTGTCCAGGTCTTGCTGAATTTCTACACGAACTGCTTCAGTATCTGAGGAGTCACGAATGGTGCTGAACATTGTGCAATCATCAGTGAACATCCCCACTTCTGATCTTATGATTGAAAGGTCATTGATGAAGCAGCTGAAGATGGTTGGGCCTAGGGCATTACTCTGAGGAACTCCTGCAGTGATGTCCTGGAACTCAGATAATTGACCTCCAACATCCACAACCATTTTTCTTTGTGCTAGGTATGACTCCAACCAGCAGAGAGTTTTCCCCTGATTCCCATTGACTCTAGTTTTGCTAGGCCTAGATGCCATATTCTGTCAAATGCTGCTTTGATGTCAAGGACAGTCACTTTCACCTCTTGAGCTCAGCTCTTTCATCCATGTTTGGACCAAGGCTGTAATGAGGTCAGGAGGTGAGGGGGCCTGGCCGAACCCAAACTGAGCGTCACTGAGCAGGTCATTGCTAATCACATGCCGCTTGATAGAACTGTTGACGACACCTTCCATCACTCTGCTGGTGATCGAGAGTAGATTGATGGGGGGGTAACTGGTCGGGTTGGATTTGTCCTGCTTTTTATGTACAGGACATACCTGGGCAATTTTCCACATTACCAGGTAAATGCCAGTGTTGTAGCTGTACTGGAACAGCTTGGCCAGGAGTGCAGCAAGTTCTGGAGCACAGGTCTTCGGTATTATTGCCAGAATTATTATACTATTATTATACTATTGCTTTTGGAATCTCCACCAGATGTTGCCTTATCCCACTCTGCAACTCCAGCATGCACTGTGCTGTCAACACAAGAGGCTTGTCCTCAGCCTCGGGCTGAGCATGGGCCTGGCCATCCACAGTCCTCTGACTATCAATAGCCACAGCTGTCTCAGCCACACCCAGCTACTCAGGTGCATGTGCGGTGCTCGCACCAGCTTGTGACCCTGATTCTACAGCCGAGTGGAAACCCACTAAGGTGAAAGTATCTGCACCGGTGGAAGGTGTAGAAGAGTCATGGGACAGTGCATCTTCTGACTGCGGTTCCTCCTCAGAGGTTGATGGCTGTCCCCATTCTGCTGGAGTTCCCTGCTAACGCCGACTTACATGACAGAACACAAACATATGTGGATTAGGCTGTGCAGATCTCTTCATGCCAACCATACATGATGTGGGTCTCCAGAACTGAACTGTATGTCGATGGAAGACAATCCTCACTCTCTTGTGCAGAGACTCTAGTCTCTTCATCAGCTATTGAGCGGCTGCCCTGGGTCCCTGCTAATTCAAGTGCCTCCTCTTCAGCTGTCAAGAGAGGCCGCATATCTGGGATTCCTCTGTCAGTCCGGAATGTCTCCCTGATGTTATGGGCCCTCTTGTCCTGCAATTGGAAAGATGGAGACAGTCATACTTCACAGAGAGATCAACATGACAGTTCTACTAGGGGCAGCCCCTCATCTCCTACTGGGTTATCACAGTGCTTCCATCCACTCTCAGCGGGGGTTAATAGGGGTGAGTTGTGAAAGAAGGTGACCTGTGGCTGAGATGCAGCCAAGCATCTGTCAGGATGAGGTGATGCATCACCCCCTCTGCCATGGCCATTGTAGTACCATCCTTCCCATGTCCTACTTCCTCCTGTGTAACCACTTGCAATCACTGAAAAGGAGACAGTTGTCCAGCACTCACCTTGGCAGAAAGAAAGAGATTATTGACCCTCTTGTGGCACTGTACCCAATTCCGTGGGGTGACCCCATGGCTGCTGCCCTCCTCAGCAATCTCCATCCAGGCTTGTTTGGTCAGGCAGGAGGACATCTTCCTGTCATCACTAGGGAAGAGGACCTCCTGCCTTTCCCTTGCAGTCTGGAGGAGAATCTGGAAGGAGGCATCAGTAAACTGTGGGGCCATCCTGTATTTTGCCTCTGCCATCCTGCGGGATCCGCCTCTGGGGGTGGGGGGGGGGGGCGGGGTTGGTGGTGGGTTGTCCACAGTCACTGTAACACCGGTCTCAGTAGTGAAGAGGTAGCCACAAGTTAGTGCAAGGCAGCAACGCAAGCAGGGCTAGCAGGGCTTTAAATATGGCACCAACACCTGCTCTGGAGTCATCCGACACCATATTTGGCATGTCGGCATCCTTCCCCCACTGTGTGTTTGAATGGGCCCCGTGCCTCAATTACACAAAGTGGCCGTCCGCCAGGTGATCATGGGGGGGGGGGGGGGGTGCCAGCCATCCACGTGACAAGTGGAAATGGCACCCACTTCCAGGTCCGCGGCTAGGACCCACAACGGGCTCACTAAATTCAACCCACTGGTAGCCATGACTCCAACATTACTGCAGTGGCTTCACTTCAAAAGTACTTGGTTGTGAAATGCTTTGGGACTTCGTAAGATCATGAAAGGCACAATATAAATGCAAGTTCTTTGTTTACTTTAACTCAAAGCAGTACATTGAGTTAATAACTGAGAAGTACTAAGTTCTCCTCATCCATTGTTTCTTCAGGATAATCATACTGATGTTACTGATCAGGTGGGAAGGAAAGGAATCAATAATATAACGAAGTGTATAATGAATAGGTTAAGGCACAGTTTACAAGTTTGTCTTCTCGGCCATATCACATAAAGTCAGCACAGTGGCACAGTGGTTAGCACCACAGCTCCAGCGACCTGAGATCAGTTCCGAAGAAGGGTCACTGACCCGAAACGTTAACTCTGCTTCTCTTTCCACAGCTGCTGCCAGACCTGCTGAGTGAATCCAGCATTTCTTATTTTTATTTCAGATTTCCAGCATCTGCAGTATTTTGCTTTTATTGACCTGAGTTCAGTTCTGGGTACCACTTGTGTGGCATTTGTAAGTTCTCCCTGTGACCGCATGGGGGTGCTCTGGTTTCCTCCACATGCCAAAGACTTGTGGGTTGACAGGTAAATTGGCCATTGTAAAAAAAATTGCCCCTAGTGTAGGTAGGAGAATTGAGGGAAGGTGGGGATGTAAGAGGGAAAATGGGATTAATGTAGGGTTAGTATAAATTGATGGTTGGTATGGGCTGAAGGGCCTGCTTTGGTGCTGTATGACTGTATGAGTCCCTAACTATTCACCCTTTGTGACACATCATCATGTGCCACATAGTATTGAACCTACGGGATGAAACAATAACTAACTAACCTTTTAGCACAGATATGCAGATAACATATCAAAGTTTCCCCTCTGAAAATGCAATGTTATTCACAACTATTACGCTTTGGGCTTCCTCCCAGCACTTCAACTTGTTTTCATGGGAGAAAGGAAGTTTTCATAAGCAGACCAAGGCCCCTATGTCACAAATTCAAATGCACGGGACAAAATTGACAACAACTTGCATTTATATAGTGCCTTTTACATGTTTTATATGTTTCTTCCCTGTTTAGACACCATCAGAAATTCGTCCCTACATATGCTCAATAAAGCCATCACATAAATACACACACACACATCTATGACTACACCAGGTAACTGCTTCCACCATAGGATGGCTCCATCAAGTTACATGCTGCCTTGAAATTCTACTCCAGAGACTCAACAACAACAGCTGGCATTAATATAACACCTTTAATAT
Source organism: Heterodontus francisci (assembly GCF_036365525.1). Taxonomy (NCBI): domain Eukaryota; kingdom Metazoa; phylum Chordata; class Chondrichthyes; order Heterodontiformes; family Heterodontidae; genus Heterodontus; species Heterodontus francisci. The sequence continues at coordinate 76,666,812 of NC_090385.1, read as the reverse complement.
CGTAAATCATCCCAAGCCGCTTCGCAGGAGCGTAATTGGACAAAATTTGACACCAAGGCACGTAAGGAGAAATTAGGACACGCAACTAAAAGCTTGAGCAAAGAGATAAGGCACATCATAAAGGAAGAGAAATAGATAGAGGTGGACAGGTTTCAGGAGGAAATTCCAGCACTTAGGGCCTAGGCAGCTGACGGCATGGCCACCAATTGTTGACTGATGAATTGGGAATGCTCATGGAGGAAGTGGACGAGAGCATGGAGATCACATGGGATTCCCACCCACTCTCCTTTTTGCCCCAAAAGTTGCTAAATGTTACACCTTTATGTTCAGGCTACACTAATAGTTACATTTATTTACACATAAGGTAATTCACAATGAAGCAGAACACCGTCCCAAGATATCAATAGTACAAATAATTAGAAAAGAATAAAAATAGAATCAATCCTCAAATCTTCAAATTTCTTCTGATGAAAGGTCATTGACCCGAAACGTTAACTCTGCTTCTCTCTCCACAAATGCTGCCAGACCTGCTGAGTATTTCTCACACTTTCTGTTTTTATTTCAGGTTTCCAGCATCCGCAGTGTTTTGTTTTTGTCTTCAAATTTATTCTTCTCACAATGTCTGATAATCCATAAGAATTTTGAGGATGCAGTATTTTGTATGTTTCCTGATATTAATGTAGTTTTGATGCTCATACTCCAGACTACCATATAGAGTTCTGGTGTCAATTACAAAAACTGAAACAGTTTAAAGCTGAACTTTGAACTTTGAACTAACAATGACCACAAAAGAAGAAGATGATGCAGACATTGTAGTTAAGGAGGCCAAGCATGAAATATTGGATGGTATAAACACAGTGAGAGAGGATATATTAAGGGGGTTCATCTTTGAAATGGCCAGACACGCACAAAATATACACCAGGCTGTTAAGAGAAGCAAGGGAGGAAATAGTGGAGGTTCTGATCCTCATTTTCCAATCCTCTCTGGCTACAGATGTGGTGCTGGAGGACTGTTCACATTGTACCGCCATTAACAAAGGAAGGAAGGAAGGGATAGTCCAAATAATTAAAGGCCAGTCAGCCTAACTTTGATGGTGGGAAAATTATTGGAAAAAAATTCTGAGGGACAGTATAAATCGTTATTTAGAAAGGCACAAATTGATCAAGAACAGTCAGCATGGATTTGTTAAGGGAAGGTAGTATCTGACCAACTTAATAGAATTTTTGTGGAGGTAACGAGGAAGGACGATGAGGGTAGCATGTTTGTTGTAGTGTACATGGATTTTAACAAGGCTTTGACAGGGTCCCACATGACGAACTGGTCAGAAAAGTAAGAGGCCATGGGATCCAAGGGCATGTGGCAAGTTGGATCCAACATTGGCTCAGTAACAGGAAGTAAAGGGTTATGGTCAATGGGTGTTTTTGTGAATGTAAGACTGTTTCTAATGGGGTTCCATAGGGCTCAATGTTGGGTCCTTTGATTTTCATAGCATTTACCAATGATTTAGACTTAAATATAACCTGCATGATTAAGATCTTTGCAGATGACACAAAAATTGGTTGTGTGGTTGATAGTGAGGAAGAAAACTGGAGACTGCAGGAAGATATCAATGGACTAGTCAGGTGAGCAGAAAATGGAATTCAACTTAGAGAAGTGTGAGGTAATGCACTTGGGGAGGGAAAACAAGGCAAGAAAATATGCAATAAATGGTAGGATACTGAGAAGTGTAGAGGAACTGAGGGACCTTGGAGTGCCGGTCCACAGATCCCTGAAGGTAGCAGGACAGATAGTTAAGGTACCTAAGAAGGCATATGGGAAACTTTCCTTTATTAGCTGAGGCAGAGCATATAAGAGCAGGGAAGTTATGCTAGAACTGTATAAAACTTCAGTTAGGCTACAGCTAGAGGACTGTGAACAGTTCTGTTCAAGACATCACAGGAATGATGTAAGTGTGCTGCAGCAGGTATAGAGGAGATTTGTAAGGATGTTTGCAGGAATGGAGAATTTTAGCTCTGAGGAAAAATTGGTTAGGCTGAATTTGTTTTCTTTGGATCAAAGGAGGTTGAGGGAGATTTAATTTAGGTGTATAACATTATGAGGGGCCAAGACGGAGTGGATAGGAAAGACTTAGTTCTTTCAGCAAAGAGATCCTGGGATTCGTTCCTGGGGTGGGCAATAAATGCTGGCCCAGCCAGCAACGCCCACATCCCAGGAATGAATTAAAAATAATATCCAGGGCCAGAGATTTAAAGCAATTGGCTGAAGGATTAGAGGGGAGTTGTGGAGAATTTCTTTCACACAGAGAGGTGTGGGGATTTGGAACTCACTGACTGAAAGGGTGGGAGAGACATTTTAAAACGCATTTTAAAAGTACTTAGTTATGCATTTGAAGTGCTGTAACCTACAGGGTTACGGAACAAGAGCTAGAAAGTAGAATTAGGCTGGATGGCTCTTTTTCAGCTGGCTCAGACACAATGGACCGAATGGCCTCTTTCTGGCATGAAACTTAATACATTAATCATTTTCCTTCTGCTTTAACCTCTGATAGTTCAGATCCAAGGTAATACATTTGTTTGCTTTGCTCAGTTTGCACACCTGTGTACATTAAAACCTCAAAACAGACATACGTGGATATCAAGTCATCTTCAGATTAAGTGAACCTCTGAATAAATGCAACAACATGAGCAAAGAAAACCATCTCAAACAGATGACTTTCTGAAGTGTGACTTTACCTGGAAAGTTTTGTGTCTCGATTAGTCTTTCAGTACAGAGAAAAGGAAGTAAATCTTAACTTTGTACAATAGCCAGCAGCTCATTTTACATCACTCCCCATTCTTATTTCTATTGAAGCTTTGCACTATTGCACAAAGTCAAGATCTACCCCAAAGAAACTGCTATAAAGCTACTCTGTGACTAATCCTAAATCAATTTTTAATTCCCATTACTCTGTCTATCTAAAGTTGCATAAAAATGATAAAATACAATTTTTCCCCGATTAAGATGACAAAAATCTGCTTCCACCTGAATGACCATATTTTTATTCTCATTTTGTTGCTTCAGGATATTAAGCAATAAAGTTCAACAAGCAAGAATTCACATTCATACCATTTTAATAATAGACGGTGAAAACAAATTTAATACTCAACAAATTAATTTCTATATTTTACTTACCTCATCTGCCATTTTCAGGGCCTTAAGGTGAAAATTCTGAGCTACAAGTTGTGGAACCACAGATGCATATACTGATGTCCTTGTATATAACCAAATTAATCCAGGAGAATTACATCATGTGTTACTCTGAACATTCATTAAGCTCAGTGGGAAATGATGAAAAACCCGCAAGTGAAGTGGGTAAGGAAGAGGCTGAGAATAATTAAAACTATAATAAATACAAATGTAGAACACAAATTAGATGACTGGAATAAGTAACAGTGCTGTAGTCAGCTATCACACTGTTCTGAAACCTCTTCTACATGCACTCAGAATGTTGATTACAGGATTTTAATTGTCTCCTTTCACAGCTCCAGCTAAACATTCTGCCTACTTCTGGTGCCACTAGCTATCATTCTAACTTTGTTCTCTGTTGAATAACAAAACAATAATTAATTTTCAATTACAGGTTTAGTGAATATAGTATGGGGTCTGATGGTGAACAGAATACACAATCTATTGGCAATAATGAGCCAGAGAGAGCATGTAGAATCTTTTTTTAGCAGCGCTAGCATTTGTTTTAACACTTGCCCTCACATCAGAATAATCAATGCTGCAGTAAAACCTCCTCCAATGTGAAAATGCCTTCTTACTCATTACTAGATAAGTGTTCACCATACAAGGCAAAAGGTTATTCTCATCTGCAACAACTGTTATTATAAAGGCCCATCTCTCTTTCATTTATCCATGAATTAAAGGACATATGGAGCTATTAGTTGCTTTTTTAAATGCATTTTTCAGGCTGTTTGTTTTCCACTGATACTCCACACAGTACACACAGCACAGGAAGTATGTAGGAGCATTTAACAGAACATCCAGATTCCTCTGCTCATAATGTATCATTTTCTCTCAGGCAGAAACTGTGGTGAGGTTGCACACGGCAATCATTTACATGGCATGATCAATTACCAGCCAGTTTGTCAACAGCTGTTATGAGCTGCATAATTCTTTACAAGATGCATTGAAATTCAACCTAATAAGCCCTCTGTTCTATTTACATCAGTGGGTAACATCTTGCCAAATTCAGTGATTCTGGCATTCACAGTAGGTGACCTATGTCAAGTGAAACTTAAACAAAAAAATCTACTGCAGCATTTAAAATCAGTGGTGTCACATGAAGGTACATCTGCAGGGCTTGCTTTTGGGCTGTCAAATATCACTGCACTTGAGATGGTTTTGTGATAGGAACTGCACCCTATTACTCTGTTTTACCTTTGTGCAGTTTTAACTGACAATTAGCAACTGACCAAACTGGACCTGTTAGTGGGCAAAAGTAATCACTTTTCCTTCTGTCCACTTATCTAGATCTGGCTGGCACAGTTCTTAGGGGATGCTTGTCTCCTTCCTGTCTCACTCAGCAGCATTTTGGAACTGAGGACGAACATATAATTTCCTGCCCTCTTTGTCAGCTCATTAGACAGAATGTTGGCTTTTTGACTCCTGTCTGTCTCCCTGTCTGGGGGCTGGCCAATGGATTTGTGGATTTGGTAATTAGATTTGCTACCATCCCAAAAAAGGAAGAACGATATACTTGTAGTTAAATAGTGCACCAGAGAATGCATTCCAGCACTAAACCTGTTGATGTTGTGGAGTCAGTGGGCTGGATTTTGTGCTGGAGGTGGGACTCCTGGCGCCAGGCCAAAAAGGCAGGGGGCTCCCCACCTCTGCCTTTTTGGGCAACACCCACCCACCCCCGCGCCCCCCCCCCCCCCCCCCCCCCCACTCTACCCCAACGCAATCTTCCGGTCTTTTTAAATCAAAGTTTCAGGACGGGGCATCCCTTTAAAGATGGGGATCCTGCCTCCATGAGCTGCCGGCCAGTCAGAGGGCCAGCAGTTCAGTAGTATTGGCAGCGCCAGTGGCAGCAGTGGCCACTGCTGGTACTTCAGAGGCCTCGGACCCAGGCCCTACACTGAAACCCCAAAGAAGAGGTAGGTGAGGCGGGGTCGCTGGGGCCAATTCGGAAGGCCCTGGCGATAGGGGGCTGGGGTATGGTCTTGCAGTCTGGGGGAGGGGGTTCCCAAGGGTTGAATTAGTTCCTGGTGGGGGTCCTTCTTGGGCCACAAATTGTCCATGCAGTATGGCCACAGGGAGGCACCTCGTGTTACAAGGCAACCACCCCTAATGGCAAAGGCCCCCCACCCCCACCGCTGGCAAGGTCCCAGAAGCAGCAGGAAGAGTCCCTTAATTGGCTGTTAATAGGCTACTTAAGAGACTCAACTGGCCTCTGGGAGGGAAGGCCATTGTCAGCCTATCCCAACCCTGTCAAGATTTCTGGCTGATGGGGAGGCGACGGGCCCTCAGCTCCGCTGCTCCCGGCCCCCGCACCCGCCACCCTTAGCAATGTTCCATGACCCCCGCCTTCGATCCCGTCTCATGGGGCATCACAAAATCCTGTTCAGTGTGAGGTCACCTCATTTGCATGGTCAAAGTGAGTACAAGAGACATTTCAGGCACATCTTCAGTGTCCATCTACACCTGTGTCTAATGGAAGCTCCAGCATCAGGACCCCTGGACACTATATCTCTGGCCCCAGATCAAGGGGACAGTTTCAAGAATTTATTTTTAAAAAATTGAGTAAACTTTGGGAATTTAGACCACGGACATTCTTTTGAGGCCATTACCATATCATGTCTGAACTGTGCATCAGAAGTAAGAACTCCCACCTAAGGAAATTCTGCTCCTGCTTTATCTTATTCCCCTGTAAGATACTGAGGAAATTCCAAGAAATGATGATAATCTGAAATGACCCCATGTATTTCAGGGACATGGAATTTACAGAGATACATAGGGGGTCATTTTAACCCCCCAAAATGGGTGGATTTGGGACAGGTGTAAAGTTAAAAAGTTAAAAATCTGAAATAGGAACCAACTCACCTCAAACCACCTAATTATGTTTTTAATGGAGGTGGGATGAGGGTCAGGCAACCAATTCACTCTCAGGAGTTGTGTTGGTCATTGAAATCTTTTAAGGAGGCTGTATCCCTTCATTTTAACACAATTTCTATTTTTAACTCATGCTGGTTGGGTTTTCCGGACTAACAAGCTACCCTATAAATGTCCTCACCGAGATCTCACTCCCTCCCACCTCCCACGAGTGAATGCCACCCAGAAAATCATCTATCCTCCACCTGTGATTTGACCTCGTCCACCAACCTGCCGGCCATGATCTCCAGCCACATCTACACTCGACCACCAGCTCAAATATGCCAGAGCAACAGGACCAGAGAGCAAACGTTCATGATGGTAAAAAGCAAATTTACCATTACATAACATTTACATAAGGACATAAGAAATAGGAGCAGGAGTAGGTCATTCGGCTGTTCTAGCCTGTTCCGCAATACATGATTGTTGACCTCAAGTCCACCTTTCTGCATTATCCCCATAACCCTTAATCCCATTGTCTTCCCAGCATCCACCCTATCAAACCCCATAAGAATTTTATGTTTCAATTAGATCACTTCTCATTTTTTCTATATTCTAGGGAACATAGGCCATATCTTCTTAATCTCACCTAGTAGAACAATCCCCTCATTCCAGGAATCAGCCTAGTGAACCTTCATTGCACTCCCTCTAGGGCAAGTATATTATTCCTTCAGTAGCGAGGCCAAAACTGTATACAGTACTCCTGGTGTAGTCTCACCAAGGCCCTATACAATTGCAGTAAGACTTCTTCACTCTTATACTCCAAACCCTTTGTAATAAAGGCTGCCATTTGCCTTCCTAATTCCTAAATATATCTGCCTGTTCACTTTCTATGATTCATGTACAATGACACCCAGGTCCCCCTGCAGTCTCTCGTCATTTAAAAAATATTCTACTTTTTTATTTTTCCTTCTGAAGTGAATAACTTCACACTTCTCCACATTATACTCCATCTGCCATAATCTTTCCCACTCACTTAATCTGTCTGTATCCCTTTGCAGATTCTTTGCATCCTCCTCACTCTTTACTTTCCCACCTAACTTTATATCGACAGCAAACTTGCATACGTTACACTCAGTCCCCTTATCTAAGTCATTGATATAAAGAACAAGGAACAAAGAACAGTACAGCACAGCAACAGGCCATTCAGCCCTCCAAGCCTGCGCCGATCTTGATGCCTGCCTGAACTAAAACCTTCGGCACTTCCGGGGACCATATCCCTCTATTCCCATCCTATTCATGTATTTGTCAAGATGCCTCTTAAACGTCATTATCGTACCTGCTTCGACCATCTCCCCCGGCAGCAAGTTCCAGGCACTCACCACCCTCTGTGTAAAGAACTTGCCTCGCACATCCCCTCTAAATTTTGCCCCTCTCACCTTAAACCTATGTCCCCTAGTAACTGACTCTTCCACCCTGGGAAAAAGCTTCTGACTATCCACTCTGTCCATGCCGCTCATAACTTTGTAAACCTCTATCATGTCGCCCCTCCACCTCTGTCGTTCCAGTGAAAACAATCCGAGTTTATCAACCTCTCCTCATAGCTAATGCCCTCCAGACCAGGCAACATCCTGGTAAACCTCTTCTGTACCCTCTCCAAAGCCTCCACATCCTTCTGGTAGTGTGGCGACCAGTCTGGTAGTGTGGCGACCAGTCTGGTAGTGTGGCAAATAGATTGCAAATAGCTTAGGCTCAAGCACTGATCCTCGCGGTATCCTCCTAGTCGTAGCCTGCCAACCTGAAAATCATTCGTTTATTCCTACTCTCTGTTTTCTGTCCATTAATCAATCCTCTATCCATTTTAATGTTTAAACTCCAAACCCATCAGCCCTAATTTTGTCTAATAATGTCTTGTGTGGTACCTTATCAACTGCTTTTTGAAAGTGCAAATACACTGCAGCTACTGGTTCCGCTACCTATGCTGCTAGTAACAACCTCAAAAACTCTACCAGAATTGTAAAACATGATCACCCTTTCATAAATCCATGTTGACTCTGCCTAATCAGATCATGTTTCTCTAAGTGCTCTGTTACCATGTCACTAATAATAGATTCTAGCAATTTTCTACTACTGATGTCAGGCTCACTCACCTATAGTTCCGTTTTCTCTCTCCCTCCTTGAAAAGTGGGGTAATGTTTGTGACCTTCCTAGCCATGGAGACAATTCTGGAATCTAGAGAATTCTGGAAGGTCAAAACAAATGCATCCACTATCTCTGCAGCAAACTCTTTTAAAACCCTAGGATGCAGTGCATCAGGTCGTGGTGATTTGTCGACTTTAAGTCCCATTAATTTCTCCAGTCCTATTTCTTTACCAGCAATGTGTGCAGTGTAAGGGAACCCACCTAAGATAGAGAACAAGGATACACAGAAAATGATCCAATTCAACAGGTGCAATCTACTTGCTACCTATGAGGAAAAGAGGACAGCCAGAATAGAAACCATGGCACCTTGGAGCAGGAGGCTGTTCAAAGAGGGAAGGAGGGGAGTGGGGGAAGGGTAATGCGATAGTTGCTAGGGATTCAATAATTAGAGGGACAAATAGCATTCTTTGTAAGCAAGATCAAGAGTCCCACATGGTATGTTGTCTGCCTGGTGCCAGGCTGAGGGACATCTCGATCCAGCTCAAAAGGATATTGGGGAGGGAAGGGTGGATCCAGTCATTATGCTCCATGTTGGGACCAACAACATAGGGAAGAGTAGGAAAGAGGTTCTGTTTGGAGGGAACCAGGAACTAGGAGCTAAATTAAAGAACAGGACCTCCAGGATTATAATCTCAGGATTATTACCTAAACCATGTGCACATTGGCATAGAGTTAAGAAGATTAGAGAGGTGAACATACGGCTGAAGGTGTGATGTGGTGAAGATGGGTTCCATTTCATAGGAAACTGGCACCAGTACTGGGACAAGAAGGAACTGTACTGTTGGGACAGATTCTGCCTGAAGTCGGCTGGGACCAGGATCTTAGCAGAAAGGAGAAATTGGGCAGTCACAAGGAGTTGAAATTAGTAAATGAGGAGGGAGGACTCTGGTGGAAAAGATAGTATAAATAATAATACAAAAAACAACAAAAGGCAAGAGAGCAGAGTAACAGTCAGAAATTGTATTTTAGGCCGTACATACAAAAGGAAAACTAAAAGATATGAAGTGATTAAAGCAGGAGAGAGAAATAAGAAATACGTGAGTTAAACATTAGAGCAGAGCACAGATGAGGGTGTGTGGCCAAAATAAGCATTCTTTATACAAACACACAGAGTACAAGGAACTAATTGAATAAATTGCAGCCACAAATTCAACTTGGAACTTATGACATGGTAGTCATTACTGAGACATGGCTGCAATGTGGTCAGGACTGGGAATATACCAGGCTACAAGGTATACAGGAAAGAAGAGAAAATGATGGAGGGGGAGGAGTAGCCTTAGTGATTAAGAGTGAAATCACTTCAATGGTTACAGAGGATGTAACAAGAGGTAAGCAGGTGTGGGGACTTTATGGACAGAATTAAAAAAATAGAAAAGGATTAAAGGCTGTAGTGGGAGTTGTGTATAGCAGCTGTGAAGTGTTCAGAGTGTAGAAATGCAGAGATTAGACAAGCATGTGGTTAAGGCAAATTGGTTTTAATGGGGGTTTTAACTTTCATATAGATTGGGACAAGCAGAGCAGCATATATCAAAAACGCAATGAATTTCTTGAGTGTGTCTGGGTCAGTTTTCTGCAACAACATATCCTAGAAGCAACAAGGATGTAGGCCATATTAGATTTAGTAATGAACAATGAGCCATATTTAGTTAACTGTCTAAAGGTGCATGAATATCTAATAGTGATCATAATATTCAATGTAGTTAGTGTTTGAAAGGGAGAAACACAAAACAGCTGCTAAGGTTCTAGATTTAGGTAAGGCTGACTTAAATGCAATGAGACAGCATTAATTGAGAAGTCATGGAGTCATAGAATCATTATGGCTCAAAAGGAAGTATTCGGCCCATAAAGTCCATGCTGGCACTCTCAAAAGCCAGCTAGTCAGTCCCATTCCCCCGATCTATCCCCGTGACCCTGCAAGTTTAGTTCGCTCAAGTGCCTATCCAATTTCCTTTTGAAATCATTGATCACCTCCACTTTCATCAGCCTCATAGGTGGCAAGTTCCAGGCCATTACCACTCGCTGTGTAAAAAAGCTTTTCCCCACATTCATCCTGCATCTCTAGTCCAAGACCTTAAATCTGTGTCCCCAGTCCCTGTTTCTTCAGTTGATCGGAACAGCTTTTCTTTGTCTATCTTATCTAAACCTCTCATAACCTTGAACACCTCTCTCAAATCTCCCCTTAATCGCTTTTGTTCTAAAGAGAATAATCCCAGCTTCTCCAACACAACCTGGTAGCTAAAATCCCTGATATCTGGAACCATTCTGGTAAATCTCCTTTGCACCCTCTTAAGGACCCTCATATGCTTCCTAAAGCATGGTAACCAGAACTGGACATAATACTTTTGTTGTAGCCTAGCCAAAGCTTTATTAATATTCACCATAATTTACCTGCTTTTGTATTTAATACCTTTATTTTTAATGCCCAAGATCCCATAAGCTTTGCTAACTACTCTCTCAATATGTCCTGCCACTTTCAAGGATCTGTGCACAAGAACCGCAAGGTTCCTCTGTCCCTGCATGCACTTTAGAACTGTACCATTAAGTCTATATTGCTTCTTCCTATCCCTTCTGCCAAAATGCATCACATCACACTTCTCTGTATTAAATTCCATCTGCCCCTTGTCTGCCTATTCTGCTAACCTATCTATGTCCTGTTGCAGTAGATTGGTATCATCCTCACTGTTTGCCATACCTCCAAGTTTTGTGTCATTGAAAATTTTGAAATTTTAGTCTGCATTCCAAAGAAAGCAATGGTCCTAGTACTGACCCTTGGTAAGCACCCTGTCTGCCTTCCTCCAGTCTGAAAAACAACCCTTTACAGTAACTCGCTGTTTTCTGTCCTTAAGCCAATTTTTTAATCCAAGTTGACACTGATCCTTCTACTCCATGAGCCTCAATTTTGTTAACCAGCCTTCTATGTGATACTTAGTCAAATGCTTTCTTAAAATCCATATAGACAGCATTCACTGCATTCCCTTCATAAATCTTCTCTGTTACTTCATCAAAAAATTCAATTAGATTAGTCAAGCATGATCTGCCTTTTATAAATCCATGCTGGCTCTCTTTAATTAACTCAAACCTCTCTATGTGCCTGTTGATATTTTTCCCCTGATTATTGTTTCTAAAACCTTAGCCACCAGTGATGTTAAGCTGATGGGCCTGGAGTTACTAGGAATATCCTTGCACCTTTCTTGAATAAGAGAATACTATAGAGGATACAAGTAACATCCCAGAATTAGCTGTAAGTCAGGAAATGGAAGGGAGGGAGGAACTCAAGAAAATTACAATCACCAGCGAAGTGGTACTCAACAAATTGTTGGAGCTGCGGACTCTGTGGTCCTGATGGACTTCATCCTAGGGTCTTAAAAAAAGTGGCTAGTGAGATAGTTGATGCATTAGTTTTAATTTTCCAAAATTCCCTAGATTCGGGGAAGGTTTCGCTGGACTGGAAAATAGCAAATGTAACTCCTTTATTCAAAAAGGGAGGGAGACAGAAAGCAGGAAACTACAGATGTTATAGCAGGGCACTTAGAAAAATTCAAGGTAATTTGGCAGAGTCAACATGGTTTTGTGAAAAGGAAACCATGTTTAACCAATTTATTGCAGTTCTTGAGGGAGTTAAATGTGCTGTGGATGAAGGGGAACCAATGGATGCATTGTACTTAGATTTCCAGAAGGCGTTTAATAAGATGCCACATCAAAGGTTATTGTAAAAAATAAAAGCTCATGGTGTAAGAGGTAACATATTGGCATGGACAGAAGATCGCCTAGCTAACAGGAAACAAAGAGTCGGCATAAATGGGTAATTTTCTGGTTGGCAAGTTGTAACGAGTGGCGTGCCACAGCGATCTGTGCTGGGGCCTCAACTTTTTACACTTTGTATAAATGACTTAGATGAAGGGACTGAAGCTATGGTTGCTAAATTTGCTGATGACACAAAGATAGGTAGGAAAGTAGGTTGTGAAGAGGGCATAATGAGGCTACAAAGGGATATAGATGGGTTAAGTGAGTGGGCAAAGATCTGGCAGATGGAGTATAATGTGGGAAAATGCGAAGTTGTCCATTTTGGCAGGCAAATAAACATATTATCTAAATGGTGAGAGATTGCAGAGCTCTGAGATGCAGAGGGATCTGGGTGTCCTATTGCATGAATCGTGAAAGTTTAGTATGCAGGTACAGCACGCAATTAGGAAAGCTAATAGAATGTTATTGTTTATCGCGAGGGGAATGAATACAAAAGTAGGGAGGTTATGCTTCATCTGTACAAGGCATTGATGAGACCACATCTGGAGTACTGTGTACAGTACTGGTCTCCTTATTTAAAGAACGATGTAAATGCGTTGGAAGCAGTTCAAAGAAGGTTTACTAGACTGATACTGGAATGGGCGGGCTATCTTATGAGGAAAGATTGGACAGGCTAGGCTTGTATCTGCTGGAATTTAGAAGAGTAAGAGGTGACTTGATTGAAACATATAAGATCCTGAGGGGTGTTGACAGGGTGGATGTGGAAAGGATGTTTCCCCTTATGGGAGAATCTAGAACCAGGGGTCACCCATTTAAGACAGAGATGAGGAGAATTTTTTTCTCTTAGAGGGTCGTGAGTCTTTGGAATTCTCTTCCTCAAAAGGCAGTGGAAGCAGAGTCTTTGAATATGTTTAAGGCAGAGGTAGATAGATTCTTGATAAGCAAGGGGTTGGGAGGTTTTCGGGAGTAATCAGTTCAGCCATGAACTTATTGAATGGTGGAGCAGTCTCCAGCAGCCGAGTGGCCTACTCCTGCTCCTAATTTGTATGTTCGTATGTTTGTAAAGTCCCCCAATATTGCCACTCTATAATTCTTGAACATTTCTGATTTCCCTGCAGGTTTGCACTTCTAGCTGTCCCTCACTATTTGGAGGCCAATAGAATACTGCCAGTAGCATGATTGTACCCTTTTCACTTCTCAACTCTAACCAAATGGATTCTGTCTTTGCTTTGTCAAGGAAATCCTCTCTTTCCAACACTACAATGTCTTCCCTAATCAGGACTGCCACCCTACCTTCCTTTTTTCTTTCTCTATCTTTTCTGAACACTTTGTATCTCTGAATATTAAGTGCCCAGTCCTCACCAGTTTTAAGCTACATTTCCATTATTGCCACTGTATCATATTCCCACAAGGCTATTTGTGCTTGTACCTCACCAACCTTATTCACCACACTTTGTGTATTTACACACATGCGTTCTAAACCTGTCTTTGTATTCCTCATCGTCCTTCTTAGTCTACTAATCTAACATGGTACTACTTCCTTCTCTAGTACTATTATTACAGACAGGTAAGAGATGTTAGGGATGGTTCCCCCTTTTTCACCTCTCAACTGACTGAAGACAGCATTTTTGTTTGGAAAAAAAGGTGTTTTTAACCCCTGAGTGCTTTCATTGTCATGAATAGACAGGCAACAAGTCTTCTTGTAAGTTTAAAAGAAAGATAAATGTTTACTATGCAACACCCGAAATATTTTCAACAACACCCACTCTCACACTCATACAGATACACGTACACTCAAGACAATAGAAATTATAATGATAACATGCATTAGGTCTGATAATTTGTAAAGAGCTCACTGTTAAACCTGCTTTCCCCCAGGGGGAACGTGAAACTATGAAGGCCTGTAATCTTTTCCCTTGTTCACTGAAGGAAGACTTGGGAGATTCAGAAAGACAGATGTGCTGTTCCAGACTGCACTTGTTATATTCCAGCCAAAAGTCAATGGCAAAGTCCTGGTACAATTTAAAAGCAAAATACTGCGGATGCTGGAAATCTGAAATAAAAACAAGAAATGTTGGAAATGTCTGGCAGCATCTGTGGAAAGAGAAGCAGAATTAACGTTTCGGGTCAGACCTGCTGAGTGTTTCCAGCGTTTCTTGTTTTTATTTCTGGTACAATTTCTCAGGTAGTGAGTTCAAGGCCAACTCCAGTTGTTGCCTACAAGTAGTTCAAAATTGGTAATCCTAGGCAGGGTCCTTTCTCTTCGATGGCATAGATGGATCTCCATTGTCTTCCCAGAATATACCTTTATTAAATCTCCTTATCCTTATTTCTACTCTCACTAGTGCATGACACTGGGAGGTTACTATCTTCGAGGTCCTGCCTTTTAACTTTCTCCCTAGCTCCTGAGAGTATGACAGTGGGACCTCAATACTTGTCCTTTCTATGTCATTGGCACTGGCATGTGCAACAATTTATGGGTGGCACAGTGGCGCAGTGGTTAGCACTGCAGCCTCACAGATCTGGGGACCCGGGTTCGATTCTGGGTACTGCCTGTGTGGAGTTTGCAAGTTCTCCCTGTGACCGTGTGGGTTTCCTCCAGGTGCTCCGGTTTCCTCCCACAGCCAAATAATTGCAGGTGATAGGTAAATTGGCCATTGTAAATTGCCCCTAGTATAGGTAGGTGGTAGGGAATATGGGATTACTGTAGGGTTAGTATAAATGGGTGGTTGTTGGTTGGCACAGACTCGGTGGGCCGAAGGGCCTGTTTCAGTGCTGTATTTCTAAATAAAAAAATAAATAGATAACCTCTGGCTCACTCCTTTCCCCACATGCACCCTCTCCATGATGTCCTTTACTCTGGCTCCAGGGAGGCAACACACCATGTGGGATGCACGATAGTTACAGAAATGCCTGTCTGTCCTCCTAACTATGGAATCTCCTATAATGACTGCATTTCTATTCTTTGTTTTTCCCTCTCATGCCGTCCCTTGCCATGGTCTGGACTGCACTCCTTCATGTTGATGTCACACCCAGCAGCCTCCAGTGCTAAGCACTGGTTTGAGAGTGGCAGACACCCTGAATCCTGCACTTCATGCCTCTTTCTAATCTTCCGGATGACCAGCCATCTATTAGCTTGAACTCTCACTGCCTGTGGGGTGACGTCCTCCTGGAATATACGATCCAGGCCAATCAAATCTTTCCCTGATGCTCTGCAGTGACTCCAGCTGCCTGTCAAGCTCAGAAACCCTGAGCTCAAACTCAAACAGCTGGAGACACTTCCTACACACATGTTCCTCCAAGACACGTGAAGTGTCCTGACGTTCCCACATGGCACAGGAATTGCAAACAATGGGTTCCAGCTGCCCATCCATGATCTAAAATATCTGTATTTCCTCTTTTAGAGTCTAGTGAGTACCTTGTTTAAACTATTAATTTTAATTAATGCCTCTAAACCTGCTCTGTGTTGATACTCTTATTAGTAATTCACTTACTGCTATACTTACCATGTTAGAAAATTTTAATTTACCCTCCTAGTTTAAACAAATGCTGAGTGAGAGAAAAAGAGTTATACTCACCAACCAATCACTTACCTGCTTTCCTGTGATGTCACACTTGGATTTTTTTTTTTCTCTTTTTTTTTTCAAATGTGCTCACTTTGACTCCCCGCTCTTGCTTTTACCTGTGGGTTTCTGGCACTGTTTTCCCTCAGGCTCGCTTGCTCTGACTGAATTAATGGACAAAATGATAGAAAATAAGGGAAGTGTTCAAAAAATAATTTAAGATGAAACAAAAACCAGTTTATACCCCGAAGAGTCTAAAATTCAAACTTGCCATAAAACAGCCATGGATGATGGAAGAGGTAAGAGACAACATAAAACTAAAAGAAAATCCATACGAAAATGCAAAAACAGCATAGATCCTGCAAATGGGAAAGATACAAATAACAGCAAAGGGTGACAAAACAGATAGTATGAACTGCAAAAAGGAATATGATAAGAAACTTGGGATATCAAAATCAACACAAAGAAAATTAGGGTGGCCATGCACAACTGACAACTGATAGCGTTGATATTATTGATGAAAATAAGGAAATGGTGGGCATGTTAATAATTATTTTGCAACAGTATCTACAGTAGAGGAAGAGATCAGCATGCTGTACATCCCAAGGAAATGAATATTGAATCAGGGACAGGGACTCACCAAAATTAACATAAGCAAAATAAGAGTATGGCTGAAAATAATGGCATTAAAGAGTGAATATCGCCATGGCCAGATTGTTTCCATCCCAACATTTTAAAGGAAGTAGGTGATAACATTGCAAATGCCCTAACTATAATCTTCCAAAAACTATAATCTTTCAAAGGTCTCTTGATTCAGGAACCTTTCCTTTAGATTGCAAACTTGCACATATCACTCTGCTATTTAAGAAAGTTGAGAGGGGGAAACCAGGGAATTATAGACCAGTTACCCTAACATCTGTTGTTAGGAAATTACTAGTGTCTATAACTAAGGATAGGATGACTGAACGCTGAAAATTTTCAGCTGATCAGAGAGAGCCAGCATTGATTTATAAAGGGTAAGTCATGAACAGAGGAATGTCCATGGGAATTATTTATATGGACTTCCAGAAGGCATTTGATAAAGTCCCTCATTAGAGACCAGTAGGTAAAGTTGAAGCCCATGGAATTGAAGGCAAATTGCTGACCTGGTTGGGAAATTGGCTGAACGGCAGGAGACAGAGAGTAAGGATAATGGGCAGGTACTCCAATTGGCAGGATACAAACATACGAGCATACGAATTAGGAGCAGGAGTAGGCTATTCGCTCCCTCGAGCCTGCTCCGCTATTTGATAAGATCATGGCTAATCTGATTGTGGCCTCAACTCTACTTTCCTGTCGACTTGCTATAACCTTTGATTCCCTTGTCAATCATGAATCTATCTAACTCATCCTGAAAAATATTCAATGACCCTGCCTCCACTGCTCTCTGGGGAAGAGAATTCCACAGACTAATGACCCTTTGACAGAAAAATTTCTCCTCATCACCATCTTATAGGGGAGACCCTTAATTTTTAAACTGTGGCCCTCAGTTCTAGTCTCTCCCATATGGCGAAACATCCTCTCAGCATCCACCCTGCAAGTCCCTTCATGATCTTCATGGCAGGCAGTGACTAGTGGGGTACTGCAGGGATCGGTGCTCGGACCCCAGCTATTCACAATATATATGAATGATTTAGATGAGGGAATTAAATGTAATGTCCCCAAATTTGCAGATGACACAAAACTGGGTGGGAGGGTGAGTTGTGAGGAGGATGCAGAGAGGCTTCAGGGTGATTTGGACAAGTTGAGTGAGTGGGCAAATGCATGGCAGATGCAGTATAATGTGAGGTTATCCACATTGGTAGCAAAAACTGGAAGGCAGATTATTATCTGAACGGCTATAAACTGAGAGAGGGGAATATGCAACGAGACCTGGGTGTTCTCGTACACCTGTCGCTCAAGGTAAGCATGCAGGTCCAATAGGCGATTAAAAAGGCAGATGGCGTGTTGGCCTTCATAGCGAGAGGGCCTTGGTGAGGCCACACCATGAATATTGTGTGCAGTTTTGTTCTACTTATCTGAGGAAGGATGTTCTTGCTATAGAGGGAGTGCAGCGAATGTTTACCAGACTGATTCCTAGGATGGCGGGACTAAAGTATGAGGAGAGATTGAGTCGGTTAGGACTATATTCGCTGGAGTTCAGAAGAGTGAGGGGGATCTCATAGAAACCTGTAAAATTCTAACAGGACTTGACAGGGTAGATGCAGGAAGGATATTCCCGATGGTGGGGGAGTGCAGAACCAGGGGTCATAGTCTACGGATACAGGGTAAACCATTCAGGACTGAGATGAGAAATTTCTTCACCCAGAGAGTGGTGAACCTGTGGAATTCACTACCACAGAAAGCAGTTGAGGCCAAAACATTGTAAGTTTTCAAAAAGGAATTACATATAGCTCTTGGATTTAAAGGGATCAAAGGATATGGGGCGAAAGCGGGAACAGGTTACTGAGTTGGATGATCAGCCATGATCATAATGAATGGCGGAGCAAGCTTGAAGGGCCGAATGGCCTACTCCTGCTCCTATTTTCTATGTTTCTATCTTTCAATAAGATCACTTCTCATTATTCTGAACACCAATGGGTGTAGGCCCAATCTGTCCAACCTTCATCCAAGGAATCAGTCGAGTGAACCTTCCCTGAACTGCTTCTAATGTAATTATATCCTTTCTTAAGTAAGGAGACCATAACTGTATACAGTATTTCTGATGTGGTCTCACCAACGTCCTGTTCAAATGCAGCAAAACTTCCCTACTTCTATATTCCATTCTCCTTGCAATAAATGACAACATTCCATTTGCTTTCCTAAGCATTTGCTGTACCTGACTTTATGTGAATCATGTACCAGGACACCCAGATCCCTCTTACCACAGAGTTCTGCAATCTCTCTCCATTTGAATAACATACTGCTTTTCTATTCTTCCTGCCAAAGTGGATAAGTTCACACTTTCCCACATTATACTCCATCTGCCAAATTTTTGCCCCCTCACTTAACCTACCTATATCCCTTTGCAGACTCTTTGGGCCAGATCTTGTGTTCAGCCCGAAGTCAGGGTTCGTAAAGGGAGTTCTGGAGAATCGGAGCGGCAGTGGTTGCCATGGAACCCAAAACTGGGATTGCCGGACTGGATCTACCCATCGGCAGTGAAGCTCCGTGGCAGCCCTCTGCTGCTCTGTGTTGGAATCCTGATTTAAATATTTAAAATACCTATCTGCATACATTACCATGTCATCCACCATGATCTTCCCTTCTGTTCCCAATCTTCAGCGCGATGCACAGCACTCACGCGCCTTCGTTTTCCCGTCTAGTAGAAGCTGGTGCCACTGAGGAGGGGAAGGGGTCACCACTGCGTTATGAGTACAGATGGAGAGGGGTGGGATGGGGGGGGTGGGAATAGGGTCAACTCTGCAATATTTTGTGGATATAGGGGGGATGAGGGCAACTCTGCATTTTGTTTGCAGGGCTGGCAGCCTTTTAACAAGATTTCACCTTGATTTTGTCATTCACACCTGTTACTTCTGGCTTCAGTAGCTTTTCTGCCATTGGAAGAGTAGATTGGGTGTGGCCGGACTACTTTCCATGCCTTCAATAGGTGTGTTTCTCCACTCGGGGATTGCCTTGTATACATCTGTGCCAGATTTGCTCGATTTCTTTGATTCCTTTGGCGATTTTCACTGCCACCTCAGCCTTTCCATTTGACTGGAGATAGTATGCAGATGATGTATGGTGTTGAATTTCCCAATCCTTTATGAAGCGGCTGAATTCTTCACTCGTGAACTGAAGGCCATTGTCGATCATCACAATGTCTGGAATGCTGTAATGATTGAAGTATGCTTTCAGGCATTCTACAATCTCACCAGTAGTCATTGAGGTCAGCTGGTCTACCTCCCAGTAGTCAGAATAGTAGTCTATGGTGACAAGATAATCAGTTCCTGTGAGAGTAAAGAGGTTTACTCCCAGCTTCATCCAAGGTCTGTCTGGGATGTCATGTATCATCAGTGGGTCTTTATCTTACTTAGCTTGCTACTCATTGCATGCACTGCATTGGCTGATGTGGTCTTCGATTTCATTGCACATGTTTGGCCAGTAGAGCACTTCTCTTGCCTTTCTCGGACTCGACTCAATTCCTTGGTGGCTTACATGGATACGCTTTAGCATCTCTCCTCTCAACCCTTTAGGGATAATGACTCTATTTCCTTTGTACAAAATGCCATCATGGGCTGTCAATTCATCTATGTAAGCCCAAGCTGCTCTTGTGACCACAGGAGTGTCCTTGTTGCTTTCAGGCCATCCATTCATCACTACTTCTTGCAACACTTGTAGAGTTGGATCTTGTTGGGTAGTTCCCTTGATTTGAGCAGGGTGCTTGAGTGTCAGATTCAATGTCACTGCTGGGTCGATGACTTCCAGAGCTTATTGAGCTGCAGCTTCACATTGGATCTGGAAGATTTCACACTCTATTGTAGCCTCCTCTTCTTTCTTCATAGGGAGTGCTGCTCTCGACAGCATGTCAGCGATGTACATCTGTTTCCCTTGCTGTAAATGGAGTAACATCCTTTGCAGATACTATGGAGCAGATAGTAGCGGCTTAAGGAAAATGATTTGAAGTGGTATGTGGTCGGTCTCAACTGTCACTTTGTCTCTTCCAAGCAGGTATTGAGGAAAATGTTCACAAGCAAAGACAATGGCCAGGCACTCTTTCTCGAACTGAGCGTAGCATCATTCCGTTTGTGTTAACGCCCTGGATGCAAATGCAACCAGCTGTTCTTGCTGCATTAGAGTTGCTCCAAGTCCTGTCTTGCTGGTTTCATACTGCAGGGTAACTTCATCTTTTACATCATAGTACTTAAGCATTGGCGTTGCAGTTACTAGTTGCTTGATTTTAGTGAACGCTGCTTCTTGTTCTCTGCCCCAATACCACTACATGTCCTTGGCAGTGAGTTGGCGTAATGGTTCACACTCCAACGACAAATTAGGCAAGAATTTTGCTAAATAGTTGACAAATCCAACAAATTGTTACACTGCTTTTACATCTTGTTAGTCGCCGCATCGCTGCTACTGCTCTCATCTTTTCAGGATTTGGGTGAAGACCTTTTGCTGTCAGTACATGACCTATATACTCGACTTCGGACATCTTTAATTGCAATTTGTTCTTGTTCAGCTTCAGGTTCATCTGGCGAGCTCTGTCCAGCAGTCGCACAAGATTTTGATCGTGGTCAGCAATGTCTTCTTCCAGTGAGTCTCTGCATCCATAAACTAGCAGACCATCCACTATAGCTTCCACTCCGGGAAGATCACTAACTATCTCATGTTGTCTGAGTTGATACTCCTCTGGAGCTGTGGAAATGCCAAACAGCATGCGTGACCATCTGTGCCTCCCGAACGGTGTCCAGAATGTGGTTATAAAGCTGTTGCTTTCATCCAGCTTCACTTGCCAGTAACCATCCTTCGCATCTCGGGTAGTAAAAATTTTTGCCTTTGCAAGTTGTGGCAAAATTCCTTCGATGGTTGGCATGGGGTAGTGAGATCTCTTCAGAACTTTATTTAGATCCTTTGGGTCAATGCATACTCTCAGCTTTCCAGGTTGTTTCACTGCTACCATGCTGCTAACCAATTCTGTAGGAGTTGTCACTTTCTTGATTACTCCCTTCTTTTCCAGCTCTTCTATCTTGTCTTTCAGGCTGGCAACTGGAACTTTCCTTGGCAGATGATGATTTAGTCTTACCCTTTCATCTACATCGATATGATATTCTCCAGGAAGATATCCTAAACCTGTAAATACATCATTGTACTCCTTTAGGATCTGTTCCACTGTCAATGGTTTAGTGTGCTGTGACATGCTGCAAATCTCTTTTTGCATGTTAAGGGTTACCAGTCCAAGCTTTAGACTTGCTTCTGCTGAGATGAGTAGCTTTTGCTTGCCGTCTATGATCTGGAACTCCAGATCTTCGTTCTTGTGATTGCAATGGGCTCTCAGAGTAACTTCTCCTCTTGGCACGAGTATGGTGCCATCATATAGCCTCAACCATACTTTTGAGGGCTTCATTTTTGGATCGCCATGTTGAGCCACTTTGCACAGGTCTGTGAAGCTCATGATGTTGCATGATGCACTGGTATCTATCTGGCATTTTATGTTGACTTGATATTTTCCTTCTGCAGTCATCATTCGAACAGTCACAAACCATTTATCACCCATTGACCTGACTGAAGCAACCTGTTTAGTTTAGTTTAGAGATACAGCACTGAAACAGGCCCTTCGGCCCACCGAGGCTGTGCCGACCATCAACCACCCATTTATACTAATCCTACACTAATCCCATATTCCTACCACATTCCCACCTGTCCCTATATATTTCCCTACCACCTACCTATACTAGGGGCAATTTATAACGGCCAATTAACCTGTCAACCTGCAAGTCTTTGGCATGTGGGAGGAAACCGGAGCACCCGGAGGAAACCCACGCAGACACAGGGAGAACTTGCAAACTCCGCACAGGCAGTACCCAGAATCGAACCCAGGTCCCTGGAGCTGTGAGGCTGCGGTGCTAACCACTACGCCACTGTGCCGCCCACTGTGTTGTATGGTGTATAGTGATTTCTCAGAATCTTCAGCTGACATCTCTCCAGTGGCCATCTGTACCTGTTTGTTGTGCTTCCTTCGAACCAAACACTTGTGTTCAGAATGATTCAGCTTCTTGCAGTGAGAACACTGCTTTCCCCACGCTGGACATGCCTTCTTTTTCTGTGCATGAAATTCTCCATAGTATTTGCATCCTGTCCTTTGTCTGTCATCTTTCTGCCCTTTCGGCCTGGAATGTCTATCAGTATAATGCAAGGCCTGGTCTGTTCTGCCATGAAAATGCTCTAGCTGCTGATTTACAACCTTAGCACGTCAATCGCTTTCCTGAATAAGTCTGCCTTTTCTCACTGCTCTCACTGCGGGATATCTTATGTCTAATACAATCCTGTCTTTAATTTAATCTTTTAGTTGCACAAATTCACAGGATTCTGCAAGCTGTGTTAATGCAGTCACATAATGATCAATAGACTCTTTTTCACCTTGGGCTCCAATATTGAACACATACTGTT
Source organism: Heterodontus francisci (assembly GCF_036365525.1). Lineage (NCBI taxonomy): Eukaryota > Metazoa > Chordata > Chondrichthyes > Heterodontiformes > Heterodontidae > Heterodontus > Heterodontus francisci. The sequence goes on along the minus strand of NC_090385.1, from coordinate 76,644,102 downwards.
CATAGGTTACGTTCACTTAGGGGTCAAAGCGTGCCTTCAATGCGTTCAAAATTTCTGCTGTCTGTTTCTTTTGCTCTTCAGAGAGATTTAGGGTGGAATACACTTTGTAACAGCGTCTCCCCAACAGTGATAAAAGTGTAGCTACTTGCAGCTGCTCTGGTATGTTAACTAAATCTGTCGCAATTTCATAATTTTGCCATTGCGAGTAGAAAAACTACCAGTTCTGCTTCATATCAGCTCACCTTTCATTTCGACTGGCGCAGGCAGAGGAAAATTTGCAAAAATTGTCTTAACCTGTGCTTTCAGCTGTTTTTTTGTTCTTTTTCTGTGGCTTCCTGTGGCTTTCAGCAGCTTTTAGCAGTTGTGAGCATTCCTGTCGCCTTTGTTCCGTAGCTGTGTTTCTCAACAGCTCTTCAACGCTCAACCTCAGCTCCACTGTGACCATATTATGAGCTCACAGAACAACAGTCTGGTGTGTACTGTGTCTTTATTGAAACTGATTGTGATGGCTGCCTGCAGTCAGAGTGCCTCATGGTAGAGGTCACATGACTACGCCAAGCCAGGAGGCACATTGGTACAGTATTGCATTTCTATCCCAAACACCTGCCTCCAGTCCAGCTGCTGTCATGGGGTCACACCTCGTAGAAGCATTTATAAACATATAAAGAAGAGCACCTATTCGCTCTTGGGGACTCACAGACGTATTACACCTGCCCTTTATACTGTTCTCTACACTTTTTTCATAAATAGAGTTCTCATTCATTGTTGTGAAATGCTCATTCTATCATGCCTGATTTGTGAGATGCTGCCATCAGCCTTGCTCCCTCAATGGGCTACCAGTGTAGGCATAAGCCATGTTTGTTAGCTTCTCAAATGTGCACGAGGGCATGGTGCAGCTTAGCACTAGGACCAGAATCGAGATAGAAAGGAGGCAACAGACGAAATACAGTGAGGTGAGTCTTTATTGAGACCACTTTGAGAGACCATCATGCTGGCAAGCACTGGGGAAGTATGAGATTATCTTTTGCCTCCCTTATGCATCTTTCAATGGCCCTAGTACACATATACGAACATATGAACTAGGAGCAGGAGGAGGCTATTAGGTTCCTTGAGCCTGCTCTGCCATTCTATAAGATCATGGCTGATCTGTTTGTGCACTCAACTCCACTTTCCTGCCTGCCCCTATTACCTTCTGAGTCCCTTGTTTGTCAAGAATCTGTCCAGCACTGCCTTAAAAACATTCAATGGCCCTGCTCTACCGCTTTCCAGGGAAGAGAGCTCCACACACTCACGACCCTCTATGAGAAAACATTTTTCCTCATCTCTGTCTTAAATGGGAGACCCCTTATTTTTAAACTGTGCCACCTAGCTCTAGTGTCTCTCACATCCTTTCAACATCCACCCTGTCCAGTCCCCTCAGGATCTGATGAAGGGTCGCTGACCTAAAAGTTAATTCTGCTTCTCTCTCCACAGATGCTGCCAGACCTGCTCAGTATTTCCAGCATTTCTTGTTATTTCAGATTTCCAGCATCTGCAGTATTTTGCTTTTATTTTACTCCTCAGGATCTTTGTGTCTGCTGCAAGGGAATCATTATTCAGTGGTGCCTGCTCATTATCCCCCTCGTCAGATGAGGACTGGCGATCAATCATGACCTCTTCAGAGCACAGCAGACCACCTCAATACATGCAGTCCTCTCTGGGGCATACTGCAGGGCTCCACTGGATCGATCCAGGCACCGGAATCTCATCTTCAACAGCACAATGGCCTGCTCGATAGTCACTCGGCTGGAGCCGTGGCAATTGTTGTACCTCTCCTCTGCTGCAGTGCGAGGGTTCCTCACAGGTGTGAGTAGCCATGTCTTCAATGGGTCACCCATGTCCACAAGAATCTATGCCTGAAGGTGAGCAGGGGAGCCTGAAAAGCTGTGGCACCTTGGACTGCCGAAGTGTATAGGCACTATAGCTGCTTCCTGGGAAGCAAGCACACAGCCGCAGGAAACGCTTTTGCTGGTTGCAGACCAGTTGAACATTGATGGAATGGAAGCCCTTCCTATTGATGAAGGCGGTTGGTTGTTCCATGGAAGCTTCGATGGCCACATGTGTGCAGTCCATGACACCTTGCACCTGGGGAAATCCAGCGATTGCCCTGAAGCCAATAGCCCTCTCCCCTGATTGTCAGGGTCAGTCCAGTAGCGCACATAGTTATCGGCCCTCTTGAACAGGGCATTGGTCATCTCTTTGATGGGCTGCTGCCTGTGAGACTGCACACATGTCCCCGGTGGGTCCCTGAACATGCAAACGTTGAGTGCCATAGTGATCTTCAGGGACACAGGCATTGGGTGTCTACTTAACCTCATGGGTCGTAACTCATCCTACAGCTTGGCACATAAGTTGGTGGTGGCCGCTCAGACATTTGGAGGTAGCTGAAGCAAGTCCTATATACTCTCTGGCGTGGGTAGGCCCTTCTTGACATGGCCAGCTGCTGTTGCTCTCCTCTTGTAGCTTCATGGGATGCACAGCTGCATCCTGGCCCTCCCTCTCTCTGAGCTGCTGCTGTGTGCCACAGGGGTCCACAAAGACAGGGTCTATGGGACCCATGCCAGCTGATCAGTAGTCCTCCAGAGCACCGTCTTGCAGAGACAAATTTGCATTGGCATCTTTCCCTTTGCTACTCCCCTCTGAATATGCGCTAATGCCCCTCAGTGCCGACCCTTGCAGAGAGCCCAGCACCTGATACTATGGCCACCCAGCATTGTTACCAGAGAATGAGCCCACCCGGCCATATCACCCGATCCAATGACCACCTGGCCCTGTCACCCAAGAATAAGCCCACTCATGCAGAGTGCCCAGCACTGCAGGCTGACAATGGCCTCTGCTTCCCCTTCTTCCTCTATGCACTTGTCCCCATGGCTGCCTTCCCATGGCAACACTGAGGCCTTGCCTCGGTGCTGCTACCTTTCAATGGCCAAGGATCAGAAGGCACGTGCTCCCTGCCCTTCGTTGGCTAAATTACAAATCCTCCATTGAATTGTGATCGCTTTCATTCAAATGTATTACAACAAGCTAGTCAGCAATTTAAATGGAAGTCCCACTGCGTCGGGATGGCAACGCTGCCTCTGTGTTTTCCTGCTGCTGACAAAATCTGGAACTGGCGTCATGACATCAGGTTTCCGGGTGAGTGCGCCCATCCCAATTCTTCGGCCCCCTTATGCCTCCATTCCCGCTGCTGTTGGCCTCACTAAATTCTGCCCAATGTCCCAGACTCCTCCATCACCATCCTTAAGTTTGCAGAGGTGGCAGCACAGTAGTTTACAGTCAGGAGGAAGCTAACAAGGAAACCTCCTGCTGATTACAACTTACTGCCCTTCCTCAACTGATGAATCAATACTTCTCCATGTTGAACACCACTTGTAAGAAGCACTGAGGGTAGCATGGACACAGAATGTACTCAGGGTTTAGGACACCAATGTTCATCAATGTGGCTCGATAGTACCACTACTGACCAAGCTGGCATAACAGGAAAAATCTGCCAGACTAGGCCTGCAGCAGGTGGTGAGAGAAACAACATGAGGGAAAAACCTATTTGACCTCGTTCCTCACAAATCTACCCGTTAGAGATGCATCTATTCATGACAGTATTGGCAGTGGTGACCACCATGCATTCCTTGTGGAAATGAAGTTCCAAGTTCACACTGAGGACACTTCCATCATGTTGTGTGGCACTGCCAGTAGCAGATTTGTATTCCATCACAATCTGTAACATCATGGTCTGGCATATCCCTCACTCTACCATTATCATCAAGCCAGAGGATCAACCTGGTTCAATGAGGAGTATAGGAGATCATGACAGGAGCAGCACCAGGCATACCTAAAAATCAGGGGCAAACCTGGTGAAGCTACAACACAGGGCTACATGCATGCTAAACAGCAGAAGCAGCATGCTATAGACAGAGCTAAGCAATCCCACAACCAATGCATCAGGTCAAAGATCTGCAGTCCTGCCACACCCAGTCGTAAATGGTGGTAGTCAATTAAACAATTAACAGGAGGAGGAGACACCATGAACATCCCCATCCTCAATGACAGCACAGCCCAGCATGTCAGTGCAAAAGACAAGGCTGAAGTGTTTGCAGCCATCTTCAGCTGGAAGTACCAACTGGATGTTCCACCTTGGCCTCCTCATGAGGTCCCTAACATCAGAGAAACCACTTTTCAGCCAAGTTGAATCATGACACGTGATATCAAGAAAAAGCTCAACACACTGGATACAGCAAAGGCTATTGGCCCTGACAACATCCTTGTTGTAGTACTGAAGACTTGTGCTCCAGAACTAGCCATGCCCCTAGCCAAGCTGTTCCAGTACAGCTACTACACAGACATCTACTCAATAGTGGGAAAAATTGCCCAGGCATGTCCTGTCGACAAAAGGCAGGACAAATCTAATCTGGCCAATTACTGCCCCATCAGTGTACTCTCAATCATCAACAATGTGGTGGAAGGTGTCATCAACAGTGCTACCAAGTGGCACTTACTCACCAATAACCTGCTCACCAATGTTCAGTTTGGCTTCTGCCAGGGCCACTCAGCTCCAGATGTCATTACGGCCTTTGACCAAACCTCGACGTAAGAGCTGAATTCCAGAGGTAAAGTGAGACTGACTTCCCTTGACATCAAAGCAGCATTTGACTGAGTGCAACATCAAGGAGCCCCAGTAAAATGTGAATCAGGGTGAAATCTCTCCACTGGTTGGAGTCATACCTATCACAAAGGAAAGTGGTTGAGGTTATTGGAGGCCAATCATCTCAGCCCCAGGACAATGCTGCAGGAGTTCTTCAGTGCAGTGTCTTAGACGCAACCATCTTTACCTGCTTCATCATTGACCTTTCCTCAAACATTTTTTGTTTAATGTCTCTGCCAGTTCCTTATTCTCCAATATGATTTCTTCTGTTTGTGCCTCTAAGGGACCCAAGTTTACTTTCGCTAATCTGTTCCTTTGTACATATCTATCGAGGTTATTACAATCTGTTGTTTATGTCTCTTCCTAGTTTACTCTCATATTATCTTTTCTCTTCCTTTATCAATGTTTTAGTCAACCATTGCTGAATTCTAAACTTCTCCTAATCCTTAGGCTAACTAATCTTTTTGGCAACATTGTCAGCCTCTTTCATTCTCTATTTAGCCACGGTTGGACCACTTTTCCCATCGGGTTTTTATTCCTTAAGGGAATGTATATTTGTTGAAAATTATGAATTAATTCGTTAAATGTTTGCCATTACTTATCTACCATCATATCTTTTAATCTAGTTTCCAAAACTACTTTGGCCAACTCACCCCTCAGCCCTATATAGTGTGCTTTGTTCAGAGTTAAGATCCGAGTTTTGAACTTAACTAAATCACATTAAACTCAATATAAAATTCTATCATATCTTGATCACTATTCCCTCGAGGCTCCTTAAAGGTTATTAATTAACCCTTTCTCATTGCACAACACTAGATCTAAAATTGACGGATCCTCATTTGCTTCCAACAACAATAACAACTTGAATTTATGTAGCTCCTTTAACATAATAAAATGTTCCAAGGCACTTCATAGGACCATTATGAAGCAAAATTGAACACTGAGCTATATATTAGTGAAGATGACCAAAACCTTGGTCAAAGAGGTAGGTTTTAAGGAGCATCTTAAAGGAGGAAAGACAGGTAGAGAGGCAGAGAGGTTTAGAGAAGGAATTCCAGAGCTTAGGACCTAGGTAGCTGAAGGCACAGCCACCAATGGTGGAACAATTAAAGTCAGGGATGTGCAAGAGGCCAGAATTAGATGAGCGCAGATATCTCAGAGAGTTGTGAGGCCATGCAAGTATTTGAAAATAAGGATGAGAATTTTAAAATTGTGGTGTTGCTTGACCATGAGCCAACGTAGGTCAGCGAGCACAGGGGTGATGGGTGAATGAGACTTGGCGCGAGTAAGGATATGGAAAGCAGAATTTTGAATGGTCAAGTTTAGAGAGAGTAGAATGTGGCAGGCCAGCCAGGTGTGCTTCAGAAAAGTCAAGTCTAGAAGTAGCAAAAGCATGGATGAGGTTTTTAGCAGCAGATGAGCTGAGGCAGGGATGGAGTAGGGCAATATTATGGAGGTGGAAATAGTTGGCTTAGTGTTGGGGCAGACATGTTGCAGGGTGTTCATCTCAGGGTCAAATATGACGCCAAATTTGGGAACAGTCTAATTCAGCTTCAGACAGTTGTCAGGAGAGGGATGGAATTTGGTATCTAGGGAATGGCATTTGTAGTGGAGAGCGAAGAAAATAGCTTCAGTCTTTCCACTGTTTAGTTGGAGGAAATTTCTGCTCATTCAGTACTGGATGCCAGAAGAGCAGTCTGATAATTTAATAACAGTGAGTAGTCGAGAGAGGTGGTGTTGAGGTAGAGCTGGGTGTCATCAGCGTACATGTGAAAACTAATGCTGTGTTTTCAGATGATATCACCACAGGGCAGCATGTAGATGAGAAATAGGAGGAATAGACCCTTGGGGATACCAGAGATAATGGTGCAGAAGCAGGAAGAGAAGCCATTGCAAGTGATACTCTGGCTACGATTCCTCAATATACTGATCTAGAAAGCTATCTTGTATACATTCCATGAATTCATTCTCCACATTATTACTGCAAATTTAGTTTGCTCAGTCTGTATGAAAGTTAAAGTCCCCCATGCTTACTGCATTGCCTTCGCCTCTAATTTCTTGATTTATACTCTGCCTGATGCTATGGCTACTGTTAGGAGGCCCATAAACCGCTCCCACTGGCAATTTTTGCCCCTTGTTTGTTCTTAGCTCCACCCAACCTGCTTCTACATCTTGATTTTCTGAGCTAAGATCCTTTTTCTCTACTATCTTTATTCCACCCTTTATTATCAGGGTTACCTCTCTTTCTTTTCCATTTTGCCTATCTCCTCCAAAAGTCAAGTAACCTGGAATATTCAGTTCCCAAGCTTGGTCACTCTGTAACCATGTCTCTGCAGTGGCCATTAGATCAAACCCATTTTCGTTGTGCAGCTTTTCCAGGAGCACAGGCATTGCGAGCGAGGAGTGAACAGCTGGGAAGTCAATTTCATCGGGAGTTTCGGTGGAACAGGGACTGCTGGCTTTTCCAGGAGCACAGGCATTGCAAGCGAGGAGTGAACAGCTGGGAAGTCAATTTCATCGGGAGTTTCGGTGGAGCAGGGACTGCTGGGTAAGTAGAAACCTATATATTTGGGCTGTGTAAATTCTCTTACCTTTTCGTTGTGCAGCTTTTCCAGGAGCACAGGCATTGCGAGCGAGGAGTGAACAGCTGGGAAGTCAATTTCATCGGGAGTTTCGGTGGAGCAGGGACTGCTGGGTAAGTAGAAACCTATATATTTGGGCTGTTTCTGAACCCGAGACACTACTCTTGTAGTGTCTCCCACCCGCCCTCCTCCTCTTACCAAAAAAAGGACTCGGTTGTGTGTAGGTAAGGTAAGGCTTTTTCTATTTCTCTTCTTGTTTTATCGTGTGATTGGTTAAAAACTTGGGAATTTAGAATAGTGGGAATGGAGGTTAAGGCAGTTGAATGTTCCTCCTGCAGAATGTGGGAGGTAAGGGTCGCCAAGGGTGTCCCTGCTGACTGCATCTGCGGGAAGTGCACCCAGCTCCAGCTCCTCGAGGACCGCGTTAGGGAACTGGAGCTGGAGCTGGAGGAACTTCGGATCATTCGGGAGGCGGAGGGGATTATTGAGAGGAGTTATCGGGAGGCAGTCACACCTCAGGTAAAAGAAGAAGGTAGATGGGTTACCGTCAGGGGAAGGAGAGGGAACCAGCAGGCAGTGCAGGGATCCCCTGTGGCCGTTTCCCTCAACAACAGGTATACCGTTTTGGATACTGTTGGGGGAGAGGACTTACCAGGGGTAGGCAATGGGATACAGGTCTCTGGCGCAGAGTCTGTCCCTGTTGCTCAGAAGGGAAGGGGTAAGAGGAGCAGAGCATTAGTCATTGGGGACTCCATAGTTAGGGGAACAGATAGGAGGTTTTGTGGGAACGAGAGAGACTCACGGTTGGTGTGTTGCCTCCCAGGTGCCAGGGTACGTGATGTCTCGGATCGTGTTTTTGGGATCCTCAAGGGGGAGGGGGAGCAGCCCCAAGTCGTGGTACACATAGGCACCAATGACATAGGTAGGAAGACAGATGGGGATTTAAGGCAGAAATTCAGGGAGCTAGGGTGGAAGCTTAGAGTGAGAACAAACAGAGTTGTTATCTCTGGGTTGTTGCCCGTGCCACGTGCTAGCGAAGTGAGGAATAGGGAGAGAGAGGAGTTGAACACGTGGCTGCAGGGATGGTGTAGGAGGGAGGGTTTTGGTTTCCTGGATAATTGGGGCTCTTTCTGGGGTAGGTGGGACCTCTACAAACAGGATGGTCTTCACCTGAACCAGAGGGGTACCAATATCCTGGGGGGGAGATTTGCTAGTGCTCTTCGGGGGGGTTTAAACTAATTCAGCAGGGGGATGGGAACCTAAATTGTAGTTCCAGTGTACAGGATGTTGAGAGTAGTGAGGTCAGGGATAAGGTTACAAGGACGCAAGAGAGCACTGGCAAGCAAGAACCTGGTTTAAAGTGTGTCTACTTCAACGCCAGGAGCATCTGGAATAAGGTGGGTGAGCTTGCAGCATGGGTTGGTATCTGGGATCTCGATGCTGTGGCCATTTCAGAGACATGGGTAGAGCAGGGACAGGAATGGATGTTGCGGGTTCCGGGATTTAGATGTTTCACTAAGAACAGAGAAGATGGTAAAAGAGGGTGGGGTGTGGCATTGTTAATCAAGGAAAGTATTACAGCGGCAGAAAGGACGTTTGAGGACTCGTCGACTGAGGTAGTCTGGGCCGAGGTTAGAAACAGGAGAGGAGAGGTCACCCTGTTGGGAGTTTTCTATAGACCTCCAAATAGTTCCAGAGATGTAGAGGAAAGGATAGCAAAGATGATTCTTGACAGGAGCGAGAGTAACAGGGTAGTGGTTATGGGGGACTTTAACTTTCCAAATATTGACTGGAAATACTATAGTTCGAGTACTTTAGATGGGTCTGTTTTTGTCCAGTGTGTGCAGGAGGGTTTTCTGACACAGTATGTATACAGGCCAGCCAGGGGCGATGCCACATTGGATTTGTTACTGGGTAATGAACCCGGCCAGGTGTTAGATTTAGAAGTTGGTGAGCACTTTGGTGATAGTGATCACAATTCGGTTAGGTTTACCTTAGCGATGGGCAGGGACAGGCATATACAGCAGGGCAAGAATTATAGCTGGGGGAAAGGAAATTATGATGCGATTAGACAAGATTTAGGATGCGTAGGATGGGGAAGGAAACTGCAGGGGATGGGCACAATCGAAATGTGGAGCTTATTCAAGGAGCAGCTACTGCGTGTCCTTGATAAGTATGTACCTGTCAGGCAGGGAGGAAGTTGTCGAGCAAGGGAGCCGTGGTTTACTAAAGAAGTTGAAGAGCTTGTCAAGAGGAAGAAGAAGGCTTATGTTAGGATGAGACGTGAAGGCTCAGTTAGGGCGCTTGAGAGTTACAAGCTAGCCAGGAAGGATCTAAAGGGAGAGATAAGAAGAGCAAGGAGAGGACACGAGAAGTCATTGGCGGATAGGATCAAAGAAAACCCTAAGGCTTTCTATAGGTATATCAGGAATAAAAGAATGACTAGAGATAGGTTAGGGCCAATCAAGGATAGTAGTGGGAAGTTGTGTGTGGAATCGGAGGAGATAGGGAAAGTGTTAAATGAATATTTTTCGTCAGTATTTACAGTGGAGAAAGAAAATGTTGTCGAGGAGAATACTGAGATACAGACTACTAGGCTAGATGGGATTGAGGTTCACAAGGAGGAGGTGTTCGCAAATTTGGAAAGTGTGAAAATAGATAAGTCCCCTGGGCCTGATGGGATTTATCCTAGGATTCTCTGGGAAGCCAGGGAGGAGATTGCAGAGCCTTTGTCCTTGATTTTTATGTCGTCATTGACGACAGGAATAGTGCCGGAAGACTGGAGGATAGCAAATGTTGTCCCCTTATTCAAGAAGGGGAGTAGAGACAGCCCTGGTAATTATAGACCTGTGAGCCTTACTTCGGTTGTGGGTAAAATGTTGGAAAAGGTTATAAGAGATAGGATTTATAATCATCTTGAAAAGAATAAGTTCATTAGAGATAGTCAGCACGGTTTTGTGAAGGGTAGGTCGTGCCTCACAAACCTTATTGAGTTTTTTGACAAGGTGACCAAACAGGTGGATGAGGGTAAAGCCGTGGATGTGGTCTATATGGATTTCAGTAAGGCATTTGATAAAGTTCCCCATGGTAGGCTATTGCAGAAAATACAGAAGTATGGGATTGAAGGTGAATTAGTGCTTTGGATCAGAAATTGACTAGCTGAAAGAAGACAGAGGGTGGTGGTTGATGGTAAATGTTCATCCTGGAGTATAGTTTCTAGTGGTGTACCGCAAGGATCTGTTTTGGGGCCACTGCTGTTTGTCATTTTTATAAATGACCTGGATGAGGGTGTAGAAGGGTGGGTTAGTAAATTTGCGGATGACACTAAGGTCGGTGGAGTTGTGGATAGTGCCGAAGGATGTTGTCGGTTACAGAGGGACATAGATAGGCTGCAGAGCTGGGCTGAGAGATGGCAAATGGAGTTTAATGCGGAAAAGTGTGAGGTGATTCACTTCGGAAGGAGTAACAGGATTGCAGAATACTGGGCTAATGGGAAGATTCTTGGTAGTGTAGATGAACAGAGAGATCTTGGTGTCCAGGTACATAAATCCCTGAAGGTTGCCACCCAGGTTAATAGAGCTGTTAAGAAGGCATATGGTGTGTTAGCTTTTATTAGTAGGGGGATCGAGTTTCGGAGCCACGAGGTCATGCTGCAGCTGTACAGAACTCTGGTGCGGCCGCACCTGGAGTATTGCGTGCAGTTCTGGTCACCGCATTATAGGAAGGATGTGGAAGCTTTGGAAAAGGTGCAGAGGAGATTTACTAGGATGTTGCCTGGTATGGAGGGACGGTCTTACGAGGAAAGGCTGAGGGACTTGAGGTTATTTTCGTTAGAGAGAAGGAGGAGAAGAGGTGACTTAATAGAGACATATAAGATAATCAGAGGGTTGGACAGGGTGGATAGTGAGAGCCTTTTTCCTCGGATGGTGATAGCAAACACGAGGGGACATAGCTTTAAGTTGAGGGGTGATAGATATAGGACAGATGTCAGAGGTAGTTTCTTTACACAGAGAGTAGTAGGGGCGTGGAACGCTCTTCCTGCAACAGTAGTAGACTCGCCAACTTTAAGGGCATTTAAGTGGTCATTGGAAAGACATATGGATAAAAATGGAATAGTGTAGGTCAGATGGTTTCACAGGTTGGCGCAACATCGAGGGCTGAAGGGCCTGTCCTGCGCTGTAATGTTCTATCTATGTTCTATTAGTTTCTATCTGTGCTAATAATTAATCCATTTTGTAGTGAACACTTCATGCATTCAGGCATAATGAGCTGAATTTTACCGGCCCCTTGATGCCACGGGTCACGTGGCAGGGGCAGTAAAATGCTGTGGGGAGAGGCCCGCCTCGACATGCAACGTCAAGAAGGGCCTGCCGCATATTACCGGCGGGGGCGGGACCTCTGTGCGGCCCTCCTGCTGCCAGGCGACGGGCCCTTCATCTCCATATTAAAATAAGGCCTCATGAAATGCAAATTCACCTACCTGCAGGCAGCAGCGATCCCACTCCGATATTACGGCCGCTGTTCGTGCTCTGCATGCCTTCGGAACTCAATACAGAGTTCTGGGCGAGAACCTGTGGGGAGGGGGGATATAATAAAATTGTCAGGGCGGGAGGGATGGAGGAGCGGGGAGAACACTTTTTAATGGACGTGGGGATGTGGGAAGAGGTTCGAGGCCAAATGCTCAAAGATGCGGGGGGAAAGTTCGGAAAGGGAACAAATTACTTTTTGAAAATAAATGCCACTTAAATGACCATTGGAGGGATTGGGGAAGGGCCTCAACATCTTTATCCATTGCTAATAAAACTTCCCGATTACTGCACCTTTAAAAATTAAAACTACGTTGTGAGGGCTTAAAGCCCTTTAAAAATGGTGCTGGCGCCATTGTGCTGGCGCTGGACGCCATTGCTGGGGATGCGGCAGCCACCCTCTTATGTTATCGGAGGCAGCTGCTCCGTGCCCCTCTATTTAAATGAGCCCCCGCGCATAATATCGCGGGGGCTCAGGGATGGCACAGCCGCACGGGATGCATTTCGTTTTGAGAGTGCGCCGCTGTGAACTGCAGCGCACTCATAAAATTCAGCCCAATGTCTTTAGCTTTACTTTTTTCTTTTTTCCTGATCTCACTTTGAAGCCCTTTGAAGCTGAAGGCAACATACTAGTGGAAAGAATGGATTGCATATTATGATTTGTGTATTCAGAATCATCTATTTTTTTCATGACTGTTATTCCAATTGATATGGAACCTTGTAACTGGTGGATTTTACGCCAAAATGTTTCACTGCAGCTTAGAGTATTCTAGTTTCACAGGAGGATTTTCACGCCATTCTAGATTGTTGTATTCATTATTCACATAATTCCCAACCCTGATAAATTCTTGACCTTGGTAAATGCTGTAAATTAAAATGACAACTACTTCAACTGCATCTGCATCTGGGATAAGGGATGGATTTGCTGCATCAACCTGAGAAACAAACATGTAGTTTCTAGCAAGAACAGCAGAGTAACAGGCTATTTGACTTAACAGGCCTGTGCCAATGTTAATGCTCCACACTAGCATCAGCATATATATCAGAAGGTGTTGATTTACAAAAAGGATGATAACAGTAGGAACAAGTTGACAAGTTGATATTTAAGGCAAGGAGGCTGGACTCATTAAGAAACAGCTAAATACCTTAATGGGAAGACAGTATTCTCGAAAGTTGAGCTGAAGGCGTTCTTCTTCCAAATCTTGTGGGTTGACACTCGAGAGCTGAATCTAACAGGCCCCATTCAGCATAGAAGTATAGGGAGGGAATACTACAAAACTCAACACTTTTTGCCTTAAAATTGGGAAATGTTGTGCAGAATAAATATAAATCTTCTTACACCAATGTATATGTCAGGCACCTTTTGTCAATAAACCTATTTTATTCTATGCTGATGAGATTATGAAAGTCTTCTTAGGCACTCCAAATGTACATGTTTTTCTCTCTACAAGTGAACCTTGGTTATCTGGGCTGTCAGAGTCACTGGGCAGCAGCACACAGCATGCAACAGCGAGTGCAGATAGGCCAATATCACTACCCAATGGACATCCACCTAGCACATAGGAAATAGTCAGAAGGTGAATTTAGAGAGACCACTATTACAGTGTAGGAATCATAGTGCTGAGCTGCATGTAGAGGAAAACATGAGTGAACTGATCAGCGGACCTGTATTAAAATAGCTGCTAAGGTGCATGCAACACCAATGCTCAGGTCTACCATATAAAAGTTCAAAGGCTGAATATCCTCCAGGACTCAGTCTTGATATATACTGTGTGGGATAACAAAAGACTCCACTGGGAGACTATCATCCAATTTGCACATAAATACTTAGCGATTCATAGATGTGGCAACATGGTACAGGACTGGGCACTGTTCTGTTTGTGATTGTTTCAGAATTGGAGTCTACTCTCCAGGCAGCTTGCATGCAGGACTCACTGAAGTTGGCAGGGATTTTAGTTGCCACAATGAGAATGTTTGGCAGAGGTGAGGATCTGTTGAATCAGGTCTCGTTCAGAGACAAAATAGCATTCAGCATCTACCAATTAGACAATATCAGTGGCATAATGGACAGGAGGTTGGTTCTCACATCAGTGATGTTCACAGAGGCTACAGCAAATATCTATGAATATACTATTCAGGCAACAAAAGCCATTCTATCCCTGGTGTGCAAACATCACAGTGTTCTACTAATTCCTCCTTCTTGCCCATATTTCAAATTGCATATTCCCATTTTCATGGGACTATTCTACAATTGGTATTACTATTATAGGGCAATAATGAGTTTACAAACAGAAACATTCTTCTTCGTCTTTGGCCTCCTTGTCTCAGGAGACAATGGGTAAGCGCCTGGAGGTGGTCAGTGGTTTGTGGAGCAGCACCTGGAGTGGCTATAAAGGCCAATTCTAGAGTGACAGGCTCTTCCACAGGTGCTGCACAAAAATTTGATTGTCGGGGCTGTTACACAGTTGGCTCTCCCCTTGCGCTTTTGTCTTTTTTCCTGCCAACTGCTAAGTCTCTTCAACTCGCCACACTTTAGCCCCGCCTTAATGACTGCCCGCCAGCTCTGGCGAACGCTGGCAACTGACTCCCACGACTTGTGATCAATGTCACAGGACTTCATGTCGCGTTTGCAGATGTCTTTGAAGCGGAGACATGGACGGCCGGTGGGTCTGATACCAGTGGCGAGCTCGCTGTACAATGTATCTTTGGGGTTCCTGCCATCTTCCATGCGGCTCACATGGCCAAGCCATCTCAAGTGCCGCTGACTCAGTAGTGTGTATAAGCTGGGGATGTTGGCCGCCTCGAGGACTTCTGTGTTGGAAATATGGTCCTGCCACCTGATGCCAAGTATTCTCCGGAGGCAGCGAAGATGGAATGAATTGAGACGTCGCTCTTGGCTGACTTACATTGTCCAGGCCTCGCTGCCATAGAGCAAGGTACTGAGGACACAGGCTTGATACACTCGGACCTTTGTGTTCTGTGTCAGTGCGCCATTTTCCCACACTCTCTTGGCCAGTCTGGACATAGCAGTGGAAGCCTTTCCCATGCGCTTGTTGATTTCTGCATCTAGAGACAGGTTACTGGTGATAGTTGAGCCTAGGTAGGTGAACTCTTGAACCACTTCCAGAGCGTGGTCACCAATATCGATGGATGGAGCATTTCTGACGTCCTGCCCCATGATGTTCGTTTTCTTGAGGCTGATGGTTAGGCCAAATTCATTGCAGGCAGCCGCAAACCTGTTGATGAGACTCTGCAGGCACTCTTCAGTGTGAGATGTTAAAGCAGCATCGTCAGCAAAGAGGAGTACCCTGATGAGAACTTTCCGTACTTTGGACTTCGCTCTTAGACGTGCAAGGTTGAACAACCTGCCCCCAGATCTTGTGTGGAGGAAAACTCCTTCTTCAGAAGACTTGAATGCATGTGAAAGCAGCAGGGAGAAGAAAATCCCAAAAAGTGTGGGTGCGAGAACACAGCCCTGTTTCACGCCACTCAGGATAGGAAAGGGGTCTGGTGAGGTGCCGCCATGTTGAATTGTGCCTTTCATATTGTCATGGAATGAGGTGATGATACTTAGTAGCTTTGGTGGACATCCAATCTTTTCTAGTAGACTGAAGAGACCACGTCTGCTGACAAGGTCAAAGGCTTTGCTGAGGTCAATGAAAGCAATGTAGAGGGGCATCTGTTGTTCGCGGCATTTCTCCTGTATCTGACGAAGGGAGAACAGCATGTCAACGGTCGATCTCTCTGCACGGAAGCCACACTGTGCCTCAAGGTAGACGCGCTCGGCCAGCTTCTGGAGCCTGTTTAGAGCGACTCGAGCAAAGACTTTCCCCACTATGCTGAGCAGGGAGATTCCACGGTAGTTGTTGCAGTCACCGAGGTCACCTTTGTTTTTATAGAGGGTGATGATATTGGCATCGCGCATGTCCTGAGGTACTGCTCCCTCGTCCCAGCACAGGCATAGCAGTTCATGTAGTGCTGAGAGTATAGCAGGCTTGGCACTCTTGATTATTTCAGGGGTAATGCTGTCCTTCCCAGGGGCTTTTCCGCTAGCTAGAGAATCAATGGCATCACTGAGTTCCGATTTTGTTGGCTGTACGTCCAGCTCATCCATGACTGGTAGAGGCTGGGCTGCATTGAGGGCAGTCTCAGTGACAACATTCTCCCTGGAGTACAGTTCTAGGTAGTGCTCAACCCAGCGGTCCATTTGTTTGCGTTGGTCAGTGATTATGTCCCCTGATTTAGATTTGAGGGGGGCGATCTTCTTGATGGTTGGCCCAAAAGCTCTCTTAATGCTATCATACATTCCTCTGATGTTTCCGGTGTCTGAGGCCAGCTGAATATGACTGCATAGGACATACATGCAAAGAAATAAAAAAGAATTTGCATAAAATAGGAACTAGGAGCATATACATATTCAAAATACTAACTGATAAATGAATTGGGACCTGCATATGCATCATTTATTTCAATTTTTTTACATGTCAACAGATGTGCTGCATGGCTGAAGGAACAGCAGAATGAATATTTTGAGTCTCATTAATTGGCTATAATTCACCTAATGTGCATGCAGATGTAATGATAATTGGTAGCCATGTGGAATTGAATGTTATAATCAGTATAACCTTAGACAGAAAGAATGGGTGATAGTGGTTGCAGTTACCTTCATCAGAAAGCTGTTAAGTAGGGATGCTTTAGTTTCTCATTGAAATATAATCAGATACTATCCACCCATCACAAAGGCTCCCAGAACTCCTTTATGCCAGGACATGAAAGAGTTCTCTCTTTCTAGCAACATTGTGCACCCGCTAATAAACAGCAAAGATTTACACTGCATAAAAAGAAAAAAAAATTCAGGGAAAGCAATTGGGAATAGAATTGAAAATCTGACATTACAATTACAAGTTGTCCCTTTAAGTAAGATAACCTTCAATGCCTAGAGTCCCTTTAAATAAACAAAGTTATAAATTGATGTACTTCTGATATAAATACTGGGAAATAAACTTGACAAACTAATGATATCCGTCCCCATCCATTAACGTATTGAAATAAAAGTACTCCCTATTTCTGGCAAGATTGTCCCACACCAGTCTTACAACAACAGCCCTCATCCACCTCTAACCCCACCCCAACACTTCACAGAAATGCCCATCATGTGAATTGCGGGCAGTGAACCAGCATAAGTGATCTACATCCGTAACAGTTTGTTATGCCCAGACTAAACCAATTCATTGGGCATAACTGACACAAAGATCTACTTTGTTTATGAAAAATATCAGCCTGTGAACAAAACAAGATTGAAACTCAAGCCCAGGGATAAGACAAACAACAACAGCTTGCATTTATATAGCATCTTTAATGTGGTATAACATCCCAAAGCGCTCCACAGAAGCATTATCAAACAAAATTTGACATCAATAAAACTAAAATTATTTCCAGGGCTAAGACAATGCTGGTGGCAGGTGACCATCTCCCAGCCATCTGTCAATGCCAGGATGTGCCACTTATGAACAACACTATCTCTCTCACTATCTGACATAGAGGAGATCAGAAGTCTCTGTTAGTGCTGACACTGCCTTGGGTCACATCCTGCTTTGTTTACAGCGGGTGGAAGCTTCTGCAAATTTGTTTAGTTACTAACTGTCTGAATCCTTGTTGGAAATATAGATAAACATGAACCAAACCCAGAGTGTGAAGTGTCCAAAGTCTTTGTGATTACTGGTGTCAGCCTGCCTCAGTAATAGCATTCTCATCATTGAGTAAGAATGTTGTGGGATCAAGCCCAATCCAGAGACATGAGGACATAATCTAGGTTGATGCTCCAGCATTGACGGAGTGCTGCACTGTCGAAGGTGCCGTCTTTAGGGTGAGGCAATAAATTGTGGCCTTACTGTTCTTTCAGTTGGAAATAAAATATCCTTCAACACTAAAAGAGCAGGGGAGTTCTCCCAGTGTTCTCTGCACCAACAAGAAACACAGATTATCTGGTCACTATTCACATTGCTGTTTGTGGCAATTGCTGTGTGCAAATGACTGTCATGTTTCCTTACATTACATCAGCAATTACACTTCAAAAGTACTTTAATGGTTGTAAAGTGCTTTGTAAAGTCATGAAAGGTGCTATATAAATGCAAGTTCCTTCTTTTATTTAAAATTGAAGAACTGGAGGAGAAACTCTGGCCGGAATTTAACCACCCCCTCCCCCAAAAGAGCGGGCTGGTGGCAGGGGGGATGTAAAATTGAGTGGGAGGCTGGCCGGGGGCCCTTCCGAACCTGCTCCCACCTCCACTGCCAATTTACGTGGGGTTGCGGTGAGAAACAGCCCACCTGTCCCCCAGGCCAATCAAGGCCCTTAAAGTGATCAATTAACTTTAACGTAAGGGCTTCCGCCCATCGCTACGGATATTTTACGTTTGGCTGGCGGGCGGCTGAGACCTCAGAAAACCTGCCTGATAAAACAAGGTGGCATTCTGGAGGAGTCCGCTTGATCGGGCACCCTGTGCCCATCGGAGGGCTGCCCGCGAAGCCCGAACTGCCCCCAACGCACAACACTCCCCACCCCCCTAATTGATCCCCCTTGCCTCACCAGGGCCTGACCAATTGGCACCGGTGAGGCCCCAAAAACTTACCTCTTTTCCAGGGCCGGCCAAATCTTCCTCCTGCAACTGGGTGTAGTCCCAAAAGTGGTCACCGCTTCCGGTGGTGCTGCTGGGACTAAGAGCTGCCGGACTGACTGGCAGCTTCATTAGGTGGGACTTTCTGCCTCAAAGAGGTGGAAGTCCCGCCCGAGACCAATTAAGGGCCTGGGGACCAGTCTGGATCTCCAGGCCCAGCAGAGGAGGGATCGCCACCGACTTTTCAGCCAGTGAATAAGGGCCTCCTGCCCACAATAACATCCAGCCCTAAGAGTTGGAGTGTGGAATTTTGAAGCGGGCGCACAGGTTACATGTACTGTCTGTTGCAGATCAGCTGAAGGGAGGTGGGTACAAGGTGGGGAGTCAGTCATGGTTGCCCCAGGGAATCACCCCGGCCCCATAAGATGATCAGGCATAGGGGGACTCGGCATTTGGTAAGGAGTTGCCCTTGATGCTGCGCATGTGGCAAGGAGAGTGGGCACTTGGCACTTGGCCATTGAAGGGGTCATTAGCCCTTTGGCATTGCAAGGGTAGAAGAGCAGGGGGCAAGGGTGCCAAGGACATTTGTGCGGCCATCTGTCCACAAGGAAGGCTGCAACTGGCAATGAGGTGCACAACTGTCAGAGTTTGGGCCCAGTGGTGATGAAGGTCGATGCCCTCTGCTGGAAGGGTGGAACCAAAAGCAGCAGGAGTGCATGGGAGAGGAAAGAGGGGCAGGAAGGCAATAAAGGCCATACCGTCAACACAGAACCTAACCCCGAAGATGGAGCTACCTAAAGATGATGGAGACCCAGAGCCACAGGAGATAGTGACTCTCCTGGCGGATAATCACAGAAATCTGTAACCTTGTCACTGAAAACCACGCACCTTTCAGCATTGCTCGCCATGCCCTGCTAGTAGCCATCGGAGTCACTATGGCCTCGAAAGTCTTTGCCTCAGCATCTCACAGGTCACTGATGTCCTCTTTGCCAGAGCTGGACAGTACAGTCATATCATGACAGATGCAGCCTCGTAAGGACCGTGGGCATTAGGTTTCTCCGCCATCGCTGGATGTCCCCAGGTGCAGGGCATCATTATTGCATCCAAGTGGTTATCAAGGCACCCAGTGCCCGGCCAGTAAGATCCATCAACAGGAAAGGCTTCCACTCCCTCAACATCCAAAGCAAGAGCTTCCTCCATGTGAGTGCTCACTTTCCTGGCAGCTGCCATGACGGCTCAAAGCGTGAAGGGCTTGTAAGGATGCAATGAATGTCAGGGATCTTCTGATTCAGGAAAGTTTTAACTGAGCCCCTGTGACCTACGTTGAGGGGTATGGCATGTACGGGAGTATGAGGTACCTGTGCTAATACATGCATGGAAGACGCAGCCTGGAACATCTCATCACTTACTGTCATTGAAGGAAGCAAATCCACCCAGAGGCTTTCCCCTCACCATGGAAGATCCTGTTATCTCTTTCATCACCTCATACCATTTTCCCTGTCAAAGCAGCAATAATAGGAGTCTTAAACATGTGCCTTAAAGTGTCATAATTTATACAGTGCAAAAAGAGGAAAACAGTTCACAGAGACAGTAAGAGGACATCCCAGTGATCCACTTAGTGCTCCGCATGATGCGGTGGCCTCCACATTCAGCCACTTCTACGCTGTGCTCTACTTGTGTCCTCAGAGGAGGTGGTAGCAGCCTGCTCACTCATCTTGGCTTGTGGCTGAGATACAAGTGGCGACTATCCTTATCGCAGCAGTACCAGTGGGGGCATCGCCAGAAGCTGCTGCACCTGCATCATTGCAGGGGCAGCCTCTATCACTTGGCCTTGCACAGATGCACAGTTAGAGGGGCCAAGGAGTCTAAGGATGATGAGGGTGCCCTGTAAGGTGTGGCACCTTCATCTGCCTCAGTGACATGAAGAGGCAATTGGCAGTGTACACTCTGGGGCATTGGTATAAACATCCCCAGAGACAGAGTCAACAGGTTCCTGTCTTGTCATTGTTCTGGTCATGTGATTATGAGCATCTGAAGTGAAGAACAAACAGAATCACATTTAGCATCATCACAGCATGAGCGCATCACTTTTTCGTGCAGTCCTCCTGTATGCCCATATGCCAGCAACAGTACGTTTGGTTCTTCCTCCTTACGCCTAGATGATCCAGCCTCACCATCCGCAATGGCTTGTCCTCCCTCCTCTCCAGCTATCTTGACTGCCTCCTTGTCTGCTGAGGTCAAGTGGCTTAGATCTGGAGCAGCACCCCCTGTCTTGGTGTACTCCCGCTGATTGTGGGTCAATTTGTCCTGCTCGAGAAACTGCTGAGTAAATGACATGCCAAGTGATGCCTAACCCCCCCGCCCCCCTTGTCTGTATGCATCCCCATCACTCATTCTGGTCTGTCAGTTACACACTGCATCCAAGCACAAACAGACGCCAGACTTCCACAATCTCTGGCTACAATTGCTATGTGGCACCAACGCTGATTACCCACCTGGCATGGATGCCCACTCACGGACAACAAGTTTTGAGGACCCCACGAGATACCAATTGTTACCATTCGGCCACATCACCTATCCATGCCGAATTGAGCAGTTCATTGACCCGTTTCCTACATTGCACCCAGGTTCTAGGTTGAACCCCATGGTTCAACACCTTCTCTGCCACCTCTGTCCAGGGCACCTTGGTCAGGCAGGAAGACCTTCTGATGCCATCTACAGGAAATAGGACCTCCCGTCTTTCCATGACGGCCTGAAGGAGTCCCCTGCAGGGAGGCATCGCTGAATCATGGAGCAGGATGCTGCCTACTAGCAAACATGGCGGTATTAGAAACATAAAAACATATGGCGATGAACTGAACCAAACAGTTACAAAGAGGTGTTGGAGAAGCGTGAGGATGGTTGAGGGTGGGTAAACTCTTATACTTAGTCAAGGGGAAACAACATAGAATGCTCTCCTTTAAGAAAATGGCTGAGCTGATAAGCCTCCATGATTGTGCTGAAAGATTATTTATAACCCTGCCAGACATGATGCTTCGCTGACTGAGGCGGGTTACATGAATGAAAAGTGTTCCCTGCCGCATGATCTCCCGTGTCTCCCATGCCCGCTGACAGCTCTTTGATTTTCAATTCTAATCACTTGGCAAAAAAGGAGGGAGGGAAAGTCCCACCCACTTACGGTTCTGCCGTTGGAAAAGGTGCAACATCAATAAAATCTTGCCCTTGTGTAAACTTAATTTTAATTCTAGATACGTACATTCACTCTGATCTGTAAACACCTGGTGATGGACCTCGTTAAGATAAGGCCTCACTTCTTCCATTGTTGAGATTGTTTTTGGTTCTTTTGCCAGCAGTCTCAAAGTAGCCAGTTTAGCAGTATAAGCTGTCTTTCCATCTTGACTGTGAAGTTTGTAGGAGTCAGGCTCAGTGACATACTTTATTCAGAGCCAATCACCTATGACACAAAGTGAATTATATTGCAAGGATCATGACTTCCTATCTATGTGGGTCAGTACAGATCCTATCTGTCTGGTGTCTCTTCTTCAGTTCTTCACAGGGGCCACAAAGCAGGTATTTTTAGAAGTGACCTATTCTTTTATGTATTGCAGGTTTCGAGCATTATTAAAGGACTATGTCTTGGGCTGGCATGAAGCTTATCTAGATATACCAATGGTGCTTCATTGGGATTATTCTTCATTGCATTGCATGGGTATTTATTCGGATTAAAGTAGCAGAAGGAATTTATAAAGACAACGTCATTCAAATGAAATACTAAGAACAGCTACTTACTAGAATCAGTTAAATGCAGCCTATGTGGGAGGGAGGTGAGGAGTCTGATAATTTATGTGTTATAGGTATTCAAGGGTGAGAAATAGGACAAAATTAAAGAAAAGTGGAAAAAAGAACCAATTCTCAGGAACCTAGTAAACAAGGCATCTTAAGTACAGAAAAAAAATAAAAAATGAATTACGATCTTCTGTGGAAAATCAAATAAAGCAGAAAGGTGATAAAGTTGGTAATGAAATACGTTAAATCTGAGCTGAACAGTTCAGTGCAGTTCTGAATAGGCTAGATTCAACAAAGGAAAAACTTGAATTTATGTCATGCCTTATGATTCACTCAAAACATCACAAAATGCATTGTGTATAATGAATTACTTTCCAAGGCAATCAGTGAATTAAGGCAATTAAGCAGGCAGCCATGACAGCCATTTCATACACAGCACAATCCCACAATCAGGCAGTAGGATCACCACAGTGCAAGATCATAAATCTGTTCTTTGTAAGCAGGTTTGTGTTTTATTATATATAGAGGATATCTTCCCAGATGAATGGCAACTGAGTCTGTTTTTGGCAGCAATGGTTGAGGGAGGAATGTTGCTCAGGACACAGAACTTCCTGTTCTTCTGCAAAAAATCAGGAGATCTTTAACATCCACTTGTTGCAGTTGAAGCAACACCTTGAACTCAACTATTTTTCCTTTTTTTTCTCTGCTGTCTTTGGGTTACCACAGCCCACTTCTAACAATTATCCTGATCTTGTTAAATTTCTGACTAAAGGATGCATAGATTTCCCACGATACCTTGTGTCAATCCAGGAAACAGAAAATATCAGATAATTGAACCTCTTTACATAGGCTAAATTACTGTTTGGATTTAGATACAAGTAAAATGATAGAAAAGTAAAAAGACATAGACAAAGCACAAAATAGAAAAATATTAAAATGAAAAGCCAATCAAAATTAAAATCAGGATGGGTGTAAAATGGGCAGTCCACCCATTACCGCCCATATTCAGCCCAATAACAAAATTTCACCCTCATGTGCCTTTGCAAGAACTAATGTCAATTTCCAGAGCACAAGGATATTTATCCTCTGGATTCTGTTTAATGTAAAGCTATATCTTCTGAAGCAAAGAAAATACTAGCTGCCTTCATTGGTAGAGAATGGGATTTTACTTTGCAACAGATCTTTTAATCGTATTTGAATCACATATCCATCTGGCAATGTATTATATCCATTCACTTTGCAATGATTCTGGTCCCCTCAATAAAACTTTTTTATGCTAACAGATTCTTAATCAAAACAAATTTCTCCTTTATTATAGACTGGCTTTCTATTTTGTACTGAGCAATAGTACTATAGTTAGGAGCACACTAAGAAGGACTATGAGGAATACAAAGACATGTTTAGAATGCATGAGGTGGTAATGTCAGAATCCATTTGGAATCCGATGTAAACATCTTCCTATAGTCATTCCTATTTCAAAAGTATCCACATCTACACCTGTTTTACTTGCCGACAGGCATATTTCCTCTGTTGCCTATATGTCACAAGTCAGGCATATGATGGAATACTCTCCACTTGTCTGGCTGAGTGCGACTCCAACAACACTCAGGAAACTTGATGTCATCCAGGACAAAGCAGCCTGCTTAATCGGCACCCCATCCACCATCTTAAACATTCACTCCCTCCACCACCGATGCACAGTGGCAGCAGTGTGTACCATATACAAGATGCACTGCAGCAACTCACCAAGGCTCCTTCGACAGCGCCTTCCAAACCTGCGACCTCTACCCACTAGAAGGACAGGGGAAGCAGAGACATTGGAACACCACCACCTGCAAGTTCCCCTCCAAGTCACACACCATCCTGACTTGGAACTATATTGCTGTTCCTTCACTGTCACTGGGTCAAATTCCTAGAACTCCCTTCATTATAGCACAATGGGTGTACCTGCACCAGATGGACTGCAGTGGTCCAAGAAGGCAGCTCACCACCACTTTCTTAAGGGCAATTAGGTATAGGTAATAAATGCTGGCCTTGCCAGCGACACCCACATTTCGTGAAAGAATTTAAAAAGTGACACTCCACTAGCATTTCAATGTTCATTGCAGCACTGAGGAATAACGCAAGCACCTGTCACAGTCAAATAAATTGCTGACTCTGATCTCCAGGTGATGCGTCGGGGCTTCATTTTTATATTAAAAAATTCCCAGAGTCTTTGTCAGTCCTGTTAATTTTCCCATCTATGAAGTAAATAGCCATGTAATTACTGAGCTTTATTTAATTTTGCATTTTTATTCATATTTTCATTTTTTATGTCCACTTCTTTTAAAGTGCCTTCAAAGGGTTCATGGGTAAAATACCCTAAAACAGAGCTTCAGCTAGATCATTGACCACACAAAATGGACTTCAGTTGTAGAATTGAATGCTGGGAAAAGGTTTTAAGCTAATACAAGTTCTCAGCTGGTTCAAATCATCACCCAAACCTTGGCCATAAAATCTTTGCTAAAGACCATGTAATAATTAATGCTGTCAAACCTCTAGATTAACTTATCTTCTACTGTGACCCTAGATGTGTCAGTGTTCAGCTCTCAGTATGGGCCTACACCATGCACAGCAATCTACCATTATATTTCATTTTACAGTAAAAATGTGTGTCCTGTTAATTCATTGGTTCAGGATTCTGGTGTGAGCTGTAGCATCATGTTAGGGAACCTTAAAATCAGATTTAGTTCTAAGTTGCTCATACTCACCACACAGACTGTTCTGTCCTCAATTCTGCAACGCAGTCACCAATGTCTTTGCCCCAGATGGCTGAGCCAACTCTCATGCAAATAAAAAAAATTGCAACATCCTGTTACAGTTACTTATGCGGGCATTGGGCAAATGGTCCAAATTGTAATTACTGAATGCATTTTTGCAGAACAAAAGAGCAGTTTGCATGAACCATCAGAACTCAAAGCAACATATGATTAAAACATTTTTAAAGCAAGTAACAGTTTGCCTGAAGAATCAAGGATGTGACATGTAACAACCTGGTGCCAGGGTAAAAGATATCACGGAGATGGTGCAGAATATTCTGCAGGGAGAAGGGAGGGAGCCAGAAGTTGTGATACACGTCGGTACCAATGACTAGAGAGGGCAGGTATTGAGGTCCTACGGTGAGATTTTCAGGAACTAGGGAGAAAGATAAAAAGTAGAACCTCGAAGGTAGTCATTTCTGAATTACACCGAGTGGCGTGGAGATCAATGCATGGATTGAGGCATAGTGCATGAGGGAGGGCTTCAGATTCTTGGGATATTGGGGCCAGTTCTGGGGATGGGTTGCATCTCAACAGGACTGGAACTAATTTCCCCACAGGGAAATTGGAAGTGGGATGGGCACCAAGATATAGAAGCAGAAAAGAGGAACAAGGTGCATAAAGGATTGAGAGTGTTGGATAGTAATAGAGAAGGAAGCAGTACCATATTAGATAAGAGCAGACTGAAAAGGACTACGAGGAATAAAAAGACAGATATAGAATGGATGTGTGTGAACGTACAAAGGATTGGATGTTGTGAGCCCTCAGGGGACAGGCTGGGAGGCAGGAGGATCTGCAAAATGGTGAAGGAAGGCGGGGGATGGAGTGCCCATTGTCTTCCCACTGCCATGCCATCTTGCCAGCAGCAGGAAAGGTGGAGGACAGCCCGCCTGCCCAGAAGCCAATTGAACTACTTAAGCCTCTTCCCACCCACCACTGACATTTTACCAATGGTGGAAGGGCACTCCTGATGGCCTCCTAGAGGTGTGGGGCCCTCCAATCGGGCACTCTTCGGCCTAGGGACAAGCTGCCCGGCAGCAATGGTCGCCCCCATGGCAACAACCTGCTGCACCCACCAAATCCTCCCCAACCCCGCTGGATCCTCTCTGCCTGGCCCCGGCGCTCAGATCCTACTTACCTGGTTGGCATCCTTCCATGACGCCCCTTTCTTCCAGGTGCAGTCCCAGCAGTGACCACTGCTCCCACTGGTGCTGCTGAGACTGCTGAGCTGCCAGCCCTCTAATTGGCCGGCAGCTCCTGGGGACGAACAGCCCCCCCCCCCCCCCCCCCCCCCATTTAAAGGGACAGCAGCCCCAACTGTAATTCATTGCCTGAGTGCTGTAAAATACAGCTGGGGGGGGTCCTACAAATGGTCGAGGCTGGATCGCCCCTGGCTTTCCAGCCCGTTGTTGGGACCCCCTCCACGAGCATAAAATGCTGCCCAAAGTATGAGGAATAGGTTGGTGAACTACAAGTGCAAATAGCCATGTATGAATATAATGTAGTGGGAGTAACAGAAACATGGGCGAACAGTAGTGAGGAATGGGTGCTTAATAATCACGGATACAGTGTTCAGGAAAGATTGGGAAGGGAAAAAAGAAGATGAGGTGGCAGTACTGATTAGGGAAGGCACTGTAGTGTTGGAAAAAGAGGATGTCCTTGAGGGGGCAAGGACAGAATCCATTTGGTTAGAGTTGAGATACAAAAAGATAACACTACTTTGGCCTCCAAATAGTAAGAGAGAAATAGAGGAGGAAATCTGCAGGGAAATCACAGAGGTGTGCAAGAACTATAGACTGGTGACAGTGGAGGACTTTAATTACCCAAATATCGATTAGGATAATGTTAGAGTAAAGGGTCAGAAGGGGGAGGGCTTTCTGAAATGTGTTCAGGAGAACTTCATTGACCAGTATGTTTTTGGTCCAACTGGAAAGGAGGCATTGCTGGATCTGGAGCTGGGAAATGAGATGGGCCAAGTGGACCAAGTGTTGGTGAGGGAACACTTGGCTAAGAGTAATCATCATATCATACAGTTTAGAGCAGTAATGGAGAAGAGCAAAGAACAATCTAAAATAGAATTTCTGAATTAGAAGAGGGCTGAAGTCAATGAGATGAGAGGGGATCTAGCTAGGGAAAAACTGAACCAAAGATTGACAGGAAAAACTATAATGTAACAATGGGTGATCTTTAAGGAAGAGATGTTTCAGGTGCAGGCTAGGTGCAGCCCAATAAGGGTGAAAGGTAAGAGAACCGAAGCCAGGGCTCCTTGAATGATAAAGGAGCTACAGAATATGATGAAACAAAAAAGAGTGTGTTTGAGACATCAGGTGAATTATTCAAGCAAGAACCAGGCCAAATACAATTAGTTGAGAGGAGAAGTGAATAAGAAAAAAAGACAAGAGAGAATATGAGAATAGAATGGCAGTTAACACAAAAGTGAACCCAAAAATCTTTTATCGGCATGGAAATAGTAAGCAGGTTGTATGAGGTGGGGTGGGGGCTATTAAGAACAAAGAAAGTGATAAATGTTTAAAGACGAAGGGCAAGGCTAGTGTACTTAATGAATACTTTGTATCAGTGTTTATTAAGGAAAAGGATGCTGTCAAAATATTGGTGAAAGCAAAGATGGTAGAAGTAATGAATGGATGGGGTGAAAATTGATAGGAAGGATAAACTGGAAAAGCTGGCTATGTTTAGAGTGGATAAGTCACCTGGCCCGGATGGCTTGCATCCCAGGTTGCAAAGGGAAGTGGAAGTGGAGATAGCATAATGGCTTGCCACAATCTTCCCTAGATACAGGGGAGATACCAGAGGACTGAAAAGTGACAAATGTGACACCCTTATTCAAGAAAGGGTGTAAGGACATTTTGAGTAACTATAGGCCAGTCAGTTTAACATCACTGGTGGGTAAGGTTTTAGAAACAATAATCAGGGGAAAAAATCAACAGGCACATGGAGAGGTTTGAATTAACTAAGAAGAGACAGCATGCATTTTTAAAAGGAAGATCATTCTTGACTAATCTGAATTTTTTGATGAACTAACAGTGAAAGTTGATAAAGGAGATACAGTGAATGTTGTCTGTATGGATTTTAAGAAAGCTTTTGACAAAGTATCACATAAAAGCTGGTTAACAAAATTGAGGCTCATGGAATAGGAGGGTCAGTAAATGACTTGAATATCGTCATACAGAGTAAAATTTCAAAATTTGCTGATGATAACCAAACTTTGAGGAGTGGCAAACAGTGAGGATGATACCAATAGACTGCAACAGGACATAGAAAGGCTAGCAGAATGGACAGACAAGTGACAGATGGAATTTCATACAGAAATGTGTGAAGTGATGCATTTTGGCAGAAGGGATAGGGAGAGGCCATATAGACATAATGGCACAGTTCCCAAGAATGTGCAGGGACAGAGGGACAGGGAGTTTGTGTGCATAGATCTTTGTAGGTGGCAGGACATAGTAAGGGAGTAGTTAGCAAAGTATGAGGGATCTTGGGCTTCATAAGTAGAAGTATTAGTATGTTATGAACAGGTGGGAAATGGTATGGGTGACTACCACTTTTCACCTCTCAACTGACCATAGATAGTTTTTTAAAAATAAAACAGTGTTTAAATCCATGAATGTTTTAAGGGTCAAATAAACAGACAGTGGCAGGTTTTCTCATAGCTTTAAAAAGAAAGATAACTGTTCATTAAACAATACCCAAAAATGTTTGCAACCTCACCAACTTACACTGGAACACACATGCACACACACAAGAAAACATAGAGATTAGAGGATTGCATGCATTTAAGTCCAAATGTTGTAAAAAGAGTTCACATTGAAACTTTCTTGGTCTTCTGGGAGGAATTTTTAACAGCTTTGCAGGCCTGATGTTCCTTCTTTCGGTTCACTGAAGTATCACAGATTCCTTTGTTTAAGACTCAGTCAAAGTCAATGGACAATCTTGTTAAAATTTTTCAGATGGGGAGTTTTCAAGGTCACCTTTGGAATCTCTGCCTCGGTGGTTTAAAGATCTTACAGGCAGGATCTTAGTCTTGGCTGGAATGGATGTCTCAGCTTTGTCATTGGCTGGCTTTCTCTTTCTCTCTCTCTCAGATAAATCTCTTTTTTAAGAGAAACACCTATTAGGATGGGTTTCAGTCAGACAACCATAGATGCTCTCCCCTGGTGAGTCCTTTCAATACATTTGAACATGGGGGAATTGCAACACAATGGGGTTGGAATGTGGCTTATGTTGATCAAGTGGTATTATTTCCCACCTATTATCTTTGACTTTAAATCCAGATTCTCTTTGCCGGGGAAGTATTTGTCAGCCCAATTCTTGAAGTTAGGAGCCATTAAGCATTGAATGACCTGCTTAACATTTTAATGTATCTTCCCCAGAACTAGTCCAGACATGATGATGACGTTTAGTCTTCAACAGACATTGTGTAGATTTGCAGTACAGGACGGGTCACCTGACCTCTTACTCCATCTTGTTTGCAGCAAAATGTGTCTGTTGTTTGGGAGTTTAATTCACCAGTTCATTTTTACAGTTCATAATTGCTCCAGTTCAATTTAGTTCATAACTTGGTTTCGTGAGCGTGACAAATACAAAAGCAGGGAAGTTATGCCGAACATTTGTAAATCTTTGGTTAGGCTATTGTGTGAAGCTCTGCTCAGCACACTTTGGGAAAGATGTGAGGGTCCTTGAGAGGGTGCAGAAAAGATTTATCAGAATGGTTCCAGGGATGAGGGAATTTAGCTGCAAGGTTAGGTTGGAGAAGCTGGGGTTGTTCCCCTTAGAGCAAAGGAGAGTGAAGGCAGATTTGACAGATGTGTACAAGATTATGACAGGTTTAGATAAGATAGACAAAGAAAAACTGTTCCCATTAGCTGATAGTAAAAGGACTAGGGGACACAGATTTAAGGTTTTGGGTAAATGATACAAAGGAGATGTGAGGAAGAACTTTTTTATGCAGTGAGTGGTAATGACCTGGAATTAGCTGCCTACAAGGGTGGTGGAAGCAGAGTCAATCAATGATTTCAAAAGGAAATTGAATTGGCACTTGAGGGAAAGAAACTTGCAGGGTTAAGGGGATAGTTCGGGGAATGGGACTGACTGAATTGCTCTACAGAGAGTCAGCATGGACTCAATGAGTCAAATAGCCTTCCCTGCCACAATGACTCTGACTCAATATCCATTTTATCCCTTGGCTATGTGAATTTGAAGTGAGAACTTCCTATTTTTACTATGGTGACTGCCAACCACTATATATATCCAAAGGATGGCACCTTTGACAATGCAACATTTCCTCAGCAATGCTTTTCCTCAGTTTATGTTATTGAACCCACAATATTCTGACCAGAGACAACAGTACTACTAACTGTGCTATGCTGACAATTGAAACCAATTTCCAAAAGAAACGATTTTCGCTAGCATGCTGCTCTTAAAGTAAATCATCACTAATAAATGAAATATAACAGAAATCATAAAAGAAGCATCTTGAATTGGATATTGACCATTTTGAAGAAAATGAGACATAGGGAGTTGGTTAGTAATTGAAGAAAGGAGTCACAGCTAAACTTCCCAAAACAATAACTTAAGCCATCACAATGATTGGAGTGTGTGACAACATTTTAGTATGACTTTGGATAATAATGAATCTCCATTCTTAGGGGAAATAGTTAATTAGCCCAATTCACTTTTTGATATTGAAAGAACAAGGTGAAGAGACAAGGGTCAGAGTGCAGAAAATCTGTAAGGCTGTAAAAAGCAGAAGAGTGGGGCAGGTAATTCAGGAAAGGAGTGATTTGAGTGATGCCAAGCTTAGGGTGTGAAAGCTTGAAGGTTATGTGAAGATGGAATGAATGAGAAGTAAGGAGTCACTTCAAAGCCCTGGGAATTGAGTGAGAGTGCATGTAGATTGATTTCACACAACGGGATAGTGGGAAAGCAATGCATGGCAGGGTATTTTTAGCTTTGAAAAAACAGGAGAGGCTAGTTCCATTGATAAAGCAGAGCAAGACAGTGAGGGTGTCAAATAGAGGCCACAGGTGAGAGAGGGATCTCTTGGCAGACAAACATTTTTTTGTATCCTGTCCAGGAGTGTAACTGAGAAGTTAGAGTAGCTTCCAGACGTAGGAGCAGCTTTCAAGTCTTTGGTGGACTTAAGCTTTACAAGCCTGCATATTCCTGCAAACAATCTCAATGGACAGACATTTCAATTAAATTCCTCTACTATTTTAATGGATATTAGACTTTCTGAGGGTTTGCCTAGTCACATAAAGAATAAACGAGCAAAGGGAGGATTTTAATACAACCATTTTGAGTGCATTACGTTCCTGTGCAATAACAATTATTTCCAGGCTATAGATAGGTAAAAGTTTTCGATGGGAAATTAAGTGTTGATGTGAAAGGTCTTCTTGGAGGCAGCTTTAGCAGCAGAGGCAATGCAAAACTTCCATTTGAGATCTATGAAGATAGGGAAGCCAACAATGTTGATAGATGAAAAGGGGCTACAATAAGAGGCAAGAGATGGCAGCTTTTAGTTAGATATAGGAGAGAAAGAGGAAGGAAATGAATCTTTGAAGAGTAGAAAAATAGGTTTTCATTGCCTCATTGAAGGGCGGATGAAATAATGATCAAGTCATCACACTGCAAGGGGACTGAAAATTGAGAGCACTTAGGACATGTGATCTCAAGGAGAAAACATTTGTGTTAGAGCAAAATAATCAATTACTTATTTATACAAACACTTGAACACAGATCTTCCACTGTTTAGCTTATTGGGAGCAACTGAATGTACCTCATAAATCAATGGAAAATAAGGTTCCAAGTCATAAAATTCTTAATATCTGTGCATTGATTGATTCTTTTTATTACACCTTTTAAAATGTTCATTGAAGTTCAGCTACAGGAAGCAGCCAGTTTTGAGAGCCCAATTTTGTTTGCAAAGTATGTTGCCAGATTCAGGTCAGGTTCACCCCTCGGTTTCACCACCTGAAGAAGCCAGGAATACATCACTGTTTTGCATGCAATCAATATGGAGTTTAACGCAATTTCAAGCTGAGCTGATATTCAAAACACTTCAATTTTCTGCTGTTTTCATTTCGGCAAACTGTCCCAGTCTTTAGCATTCAATTGGCTTCTTCCTGCATTAGAAAGTAGTACAATGGTGAATACTGTTTCATGATCAAGAGTGTTTTGGTGTAATAAGAATGTTTATAAAGTAGACAAACAAAGTCATCAAAGCAAACAGAAATGGAATATCACTATTGATCATATCTTTGTCCTTTGTGCAGTGTTGGGGAGAAATTCGATAAGGCCCATTAGAACTGGCAACCACAATGCACGATTATCCTGCGCCCAATGGAAGTGATCCAGGTAGCAAGTAGAGGCAGGGGGCCTAGGTTCATGTGAGGCAAGCACCAATTAAAGCTAGCCTGCATTTCTTAAAGCCAGCCTGCACCTCTGAAAGGGGAGGTGCATTCTGGCTGCAGCAAGCACTGTAAATGGCTGAGGAAGAGAACAAGAACACAAGAAATAGGAGCAGGAATAGACCATATGAATCAGCGACTTATCCTAAGAATATGCCCCCCCCCAACACGGTTTTAGATTTCCCAGCCAGCCAAAACAATCTTTCAGCATCAACCCTCTTCTTCGGAATCTCATATGTTTCAATGAGATCACCAGAGTCCCTGAGTAAGAAGAAACCGGCGCAGTGGAGCAGCAGGGCAGAGAGAGGACACTTAGGTTCTGTGAATGCAATGCTGGAGACCTTAGTGCAGGAGGTGGAAAGGAGGAAAGAACTCATCTTTCTGCAGAGGGAGAAGAAGACCCTCCAGACATATGCTACAAAGACAGTGGGAGCAGACAACCACAGAGGTCAATGCCAGGAGCCTGGCCCCGACAACCTGGAGTGCCGGCAAAGTTCAATGACCTCTCACGAGTGGTCATGGTCAGTGACTGCATCTCAAATGCCATCTCCCACCAACCGCACCACCAACCTTACACACTGGTCAATGCATCATTCCCCCATCGCTCACCTAACAACAATCTCTAGCAATCAGGACTCGTGTCTAACATTCATATGTTCCACCTCATCCTCACATACTTACCACTGCTGCAAGCCTCACACCCACAGCTTACAGCTTCCACATACTTCCAGCTATTCAGCTATGACAGGCCCATCACCCAAACACATAACAACACACTCAGTGGCACTCCAACCTTCCCCTTGTGCATTTAAGCTTTCAGATACCAAGGAACTGCTGCCTGTCCAGCCTGTGGTGCCTGAAGATGAAGGCCCAGAGGAAGAGCAGACCTTTGAGCATGAGGGGCTGTCACTTGATCTCACACTTGCCACCAACTCAGATATGGTCACTGCACATACCTTAGAGGGTAGGATAAAGGTGAGGTCTACACATCGTGAGTCACCAGGCACGAGTGGGCTGCAAGCATGCTGGGGGAAGGGATAGTGCGTGCACCAACTCACTAGAGGGTGAGGTGGCACACAAGCCTGGGAACTATTTTAACTTCTCACTTATACTCCTGGACAGGATACAAGAAAACCTTTGTCTGACAAGTGATCCCTCTCTCACCTCTGGCCTCCATTTGACCCTTCTTGTCTTGCCTGTGGAGGACTCAGAGGAGGAGTTTGATGGGGAAGCATACAGAAAAAGGCTGATTGGGATGCATACCGAAATGCTTGACACATTGGCAAGTCTGCCACAGAGCCTGTGGTCACTCTCAAGGAACATAGAAGAGTCCCACTCCAACTGGGCACAGGCTTTCATGCAGAGCTTGCAGCCCATTCTTTCCACCATGGAAGTGGTGGTTAACTCCATAAGAACACATGCGGACCCAGCTGTGATGCAGCATCTGACAGCTGATGTCTCAGCTTCCTTGCAACGCCAGCATCTGAGTTCTACAGTGGACCCTCAGAATGAGGTTATGACCCCAGCCTGCTTCCATACAGGCTCAAACTACTGCCATCATGGCTGTGATATCAGTGCTCAAAGGGATTTGCAGGGTGCGACAGCAGTCCAGCAACCTGTATTAGGATTGCTGAGGCGCTGCTCTGGAGAACTGTCAGTGACTCCGTAGTGCACAAACCTACTGTCGTCTCTCAGGATGACAGCACTCATGCTCCCAGCACTACCATTCTGCCAGTGCCTTTGCTGTTGCCTGTCAGGAAGTCCAGAATGCTGCTGCCCTCACTGAGGTGCTGCAGTCTGAAGCGGGGCCCTCAAGGTCCACAGCTGCATGAGGGCATCCTGCAAGGCCCCAGTCTCCCCCAGTGAAAGTCAGAAGCCCTCCACCAACTATTCTGCAGCCACTGGGATAACACTGTGTAAAGAGCTCTAAGACAGAAAAGGCATCCTCTAGACAGGCACTAAGGGAAAACACTAGGGTGAATAGTTGAATATTGTATGTATGATTTGAAGTTTTGCTGGGTCAAGTTGGTGAAGAATGGTTATTTTGGGGTCTTTTATTTCAGGATTTTGGCCAAGAGGATGCTGTGATGGTCTGTAACAGAGGTAACAGATAGGGAAGTGTGGAGCAACAGTGATCTGGGGATATATTTTAAGTGAACCAGAGTCTGATGAAATACTCACAGCCTGTCCAGAGTGATGATAATGTCCCGAATGCCTTCCTTCCTCCTCCTCCTCTCCCTCCTGCTGAGGTGGTTGCTGAAGCCCTGATGGCAGGGGCTGTACCCACATGATAGCCAGGTTGTGGAAGATGCAGCAGACCACCACGAATTGGGAGACACACTCTGGCAAGTACTAGAAGGCTCCTTCCGAGCAGTCCAGACAGTAAAATCGTTTGTTCAAGACACTGATGATCAGCTCCACGACGTTCCTAGTTTCAGCATCCCTCTCATTATAGGACCCTTGGCCACATGTGGTCAGGTGGTGGAGTGGAGTCATCAGCCACGTTTACAGCACGTGGCCACCCTCTGGTTTGCCGTGGTGTCTCAAAGATGGCGGGAATGGCTGACTGGTGCCAGATGAAAGCATTGTGACTCCTGGTTGGCTAGTGAAAGTTCACCAATATAATGGCCTGGGTGTGGTCACGCTCCAGCTGCACATTCAGGGCATAGAGCCCTTTGCAGTTACAGTATATTTCCCTATTGAGACGTGGTGATGGTTCCCTGAACCATGAGGAAGTCCACTATCTTGGCAAAGCCACGTGCCCAATACTCCTGCCTCTCTATTAGAGAGAAGGCAATGAAGTCCCCTTTCCTGGCATACAGGGCCTTGGTGACTTCTTAGACGCAGCAATGGACAGCAAACTATGATATTTTGGCAATGCCAGCTCCAACCTGGAAGGACCAGCTGGCATACAAATTGAGGGCCACTGGAAACATTGTCCTCACCCTGCTTTGCAGCTGCAGGTCCAGTTTGAGGAAGTGTAGCCACTTCAGACCCTGTTCCTGCTGAGGCTCAAGTAGGAAAAGCATTCTCTAAAGACTCTTGGTGAGAAAGGCCTCCTGCTGAGAGCCCTCCTCCTTCTTCCTCCTCGGCAAACAGCTTCTGTCTCTGTTGTCTCTGCTCCATTTCTCTGTGATGCTGCAATCCGAGATGAACTGCAACTATAGGTCCCATGACTGGGAGCAGGTGGTAAATTCAAGAGGTCTTTCAAAACCACACCACTCTTTCCAAAAGTCCAGCACCACTCCTTTCTGACTGAAAGAACTTCTGTCCAACAAGACAGTACTTCCACTAATTCTGTAGCAGCAAAAAAAATAGTCCAAAGCATCTCACTTAAAGGTTGAATGTGATGCCTTTAAATAGCACTGTTGAGAGCCTGTTCCTCATATACGTTCAGCTGTGCATGTTTAAGAGAAGGCATTAACAGGACTGGAGAAATCCAAAGTGGCAAGTCTGTTGTCCAATCAGTGTTACACGCTGACCAATGTCATGATTTGCCTACTTTGCATGCTTCTGTCACACTCACAGGATG
The DNA here is from genome assembly GCF_036365525.1 of Heterodontus francisci. Lineage (NCBI taxonomy): Eukaryota > Metazoa > Chordata > Chondrichthyes > Heterodontiformes > Heterodontidae > Heterodontus > Heterodontus francisci. The sequence goes on along the minus strand of NC_090385.1, from coordinate 76,608,159 downwards.
GCTACACTATCACCCTACAAAACATGGTGATCGGTGCACATTGCACTGGAAATTGTTGGGACCAGATCCCCCCCTACCCCGCCTCTGTCATTTTTTCATCACCCAGCGCTGCAGAGCGAAATTTTGCAGTCCTTGTCTCTTTTCATCTAACTTCAATTTCTTACCTTCATGATCCCATTTGTATATTTTTTAAATAATTCTATGAATTCTCAATTCAGCTGATCTCACTCACTGCTTCTGGATGCAGTTTAATGAAAGATACAATATTAACTGCTGCCTAAAAATTACTGCTACTTGGGACTGTAATCATTCCAAAACCACTATTTTTTCAAGCAACTTAAATTTAAAAAAACCCGTGTCAAACAGCTGGAGCATTCTTTAACTTGGAATTCCTTTTTCTATTAATTCACACAATGTGGCTATTGTTGCAAGGCCAGCATTTATTGCCCATCCATAATTGCCTTTGAGAAGGTAGTGGTGAGCTGCCTTCTTGCCAACTGAGTGGCTTGCTAGGCCATTTCAGAGGGCAGTTAAGCGTCAACCACATGCTGTGGATCTGGAGTCACATATCGGCCAGACCAGGTAAGGACAGCAGATTTCCTTCTCTAAAGGACACTAGTAAACCAGATGGGTGTTTACAACAATCCAGTAGTTACATGGTCAACATTACTGGTACTAGCATTTTTTTAATGTCAGATTTATTTAAATTAACGGAATTTAAATTCTCCAGCTGCCATGGTGGGATTTGAACTCATGTCTCCAATTATTAGTCCAGACTTCTGGACTAGTTGTCCAGTAACAGTAACATAACCACCATGCTACCATTGCTGATTTTGGCCCTTAATGCGAGGAGGCTAGATTTTTTAGAACTCATTGACATATTTTGCAGACTGTTGGCAACATAGTTAGTGAGTTAGCTGTCCTGTAGTTAAAATGTCCTTCCAAAGGCACGCTATTCCTTTAAGAAAAATAATTGAAAAATGTCTGGAGATGCATTTGCTTTTGCTGGTAAACTTCATTGACTTTAAAAGTACATTTCACAGTAAGCATATAACATCCCTCTGGAATACACATAAACAATACGGGACGCAAGGGAATATGAGAAGATTTTTGAAGGATTCACGAAGGAAACAAATGTTTCATCAAAGCCTATGAAAGAAATGAAAGACTAACAGATTGTGTTGCTGTTATTACTGGCACATCGGGTTGTATTCTGTCTCATCTGTTATTTAGAATTGCAAGTGATTGGATGATGAAGACTGCAGTAGAGAGAAAGGAAGATGACACTAACAGAATCAGAAAGAAAAAAAACTTAAGTACTTGGATTTCATGGTAAATGCACTCTTTGGAGATATGTGGCAGAAGAAGAATGTCTCAGCTAATACTAGAAAAAGGCAGTAGAGGATTGAGGATAAGCATGAAAAAAATGAAGGTAATTACAATATGTACAGAAAACAAGCAGGCATACCTAAGAGCAGAAACTTGGACATGGTGAGCTAATTTCTATACTTGACCATAGAGGTGGGCCTGAGGGATGTCATTGAAAAAATCAAACGGAAGAATGAAAAGCAAGACGGTATGATGTTTACTCACAGAAATAAATCAGAAGAGTCAAAACCACAAATAAATAATACCAAAGTCATTCGAACACACGGACTATGCGGAAATCAGAATTTAAGTATTGCAGAAATAAAGGGAGCCCATATTGTACTCAGAAATATTTTTAAAAGATACCTGCATTAGTACTGCTGTTCCAAAGTCATACACCAGACTGATTTATTGCTTCAGTATCTATTGATCAGATGGAGTTTGGGAGCAAACATTTTGGGCTGGATTTTGTTGTCCCGCCACCACTTGCAGAAAATGGCAGCCGCCCCGCAAGGGAGGCATGCTGCCACACCGCCGCGCCCCCCCCCCTCCCCCCACCAATCACGTGGCAGGGGCGGCATTGGCGATGCCGTTCACGTCGTCACCTGTTGTCAGAACAGGTACTGGTGTCATTTTTAAACAGTTTCCAGCCCTGCAAGCAGTTCAAAATAATGTAGAGTTGACCACTCATTCCCAGCCCTATCTATACTCAGAATGCAGCGATGACCCCTTCCCCTCCTCGGTGGTGCCAGCTTCTCCTGGACGCGAACGCAAATGTGCGTGAGTGCCACATATCACAGCGGAGGGGCTGCCATGGAGCTTCCCTGGCGCCAGGAAGATTGGGCCTGGCAATCCTGGCGTCAGGTTCCGTGACGGCCGCTGCCGCTCTGATTCTTTGGCCCACCCCCCGCCACGAAATGTGATGTCAGGCTGAGAATAAAATCCAGCCCTTTGTATGGAAGCCCCCACAAATAAGGAATGGTAGCCCTGCCTTACTTTGGCGGAACCTCATGAAGTTCTACACAAAATATCTGTCTCTTATTTCCTGTTAACTGGCAGTTCTAGAGTATATAAAACAATAATAAGGAGTGATTGTAAGGATTGACGAGTCGCTAATATCTGCTTATAGTCTTGAGGGATAATTACCCATTTCAATAGAAATTAGTTCTGCTTTGTTAGACCTGAAGCCTACGTAGAATGCAATCACACATGCAAATATCAAAGGAGGACAAAAGAGCCACATATTGATCAAGTTACTTTTAAAAGGTAATTAATATGGATGAGAGATGATTTAGGAAGGAACAAAACTCTGCCCACATCTGGAATTAATTATAAAAGCTGTGAAAGATAGAGGGGTAAGACCACAAATGCTATGAAGGCCAATGGTGGAAGAAGACATGAAATCGATGGATCTTAAATGAACTATGCCTCCAATGCCTTCATTTAAAAACAATGAAACTCAAAAAGACAAGTTGCTGTCTCATCTATTAATATTACGTTGATGACAAGAAAGCTACAAACTGAAATTCAGACCTGTCTGTCACTTTGAACTCACATAGTTAATTTGAGAAAGTTCATTTAGTTTTTTTTTAAGCGATACAGCACTGAAACAGGCCCTTCGGCCCACCGAGTCTGTGCTGGCCATCAACTACCCATTTATACTAATCCTACACTAATCCCATACTCCTACCACATCCCCACCTTCCCTATATTCCCCTACCACCTACCTATAATAGGGGCAATTTATAATGGCCAATTTACCAATCAACCTGCAAGTCTTTGGCTATGGGAGGAAACCGGAGCACCCGGCGAAAACCCACACAGTCACAGGGAGAGCTTGCAAACTCCGCACAGGAAGCACCCAGAATTGAACCCAGGTCGCTGGAGCTGTGAGGCTGCGGTGCTAACCACTGCGCTACTGTGCTGCTCTATGGTCTGTATCCAAACCGTGCAATCACCTCCCTCAGTACCACAAGCCACTCTGTACCCATTTCTGCCTCTTGCAATGGCTACCCCACGGCACCACCTTAACTGCTCCTGGGCTGCGGCTTCTGCTGCAGTGCTCCCTGTCAAACAGGGAGCCAAGCGTGTCAATCAGGCTGGCTTCTAGTCAAGAATCCTGTTTGAAAAAAAAGTATGCCTTTAGATTCAAAACTCCATTACATTCAGGGCATGACCTGATCTCCTCCAATGCCTCCCCCACCCTTGAATATCCCTCCCAATTAAATATCGGGGTCCTTAATTCCAATGTCAGGGTCGGGAAAGGTTACCTTAACTGAATTGCATCTCCTGCCAGATTGTCCAACCCTTGAAAATCGTGTGAAAATACATAATTCTCATACAGAATAATGGCCTACAAGCACAGAAGAAACAAAGAAATGCATCACAGGTATTTTCTTTGCATGTGTCAAAGTTTACCAATGTGATAGGGTGTATGTGGAGCATTTCCTTGTGGGTTTATATCTTTCAATTGGAGGATTACTAACACCTGTGCTATAACATGCACAGGCAGCGCACTGTTGTGAACCTTGGTATATAATTTAACTAACTGTACTAACTCGGGTACACTGTGAAAGACAAGAAAAACTTTGATGCACAGGCAATGTGGACAGGCAGCTAGCAACTTACTTACCTAGGGACTTAGGTATGATCAATACTCCAAGAATGACATTCCCTTACCTTATTAAAAGTGACTGCTACATCTGGTAGTAGAAGCTGTTATCAGCTCTTTTAAACCCTTTGGGAAACTAGAAGCTAAATGCGAATCACAAACCAGGTTCACTGAGAGAGTGGGAGAGAGACAGCAATTCCTGATATTTCAAATGCAATAATTTCCTTGAGATATAAAGTACAATAATTACATGCTAAACCTGAAAGTATTTTTCTTTATTATCATAGTCAATGTAAAAAGCTGTCCACTGGATAACAACTAAAGTTGTCATGTAGTTATGGAATAAATGATTCTTATTTCTGTTAAATAATTGTTGATATCCTTTTTAAGTAGGTACCTGTACAATTTTATAGTAATTAACATTTATAGAATAATTATAATTTACAGGCGCTAGGGAAAAAAAAACGAATTTCAGGTATTCTTGTAAAACAGATTGATTTTTCAGGTTTTATCTTGACTGCTGAGCAAAGGTTTTTGAATAAGCTAAAATGATATATAATTCATAATGTATGTGAATTATTTATTAAGAAAGAGCAGATTTGATGAATTTCATTAATTAGCAGAGTCGCATAAAGAAGATGCCTCATACAATTGAGTTTTCAGCAAAAATGTGCAATGGTCAACTCCCCGAATGCAAACTGAACTGACAAAATTAGAAAGTGCAATAAACCAAAAAGAACAACTGGCAATAATTATCACTTACCCTTTTGTCGTTCATTTGAGTCAGAACTTGTCAGTCCCACAGGACCACAGTTAATCTGCAGATCCACCAAATTACGGTTTGCTGAGGAAATAATTCCAGTAGGTAATTGTGGAGTCTCGCTGTGTTTGTGCATACTAGTTCAAACATGGGAAAACTGCAAAAACAAAGTGAGATGGGGATAATGGTCCATTTTCAAAAAATAATGATAAAAAAATGAGTTTGCTAATTTAACATAGTATATTTGTAAGCAGAATTTCTCTACTGAGGCTACAATTTGATGTCTTTTGTAATGGTTTCATTGCTATGGTAATGATTTGCATTTTTGTAATTTAGAAGATGGTGTTTTGTGGATTACATTACACTTTCAAGCTATTTAATATTTAGCGATATAAAACACAATCTTACTGGAATGTTAAACCACATCAATGAACTTTCACGGCTCAAGTCAAAATCCTGGAACTCCCTACCTAACAGCATTGTCGGAGCACCATCAGCTGACGGACTGCAACGGTTCAAGAAGAAAGAAAGACTTGCATTTATATAGTACCTTTCCTGACCACCAAATGTCTCACAGCGCTTTACAGCCAATGAAGTGCAGTTACTATTGTAATATCGGAAATGCAGCAGCCAATTTGCATGAAACAAGCCCCTACAAGAGGCAAGGTAATCTTCTTCTTTAGCCTCCTTATCCCAAGAAACAATGGGTAAGTGCCTGGAGGTGGTCAGTGGTGTGTGGAGCAGCGCCTGGAGTGGCTATAAAGGCCAATTCTAGAGTGACAGGCTCTTCCACAGGAGCTGCAGAAAAATTTGCTTGTCGGGGCTGTTACACAGTTGGCTCTCCCCTTGCGCTTCTGTCTTTTTTCCTGCCAACTGCTAAGTCTCTTTGACTCGCCACACTTTAGCCCCGCCTTTATGGCTGCCCGCCAGCTCTGGCAGCAAGGTAATAATGACCAGATAATCTGTTTTTTGTGAGAGATAAGTATTGGCCAGGACAACAGGGATAACCCCCCTGCTCTTCTTCGACGTAGTGCTAAGGGAGGGCAGACAGCATCTTGGTTTAACATCACATCCGAAAGACAGCACTTCCAACAGTGCAGCTCTCCCTCTGTACGGCACCGAAATGCAAGCCTTGATTTTTGCGTTCAAGTCCCAGTGAGAATTTTATTAGAGTGCCATACATCGCGGTGGCGCGCTTTGAATTCGGTGGCCTTCAAACACGGAAACACCGCCGCTGAGCCCCCGCGATATTTAGCGCAGGGGCTCATTTAAATGGAGGGGCTGAAGCGGCCACCCCTGATGACGTAGAAGGGGTGGCTGCTCCGTTCCCCAGCAATGGCATCCAGCGCCACTGTGCAGTTGCCGGCGCCATTTTTAAAGAGCTTCAGGCCCTTCACTTTAATTTGCATCTTTAAAGGTGCCGTTTAAGTAGAAAGTAAATAAAATTATAAATTATCTTTGATTACCCTCTTTCCCACCCCCTAACCCACCACCACTAAGCTCGCATTTCATAAATTTACATTTGCCTCCCAAAAACCACTTTGGAAAATGCCTCCTCCCCAACCTTCAGAACATTTGACCCTCAACCCTTTCCCAACATCCCCACAACCAATAAAAAAGGTTTTTCCCACTCTGCTCTGATAATTTCACTCCTCCCTCCTCCCCACCAGTGTTTCGCCTTGGAGCTCCATACGGAGTTTCGAAGGCGCACGAGTTGCGGCTGGTGGCCGTAATATCAGTGCAGGACGGCCACCGGGACAAGCTAACTATATATAAATTAATTTACATCGATTTTACTATTTAAATGAAGGCCCTGCTGCCAAGCGGTGGGGAGCCCGCACCGAGGCCTCAGCGCTGCTGGTAAATTGTAGCGGGACCTTCTCGGCATCGGGGGTTGTGGCTGGCCACTCCTGCAAGTATTTTACGGGCCTCCACACCAAGACCCCTGACATCGAGAGGCTGGTAAAATTCAACCCCCAGAGTGGGACTTAAACCTACTGACTCAGAAGTGAGAGTGCTCCCAACTGGGTCACAGCTGAAACTGCAAGACTTACTGACACCTTCTCAAGGGCAACTAGGGATGGGCATTAAATTTGGCCTTGTCAACAACATCTGCATCCCAAGAATGACTTGTTTAAAAAGTGTTTATCTTGGTGAAACAATGCAAATTAACAGTTCCCATAAAAATTGATTATGGTCTCTTTGGTGACACTAATGGAAACTTACTATGAGTCACTTTCTCCAAATAATTACCCTCAGCAACAATAGGAACTAATATCTGGCTATTGTTACAGAAAGGTGGGAAATGATATGGATGGTTTCCTTTTTTCACCTCTCAACTGATTGAAGACAACGTTTTTCAACCCCTGAGCATTTTTATGGTCAACAAACAGACAAATGACAGGTTTTCTCATAGGTTTAAAGAAAGATAAATGTTTTATTATACAATACCCGAAAATATTCACAACTTCACCCATGCTCACATACACACAGAGACACACACACAAGAAAAGATAGAGATTAAAAGATAACATGCATTTAGGTCTGATGATTTTTAAAAGAGCTCACTGTAAACCTTACATTCTTCCCTAGGGGCGGGGGGTGCGGGGGCCAGGGTTGGGGGGAGGGTGAAGATTTAAAAATGGTGCAGGCATGTTTTTCCATTTTCATTGTTCACTGAAGACAAAACTTGGAAAGTTTCAGGAGGGCGATTATGTTGTTGCAGACCTGGTTTTCTTTATCTCAGTCATAGTTCAATGCTGAAAATTTTGGTACAATTTCTCAGGTATGGAGTTCAAGGCCACTCCCAGTAACTGCCTAGTTTAAAAATGGTGTTCTTAGGCAGAGTCCTTCTTCTTTTGCTGGAGCAGATGGAATCTCTCTCTCTCTCTCTGGCTCTGCCTTTGTCTGCCCAGCCAAAACGTTTATTAAGCTCCTTATCAGATACCTGGTTTCTGTCATGTGTCCATAGTTTCTCTTTACCATTGTTCTCGTAAATGGTGCCTGATGGTGGAGCCATTGTTAGACAATGGGGTGTTGATATTACCCATCTTCATTCCATTTTGATAAAGTGAAGTTTTTTCACACCTGTTCATTTGAGTTTGAATTTGGAGGCACCGGGTGGAATTTTATCCTGGCGGCAGGGGTTTCACCATCCAGAGAAACCAACACCAAGATCCCTGCTTTGTCTCTTCTCCGGAAGACTTGCCAAATTTAATGCCAATCGGGCACTTAAGTGGATAACGGCAGACCTTCCACAGGATAAAGGACACCATCTCCAGTAGCCCTGCCCTTACAGAGCTGTCAGCCATTCAGAGGTTGGCAGCTGCAGTGCCACCGCAGAGGCGGTGGATGCTGCTGCAGGAGCACCTACTGGCCATCGAGGAGCATCGCTGGTACCAGGCTTCAGGTAGGCCAGTACAGGAGGAATCTCACAGGGCGGGGTTTGCAAGGGAGGGTGATGGGGGGGCGTTGGCTGCAAGGGCAGCCGGCCCCCACCTTCCTGGGTTCCTTATTCAGGCACGAAGTGCCTTTTAACGAGTATCCCCCCACCACCCCCTGGAGCTGGGAAGCAACCCGCACTATTTTTCATTCCATGCCTCCCATGTGGCAACAAGGCCACTCACCACATAGCTAATTTCAGCTGTGGTGGGAAGAGGCCCTTAATTGGGTGTTAATTGCCCAGATGAGGGCCTCAATTGGCGGCAAGGCTTCCATATGTATTGGCAGTACAGGATAAGGTTACCTGACCTCTCGACTCCATCTTGCCTTTCAGGAAAATTATGTGTTTTGGATTTGTTTTATAAGTTCATTATATAGTTCAGAATTCCTCCTGTGTGAGTGTGACACCATGTCAAACCATTCTAAGACAGTACAACAACTTTTTTTTTCCATCACGTATTCTAAATGAGGTTGCGCCAAGGTCATGTACAAGATAAGCAATGTGGAGTAAAGTTTCCACTTTGGCCATAATCGATGATCTGGGTGCAAATTATGCCCAAATTTAAGCCAATGTCGCGAAGTGTTCCTTTTTCTCAAGTTTTGCTCAACTCAGGTGTAAATGTGAGATCTGCCATGAACCAGCACAATTGGACAGCATTTCAGAACATAATTTTTTTAAATTCTTTAAAATATATTCTTTGACATATTTGAGGGTGGAAACTAGGCTCTGTTTTATTAATACAGCTAAAAATTGATTTAGTACAAAAAAATAAGCGTTTCTAATCTTTGTCTACTCCACCACCAGTTTTAAATAACTGAAAATGATTTTTTGTTTAAATATTGAACTATTTACTAATTATATTGTTGTACAGTAGTCAGTTTCTTAGTAACTTAAGAACAAACATATTCAAAAGATTTTAAAACATTTCTATTCTGTCCTTGTGCCCAAAGAAGCAGCTTCCTCGAAGGCCTGCAAATGGGAGCAATTATTGGAAACTTGCAAAGTGATTAATTTGATTTGGGGGTGCGGCCAGCTTTGTGGGCAGGGCCTACTTCGAATGTAAAAGATTACAAAAACTCGATTTGCGCTGGATGCAATTTGTGCTTGAAATTCTTCAATCTTTTGCACTGGTTTGGACCATTTCAGCCAAATTACATTGACCAAAAAACCTGTCCTAGCTATAAGTGCTAACATCCTTTCTCCACAGCTTCACAGCGCTGGTCATGAACGATGATTTCCAAGCCCTTCTCCTTCTCTGCATCCTATAAATAGCAACTCCACATGTTTGAAATTACCATAATGCAAATGCATCATGCTGCATTTATCCACATTGAAGAAATATCTACTGCACATAGACCTATTCCCCAATGTAACTACATCTGCCTGCACACTATTTAATCCAAGGTCCTAACTCCTGCTCACACTGTAATAACATCAACAAAGTTAAAGTCTGTACATGCAATGCCTTAAGCCAACCATTGATAAAGGTGGTGAAGAGCAACGATCCTAACATAGATCTTTGTGGGACTCTGTTTGAGACTGGACCCCACTCAGAGCTGCTACTACTAATAACCACCCTCTACCTCTATGAATGCATCCAATTCATAATCTATCTTCACATCTGACCACGAATCCCACAGGGTGCAACGTTACTTAACTATTGTGTGTGCAGCATTTTATTGAAGGCTTTTTGGATACCAAGATATATAATATTAAGCAAGCTACTATTACTGACCAACTTTAGGACCTGTTCAAGAAATTCCACCAGGTTGTTGAGACAGGACATCCATTTGCAAATCCCATCTTGGGAACTCCAATTAACTTCTCTAATAATTCTTTCTAGTAACTTGCCGATAGCCAACGTCAATCTAACTGGCCTATAATTCCCAGGGTCTGTTTACCTCTTTCAACAGAGGCACAATATGAACCTCCCTTCAGACCATGGAAACAATTCCAGACCTCAATGAACTGCCAAATATGTTGTATGACATTAGCTCATCCTAAGCAAAAAAAGGGTTGGAATCACATATTTGGAGAGCTGGTTATGCACGGGTTTTAAAATAAAGATAAAGGCCCCGGAAACCCTATGAATGCGATCCCAGCCATTAAACCAGGTTCATATACACTTGTATTCTGCTGTACTAACCCCATTAGAATTTACAAGGTCAGTGGGAGAAGATCTAATTTGCATGAGGCCAAATAGGTCCACTTATTCCATCAACCATAAAATTTGGCACCTTCCCATCAAGCAATGGGGAAGAGTGAGGTTCCTCAGCCATTTCTCTTTTTAAAAAAAATGATGTCCCCTTCTTTGGGAGTCCAGATGGTTTTCTTGGTCTGGACTCACCTAATGCAGCCCACTTTCACCAGTCTGAAGGCCAGGATGTCTTATCTCATACTAAAAAGGTTCTTAAGGGATGATCACAGGAAAAGGGAAGGGGCCATTCAGAACAGCTAATATAGCTTCTGAAAATGAAGGTTGTGTCTTCCCAACTTGCTTGAAGTAATAATTAGGTTGGTGGATGAGGGCAAACTGGTAGACCTTGTCGACTTAGATTTTCAGAAAGTCTGTGATAAGGTACCTCACTCTAAGTATTCCATAAAATAGGATCTTGTGGCATCAGTGAGAATGCAATACATTGGTTAGGAATTGGTTTCAATCTGGCAGGCAGAAAATCATAGTCAATGGCTGTGGCTCAATCTGAATGCACATTACTAGTGGTGTCTCACAGGAATCAGTGTTAAGACCACTATTTGTCACTATTAACAATCTGGACATTGCTTTTGCGAGTATGCTCAGCCAGTATGCAAGTGTTAATACTGTAAAGGAATACAATCTTCTGCAGAATGATTCAGATTCACTGGGCAAATGGTCATGGGGCATAATTTAGTCGAGACAAATGCAATGTGATGCATGTAGGCAGGACCAAATCAGAATGTACTGACCATTTACAGAGAACAATACTGAAATAGGTTGAGAAAGAAAAGAATCTAGGTGTTATTGTAAACAGATCACTCAAGACTTATGATCAATGGTGAAAAACTATAGCCAGTGTATTTGGTTGTATTCATAAAACCATTCAATATAAGCCAAAGAACACCATTCTGTCCTTGTACAGGTCCTTGGTTAGACCACATCTCTAGTACTGCATCCAGTTGTGGTTCTCTCAAATGTTGAATGATGCAGTTGCCTGGGAAAAGGTTCAGGGAGAGCCACAGGAATTATTCCCAGCTCAAGCCTCAGTTACTCAGATAGGCTTATTGAAAACAACAAATAGGTTATTTCAGTGGGACATATTTGGGAGGACATGGGGTCATGTATTTAAGCTAGACAAGAGTAGTAATAAGTTGCTGGCTCGTGTGGCTTATGCTGCACATCTTCTGCACATCTTCAAAACGCAGTTGGATCAGTTCTTAGAAAAGGTAAGCAATTTACCAGTTAGCACGAACACGGTCAATGAGAACTCCTGGGCTGATTTTCATCATTTGGTTTGGAATTTTCCAGAGATATTTTTTCCCATTTCAGCCTTGGTTTTTTTTCAGTTTTTTTTTTCTCCCAGGATATCACAGGCTGTTGTGGGGGTGAGGCAAGGGAGGTAGTATGTATCTAGTCATGGATTCTTCAGGCATCATGATTGTGGGGCAGGCTTGATGGGCCAGTTGGTCTTCTCCTGATCATCATTTTCATATGCTCGCATATACATTCAGTGTACCTGTCCCGAATACTATACTGGGATTCAGTGTAATACTTTGTTCAGGTTGCGATGGGGTCACAGGGCCAAAAATCTGAAGATTTCCCAAACTCCTCGCACCCCATTAGCAAACTGGGGCAAGAAGAAGACAAAATTCAGTCCCTTTGTGAATGTACCAATACAGCAATGACAACGTCTATTTACATAGCAGATTCAATATACATGATGTTCTTAGGGTACTTAAGAAAGAAATAACAAGAGGTTAGGAATAATGACAAAAACTAGCTTTAAAAAGGTGGGCTTGAGGATGCTTTTCAAGGAGGATAGACGCATAGTGAGGCAGAAGGGTTTAAAAAGGGAATTTCAGAGTTTGGGGCTGAAAGTTTTGCCACCAATGTTCTGGCAGAGAAAGAGTGGAGAATGCACAGATGAAGGGCTGAAGGGCACGGGAGAGTTGTACAGGTCGAGAAGGTTACAGAGGGAGGTATATGCAAAGCCATGTAGTAATTTGAAGATTTAAACATGAAGCACTGAAAAGTGGGGAGCTGCTGCACTCAGTGAGGATGGGGGAGGTGACTGGTGAGTAAAGGAAGGGGATAGTGAGGAAATGAGGCTTAGTCTAGGACAGGATACCGCCAGATGAGTTTACGAACATAAGAACATACGAATTAGGAGCAGGAGTAGGCCACTCGGTCCTTCGAGCCTGCTCCACCATTCAATAAGTTCATGGCTGAACTGATTACTCCCCATTTCCACCTAGCCCCGATAACCTTCCATACGCTTGCTTATCAAGAATCTAATAACCTCTGCCTTAAATATATTCAAAACTCTGCTTCCACTACCTTTTGAGGAAGAGAATTCCAAAGGCTCATGACCCTCTGAGAGAAAAAATTTCTCCTCATCTCTGTCTTAAATGGGCAACCCCTTATTTTTAAATAGTGACACTTAGTTCTAGAATCTCCCACAAGGGGAAACATCCTTTCCACATCCACCCTGTCAAGACCCCTCAGGATCTTATATGTTTCAATCAAATCGCCTCTTACTCTTCTAAATTCCAGCAGATACAAGTGTAGCCTCTCCAATCTTTCTTCGTAAGACAGCTGCTCATTACAGGTATTAGTCTAGTAAACCTTCTTTGTACTGCCTCCAATGCACTAACATCCTTCCTTAAATAAAGAGACCAATACTGAATAGAATACTGGAGATGTGGTCCCACCAATGCCCTGTATAGCTGATGCATAACCTCCCTACTTATTTATTCAATTCCCCTCACAACAAACAATAACATTCTATTAGCTTTCCTAATTACGTGCTGTACCTGCATGCTAACCTTTTGCGATTCATGCACTAGGACACCCATGTCCCTCTGCATCTTAGAGTTCTGCAATCTCTTACCATTTAGATAATATGCTTCTTTTTTATTTTTCCTGTCAAAGTGGACAATTTCACACTTCCCTACATTATACTCCATTTGCCTGGTCTTTGCCCACTCACTTAACCTATCTATATCCATTTGTAGCCCCCTTATGTCCTCTTCACAAGTTATTTTCCTACTGTCAGGTAAGCCCCCGCCTGCCAAGAATGAGGAAAATTAATTTCACCACATGCACATTGATTTTAAACTGCTGAAAGTGAAGAAAGAAGTTGCTTTAAACAATAATTGGAGACTTTGGCCGGAGAGAGATATTAGCGTATCAACAGACAAGTACTTCAAAGGGCAAAGGAGCTATTCCCTCCTCCAATTTAATCCACAATGGACTTTTGATTACCAGATGTTGAAGCATTCCAATTTAGATGGCTGAATACACAAACAGATGTGATCGGGCCAGTTTGGTCACATGACTGACAGACTGTTGGAGTTTTTTTTTTAATTTGAGATTCCAACAGGGAATTTGAAATCAGAAAGCTGTTTTCTCCTGGACTGAGAATACCTCTCTCCTGTCTGCTCTCATCTCGCTCTCACCAGCTTCAGAAATCATTGAAGACACATGAACCCCAAGAGAGAAAAGTCTCCTACAGCGAAGAAGGTTTAAGAAGAATACTGGGCCCCAGTGAAAAGTAAGAGCTGTCAATAATCAAGGACTCTATGGCAAGCTGGAAACACAAAAACAATAACAAGAAACCCCCTACAGAGACTGCTTCAAACCTCTCCACTTCATTTTTCATCTGTTCTTTTCTTTCGCTATTTTCATGTGAGTATCGCGTGTGCCTGCGAGCATGGGCGCTTCATATATTCGTAGGCATTAACCGTATTAGAGTTTAAGTTTAAGGTTTAATAAATTTCACTTTTCTTCTCTAAACCTAAAGAAAACCTGGTGTGCTCATTTCTTTGCCTTATAATTGGAAAGATGTGAACAAGGATTCACCAAAGGGGGAGCTCAAAACACAAAAATTAAACCCTGTTACACTAAGACCAGGTGAAGACAGCAGAAGATCCCTAGACACCTTTCTCACCTGGTCATAACACTTACCTATCTTTGTGTCATCAACAAATTTAGCAACCATACCTTCGGTCCCTTCTTCTAAGTCATTTATATAAATTGTAAAAAACATTGAGGCCCCAGCACAGATCCCTGTGGCACACCACTTGTTCCATCTTGCCAACCAGAAAATGACCCATTTATGCCTACTCTCTGTTTCCTGTTAGCTAGCCAATCTTCTATCCATGCCAATATGTAACCCCCTATACCATGAGCTTTTATTTTCTGCAATAACCTTTGATGTGGCACCTTATCAAGTGTCTTTTGGAAATCTAAGTACAATTCAACCACCGGTTCCCCTTTATCCACTGCACATGTAACTTCCTCAAAGAACCCCGATAAATTGGTTAAACATGATTTCCCTTTCACAAAACCATGTTGACTCTGCCTGATTACCTTAAATTTTTCTAAGTGCCCTGTTATAACATCTTTAATAATAGCTTCTAACATTTTCCCTATGACAGATGTTAAGCTAACTGGCTTGTAGTTTCCTGTTTTCTGTCTCCCTTTTTGAATAAAGGAGTTACATTCGCTATTTTCCAATCTAACAGAACCTTCCTGAATCTAGGGAATTTTGGAAAATTAAAACTAACGCATCAACTAGCCACTTCTTTTAAGACCTTAGGATGAATGTTATGAGCCCGCAGCTCCAACAATTTGTTCAGTACCACTTCCCTGGTGATTGTAGTTTTCTTGAGTTCCTCCTTCCCTTCCATTTCCTGACTTACAGCTAATACTGGGGTGTTACTTGTATCCTCATTAGTGAAGACCAATGCAAAATATTTGTTCAGTTCATCTGCCATCTCCTTATTATCCATTATTAATTCACCAGACTCACTTTCTATGGGACCAACAGACACTTTGTTAACACTTTTCTTTTTTGAATATCTATAGAAACTCTTACTGTTTTTATATTTCTAGCTAGCTTTCTCTCATACTCTAATGTTACCTTCCTTATCAATCTTTTAATCATTCTTTGCTTTTTTTTAATATTCTGCCAATTTTCTGACCTGTCTCCCATCTTTGTGCAAATATCGGCTTTTTCTTTAAGTTTGATACTTTCTTTAATTGTTTTAGTTAACCACCCTTGGAATTTTTCTTTCTTGTTGAAATGTATCTATTCTATGTATTCTGAAATATCCCTTGAAATGTCTGCCACTGCATCTCTATTGACCTATCCCATAACCTACTTTGCCAGTTCACTTTAGCTAGCTCTGCTTTCATGCCCTCATAATTGCCCTTATTTAAGTTTAAAATACTAGGCTTGTACCCACTCTTCTCTCCCTCAAACTGAATGTAAAATTCAATCATATTATGATCGCTGCTACCTAGGGGCACCTTAACTATGAGGTCATTAATTAATCCTATCTCGTTGCACAATACCAGGTCTAGTATAGACTGCTCTCTGGTTGGCCCCAGAATGTACTGTTCCAAGAAATTATCCCGAAGACATTCTATGTACCTGTCATCTAGGCTACCTCTGCTCATCTGATTTTTTCAGTCTATATGTAGGTTAAAATCTCCCAAAATTATCGCTGTACCTTTCTGACAAGTTCCCATTATTTCTTCCTTTATACCCCATCCTACAGTGTGGCTAATGTTAGGTGGCCTGTACACTACTCCCACAAGTGATTTCCTGCCATTATGATTTCTCATCTCTACCCAAACTGCTTCTACATACTGGTCTCCTGAACTTAGGTCATCCCTCTTTATTGTGCTAATAGTTAACAGAGCTACCCCTCCACGTTTTCCTAGCTTCCTGTCCTTCCTAAATGCCATGTAACCTTCAATATTCAGGTCCAAATCTATGTTGTCCTGCAGCCATGTCTCTGTAATGGCTATAAGATCGTACTTATTTATTCCTATTTGCACTCTCAGTTCATCTGTTTTGTTTTGAATGCTACGTGCATTCAAATACAGAGCTTTTAGTTTTGTCCTTTTATTATTTTTGTAACCTCTAGCCATATCTGTTGATTTACTCTTAGATTTCCATGCTCTGTCCCTTCCTGTCACAGTCTGTTTATCATTTCCCATATTAATACCTTTCTCTCTTGCCTTGTCTCTACTCCTTCCCAAATTTGATCCCTTGCCCCCACTATTCAGTTTAAAAACCTCTCTACTTCTCTAGTTATGCAGCTCGTTAGAATACTAGCCGAGCATTGTTCAGGTGTAGACCGTCCCAAGGGTACAGCCACCACTTTCCCCAGGACTGGGGCCAGTGCCCCACGAACCGGAACTCATTTCTACCATACCAGTCTTTGAGCCACCCATTAATTTCTCTAATCTTATTTTCCCTATGCTAATTTGTACATGACTCAGATAATAATCCGGAGATTATTACCTTTGAGGTTCAGCTTCTTAATTTGGTGCCTAGTTCCTCATACTGACTATGCAGAACTTCTTTCCTTGTCCTGCCTATGTCGTTGGTAACTACATGGACCACGACAATTGGGTCCTCCCCCACCGCCTGTAAGGGCTGAATTTTAACGGCCCCTCGATGCCGTGGATTGCAACGCTGGGGCAGGTAAAATTCTGCAGAGAGAGGCCTGCCTTGACCCGTAATGTCGAGAAGGGCCTGCCACAAATTACCAGCAGTGAGGGGAGCTCGGTGCGGACCACCCGCCGCACAGCGGCAGCACCACAATTAGCATATAGCAAACGGTACTTTGATTATGCAGCCCACTGCCTTTCCATCGACACTTCCTAACTTTTTGGTGAACGGACGGCTGTCACGTGCCATTCACGATTGGAAAAGCCGGTGGGTCGACAGAGGCTGAAGGCTTAGCGGCAGAAGATAAGTTTATTTTCAGGAGTCTCACTCTGCATTCCTAAGTGGAGGAGGGAAGGGACCATTACAGGGGTCTCGCTCTGCATACCGGAAGGGAGCAGGGACGGGGGGATACACAGGGGTCTCACTCTGCATTCTTAAAGGGAGGGGGTCTGGGATTACTGGAAGGAAAGCTCTGTGGCATGAAGGGAGGTACTGTGTACCATCCCTCCGTTAACAGTGCACGCTCTGTATTTGCTCGTGTTTGTGAGGAAGCAAAGGCACACTCGGCAACCTGTGTGTGGGGAGGGTGCCAGAAAGAGCAGGAGCATTAAGGTTATATGGATGGTGGGGACAATCAATTCAGCTGGTAGGATCTTGATGTGTCATGCTGTGCCACTCTGAGTGTTGGCAAATATGGGCAAGGCAATGGCGTGCCAGGTAGTTGATCCAGGAAAGCAGCTGATGTAACCGTCAACACCAATCCCTGCCGTGTTAGGATCCTTCGAATACATAAAGGGTTCAACTTTATTTATCACATGGAAATAGGTATGGCTCATCCTACATTGTGTGATCCTTTGCTCGTGAGGATCCGTATGCACCAGAGGCAATATCAACAGGCAAATGCGATCCAGGTAGAGGCCCCCGGTTGTAAGCAGCAGCCCCCAAGGAGAGCTCGCCATTACACTTGCCATGCATCTACAGGCCCCATAGGACATGTCATTGGATGTCAGAGCACCAGTGTCAGAGGCGATTGTACATGTAGAGAGGGTGGTGACATGTCTCTGTGCCCTGCTCAAGGATGACCTGCAGCCCATGTGCTCCGGTGGACATCCCATGCCTTTGTTCCTCATAGTGCCAATGGTTCTCAAGCTTTTTAAGGGCTCACCAGAGACCTTTGTAGGGTCAAACAGTCAGCAGTGCACCGCTGCATCTGGGAGGTCACCAATGCCCTGCACTGGAGGGCCAGTAAGTAAGCCTGCTTCAGGACGGACTCTCATAGCCAGGCTCAGAGGGCCATTGGTTCTGGCACCATTGCCGGAGAATCATAGGTTGTAACGTTTATAGACTGCACTCATGTGGCCATCAGGCCTCCCGCCAAGCTACCACCTGCAGATGTCACCATTAAAGGAAGTCTCTCAATCGAGGTGAAGCTGGTATGTGATCACTGCAGATGCTTGCTGCGAATGTGTGACCGCTTCTCAAGCAGCTGCCATGACGCCTGGGTCTTGTGCCAGTTCCGGCTGCCACCGCTGTTCACTGAACTGTCTCCGATGGAGGGGTTGCTTCTTGGAGATAAGGGCTATCCTTTGCAGACATGGCTCCCGACACCAGTGAGAGACTCCACCACTGCTATAGAGGAGAGATAAAATGCCAGCCAGTGAGCTATAAGAGCCACCATTGAGCAGGTAATCGGCATGCTGAAAGAGCGCCTCCAATGCCTGTATGGATAGGGTGATGTCCTGTACTGCGGGCCAAAAAGGCCAGTTCCTTTCTTTGCTGCTCTACACAATTACACACCCAATAGGGGCCAGGCCTGGCATGATGAGGAGAGACACCAATAGGGTTCCTCCTCGCACTATGAGGACACTGAGGACCTACAACATGAAAGACACATGGGAGGGCAGATGGCACCCAGGCTCTACACGCAGGGCTAGCAGTGAGCTAGGGATGTACGGCTGTGGCTTATCAGACAAAGGCTGTCTGCTCTGCAAGCCACCCATCACCCTCGCTCACCTGCTGTGCACCAGTCCACATCTGCAGCATCCCTGTGTAAATCATGTCAGGCAGCAGCTGACTGAGCCAATGTCCATGTCACTGCATCCGTGGAGATTCTCATGAGTAATGGTGGCATGGCAATGATGTTATTGCCTACATTGGCTCTCCTGAAGGGCCAATGGTGCAAAGGGATGTGACATTGGCGCTACATGCTGGCACACATCATTTGCACAGAGAAAAGGACACACATGTTAGCGAGGAACATTTAGTGAAAGACGTATTTACATTGCTGTAACACCCGTGCATTCCCATTTGTGTCAGTGTGTTCTCTGTAAACCTCTCTTATACCTGTTATGGTCTATTTAAGTCTCACGTCCTGGAGTGTGCAAATTTAAGATTATTCACCCAGGTGCGGCATGCTATGAGAAGGAATGTTACACTTGAGTGGAAGAAGAGGATCACAACTTCATAGGACACTGGGACACAGCAGGGTAAGTATGTGGCAGCAAAGCGGAAAGTGCTGGGGTCACTCAGCAGGTCAGGCAGCATCTGTGGAGAGAGAAGTAGAATTAACTTTCATGTCTGTGAACTTGGACAAGTTAACTCTGTTTCTCTCTCCACAGCTGCTGCCTGACCTGCTGGATTTCTGCAGCACTTTCTGCTTTGCTGCCAGATTGACAGCAGCCCCACTATTCAGTAGTAAGGTAAGTATTCTTTGACAGCTGCCTGGAAAAATTGGGCCCCAGCACCAGCTGCACAACTGTCAAAACTCTCTCACTGTGCTGAATGTCCCGCCTTTCCCCACATAATATGGGGAGGACGACTCAGCGCCGTGATTCTAATGAGCCCCCACGCGTAATATCGCAGGGGCTCTGCGGCGGCCGCTAAATGCAGGCACCCCGCTGAGTTGAAAGGGCGTCACTGCTTTATGCAGCGCCTGAATAAAATTCAACCCTAATTTCCTCTCCAGCCCTGAGCAGATATCCCAAACCCTGGCACCAGGCAGGTAACACAGCTGTATGGACTCTCGCTCTTTGCTGCAGAGAACAGTGTCAATCCCCCTAACTATACTGTCCCCATACTACCACTACATTCCTTCTTTGTCCCTGCACTTGAATGGCTTCCTGTACCATGGTGCCATGGTCAGGTTGCTCATTCACCCTGCAACCCCCATTTTCATCCAAAGAAGGTGAAAGAACCTCAAACCTGTTGGACAATTGCAAAGGCTGAGGCTCCTGCACTCCTGCCCTCTGGGTCCCATTACCTGCCTCAGCTGCAGCCACACTCTCCTGTTCCTGACCACTGACCAAATCAGAAGACCCTATCCTAAGGGATGTGACTGCAGCTCAGACTCCAGTTCAATGACTCTGAGCCGAAGGTCTCCGAGCCACAAACATTTACTGCAGACGTGTTTGCCCTGGATCACACTGGCATCTAGGAGCTTCCACATGCTGCAGCTGATACATCACCTGTCCTGACATCCTTAATGTGTTTTAATTAACTACTTAATTATTTTATTCAATTATTTATTTTATTTTCCTTTTTTTATATATTTTATTAAGCTTACCACTAGTTCCTTTATTATTTTAAACGTTAGGAATAGAATGGCCCTTAATCACTTACCAGATACTCACCAAATAGGTAGCTTCTTCCCAAACCAATTACCAATTGCTTGCCTGTGATGTTTGATGTTATGTTTGGTTTAAATTAAATGAAATTAAAAGTTTTGGACAAGTGGAGGGGAGATGATGCAGGACCAGCAAGGAGAGTCTTTTGAGTCCTGTTTTCATGCTTACACTCCTGTGGCTTCTGCCAATTGAAATACATCAGTTATCTCCACAGTAATGCTGCATTTGTAAATATTTCTTAATATTCATTTAGAATATTGTATTTATATAATAGTATGCAAACTAGCCAACAAATTTACAATGCATCAGCTGCTCAAGTTCTGCAGGGGCACTTAATACAATGACCATCTGTTTCAGGACAGAGAACGCTACCTTCTGAGATGAGCTGACACTACTCTAGTTGACTAAGAGGACGAATGTTCTATTGTGTGTGCTACTGAAACGTACAGTTCAGGAACAACCTAACCTGATGATCTGAACCTTTGTTGAGTATGTTGTTCTCAACCAGAATGACTGCTGCTCATTACAACTGCCCTTAATACTCCTGGGCTAGGAAGGGGAAAAATCGGTCAGTGTTCATTGTTCTGATCTAGAGCCCGGACATTCAGGAGTGAAATCAGGAAACATTTTTTCACACAAAGGTAGAAGAAATCTAGAATTCTCTCCCCAATGGCTGTGGATGCTGGGACACTTAAAATGCTCAAGACTGAGATTGAGATATTTTATTAAGTGAGGGTAGCAATGGATATGGGAAAAAAATGAGGGGAAATGGAGTTGTGGTACAGATGCTCTAATTGAATGGTGTAACAGTTCAAGGAGCTGAATGGCCTGTGCCAGTTCCGATGATCACTATGCAGCGATACTTGCTAGATTTCAGGATCAGGCTCAGTTGTGCTGTCCTCTACAATTGATTAGCCTGCTGACACTTGCTGCCTAGATTCAGAGATGAGGAATGATCACTTCTCTACTCACAGTGGGGGAACTATAGCCCGACCTCAGGACAGGAGGGTGAAACAAAAACTGGGTGAAAAGTAACTACCTGGCCTTCCAAATTCTCAAGTGAAGTTAAGCAATGACAACTTCATGAACACCAACTGTGCCTGCAGCATTATTGACATGGTGCAAGATTTTCTTCCAGGGTTCATCAATGAATTTGTGACTCATTCTATTTGATGACTATTCATGGGCATTTAGTATATAAAATGAGAATAGGCATCAAGGAGACTAAGTTGTTGCAGCTAAATGCTGCAAATGATATCTGCCTTGCGCCAAGGTCAATTGTGAGACTCTGGAACCTGGATGATGTGTATCAAATGTTGACTTTTTCAAGTACATTTCAGTCTCTCTGTGGAATGTCCTGCCTGTAATTATATTGGGTTATTTTACTGCAGCACCATCCCTATACATTGAAATTTTTTTTCATTTGTTCATGGGATGTGGGCGTCATTGGCCACAGCAGTATTATTGCCTATCCCTAATTGCCCTTGAGAAGGTGCAAGTAAGCTGCCTTCTTGAACCGCTGTAGTCTGTGTGGGGTTGGTACACCCACAGTGCAGTTAGGAAGGGAGTTCGAGGATTTTGACTCAGTGACAGTGAAGGAACGGCGATATAGTTCCAAGTTATGATGGTGTGTGACTTGGAGGGGAACTTGCAGGTGGTGCTGTTTCCATTCATCTGCTCCCTTATCCTTCTCAGTGGTAATGGTGATGGGTTTGGAAGGTGCTGTCTAAGGAGCCTTGGTGTATGCTGCAATGCATCTTGTAGATGGTACACACTGCTGCCACTGTGTGTCGGTTGTGCAGGGAGTGAATGTTTGTGGAGGGGGTGCCAATCAAGCCGGCTGCTTTGTCCTGGATGGTGCTGAGCTTCTTGAGTGTTGTTGGAGCTGCACCCTTCCAGGCAAGTGGAAAGTATTCCATCACACTCCTGGCTTGTGCCTTGTAGATGGTGGACAGGCTTTGGGGAGTCAGGAGGTGAGTTACTCACCGCAGGATTCCTAGCCTCTGGTCTGCTCTTATAGCCACAGTATTTATATGGCTACTCTAGTTCAGTTTCTGGTCAATGGTAATGCGCAGGATGTTGATAATGGGGGATTCAATGATTGTAATGCCATTGAATTTCGTGGGGAGATGGTTAGATTTGCTCTTGTTGGAGATGGTCATTGCCTGGGACTTGTGTGACATGATTGTTACTTGCCACTTATCAGCCCAAGCCTGGATGTTGTCCAGGTCTTGCTGCATTTCTGCACGGACTGCTCCAGTATCTGAGGAGTTGTGAATGGTGCTGAATATTGTACAATCATCAGTGAATATCCCCACTTCTGATCTTATGATTGAAAGAAGATCATTGATGAAGCAGCTGAAGATTGTTGGGCCCAGGACACTACCCTGAGGAATGCCTGCAGTGATGCCCTGGAGCTCAGATGATTGACCTCCAACAACCACAGCCATCTTCCTTTGCACTAGGTATGACTCCAACCAGCGGAGAGTTTTCCCCCTGATTTCCATTGACTCCTGTTTTGCTAGGGCTCCTTGATACCATACTCAGTCAAATGCTGCCTTGATATCAAGGGTAGTCACTCTCACCTCATCTCTTGAGTTCAGCTGTTTTGTTCCTGTTTGAATGAAGGCTGTGATGAGGTCAGGAGCTGAGTGGCCCTGGCGGAACCCAAACTGAGCATCACTGAGCAGGTTATTGCTAAGCAAGTACTGCCCTATAGCACTGTTGACGACACCTTCCATCACTTTACTGATGATTGAGAGTAGACTGATGGGGCTGTAATTGGCTAGGTTGGATTTGTCCTGATTTTTGCGTACAGGACATACCTGGGCAATTTTCCACATTGCCAGGTAGATGCCAGTGTTGTAGCTGTACTGGAACAGCTTGGCTAGGGGTGCGGCAAGTTCTGGAGCACAGGCCTTCAGTACTATTGCCGGAGTGTTGTCAGGGCCCATAGCCTTTGCAGTATCCAGTGCTTTCGGTCATTTCTTGATATCACGTGGAGTGAATCGAATTGGCTGAAGACTGGTATCTGTGATGCTGGGGACTTCAGGAGGAGGCCAAGATGGATCATCCACTTCTGGCTGAAAATTGTTGCAAATGCTTCAGCCTTATCTTTTGCACTGATGTGCTGAGCTCCCACATCATTGAGGATGTGGATATTTGTGGAGCCAGCTCCTCCAGTTAGTTGTTTAATTGTCCACCATTATTCATGTGGCGGGACTGCAAAGCTTAGATCTGATCTTTTGATTGTGGGATCACTTAGCTCTGTCTATCGCATGCTGCTATCCGCTGTTTGGCATGCAAGTAGTCCTGAGTTGTAGCTTCACCAGGTTGACACCTCATTTTTAGGTATGCCTGGTACTGCTCCTGGCATGCCCTCCTGCACTTTTCATTGAACCAGGGTTGATCCACCGGCCTGATGGTGATAGTAGATTGGGGGATCTGCTGGGCCATTAGGTTGCAGATTGTGGTTGAGTACAATTCTGCTGCTGCTGATGGCCCACAGTGCCTCATGGATGCAGTTTTGAATTGCTAGATCTGTTTGAAATCTATCCCATTTAGCACGGTGGTAGTGCCACACAACACAATGCAGTGTAACCTCAATGTGAAGAAGGGACTTTGTCTCCGCAAGGACTGTGTGGTGGTCACTGCTACCAATACTATCGTGGACAGATGCATCTGTGGCAGGCAGATTGATGAGGACGAGGACATTGAAGTCCCCCACCCAGAATACATTCTGCGCCCTTGTCACCCTCAGTGCTTCCACCAAGTGGTGTTCAACATGGAGGCGTGCTGATTCATCAGCTGAGGGGGGAAGGTAGGTTGTAATCAGCAGAAGGTTTGCCCATGTTTGGCCTGATGCCATGAGATTTCATGGGGTCTGGAGTTGATGTTGAGGACTCCCAGGGCAACTCCCTCCTGACTGTACACTACTGTGCCACCACCTCTGCTGGATCTGTCCTGACAGTGGGACAGGACATACCCGGGGATGGTAAAGGCCGTGTCTGGGACATTGTGAGCTATGATTCGGTGAGTATGACTATGTCAGGCTGTTGCTTGACTAGTCTGTGGGACAGCTCTCTCAACTTTGGCAGAAACCCCCAGAAGTTAGTAAGGAGGACCTTGCAGGGTTGACAGGGCTGGGTTTGCCATTGTCGTTTCTGGTGCCTAGGTCGATGCCGGGCGGTCCATCCGTTTTCATTCCATATTGACTTCATAGTGGTTAGATACAACTGAGTGGCTTGGTAGGCCATTTAAGAGTCAACCACATTGCTGTGGGTCTGGAGTCACATGCTGGCCAGACCAGATAAGGGCAGCAGCAGATTTCCTTCCCTAAAGGAAGGACACACGACAATAGTTTCATGGCCATCATTAGACTAGCTTTTTAGTTCCAGATTTTTTTTTTATTAATTGAATTTAAATTCTACCTTTTGCCATGGTGGGATTCGAACTCATGTCCTCAGAACAATACCCTGGGTCTCTTGGTTACTAGTCTAGTAACAATACCACAATGCCACCACCTCTCCCTGATGAGATTTGAGATTTAGCAGTTTTTCAGCATGGATAATTCATAGCAAATGTCATGAAAGCATGCTATGCTGGATGATGAAACATGAATTACATTTTTTAAAAGGAACAGATAAAAGGTGATTGCTAGCAGCTAAAATTGCCACCACAATTTTTATCAAAATATCCTGCATTCCAATGCATTGAGGTGGAGACATAGTGTCTGCCAGTCTCCAGCCAGAAAAATGATCTCGGAATTTTGAGTGTCCTTTCCCCATTAACAAAATATTCAAGGTAATCACTTGGGACATTAAACTGTTGGAGACGAACCACTCAAAGGCAGTCATTTGAACAATGGGACCCTGGTTGAGAGAAGGGAATTCATCGACATGAACTGCTTAAGTTGTAAGAAGAGAAACACACTGGGAGATGGTCATATGACAGGCCCCACTATCTGTGTGTTGAAGCTGGCTTGTCTCTCCAAGAGGGATCCCTCTCTCCCTCTCTCTCTCTCTCCAGTCCAAATTGCAAGTTTAGAACCCTGCCTGCTGGCCATAACAACTTAGGACTATCACTGCTGCAGACAGAGACCCCCATGAAGGAAATCATCAGCCTTGCTGTTCTCCAGGAAAACCCAATATCTGCTGTCCACATCTAAAAGCCAGAAGCCTCAAGACCACTGAGTTCATCTGGAAGACAACTGAGTCACCAAACTCCACAGACTGTATACCCCTTTTTATTGCTCCAGACTCTAATCCAACCAATCTATCCTTCCCCACTCTGTAACCTATTTGTGTGTGTGTGTGTTAACCTCGAGTGTGTGTGTGTGTGTGTGTGTGTGTGTGTGTGCGTGTTGGAAAGTTGGATCATAGTTTATTATTTTAGTTAGATCAGTTTAAGTACAACACAGCTAACCACTTTCTTTGTTAAACTCAAGAAAACCTGTCCATTTGGTTCTTTTATGATCATAGCACATAAATAGTTAAACACCAACTGAATTGGCAAGCATATTCACTTTAAAAAAAGTAATAAAACCTGTTGCGCTCAAACAAGCAGAGGGACAAGAGGGGAGCCCTTCGACCCCTCCTCACCTGGTTGTAACAGTAGAACTGAACAGATTTTCCAAAGCAAGAGCAGTCTTTAACTCATTAACAAATGGAACAGAAGGGACTGGTCAGCAGAATATTAAATATGAAGGTCACCAGAGCTAACATCATTCCTACCAGAAAGCCGGAAACTTTCACCAATGGAGAAGTGCATTGATTTCTTTGGAAAAGATACCCTGAGGTGGTCTTGTCCTATTGCATGCTTACCACCTGTTATACTAATTTATCTCCCAGAGACCAACATCCAGGGCCCTTCGGTTCTTCCCCTATCACTCAGAAACTATCATGCATTGTGAGCAATGCAATTTACTGTATCATGTATGCAAATTACCCTGTCATCTAGGCTGTATGACCTGGCAGACTCATTCCATTCTTTATTTTCCATAGTCACAATTTTGATTTCTGTTATAGCACTTACTGAATGAAATTATATCTGTATTGTTTAGTAAATCCTTCCCTCCCTCATCCTATTTACCATTCCTCCACACGCCCCAGCTTTGTTCTGTCTAATGGCAGTTCAGATAATTTGGAATAATACCAGGAAATGCTGGAAACAATGAGTAGATCAGCCAACATCTGTGGAGAGAGAAGCATAGAATTAACTTTCTGATGAAGGGTCATCGACCTGAGGGGAACTTTAACACTTGATCTGCCAACAGCAGTGGTGGTGTGAGGGGTTGCTTAAAGGCCAGTAGCTGGTAGATCATGTGAAACTCAAAAGTCTGGGTTTCCCCATGTGCTGTGGAGTTTTAACACCGCAATGTATGTGACATCATTGGCAGGTTCCCCTTCTGGAAGTCAGCTTCCAGGGAGCACTGGAAAAGAGGCTGCAGGCCCCAACCAGAACCCCATGTTTGATCCCGGGGAGGGTACCTGTGGGGCCAATTCTGGGTGGAGGTTGTCTGATCCCAGGCTGGGGCTCAAAGGTCTGAAGGATTAGGGTCTGGGGGTGGGCGGTCAATCCTGGGGGTGCTGGGAGGTCTGAGGGATTGGGACTGGTGGTGTGTTTAATTTGGGTGAGTGGCTGTACAAATCTTAGATGGGGTTCAGAGCTCTGAGGGTTTGGAGGCCTTGTGGGTACTGGAGGTTGAAGGATTTGTGGCGGGCAGGTGGAACGGAAGGCCTCAATGGGGGATCAGAGGAAAATTGGAAAGGTCTGTGGGGGTGTCCAAGTGTGGGAGATGGCGAGGCAGGTACGCTGGATCCAGTAGGTAAGTGGAAAGTCACTTTAGTCCTGGATCCAACAATCCTTGCCTCCCTGTAGCTGCCAGGTTTCCTGAGGTTCAGAAATCCCAGTTGTCCTGTGTTAAATTTAAAAGGATGCATAAATATGAAACACACAAGACTCATTATAGTATTTAAATTACCAATCCGCCTCCTAGGAACAGGCTGGCAGTCCGCCCCACCCGCTCCCATCTCACCTCATGTAAAAACCGGAAATGGATGGTTTAGAGATGGATTTGTGTCGTGATTCAGACTTTTTTATACTTTAACCATTGACCAACCCAAGCCTGCCCACTTTTGGGGATTAAAATTGCATCACTGTGTCAAGATCCTCTCATGATTTTTTGTGTGGGCTTGAGTATTAGAGATTATGTATCACTTGAAAATGAAACTTCAAGTAACTCAGTGTTTTGGGGAAAACACCTGACCTGGGGGTTGTTGTAAGGTCAGATAGGCATATGCTGCTGTAGTGAACAGAAGTGTTTAATAAAGTTTGTTAAATCTTTGTTAAAGTTAAATCTGTGACTTCAAGTGTGATTCTTCATCCTGAGATGTGACAGATCCCACTCCAGATCCTTGAGCACAAAATCTAAACTGGCATTCCAGTGTTGTACTGAGGGAGGTGCTGTTGAACGAAGGCCCCCGCCTACCCTATCAGGTGGGTGGTAACAATCCAGTGGTACTATTTCGATAAAGAATAGGGGGGTTCTCCATGGTGTCCTGGCATATATTTGTCCTTCAACCAACATCACTAAAACAGATTAATCTGATCAATATCTCATTGTTGTTTGTGGGATCTTGCTGTTTGCAAATTGGCTGCTTTGTTTCCAACATTGCAGCAGTGACTGGACTTCATTGCCTGTAAGGCATTTTGGGACATTCTGAGGTCATGAAAGGAATTATATAAATGTTTTTCTTTCTTTCCTCACCATTCACAACCATCACATCAAAGCAGTGTCCCAGTTCATTTTACATTACCTCTTGTTGACTGAGCATGGAGCAGCACTGCTGCTGAAATCCTGGAGGAGAATTTTGGTCCTTGGCCTGTCCTTCTGGCTGAAGGAAGCATGCACTCTTCTGGGAAAAGGAAAGGGGAATTGTGGAACATCTGGAACAACTATCTAAAACAGTTTTGTTTAATTGTGCATACTTTCAGTTGATTTGACAAACAATTGGTGTGGAAAGCAGTAAATGATTTTATTTAGATGTAGCCAAATAGCAAATGTTTAACTGTAAGTTATAAAAAGTCGATTGCTTGTAATGAAGTGTGCTTGTTCACAGAAAATTCCATTATATTGGGAATTTAAGGAATCATCTTATATGCCATTACAACCTGACAGTCTTATTTAACATTGGAAGCAGAAGTTCTACTTCAATCCCAGTAAATAGATTCAGTATTTCAATCCTTCATTGAAGTGTGTGGTAAGTATATATCTGTGTTTGTGTGTGTTCAATCAAGTACTTCACTAGACAACTGGGATAATTTAATAATATAGTAGGCCAGCATGTCATGAAAAATTGAAGGTTTCCTTATTACTGTCTGAAATGTATATATATAATATATACCTATATGTATATTCATATATTTCAGCTATGAATTTTTAAAACGAGAACCATTTATTTTAAGATATTAATATTCAATTTTTTGTCATTCTGTTCCTGTTCAGATCTAGGATACCCATTGTTGTATCCAGAGCAAGTGTACATGTGGTTTACTTCACATCTCAACATGTAAGACTAACGTCCCCTGAAAGCAGACAGAACATAGGCTAGTCTGCAAACAGTACCTTTGTTTCCACTCTAACATGAAAGAGATGCTAAAAATATTATGAATAAATGCAATATAGAGCACAACTAATGCATAGCCTCGTGAAATGATTTACAAAATGTAAATAATAGTACTCACAGGTATAACAACCTGAAGAAGCTGCATCATTGATCAGCAATCTAAAGGTTACCATTTATAAAATACAATCTGCTTTCACGCATCTGTGGTGACAACTGAATTTATACTACTGACAATAGTTTCCAAGCTGGAAATGGTGCCAAAGCTTGTAATAGTATCAGAATTAGCAATGGCATCATAATTGCCCAAAGTATTGTAGCTGGTAATTATAAAGCCTTTATCATATCCTAGGAGTCCACCCAAATTGCTCTGACAGCAGATTTTGTTGCCTTCAGCTGAGTTTGATACACATATCTGTTCATGCTAAGAATCATTTTCTTTAAGCCTGTAAAAATATTTCTGCTTCAGTGTAATATTGTTGGGATGTGACCAGTTAGCCAATTTGGTTTTGTTTTACCAAGTGCCCTACTTTTAACTCGAAGCACATTCCTTTTGCATCAGGGTGACTTTGAAAGTACTCCTACTATCTTCAGCATCACTATTTTCCCTGCATAGTATGGTCAGCCAATCAGTTTTGCCACCTTTGCAAATTTAGCCCTCTTCATATCTTATTAACCATTAACCTTTCAGCAGCTTTGGCTTAACTGATCAAGTTAAATTGAATAATATTATAATTACTGTATCTGAACGATATATGGAAAGCTGATATTGCATCATGGTCACCACTGAAAACTAGCCCTTGTATGCTAGTTTCCTCATTTACAGGTGTATAATATGTGTAAATTTTCAGCTGTCCTGTCTTAATGCTAGCTGGACAACCATTGGACTATTGAGTACTGTGAAACGGAAATCCCACATCAAATGGACATATCACAATCGCCCTTGCAATTTATGCCCAGAGTGAATTATCACGATGGGGCCATGGCCTGGAGGCTTATAATAGGTGCCAATGATCTATTTTCAGCCAATAACTTAATCTGCCTGAACACAAATAGCTTAAGCTGTACCTTTCTATTATCTTTCTCGAGAACAGTTAGGTCCTCATGAACAAATATAGTCTTGCCTTCTTTTTGTCCAGCGTTGTCCTTTCAGAGTCCTGTTCTTATAACTGTTTTTATAACCACAGGCCTGAGTGGGGTGAAACGGACATTTTCTGATGCAAATGAGGCCTGAAAGTTAAAACCTATCTGGGTTTTCCACCAGATCAACATAGTGGAAAGAGGAACTGAGCTAAAGAAGGACAAAAGTGATCATTTTTTAGACTTTCCTTGTGGGGCCAGGAAGAGCGGGAATATTTCGACCTCCTTTGCCCCAGGTTTCCCACCCACCAGCCCACTTTCTAGGCCCTCCTGAAACCTCGTCCCTGTAATTTACCCACGTGCTGCGGATCATTCCTTTGGTTCCAGGTGGTGGCCTCTTGCCACCCGACATTGTGCTCTCCCACGGCAACCCATTGCCATATCCCACTGTTTTCAGGCAGGGAAGAGAACGGGGTAATGGAGATGAGGCGCAGGAGTTAAAATTGCCCAGCCTCACCCTGGCAAAGTCAGGGGGAAGGTTGCTGCACACCAAGGCTTTGCCCATCTGATTCCTGCCCCGACTTAAAATTAGGCTTAAAATGTCTAAACGTTCTACAGGCTCATAAGACTGTGGTTTTTACATTTCATTTCTGATACTCTGGCATTTACAGAAGAGAATTTTATAGCCTACAGCTTTTGAATCACTGCTGCCTTGCTTGAATTCTGTGTTTACCTCTAATTGTGTTAGTATTCATAAAATCTGTAGTCTGGTTTCTTTCTAAAAATAAGCTACTCAGAGTTAGCATGCCCGACCCAATTTATAGCCCTCCCAATAACTGCCTCACATTCTCAGCCAAACTGTAAGTACTGAGCAAAATCAAGCAGAGGCCATATTTCCTAAAGTGCTAACCTTTGGGCCGAATTTTCATTCGGTTGTGAAGGTGGAACTGGAGACAGACAGGCCGGCAATTTCCAGTTACCAGTCGGCCTGCCAGTTTGCCGGCATGTCCCCGTCTCTGGGCCATTTTGGAACTGGCTGGATCGGGTTGGTGATGGCTACCTGCCCACAAGTAGCAGGTAGCCAAATAGCCACCTGAAGGGCATATTAAGGCCACTCTGCCAACTCTGACTAGAATTTTCCAGTCGGCATGCGGAACCCCCACTGAGAGAGAAAGACGGCCGAGGGCTGAAGGCAACCTCATGGTGACAGACCGGGGGACCAGTGCTCCATCCTGCAAGGAACTCCCTGCGCCCCCACCCCACCACACCCTTCCTTAGCCTTAGGGCCACAGCTGTGG
This sequence comes from Heterodontus francisci, assembly GCF_036365525.1. Taxonomy (NCBI): domain Eukaryota; kingdom Metazoa; phylum Chordata; class Chondrichthyes; order Heterodontiformes; family Heterodontidae; genus Heterodontus; species Heterodontus francisci. The sequence goes on along the minus strand of NC_090385.1, from coordinate 76,576,690 downwards.
CCGCTGACTGTCCAACGGAGGGCTTGCCCCTCGATGATGATGGCCTGGCATTGGACCCTCTTTGTAATTATAAATTTGTAAAAGGTCTTCAGAGGGCACCTTCATCTTGAGGCACCTTCTCTTTCTCCCACTTTGGCAGTTCCCACCTCTGACCACAGGGCTGCTGATCTTTCAGTGCTGGAGAGCCTCCTATTGGCCCTCTAGCCTGGGGAGCCTGCCCAATGTCCTTAATTGGACAGGGCTTCCGGAGACAGCCATTTAATTGGCCACATCCTCAAAAGTTGCTTCTAGGGTCCTGCCACCAGCATCTCCAGGTTCCCGAGCCAGAATTCATCATGGCGTTGGGGTTGGGACCCTGGAATGAAAATCCAGCTACTTGCCACCAGAATGTCCTCCATAGTGACTATGGTATCATAACCAGTCATGATATAACTGGCAATAGTATCATAATTGATTATGGTAAAATAGCCGGTAGTATTATCATAGTCACCTGAATGAGATAACCTATAATGGCAACATATCTGGTATTGGTAACATAACTGGTAATAATATCACATCCAGCAATGGTACCAAAAAGCTACGACAGTTTAGCAGCTGGTAATGGTAAAGTAACTAGTAATAGTCATAAAACTGGCAATGCTAATGTAGTTAGCGATGATATCATAACTGGCAATGGAATAGCTGGTAATGGCATTGTAGTTGATAATCGTATAGCAGGTAATAGGATGATAGCTGGCAATACTATCACAGCTGCTGGGAAACATAGGTGCCGATAGCACCATAACTGGAAATGGGTTGATATTCAAATAATTTACATTAGTGCTCATTGTGAAATGTTTGGAACTAACTTTGAGAGATCTGACAAGAGTATTCAGCATCTCTGGACACAATATAGTAAATTTTAACTTGCCACCCAGGTGTTAAACTGGCAAAGAGGTTCAGCCACCCGTTACAGGAACTGCCCACATTTTGGGCTGAATGTAGTGAGCCCATCGTGGGTCCCAGCGGCGGACCCGGAAATGTGTGCCATTCCTGCTAGTCATGTGGGCAGCCAGCCCACTGTCATCACTCAGCAGGCAGCCACTTTATATAATGGAGGTGCAGGGCCCGCCCAATCATGTGGGAGAGGAAGGATACAAGACGCCACTTATGGCATTGGATGACTCCGGAGCTGGGGGCTCCTCAGGGCATTTCGTGTGTGGACAGTGGCTCCTCAGCCCCCCCGCCAGTGAGCCCAGCTCCAGCAACGATGACGCCTGAAGAGAGTCCTGAACCAGTGCAGGGAACCCTCAGACTGCTGAGGCCTTCTAGGCCTCAGGCAGCCAGAGGACAGCCGTTGAAGTCATCACAGGCCAAGGGGCAGCCTGATCAGCAGCCTGCCTCTAGCCCAGCTGCTCGCACAGGGGCCACACCTCTTAGAAGCACTCAGAAATGTATGAAGAAAACCACATGAAGCCACTTGAGGTTTCATGGGTGTTTGAAATTTGGCATTTGTTTTCTCATGTAAAGTTCATTTGTTTTTGAAATTAACCTTTATTGTGGAAAATGGATTATTCTATAATGCATTAATTGTGAGCTGCTGACTTCACCCCTCCCCCTTAGTGGATGCCAATATAGGCACAGCCCTCATTTGAATAGGTTCTCCCATGGTCTGTAGCACATGGTTCAGCTGGGCACTAGGCACAGAAGATGAACAGAAAGGAGGTGGCACACTGCATACATTGAGATGAGTCTTTATTGTTTTTACTCTGAGAGGCCATCATGGTAAGTATGTCTTAGCCCATCACTCAATTTGCCTGGCCTCTGGTGCGAGGGCTTCAACGTCCAGTGTTGCCTGTTCATCATCCTCCTCCGCGTCCTCCTTGTCGGTGGAGGAGTTTCGATCATATCCTCATCATGCAAGTCCTCTTCCCTCTGCAATACTAGATTGTGCAGAGCACAGCAGGCCACAATGATATGCAACACCCTCACTGGAGCATACTGAAGGGCTTCACCGGCTCAATCTAAGCAACGGAATCTCATTTTCAGCAGCCCAATGGCCTGCTCAAAGTTCACTCAGGTGGAGCCATGGCAAGTGTTGTACCTCTCCTCCACTGCATTGAAAAGGTTCCTCACAGGCATCAGTAACTATGCCTTCAAAGGGTAGCCTTCATCCCCAAGAGTCCATCCCTGAAGGCGTGCAGGGAGCCTGAAAAGCTGTGGCACCTGGCACTGTCGGGGTATGTAGGTGGCGTGGCTGCTTCCCTGGAAGTGAGCACACACCTGCAGGAAATGCTTTTGGTGGTCACAGACCAGTTGAACATTGATGGAATGGAAGCCCTTCCTGTTGATGAAGGCACCTGGCTGGTTTGGGGGAGACTTGATGGTCACCTGTGTGCAATCTATCATAACTTGCACCTAGAGGAATCCAGCGATAGCCCCAAATCTGATTGCCCTCTCTGCCTGACTGTCAGGGCCAGTCTGATAGCACATACGGTTGCCGGCCCTCTTGAACAGGGCATTGGTCATCTCCCTGCTGCAACGGTGGCCTGCTGCCTGGGAAACACAACACAATGTCCCCGGTGGATCCTTGGAATGATCTAGGTGCATAAACGTCAAGTGCCACGGTGTTTTTCAAGACCACTGGCATAGGGTGAACACCAAATCCCATAGGTCGGAACTCATCTGCAGCAGGGTGGCTCACCACTACCTTCTCAACGGCAATTAGGGATGGGCATTAAATGCTGGCCTAGCCAGCGATGCCCACATCCCATGAAAGAGTTTTTAAAAAGTTGGTTGCGGCCTGGTTGGAGAGTCATATTCTTCACTGACAATGCCGCTCGGACATTTGTAGGTAGCTGATCCAAGTTGGGTATACTCTCTGGTGTGGGTAGGCCCTTCTTGGCATGGCCGCCTGCTGCTGATCTCCTTTTGGAGTTTCATGGACAGATGTAGCTGCCTCCTAGTCTTCCCTCCATCAGAGATGCTGCGTCATGCCACGGGAGTCCAAAAAGACAGGGTTTATGAAACTCATGCCAGGTGATCAGTGGGTCTTGCCTCAGTGCTGTCAACTTTCAATGACTGGGGACCTGAAGGAATGTGAGGGCTGCCCACCATCTACTTAATTCCAAACCCCCCATTGAATCACGATGAATTACATGCTAATTTATTAAAACTAAGTGTTCTACAATTTAAATTGTATTCCTGTCATGCCGGGGCAGCAATGCCGCCTTGGTGCTTTCCCGTGGCTAACTAAATCCGGAATCAATGTCTCGATGTCGGATTTCAGGGTGGACACGTCCAACACAATTCTCCAGTCCCCCATGCCTCCATTCCTACTTCAAACTGTCACACTAAATTCAGCCCTTCATGTGCACTGAAGTCACCAAGCAGCCAATTCCAAGCTTCAGTTTTACCTCTGTGCGGCAAGTTGAAAATTTATCCTGTAATGCCTTCATGTTGCTGCTGGATTACCTTTGTAAAATGGTTATAATAACCTGCTCTATTGACAAAAAAGTATCATCTGTGAGTTACTGATGCTTGTAATATCTCTCCTAAGTATTGGAAAGAAATCAAAGTTCAAAGCCCACAATAGCTAAAACTGACTTAACATGCACAGTTAGCCCCATTATAAGGGTTCTGACTGCATATTTATTTTGTCTGCACTTCATTATAACTGTCACTGGTTTATGGAAGTAACCCATAGCTTGGTCTCTCCTTGTGTCTCTGATTGATGTTTTAATTTTATGGAGTTAACAAAATCCATGTGCGGAGATTGGAATGCAGTCATGTTTAGCTTAAATTAATGCCATTCAGAAAGTCTAGGCCAACATGTTTAATATAATTGGAAATAGTTAACAGCAAATAGTTACCATTAAGTGGTAAACTGAAATACATGTGACTAGGTTTTCAAAATGTTTCCAATATGTATTTTAATTTCCAGTAGAATCGCTCAAATTAATATTCAAGAGAGTTTTCCTGGATTAATTCTACAGACAGGAAATGCACATGGGAAGTAACTACATGTGTAACACATGCCAACAGAAATTCTGCACATAACAATTCATGCCAAATTCTCAAAAATGACCTAAGCTTTATGATTAGTCTCATGGTCTGAGTCATTATCTGGAGCATCATCATTTATCAAAGGTCCAGAGGAAACTGTGTAGTCCAAATTTTATTGAATCAGTGGCCAAAACAATTGTATTAGAGGTATTTCTTGCATTTGAGATATTTTCTTGTTGGCATTGCTAATGTCGCCTTAAAGCTTTTTAAAATGAAAAACATTATCCACCTGTGACAAGTAAAACTTAGCATGTGGGATTTTGCATTGCTTGTTTATGTTATAATATGTCCTGCATGGTTACGGTGTTTAACTCTATTTTATTACTGTGTATCCATGAGAAAATACAAAAATTGGAACAGCAGAGGTTAACTTATAGCAGAGAAATCATGGAAGGCCTGTACATTCATTTGAGTAAGGATAGGCCTTCTAGGAAACAAGTTCTGAATTTAGACATGAAGGGGGAATGAAATGGGTGGGGTGACATTTAAAATTGATAGGCAAGTTGTCAATGCAAATTATGTTGGTTATTAGAAAGCTTGCTCATTGTGGGGAGAACATTTTTGGGCAAGCCTAGTTCCTAGTGGCCTGCAGCTCTTAAAGTAGAGGTACATCATTCATGGAAGAGATGAACTAAAGGCTGCCTCAGGACTAGAAGGTAAAATATATCAACTGAAAGAATGCCAAAATTTTCCGATAATTCCCTGGACGCATTAATTGAGAATGTAAGGAGGAAGGAAAATATCCTATTTCCATCAGATGGGAGAAGAGTGCCCCTTCACAATTCCAGGTGGCACAAAGTGAATGTTTCCTCAGTTTAGCACCTTGGACCTGGAAGCAGTGTAGGAAGAAATTCAATGACCTGGCATGGGCTGTTCAGGTAAGACACCCATTCACAGTCTTCTTGTGTTAGCACACTGCACCACTTTGCTATAACAACATCAATGAAGATTTTGACATTCCTGGTTCTTGACAACCTTGGTTTACTTTCCTCCTAACCAATTAGTGGTCACCCTTCAGTGAATCACCTGCTGCTGCTTTTTCTAAACTCTGCCACTGCCATGACTATTAATGCCTTCTCTTCCACACATTTGTCTCACACACACAAACACACACACCCCTCTTGCACATGAGTCAACCTGCATGTGGATCATGCTTCACAGGATATTGACTTACATCACGTATCTTCCCTATCCCCTCAGAACATTGTGCAAGTCACATATAGGAGGTGAGACCAGGCTACCCAAGGCAGAAGTTCAAGAGATGCTGCCCACAGGGTTGGTCCTTCTCAAGACCAAGCTGCTGTGAAAGAAGGGCCACTGAAGTTTCTTCAGTATTTTGTACCACAAGAAGAACCAAACACCTTTTGCAATATTGGCCCTGAGGTTATACCTAGGACAAGTACTAGAATGTTTAATAAATGTGTTTCATACATTTTTGATCATTTCCAACAAAATTGGTACCCTGATGGTGATGTGAACTGCTGATGTGGGATATTCCTGAATCAGGCAAGAAAGGGAAATATTCAGTAGTGAAGTGAACTGTCATAAATAATGCAGTCAATGATTGTGCACCTTGGAAGTGGGTGTTACCTTTTCAGATTAAAGATTTTCATTTATGATTGCAGGAGAATTCATGTGTACATTTAGAATTGGCCTTCAATAACAATCCTCCAACATGTGGCAAGGGTCCAAAATGCGCTTCAGATTTGTTCCCTGACTTAACTATTTTGGCAAGCATTGATTCTGAATCCATTGCTGAGATTTCCAGTGTACCTCCTCCCACCAAAACTGTACAACAAGTCAGTGAGTTAAATTGATGTAAAATTACCTAATTGTTAGGTTCCGCAATAAATAGTGGGCAGAATTTTTTTGAATACATTTTTAGAAGCTTAATTCACTTACATTAAAGTCTATTCACTAAAGCAGAGTAACCAAGAAAGATTTACTCAATTATTTAGTCTGGGTGGATAAAAGGATTATTTCCTACTTACTGGTTCCACAAGAAATGGACCATGTTTTCAACTGAAGCCTATCATGGATACAGAATAAAGTGGCAGTGCTTTTTCCTAACAAGGACACATCAAAAGGATGGAGAACCTTTTCTGTTAAATCTACATTATACTGCATCTGATAAACTTTACCATGTCAAGATGATTCGAAAGGTTGTTATGTGGTGTAATGACACCTTTGCAAGGATTGAGATCCTGCCCATTTTAACTTATCAGGACCAACATCCTGGATAGTGTTCAATGCTGACATGAATGAATTAGCCAGAGGTATATATTGGTTTCATTCTGGAAATTGCCAAAGTTGTATCCAAGATAATTCAACCAAGGAGTGTAAATTAAATCTACAACTCCAGCTGCTTGTAACCAATGATTAACACAAGTGCGGCTAACTTGTAAGTTTAGCCGATAATAGAAGCAGAATTCCATTGTTTTATGGTACAAATTCATTGGAAAATTCTATTCTGTTCATTTATTTATTTAATATAAAATTTTAAAAAATCATTGGTTTCTAATTGGCCTCCAACCACTAGCGTGACAGTTTAGTTTGCCTTCAAAAGAAAAAGGAAGAAAGCAAATGGTTGCATGTACATGATCATAATATCCAGTAGATGCAATAACTAATTATCCCTGGGTCATACTTCTGTTTAAAAAATTATTGGGCAAGACAGGTATTTTCCAGATCATAGAAGATGCGAGGTCAACTTACAGGGGTAACAAATGAGGCTGAACCTGAGAGAATATCTACTGTAGACCTGTGAAATTCAATTAGATCATGGCTGATCATCTACTTTAAAGCCACTTCCAAACCCGCGACCTCTACCAACTAGAAGGACAAGGGCAGCAAATACATGGGAACACCACCACCTGCAAGTTCCCCTCCAAGTCACACACAATCCTGACTTGGAACTCTTTCGCCGCTCCTTCACTGTCACTGGGTCAAAATCCTGGAACTCCCTTCCTAACATCACTGTGGGTGTACCTACCCCAAATGGACTGCAGCGGTTCAAGAAGGCACCTTCTCAATGGCAATTAGGGATGGGCAATAAATGTTGGCCTGGCCAGCGACGCCCACATCCCTGAATGATTAAAAAAAAACTTTCCTGCATTATCCCCATATCCCTCGATGTCAACTGAGTGGCTTGCTGGGCCATTTCAGACGGCAGTTAAGAGTCAACCACATTGCTGTGGCTCTAAAGTCACATGTAGGCCAGGCCAGGTCAGTACAGCATATTTCCTTCCCTGAAGGACATTAGTGAACTAGATGGGTTTTTATGACAATCCAATAGTTTCACGATCATCATTACTGAGACTAGCTTTTTATTCTAGATTGGTTAATTAATTGAATTTAAATACCCCCAGCTGCTGTGGTAGGATTTTAACGCACGTTCCTGGAGCATTAATTCAGGCCTCTGGATCACTAGTCCAGTAGCATTACCACTATGCTACCATCTACCTATTTGTAGGCTCTACATAGCCCATTTAATCTCAAGATCCTACAAAATTTCTCTTCCACAAAATCCTTCATTCCCACTGAGATAAACCAGGAAAACTGCACAATACCTATCTAGCTTTATTTCCTATGCTTGTTACCTCTCACCAATTACTATTCTTGGTGTCACGATTATAGGAGAAATTTCACACCATGCACTGCCGACATTAACAAGCTAGACATCAAAGCATTCTCCGGGTGTCTTTTAGAAAATTGTAGGCTGCCACAAGTGATTTGGAAGATGAAAACATTGGTGATTGTCAAAGGGCTAAAATATTGTCAGCAAAGCCTAGAGGTCACCAGGTTATGGGGATCTAAACCCCTGCTTAATGCGTCGGTGAGAACCCTGTGTCACCCCTTCTGTGGGAGGCCCAGTGAATCACGTGCCAATTAGGCACTTAACTGGACAGCAGTGGGCCTATCACGGGATCAAGGACCCTGGTGATGGACATGCTGCCTCTGAGAGCTGTCGGCCAATCAGAGATCGGCAGTTCTTTAGCTCAATAGCGCCACCACAGAGGTAGTGGCTGCTGCCAGTAGAGCTCTCACCCGAGGCCCAGGAGCAGCACTGGACCCAGGCCACAGGTAAGTCAGGGCAGCAGGGTTCTTGTGAGGTGGGGAATATGGGGGAGGGGTGTGTGGGGGGGTCAGCAACAAGGACAGGGAGAAGCTCTCAGCAGGCCCCACACCCCTTTCCCGATGTCAGGTCCCTCATCCAGGCATTAAGAGCTTTTTAACGTAGGAGCCCCCTAACCCTGAAGCCAGTTTTTCTTGCCATGCTCCCTGTGCGGCGACAGGGCTGCCTGCCACTCAGCTAATTGCGGCGACAGCAGGTTGAGGCTCTTAATTGGGCATTAATTACCCAGTTAATGGCCTCAATTGGTGATGGCCCTCCTGCTCTGGACTTAATTTTGGCAAAGGCAGGAAGATAGCGGTGTCCCTCCCCACCATCATCCTACCCGTTACTTGCTCTCCCCGCCTCCAAATCTGCCACGGGGAGACCATAAAACCCGCACCCGCCTCCCCCCACCCCCCACCGTGTGTAATAACAGTGTTTGACTCCTCAATATATCCATATAGCTATTTTAGTGGAGGCATTTATTTTAAAACTGGATGCCACTTCCAGTAAAATAGTGGATAAAGTAATCTCATCCAATTGTGTTAAGCAGTCATGCCCCTAATACCATGTGCAGATTGTCTAAGAATTAAGCTCTTGATTATGAATGCAGCCTTTCACTATAACACATGCAATAAATAGAACCAAAAATTCTGACACAACAGTCTTTATGTCTCCCTCTCTATTAGTAAAACCATGTAACATGCCTGCTTTATAAATGCTCTTTACTGTTAAATGTTTTTGTATGTTTCCTAAAGATACCCTAATGCTCAATTGTATTTAATTTAATAACATTTAATTTGAATACTGAAACATAATTAGTTAAAGGCTAGCCTCAATTTTCTACTGAGTGTAGTTAAAGCTCATTGAGGAGGATAGATCAAATATATCCTAATATTATTGTAATATATTAGATTTGACCAGCTGAAGTGGTAAACCAATTGTTAAATCTGTGAGATAGATGTGAAACTGTTACCAAAATCAACCTCATAGAATTATAGATTGATACAGCACAGAAGGAGGCCATTCAGTCCATCATACCTGTGTTGGCTCTTTTGTCGAGCTATTCGATTAGTCCCAATCCATTGTCCTTTCCCCATAACCCTGTATTTTTTCTCTTTAAGTATTTATCCAATTCTCTTTGAATGTTACTATTGAATTTGCTTCCACCATCCTTTCAGATAGTGTATTACAAATTAGAACAACTCACTGCGTAAAAAATACTTCCTCAGGTCACCTCTGGTTCTTTTGACAATCACCTTAAACCTGTGTCCTTTGGTTACTGACCCTTCTGCCACAGGAAACAGATTCTTCTTATTTATTCTATCAAAACCCTTCATGATTCTGAACACCTCTATCAAATCTCCTTTTAACCTTCTCTGCTGTAAGGAAAGCAACACCAGCTACTCCAATCTCTCCACATAACTGAAGTCCCTCATCCCTGGTACCATTCTGGTAAATCTCTTCTGCACTGTTCCAAGTGTTAATCTGTTAATTGTGTATCAATTGTTTGATTATATTCAGGTGGAGGTGTCATGACATGAGTTCTTTTATGTTGCAACATAAATGAAATGCGCATAGTCCATTTGGTTGAAGATCTCAAACAGGTTTATTACAGTTGGACTATTATTTTCAGTGCAGTGCTACCTATTTACAGAACCTTACTGTGGGTGTTACAGTTGCAGAGTGACTCTAGCTCAGAGTCACATGACTGCATCCTGGTACTTGGTTCATGAGCATACTAGGATCTTAAAGGGACATCACTCCTCAAGGCAATTATACAACATCCCCCTTCTTTCCAAAGATAAATCTTGCATGCTAAAAGTAAAAGCATATAACATTGGATAGCATCAAAGTTATTTACATAGGGATAGATATTATAAACTTTACAAGTATAGAGGCTCAAAAGTCCATATATTGTCTTGGCGGTTTGACAACTGTTGCAAGGAGAATTTGCGTCTCAGCTGTTGATGTTTTTTCTGAGATATACCCTTCCTGCATTTGGTTTCTGTTGTTCTGACTTCAGCCTACTATAACATACTCTGTTGCTTTACTCAAGATGATCACTTTTGGGGCCTTGTCATTCTTGGAAATTTTCGGCATCTCATTTCCAAGAGCCAATAGATAATGCCACAACTCATTCCTCTTCTACATCTTCAGGAAATCCCTCATTTCCAATTGCTGTTATTATTTTCACAGCCTATTTTTCAGTTCTACAATTACTTGGTCTGTAAAGCATTACTGCATTCTGTTTGAAAAGTAGGAACTCAGATAAGATATCCATGGCCTTCCAGTGCATGCTGGGAAATTTTGTATCCAACTTCCTGCTGTTGTGTTGCTTAAAACTTATTTTAATACTTGGTTCTGTTACTCTATACCGCTTTCCCTTTAAAAAAAAAGTATTTTGGCTGCTTTGATTTACTGGACCAGGTGTACAGAAGTGTTTTTCTGTTTATCTTGCTTCCAGCAGTCTATTCTGTCTGTTTATACAGTTGTGCAATAAGATTTCAAGTGCTTTTTTTCTCTGCTGTATTTTGTTAATACAATTGTTCAATAGACAATTCTTTAGTCTTGAGTGGTTTTATGTTTTTTTTAAACTTTGTCTGAGTGAGTAAAGGCTCTACAGTGTTCGAGTGGTTTAATGGTTTCTTTTTATAGCTTTAGCTGTGAGCTGTGTGAATGGTGGATTCCTGTGCTTTTGGCTGTCGAATGCTTCCAGTAATGGTGCCAACTTTGATCAGCCTGGGAGGGGAGCCTTTGAAAACAATCAATCAGCCTGAGATAGGGATCGGGTTTTCCCTTTTTTTCTTTTACTGAGCCTTTTAAAAAATCAACTTTTCAAGCACCTCAAAGCTTTTTTGCAATGGGAATTCCTAAACCGTCAGGACAATGACCCGCCTGATCGCAGTGACTGATTTTCAGCCTGTCGTTCAGCGCTCTGTCTTCTACATCTTGAGGTAAGTGTTTTCTTCTTTCCCTGTTTGGGCCTTTTTTTTTAACTTTCTCTCTTTTAGCTGCAGGAAGGTCATTTTTAAAACTGTTTTGCCTGTGGTCTTCAATCTTAAATTTTGTCTTCTCACCACAGCTGCCTCCATGTAATGAGAAGCTCCCACCATATAATGAGTTCTTTTTATGTTGTCTGATGCAACATAAATGAGATGTGTGGAGTCCAGTTAGTTGAAGATCTCAAACTGATTTATTACAGCTAGACTATTATATACAGCACAGAGCTAACTACTTACTAAACCTTACTCTGGCTGTTACAGATGCTGAGTGATTCTGGCTCTGAGTCACATGACTGCATCCTGGTACTTAGCTCATTATCATACTAAGATCTTAAAGGGACATCATTCTTAAGGCAATCATAAAACAGAGGGTGCTAATTGGGGTCTTACTTGAGCACTTATAAGCAGACATTTACTGAGACTGGTGCTGGGTTTTGAGTGAGGAACTATACGTTTGTAATCTTTTTACTCTGTGCAATAAATGTGAAACTGAGTAAAGATAGGCTCCAGCATTATACTTGCTTAACAACGTTTCTGGAGTTTGACAACAAGGCCTTGACATCCTCTCTAAAGTGTGGTGCCCATAATTGAACATAGTACTCTAGCTGAAGCCTTACCAGTGTTTTATAAATGTTTAGCATACCTTCCTTACTTTTGTACACTATTCTTCCATTATTAAAGCCAAGGACCGTTTATGCTTTTTTAACAGCCTTCTCAACTTTTCTTGCCACCCTTGAAAGATTTACATACACCCACAAGTCACTCTGTTCCTGCAGTCCCTTTAAAATTGTACCATTTAATTCAAATTGCCTCTCCTAATTCTTCCTACCAAAATTTATCACTTCACACTTCACTGCACTAAATTTCATCTGCCCATTTCACCAGCCTCCCTGTGTCAAAGAACAAAGAGAACAAAGACAATTACAGCACAGGAACAGGCCCTTCGGCCCTCCAAGCCTACGCCGATCCAAATCCTCTATCTAAACCTGTCGCCTATTTTCTAAGGGTCTGTATCTCTTTACTTCCTGCCCATTCATGTATCTGTCTAGATACATCTTAAAAGACGCTATCGTGCCCGCGCCTACCAACTCTACTGGCAATGCGTTCGAGGCACCCACCACCCTCTGCGTTAAGAACTTTCCACGCATATCCCCCCTAAACTTTTCCCCTTTCACTTTGAACTCGTGTCACCTTGTAATTGAATCCCCCACTCTGGGAAAAATCTTCTTGCTATCCACCCTGTCTATACCTCTCATGATTTTGTACACCTCAATCAGGTCCCCCCTCAACCTCCGTCTTTCTAATGAAAATAATCCTAATCTACTCAACCTCTCTTCATAGCTAGCGCCCTCCATACCAGGCAACATCCTGGTGAACCTCCTCTGCACCCTCTCCAAAGCATCCACATCCTTTTGGTAATGTGGCGACCAGAACTGCACGCAGTATTCCAAATGTGGCCGAACCAAAGTCCTATACAACTGTAACATGACCTGCCAACTCTTGTACTCAATACCCCGTCCGATGAAGGAAAGCATGCCGTATGCCTTCTTGACCACTCTATTGACCTGCGTTGCCACCTTCAGGGAACAATGGACCTGAACACCCAAATCTCTCTGTACATCAATTTTCCCCAGGACTTTTCCATTTACTGTACAGTTCACTCTTGAATTGTATCTTCCAAAATGCATCACCTCGCATTTGCCCTGATTGAACTCCATCGGCCATTTCTCTGCCCAATTTATAGATTAAATTGTCCTTGACAGAGGACAAAGGATCGGCACAACATCGTGGGCCGAAGGGCCTGTTCTGTGCTGTATTTTTCTATGTTCTATGTTTTTCTATGTTTTTTCTATGTTCTAACTCTCCAGTCTATCTATATTCTGCTGTATTCTCTGACAGTCCCCTTCACTATCTGCTACTCCACCAATCTTAGTGTCGTCTGCAAACTGGCTAATCAGACCACCTATACTTTCCTCTTGAAGTCTGCTACATCCTCAATGTTTGCTAATATGTCTACTATATTGTACTTTGTCAAAAAGCCTTTTGAAAGTCCATATACAAATAAACTATTACCCTCATCAACCCTTTCAGTTACTTCACCAAAGAACTTGATCAAGTTAGTCAAACACGATTGGTAAATTGGCCATTGTAAATTGCCCCTAGTGTAGGTTATGTGAAAAGGAATAAGGGATTACTGTAGGGTTAGTATAAATGGGTGGTTGTTGGTCGGCACAGACTCAGTGGGCCGAAGGGCCTGTTTCAGTGCTGTATCTCTAAATAAATAAATAAACTCTGGCAGTCGAAGAGAACCAGTCAGGTAGTGCAGGAGTCCCCTGATATGATCTCACTTGCTAGTCAGTATTCCATTTTGGATACTGGTAAGGGTGATTGGTCCTCAGAGGGGTGTAGTTAGAGGGAATTCATTAGTTAGGGGAACAGACAGGCATTTCTGCGGCAGTAAATGTGACTCCAGGCTGGAGTGTTGCCTCCCTGGTGCCAGGGTCAAGGATGTCATGGAGAGGCTGCAGGACATTCTTCTGGGGCGGGGTGGGCGGTGAACAGCCAGAGGTCATGGTCCATGTTGGCACCAATGACATAGGTAAGAAAGGGGAATGAGGTCCTGAAAGCAGATTTTAGGGAGCTAGGGAATACTCCCAGTTCCACGTGCAAGTGAGCATAGGAATAGGAGAATCAAGCAATTGAACACGTGGCTGGAGAACTGGGTGTAGGAGGGAGGGCATCAGATTTCTGAGGCATTGGTACCGGTTTGGGGGCTGGTGGGAACTGAACTAGATGGACGGGTTGCATCTTAGCAGGACTGGAACAAATATCCTCACAGGGAGATTTGTTAGTGCTGTTGAGGAAGGTTTAAACAAAATTGTCAGGGAGATGGAAACCTGAGAGGGAGTTCAGATTGGAGAGAAGCAAAACTGGTAACTAGCCAGAGGTGTGGGAACCAGGAGCAAGTATTAAAGAGGAATACCAAGCAGCACAGAATATTGGGGGAAATAGATAGCACGAGAGTAGGGAATAGCATGTTATTAGCTGAGGTCAGAGTAAGGGAGAAAGTAATAAAGTCTCAATCAGGGTTAATGTGCATGTATGTGAATGCACAGAGTGTGGTTAATAAGACTGGTGAGGGTCAGACGCAGATTGCCCTGTGGAAATATAATGTTGTGGCTATAATAGAGACTTGGCTCAAAGGCTCAAAGAAGAGCAGGACTGGGTATTAAGTGTTCCTGGATACAAGGGGCTAGATTTTACTGTAGGTGGACGGGACTTTGCTACCAGTGTAAAAGTCAGTGGCGAACCCGCTTCTGCCTAGCCCGGGGATCCGACCTGCATTTTACGGGTCACCGGGCTTTAATTGTCCGGAGGTGGGACATCCACCCGCTTGAGGGAGGAGGTCCCGCCTCAGACGGCTGCCGGCCAATCAGTGGGCTGGCAGCTCAGTCCCAGCAGCACCACCGGGAGCGGTTGCCACTGCTGGGACTGCGGTCCAGCCGACGCCATGGAGCCAGGAGACCAGGTAAGTTGGGCTTGCCTTGCTGGGGGGGACGGTGATCAGTCACAGCGGTGAGGCAAGGGTAGTCGTTTAGGGGGAGGGGGGTGTTTTGTGTTCTGGGGGTGGGTTGGGAGGTGGTGACGGCACTCAATTGGGCACCATGTGCCCGACTGCCATGGCACCCCCCAACCCCTGGCGCGCGGAAAGGCCGGCAGCTATCGCTGGGTGGCTTTTCATGTCTCTCGGACGCCCGCTTGCCATGGGCAAAATACCCATGGAGGTGGGCAAGGGACCTTATTAGCTGTTAGGCGGCCACTTAAGGGCTTTGATTGACCTCGGGCGGGCAGGCAGCTTTGCCCCCCACCCCCGCCCAACTGCCGTAAAGTTGGCCGGAGGTGGAAGGGCAGCAGGAAGGCCTCCCAGAGCTTCCTGCTCAATTTTACGCTGCCCCCACACCACCATCCTACCCGCTGGGGTAGCGGAAAATTCAGCCCAAGGTGTTCAGTAAAGATAGGAAAGGGAAAAAAGGGGGAGGGGTGGCAGTATTGATTAAGGAGACCATTGCAGTGCTGGAGAAAAAGGATGTCCCAGAGGGGTCTGGGACAGAATTTATTTGGATGGAGCTAAGGAATAAAAAAGGTGCATTTGCATTGCTCAATGTTGTCTATCGACCACCAGCTAGTGGGTAGGATATGGAGGAACAAATTTGCCAGGAAATTACAGAGAGGTGTAAAAATTATAGGGTAGTTTTAATGGGGGACTTTAATTATCCAAATATAGACTGTGATAACAGTACTGTAAAGGGCAGTGAAGGGCAAGACTTCCTAGTGTGTGCTCAGGAAAATTTTCTACAACAGGATGTTGCTAGTCCAACAAGAAAGGAGGCACTGCTAGACCTGGTTCTTGGGAATGAGGTGGACCAAGTGAATCAAGTATCATAAGATTTAGGCTCACCGTGGAAAAAGACAAAGAGCAATCCAGGATGAGAATAATGAACTGGGGGAAGGCCAACTTCAATGGGGTAAGAATGGAGCTGGGGAGAATAAATTGGAGTCAAAAGCTGGCAGGAAAACCAGTCGATGGACAATGAGCTATCTTCAAAGAAGAGATAATTCGTGCACAGTCAAGGTATGTTCCCTCGAAGGGAAAAAGTAGAACAAACAAATCCAGAGCTCCCTAGATGACAAAAGAAGAAGAGATTAAGATAAAGAAGAAAAAATGTGCTTATGACAGATGCCAGGTCGAAATACTATTGAGAACCAGGCTGAATATAGAAGGTCCAGAGGGGAAGTGAAAAAGCAAATAAGAGAAGCAAAGAGAGAGCATGAGAGGAGACTAGCAGCTAGCATTGAAGGAAATCCAAAAGTTTTCTATAGGCATATAAGTAGTAAAAGGGTGATAAAAGGAGTGGGGCCGATTAGAGACCAGAAAGGGGATTTGCGCATAGAGGCAGAGGCCATAGCTGAGGTATTAAATGAATACTTTGCATCTGTCTTTACCAAGGAAGAAGATGCAACCCAGGCAATGTTGAGAGAGGAGGTAAGTCAGACACTAGAGGGGCTTAAAATTGATAAAGAGGAAATATTAGATAGACTGTCCGAACTTAAAGTGGATAAAGCACCAGGGCCGGATGAGATGCAAACAAGGATACTGAGGGAAGTGAGGGTGGAAATCGTAGAGGCACCGGCCATAATTTTTCAGTCTTCCTTAGACTCAGGGGTGGTGCCCAAGCACTGGAGAATTGCAAACGTTACACCGTTATTCAAAAAAGGGTGTAAAGATAAGCCCAGCAACTACAGGCCAGTCAATTTAACTTTGGTGGTAGGAAAACTTCCAGAAAAGATCATTCAGGACGAAATCAATAGTCACATGGGCAAATGCAAGTTAATTAAGGAAAGCCAGCAAGGATTTTTTAAGGGAAAATCATGGTTAACTAACTTGCTGGAGTTTTTTGAGATGTACAACAGAGGGTTGATGAGGGCAATGCTGTTGCTGTGGTGTACATGGACTTTCAAAAGGCACTTGATATAATGCCACACAACAGACTTGTGGGCAAACTTGTAGCTCGTGGAATAAAAGGGACAGTATCAACATGGATACAAAATTGGCTGAGTGACAGGAAACAAAGAGTAGTGGCTCATGGATGTTTTTGGGCTGGAGGAAGGTTTGTAATGGAGTTCCCCAGGGATCAATGTTGTGACCCTTGCTTTTCCTGATATATATTAATGATCTTGGTGCACAGGGTACAATTTCAAAGTTTGCAGATGATACGAAACCTGGAAGCATTGTGAACTGTGAGAAGGATTGTGTAGAACCTCAAAAGGACATAGACAAGTTGGTGTAATGGGCAGACAGGTGGCAGATGAAGTTCAATGCAGAGAAAAGTGAAGTGATTCATTTTGGTAGGAGGAACATGGAGAGACAATATAAAATAAAGGAAACAATTCTAAAGGGGTGCAGGAGCAGAGGGACCTAGGTGTATATGTGCATAAGTCATTAAAGGTGGCAGAACAGGTTGAGAGAGCAGTTAATAAAGCATACATTATCCTGGGCTTTATTAATAGGGGCATAGAATACAAGAGCAAGGAAGTTATGTTGAACTTGTATAAGACACTAGTTCAGCCTCAGTTGGGGTATTGCGTCCAGTTCTGGGTGGCGCACTTGAGGAAAGACGTGTGGGCATTGGAGAGAGTACAGAAGAGATTCACGAGAATGGTTCCAGGGATGAGGAATTTCAGTTATGAAGATAGATTGGAGAAGTTAGGACTGTTTTCCTTGGAGAAGAGGTGATTTGATAGAGGTATTCAAAATCATAAGGGGTCTGGACAAAGTAGATAGAGAGAAACTGTTCCCACTCATGAAAGGATCGAGAACGAGAGGGCACAGATTTAAAGTATTTGGTGAGAGAAGCAAAGGCGACATGAGGAAAAACTTTTTCATGCAGTGAGTGGTTAAGGTCTGGAATGTGCTGCCTGACAGTCTTGTGGAGGCAGGTTCAATTGAAGCATTCAAAAGGGAATTAGACAGTTATATGAAAAGGAAGAATGTGCAGGTTATGGGGAGAAGGCATGGGACTGAGGGAATTGCTCTTTCAGAGAGCCAGTGTGGACATGATGGGCCGAATGGCCTCCTTCTGCGCTGTAACTACCAGCCATATTTACTCACAGATAGATTGCACACCAACATTAAGACTTCCCCATGGAAAAAAAATAAGAACGCGCATATAGACCAGACACCAAATTTAAATTGATTTCTCTTATTCTTTGAATAATGGGATCTATTTTGAAAGAAATGTGATAAGTGCTGATTGTCAAATTAATGATAGGTTTGACAATTGATGGATTCTATCTTCAGTCTTGTCCTTCAAATTATTCAACTTAACTCATTATGGCAAGACTATGTGCGCATCCTGTACCATTGTTACTTAAATCCAAGAATTGCTACAAGTAGTTGAGTAGCTGAGCTTTAGAATGGGATCATGTAGCACATTGGTCCCTTTCATTTTCATGTTTCTGCATTCTTGGAACAAACCACATTTGTGTTGCATTTCTATTCATCGAAAATATGAAGAGTATTCTCCACAGCTTGACTGTGCTCCTCCCTGTTACACTGAGGAAAATGTTATTAGCATTAACTGTCTGCATAGGCTCTAACAATTATCAGGAGGCTGGTACAATAATAAGGAATTGTGCACAGTGGTTGAATACTCAAATATTTTTCCAGTAACCTTTGCATTACCATCTTTGTTCTTCTGGAAATTGAAGAGAAAAGGTGAGGTAATGTGCAAGTGCCTAAATAGACATCTCTATCCATTTCCATAGGGGTTCTGGTTACAATTTCTCCTTTTCACTTTTAGAATAGAAAAATAGTGGTGTTACAATAAGAACAACTTGTATTTAAATGGCACCTTTAACACAGTAAAATGTCCCCAGGCATTTCATTCAGCCATAATCAGGCAAAATTTGGAACTAGGCCAAAGGAGGAGACATTTGGACAAGTGGCCAAAAGTTTGGTCAAGGAAATAGATTTTAAGGAGAGTCTAACAGCGGAGAGAAGGGTCATGAGATTTCGTGAGGGAATTCTGAGCTTCGGGCTGAGGGGCGAAGGAAGTGAGGAATGCACAAAAGGCCAGAATTGGAAGAACACAAAGTTCTCAGAGGGCTATAGGGCTGACGGTAGTTACAGATGTGGAGGGGTGAACCAATGGAAGGATTTGAACATCAGCCTCACCACTATGTCCACTTATATATCAAATACGTCATATTAGGAGCAGGAGTAGGCTACTCTGCCCTTTGAACCTGCTCTGCCATTCAATAATACCATGGCTCATCTGATTGTAGCCTCAACTCCACATTCCCACCTACCCCGATAACCTTTCACCCCTTGTTTATCAAGAATCTATCAACCTCTGCCTTAAAAATATTCAAAGACTCTCCTTCCACCGCCTTTTGAGGAAGAGAGTTCCAAAAACTCACGATCCTCTGAGAGAAAATACTTCTCCTCATCTCTATCTTAAATGGGCTACTTCTTGTTTTTAAACAGTGACCCCTAGTTCTAGATTCTCCCATAAGAAGAAACATCCTTTCCACATCCACCCTATCAAGACCTCTCAGAACTTTATATGTTTCAATCAAATCGCCTCTATCTCTTCGAAATTCCAGTGGATACAAGCCTAGCCTATCCAACCTTTCCTCATAACACAACCCACCCATTTCAGGTATTAGTCTAGTAAACCTTCTCTGAACTGCTTCCAGGCAGTTACATCCTTCCTTAAATTAAGGAAACTAATACTGTACACAGTACCCCAGTGTGGTCTCACCAATGCCCTGTATAACTGAAGCATAAACTCCCTATTTTTGTATTCAATTCCCTTTGCAATAAACAATAACATTCTCTTAGCTTTCCTAATTACTTGCTGAACCTGCATACAAACCTTTTGCGATTCATGCACTAGGACACCCTTTTCCTTCTGCATCTCAGAACTCTGCAATCTCTCGCCATTTATATGATATGCTTCTTTTTTCTTCTTCCTGCCAAAATGGACAATTTCACATTGTCCCACATTATACTCCAGATCTTTGCCCATTCACTCAACCTATCAATATCCTTTTGTAGCTTCCTTCTATCCTCTTCACAACTTACTTTCCTACCTATCTTTATGTCATCTGCAAATATAGCAAGCATACCTTCAGTCCCTTCATCTAAGTCATTTATATAAATTGTTAAAAGTTGAGGCCCCAGCACAGATCCCTCTGGCACACCACTCGTTACATCCTGCCAACCAGAAAATGACCCATTTATGCCTACTCTCTGTTTCCTGTTAGCTACCCTTCCATCCATGCCAAAATGCTGCCCCCTGTACCATGAGCTTTTATTTTCTGCAATCACTTTTGATGTGGCACCTTATCAAATGCCTTCTGTAAATCTAATATAGTACATCCACCGGTTCACCTTTATCCACAGCATATGTTACTTCTTCAAAGAACTCCAATAAATTGGTTAAACATAATTTCCCTTTCACAAAGCCATGTTGACGCTGCCTGACTTGAATTTTTCTAATTGCCCTGCTGTAACATCTTGAATCATAACTTCTAACATTTTCCCTATGACAGATATTAAGCTAACTGGCCTGTTGTTTCCAACTTTCTGTCTCCCTCCCTTTAGAAATGGGCTATTTTCCAATCTAACGGAACCTTCCGCAAATCTTTGGAATTTTGGAAAATTAAAATGAAGGCATCAACTATTTCACTAGCCACTTCTTTTAAGGCCTGAGGATGAAGTCCATCAGGACCCAGGGACTTGTCAGCTGCAGCTCCAACAATTTGTTCAGTACCACTTCCCTGATGATTGTAATTTTCTTGAGTTCCTCCCTCCCTTCCATTTCCTGATTCACAGCTATTTCTGGGATGTTGGTTGTATCCTCTATAGTAAAGACCGATGCAAAATATCTGTTAATTTCATCTGCCATCTCCTTATTTTCCCTTATTAATTCCCCAGACTCACTTCCTATAGAACCAATGCTCATATTGTTAACTCTTTTTTAAATATCTATATAAACTCTTACTATCTGTTTTTATATTTCTAGCCAGCTTTGTCTTATACTCTAATATTCCCTCCTTATTTGTCTTTTAGTTGTTCTTTGCTGCTTTTTATCTTCTGCCCAATCTTCTGACCTGCCACCCATCTTTGCATAATTATATGCTTTTTCTTAAATTTTGAAACTATCATTAACATTTTTTAGATAACCACAGATGATATCACACATATACACAACTAAAATCCTAAAAGTGTGAATCTTACTAATTTGTTTAAATTATGTAAAGCTCATGAACATTCTTTCCTATTCTTTATTTCCAAAACTTGGCAATTCCACTAATGGAATGGCAGCAAAGTTCAATAAAGCATGTTAATACATTTACACCATGGTACATCCTACTTCTCTCAAAATAGTCTTGAGGAATTTGACCTTTCATATAAGACAACTGCCGAGCATACCACTTTGGGAAAATTAAAAGTTACTTTCTAGCACTTAGTTTGGTGCTTGAAACTTCTTTTGGAACAAAGATTAAATAACATAGTGATTTCAACTCTCAGAAGCATCAGCTCATCGCAAGACTTTTCTACTTTAAGTTTCCCCAAATCAACAGTGGGATGAAAATACAATGGTAAAATATTGCGAATGTTGGAAATCTGAAATAAAAATAGAAAATACTGGAAATACTCAGGTCAGTAGGTATCTGTGGAGAGAGAAGTGGAGTTAACGTTTCAGGTTGATGACCTTTCATCAGAACTGGGAAAAGTTACAAATGTAACAGGTTTTAAGCAAGTGAAAAGGGGGTGTTACGACCAAGGCAGGAGTAATGCACTGTTAATTCAGTCCCACTACTCCACAGGTCACAGCATATCCCACCTACCAGAAATTAGCCAAATTAAATACGTTATTTATCCCCAGAGTAAAGCACGCCAAACCAGGTTTCTTTAAACAACAAAAAAAAATTATTTATTAATAAACCAAGTTTTAAAATGATAATGAGTTAAATCTATATGTATGAAAAGATTTCATAATTTCTTACTCGTCCTAACCCTCATGCACACACACATTCAAAAACAAAACGGTTAACCAGGGAAAATGGTGTATTGATTTTACAACGGTTTCTTAGGAATAATCAAAGAACTGAGTTGTAACTTCTGGTAGGATATTTCCAGATTGGTGAGGTGTCCCAGAGTGGAATAGTCAGTTGCCTTTCAAAGTCTCTCCAGGCAATTTTGATAAACAGTCTGTGATGGGTAAGTGTTCAAGGCATTTTGTCTACAGCAGGCATTACACAGATCTTTCAGCAAAAGGTTGTAGCAACAGGGCTATTTAAATTTTAAAATAGCAGTCTAAAGTAGAAACTTTCTTGAGATTTCAGGATCTTCGAAAAACACAAAAGGCAACAGGACTCACTCTTGTGGCAGGAATTCTTGAGACGGGAGGCAACAGCAACCTGCCACACCTGAAAACACAAGGCTTCCTTTCTCCGAAGGAGTGTTCCTCCACAGAGTGTAGCAACTCCTGTTTTCCTGGGTCTTTTCTCTCTCTTCATGCAGGTCAAAACAACACCTTAAATGTAGTATTTTTTCCTATGAGATGCAAAGCTTATTTTCAAAGCGAGTTCGTATTTTCTCTGGTCTATCAGCAAATCAGCCACAGTGCACTGCTAGCTGCTCCCAGCACCCTGGTCTCATTCACACTGCCAAAATGAAAACTAAAAGCTTTCAACAACAACCAAGTCACGAGATAGTCATAAATCTTTCTGGTTGCTTGCATACAAGTTTTACAGCCTGCACTTCAAACACCGAGTGTTAATATTCAGTGCTCGCAGAAAACCCCCTTCTCCCAGTTTTAAAGGCACACAGACCTCATTATTTTTTTAAAAGCAAAACTCTTATGACAGGGGAGGGTAGGAAAAAGAACAAAAGGGAAGGTCTGTGATAGGGTGGAAGACAGAACTGACTAAATGACAAAAGGTTTGTTGGTGCAAGGGAGTGGTAATAGGAAAAGTAAATAAACAAAAGATGTCTCTAGAAAGGTGTGAATGGCAAAATGATGACGAGCTGTGGTCCAAAATCAAAATAAAAGAGGAAAAGACCACCAAAAACAAGACTAAGTGGGGGTAAAGGCTGCAGTCTGAAATTGTTGAACTCATTGTCAGGTCTGAAAGACTGAAATGTCCTAATCGAAAGATGAGGTGCTGTTCCTCAAGCTTACTTTGAGCTTCATTTGAACACTACAAGAGGTCGAGGACAGGGTGGTCAGCATGACAGCAAGGTGAAGAATTAAAATGACAGGCGACCGTAAGCTCAGGGTCACGCTTGTGGGCAGAACAGAGTTTCAAGTGGGAAAAATAGTTAGTTCTAACAGTCTTTCATTTTGATCTGATTGATTCTGACACCCCCCACTTGTGTTTTTTGATTGATCTGATTGGTTCTCATAGGCAGCCTTCAATCCCATTGAAAAACTGTTGATTTTTCTTGTGAAATGTTAACAAGTTTTTTTTTAATTCTTTCATGGGGTGTGGAGGTTATTGCCAAGGCCAGCATTCATTGCCAATCTCTAATTGCCCTTGAGAAGGTGGTGGTGGTGATAGTGGTGGTGAGCTGCCTTCTTGAACCGCTGCAGTCCATCTAAACGCATAGGATAAAAAACTGGCTCTCAGCTCAATGCATGAATGTTAAGGTAGTAACTGAACTGTATTTGATATACTTATTTTTAATTCACAAATTCTGTATTTTTAAGGCACAAGAAGGATTACGTATTTGATGCATGAAGAGGTTATCTCTTTAAAATTGGAGAATGTGTTCTGTTGCCCCTCAGAGATGTCTGGTAGGTGTGTTTTCTAAAAGGTGTTAACACATTTCCTCATGGCCACTTTTAACAGAGACAGTAAATTGGGTAAGAAAGTGAAACCAGCTGTTTGTCATCACAATGACAATTTAAAGTTCAGTAAGACAGTAAAAGGCGGCAATGCGTTCATCTTTCATATTACAGGCTCCTTCAAGGTGACAGTTGCATAGAATCACATAGGAAGTCAAACATAGAAACAGAGGGCTGAAATTTATACTCCAGTGGGTGAAAACAAGGGTGGACCACCTGTGCGGGCCACACGTTACAAAGCCACAAAGATCCTAAGCGCAGCAGCTCATTTAAATAGCCACGCCGGAGCACCCCCCCCCCTCCACCACGATGATGTGGAGGGGGCGGGCTGTCCATCCCCGGCAATGGCATCAACTGCCTGTGCACAGGCGCTGACACTGTTTTTAAAGGGCTTCGCGCCCTACCGTTCAATTTAAATATTTAAAGAAACGCCTAATAACCACAAAATTAATGACTTGCCCTGTCCCCCACAAAACACTTACCTTGACCACCTGACCTTCCCCCCTGCCCCAAAGTGCATAAACGTTAACCTAAAACCCTTCCCACCATCCCCTACATCAATGATGTTTCTTTGACCCCATTTCCCCTCCCCACCTCACCACCCTCAGCACTGAGAAACCTACCTCCTCCACCCCCCCCGCCCCCCACCCCCCGCCTCTAGTGTTCTGGCTCATTTCCCCGGATGGGATCCGAAGGCGCGGGAGTGCCGGCCAGTGGCACAAGGATTGCACCAGGGCAGATAGCGGGAGCATCAGTGTAATTCATTCATTGATTTTAATTTATTTAAATATTTAAATGGCAGTCCTATTGCCGTGCGGCGGGGTCCTGCCACGAGGCCTCGCTGCCGCTGGCAATATTGGGCCGGGCCCTCCTGGCGTCGGGGTGCGTGACAGCCCTCTCCCGGAGGCATTTTCCGGCCATCCCCACCCCCCGCCCCATCAAGACCACCGACGTCAGGGGGTCAGTAAGTTTCAGTCTGGACTGTTCGGCACAACCAATCCATGCTAGTGCTGAAGGAAATTACTGCAGATGGTGGAAATCTGAAATATAGTGCAGGTCAGGCAGCATCTATGGGGAGAGAAATGGAGTGAATGGCCCCAATGTTAATCTAAAGACAGCTTCCATGGGAGGGGGGTTGAAACTGTAAGGGGGAAACCCAGAAGTAAAGTGACCGAGTCAGTATCTGCAATCTCAACTCAATTGTACCAAGTAATTTTAACTTGTGAGTGTCGTGTTTCTAAGCTGCACAGGTAGGATGATGTGCATCACAAATGTAAATTGGAGATGTTCAGGTTGGATGATGGACATAGAGCAAGGGGAGCATCCAGGCCCAATAGCACATCGCTGCAATTATTGTTGGACGTAGCCAGGAGCAGAAGGGACATTCTTCTCCCCAGTAATGGGAGGAAGAAACCTGCTGCTCTCAGCAAGAAGGTGTGGTTGGAGGTAGCTCAGGAGGTGAGCAGCAGGGGTGCTGTGCCCACATATTAGATGCAATGTAAAAAGGGCTTTAATGTCAAACCCAGGTCAGGAAAAGTGAGTATATTCAGTGATTCAATGACAGTCTGTGGTTTCCCCCCCTCTCTTTCACTCTGTCTTGCCAAGTGTTCTCCATCACATCACCCCTCACACCCACGCAATGTACAGCAGCACTCAGGCATTACTTTCTGTGCACCTGCTCACCTCCCCATTTCTCCATCCACCGTTGACACTCGCCCCAATCCTTATGCAATGTGATGCATGTGTTTCACAGTCACCCTCACCTAATGCATTGCCTCCATCAAGTGAATGCCTCACCTTCATTCACTCATAGGACTGTTTCCTCACCCCTTGTAGGAGAAGAGAGTGCAAAATGCAAGCAAAAGTGAGAGGAATGGAGATGGACTACCACAAATAGCGCAGTTCACAGAGGAAGTGGCACATCTGTAAGCCAGTCGGAGATGGACAGACAGGGAGATCACAGATAGCTGGTGACACAATTGCAAACATCACAGAATCATAAAATCATAGAATGATTACAGTTCAGAAAGGCGCTATTTGGCTCTCCGCAAGAGCAACTCAACCCTTTCTCTGTAGCCCTACAATTTTTTTCTCTTCAGGTAATTATCCAATTCCCTTCAGGAGGCCACGATTGAATCTGCCTTCACCACACTCTCAGGGAGTGTATTCCAGATCCCAACCACTCGCTACATAAAAAAGATTTTCCTCATGCCGCAGTTAGTTCTTTTGCCATTCACCTTAAATTGGTGTTCTCTGGTTCTCCACCCTTTTACGAATGGAACTAGTTTCTCTCTATCTATTCTGTCCAGACCCTTCATGATTTGAACATCTCTATCAAATCTCCTCTTAAACTTCTCTTCTATCAGGAGAACATCCCCAGCTTCTCCAATCTATAAATTGAACTGAAGTCCCTCAACATTGGAACTATTCTTGTAAATCTTTTCTGTGCCCTCTCCAATGCCTTCCTAAAGTGTGGTACCAGAATTGGACACAGTACTCCAGCTGAGGCTGATCAAGTGTTTTATAAAGCTTCCTTGATTTTGTACTCTATGCCTCTACTTATAAAGACCAAGATCTCATATGCCTTACTAACCACTCTCTCAACTTGCCCTGCCACCTTCAATGATTTGTGCACATATACCATCAGGTCACTCTGCTCCTGCACCCTTTTTAAAATTGTATCCTTTATTTTACATTACCTCTCCTCATTCTTCCTACCAAAATGTTTCACATCACATTCTCTGTATTAAATTTCATCTGCCACATGTCTGCCTATTTCACCAGCCTGTCTATGTCTTCTTGAAAACTATCACTATCCTCCTCACAGTTCACGATACTTTCAAATTGTGTGTCATCTGCGAATTTTAAAGTTGCGCCCTACACACCCAAGTCCAAGTCATTAATATAGATAGAAAAGCATTGGTCCTAATACTGACCCCTGGGGAACCCCACTGTATGTCTTCCTCCAGTCTGAATAACAACCATTCACCATTACACTCTGTTTCATCTCACTCAACCAACTTCGTATCCATGCTTTGACTTTGCCGACAAGCCTGTGATATGGCACTTTATCAAATGCCTTCTGGAAGTCCATGTACACCACATCAACAGCATTACCCTCATCAACCCTCTCTGTTACCTCATCAAAAAATCAATCAAGTTTTTTAAAAACAATTTTTCTTTAACAAATCCATTCTGGTTTTCCTTAATTAATCCACATTTGTCCAAGTGACTGGTAATTTTGTTTGAACTGTCTCTGAAACAAAGGGCTGGACTTTCTCACGGGCTTCGGGACGCAGACATCGGGATCAAATGGGGGTCCCAAGCCTGCATTTACTGGCAGCACGCCCAATGCTGCAATCTTCTGAGAGGCAGCAACCTAATTAGCCATCTCCATGTTCACAGTGCTTGGCGGGCTCCCAATGCAACCAGCCCAATTAGAGGGCTGGAAGCTCTGAAACCTTAGCAATGACACTGGCAGAGGTGGGTGCTGCTGAGGTATGTCGGGGATCCTGAGGGCATCTCAACATAGAGGTGCCCTGCAGGAGTGCATTTAAAGGTAAAATCTTTGGGACTGAAGCTGTTCGGCCCATTAAAGCAGAGGGGAAATACCTCCAGGTGACTTGTTTGGGCTGTGGGTGTGGCCTTTCTTGGTCAATGCCCCCTCTTTGGGGCATGGAGCCTCTGGCTCCGATGACCCACCAACCTGCCACTTGGAGGCTGCCTCCATTGTACGCAGCAGGTTGGGGGATGCTCCACTGGTGGCAAAATGCCAGTACGCCCATCATATTGAACCTAATTTGGTCCGTAGTTGTTTAATTGGCTGCCTGCCTCCGTGGTGCATGCAGCCGATCTGGGTCCCCGCCCACCCATAGGAAACTTCCCCCGTGGCAAGAATGCATCAGGGAGCTGTCCTGGTGCGGCTCCCCCTAATTCCTTGGCCCCCACCAGATGGGGCACGGAGAATTCAGCCCATAGTTGCTGACTTCATTTCATCAGTTACTGCACAATGAGAAGACTGTGCGTGGTGTTTATCAAAATTTTACTTTGCCATGGCTAAATTATATCTTTCTTTTTGTCTACCAGTGCCTTCACACATACAACGAGTGTCACAGGGTTTCCATGAGGGCATTCTGTGATATTCTGGAAAGCAAGTTTGTGAAGGATAGTATGGAGCCAATCTTTCCTCAGTCTTGCATTTATTTACAGAGTTAAACATTACAAGCTTACACCTCCTAAGTCAATTAGCCCACAGTTTCAGTACGTGTCTCATTAAATGTGCTCAAATGAAACCCCAGTGAAATCCCACCATCTGCATGCAATTAAACACAATATACAATTAACATATTCCTTGAGAATCTTATTCCTTCTGAAGGTGCACTATCATAGGACTTACAGCTATGCATCAGTGCAGATACTCGCACTTTGGTATGCCTACTTAGAGAGTTGGGTTTTCACCTGGTCATTCACAGCTCACAAGTGAGCACGAGCAGACACTGGTGACAGAGAGAGCTATGGAGAGTCTGTGTCAAGGGATGCAATCCTGTCCAAGCTCTACTCAATTGGACACAGATGCTGAACACAGGGGGCTCTGGCTCAGAAAGAGAATGTCAGATACTGACAGACGTGCCACACTCACACTTGTCTACAATAACGGAGAGGATGGAGGAGTCCATACTTGTCCTCTTCCTTGTGCTAAAAAAAACTATTTAAATTTGTTCCACGTAGATGACCACCTTCCCCATCTGGAGAAAGAGTTCTGGTACAATTCTGCATTCATTGCGAGATCTTTACTAAAAGGCAAAAATGAAAAATCTATTTCAATCTACTCTCCATAAATCGCTTTTATTGACATTTTTGGAAACAATTTGTAATAATTGTATATTCATTCATCATCTTTTGACTTTACATTACATTTACTTTCTGCATGTGGCTATCTTCCCCCTTTGCTGGCAGACTACTGTTCTGTAATTGGCTAGGCCTGTTGGTCCTCCTGAAGTCATGAAACCTCTTCCGGATCTCATTCTAAATTCAGGCCATTGTTAAGACTAAGTTTACCTATTCTCTAACCTGAGCAACATGTGATCACACAGGCACCATTAGGAAGAGACATTGAAGGGAGTGGTTATCATAGAAACTTTAAAAAAAATATCTGGATACCCCTAAACTTTTTGTCTTCCCATTAACTCTGGCACCAGTGTCTAATTTCCAATGGCCCCATATCCCTTGCCCTCTGTTCTATGTCCAGTGTCTCTCGCCCCATGCTGAGAAGTTGCCTGTTGCATAACTGGCAATAAACAATAGTTGACTGGCTGCTGACACCCAATAATGCAGTCCTGATCTTCCCATCATGCCTGGAGAGCTGCACCCAGAGTGCCAGTAGTTATACAAATAGACTAAACTTGCATTCTGTATTAAGCACCTCTAACTATCTGTGTTATGTTGCTATTACATCTATTGTTGTGTTAACCTCATCTGTACAATAAACAGAGCAAATCATAGAATAAGTCACACAAATAGTAATTTTGCATATCCTCTAATTTTCAGTCTCAAGGACATCCAGAATCTCCCATCCAACTAAGCCAACTATTGCTTCATCTTATGGAATGAGTTTCTGCATGCCATAAGGTCCAGCATTTCTTCCATGTTTGCTCTCCAGTTATGTGAAATTTCAGTCTTTAAACATAGGAGGAGTGAGCATTGAAAAAGGGCGATTTGGTCTGTGAAGGTTTCTTCATTACATGCATCATGTAATGTGCATAGCACTGCTATTTTCACTTCTGTCACTTTACTTGTCACCATTTCTTGGTGTCAGTACAGCATTTTATTTTTACAATTGTTACATTTCTACATCAACGTATGCTAATGTACAGCTGCTTAGCAGTTGTGCCTCACGTTCATGTTATTTTTTTAAGTAGAGCAACCTTTTTCAGCCCTCCAGCCAGGTCCTCAAATTAGCTCACAATGCATTATGTCTTTCAGTGACATAATGCCACATTTGGCACCTCCTTTCCATATTCTGATGTTGTCGTCCATCACCAGAAATCTACCAATGCATTTCCAAATAGATATTACCAACATACCCAGGATCCTGTCAGTAAATTTGACTTCGCTCAATTGATGTTGAAGCATTTTCCAGAGAAACCTATGCTCCAGCCATGGATTAACAAACTTTCCAACATTCATATCTGTTAAGTGGTTTGTTAGCTGCCAGAGAAGCAGAATGGCTCATTATTGCAGATATGCTATGATTGGCTGCTTGTTTTTCATTACAACTAATGAAATGTCATGATCAACAATTACATGTGCTAGATTCTATGGATCTCGGAGGCAAGCTTAAAAAATGGCCGCTGCCACGCTCTTAAGCGCGGCGGATCATTTAAATAGCTGGGGTGGCTCACCCCACTCCCCAAATCACGTGGAGGGGGCAGGCTGTCCATCCCCAGCAATGGCATCAGCTGCCTCTGTGCAAGCACTGACGCCATTTTTAAAAGGCAGTCATCCTGCCAGGATATTTCAATTTTTAAAGACATATCCCCCAGAATTACATAAATAAAGTTTCAATGCCCCCTTTTCCACCCCCCAATAACAATCATATTAACTATTTTCCCTTCCCCCCCAAAACATTTAGCTTTAACATCTGACCTCCCCCCCAAAACTGTACAAAGTTTAAAGTACAACCCTTCCCACCATCCCCTATACCCATTATGTGTATTTGACCCCATTCACCACCCCACCACCCCCCGCACTGATAAACCTGCCTCCTCCCCCCTCCCCACCAGTGTCGTGCCTCGTTTCCCCAGATGGGGATCTGAAGGCACGGGAGTGCTGGCTGCCGCGCCACATATTGTGGCAGGGCCTCAAGATACTTAAATTATACTTAAATTAATTAATTTTATTGATTTAAATATTCAAATTGTGGTCCCATCACCCAGTGGCGGGGGGGCCTGCCATGGAGCCTCGCCACCGCTGGGAGCACTGGTCTGGGCCCTGGCGGCGCAAGGTCCGTGGCGGGCCTCATCCGGAGCCATCTTCAGGCCTCACCCGCCACGGATCACAATGTCGAGGGCTTCTTCAAATCCAGCTCCATGTTTCAAAATGTGCATTCTGCAATGTTATTAGTCAGTTGTAAAGAAAATGAACAAGTTAGTGAATGTGCTATAATTTGTACATTACAAGCTACAGCTGCTGAAGCTGCAGTGACATTGGGCTGAAATTTATACTTCCGCCGCTGACGTAAACAATAGCAGTCCACAATTTCAATTTAAAGATATAGTGATTTTAAAAAATTAAATTGATTCTGACCCTCTCCCACTGCACCACCCCCTCCAAATAACCATAGAATTAAGTACCCGCCCTCTCTCCCCCCGCACCCAAAACACTTACCTGGTGCGCCTGACTTTCCCCTCCCCACAGTTCATAAACTTTACCCCTTCCCACCATCCCCTACACCAATTAAATTACTCGAATGCTGCACCCCCCCCCTTCCACGTTGAAAAACTTATCTGTTTCCCCCTCCCCATCAGTGTTCCGCCTCGGATCCCCGGAGGGGGATCCAAAGGCGCGGGAGTGCCGGCCACTGGCACCACTCGCAGCGGGATGGATGGCGGGAGCGCGAAGGTATTTTATTCCTTCATTTACATTGATTTACATATTCAAATTTGGCTCCCATCGCCGAGCGGTGGGTTCAGCCATAAGGCCTCGTCACCACCGGCAATATCAGGTCAGGCCTTTCCGGTGTCAAGGCCCATGTTGGGCCTCTGCCGGAGACATTTTTCACCCCACCCCGCCACATCCCGGGGGGTCTGTAAAATTCGCCCCATTGTCATAACCTACAGTCAGCAATAACAACACAAACAACTTGCATTTTTATAGCATCTTCAACATATCGAACATCCTGAGGTGTTTCACAGGAACGTTATCAAACAAAATTTGTCATCAAACCACATCAGGAGATATTAGGACAGGTCACCAAAAGTTTGGTCAAAGAGGTAGGTTTTAAGTAGTATCTTAAAGGAAGAGACCATGGTAGACAGGCATAGAGGTTTAGGGAGGGATTTCCAGAATATGTTCTAACCAGCTGTAGGTACAGTTGCCAATGATGAAGTGATAAAAAATAGGGGATGCTCAAGCGGCCAGAATTGGAGGAGCGCAGAGATCTCAGAAGGTTGTACAGCTGGAGCAGGTTACAAAGATAGGGAGGGGAAGACATGAAGGGACTTGAAAACAAATGTGTCTGCAAAGGGTCGGGAATGTGAATGAACAGTTTACACAACAGAGTGAGTTGATGGAATCATAGAATCATACAAGTTGCAACACAGAAGGTGGCCACATACTACCCTGTCTGTGCTTGTGTCAGCTCTTCAGCTCTAGCATTCTAATTTAATTCAAAGTTCTCTGCCCTTTTCCTGCATTCATTTTGTTACTCCTCATACTTATCCAATACCCTTTTACCTTTAAAATGATGGTATAGTCCATGTCCACCAAACCTACTAAGTATCATCACCTCATTCCATGACAATATGAAAGGCACAATTCAACATAGCGGCACCTCATCAGACCCCTTTCCTGTCCTGAGTGGCGTGAAACAGGGCTGTGTTCTCGCAACCACACTTTTTGGGATTTTTTTCTCCCTGCTGCTCTCACATGCGTTCAAGTCTTCAGAAGAAGGAATTTTCCTCCACACAAGATCAGGGGGCAGGTTGTTCAACCTTGCCCGTCTAAAAGTGAAGTCCAAAGTACGGAAAGTCCTCATCAGGGAACTCCTCTTTGCTGACGATGCTGCTTTAACATCTCACACTGAAAAGTGTCTGCAGAGTCTCATCAACAGGATTGCGGCTGCCTGCAATGAATTTGGCCTAACCATCAGCCTCAAGAAATCGAACATCATGGGACAGGACATCAGAAATGCTCCATCCATCAATATTGGCGACCACGCTCTGGAAGTGGTTCAAGAGTTCACCTACCTAGGCTCAACTATCACCAGTAACCTGTCTCTAGATGCAGAAATCAACAAGCGCATGGGAAAGGCTTCCACTGCTATGTCCAGACTGGCCAAGAGAGTGTGGGAAAATGGTGCACTGACACGGAACACAAAAGTTTGAGTGTATCAAGCCTGTGTCCTCAGTACCTTGCTCTATGGCAGCGAGGCCTGGAAAACGTATGTCAGCCAAGAGCGACGTCTCAATTCATTCCATCTTCGCTGCCTCCGGAGAATACTTGGCATCAGGTGGCAGGACCGTATCTCCAACACAGAAGTCCTCGAGGCGGCCAACATCCCCAGCTTGTACACACTACTGAGTCAGCGGCGCTTGAGATGGCTTGGCCATGTGAGCCACATGGAAGATGGCAAGATCCCCAAAGACACATTGTACAGCGAGCTCGCCACTGGTATCAGACCCACCGGCCGTCCATGTCTCCGCTTTAAAGACGTCTGCAAACGCGACATGAAATTCTGTGACATTGATCACAAGTCGTGGGAGTCAGTTGCCAGCGTTCGCCAGAGCTGGCAGGCAGCCATAAAGGCGGGGCTAAAGTGTGGCGAGTCGAAGAGACTTAGCAGTTGGCAGGAAAAAAGACAGAAGCGCAAGGGGAGAGCCAACTGTGTAACAGCCCCGACAAACAAATTTTTGTGCAGCACCTGTGGAAGAGCCTGTCACTCTAGAATTGGCCTTTATAGCCACTCCAGGCGCTGCTTCACAAACCACTGACCACCTCCAGGCGCTTACCCATTGTCTCTTGAGACAAGGAGGCCAAAGAAAGAAAAGAAAAGAAAGAAAGTCCTTGTGTTAATAGTCAGTTTAGTGGTAAAGCATTCCATGTTCTTATAACTCTGTGTGAAAAAAAATAAATAATCTGCATTTATCTATCGCCTTTCACAACCTCAGCTCCTTCCAAAGCACTTCACAGGCAATTAAGTAGTTTCAAATTGTGGTCACTGTTGCAATGTAAGGCAACATAGCAGCCAATTTGCACACAGCAAGCTCTTCTTTGAATAATGCTAAGGCATTTTTTATATCTACTCAAGAGGGCAGCTGGGAATTTGTTTTAGTTTCTTATTAAAATGTCTCATAACCCTTTGCGTGATTAAAAAAAATGTCTAACTTCCTGTCATTCTTCTTGAGGTAATCCTATGTAAAACATGGAATTGACTGCACCGGGAGGCAGGAAATGGAGACATGTTGACAAATTAAAGAGAGATATGGGTAGATATTTGGCCGAGTAGGTGATTGAGTGATAGATTATGTCAATCTGGGATCTTCCAGATTAGTTTTAATTGTCTCTTCCAGTCTTGTATTTTTTTATGTTCCTATGATAAAGTCATAGCCTATTATCAATGTGATTGAAGTAATCTTTAATCTCGAAAACCTAGATAAGGATTGGTACTTGTTTTGTGTAAATTAAATTAAACAGCGGAGCAGATAATTTGATTATCATTTATGGGGAGGGATTAGTCAATTATGGAATAAATATAATTAGTGTGAGGTGCATTAATAGGCATATGAAAACTTATCCAGTAATTTGCGAAACAGACAACTTTGGTCAAAGTCACAGCTTCCCAATTGATTAGTGGCTAATTTATATTAAATCCATTCAACACTGAATTCCATTTCTGTATTGATACCTTTCATTAAAAGATCAATAAAACCCTCTACATAAATTAACTTAATTCGATGTTTTGTATGTAAAATGTTGTAGTAAAATCACCATTTTTTTAAATTACAAAGCATTTATTGGCATTCCAGAGCTCAGTTTTCAAAATGATGTTCATTGGTTTCTGACCTGCCAACTTTAATTTTTACCTTACAACTGGTCATGAAAAGCTCTCAAAACTTCTGTATTCATTTTTGCCCTACAGTTTGCTCATTGTGTTAAGGTAAGTTCTGACATGACTTCTCGTGTTAAGAGATTTTCCACTTAACAGAAACAGTTACTTACTAATTCTGGGCACATTTTATAGGCAGCAGGATAGACTTGCTGTTCTTTGTGGTGCAGCCTTGTGTTTATGTGCCAGCTGCTATATTATGCGGTATTGTTGAATAGACAGCTGACGTCCTGACAATTAAAGTGACTCCAACATTTTCTGCACTACCTATTTCCCTCTCCCAGTAGCCAAACTATGTCTGGTGTTAAAACCAACAGATAACAACTTACAACTGTCTGTCTCCACTCCAGTGCAGGAGCTGTGCTACCTAAATATTCAAAAACAAATTGCCATGACAACATGCTGCTCACCCACTGCAGATCACAACCAGAAGGAGGAGAATAGAAGAATGCTGAAACTGCTATTTCAAGCCCTGACAATGGAGATCAATGTAATGTACAGACTTGCGAGGCTCAACAAGTCTTTTTCGTTAATATGTTCATGTACCATCAGCCAGACTCTCCACAGAAAGGGATGTTCTTGAGCAGGATGTTAAGATTCATCTACTGGTATTGTGGCTGATGATGCCATTCCATTTACTGCACTATCAAAGTTAAAAATGTCGGGTCCATTTTGCAAACAGTGACTCAAAGCGTGGAGCTATGCTCAATATAAGAATGAGTCAGGGAATGGGTCAGGGAACTCAATATTCCTGACTCCCACTACTTCCAACTTTCACCAGGATATCATTGGTGGCTCTTCTTGTCAAGGATTCACTCCAAAGTTTCAGACAGGGAAATGTGCAATGCATAATGTGTATTGGGCATTGACTGCTCTGCTCCTGATCTGTTTTGCCTGTTGCCACATATTCTAATTATTTTCCCAGCAAACTGTGGTATAAATTCGCCACTGCAAGATCGGAAGCACAATGGCCCAGCTCATGGGGTTCAGCTCTAATATCACCATTGCAGCAGATAACAAAAATAGCAGATCTGGGCAAAGAACTTCAGAAGAAATTGCAACAGAAAGACTTGAAACTGGAAATAGAAAATTTACAGAAGTCACTCACCATAATTTCCTGGAATCTGCATCATAATAATAGTGGACACCATATGGTACAAATTTTCAACAAATTCCAGCCCGTTATCTCTTCTTCTTTACCCTAATTCTACTACCTACTTATATCGATTTTTTACCTCAGCCATTACACTGGAGATCTGTAAGATTATTAGGTTACTAACTAACACACTAATTGTTAAAATCTAGTTACTATAAACTAACAACTGACTTATTATCATAATCTAACATTTAGCTTTCTTAGAACCTTCTTTATACTATAGTATGTGAGAACAGGGTACAGTGCAGACAATAGTCAAGGGGCTGAATTTTGCAGTCCCACACCGCCCCCCTCCCAATGTCAGGTGTCATGGCAGAGGTTCAGAAAATGCTTCTGGCAGAGACATGCCACAGGCCTTGACCCCGGGAAGGCCCAGCCCAATATTGTCGGAGGCGGCGAGGCCTCATTGCAGCCTGCCCCCACCCTCCATCCCCGACACTTGGCGATTGGAACCCCATTGAAATATTTAAATAAATGTATTTAAATAAACAAATTGTTTACCTACCCACTCCCGCCGTCCGTTCCGGAGCGACATTGGTGCCGATGGCCGGTACTCCCATGCCTTCGGATCCCCTTCTGTGGATCCGAGGCAGAACACTGGTGAGGAGGGGGGAGCGGGTAAGTATTTCAGTGCGGCAGGACTTTAAAAAAAGTCTCGGTGGTTTCTGTGAATATCGAACAACAAGGTTATTTTGGGGCAAAATAAGTTGAACATTGACAAAACCTTTCAGCCCCACCAACACTGGTATTTGAATCTGGGATAATTTTGAGATGCATAAAGTCCAGCATAATTTAGAAAGTTATTTTAAAGAAAATAAAATGTCATCTAAGATAAAGAACCAACAAACAAAAAATATGGTAATGCCTGAAATCAAATGGAAATGTTTGATTTCAGTTTTAAAGATACTATCAGTCCTGGACAGTAAAGTTTCTCCAGGGCTCAAAAGTGAATTAGAATTAAAATTAATGGGAATTGGAAGTTAGATCTGGCTGATGTAAGAACTAATAAAGGAAAGTGTAGTTAAGACTGGTAATTCGATAGCTTTCTCTTGGAGAAATTTGTATCCTTTCCAATGATTTTTTTGGAAAAAATAGTTCTGTATTCGATTGTCTGGCCACTACCCAAGGCATTGAGACCATTTAGGGGGAGATAGGCAAAGATCTTGAGATAGGCACTCCCACTCTTTTTAATCTCGTGATAAGATCGCCTGAAGTCCAGAAATGGCTTATAGCAGTTGGCATGTGTTGCATGATATTCAGATACTGGTATAAGTGTGCAGATGTAATTTGTTATATGTGAAGCAACTGACATGCATTGTGAAATGCACTGGAGAGGGTCCCAGGCATGCACAGCTGCCTTACACAAAATAACATGAAATGGTTAATGTGGCCAGTAGAGTGAGACAACATTTTAATCATCAAGGCATTAGCACATACTGCATAGAGAAACTGACTTTAAAATAATCAGGATAGAATGGCACCTGTAAGAGGGAGTAAATTGTTGGGCACTTAATGGAAAGAGGGATATGGAATCTGGATTAAGCCAATTAAGCGCTAGATCTAGTATTTAGGGATAAATTATCCACAAGATGGATACAGTAAAGGGAGAGCTGGCAAATCTTTAAGTCCATGATGGAAGGACTGTGAGCAACCAACTTGAGCAGGATGTCGAGAACCTTATTGTAATGAATGTTATGTGATGCTTTTTGTGACCACTATGATTAGGCCATGGATGTTTTGCCACCACGATTAGGTGGGTTAGAATCAAAGAAGAGGAATGGTTGGATATTGGTACAGCAGTCAGCACTGCAGCCTGGAATAGAAAGGACCACCACCTCACAGAAACACTTAGTAAAAATGATGCCGAACAATGACCATAGAATTCAGGAAATACAACAGTTAGGCGACCACCAATGGTGGGAGACTGTATATAATGTAGGCCAAAACCCATGGCTCCGGACTCTGTTTCTGTTTATGATACTAACCCTGGCTATATATTAGTAGTAGGACTCTTCATACTTTGCTAGTTGAGGCGCCTTGTATGACAAGTGTGTGACAAGACACAAAACCTACAACTCGCGGCTTTCCTGGAAAATAGTAAAATAATTAATGAGGGGTCGATACGGATATTTTCCTCTCAACTGAGGGAATTGTAAGATTATTAGGTTACTAACCAGCATACTAATTGTTAACATCTAGCTATTATAAACTAACAACTGACTTATTGGGCTGAATTTTACTGACCCGTCAATGTCGGGGATCATGGCAGGGAGGCCCGAAAAATGCCTCCGGGAGAGGCTCATCATGGGTCTTGACGCCAGGAAAGCCCCACTCCATATTACTGGCGGCAGCGAGGTTTCATGGCGGCCCCCCTCCCCCCACTGCTCATTGACAGGAGGCACATTTAAATATGTTAAGACATGCAAATTAAAGAATAATTACTTACCTGGTGTCACCGGCCGTCCCACTCCGATATTACAGTGGGTGGTCGGCACTCCCACGCCATCCGATCTCTGACTGATGAAGTACAGCGGAACACTGGCAGGGAGGGGAGATGAGGCAGATATATCAGTGCGGGAGGATGGGAGTGGGGTCAAATCTATGTGATTGGTCTAGTGGGTGATGGGAAGGGGTAAAGTTAAAAGTTTCTGACCTGGGTGGGGGGAAAGGTCAGGTGCAAAGGTGAGTATTTTTGGGGGAGGAAGAGGGCAAGGGATGAAATGTCAGGCTATTGCTTGGGGGGGCAGTGGGAGAGGGAGTGGAAAGATATGTTTAATTATTTTTAATACTTTTAAATTCAATGTCCCTTTAAAAATTTGAATTGTCATTTAGGGCTCTAAGTCCTTTAAAAATGGTGCCAGCGCCTGCACAGTAGTGCTGGACACTGTTGCCGGCAACGGATCGCCCGCCCCCTCCATGTCATTGGGGGAGGGGCAGTCCGCCCCAGCCATGTAAGTGAGCTGCCGCGTTTAACATTGTGGCGGCTCCATGGAGCAAATCTCGCACATGTGCCCTGCCATCTTCGAAGCTTGCTGCCGAGATTGGCGGCGAGCTAGCAAGATTCAGCCCATTGTCATAAACTAACGTTTAGCTTTATTAGAACCTTGTTTATAGTATGCTAAGTGGAAAAACTTAGGAAAAGGGTACAGTGTAGACAATAGTCAAGGTAGAGCCATTCTGGAAGATTAGGTCACTTTTAAAATGCTTACTTTCAGCAAAAGGGTCAGACCTTGAAGTAATCAGCGAAAACAGCTTCTCTGAGAACAAAATTTAGATTTCTCTCTCAATGAGATAAGGAACCACGGAATATAAAAGCTTGGAGATAAAGTAGTCAACACAAAGCCACAGAATGATCCTCGGTTGGTTAAGGAAAGCATCCTTTAACACAAGGTTAAAAATGATTGGGGAAAGGGACTGGTTAATTGGAAAGCAGCCAGGATAAATGATGTCTTGTCTTTGTCCCTGTATGGCTGAGAGAATTTTCAAACAGCCAAAACAAGATAAGAGGGGGAGAGTGAGAGTGAGAGAGAGAAAGCTTGAAGACCAAAAGCTGCAAGAGGCATGCGCTTTTCCATTCAAATACAAATAGTTTAATCTGCGTTAGACTGTTAATCACTGCCTGACTGTAGTTTAGCTGAAAACTTAATACACCTCTCCACTTTTATCTCAATAAAGTTGAGTCACAACAAAGCTTTGCTGCCAAGCCTGTTCCTGCCTTAGAAGGGGACATAAACCCCCACGAACCTATTTTACAGTTCCAATAGTCTCTGAAGTTGTTTTTATTCCTTTAGTTCCTGAAATTGCTCCTCTGCTTTCTGAAGATTTTTGTTGACTATCTCCAGCTCCTCAACTCACTGGGACAGATCATCCAGCTTTTGCTGTAACTGGCAATTCTGAGATTCATGGATGGTCAGTTTACTTGTCATCTCATCATGCTTTTTCCAGATACTTTTTGTTTAAATTCCAGACATGAATTCAAGATCCTAACGCCTGAGGGGAGCTGAGAATAGCTGCCATCAACATCAAGGCATCTTTCGACCGAGTATGGCACCAAACAGCCCGAACAAAACTGAGGTTAGTGGAAGTCATTAGGGTGAACCTTCTGAGCTAGAGTCATACCTTATGCACAGCAAGATGATCATGGCTGTCAGATGACAATTGGCACAATCCCAGGATATTACTGCAGGAGTTTCTCAGTGAAGCATCCTCAGCTGTTTCATCAATGAGTTTTCCTCTTCATCAAGTCAAGAGTGGGGCTCTTCGCCGATGAGTTGACAATGATCACCTCCATTCACAAGTTCTCTAATAATTAGGTAACTTCAGTAGAACCTGACTTAGATTACATTGGGACAGTTAACATTCTTACCACATAAGTTCCAGGCAATGATCATCTTCAACAAATGAATGCCCAGCCACTATCTACTGGCCTTCAGTGTCAAGTGCTCAATTATCAACATCCTGAGAGTCTTCACTAACCAGAAGCTTAAATGGATCAATTATACCAGCATCAGGACTCTAAAAACAGGGCAGTGTCTGGGTACTCTGCAATGGCCTGCTCACATCAATTGTTCTTTACCATCTACATGTCTCAAGTCAGGAGTGAGCGGAAATACTCAGCTGAAACAACACTCAAGAAGCTTGACACCATTCAGGAAAAATCAGCCTGATTGATTGGCGCTCCTGGCACTAAACTCAATATCAACCTTCTCCATCTCCAGAGCACTATGGTAGTATTGTGTACTCTACAGGATGCTCTGAAACAGTTCAGCCAGTTACTTTGACAGCACGTCCCAACCCTGCAACCTCTACCATAGAGACAGGACAGGAACAACAACATAGTGGTTACACAATCAGCTCTAAATTGCACATTGTCCTGACTTTGAACACATAATGCCATTTCAATGTCATTTCCGGAGCCAAGAGCCTGGAATTCTCTACCCAGCACTATTGTAGAAGCCTCAGCACCACCTGGACTGCAGCAAGTCAAATAGAAGACCCACCATCACCTTCTCACAGCAAATAGGGATAGGTAAAAATTTCAACCTTGCCAGTATCACCTACAAAGTTTTTTGTTTCAAGTACAGCACATTTATTTCCTTTATTATGCCATTTGTGAATATTGGCAGCGTGAATTGGCACAGTGCTGCAGCTTGCTGTTTGTGCCATATTTCAGTGATGTGACCCCCCCTAAGCTACTGCTCCATCTAAAGTGATTTCCTTATGAAAAAATAGTGTGTTGGTTGAAGGGTTGCACTCATGTCTGCAGGAATTGTGATGATCCTATGCATTATAAAGCATTATATAGCACTCCATGTGGCTTAGTCATATCTAGATTAATAAACAGTGCTTACCTGCTTATCTTTCATGTAATTGATAGTCATTCCTACTACTAGTCTATGTGCACCACAGGATTTTTTTGTCTGGGAAATCTTCATAGAGACAACAATCATGATGGCATGGAAGTGGAATAAAAAAAGAACATAACATAAATCTAAAACTTACTTACCCTCTGCAGCTGGAAGTGTGGTCAAAGTAATAACAAAGCACCAGAGGTACAAGTGATCCCTTGAGGTTGCAACATAAATATACTTTCCTTACAAAATAAAGCAAGATGAATTACTGGCATTCCACAATACAATCTGTCCCGTTTATTCCCTGGCTTTCTCTAGTTCTGCTATTGGTGCGTGCAATGCTTCTTTCTGATGCAATCAGCTTGATTATTTTGCTCCTTTTACTGTGCTATGAAGGGAATCTTTACAACCCTAATTCTGTCTGTCTTCTTTTCCTCCTAATATTTTGATTACCCGGAATATCCCCTCTCTCTGTCCTGCTGCTGAAACCTTCATCCATGTACCTGTTACCTCTAGAGTCAGCTTCCTGGCTGGTCTCCCACCTTGCACAATCCATAAACTTGAGATCATCCAAAACCCTGCTGCCCATATCCTAACTCGCACCAAAGCCTGTTCACCCATCATCCCTTAACTCACTCATCTGTGAAACTACTGATTTTCAGCTTTGTTAAAAGAAAATAGACAGAATAAATCCCTAAAACACTGGTTAAAGTCACAGAAAATTCTGTGTTCCAATGTGATGAAATGACAAAATTTGACTTATACAGTCACCATAAAAGCTTGGAAATGATCATGGGTTAATCAACCGACCGTAACCGTTGCAAATCTGTCCTCCACGTGAAATTCACTGTAAGCCAAAAATCTCTTAGTGAGAACTGCCTTGTAAAATGGCTGATGTTGGAAATTCGAACATTAAAATCGAAACTGAATCAGAGAGGGGGATGGACAGTAACATGAAAGAGTGATTGCAAAAAACGACACTTTAAATGTTACATGTCCGACATTGTAATCAAATGATATGTGTGCACAAATTAAATAATCAAGAATAAAGCCAATATCCTATCAGTATGAATCTTTTCGGAATTTGTAAGAGAAAATCACAAAACAATAAATGCTGATTTGTGTACCCCTGTCCATCAATCAAAATTAGCTTGTTTTATTCTCACAGTTGAAGAGGTTGAAATTGCACACACATATATACAATAAAGTTATTTTCAGAGGTGTTATGAATATGTAATGATGATAATAAAACATGTTTGTACATTTTCCATGATAAGATGTAATGAGAAAAAGAAAAACATTGTCTCTGCTGCATCATTTTAGGATTATACAATTAAACTATTACTCATCTCATTTCATCAGGTATATAAATTTTACATAAAAACTAATTCAAAGGAAAATAAAATGAGAGTTTGACAGACAAGCTGTCAGAGTTCTACTCCTTGATATAAAGTGAAAGTAGTGTTTGTTAAGAATATCAGAATGAGTTGTCTACTAAGATCTGAGTAATGAAATAGCTGGTGGGAGAGTTTATTCCTTCAGAGTTACAACAATGTATATTAAAAACAGATGTGCCAATAAAAATTCATACCAATAATATTCAATTTTAAACAATACTTGTACGTAGACTGTCTTCAGATTATGATTACATACGGTCATCTATTTTAGAATAAAGCTTCAGTTAACTACTAAAGCCTTGCAATCCTTTACAGCAAATTATCTAAGCTTTTTAGAATAGCCAGTGTTCCCTGAGATAAGGCTCATCTGCCCATCAGTGTCTTCTTTTTCATATGCCAGCTTTAGATAACACAGCTGTAAACCATTTTTTTGTAATCTTGTTGATAGTCACTTTGAGACTATTATGCTTTAAAGGATACAGTGATGTGTTGTGTAGTCTTTGTTCTTAGCTTTTAGTGAATTCCTGCTGATGAATTGCCAATTTGGTAGAAAACCCACTGCTGATCATCATATCATATCTGCTATTTCTGTCAACAACTCTCCAGTGATTTAACACATAGCCAACTATGTGTTATGTGGTTTACACATTTTGGGCTGGTTTTTACCGGGCTCCGTGGTGGGGGAGGCCAGAAGATGATTATAGCAGAGGCCCGCCATGAAGCTCGACGCCGGGAGGCCTGGCCCTCCGTAGCAGCCCCCCACCCCACTGCTAGGCCACGGGACCTGCATCTACATATTTAAATCAATTAAATGAATAAATTTAAATGAACTTACCCACAATCTTCCGGGCCCGCCGTGATCCACAGTGCGGTGGCCAGCGCTCATGCCCCTTCAATTCCCCATCAGAGGAAAGCCTGCAAAACATTGGTGAAGATGAGGAAGATTTAAGATGTCCAGTGTGGGGGCTGAGGGAGGGAAACGGAGTCAAATAAACGTAATGAGTGCAAGGGATGGTGGGAAGGGATGAACTTTAAACTTTGTGCAGTCTGCAGGGGGAAAGATCCGATTTAAAAGGTAAGTGTTTTTTTTGGGGGGGGAAGGGAAAATAGTTAATGCAGTTGTTATTGGGGAGTGGGAAAGAGGCGTTAAAATTTTATTTGATAAATTTTGGGAGGGTGTATCTTTACAAATTTAAATATGCTGGCAGGGCTGGCTGTCCTTAAAAAATGGCGTCAGTGCCTGCGCAGAGACAGCTGACACCATTGCTGGTGTTGGGCAGCTCACCCCCTCCACGTGATTGGGTGGGGTGAACCGCCCCAGATATTTAAATGAGCCGCCACGCGGGCGATCACAGCGGCTCTTGCGGACCGCCATTTTTTGAGCTCGACACTGGGAGCAACAGCAGGCTCTTAAAATCCAGCCCTCATGTAGTATGTGTCACTCATCTCTCATTTATAACCCTACAGACCAGAGAAGAGAGATTTAAATAATCGAACACTATCTCCAAAAAGAATAAAAGATTCTTCTAGTTCACATTTAGCATGATATACAAAGTGGTATGTCACTGAGGTTTTTCAGGATGCATGATCTTCCTTTTATTTGTCACCTGGCACATGATTTGTTGTCCTCACCAAATGCTACAATATTACAAAAGCACTCTTCTCCGTATAATTTATTATAATGTGAACAGAAGCAATCCAGAGCAGACCCCCACATC
The DNA here is from genome assembly GCF_036365525.1 of Heterodontus francisci. Classification (NCBI taxonomy): domain Eukaryota; kingdom Metazoa; phylum Chordata; class Chondrichthyes; order Heterodontiformes; family Heterodontidae; genus Heterodontus; species Heterodontus francisci. Next base: position 76,532,658 of record NC_090385.1, on the reverse strand, counting down.
TATCTTCTATTGTGATACTGCTTTCTTCATCTTTATTTTTAATGACTCCTTTCACGTCTTTCCCTTACTTTTCCCTTTCTCATGCCTCTGCTCAGTTCCTCTTCTTCCTTCCAGCTAACTGTCATACTTCAATTTTTCTCTTGCTGGCAATTGTCCTTCTACCATCTCTATCACTGGCTTTCTTCCATATTCATTATGTAAGAGCATGTCACATTTCCCCTTTCCTCTCCCAAGTTTCCAAATTGCTCCTCTTCCTTCTTTGAAATGCCCTGTCACATCCTAATGCATTTTCCAACCTCTACTTCACTTCCCCCTTCAATATTCTAAGCCTCTGCATCACTTTACCATCCTTCTTTCAGGCCTTAGTATCAATTTATTTACTCTTTACATACACGAGCCTTTGAAGGTGGCCAAGAAGGCTATGAAAAAGCATACAGGATCCTGGGCTTTATAAATTGAGGAAGTTATGCTAAACCTTTATAAATCACTGTTTAGGCCCCTGCTGGTGCATTGTGGCTGATTCTGGGCACCACACTTTAGGAAGGATGTCAAGGCTTTTGAGAAAGTGCAGAATTGATAGAATGTTATCATGAATGCAAGACTTCAGTTGCATGGACAGTCTAGACAAGCTGGAGTTGTTCTTCTTAGAGCAGAGAAGGTTCAGGGGCGATTTCGTAGAGGTGTTCAAAAGGGTATTGGGTAAATACATGAAGTGGAAAACATTGCAGGGTGATAGGGAAAGGGCAAGAGAATGGGACTAATTCGATAGCTCTTTCAAAGAGCTTGTGCAGGCCTGATGGACTGAATGGCCTCTTTCTGTGCTGTATCATTCTTTGGTTCTATGAATTACATTTTGTCTAAAGATCCTGCTCTATCTCTAGGCCACTGCCTCTCTTCTGCAGCCCTCACTCGCTACAACAAAATCAAAATACTGCAGATGCTGGAAATCTGAAACAAAAACAGAAAATGCTGGAAATACTCAGCAGATCAGGCAGTATCTGTGAAAAGAAAAACAGAGTTAACATTTCAAATTGATGACCTTTCAGCAGTTCTGGCGAAAGGTCACCAACCTGAAATGTTAACTCTTCTTCGCTCTAAAGATGCTACCTGACCTGCTTAATATTTCCAGCATTTACTGTTTTTGTTTCACCCTCTCTAGCTAGATGGGTAAACTCCAGCACCACAAAACAGAATCCTTAAGCTCTATCTTTACCATTGATGTATTTTCTGTATCAGAACTATTGAGTTCATGCTGTTTCTTGCATAACATAGTAATGTTTAATGCAGCATCAATAGCATTTTTCAAGAGCATAAAGCTTGACGGCTAAATGCTTTTCTTCTTTCTTGAAGGATCATTTATATAATCTATTCATGTTCATTCCTAAAGAAACTTGAAACCAGATTTTGCAGCAAAGGAGCTTAATTTGCCATCTAATTGCTGATGAATTAAACTGATCTCAGTGTCAGAAAAATCAAGTTCTGCTGCTGCTGAATAACTATTTACTTTTCTTTATGTTGCCTTTCTTGCCTCTTTGGTTGATGTCCAACATAATGGCAGTGAATACAAATCCTTTTGTAGTGTTATCTCCGATAAACCAAACCTTTGAATCCTTTGAGCATGATAGCAAACAAGGTTGCATTATAAAAACCACGGCTGTCATTGAGAAACATCTCTTCAAAAAGAGAGCAATGCTGAAAGTCTGCTGAGCATTTCAAAATGTCTTCACAAATCGAGGAGGCGGATTGATAAAAGCTGGCACCCGTGATGCCACAGTAAAAGGAGAGATAAAATGGAGAGATAAAACCTTTTCAACTCTTTCCTTTTTCTAAAAAAAGAACAATCTTACTCATAAAGGCATTCCAAGAAGCTGTTATTTGTATGCCGTCAACAGTCAAACCCTACAAATTATGTCACATTTGAACCATCTGTATTCAAGTGTGTAAGTCAATGAATCCTAATTTCTGTAATATCAATAGTCATGCTTGTGGAATAATTTATGGCAATGGTTCAGAAAAATCTGGAAATTATTATTCAAATGTCCAGTATTTATATATGACTATTTTTCACTTTTACATTTGACTACCCATATCATTCTTTAAAGGAGTATAGGATAGAACCTGGTCCTCACTGTGACTGTGTTCTGCAAAAAAGACCAATTTTAATCTGTCTAATCTGCACCTACATTAGATGCACTGTCATATTGTTGTAGGTGGCTTTCTAGACATCCCTGGTAGCCACATGAAGTAGGTAATAAGTTTCTTGCATACGTGAGTCAGTGCGTAAAGCCTGTTTGAGGACCATTGGCAAAATTTGCCAGCACAGAGTTTTATTCAGTTCACCGTACCAGTGCTAGCTCATTGAATAAATGAAAGAACAAAAGTAGTACTTGCATTATATAACACCTTTCACAACCAAAGCACTTTACAGCCAATTAATTCTTTTGAAGTGTAGTCACTGCTAAAATGTAGGAAATAGGAAGTGTGGCAGCCGATTGACATACAGCAAGTTCCCACATACAACAATGCAATAATGACAAGATAATTTGCTTTTAAATAATATTAGTTGAGAGATAAATATTGCCCAGGACACTGGGGAGAACACACTGCACTTCTTTAAAAATCATGTCATGGGGACTTTTATGCATTCATTTGAGTGGATAGCAGGTTTAAGAACTTATCCGAAAGATGGCACATCTGACAATGTAGCACTCCCTTAGTGCTGCACTGGAGTTTCAGCCTAGATTTTGTGCTCAAGTCTCTGGAGGAACAAATGCTAGTTTACTGAGCTTGCCCAATGTGACAATTATCCCCCAATAATTTTTAGGCCTATGTGACTACCTTGCTTCAGATAAGTTGACCTTTTCACAGATGACTCCAATTTGCTTACAATGATGAACGCCAAAGATTTAGAAAGCAGTAGTCAAAATAACATATTGTGCAATTGATGTTTTTAACATATTCAATTGATGAACATTAAGTTAATAAGGGAGGAAAGCCTTTGGCAATGAATTTTTCCCAAGACAACAGATCCCAATTATGACTTCAATAACAGGGTTCCCACCGCACTGTTACAATGTCAGGAGGAAAAACTGGTATTAAAAGTACCTTCAGCTAATTGGGAAAGCTTTAAAAAATCTTTTTTTGCCTTGACATCGAGCAATTTCCACTAATTTGTATTTATTGAGATGTTAAAATTAATTTTATTACTTTTGGTTCACAACTTCACTTTTTAGCTACATATGAATTCTCACTTTATTGGAAGGCCTTTTTTGATATTTTTCTTTTAATTTTGAGGTTATTTTCTGATTAGATATGGAACTATTAGCAAGTCAATTCTCATCCTATATTAGAAGGAGCTTACAAAGCCTTGACCTATTAGAGAATAGGGTGGACAAATCATTAATGCATAGGTATCCCTTGGTAATCCTTTGCTCTCAAGTTTAATATTAGGAGGGAAATGTCAGTCATCTTTACATGCAGTTTGGATTCAGATAAACTGCAGTTAATTGACACTAGTTTGATTCACTATCCCCTTACGATTTCTCGCTAAATTTGAAAAGCTTCTCTGGCAAAAATAAAATGTTGTTTGACAAAATCAATAAAGAGGAGGCAATTAATGCACTTTAATAGCATTTTCCAGCCATCCTTTCTGTTATAGTCCTTTGCCTTTGTTTGCGCAGCTTACAATGCTGTGCCAGAAATTGAAATGGCATTTTTGCAAAATAACTTTAACTACCATACACACACAAAAGTAAGGAGCTGCACCAGTAAAAATAAATAATGGTTGAGAAACTCTATTAGAGACTTCAAATTGCTCCTCAACTGTCAATTTTTACCAAACATTTTAAATTTTCAGCTGTGCCTTTTCATTGGAAATTGAAAGTAGAACCTCCAGGAGCACTTCTTGTCTGTTCTCCGATTTAAGTCAACCACTCCAGCAGAGGGGGCAGTTTCCAGCGGTGGTTGAGTTAGCAGCACTCTAGCCTCTGAGTGAGAAAGTTGTGGGTTCAAGTTTGCCCTGGAACCTTGAGCTGACACTTCAGTGTGGAACTGAGGGAGTGTGCACTGTCAGAGATGTTAAACTGAGCCTCTGTTTACCCTCTCAGGTGGATATTAAAGATCCCATGGCACTACTTCAAAAAGAGCAGGAGAGTGCTCACTGGTGTCCTGGCAATTATTTATCCCTCAGCAAGCAGGTTATCTGGTCGTTATCTCATTGCTGTTTGCGGGACCTTGTTCTGTGCAAATTAGCTGCTGCGTTTCTTACATTGCAACACTGGCGATATTTCATTTGCTGTAAAGCATGCCATCCTGAGCTCATGAAGATCCCGCTGTATATATATATATACAAGCCTTTCTTGGTAACAGCAGTTCTTTTTTCTTCATCATCATGGAAGCAGCTGAGATAAAGATATTTACAGAGAATATGCAAGTGCCACATTTGCTCACAACAATCTTCAATGCTTAAAAGCAGCATAAGACAATGGAGGCAACCCTGATAAATTGTAATTTCAGAAACGCCATGGTTGATTGTATGTCACATCAGTGACGGATTTTCACTTTACATACAGAATGAATATTTTGTTGCTTTTTTCATTATCTGTATAACTGGAAGCTCAATCGCAGATGCCTGGAAACTTGTCGTGAAGGGTTTTCACCGGGAGCAGGTGAGGGGTGGAATGCTGCAGGGCAAGCACCAAATGCACTTGATATCATCAGTTTGAGGCCTATTTTGACTCCCTCACTGGAGGGCGAGCTCGTCTCCTGGTCCTCCTTAGCAGGACAGAAATACTGACTTTAGTGATCTATCTTGAAAAGAAAACTATATACCTCACACAAGCAATTATTCCAGGTTTTAGAAAGCCTGCCAAACAGTTTCTGCACCATGGCTGAAATTATGGAGGAGACTACTTTGAGCTTGTGTGTCACCATGTTGCACAACATCAGCACTCTATTGTCTACCTTGGAGTATTTGGCGACATTCAGAGAAGATGCTGCCATGCCTTCACAGCAAGAAGCTCAAATGGCTGCCATCATGACTCTGGGCTCCAAAGTACACTCCACCTTTCAGAGACTGGTACAGCATGTGGATAGGGGCTTTCTCGGCATCAGCTCCTACAGTCTGCCCTTTTGTGGATCAATGGGAGTGATGAGCAGCAGCCCAATGGGAATGGCAGTGAATTAACATGTTAACTCTCTCTCAGAATGTCAGCAGATTTGCTCAATAACCACCACCTCAACCGATGCCCACCATGCTGCCTCAAAGCCAGCTGGGCCAGACTGCCCTGGCAGCTGTGCAAGTGCTGCAGTCTGCAGCCAAGCACTCTCAGGCTTGAGCTGCTGGAGTTTGTTATGTTTTGTACCCTTAGCACGAAGAAACTAGACTTACAATTTCTGGGTGTGTGGGCTTTATTCAGGAAGGATGTCCAGATCTGTTTTAGTTTCACCTTTGGAACCATGTCACCTCAGGGTTGACTGACAGCATAGTGAGCAGTCTTACAAACACAGAACAGAGCAATCAATCACTGAGCAATCAAACACAACATATTTTCCCCTTGTAGACTAAGGAGTTTATTTTGAATTAAACCTTCATAAGCATCAAACATATTGAGTAGTTTCTTCGAGTCCATTTGTTCCTCTCAGTATACAAATAATCTTCGAGATACGGAGGTCTCCTATAATGGCAGTGATGGCTGAAGAATGTTCAGCGACATGCGAATGTTACGACCAATCATAAGTTAGGCTGGTGTCGTGGAATGGATTTGTCTGAAGTAGGACATGAATGGATTGCTCAAACGTTTTCCCTTCTGATGTGCTATCTCTCAAACTGTCCTTGTTCACCCTGTTCAACGTCGCCATTTGATTGCGGGTTGTATCGCGATGTCAGATGGTGGTGAATTCCGTAGTTTGCTAGGAACTCTGTGAAATGACTGGAAACAAACTGTGGTCCATTGTCCTTTGTGATAGCCTCCGGCAAACCCCACTTTGTAAACAACTTGTCGAGAATGTCAATGACCAAGGTGGTGGTTATGGAATTTATTGCGGTGATTTCCCGCCACTTGCTATGTAGATCATGAACAAAAAACCATTGCTTGCTGAGGGCTGCATGCACTTCTCTGAAAATATCTACTTGGAGTTGTTACCATGATTTTGTTGGCCATAGGGTCGGGTACCGAGGTACAGGTTTAGCATATTTTTCACTGAGTGTACCTACTACACAGTTTCTGATGAATTCTTCTATGTGGTGATCTATTGCTGGCCACCAAACTGCTTCACGCGATCCTTCATTCATTTAACAACATCCAGTTGTCCTTCATGGGCAAGATGCAATACCCTGTAGCCCTTTATAGGGATATCGCTCAAGTTCCATGTCGATACAATTGTCAGCAAACAATGCAAGTTCATTGTATATTCTGTAGTACAGGACCAGTTCTTCCATTATTTCATGAGGCCAGTCAGTTTTTAAGTACCTGTTTACATTCTACAGTACACTGTCTGCCACCGACTCTGCCTTCAACTCCTTTCACGACACAAGATTCATGGTCATATGTGAAAATCACCGTAACTATGTAGCTTTCGATGTTGCAAGTTACTTCGCTATCGTTAACAGTAACTGCGATAGTTGTGGGGCTAAGCATGTCAGCTACTCGATTGCATGAACCCGCGAGATAACGTAATCTCAAAGTCGTACTGACAAAGGCAATCAGACCGTCGGTAGATGTGTAGAGGTCAATGACCAGATTCTGACGTTGTTAACAATGTAGTCAGCACTTGGTGATCAGTGTGGAGGATGAACTTCCTATCATAGAGATACATGTGCCAAAGTTCACAAGCGTAGATGCAGGCTCGTGCTTCCCGCTCTCCAGTGCAGTAATTGGGTTTCTGACATTCAGTTTCTGACAACAGGCGTGATGCGCCTTTCACTTACTGCAATGTATTGTGAGAGTACAGCTCCTGTCACACTTCCTGATGAATCGATTGTGACGTATGTTTCAGCATGTGGGTTTAAATACGTGAGGACTGGCGGAGATGCTATCTTCGCCTTTAATGTGTCAAACACTGTTTGCTGTGCAATTATTCATTCCCATTGTGTATCTCTGTGCAGTAGCTTTTGAAGAGGCTCTGCAATCTCTGCGTACTGGCTTGCAAATATATGATAAAAGTTGGTAGTGCCGAGGAATGATACCAACTCTTCCGCGTTAAACGGGGTCAGAATCGTATGAATGGCTTTGATGTTGTTGAATGTAGGCTTTACTGCAGCCACTGTCCCTTTGTACCTAAGAAAGTTCATCTTGGATACCGCGAATGTGCATTTGCCCTTGTTGAATGTCAGATTGTGTTGTGTGAGTCGAGCGAGCGTCGCCGATAACCACTGATCATGTTCTGGTTTGACCCTTCCATGGAAAATGACGTCATCAAGAAGATTGAGCACCCCTCGATGTCTGACAAGACTGAAGAGACAATTTTCTGGACTGCACTAGGTATTGAACTTAGTCTATAGGGCATTCTGCGGTACTGAAACACACCATCATGTGCAACAAAGGATGTAAGATGTCGGCTTCACTCCACTAGTGGCATCTGAAGATAGCTCTGCCACGTGAAGACTGTGGAGTCATGAAATGTTGCCAATAGTTTCTGGATCATAGGGAGCGGGCACTTGTCTGGAATAATTGCTTTGTTGACCAACTTAGGGTCAATGCATAGTCTAAGTTCTCTATTTCTATATCGCACAATGACTAGGTTTGAAATCCATGGGGATGAGCTAATTCACTCAATTAGATCATTTGCTTCCAGTTGTTTCACCTCCTGTGAACATTGGCACAGACTGCGAATGGCAACTTGCAAAACAGGCAGAATTGACGTGTTGATTCAAGGAGCATGAGATTACCCCTTAATCTCCCGAAATCTGGTGAATAAGGAAAGATACTGTTATGCATAGTCTGTATCATCGATCACAGTAATGTGTGCTGTGTTGGGGTCTGCATGTTTGAAGCCAAGCTTATCGAACAGTCTATCCCCATACGACTTCTGCCTTTGGCCGCATAGAATGTGAACTTGTCTAGGTTGACATTTTTGTAGCACACTGGAACTGTAATCATTCAAGAAGACCGGGATAATCAAGTCATCGTAAGCTTTAAGAACGATTGTCGCATGAGTGAAAATAAGTTACAAATAATAATGACAGTAGAGGTCTTTGCTCAATATGGATACTTTTGCACCCACTTTAATGAGGACTGACACTGAGATGCCCGCAATTGCAACTGTGCAATCCTTGAAGTAACCCCGTACATGGCACCAGGCACTTTACTGTCCGCGGTTGTATACACATACCATATTTCACTCTCAGGAATAGGTTCCTCCATATGTCAAACTAACAAAGTCTTCTTTTTCGACGACTTGCATACCTTTGCAAAGTGATTCATCTTTGAGCATGAGTTGCACTTTTTCCTCGTGCCGGTCATTGTGTTTTGAATCCACGGGTATCCCGACAATTTGGGCATGTTTTTGAGCGTGCCTGACCATGATAAGGAAAGTGTTGATGAGCCTGCTGAGGTCTCTTTGTCCATAATCCATGCCTTTAAGCTGATTGGGCAAGCTGTGTCTGCGACCCTGCACATGAGAGTGTATTTTTGTATAACATTTTTGAATTTAACATGGTGGATTTGATTTGAATGGCCAAGGTCGTGGCCTTTTCCAAAGTCAAACCATTATCCTGCATGATCAGATATTCCCTAATTCATGGAACTTAAGTTTTTTCATATAGTTGGTCACAAATTAATTCATTAATTAGTGTGCCAAATTTGCATGTAGAAGCCAACTGGCACAACGCTACCACAGATTGTTTTATGGGCTCACCATTTCCCGGCATCTCTAGCAGAATGTGTATCGTTCAATCATCACTTACCTTCCGGGAGCAGAGCAGACCTGCTGGGGGAACGCCGAGAGAGGAGTGGATAAAAAGAGCCTGAGGATCGCGGCCTAGACACTTACCTTCTGGGAGCAGAGCGGCGAGGAGCAGAGAGGAGTTCAGGCGCGCAAGAGTTTTGAAAAAAGAAGAAAAAAATGTCAATCGTGCCATCAGAAGAAAACTGTAAGTTGATTGGTTGGTGAGTAACTGCTGTTAGGGAATAACTCTAAATAGTTGGGTAAGTAACTAAAAGTGAAGAGAAAAGTCTACACTTCTTTTTAATGTAGTAGGTAGTTTTTTTTTAGAGAATCAAGGTCCTTAGTGTAAATAATCTATTTTTTGGGTAATTTAAGGGAGTAAATTAAGGGTAAGTCATGGCAGGGCATGACAAGGCTACGGGCCAAGTGCTGGAAAATGGGATTAGAATAGTTAGGTGCTTGATGGCTGGCACAGACACGATGGGCTGAAGGGCCTGTTTCTGTGCTTTATAACTCTATGACTCCATGGCAGCTCAGCAGCATGGAGTGCTCCTCCTGTGCAATGTGAGCAGTCAGGGACACTTCCAGTGTTCAGGACAAACATGTGCGCAGGAAGTGTCTCCAGCTACAGCTAGTCGAAATCCACGTTTTGGATCTGGAACGGCGGCTGGAGACACTGTGGAGCATCCGCGAGGCTGAGGTCATTATGGATAGCATGCAGAGGGAGGTGGTCACACCACAGGTAAAGACTGCTCAGGCAGAAAGGGTAGAAGAAGAACTAGGCAGGTAGTGCAGGAGTCCCCTGGGTCCATCTCTCTTTCTAACAGATTTTCCACTTTGGATGCGACTGGGGAAGATAGCTTCTCAGGGGAATGCGCAAAAGCCTAGTCTGTGGCACCACAGGTGGCTCAGCTGCACATGAGGGAAGGAAAAAGAGTGAGAGAGCAATAACGATAGGGGATTCTATCGTAAGGGGTACAGATAGGCGTTTCTGTAGCCGCAAACGTGACTCCAGGATGTTATGTTGCCTCCCTGGTGCTAGGGTCAAGGATGTCACTGAGTGGCTGCAGGTCATTCTGAAGGGGGAGGGTGAACAATCAGAAGTTGCAGTACACATTGGTACCAACGACATAAGTAGAAAGAGAGATGAGGTCCTGCAACAAGAATTTAGGGAGCTAGGTAGCAGATTAAAGAGCAGGACCTCAAAGGTTGTAATCTCCGGATTACTCCCGGTGCCACATGCTAGTGAGTATAGGAATAGGAGGATAGAGCAGATGAATGCATGGCTGAAGAGATGGTGCATGAGGGAGGGCTTTAGTTTCCTGGATCACAGGGTCTGTTTCTGACAAAGGTGGGATCTGTACAAGTTGGACGGGTTGCACCTGAATCAGAACAGGACCAACATCCTTGCTTGTGCTGTTGGTGGGGGGGCGGGGGGGTGGTGGTGAGGATCGTTTAAACAAATTTGGCAGAGGGATGGGATACAGAGAGGAGGTACAGTAGGGGCTGGTGCACAGTCAAATATAGAAAAGAAACTGGAAGGCAGAGCAAATCTTTCTTTTTCTTTCTTTCTTTTGGGCCTCCTTATCTCGAGAGACAATGGATACGCGCCTGGAGGTGGTCAGTGGTTTGTGAAGCAGCGCCTGGAGTAGGGGCTGGTGCACAGTCAAATATAGAAAAGAAACTGGAAGGCAGAGCAAATATGGACCTGTTAAGGCACAAGCAAATAATGCAAGGCTGGAGTGCATCTATTTTAACGCAAGGAGTCTTACTAGTAAGGCAGATGAATTGAGGGTGTTGATTAACATGTCTTCTTTGGCCTCCTTATCTTGAGAGACAATGGGTAAGCGCCTGGAGGTGGTCAGTGGTGTGTGGAGCAGCGCCTGGAGTGGCTATAAAGGCCAATTCTAGAGTGACAGGCTCTTCCACAGGTGCTGCACAAAAATTTGTTTGTCGGGGCTGTTACACAGTTGGCTCTCCCCTTGCACTTTTGTCTTTTTTCCTGCCAACTGCTACGTCTCTTCGACTTGCCACACTTTAGCCCCGCCTTTATGGCTGCCCGCCAGCTCTGGCGAACGCTGGCAACTGACTCCCACGACTTGTGATCAATGTCACAGGCCGTCATGTCGTGTTTGCAGACGTCTTTAAAGCGGAGACATGGACGGCCGGTGGATCTGATACAAGTGGCGAGCTCGCTGTGCAATGTGTCTTTGGGGATCTTGCCATCTTCCATACGGCTCACATGGCCAAGCCATCTCAAGTGCCGCTGACTCAGTAGTGCGTATAAGCTGGGGATGTTGGCCGCCTCGAGGACTTCTGTGTTGGAGATACAGTCCTGCCACCTGATGCCAAGTATTCTCCGGAGGCAGCGAAGATGGAATGAATTGAGACGTCGCTCTTGGCTGACATACGTTGTCCAGGCCTCGCCGCCATAGAGCAAGGTACTGAGGACACAGGCTTGATACACTCGGACTTTTGTGTTCCGTGTCAGTGCGCCATTTTCCCACACTCTCTTGGCCAGTCTGGATATAGCAGTGGAAGCCTTTCCCATGTGTTGATTAACATGTGGGAATATGATATTATTGCTATCACAGAGACATGGTTGAGGAAAGGGCAGGCCTGGCAGCTCCGTATTCCAGTGTATAGAATCTTTTGACGTGACAGGGGAGGGGATAAAAGAGGAGGTGGAATTGCACTGTTGATCAAGGAGTCAATTACTGCAGTAAGGAGGGATGATATCTTAAAAGGTTCCTCAAATGAGGCCATACGGGTAGAACTTAAAAACAAAAAGGGGGCAATTATTTGGCTGGGAGTGTACTACAGGCCTCCAAACAGTCAGGGAGAGATAGAGGAGCAGATATGTAGGCAAATCTCAGATAGATGTAAAATAATAGGGTAATAATAGTAGGGGATTTCAACTTCCCCAATATTAACTGAGATAGTTTTAGTGCAAAAAGCTTAAAGGGGGCAGAATTCTCAAAGTGTATACAGGAGAGCTTTTTGAGCCAGCACCTAGAAAGTCCGACAAGAGAAGGGGCGGTACTGGACTTAATTCTAGGGAATGAAGCTGGACAAGTGGTAGAAGTGTCAGTGGGGGAGCATTTCGGGGATAGTGACCATAACTCTGTAAGATTTAAGGTAGTTATGGAAAAGGACAAAAGGGACCAGAGATAAAAGTACTGAATTGGGGGAAGGCCGATTTCAATATGATGAAACAGGATCTGACCAAAGTGGACTGGGAGCAGCTACTTGGAGGAAAGTCTTCAAAAAGGAAATAGTGAGAGTTCAGGGCCAACTTGTTCCCGTAAAGGTGAAGGGTAGGACCAACAAGTCCAGGGAACCCTGTATATCAAGGGATATAGAGGATTGGATAAGGGAAAAAAAGGAAGCTTATGGCAGAATAAAAGCGCTGAAAACAGTAGAGGCCCTAGAGGAGTATAGAAAGTGTAGGGGGGTACTTAAAAAAGTAATTAGGAGAGCGAAGAGGGTATATGAAAAAACACTGGCGGGCAAGATAAAGGAAAATCCCAAGGTGTTTTTTAAGGGAAAGAGTAGGGCCCATTAGGGACCAAAATGGCAATCTGTATGTGAAACTGGAGGACATAGGTGAGCTTTTAAATGATTACTTTTCATCTGTGTTCACTATGGCGAAGGACGATGTAGGTGTAGAGATTAGGGAGGGGGATTGTGATATACTTGAACAAATTAGCATTGAAAGGGAGGAAGTATTAGATGTTTTAGCGGGCTTAAAAGTGGATAAATCCCCAGGCCCAGATGAGATGTATCCCAGGCTGTTATGTGAGGCTAGAGAGGAGATAGCAAGGGCTCTGACACAAATTTTCAAATCCTCTCTGGCCACAGGAGAGGTACCAGAGAACTGGAGGACAGTGAATGTGGTACCATTATTCAAGAAGGGTAGCAGGGATAAACCAGGTAATTACAGGTCAGTGAGTCTAACATCAGTGGTAGGGAAACTATTGGAAAAAATTCTGAGGGACAGGATTAATCTCCACTTGGAGAGGCAGGGATTAATCAAGGATAGTCAGCATGGCTTTGTCAGGGGGAGATTGTGTCTAACTAACTGGATTGAATTTTTTGAGGAGGTGACTAGTTGTGTAGAAGAGGGTAAAGTAGTCGATGTAGTCTACATGGACTTCAGTAAGGCTTTCGATAAGGTCCCGCATGGGAGATTGGTTAAGAAAGTAAGAGCCCATGGGATCCAGGGCAATTAGGCAAATTGGATCCAAAATTGGCTTAGTGGCAGGAGGCAGAGGGTAATGGTCGAAGGTTGTTTTTGCGAGTGGAAGCCTGTGACCAGTGGTGTACCACAGCGATCGGTGCTGGGACCCTTGCTATTTGTAGTGTACTTTAATGATTTAGACGTGAATATAGGAGGTATGATCAGTAAGTTCGCAGATGACATGAAAATTGGTGGTGTTGTAAATAGTGAGGAGGAAAGCCTTAGATTACAGGACGATATCGATCGGCTGGTAAGATGGGCACAGCAGTGGCAAATGGAATTTAATCCTGAGAAGTGTGAGGTGATGCATTTTGGGCGGACTAACAAGGGAAGAGAATATACAATGGATGGTAGAATCCTAGGAAGTACAGAGGGTCAGAGGGACTTTGGTGTATTTGTCCATAGTTCACTGAAGGCAGCAGCAAAGGTAGATATGATGGTTAGGAAGGCATATGGGATACTTGCCTTTATTAGCCGAGGCATAGAATATAAGAGCAGGGAGGTTATGGTGGAGCTGTATAAAACACTAGTTAGGCCACAGCTGGAGTACTGTGTACAGTTCTGGTCACCACACTATAGGAAGGATGTGATTGCACTGGAAAAGGTGCAGAGGAGATTCACCAGGATGTTGCCTGGGCTGGAGCATTTCAGCTGTGAAGAGAGGCTGGATAGGCTAGGGTTGCTTTCCTCAGATCAGAGAAGGCTGAGGGAGGACCTGATTGAGGTATACAAAATTATGAGGGACATTGATAGGTTAGATAGGAAGAAACATTTTCCCTTAGGGATTAATACCCAGGGGGCATAGATTTAAGGTAAGGGGTAGGCGGTTTAGTGGGGATTTGAGGAAAAACTTTTTCACTCAGAGGGTGGTTGGAATCTGGAACGCACTACCTGAAGACCTGAACATTTAAGACGCATTTCGATGAACACTTGAAACGCCATAGCATACAAGGCTACGGGCCAAGTGCTGGAAAATGGGATTAGAATAGATAGGTGCTTGATGGCCAGCACAGACATGATGGGCCAAAAGGCCTGTTTCTGTGCTGTATAGCTCTATGACTCTATGGCAACACACTTTTCTTCATGCCAGAGTGTTTCTCACGAGCACTTACTGCCTTACCGAACGTCGACATATCATCTGTTAGCTGCTCAAATATGCGCTGCTCCCTGCTCCAAGGCAATGAATTTGGGAACATAGGAGCATAGGAAATAGGAGCAGAAGTAACCATTCGGTCCGTGAGCCTGCTCTGCCATTCAACTAAATCATGGCTGATCTTCTACCTCAATGCTATTTTCCTGCACTATCCCAATATCTATGTCTTTAAATCTAGAAATCTAGCAATCTCTGTCTTGAACATATTCAATGACAGAGCCTCCACCACCCTCTGGGAAGAGAATTCAAAAGGTTCACCACTCTTTGAATGAAGAAATTCTTTTTCATCTCAGTCCTAAATGGCCTACCTTATTCTGAGACTCTGTCCCCTGGTTCTAGACACCCCCACCCCAGTCAGGGGAAACATCCTTCCTAAATCTACCCTGCAAGAATTTTATATGTTTCAATGAGATCACCTCTCATTCTTCTAAACTCGAGAGAATACAAGCCCAGCCTCCTTAATCTCTCCTCATAGAACAATCCCACCATCCCAGGAATTTGTCTGGTGAACCTCCGTTGCACTCCCTCTATGGCAATTATATCCTTCCTTAGGTAAAGAAACCAAAACTGTACACAATACTCCAGGTGCATTCTCACCAAGGCTATTCAATTGCAGCAAGACATCTTTACTCCTGTACTGAAATCCTCTTGCAACAAAGGCTAACATACCATTTGCCTTCCCAATTGCTTGCTGCACCTGCATGTTAACTTTCAGTGACTCATGAACAAGGACACCCAGGTCCCTTTAGACATCAACACTTTCCCAATCCCTCACCACTTAAGAAATACTTTGCATTTCTGTTTTTTCAACCAAAGTGAATAACTTCACATTTTTCCACATTATATTCCATCTGCCATGTTCTTACCTACTCACGTAGCCTGTCTAAATCCTGTTGAAGCCTCCTCACAACTCGCATTCCTACCTAATTTTGTGTCATCAGCAAACTTGGAGATATTACATTTGGTCTCCACATCCAAATCATTGATATAGATTATGAATAGCTGGGGCCCAAGTGAAGAAGTTTTACCACATGTCACTTTTGCTTCTCTTACCCATTACTTGAAATCTCTGCCCTCTCATTCTTGATCCTATCACAAGTGGGAACAGTTTCTCTCTATCTACTCTGTTCATATCCCTCATGATGTTGCATACCTCTATCAAATCACCTCTCAGCCTTCTCTTCTCCAAGGAAAACAGTCCTAACTTCTCCAATCTATCTTCAAACTGAAATCCCTCATCCCTGAAATTATTCTCATGAATCTTTTCTGTACCCTCTCCAGTGCCCTCAGGTCTTTCCCAAAGTGTGGTACCCAGAACTGGACAAAATACACCAGCTGAGGATGAACTAGTGTCTTATACAAGTTCAACATAACTTCCTTGCTCATGTACCCCTATTAATAAAGCCAAGGATACTGTATGCTTTATAAGCTGTTCTCTCAACCTGTCCTGCCACCTTCAATGATTTATGTACAAATACACCTAGGTCTCTCTGCTCCTGCATCCTCTTTAGAATTATACCCTTTATTTTACATTGTCTCTCCATGTTCTTCCTACCAAAATGAATCACTTCACATTTCTCTGCATTGAACTTCATCTGCCACCTGTCTGCCCATTCCACCAACTTGTCTATGTCCTTTTGAAGTTCTACACTATCCTCTACACAGTTCACAATGCTTCCAAGTTTCAAATCATCCACAAACTTTGAAATTGTGCCCTGTACCCCAAGGTCTAGGTCATTAATATATATCAGGAACAGTAAGGGTCCCAACACTGACCCCTGGTGAACTCCACTACAAACCTGCCTCCAGCCCGAAAAACATCCATTAACCACTACTCTTTGTTTCCTGTCACTCAGCCAATTTTATATCCATGTTGCTACCATCCCTATTTTTCCATGAGCTACAACTTTGCTGATAAGTCTGTTCTCTGGTATTGTATCAAACGTCTTTTGAAAGTCCCTGTACACCAAATCAACTGTATTACCCTCATCAACCCTCTCTATTACCTCCTCAAGATCTCCAGCAAGTTAGTTAAACATGATTTTCCCTAAAGAAATCCATGCTGGCTTTCTTTAATTAACCTGCATTTGTTCAGGTGAGGACTAATTTTATCCCAAATTATTCTTTCTAGAAGTTTGCCCACTACCAAAGTTAAACTGACGGGCCCGTAGTTGCTGGGCATATCTTTACACCTCTTATTGAACAACGGTGTAACGATTGCAATTCTGCAGCCCTCTGGCATCACCCCTTGGTCTAAGGAAGAATGAAAAATATGGCCAGTGCCTCCGTGATTTCAACCCTCACTTCCCTCAGTATTCTTGGATGCATCTCATCCAGTCCTGGCTCTTTATCCACTTTAAGTACAGATAGCCTATCTAATATGTCTTCCTGCAGTTTTAAACACTTCTAGTGTCTGAATTACCTCCTCCTTCACCATTGCGTGGGTTGCATCTTCTTCCTTGATAAAGACAGATGCAAACTCAGCTATGCTTTCTGCCTCCATGCGCAAATCCTCTTCATGGTCCCTGATCGGCTCCACTCCTCCGATTACTTGCCTTTTACTATTTATATGTCTGTAGAAATCTTCGGGATTCCCTTTAATGTTAGTTGCCAGTCTCTTTTCATGTTCTCTCTTGGCTTCTCTTATTTGATTTTTCACTTCCCCTCTGGATCTTCCATATTCAGCCTGGTTCTCATTAGTATTTTCTACCTGGCATCTGTCATAAGCACACATTTTCTTCTTTATCTTAATCTCCATGGCCAGAACTTTACGCCCCCGCAAAGAGCAGTCTGGTGGTGGGGGTGGGGGAGGGCAGCAATCCTCGCAGTGGCCACTGCTCCTGGTGGCGCTGCTGGGACTAAGAGTGACCTGCTTTCTGATTGGCTGGCAGCTCCATTAGGCAGGACTTCCTGCATCAATGAGGTGGAAGTCCAACCTAGGACCAATTAAGGACCTGGGGACTGTAAAATATGGTCTGGATCCCTAGGCCCGGCGGAGGTGGGATTGCCACCGACTTTTTGGTCGGTGGGCTGCTCGCCTCCGCCCATTGTAAAATTCCGGCCTGCCTCTTTTGTCATCCAGGGAACTTCGGATTTATTAATCCTACCGTTCTCCTTCGAGGCAACATACTTTGACTGTATCTGAAGTATCTCTTCTCTGAAGGTAGCCCATTGTTCAGCTACTGTTTTTCCTGCCAACCTTTGACTCCAATTTATTTTCCCTAGCTCCATTCTTACCCCATTGAAGTTGCCTTTCCCCCAATTAATTATTCTTACTCGGGATTATTCTTTGTCCTCTTCCATAGTTAACCTAAACCTTATGATACAATGATCCCTGTCCCCTAAATGATCTCCTACTGATGATCCACTTGGTCCACCTCATTCCCAAGAACCAGGTCTAGCAGTGCTTCCTTTCTTCTTGGACTAGAAACATACTCCTGTAGAAAATTTTCCTTTACACAGCCTAGGAACTCTTTCTCCTCACTGCCCTTAACACTACTACTATCCAAGTCTATGTTTAGACAATTAAAGCCCCCCCCCCCATTATAACTACCCTAAATGTTTTGCACTTCTCTGTAATTTCCTTGCAGATTTGTTCCTCCATGTTCTTCCCACTGGATGGTGGCCTATAGACAACACCGAGCAATGTTACTGCACATTTTCTGTTACTTAGCTCTAGCCAAATTTATTCAGTCCTCAAACACTTTGGGGCATCCTTTTTCTCCAGCATTGCAATGCTCTCCTTAATCAATACCACCACCCATCCCCCTTTTTCCCCTTTCCTATCTTTCCTGAACACCTTGTATCCAGGAATATTTAACACCCAGTCCAGCCCTTCTTTGGGCCGGGTCTCTGTTAGAGACAGCCCTGGTAATTATAGACCTGTGAGCCTTACTTCGGTTTTGGGTAAAATGTTGGAAAAGGTTATAAGAGACAGGATTTATAATCATCTTGAAAAGAATAAGTTCATTATTGATAGTCAGCACGGTTTTGTGACGGGTAGGTCGTGCCTCACAAACCTTATTGAGTTTTTCGAGAAGGTGACCAAACAGGTGGATGAGGGTAAAGCAGTGGATGTGGTGTATATGGATTTCAGTAAGGCATTTGATAAGGTTCCCCATGGTAGGCTATTGCAGAAAATACGGAAGTATGGAGTTGAAGGTGATTTAGAGCTTTGGATCAGAAATTGGCTAGCTGAAAGAAGACAGAGGGTGGTGGTTGATGGCAAATGTTCATCCTGGAGTTTAGTTACTAGTGGTGTACCGCAAGGATCTGTTTTGGGGCCACTGCTGTTTGTCATTTTTATAAATGACCTGGAAGAGGGTGTAGAAGGGTGGGTTAGTAAATTTGCGGATGACACGAAGGTCGGTGGAGTTGTGGATAGTGCCGAAGGATGTTGTAGGGTACAGAGGGACATAGATAGGCTGCAGAGCTGGGCTGAGAGATGGCAAATGGAGTTTAATGTGGAAAAGTGCGAGGTGATTCACTTTGGAAGGAGTAACAGGAATGCAGAGTACTGGGCTAATGGGAAGATTCTTGGTAGTGTAGATGAACAGAGAGATCTTGGTGTCCAGGTGCATAAATCCCTGAAGGTTGCTACCCAGGTTAATAGGGCTGTTAAGAAGGCATATGGTGTGTTAGCTTTTATTAGTAGGGGGATCGAGTTTCGGAGCCACGAGGTCATGCTGCAGCTGTACAAAACTCTGGTGAGACCGCACCTGGAGTATTGCGTGCAGTTCTGGTCACCGCATTATAGGAAGGATGTGGAAGTTATGGAAAGGGTGCAGAGGAGATTTCCTAGGCTGTTGCCTGGTATGGAGGGAAGGTCTTACGAGGAAAGGCTGAGGGACTTGAGGTTGTTTTCGTTGGAGAGAAGGAGGAGGAGAGGTGACTTAATAGAGACATATAAGATAATCAAGGGTTAGATAGGGTGGATAGTGAGAGTCTTTTTCCTCGGATGGTGATGGCAAACACGAGGGGACATAGCTTTAAGTTGAGGGGTGATAGATATAGGACAGATGTCAGAGGTAGTTTCTTTACTCAGAGAGTAGTAGGGGCGTGGAACGCCCTGCCTGCAACAGTAGTAGACTCGCCAACTTTAAGGGCATTTAAGTGGTCATTGGATAGACATATGGATGAAAATGGAATAGTGTAGGTCAGATGGTTTCACAGGTCGGCGCAACATCGAGGGCCGAAGGGCCTGTACTGCATTGTAATGTTCTAATTCTAAAGTTATAGCCACAACATCATATTTCCACATGGAAATCTGCAACTGTACCTCACCAATCTTATTAACCACACTCCATGCATTCACATACATGCAGATAAACCCTAATTTAGACTTTATTACTTTTTCCCTTACTCTGACCCCACCTAATAACTTACTAATACCAACTCTATTATTATTTATCTCTCTCAGTATTCTGTGCACCTTGGTATTCCTCTCTGATATTTCCTCCTGTTTCCCAAACCCCTGCCAAGTTCGTTTAAACCCACCCCAATAGCACTAGCAAAACGCCCTGCATGAAACTCAGTCCAGGCTCTATTTAGGTGCCAACCGTTCGGCCTGTACATGTCCCATCTCCCTCAGATCTGATCTCAATGCCCCCATATGAGGCCTTCCCTCCTACACCATCTTTCCAGCCACACATTCATTTGCTTTAGCCTCCTATTGCTATACTCACTTGCGTGTGGTACTGGATGTAATCCAGAGATTACTACTTTTGAGGTCCTGCTTGCTCATTCACCATTTTCTCTCTCCCTCCTTTCTTAAATAGTGGGGTTACATTTTCTACCTTCCAATCTGCAGGAACCATTCCAGAAACTATAGAATTTTGGAAGATGATCACCAATGCATCCATTATCTCTACCGCCACCTTTTTCAACAATCTGGTATGTGGATCATCAGGTCAAGGTGATTTACTAACTTTCAGTCCCATTAATTTCTCTAGTACTAGTAGTTTTTTACTAATACTAATTTCTTTCAGTTCTCCATTCTCGCTAGTCCCTTGGTTCTCTCGTATTTCTGGGAAGTTTTTTGTATCTTCCTCTGCAAAATCAGACACAAAGTATTTGTTTAGCTTCCTTGCCACTTCCTTATTCTCCATAATAAATTCTCCATTGTCTGCCTGTAATGGGCCCACATTTGTCTTTGTTAATCTTTTCTTTTTTACTTATCTGTCGAAGCTTTTAGTCTGTTTTTATGTTTCTCGCTAGTTTACTTTCATATTCTATTTTCCCTTTCTTTATCAGTTTCTCAGTCCTCCTTTGCTGAATTGCAAAATGCTTCCAATCCTCAGACTTAATACTTTTTTGGCAACTTTATAAGCCTCTTCCCTTGATCTAATACAATCTTTAACTTCTCTTATTAGCCACGGTTGGATCACTTTTCCTGTTGGCTTTTTGTGCCTCAAAGGAATATATATTTGGTGTAAACCATGCATTCATTCTTTAAATGCTCGATATTGCCTGTCTTCTGTCATGTCTTTTAATGCAGTTTCCCAATCTACCACAGCCAATTTGCCCCTCAGACCTTAGTAGTTTCCTTTGTTTTGATTTAAGACCCTAGTTTCAGATTGAACGACATCAATTTCAAACTTAATGTAAAATTCTATCATATTATGGTCACTCTTCCCTAAAGGCTCCTTTACAATGAGATTATTAATTAGTCCTTTCTCATTTCACAATACTAGATCTAAAATGCACCAGTATCGTCTTCTTATGGGTCATTGCTACACCCATACCATCCATACCTGTAGCAAGCAAGTAGGTTTCAAACACAGAAATCCATTTGTCCTACAAATTAGGAGGATCTCCTGGTGATGACAGGAAAGGCACTTGGACTGGTAAATTTAAATTACTTGCCATCTTTATCACCAGATGTTATGTTGCATACCTCAAGCAAGAATAAACTAGACTCACGATTTCTGCGTGTAAACTTTATTCAAGAGGGCTGCCGGGATCTGTCTTTGTTTTACTTTTGGAATCAGGCCCCATCAGGGTTGACTGACAGCATAGTGAGCAATCTAATAAATTCAGCAAAGATCAATCAATCACTGAGCAATTGAGCACAACAGAGTTCATAGACCACGAGCAACTCAAGGATCCCAACATGAGCCTTTCACCTGTTTTGCTGAAGCCACTGGGACTGTACCTTGTAGGAATAGCTGTGTTAAGAAACCTTCCTTTAAGAAAGGCATCGAGGGTTGATGCCTGGGTGAGAAATGAATTCAAGGCAATTACTGTGTTTGCCATTAAATTAATCATCTTTACTGCACTTGGCACTTTGGTCTGCAACATCTCTTCCTAGCAGCTCCTGAGTCTGCATTGTCAGTATATCATTCATGTAAAAGTTGGCTGAATAATTTCAATATTCTTTAATGCAGGGTCATGGGAGTAGTGAAGGAGGTAACTTGGCCTATTAATGCAGAGTGGCTTTGTGCAATTTTATAGTCAGGGGAATGTGTAGGTCACCAAAACCTCTGTGCTATCAACTGTGCCACGGCCATCTCTGGCTACAAGGTATTGTGCTGGCCCTCCTTCTTCTCCTTTACTCTCACTCAAGTCTTCCGAAACAGATGATGACAAGTTGCTGTTACACTGCCTCCCCCAAAAGCAAACCTCTCTGGATTGCCATGTTATGCAACATGTAGCATTCTACAATAATGCAGGTGACTTTGGGGCATATTGTAGGAAGCTCCAGACCTATCCAAGCACCTGAAGCTTTGCTTCAAGAGTCCCAGGCGTAGTCAGTAATGTTCCTGTTGGTAGCTTGACTCTGGTTGTATCTGAGCTGTTCAGTCCTGGTAGGTCTACGGAGGGTGTTATCAGTCATGCATGGAAGGAGTAGCCCTTGACCCCAACTTCTAATGTGCCTAGAAGGAGGAATATTGGGAGTGGTGGTCATTGTAGTAGGATAAAGGTGTTGTGATAATTGCCTGCAAAACTGGCATAGATTTTTGTGGTGGTCACAAGCCAGCTGAACGTTACTCGGTGAAAGTCCTTCCGAATGACATAAGCTGCTGGTTGGTCCTCAGGTGCCTTTGTCACTACATGAGGTCAGCTTATAACTCCTGGACATGAGGGAAAGCAGCCAATGCTGCAAATTTCAGAGCTCTATGATTTTGACTGTTGGTATCCATTGGGTGGCCCTGGAAAATAGGGCATTGGTGATCTGCTTGGTGCAATTGTTCACTGCAGTCTGGAAGATGTGCGAGATGTTGGGGTCAAGGGCTACTTCTTCCATGCATGGCTACAGCACCCTGGAATGAGCCTGAAGCAAACAAGTTAAGGGCAATGGCAGTTTACACAGCCACTGGCACCCTGTAGGCAGCAGATCCTGTTGCAGGAGGCTGCTGAGATCAGTCTGCCTGGGGAAGCACAGCAACTACGCCAGCACACATCCCACCCCATTCACTGCTCTTCAGAGATATCCAGAAAACTCACTTGAGGGCTAGCTATGGCCTTCCATCAGCAGCCTGCTGTATTCTAACAGACCCACCTGCTGATTTTCCTGGTTGGTATGGCTGCTGGTGCTGCTCCTTCTCCTTTTCCTCTTTCTCATCCAAAACAATAAAGCGAGAATGGGATGAACGATGACCTGTGCATGCTTACTAGGATGAGTAAGGCAAAAAATAAATCAGAAACAAGCAATTTCCAATCTCAGAATTCCCTCGGAAGTCCGTAAAGCACGGCAGCATGCTACAATCTGACTGAACTTCTATTGCTTCCGGTGGCCACTGGAAATCAATCCGCCAACTTTTATTTACTGGACTTGGCACTGAGTGGGACATCCTTTATTTGCTGGTAAAACACGTCAGGGCCCGAGTGACACCATAGGACCCTGATTTACATGCATTCATGGGTCAACTGCCTGCTTCTGTCAGGCACACTGGGCACCTAAAAAAGTGCACAGTTTAAATAGTGGTGGTGTGGGAACGCAGCTGTAATTTCTCAGAGGCAATTTTAATTTTTGCTTGCCTCATTCCTGTTGGGCGGGGTGGTTCAAAGTCTCTCCCATGATGCAAAATCAATGCATTCCTCCAATTCTGGCCGATTGCACCATCCCTAATTTAATTGGCCCATCATTGGCGACCGTGCCTTCAAATGCCGAGGCCCCAAGCACTGGAATTCCTCCCGAAATCTTGGGACCTCTCCACCGCCACCTTTTGATCAATTGTCCTAATATCCCTTCATGAGTCTCCATGTCAAATTTTGTTTGATTATGTATTTTTAATTCATTCACGGGACATGGAAATTGCTATAAAGGCCACCATTTATTGCCCAGCTCCAATTGCCCTGGAGAAGGTGGTGGTGAGCTGCCTTCCTGTAACATTGCAGTCCATGTGGTGAACTTTGCAGTCACAGAGTACCCATGGCGGAAGAAGTGACTGTTTAAGGTGATGGATGGGCTGCCAATCAAGTAGGCTGCTTTGTCCTAGATGGTATCGAGGTTTTTGAGTGTTGTTGAAGCTGCACTCATCTAGGGAAGTGGAAGGTTTGCCATCACACTCCTGACTTGTGCCTTGTAGATGGTGGACAGGCTTTGGCGAGTCATGAGGTGAGTCACCTGCTGCAGATTACCCAGCCTCTGGCCTAATCTTGTAGCCACAGTACTTATGTGACTGATCCAGTTAAGTTTCTGGTCAATGGTGATTCCCAAGTTGTTGATGGTGGGGGATTTAGCAATGGTAATGCTGTTGAATGTCAGGAGAAGGTGGTTAGATTCTCTCAGTGCCTGGTATTTGTGTGGCTCGAATGTTACTTGCCACTTATCAGCCCATATTTTCCAGGTCTTGCGGCATGCAGGCATGAACTGCTTCATTACCTGAGGAGTTGCAAATGGAACTGAACACTGTGCAAACATCAGTGAGCCTTCCCACTTCTGACCTTATGATGGAGGGAAGGTCATTGATGCAGCAGCTGAAGATGGTTGGATCTAGGACACTGCCCCGAGGAACTCCTGCAGCGATGTCCTGGAGCTGAAATAATTGGCCTCTAATGGCCATAACCATCTTCTTTTGAGCTAGGTATGGTTCCAGCCTGATTCTTCCTGATTCTCCCCCAAATTCCCATTGAGTTCAATTTTACTCAGGCTCCTTGATGCCTCATGCTGCCTTAATATCAAGGGCAGTCACGATCACCTCACTTCTGGAATTCAACTCTTTTATTCATGTTTAGACTAAGTTTGTGATAAGGTCTGAAGCCAAGTGGTCCTGCTGGAACCCAATCTGAGCTTCAGTGATCAGGTTATTGGTGAGTAAGTACCACTTGATAGCACTGTCAATGATACCTTCCATCATTTTGCTGATGATTGAGAATAGTCTGATGGGGCAGTAATTGGCCGGATTGGATTTGTCCTGCATTTTATGGGAAGGAAATCCTTGGGTAATTTTCAACTTTGTTGAGTAGATGATCGAGTAGTAATTTTGCTGGAACAGCTTGGTTACAAGCATGGCTGGTTCTGGAGCACAAGCATTCAGCACAACAGCTGGGATGTTGTTAGTGTCATATTATCTCTTTCTAGACTAATGCAAATGAAGCTGAAGGGCAGGCAGAAAGGTTTGAATGCAAAGCTTTAATGGAGACTTGCTGTTGCTTCAGATTACACATGCTAAATGACTATGCAAAAGACTCATGATATTGCATCACTTCCTGTGATGACATACATATTGGCATAAATATATATTTAGATGATTATATTTAACATACTAACAAATGCACGAACACAACAGACAGGGCCCATACCCTTTGTATATCCAGTGCGTTCAGCCATTTCTTGATATCACTTGGAGTGAAGCAAATTGGCTCAAGACTGGCTTCTCAGATGGTGGAGGCTTCAGGTGCAGGTTGAGATGGATCATCCATTCAGCACTTCTGGCTGAAGATAGTTGCAAACACTTCAGCCTTGACTTTTTCAATCACGTGCCAGGCTCCACCATTGCTGATGTTCATGAAACCTCCTCCTCCTGTTAGCTGTTTAAATGTCCACTACCATTCACGACAGGATGTGGCAGGATTGCAGAGCTTTTATCTGATCCATTGGTCATGCGGTCAAATAAAGCTCTGACTATAGCATTCTCTTTCCACTGTTTAGCATGTATATAGTTCTGTGTTGTAGCTTCACCTGGTTGGTAACTCATTTTTAAGTACTGAAGGGTCTGTTGCTGGAATGCTCCTCTACGTTCTTCATTGAACTAGGGCTGGTCCCCTGCCTTCAGGACTCGGCCATCTCAGTCAGTAGTCACTGAGCCACTCTTGATGATGGACATTGGTTTCCCCCATGCAGAGTACATTCTGTGCCCTTGCTGCCCTCAGTGCCTCTTCCAAATGGTGTTCAACATGGAGAAGCACTGATTCAGCACCTGAGAGAGGGCGGTAGGTGGTAATCAGCAGGAGGTATTCTTGCCCATGTTTGATCTAATGCCATGAGACTTCATGGGGTCCAGAGTCAATGTTGAGGACTCCTATGGACACTCCCTCCGGACTGCATATTGCTGAACCATCACCTCTGGTAGGGCTGTCCTGCCAATGGAACAAGACATAATGAGGAATGGTGATGGGCATTGTCTGTAAGGTATGAGTCGGTGAATATAACAATGTCAGACTGTTGCTTGAGTAGTCTGTCAGACAGCTCTCCCAATCTTGGCACAAGTCTCCAGATATTAGTGAGGTGCACTTTGCAAGGTCAGCTTTGTTGGCTGTGCTTTTGTCATGTCTAAGTCTGACGCCAGGTAGTCTGTCCAGGTTTATTCTTTTACTTTGTCACAGCAGTTTGGTATAACTGAGTAGCTTGCTAGGCTATTTCAGAGGACAGTTAAGAGTCAACCACATTACATGTGGCTCCAGAGCCACAGCAGACCAGATTGGGTAAGGATGGCAGATTTCCTTCCCTAAAGGACATTAGTGAATGGGTTTTTCGGACAATCCGGAAGTTACAAGGTCCCCATTACTAAAGCTATTTAATTAAGTGAATTCAGCTGCTGCTGTGCAATTTGAGCTCATGTCTCCAGATCATTAGTTCAGGCCTCTGGATTACTAGCCCAGTAACATCGCCATTATGCTGTTGTTATCAATATTATTCTCCTGTACAGAGATTTGGGACATGTTATTGGGACAGTTTGCCATGTTAAGTGTGATATATAAATGCAAAACATTGATGTTTTCTCTGTGGGTCTTGGCGGCCATTAATAAAGCTTAAATTTGTATTCCCATTAGTTGACGATGTTTCAAGCTGTTACTCCTAACAGACCTTTGTGTTTTGATTTTGTATTTGTCAACCAATGAAGCAACAGCACTGGGAACAGCCCATTTGAATAATTCAGGCTTAAGAAATTGACAATAACCAGCAAATCACAGTATGAGCTGAAATGGAGCAGAATCAATTAGATTTTATGGACTCGGTTACCTGCACTCATGGCCCTTGGACTGTAGGTGATGTCAACAACTTTGGTTAGACATATTCCTAGAAGTTTCATCAGATGACTTCCTACCCACAACCACCCCACCCATACATTCTTACCATTGGTCACCTGACATGTCCATCCGCATGACCAATCGGAAAGTTAATAGACTCTTCACGACCTGATTGGATAATTCTTCACCATCAAACTGTACTTTTTGCCGCGTCTGATCTTTTTGTATCTAGTAAACAATAGTGTTCAAAGAAAATGTTTAAAAAAGACCGTTTTTTTTTTAACACCCCTACGATTTTTTCCTGGGTTGCTTGGAGCAGCGTCCTGGAGTTTAATCTTTAATTCTTGGGACTCCAGGGAAATCCTGAACTATTGGACAACCCCACTATAGGGTGAAAGAAATAGCTTCTGTTTATGTTCATCTTCCAAAACCTTAAGATGTCTCAAATTGCTTCATGGACAACAAATTACTTCTAAAGTGTAGTAGCTGGTGTTTGTCGGCAAACACAGTAAGCAACTTACACATAGTAAGGTTCCATAAACAAGAAAAGATTATAGACTAGGTTCTCCTCTGCAGAGAATCGGGCAATGAGGCCTATCACTGCCTCACAGCCTTGACCTCTTGCCAGGTCTACCTCTAGTCACCCCTTCCCTGCTAACACATGTAAATACCAGTAGGGCACTGGCTCAGGTCCCCAGCCAGTTCCCTTCCTGTCCACCCCAGTGACTGACAGTTTGCAAGACTGCCATGTGCAAGATGACAATAGGGCTGGGGCAGTGGCAACATTGGTTCCACAGTCACAGAATGAAGGAAAAAGGCCAAGTGGAGTTTTTTCTTTCTCCCTCTATATAGGCCTCCACTCACTTACCTGTGTATACATTAGCTCCCTTGATCTTTAGAGCTCTTTTGATCCTTCAAGGCTTGAAAGTTTTCTGGTACTCCCGCTGGTTGGATTTTGTGGCTAGTGGGTACCCGTAAGAGGCCAACTGTGCATACCCAATGACTTCAAATCCAGGGAAATGGGCTCGAGTCAAAGTCACCCCGGCTCGAGTCAAAGTCACCCCCAAGAAGGAGAAGCCACCCCTTAAGTAAAAGGATAGTGTAAAAAAAAACTTTGCTGCAATAATCCTGCCTACGTTTGGAAGTCACACTCTTGTTTATTTTGAATGATTGGAATTCTAAAGTCTCAGATGAAATTGCCATCATAGGGCCAGAAACTTGAAAGGAATAATTTTCAGAATAAGTTAATTGTACAAATGACTGATCTTAATGAATGGATTCAAGAATTACGACCAAGCAACAATTGCAGAAACATTTCCGGATTTCACCCATGCGCTCATCACAGTAAATGATGCATTTATTTCATTTCACAGCAAGCCCTAATTATTGTCTGAAGAACAAGATGCGAAAATGAAGATGCAATAATATTTGCAGGAATTTTACTTAGATGTATATAATGTTCAATAAATTTGTGGGAACTGTGGAGCTAACTACTAATTACCAAAACTTAATAATATTTAATGGATTTTATAAAATTCACAGAAGTAGTTTTAAACTTTATGAATCCCCACAGCATTCAATAAATATAAAACAAGAACATTGTGTTTAAAGGTGCAAAGTGAGGTACAAAATAACTTTAAAATAAAGAGAAAGGGGCATTCAAAATTGTTTAAAATCATATTCGTTTTAGGCATAATCAACCAAATTCCAAAACCATAAATGAAACAAACTGACAAGTATTGAGTGGTGGTTAAAACATTTATTGCAAAGTTGCAATCATTTGATATGGACGAGCTCATTGATGTTACTTTTTCCTTCATCTAGTAAGATTAAGGGAAAGACTGTTGTTTGTTGCCACTGATAATTACAGTATGTCTGAAAACCATCAACAATGAAATCTTTTTATGTGATAATATGTTGGCCTTGGGTTTGTGGACACATTTCAGCAGATGGTGGGGTCATTTTAACTTTCGGCGAAAGGGTAAAGTAGCTGATATTGAATTAGTTGCCCACTACACAGGCTGCCCAATGTTCTTTTCCACTGCCTTCAATGGAAGTGAAAATCAGCTGTGTTGGATAATGGACAGCTAATTCACTATCGGCCACCTTACACCACTGCCCAAGTTAAAATGACCCCGAGTGAGCCCATAGTCTTAGTCTTATCTTCTAAGGATTGATTCGGAGCAGAGATGAGGTGCTTCTCACAGAAAAATATTTATCAATTGTTGGGTAAATCACCCCAAGTCACTCTCATGAACCTCCTATTGTTCAGCTCAAGAGCAGTTTTGTCAACGTTAACCAATACCAGGAAGCCGGTAAATATCAGCTTCCTTGGCCAGGAGATTTTGGGTGGAACATTTTGAAAGATAAAAGTGGAGGGAGGAAAGATATTTTTTAAATGGAGGCAAAAATATATGTAAAATCTCTGATACTCCTTTGATGTATTCCAGCTTTGAAGTGAAGTCGCAAGTATATTTATGGAGAAGTAAAAATTAAAAGTAATTGACAAGGTTTAATAGTTGCAATACAGAAATAAGCTACACTATTTATGAAATGATTTAAATATTGACTGTTCTGAGTCTGAAATTATTTGCACTACACTGAGGGAAGAAGCACCACTAGAACAAGGCTGATGTTCTGAAAACAAAAGCAAGTAACCCAAAATAAAAGCAAAATACTGCAGATGCTGGAAATCTGATATAAAAACAGAAAGTGCTAGAAATACTCAGCAGGTCTGACAGCATCTGTGGAGAGAGGAACAGAGTTAACGTTTCAGGTCTGTGACCTTTCATCAGAACCTTTCATCATTTATTATAAAAGAAAGTAACCCCCCATCCCCAACCCCCCCCCAACTGCCACCTCCATACCTCACTCCTGCTCTGTACAGGAACTAAACACCCGAGCTTTTGCTGTGACTACCTTTCTAGGCCACAGCACCTGATCCCTGCCAATAGATAGGTGTTGGCATGGACTCGCAATGCACCTGCTCACATGTCAACAGAAAGCAAAGGCACCCCATTCTAATCCCTGTTTCCAAGCTACCACCACAGGATTGCAATCAAAGAAAAGACAGAAAGTGAGGACTGCCTGAGTGAGAGAGTCAACACTTTCACATGAAACCCAGTGATACCTTATTCTCAGCCATATCTTCTGGGGATTGATGAGATGAGATGAGATGAGATGAGGAAAATGCTTTTACACGGCAAGTTGTTATGATCTGGAATGCACTGCCTGAAAGGGCAGTGAAAGCAGATTCTATAGTAACTTTCAAAGGAAATTGGTTAAATATTTGGCAGGAACTTGGGAAAGGACTGGGGAGTGGAACTAATTGGACAGTTCTTTCAAAGGCATGATAGACTGAATGGTCTGCTTCATTACTGTACCATTCTATGATTCGATGAAACCTGAGCTTTGTGAACAAGCCAAATTGATTAGTAGAGCAGCCCAAACACAAATTATGCACTGAAATGTAATTTTTTAAAAATCTTACAGTCCATGACAGCTAATCATGAGGCCCATGTGATATCATTAGAGCCTTGTGTGCTGTTGGTGCCATGAATTGTGTTCATACGTAGTAGCTGCTCACTATGCACCAAATAAAGCACAATGCAATCCTGCTATAATACACAACAGGTCTGCATATAATTTTAGTTGCACATAACAGAAGTCTGTAGCATTAGGTGCAGTGAATTGTGCTTGGCTGTTCATACAGCTGCTCACTATGCACAAATAAAGCACAGTGGAATCCTGCTATAATACACAACAGGTTTGCATATAATCTAAGTTGCACATGACAGAAGTCTGTACCGTTACTAAGGTTCAAAAACACAAAATTTGGTGACACTTTAAATGTTTTTTTTCAGGAGAAACTTTTTTACCAAGAAAGTGATTCAAATGTGAAAAGGTGTCACCACATGTAATAGTTGAGGCAATTGGTATAGATGCATTTAAGGAGAAGCCTGATAAGTACATGAGGGAGAAGGAAATAGCAGGATCTGTTATAGGGTTAGATGAAATAGGGTGGGAGGAGAATCATGTGGAGCATAAACACTGTTGTAGACTAATTGGGCTGAATGATCTGTTTCTGTGTCATAAATTCTATGTAATTCTATATAAAGACATCGAAAATAAGTTGCTAATATCAGGATTGCATATTTTTAAAATTAACAATTATCCAATAATACGTTTTTGGTTTTCCTGACATCAGTGAGCCTGAAATTGACACAAAATTAACTTACATGATGTTCCCAATTCTTCGTCATTAACGACTATTATAAATGGAAGTGAAATAATACTGGCAAAGAAATTGAAAGAACATACATTAAAATTAGAAAAGCTTGCATCTCTGGCTGTTTGTTGAGCAGCCTCCTTGATTTTGAAAAATATTCAGTATGTTCTCATAGTGCTACATTCCAAGTACTATAAACTGTATATTATTGGCATGGGTTTGAATTTGTTTTTGCTTGTGTTATTTAATTTACAGGTATACTAGTTGTGAAAAGAGGTCGTCTGACCAGTGTTCCGCCAATGTGCTCTGTTGAATAATAATTTTCTTTAATGCACTGGCTAGAGATCTGAATTTATATATATTTTTAGAAGACATTTAAAAAAGAAAAGCTACAAGGATGACTTTGCTGACAGCTTGGGATAGTGACCTAATTCGCAACATTGTATCCTACAATGCAAGGACTGTGAGGAGGGAGACAAAATGTCTGCTCATATCCCAGCAAGAACCAAGATCCAGGAAGTTTAAAGGAATTACTTGTTCTTTTTAGCAAGAGAGAAATTCTGCTAACTGCTATGTTTGAATGACTGAGTGAGTGTCATGTGACAAGTCACTCCCTATCAGTGGTTTTAAGCTTGTGTCTTTCTGCAGCAGAGAGAGGAGAAGCTTTTGGACTCTGACATGTGTAGACTTTAAATGGGGGTCCCTCTCTCTCTTACCCCATTCCAACTTGAAAGCTTTCAAATCCTGCCTGTTGTCTGACCACCTTTGCATGCTCCGGCTACAATCAGAAACCCATTGGAGGAAATCATCTGCATTACTGAGACCCCTCCTCACTTGACCGTAACACCATAAATATCCATTTAAAAAGAAAACAATTGCAAAGAATTATCATTAATGTAATGGAATAAATGGTTTTGATTAGAAAAGTTTAAAAAACCTATGTATGAATTCTCAGACTTCAACATACTATGTGCAGTATTTTTTTTTTGGATGACTCTGTAAGTCTTTCAAAAATAGCCCAGAGCTAATTTAACTGTAACCTGTGAAGATTTGTGTGGATTACTCCCTATTAACCTGTGACAGTGCGTGAGCATAAGTGTTAATAGCATAGTTAGAGCAAATAATAGCCCAACTCCTACAGTTCTGAATTGGACAATTACAAAGTCATTAAATATGGCACAGAAGGTTTGGGTGCCTTGGAGGATAGGAGATAGACAAAGAAACCATTTTACAGACAGTTTGATTGACTACTGTTCTGATTGACAGCACAAGGCCTGAGGTATAACTTCAGATGTATCCAGGTTTGTAGCCCTCTTTCTTTCCTTTCCTCTCTCACTCTTTTTGAACTCAGTTTCTCCCTTAGCCTTTATCCCTTTTTGGGAGCATGAGCAGCAAACAAATATACACTGGTATACAATGTAGCTGAAAAGCTGACTGCATGTGAAACTATATCTGTCTGATTTCATTTTCTTTATTAAGCTTTGCTCTGTTGCTTCACATAGAATGGATCTACTGTACTATTTTATTTGCCTGTTGCTCTAAGTCTAAATAAACTGTTTTTGTTATACTTAAACCTGAACCTTATAATGAGTAAGTGGAGGTCAGATCATGCCCTGAAGGTGTTTTTATATTGCGCTAGTGCTGTCAGATTCACCAAACATGAATCATGCGCAGGCAACTGCAAAGCAATTGTAAAGCCCTCCAGGACTCGCTAATACCAACAGCCCAGGAATGGGTCTTCTTAAAAGCTGGTCTTAATGGGTCCCAAGTGTTCTACTTTTGGTCTTCAGTTGTCTGCATGAAAATCTGCTAGAAGAACTCATAGGCTCTAGCAGAAGCCATAAAAGCACCTCGGTATATAGGAACTGGAGGAAACCATTCAGCCTCTCATGCCTCCTGTGCCATTCAATTGTACCATGGTTGATCTGTTTTCATGAAAGTGTAGTTTTTTTTTTCTCCTCTGTTTTAAAAAACTAAGGGGAGCAGTGTACCTTTAAGACTGAGAGTTGTTCTCTCTCTCTCTCTCTGGGAACAATGTGTGCAAGCAGCAAGCCTATTTCCTGGGCAACAGCAGGAGAGAGAAGCCACCTGCTGTATTGTATTAGTTAACTGTGTGTTGACTGGCTAGAACCAGTTTGATCTGGAGACCAGCAAAGTGTGCTCACTGAAGGACGGATCATTCTCTCTTAGCAGAAAAATCTACATTGATCCATAGGCTGTGTATTGCCTAAGGAGGTAAAAAAACCCGGAAAGGAAATCTTTGTATTGTTGGAGTTAGCAAATTCCTTTTTTACTGCCAATCTCTAAGAAGTCTTTGCCTCAGGAGTGACTTTCCATTGCCTTTTGTCTTTCTGGGAGTTCTGGAATTCTCAGTAAAGCTTCTACTGATAGACTGCCAATTTAAAAATCCAAATAAAGCTGTTGCTATATTCCTTGTTGAAAGAACTGTGTGACGCCTGCTGCAACTGACCTGTCCATTAAAGACTATTCATCGAATTTGTCTGGAGACATCGAGTGACATCTGACTGTTCAGCTCTGGGATACCTCACTGATCTGGGAACATAACCCACAAAGACTTACAACCCAGTTATTTATTTATTCCTAGGAAACAGCTCTAATTTTATTGAAACCGGTTAACTGTTGGTTTTTGAATATATGTGTGTGTGCATGAAGATTAGGATAAATAAGAAGTTATAAAGTCTTTAGACATAGGTTTATCTCAATAGTGTTGAAGATTTAGTTTATTAATAAATAGTTCATTTGTTGTTGTTTAAAGGTACCTGGTTTGGTCTGTTTTATTCGGGAGTGGGGTGGGGGCAGGGTGGTAATGAAGTCTTAATTTGGCTAATTTCCAGTAGGTAGGAAAACTTTAATAATATGCTATGACCAGTGGAGTAATGGAACTGAATTGACAGTGCATTACTCCTGCCTCGGTCGTAACACTGTACCTTAACTCCATTAGCTCTACATCCCTTATCTAACAAAAATTTATTGATCTCAAGTCTTAAAATCTCCAATTAACCTAATACTTCAGCCTTTTGGGATCAAGAATTGTAAATTTCTAGTACCCTTTGTGTGAAAAAATACAACTTGATTTTCTGCTTAAATGGCTTAGCTCTAATTTGAAAATTGAGTGTCCTCATTCTTGATTCACCCACCAAAGGAAATAGTTTCTCCCAGATCAAACTAACCAAATTATTTAAAAATATTAAGCACCTCAATCAGAATACCTCTCAATCTACTCAAGCTTTGTTTATGCAACCTGTCAAAGCCTCTTTCAGCCCTTCAATCCTATCAATCTGGTGACAGGCTAGGTGAAGGGAAGACCTAGGTCCCCATTGCAGTAACTCTACATTGCTGGTGAGCAGCCTCCCTGCTGCGAAAGCGTACTTGAATATTGACCCTCACTTCATGGAATATAGAATGATATAGCCCATCATAACAATGCCAGCTCTTCAAAAGAGCTATCCAATCAGTCCCACTCCCTCTTTATTTTCCCCATAACCCTGCAATTCATTTCTTTCCAAGTATATTCCGGTTCTGTTTGTTTTCTTTCTCTCACTTTCAAATTGTTTATGACTTAAATACAAACACAAATGAAACTGAGTTGCCTGGGCTTCAAGAGCTGAATTGTATGTAGCCCCAGTGTCACAGGGTAGTTACCTCTACTATAATAACAGAGCTGACTGCAAGTTCCTAAAGAAAAACACATTTATGGAGCAAATGGTAGATTTGGTAAGTTGAAAAGGCCATGCACATCTCTGACAAGAGTCAAATCCATCCAACCACAGAACAAGGAGGGCAACCTGGAAGGAGGTTGCTTATGATTGAACACAATCTTCAGAAATAACAAGGCCTGTCACATGGCCAAGAGGGATTTAATGTTGTAAAGAAGATCTCCATGGAAAAGGTGATTGTGTGAACACAAATTGCAAGCTTAGTAGTAGCATTCCTGCCTCTTGAGTCAGAATGTGCAGGGTTCAAACCCCACTCCAGATAGTCGCAACAAGTGGAGACCAGAGCTCTAGCTCTGAATTCTGTGTTGATATCTAGCAGGATATTTGCATCCAGTACGGAGCTGCCTCTTATCATATGGGTTATGGGAGCCCATTCCACCAAATAGGACTAAACACTCCATCGGCTGTTATAAAGAGGTTACAGTCATGGAAGGGGCATTCAGGTCATAACCTGACAGACTGTTAATCAGTCAGTGAATCCTTCCTCTATTTCACGCTATTTTCCAAGGAAGAGTGCAAAGAAATAATACCAAGTCATTGAATTATTAGTGGTTAACCCATGAAATTAAAGGCGTTGGCATGAGGGAGCTAGGTTTTTCAGCATTTTTAATTGTTGACTGTTACACAAGTTAAGCTGATAGATTTTATTATTGAATCCAAACCTGGGAAGTTTGCGTCATTTCAGTGCCACAAATGTCAAAAACTTCCATTATAAGTCTTAGTTCCTGCAAATATATTTGTTGGGCACATGTGACTTCCCATGAATAAACCTGCTTTGTTCCCTTCCAATAAGTAACAGAGTCATATTCATAGAGTCATTGTGGCATTGAAGGAAGTCATTTGGCCAATCGTGTCGAGGAGGAGTTTCTGTCTGTTTTGGTAAGTTTTTGAGCACAGGGTCAGTGTTCCACTTACCAAATTTGTGGTGGGATCTCCTGCACCAGAACAAAGGGCTGGATTTTATCCAGCCTGCGGGAGTGAGCTTGGATCTGTGGGGGCTGGTCAAAAAATTGGGAGGGGAGATGCTCGCCCAGAAACCCGACTTCGCGACATCCGTTATAGATTTTATTAGTGATGGTAAAGGTCCAATGCTGCGTTGCTGCTACAACACGGTGCGACTGCAATTATAACTGCTTAAAAGGTATTTACCATGTATTTGCACCATTCTGACTTAGATTTTATGGAGTTTTCCTATTTAGTGAATGGCACGTGTCTTCAGATCCCCAGCCATTTACAGGTGGCCGCCCTGAGTCAAGGCCTCAAAGCCACGATGGGAACGCAGCACTGGGGAGTTATGCATGACTCCAAGAAGAGGATAGGGGGTGCTGTGGCCATTGCCTGACAGCAGTGCAGCCCTCAAGGCAAGGATGGGCCGAAAGAGGGTGCAGCCCTTGAGGCAAGGGTGGGTGGAGAGGGGGTGAAGTCCTTGAGATAAGTGTGGGTGCAGAAGGGGGTGCAGGCCCCAAAACAAGTGTGGGCACACAGGGGCATTAGCCTGTGATCAGAGGGAAATGGCAAGGGGAAGGCTCCAAAGGCAACATCATCTCTCCTGGGACAGTGAACAGGAAGGGGAACGACTAGCTAGAATAGGTGTCATGTACCCAGTCTTTGTAGATCCCCGCTCTGTGCAGCAGAGACTCAGAGGGAGGCAGGGTCAGGCGATGTCTGGGCAAGCTGGTAAAGATTGAGACTCGGGGAGTCATAGCAGCCAGTCGCACCGAGAAGGGATTATCCTCAGCAGTAAGTGTACCGGCCTTGCCTCAGTTACCTCCAGGTGTCTGAGTAGCAAAGTCAGAGAAGACTGCAGCTCTCCAGGGAGGCCATTGCCATAATTATATGCCATTCTGCTGGATGAGCTGCGACCCATGGGCTTTGGTGAACATCCTTTACCCATGGACCTGAAGATTGACACTGGGGACATGTGTGGTGTCTCCGAGGCAGCAGCCCACTGCTGCATCAAGGAGGTGATCAATGCCCCATTCAAGAAGGCCGGCGACTATGTGCACCACAGGACTGACCCTGACAGTCAGGCGGAGAAAGCCATCAGATTTGGAGCCATTGCTGGATTCCCACTGGTGCAAGTTGTTATCAACTGCATGCATGTGGCCATCAAGGCTCCCACAGAGCAGCCAGCCGCCTTCATCAACAGGAAGGGCTTCCACCCCTTCAACATTCAATTAGTCTGTGACCACTGAAAGCATTTCCTGCAGGTGTGATTCTGCTTCCCGGGAAGCAGCCATGGCACCCTTTGGCAGTCCCAAGTGCCATAGCTTTTACAGCGCCCCCCCCCCACCCCACCTACCCCCCCTCCCCCACCGCCTTCATGGAAGGATTCTTGGGGACAAGAGTTACCCATTGAAGACATGGCTACTGAGGCCTGTGAGTAATCCTCACACAGCAGCAGAGGAGAGGCACAACACCTGCCACAGGTTCATCTGAGCGACCGCTGAGAAGGACATTGCGTTGCTGAAGATGAGATTCTGGTGCCTGGATCGATCCGCTAGAGACCTGCAGAGGCCTCACAATCATGGAGGTCTGCTGTGCTCTGCACAATCTAGCACTGCAGAGAGTGGACATGATTGATCACCATTCCTCATCTGATAAGGAGGACCTGGAGGAGGATGTCGAGCAAGCAGTGTGGGATCATGAAGCTCTTTAACTGGAGGCAAGGGCCATTGAGAGATGCACATGGGAGGCTCGGGACAATCTCCTACTTTCTCAGTTTCTGTCACCATGATGCCCATTCCAAGTGTACTCAAAAAATATTCACCTCACTCTATTCCATGTGTCACTTCTTTCCTATCGCACTCTCACGTCTTGCATCCAGGATCACCAGGCACACACACATAGCTGAGAAGGTCCCATATGCAGCCTGCTCCTGCACTGGCAGCACATTGAGGGAACAAGTGTGAAGGTGGCATCTGACAGGGCAGCAGGGAAAGCATGAGAGATTCTGAACAATGAAAGTAACCTTCCTTTATACAATACCCAATAATAAGACCAAGTTGCACACACCCATGAAACCCCAAGTGCATCTATGTGCTCTTCCTCACGTGCTTCTGTAAACTTCTATGAATTGTTCCCTCTGCGCTGACAGCTGAAGTGGAGGCAACTTGCTGAATGTGCTGCACCGTGGCCTAGGATGACTTTGGCTGGTGTCCTCTGGCTGCCTGAGGCCTGCAGAGCCCTGGCTGGTTATGGGGTTCCTGCACAGGTGCAGGACTCTCCTCAGGCATCGCAGCTGATGGAACTGGACTCACAGGTGGATGGGCTGAGGAGCCAGTGTCCACACACAGAGTGCCCTGAGGGAAGCCCCCAAATGTGGAGGGTCAGCCTCTCCTCCTCCCTTTCAAGGGTCACTTGAACCTCCCTGCTCACCATAGACAGACGAGGACCTGGAAAAGACACCAGGCAACTTGTCTCCCTCGCGCCTTGCCACTGCTGCGTTGAACTCATGGCCAAGGCAAGTGTATGCAGGTCTGTGTGCTTCTCTACTTCTCCAGGAGGGTCACCAACCTCTCGATGGAGGAAGCCATGGACTCACATCCTGAGACACAGCAGGATTTCAAGGATGGACTTCTCCATCATTCACGGATGACTGTGCATTCCCTCTGGCAGCTTGGCCAGATGCTCCCTTAGCTCTCTCTGCAACTCCAGAATGTTCTGTGCTGCTGACACCAGAGGCTCGTCATCAGCCTGGGGCTCAATATGGACCTGGCCTCCCACAGTCCTCCGACTGTCAGTGGCCTTGCCTGTTACAGCCTCTGTCAGCTGTTTGGAAGCATGGGTGGTGCTCTTCCTGGCTTGTGACCCTGAATCGAAGCCTGATGTGAGAGTATCTGCGCTGGTGCAGTGTGCCTGGGAATGGTTTGATGATGCATCCTCTGATGATTCTTCTTCCTCGTCCTCAGAGGATGACAGGATTCCAGTGGAGCCAGCAGACGATCTTCCCTCCGAGGTGCCACGACCTGCATAAGAAAACACAAACATTTTGGGGTTCTGCTTCATGGATCTGCCCATGCCAACCATGTGTGATGTGGTTCTCTAGAAGAGTGGTGGTTGGCAAATGACCATGGTGCCTCCTCATTCTCTTGGGTGGACACTCAAGTCTCTCCTCAGTCTCTTCCACTGCCTGGGTCAGTTCTCGGATGCCTGGGATCCCACCTCCAGTCTTCGCCCTTTCCCTGGAGTTGTGGGCCATTTTCTCCTGCAAACGGAAAGAGGGACACTGTTAGTCTTCCCACAGAGACCAGCAGGCCACTTGTTCTGGTGGCAGCCCTTTAGCCCCTCATGGGAGCTCTTGAATGCCTCCTCCTCACATCTGCTCTCAAGGGATGTCCAGGGGGCAAGCTCGGACAGAAGGCCAGTTGTCTTGGAGATGCAGCTATGCATCTGACATGATCTGTTGTTGCCTCAGCCTGTTGCTACTCCTTTTGCAGCCACTCCCTGACCATGTCACACTCCATCCTGCATGGCCACATGCAAACCTCAAAGATGAGATGGGTATGGAGGACTCACCTTGACAGAGCAAATGAGGTCATTAGCCCTCTTGTGGCACTGGACACAGTTTTGGAGGGTGACCCCCATGGCTGCTGACCTCGTTTGCGATCTCGGTCCAGGCTTGCTTGGTCAGGCAGGAGGGTCTCTTCCTGCCATCCCTTGGGAAGTGGAGCTCCCGCCTTTCCCTTACAGCCTGGAGGAGACTCTGCAGGGAGTCATCGCTGAAATGTGGGGTCTTACATCTGACTCGATCCCTCTTGGCTTCCAATCAGCTCCTGGTCTTAAATGAGGCCTTGACCAACAGCACAGGGACTCCAGTGAGGGGAGGTGGTCAGCAGCACAAAGGTGAAGCAGCAGCAAACTCACTCAGTGAAGCAGCAGCTTAAGTAAGGCTGGAAGTGCTTTAAATATGGCACTAGCACCTGTGTTTGTCTCCGCTGATGACGCTATCAGCATCTCGCCACTTGCCCCCGTTCTCCAATGGGACGGCCCCGCGCCTCTTGCATTCAAATGGGCCAGCTGCTGCATGATCGCAGTTGGCCGTTGCACACGTGATGAGCGGCGATGCCACCCTCATCCGGGACCCGCAATGGGCTGATAAAATTCAGCCCAAAAAATAGCCACCGCCATATTGTTTCAGATGCACACTCCGTGTCCCTGGCACCAGCCTGAATTGAACATTGACCTCATTAAAATATAGATGGTCCTGTGCTGAATTAGAACCCCCCCCCCTCGGAAACTGCTGCCTGGGAACGTTTCAGTTGCTCGTTCCTATGCCTGCTCAGAAAAATATGGCGTGACCATTCAAGAGTTTGGCTGAAGCTGTGATTTTTAGAGGGATCCCCATCTTCATTAAGGCAAGACTCTGGAAAGTCTTTTTAAAGGTAACTGGGAAATTTTGGAGCCATATTTTGGTTCTTTTGGATAAGCTTTGGCAGTTCTTTGCAAGTGCCCTGCTGTTGGAGAGCTGACTTTTGGCTACAGATACACTGGTGAATCCATTACCTGCAGAGGCTTAGAAAAGATGGGAACATGGCTGGATTTAGCATTGAGGCCGCTGTAGTAGCAGCAACAGCAGCACAGCTGTGTGAAAGATCAAATCAGATGAAGAAGGCAAGGGTCAAGCAGGTGTTCTAGCATTTTGGTCTTCCAGAACAGGATATTACCTCAATATAACAGAGTCACACCTCTCTCATCCACTCATTATTACAATGCTTATCTGATATCCAATCTTGGATGAACCCCCAGATTTCCTTCAGTTAAACATCAGGAAGACCAATGTCATTGCCTTGGGCTCCACCTCAAACTTTGATTCCATCCTCCACCCCGACCACTGCCTCAGATTGAACCAGACTGTTAACAACCTTGGCCCTATTTGGCCCTGAGATGAAGTTTTGACTCCATATTCGGCCTATCATACTTCTATCTCCATAACATAATCCACCTATGTCCCTGCTTCTGCCTAAAAACTGCTGAAATACTCACTCATACATCTGGCATCTAAAGACTGGAATATGCCAATGCTCTCCTGGATGGCCTCTACACTCTGCAAACATAGCACATCCAAAACTTTGCTGCCTGTATTTTATCCCATTCACTGATCATTCAAAGAACAAAGAACAGTACAGCATAGGAACAGGCCATTCGGCCCTCCAAGCCTGCGCTGATCTTGATGCCTGCCTAAACTAAAACCTTCTGCACTTCCGGGGTCCGTATCCCTCTATTCCCATTCTATTCATGTATTTATCAAGATGCCTCTTAAACGTCTCTATGGTACCTGCTTTCACCACCTCCCCCGGCAACAAGTTCCAGGCACTCACCACCCTCTGTGTAAAGAACTTGCCTCACACATCCCCTCTAAACTTTGCCCCTCACCTTAAACCTATGTCCCCTAGTAACTGACTCTTCCACCCTGGGAAAAAGCTTCTGACTATCCACTCTGTCCATGCTGCTTATAACTTTGTAAACCTCTATCATGTCGCCCCTCCACCTCCATCGTTCCAGTGAAAATAATCCGAGTTTATCCAACCTCTCCTCATAGCTAATGCCCTCCAGACCAGGCAACATCCTGGTAAACCTCTTCTGTACCCTCTCCAAAGCCTTCACGTCCTTCTGGTAGTGTGGCGACCAGAATTGCATGCAATATTCTAAGTGTGACCTAACTAAAGTTCTGTACAGCTGCAGCATAACTTGCCTATTTTTATACTCTATGCCCCGACCGATGAAGGCAAGCATGCCGTATGCCTTCTTGACTACCTTATCCACCTGCGTTGCCATGTCAATGCTGGTGTATATTGGCTTCCAGATCCCAACATTTTCAATTTAAAGTTCTAATCCTCGTGTTTAAATATATTCATGGGCTCACCGCCTCCCTGTCTGTATAACCTCTCCCACTTTTACCAGAAACA
The DNA here is from genome assembly GCF_036365525.1 of Heterodontus francisci. NCBI lineage: Eukaryota > Metazoa > Chordata > Chondrichthyes > Heterodontiformes > Heterodontidae > Heterodontus > Heterodontus francisci. The sequence goes on along the minus strand of NC_090385.1, from coordinate 76,491,092 downwards.
TCCCACACCAAGATTTTCTTTCCTCCAACTGACCTCTTGTGCATCTTTCTGTTCTTCAGTCACCATTGGCAGCTGTACCTTCAATTATCTAGGCTCCATGTTCTAGAATTCTATCCCTAAACCTCTCTGCCTCCCCACCATCGTCTAATTCTTTAGAGACCCTACTTAAACATCAAGTTTTTACTCACCCCTCCTAATAGCTACTTCTTTGGCTTGGCATCCATTTTTGTCTGATTATACCTCTGTGATATGCCTTGGGACATGTTCTTGCACCACAGACTCTGTATAAATGCAAGTTGTTCTTTCTGTAGTTGCTGTTGTTGTAGCACCACAAAGCATTAAGTTGAGTGAGATACTGTTTGCAATTGCAAAATTTCTTCTTTCACAAATGATACCTCAAGACATCAGTCTGATAGAATTTCATTTGCTTCACATTAAGGATAAATAAAAACCAAATAGATTGTTTTTCTAGTGCACACATGCAGTGCACACATAAAGATAGTTTCAATGGATTCTAATTGGGCTGTAATTGGACCAACCGTATAAAAGTATTCAATAAAGATCATTTCTAATTTCCATCTATTTAAATTAAGCTATTACACTAATAATTCACTTGTCAACATATGAAATGTAAAACTACATTAGTTCCTAATCAACAATAAAACTGTATTAGTTACTTGATGAATATGCAAGTAATTGGAAGGCACAGCACCAAATGATTATTATTTTGTTCAGCAACTTCAATTGTTCTTCAATTAAAACACTCACTTTGATAGTATTTAACAATTCTTATTGTTCCTCGAGTAAAACCACCATTCACTTTTCCCTTGCTTTAATATACAGCTATAAATAAATATATAAACCCCTCTGGACTGATAGTTTGAGTTATTGTTTGAGATCGGCAAGATTCTTTACTCACAATAGCTAATGGAAATCACTGAATTGCTATATTATTAACTCAGCACACAATCCATTGTTTCTTTCCATAAAGACATCACCTGTTCCATAAATCATTGCTCTGCATTGCTGATAAAACAGCAAATGAGGACTGTAAAATCCAGTGTGATGCATAAATACAAAACATTTGAAAATGTAATTTTTCATACCAAAGCTAAATGACTTTTCTTTTGAAATCCATTGATTATGAAAGTTGGTTTGCCTTCAAGGTATCCACATTACAATCCAGTGAAATGTAAGGAAATGTTCCATAATAAAAACAGTAACTTTTGGATGAGACCTTGAACTAAAATTTAAATATGATGGATATTTTAATTTCTACTACTGTATGAAGAGTTATAATCTAAACTCTATTGTCCTGAAATTGCAATGGATGATATCATACTGACATGGTCATCTGATGTTACATTTTCCACTATTTTCATGTAAACATTAACCCATTCAAAATATATGGATTAACACTCTGCTAAAATAGCAGAACATACGAACATACACACAAATTAGGAGTAGGAGTAGGCCACTCAACCCTACGAGCCTGCACCGCCATTAAATAAGATCAAGGCTGAACTGATTACTCCACACTTCCACCTACCCCTGATATCCTTCCACCCCTTTGTTTATCAAGAATCTATCTACTTCTGCCTTAAAAATATTCAAAGACTCTGCTTCCACCGCCTTTTGAGGAAGAGAATTCCAAAGACTCACAACCCTCTGAGAGAAAAAATTTCTCCTCATCTCTCCCACAGCCAAAGACTTGCAGGTTGATATGTAAATTGGCCGTTGTAAATTGCCCCCAGTGTAGGTAGGTGGTAGGAGAATGGTTGGGATGTGGTAGAGAATATGGGATTAATGTAGGATTAGTATAAATGGGTGGTTGTTGGTCGGCACAGACTCGGTGGGCCGAAGGGCCTGTTTCAGTGCTATATCTCTAAATAAATAATAAATAAATAAATCTCTGTCTTAAATGGGTGACCCATTATGTTTAAACAGTGACCCCTAGTTCTAGATTCTCCCACAAGGAGAAACATCCACCCTGCCAGGACCCCTCAGGATCTTATATGTTTCAATCAAATCACCTCTTACTCTTCTAAATTCCAGCAGATACAAGCTTAGCCTGTCCAATCTTTCCTCGTAAGACAGCCCGCCCACTCCAAGCATTAGCCTAGTAAACCTTCTCGTACTGCCTCCAACACATTTACATCCTTTCTTAAATAAGGAGACCAGTACTGTACACAGTACCCCAGATGTGGTCTCACCAATGCCCTGTATAGCTGAAGCATAACCTTCCTACTTTTGTATTCAATTCCCCTCGCAATAAACGATAACATCCTATTATCTTTCCTAATTACATGCTGTACCTGCATACTAACCTTCTGTGATTCATGTACACCCAGATCCCTCTGCATCTCAGAGCTCTGCAATCTCTCAGCATTTAGATAATATGCTTTTTTTTATTCTTGCTGCCAAAGTGGACAATTTCACACTTTCCCACATCATACTCCATTTGTCAGGTTTTTGCCCAATCACTTAACCTAGCTATATCCCTTTGTAGCCTCCTTATGTCCTCTTCACAAGTTACTTTCCTACCTATTTCGTGTCATCAGCAAATTTAGCAGCCATACCTTTGGTCCCTTCATCTAAGTCATTTATATAAATTGTAAAAAGTTGAGGCCGCAGCACAGATCCTTGTGGCACACCACTCATTCCATCTCACCAACCAGAAAATGACCCAGTGATGCCTACTGTCTGTTTCCTGTTCGCTAACTAATCTTCTATCCATGCCAATATGTTGTCCCCTACACCATGAGCTTTTATTTTCTGCAATAACCTTTGATGTGGCACCTTATCAAATGAGGAATTTCAGGTGAAATCCATAACATTCCACAGTGTAATTTCAGAGTCCATCCCTTTGCCCATACTGCCTATGATGTCCACCAATCTTCCATAATACTTTGGCACATTTGAAGCATCATCTAGAAGAGACTGAACACAGAGAATAGGAGAAACTATTTTACACAGAGAGTTCTGAGACTGCGACATGTATTACCAGAGATGGCAATTGAACCAGAGATCATGCCTACATTTAAGAGTAGGTTAGATAGATTGAAGGAAAGGGAATAGAGGGAGGGATATGGGAACAAGGTGCACATAGGATTGCAGCTACTGCTCATGTGGAGGATAAACACCAACACAGACTGGGCCAAGTCACCTGTTTCCATGTTACAAATCCTATATAATTCTTTACTTGAACAAAGTTTGATCATCGTTACAATCAGGTAAGGAAGGGTCAAAGGGTGCCCCTCTTTTCCCTCCTTGTTTGACCACAACAGGTTTATTTCTTTTTTAAATGGATATACTTGCCAATTCAGTGAGTGTTTAATTGTTTACGCACCGTGATCATAAAATGAACCAATCAGACAGGTTTTCTCAGTTTAACAAAGAAAGAGGCTTGCTTTATTCCACTTAAAGTGATCTAAGTAAAAATAATAAAATATGATCTTACTTTCACACAGACATACAGACACACACAAATAGGTTACAGAGTGGGGAAGGATAGATTGGTCAAATTAGAGTCCAGAGAAATAAAAGGGATATACAGTCTGTGGAGTTTGGTGATTTGGCTGGCTTCAGGCTGATTTAGGTGCTCACACAACCTTCCTTTGATAGTCCTGAGGCTTCCGTTTTGAAGATGTGGATGCTGATTCGGTGGTTCTCCAAGAGGCAGCAATGTGGCTGATCTCCGTCGAGGGGGTCTCTGTCTGTTCTGTCCGGAATCTTCTCTACCCACTAGCACCACCCTAAGGCTTAGTAATTTAACACAGTGAGCATCGATTGGTAAACAGACTAACACAATCAAACACAGATCAATTAAAACGTTAAACACTACAGTCTGCAGAAAGGAGTACGCCTCGGTGCTCACTGTTAGCAGGCAGAGTTCAAAGCTTGGAAGGTTTGCGTGGTTCATCTTCATCAGTTTAAGATTCAGGTTTCCAGTCGGTGGATTAAAAGAAAATCATCGTTTTCATGACAATCATTCTTTCTGCAAGTTACCTTTTGGTTTGTATTAATAAAACTCCTTTAACTAAGGTAGGTGAACTATGTCATTTGTTACGGCCATGTGGTGAGACATTTGGGTGGTTCCCCCTACTCAACTCTCACCTGACCGCAGCAAGTATGTTTTGTTATTAGGGTTTAACCCTTTGCGTTTTATTTGTCAAATAAACAGACAGCGACAGATTTTCTTGTAGGTTTAAAACAGAAAATCAATTATTTATTGATCAATACGCCTTAACCTGAAGATCTTGCAACCGCATCCACTCACACATTCGCTCACGTGCGTGCACACACACACACACACTATTAAGACTGAGGCGGGAGGCGTACACTGTGTACAAGCGGGACGGGTTACACCTAGGCACGACTGGAACTGATGTCCTTGCAGGGGCGTTTGCTGGTACTGTTGGGGAGGATTTAAACTAGAATGGCAGGGGTATGGGAACCTGAGCGGGGAGACTGAGAAGGAGGAAACAAGGGTAGAAACGAAAGACAGGAAACAAAAAGGCAAAAGTGGAAGGCATAGAAATCAAGAGCAAGAAATAAATAGGGCCATAGTGTGAAATAATGCTAAGATGACTAAGAATGTTAAAAAGACAAGCCTAAAGGCATTGTGTCTCAATGTGCAGAGTATTCGCAATAAGGTAGGTGAATTAACCACGGAAATAGATGTAAATGGATAAGATATAGTTGCGATTACGGAGACATGGCTGCAGGGTGACGAAGGATGGGAACTGAACATCCAAGTGTATTCAATATTTCAGAAGGACAGGCAAAAAGGGAAAGGAGGTGGAGTAGCATTGTTAGTAAAAGAGGAAATCAATACAATAGTGAGGAAGGATATTAGCTCTGAGAATCCCTCTGTGGAATCTGTATGGGTGGAGCTAAGAAACACCAAAGGGCCGAAAACGTTGGTGGGGGTTGTATATAGACCCCAAACAGCAGTGGTGATGTAGAAGATGGCATTAAACAGGAAATTAGAGATGCATACAATAAGGTGCAACTGTACTTATGCTTTAATCTACATGTAGATTGGGCAAACCAAATTAGCAATAATACTGTAGAGGAGGAATTCCTGGAGCACGTACGTGATGGTTTTTTTGGACCAATACGTCGAGGAACCAACTAAAGAACAGGCCATCCTAGACTGGGTATTGTGTAATGAGAAAGGATTAGTTAACAATCTTGTTGTGCAGGGTCCTTTGGGGAAGAGCAACCATAACATGATAGAGTTCTTCATTAAGATGGAGAGTGAGAGAGTTGACTCACCACACTTTAGCCCTGCCTTTGTGGCTGCCCGCCAGCTCTGGCGATCGCTGGCAACTGACTCCCATGACTTGTGATCAATGTCACAAGACTTCATGTCGCGTTTGCAGATGTCTTTAAAGTGGAGACATGGACGGCCAGTGGGTCTGATACCAGTGACGAGCTCGCTGTACAATGTGTCCTCGGGGATCCTGCCATCTTCCATGCGGATCACATGGCCAAGCCATCTCAAGCGCCACTGGCTCAGTAGGGTGTATATGCTGGGAATGTTGGCCGCCTCGAGGACTTCGGTGTTGGAGATATGGTCCTGCCACCTGATGCCAAGGATTCTCCGGAGGCAGCGAAGATGGAATGAATTGAGACATCGCTCTTGGCTGACATACGCTGTCCAGGCCTCAATGCCGTAGAGTAAGGCACTGAGGACACAGGCTTCATACACTCGGACTTTTGTGTTCCGTGTCAGTGCGCCATTTTCCTACACTCTCTTGGCCAGTCTGGACATAGCAGTGGAAGCCTTTCCCATGCGCTTGTTGATTTCTGCATCGAGAGACAGGTTACTGGTGATAGTTGAGCCTAGGTACGTGAACTCTTGAACCCCTTCCAGAGCGTGGTCGCCAATATTGATGGATGGAGCATTTCTGATGTCCTGTCCCATGATGTTCGTTTTCTTGAGGCTGATGGTTAGGCCCAATTTATTGCAGGCAGCCGCAATCCTGTTGATGAGTCTCTGCAGACACTCTTCAGTGTGGGATGTTAATGCAGCATCGTCAGCAAAGAGGAGTTCCCTGATGAGGACCTTCTGTACTTTGGTCTTCGCTCTAAGATGGGCAAGGTTGAACAACCTGCAATCTGATCTTGTGTGGAGGAAAATTCCTTCTTCTGAAGACTTGAATGCATATGAGAGCAGCAGGGAGAAGAAGATCCCAAACAGTGTAGGTGTGAGAACACAGCCCTGTTTCACGCCACTCAGGATAGGAAAGGGGTCTGATGAGGCGCCGCTATGCTGAATTGTGCCTTTCATATTGTCATGGAATGAGATGATGATACTTAGTAGCTTTGGTGGACATCCAATCTTTTCTAGTAGTCTGAAGAGACCACGTCTGCTGATGAGGTCAAAGGCTTTGGTGAGATCAATGAAAGCAACATAGAGGGGCATCTGTTGTTCACGGCATTTCTCCTGTAGCTGGCGAAGGGAGAACAGCATGTCAATGGTGGATCTCTCTGCTCGAAAGCCACACTGTGCCTCAGGGTAGACGAGCTCAGCCAGCTTCAGGAGCCTGTTTAAAGCGACTAGGGTGAATCTAAATAAAGGAAACTGTGAAGGTTTGAGGCGCGAGTTGGCTGTGATAGATTGGGGAATGTTACTTAAAGGGTTGGCAGTGAATAGGCAATGGCTAGCATTTGAAAAGCACAAGGATGAATTGCAACAATTGTTCATTTCTGTCTGACACCAAAATAAAACAGGAAGGGTGGCTCAACCATGGCTTACAAAATAAATTAGGGATAGTATTAGATCCAAGGAGGAGAAATCTAAAATGGCCAGAACAAGCAGCAAACCTGAGGATTGGGAGCAGTTTAGAATACAGCTAAGGAGGACAAAGGAATTGATTAAGAAGGGGAAAATAGAGTATGAGAGTAAGCTTGCAGAGAACATAAAAACTGACTTTAAAAGCTTCTATAGATATGTGAAGAGAAAAAGATTAGTGAAGACAAATGTGGGTCCCTTAAGGTCAGAAATGGGGGAATTTATAATGGGGAACATAGAAATAGCAGGCCAATTAAATACATACTTAGGTTCTGTCTTCACAAAGGAGGACACAAATTACCTCCCAGAAATGTTGGGGAGCATTGGGTCTAGTGAGAAGGAGGAACTGTATGAAATCAGTATTAGCAGGGAAATGATGTTAAGGAAATTGATGGGATTGAAGGCCGATAAATCCCCAGGGCCTGATAATCTACATCCCAGAGTACTTAAGGAAGTGGCCCTAGAAATAGTAGATACATTGCCGGTCAATTTTACAAAATTCTATAGACTCTGGAACAGTTCCAATGGATTTGAGGATAGCTAATGTAGCCCCACTATTTAAAAAAGGAGGGAGAGAAAACAAGGAATTATAGACCGGTTAGCCTGACATCATAGTGGGGAAAATGCTAGAGTCCATTATAAAAGATGTAATAGCAGAGGACTTGGAAAACAATGACAGGATCGGACAAAGTCAGTATGGATTTATGAAAAGGAAATCATGCTTGACAAATCTACTGGAATTTTTTGAGGATGTAACCAGTAAAATAGATAAGGGAGAACCAGTGGATGTGGTGTATTTGGACTTTCAGAAGGCTTCCGATAAGGTCCCACATAAGAGATTAGCATGCAAAATTAAAGCACATGGGATTGGGGGTGAGGTACTGACATGGATAGAGAACTAGTTGGCAGACAGGAAACAAAGAGTAGGAATAAACGGGTCTTTTTCCGAGTGGCAGGCAGTCACTAGTGGGGTATCGCAGGGATCAGTGCTAGGACCCTAGCTATTCACAATATATATTAATGATATAGATGAGAGAATTAAATGTAATATATCCAAGTTTGCAGATGACACAAATCTGGGTGGGAGTGGGAGCTGTGAGGAGGATGCAGAGAAGCTCCAGTGTGATTTGGACAGGTTGAGTGAGTGGGCAAGGAGATGACAGATGCAGTATAATGTGGATAAATGTGAGGTTATCCACTTTGGTGGCAAAAACAGAAAGGCAGATTATTATCTGAACGCCGATAAATTGGGAAAGGGCGAGGTGCAGCGAGACCTGGGTGTCCTTGTGCACCAGTTGTGAAAGTAAGCATACAGGTGCAAAAGGCAGTTAAGAAGGCAAATGGTATGTTGGCCTTCATAGCGAGAGATTCGAGTACAGGAGCAAGCATATCTTTCTGCAATTATACAAGGCCTTGGTGAAACCACATCTGGAGTATTGTGTGCAGTTTTGGTCTCCTTATCTGAGGAAGGATGTTCTTCTATGGAGGGAGTGCAGCGAAGGTTCACCAGACTGATTCCTAGGAAAGCAAGACTGACGTATGAAGACAGATTGGGTCAAATAGGCTTGTATTCACTAGAGTTTAGAAGAATGAGAAGGGATCTCATAGGAACCTACAAAATTCTAACAGGACTGGACAGACTAGATGCAGGAAGGATGTTCCGATGGTGGGGGAGTTCAGGACCAACGGTCACAGTCTAAGGATAAGGGGTCAGCCATTTAGGACTGAGATGAGGAGAGATTTCTTCACCCAGAGAGTGGTGAACCTGTGGAATTCTCTACCACAAAAGCAGTTGAGGCCAAATCATTAAATATATCCAAGAAAGAGTTAAATATAGTTCTTAGGACTAAAGGGATCAAGGGATATGGGGAGAAAGTGGCAACAGGGGACTGAGTTTGGATAATCAGCCATGATCGTATTGAATGGCGGTGCAGTCTCGAAGGGCCGAATGGCCTACTCCTGCTCCTATTTTTCTATGTTTCTTATTCTCCACAGGGCATAACATGTTCTTTAAAGTTTTCCCACTTGCTGAAACAGTCAATCAGATACACTATTTTTCCCCAGAACAGAATAGAAGGTTTCTTCACTGAACAACAAAATTAACAGGTTATTATAAAACAGGTTTTAACTAGTAATAAGGTAAAACATAAACACGCAGATTGAATTTTTAAAGTTCCAACATTAAATTTTTAAGAAGTCCCCTTTTCTATCTTAAACAATTTTTAAAGTCGCTTTTAACTTTAGTCCCTTCACACATGCACACACACACACATATATATATATATATTAAAATAGCAGATGAGACACACTGCACCAAACCGACACACATTGCAACCTCTGAGCACATGTAGACAGAATCTGCCAGAATTAGCTGTCTTCAGGTGGCATTGAAAAGTAATTTAGCAGGCCTTCTTGAAATGCAGGAAACAAGATGAATTCACAGTGAACTTCACAGAGTCTTTTAGGGAATTGTGAGAAAACGAACTGGGTTGTAGTCTTCTGTTCTTTCTTGGAATTCTCTCCATCTTCTGTCTTTTTTTTACACTTCCACAGCACTTGACGTTTTAAAAACATTCAGCAAGAATCTGTTCCTCCAGAAGGTATCACACACGCACTAACTAACAACCAAACAGCCTGGCAGTTTTCTGCCCACCCAGATGTTCTCTGTTATTACTTGGCTTGTCCAATCAAAGGAGTGCATGTCAATTTTCTGCCTCTGTTGTCAGGGCTTCTGCTCTAAGTATATCCCAAGCTATGTGACAAACAGCAACACTGTTACCAATCTGGCTCCCCACCCACTTGATTGAAAAAACTGATCCAAAAGTTATTTAACTTAGCTATAAATTCCTTTTAAAATAATTATTTTTAACAAAACTTTCATAGCAACTCACAAAGAGACAGGCAGAGAGAAAAAGGGGTAAGCGATTGTAAGTGGGTGGGTAGGTTTTTTTTTTGGGGGGGGGGGTCATTGTAAAACTGTTGAAGTCTGTTGGAAGTCACGTTCTCATTGGTTGCAGGCCTGAGGAGTTTATAGATTTCTCTTTTGTTGAAAGTTCAGTTGAAGACAGTATATCACTTCTAATTCACTGCTGTATAAGTATAGAAGTAGAATTCTACAGCAGGGCGCATCTCTTCTAACTGGTTGGATTTTCTCAGCCCCTTAGCTGGAAACAAGCTTCTTGGATGCTTCTTTCTGGATGATTCTCTCTCTCTCTCTCTCTTCAAGAGCTGCCCTTTTTTAAGGTAAAAAGTTTGTCACATCATCTTCTGGTAGGAGATGCTATGGTCTCTTCCCCATGTTGATAACACAATGGCCCAGGATGAAAATATGATGTTTCCACTTCACACCTTCTTTGTTTCAGAAGAACCCATTCAATTCGGGAATATTTCAGGGTGGGTGAAGGACGGGTGCAACTGACGTCTCTTAGTTTTGAAGGTATTCCTTTGTCTCTGTCAGACAGTTTGAATATACCAAGACCAAGTCTTTTAACCTTTAGTGGCCATTTGGAGTACATAGTTCACTTTTTAAAAGAAAAGTCCATTTTTTAAAAGACAAAGTCAATTTTTAGAACTCTTCAGTTTTAGTCCATAATTTTTCATCATCACATTTCTTGAATGCAGGACACTGTGTTCAATTACTTGAAGACTTGATGTTACATTTAGAGATTGACTGGGAAACTCAGTATTGCATCCATGCAGGCTTCATTAGGACCAAGAAATAAAGCAATATAGGAAAAACTTGTGTTCCTTCAAGGTGTCACTAAATAACTACTACAATGTAAGATGCAGTTTATATATGATAAACACAAAGAGCTGCAACCATAGTTAATGGCTACATTACTGGCAACTTCACATCTATTGAATTATTTTGTGCTTATTAAAAAGGCTGTGTCATGTCTTGTAAGTGACTTTCATTTATAAGCACTTCAAACATGGAAGCACTACTTGTGCATAACTGGGATTTATCATATGCCATTCATTCATATATATGTTAGGATGACTTTTACAAGGGTTCAATAGCGTGACAGGATACAAATTGGTAATAGACTGCAATCTGCCCTTTTTTCCCCCACTAGGTTATTCTTAGAATCATTCCCTTCTGCTTTTTGGCAATTGTTGGTAAATCACTACATTGCAGTTTGGTGGCAAGTGTAAGTAGGATCTCATATTCATTAGTATTACTTACATCTCAGCCTGGCTCCACTTTCATGGAGATAGCAACAGGCGCACATCGCACATCTTAAGTTAAAGTTGGCCCCGTTTCCATTAAGGTTACAAATTAACAGATGCTGAAGCAGTGTTGCTGTGATTGGAAATTGTTCACTTAGCCTAGGGAGCGCCACCAAAATATAGTCCTATACCTGATTACTGCCCTGAAGAGAGCTACTGAACTATAATGCAACAGACTGAACTATAAAAAACAACTGAGCAAAGAATAGAAGTCAGATGGAAGAGATTATGACATGTGAATTCAATGGAACTGTGTTGAACTAAAGATTTTGGACATAATTACATAGAATTTACAGCATAAAAACAGGCCGTTAGGCTCAATTGGTCTGCTAATATTTATGCTCCACATGAGCCCTGTCCCATCTCTCTGCAGTTAACACTATCAGCTTATCCTTCTATTCCTTTCTACCTCATGTACTAGCTTCCCCTTAAAAGCATCTATGCTATTTGCTTCAACTCGTAATTTGCAGAGATAATATTCTTTTGCACTGATTCTGTCATTTGGTCATATTACACAAGTTTAGGCTTTGTATATTTAATTTTCAATGTATTTGAAATCCATCTTCAAAGAACAACAAAAGGGATTACTCTAGCTTCATGAGAAAATATCAGCAGGATAGGAATCTTGAATACAATGGGACAAGAGACTTAGGAAGAGCAGAAATATTCCCCAACATGGGGTGCTTCGTTTCATGTCAACTCCAGCTAAATCTGAACTAATTATCCCTTCAAACCATTCTGCACACAGTTCCTCTACTCAGAAAATATGCAAATATTTTGTTCTGCAAAGACTGAAAACTTCCATGCTGTGAAATTTATAGTTTAGCTCCTTCTATCTAAAAAGGATGAATTGACAGGGCAAATTTTCCAGTGGTGCTGAAATGGAATGGGAGATCGGGGTTGAAAAATTGGGAAGAGAACACTCTTCATCAAATCACTGCTCATCTTGTATCACGTATCATCTTCCAACCAGCCTTTTAGCAGAGTCTGCAGCACAAAAGCTTAATTTTCAGATCACAATGCATGCTAATGAGATAAAAATCAGTACAGGGTTGATTTCCTGATTTTCTAGTGGGAGATGCACTGTGTGCTCATTCTGCCTACAACTTAGCAGGACCAGAGACACACTTTGCTGACAGGACGTCAGTGTTTGAAGGAGGAAGCTGTTTTGCACTATATATAAAGCATGAAAGTGGACAAAAAAAGTCTATTGGAAGCAGAATGTCTCCCAAAATATTCTACAGTTTCACCTGAGCCCAGCTGAGGAGCCATTTAAATATCACTGTAACTGTCCACCCCTCATCTTGCACCACCAATCACTTGTGCGCGGGAGCAGGAAAATGTCACAAAGAAGCTGCAAGAGATAAAAATGGCATTCGGGGGTTGCAGCTACTGCATTTGACTCCAATTTATATGTATTATAGAGCTTCATGGCCATCCAGATAGGCATCTAGCAGAAAGTCAGAATGGGTTTAAATCTTAGCACTAAGTAAGAATATCAACCTTTGCAGTATTATCAAATCAATAGTTCCCCAATTATAAGCGCAAATAGGGATGTAGGGCAACAAAAATAATCTCAATATAGGGACTCCGTAACATTGGCTGGAATTTAACGTTGGTCGGGAGGCTGCACCCACCGGCTGAAAAGTCGGGCGCGAGCCTGCCTCCTCTGGGTCTGGAGAGCCACACAGGGATCTTTTGTTCACCACGCCCTTAATTGGCTTTGGGCGGGACTTCTACCTTCTTGAGGCAGGAAGTCCCGTCTAATGGAGCTGCCGGCCAATCAACAGCAAGGGGGGGATTGGGTGGGGGGGCGGGGAGTGTGTGGTGGGGGTGGCCCTCCACGGGGCACAGTGTGCGCGATCAGGAGGGCCACCGCCAGCCCACAAGACGGCCGCCAGATTTTTTCTGGCGGCGTTCTTGGTGCCATTGCTGTCCAACCCGTGACAGCGGGAGAAGGCCCTTAAGTGCCAGTTAATTGGTCATTTAAGGGCCTTGATCAGCCTGGGGTGGGCAGGCCGTTTCTCACCGCCGCCACCCCACATAAAATTGCAGCGGGGTCGGGAAGGCTTCGGAAACAGACGTCTCTGCCTCCCACTCAATTTTACGGCTCACCCCCCACCAGCCAGTTCGTCGGGTGGCTGTAAAATTCCGGCCATGGTCAGTACTGACAGTAACATGGTAAGTATAAAGACTGTAATACGATCTGTATAGAGAAGGGAACATGGTTAGTATAGAGACTCTGTAACATTGGTCAATATAGTTATTGTAACATGGTCAGTATAGATACTGTAACATGGTAAGTTTAGAGACTCTGTAGCATGGTCAGTATAGAGACTGGTGGTTAGAAACTGAAATAGAACAATAAATATTAGAATTTATGTAAATCTAAATCTAATAAAAATAGAAATTATTCAAAAATTGTGAAAATAAAGCAATCATGATCATTCCCCACAGAAATTTTAGATTGAATATTTTGTTTTTATTTCATAAATCAGCTGACCAAAGAGGCATTAATTCTTGGCATACTTGAATAGATATAGCTTGTTTCTTCTTCATTGTTTTTCTAACACAAGACTCTAATTCATCCGTTGTGTGTTATGAATAGGGTGTATGACACATCCTGTGTATGAGCTTTAATTACATTTCTTGCACTTTGGTGCAGGTGATGCCTGACTGTTCTGCAGTTCACTCCCACACATTGCTAAAAGTCATTAACACAAGCCAGTTAAACTAAGACAAATATTTTCCAAGGTGAAGAGTTGATAATTTTATATTAAGACATATTTTGCACTGATAGTGCATGAAAAACTCCTATTTTTCTGCCCTTCTATTCCAGATAGTTGTTGGGACATTGGCAATACTATATTCACTGGCTGAGATGATATTACCCCTTTTCCATCACACCCAACACCCATATCCACATACAAGAACTACCAGTAGGGGGCCGCTTGACAGCGATCAGGGGTGGAATTTTATGCTCTCCCTCCACAGCGGGTTTGGAGGCGGGGAGAACAACTTCTGCCGAAATTTAGTCCGGGGTGGGAAGGCCTGTGAACATTCTACCCGCCTGCCACCAATTGAGGCCCTTAACTGGGTAATTAACCCGCAATTAAAGGCCTCTTCCCACTGCAGCCATAATTGTCCGCACAGCACGCGGCCCCGTCGCCATATGAGAAGCACAGCATGAAAAACCGCGTGGGCTGCTTCCCAGTGCCTCATTCAAAGGCACAGTGTCTGAACAAGGGACCCGGCATTGGGAAGGGAGGGTCCCATGGAGGGCCACCACCTGCCCTTGCTGCCGACCCCCTGACACCCCCCCACCACTATCCCCACCCTGTGAGATCCTTCTCGCCCTGACCTACCTTAAGCCTGGTTCCAGCACCTCTCCTCGGTGTCTGGTCTCTGCAGCTACAGCAGCAGCCACCAATCCGCGGTGGCACTGCAGCTGATGGACTCTCATTGACCAGCAACTCTGCAAGGCTGCAACTTCTGGAAACTACATCCTATGGAAGACCCAGCACTATCCAGTTAAATTCCTGATTGGCACTAAATTTGGTGGGTCTTCTGGAAAAGAGGCAACGGATCTCGGCGTCGGTTTCCCCCAACTTTGAGACCCCCGCCGCCAGCATTAAACTCCCCCCCAGGAGTGGAAGGACGAGCTAATCTTTCCTTTCAATAAACTCAGGTGAGGAGGTAATGCTCTAACCAACAGCTTGGCTGAAATCAGTTAATATAGCACAGATTGAGGATCAAATCCAGAAGCTCCTTAGGCTGTGTGGCTCCCAATCAGAAGACCAATATATACACTTTTTAAATACTTGCATATGGTCTAATATTTTTAGTTGTTGCATCAATGACTTTATAATTGTGCTATTTTCCCTTACCACATCAGTGGTTTCAATGTGTTGGAATCCAGGAGCAGTCTGAGGCATCCCTGGAGTTTGAAACATGACAACTTATATAAAACTTAAAGGATTGTTTGGCTTAGGTGATTAACACATTTTAAAACTGTATCAATGTAAATTTTAATTAGCTACAGTTAACAGCAGTCTTCTATAGTATTTGTTTTGTTTTGCTCCAATTCAACCAAATTTTCAGACAGATAAATTAAGACATACCTGAATGTATAGTTAAAGGCTATATTGCTTTGTATACAATAGCAAAACATCTATGGGATCCGGAATTCTGCAGGCATTCTGCCAGGCCCCAGCTATATCTGGAAGTTTCCTTGTAAGGGTTCAAGGGGTAAGTGGGTGGAATGGGGATTTCTGTCCAATATTAGGCAAATAACAAGCATGGGGCAGTGACAGGCACAGTATTACCTGCTCTTTTTCCTGAGCTTTAGCTGGAACCTAGCATAGTTCCAGTCAGTGGACTATGTTACGACCAAGGTGGGAGTAATGCACTGTTAATTCAGTCCCACTACTCCATAGGTCATAGCATATGAAATAAAGTTTTCCACCTACCGAAGCCTAGCCAAATTAAAAACTATATTTTGCCCCAGAATAAAGCACAACAAGCCAGGTTTCTTTAAACAACAACATTAACTATTTATTAGAAAGAAATAATAGGTCTTAACTACTAACAAGATAAATCTATGTATATGAGAAAATCTTTAATCCCTTAACCCTCATGTACACACACATACATTCAAAGAGAAAAAGGTTAACTGGTTTCAAAAGGGTGTTTCGCATTACAACTGTTTCTTAGGAATAGAAGGAATAATAAAAAATAATCGAGGTTCACGTTCTGGTAGTGTGTTTTCAGTATGGTGAGGTGTCCCAGAGTCGATTAGTCAGATGCTACTCAGTCTCTCCAGGTGAGGTTATTGAATAGTCTGTGATGGGTAGGTGTTCACAGCAATTTAACTGCAGCAGGCATCACATAGATCTTCCATCAGGGGTGTAACAAGAGGTCTGCTTGGGTTTTGGAAGCAGCAGTGTAGCAGTCGAAGAATCCTTCAGATTTCAGGATTTTGTTTGGAACACCGGAGGCAGCAAGAATCTCACTTGGATGCAGAAATTCTTCAGAGACCAGAGGCAACAGGAATCTGCCATCTTTCAAATGCAAGATTCCTTTTCAAGAGATGCAAGTTTCCTTTACAGCGAAAGGTAACTCTTTTCTGGGTCTTTTCTGTCTTGCTCCAGGCGGATCAAGAAAAGATTTCAAATGCCTGCCCTTTGTCCAATTCATAGGCTTTTTTAAAGGGTCCAAAGTGTCTCGCCCAGTTCAAAAGCTGCTCTGAAGAAAGGTCAAACCCCTGTGATTTCCTTGAAACTACTGACCGTCCTGTCCTTTTTACAAGTTTAACTTCCTTTCAAAACATCCATTAAGATCAACCCTTGTTCTGAACTTCCTTTCAAAACATTCCAGAAATTCAAATTATTTTTGCACATGTCTTTCACTGAGCAAAATCCTTTTTTCATTTTTAAAAAAGTCCAAGATTTTAGAACAAAAATAAAACCTTTTGTGACAACTATAACTGCAGGCAGACCTGGATGTACGAGGATGAGTGTGAATTCTACTGATGGAATTCAAGCCAAGAAAATGGGCTGAACCCTTGAATCATAGAACAGATAACTATTCAAAACTAATATTCAGGGTTCAATTCCCTTGCTCATGAGGCCAATAGGAAAAGTATTGGGGTTGTGGGTGGGTGAGTGATGGAAGTTGGCTGTGTGCAACTTCCCAGCTGCTCACCACCCCCACCTCACTCCCCCTTACAAACTGAGCATGAGCCAGTGTTTCTGTGCCACAGTTACAACTGCAGTGATACTTGTACCTGCCTTTCCTATGCTAGTGAGAGACCCTCCCACTGAACCCCACAAACTCCAGTGAGGTCAATGGTGGAAGGCACCAACAGGCATGACCCAGAGTAACAGCCAGGATCCTGAGCCAAAGATAATTAGGGTCCTGTGTTTTTGGCTGTATTTTTATCCAATAAAATATGATTATCACGACAAGGGGGCATTCTACATAAAGGTGAAATTTTCATTGTGTATTGTTCTTACAAAATCATAACCCATTCTTTATAATTTTTTTTAAATTCAGTCATGGGATGTGGGTGTCGCTGGCCAGGCCAGCATTTACTACCCATCCCGAATAGCCCTTGAGAAGGTGGTGGTGAGCTGCCTTCTTGAACCACTGCAGTCCATTTGGGGTAGGTATACCCACGGTGCTGTTAGGAAGGGAGTTCCAGGATTTTGACCCAGTGACAGTGAAGGAACGGCGATATAGCTCCAAGTCAGTATGATGTGTGACTTGGAAGGGAACTTGCAGGTGGTGGTGTTCCAATGCATTTGCTGCCCTTGTCCTTCTAGTTGGCAGAGGTCGCGGGTTTGGAAGGTGCATTCTAAGGAGCCTAGGTGCATTTCTGCAGTGCATCTTGTAGATGGTACACACTGCTGCCACTATGCGTCGATGGTGGAGGGAGAGAATGTTTGTAGGTGGGGTGCCAATCAAGCGGGCTTCTTTGTCCTGGATGGTGTTGAGCTTCTTGAATGTTGTTGGAGTTGCACCCATCCAGGCAAGTGGAGAGTATTCCATCACACTCCTGACTTGTGCCTTGTAGATGGTGGGCAGGCGTTGGGGAGTCAGGAGGTGAGTTACTTGCCTCAGGATTCCTAGCCTCTGACCTGCTCTTGTAGCCACAGTATTTATATGGCTACTCAAGTTCAGTTTCTGGTCAATGGTAGCCCCTAGGATGTTGATAGTGGGAGATTCAGTGATGGTAATGCCATTGAATGTCAAGGGGAGATGGTTAGATTCTCTCTTGTTGGAGATGGTTATTGCCTGGCACTTGTGTGGTGCGAATGTTATTTACCACTTATCAGCCCAAGCCTGGATATTGTCCAGGTCTTGCTGCATTTCTACACGGACTGCTTCAGTATCTGAGGAGTCAGGAATGGTGCTGAACATTGTGCAATCATCAGTGAACATTCCCACTTCTGACCTTCTGATTGAAGGAAGGTCATTGATGAAGCAGCTGAAGATGGTTGGGCCTAGGACAGTACCCTGAGGAACTCCTGCAGTGATGTCCTGGAGCTCAGATGATTGACCTCCAACAACCACAACCATTTTCCTTTGCGCTAGGTATGACTCCAGCCAGTGGAGGGTTTCCCCCCTGATTCCCATTGACCTCAGTTTTGCTAGGTCTCCTTGATGCCATACTCAGTCAAATGCTGCTTTGATGTCAGGGGTAGTCACTCTCACCTCTCCTAGATTCTAGGATGTTGTTACATGCAATGCACATGAGCAATCGTTCCTCCTGAGTGATTGGAACAGCAGTCCAGTTTTATGTGTCCATCAATGACTTTCTTTCCATTTCTCTCCTGAAGATGTTGATTTTCCAAGAGTATGGTTCTGGAGAAGGCATCTGCTCTTGAGTGGCTCAGCGAAAGGGCCATTCTTATGTGAGCATAGACAGTGCCTGTTGACTGTCCAGTCAACTGTAGGAAGCATCACAATGATCCTGTCCTCATTCAATCTCCAAGCACTTGCATTTTCCAGTAGAAATAATTGCAAATCAAATGGGGGAGGAACCTTGTCCTACTTTTCTTCTCCATAGTTCTGCAGTGCTTATGACAACTGTAGTACCCAGATTGACAACAGACCAGAAAAATTCTCCAATCATGGGTGGAACCAACTCTGTTGTCCTTACCATCACACCAGTTAGAAAATCTACCAATAGGATAACAATTAAATCCTACCAATGGGATCCAAATTAGGCTAATTTGCCGAATCCCTGAATCATTGAACAGGAATCAATTTAAAAAGAATAATCAGGCTTCAACTCCCTTGCTTGAGAGGCCAATAGGAGAAGTACTGGGGTCGGGGTGGGGGAGCGGTGTTGGGGTAGCTGTGTACAACTTCCCGGCCCCCATTGTCCCCCACTGCCCCCCACACCCACTCCTGCAAAGCTGGACAGGAGCCAAAGTTCCTGTGTCACAGTGACACTTGCACCTGTCTTAAATGATATGCAAAATAATTTGAATTCATTTCTGGTGGTTATAATCCTTCTCCAGCTGCTCCAATCACACATAATTCATGGTAACAACTAACTGGAGTGAAAACCTTTGTATTTCCTAAATTTCCCGGTTTTAAAATGTATTGGTTGACATGTATCCAGAGAAACAGAACGTACATCTTTGAAGACAGGACACTGAAGAGCCTATTACCTTAATCAATAGTGCAAGCTTTGAAATCGTTTGAAACATAGATCAGTAATGACTACTGTAACAGTTAGCCTACAGCATCTACGCAGTTCTAAAATCAGAAGGTACTGAAGCTGATCATCACTACAAGCACTGAATCAGTGTCAGATGGGAGGAGCAACTGTGCCATTTGTACATGAGAAAGCATGAGAAGTGCAACCCATTTTGACGGTCGGGCCTATTTATCCTGTGACAGGTGAGGTGCCCATGGGATTTCAAAAGTGAATAGGCAGTTCATCAATGAAAAGGGATTGGGAATTCCCATGGGCAGCATCATAAAGAGAGAGGCTGCTTCTCTGAAAGTGAGGACATCTGATTACTACCACACCACTCTGAGCTGTGATTGGGCACCAGCAATGTCTCAAGGAAGGGCACCACAAGTTATCCAATGCATCACTGGAGATTTTAGTGCAGGCAGACATAGACCTCCTGTTCTCCTCCATGAAGATTCAAGTTCCCTGGCAGACCCTGTACCCAGCCTGGGCAAAGATCTCAGAGCAGGTCAATGGCATCAGCCTCACACCCAGGACATGGTTTCTATGCCACAGGCAATTTAACAATGTTACACATTTGGCCAAGGTAAGAATCGTTTCTTCGTATAACACATCTGCATCACATCTTGCCACATCTCTTTCCCCCTTACCACCTCAAGCACTCCCATTCCCCCCTCATCTGCAATGGGACTATGCCTTCCTTTCTACTGGTTGCAGTGGAACTATCTTCAGATGCTGTTACCCTCATGGAAAAAATGTGTAGTATATTGCTGTAACATGATTCCAGCAGGAAAGTTATTTCTTCTCTTACCCTTACCAGGACCTATCACCTTCCTGTTGTTGTCCTGCTCGATAACAACTCCTGCTTCTGCCCATTATTTACTCAATGTCACATTCCAACATGTCTTACAACAGAGAACAACACTTTGGCAATCACTCACTAATTAGCCCCATTTTTTTTCTGAAGGGCAAACTGACAAGTTCCTAACAGCATTGTTGGTGTACCTACACCCCAAGGACTGCAGTGGTTCAAGAAGGCAGCTCACCAGCACTTTCTCAACAGTAATTAGGGATGGGCAACAAATGCTGGTCTAGACAGTGATGCCTGAACGAATAAATAAAAAAAAATACAATGCAAAGAAATGGGCAAGAGCTGGCAGATGGGTTCTCGGTATGATGGAGCAGGAAACCTTGATATTCAGAGCACAGGTCTGTCTCACCGCACTGGGGACGGGGAGGTGGTATTATTGGGGCAGCAGAGTTTGTGATTTGTTCCCTTCAATTTACCCTGATGCCCATCCTTTTTGGGGAGCTGCCCAATTGCTGATGTCTTGCCAATTCCACATGCATGAGGCTCACTAAACAGACAAGGATTTAATATGCATTCATGCTTTTTCTACTTGCAGGTACCTGTGCAGAATCAGGGCCTTTGGAAGACCAAGGCAAGCAGAACCAACACGTACCATTATCCCCACAGACATCGGCATGCAAATGCTCAGACATCACTGCTCCTGATGGGAATGTCCATGGGTTCGAGGGGTCCTATCATGCAGACAAGACCCTTATTTAATTAGTTAAATACTGCTGCCACCAGATAAGCAGCCACTTGGATCACTCAGGTCCTTACAGCACTGGCAGCGAGGGTGATGAAAACTTGATCAGGTTGATTAGCACTGCACCATCATTTACAATCTCTTAGCGCCCCATTAGTACCAGGAAAAGCAGGTGAAAATCGGCCCCCCTATCTGTTAAAAAGGGTTGACACAGTCTAGTATTGGAATGTTCCACTAGAATTAATCTAAATCAGACAATCCCTTAGAATGTTTTCTCAGAACTACATCTGCACTGAGTGTGAAGAAGGGAGTTTGGTAAGTGAGTGAATTTTAAGGGTCAATCTCTCAAGGCTAGTTTTTGTTTTGTTTACATCTAACAATGAATTGAAATTCCTGTTTCAGTTCAGAGATAAGTTAGGTTTCTTGCAG
Organism: Heterodontus francisci; assembly: GCF_036365525.1. Taxonomy (NCBI): domain Eukaryota; kingdom Metazoa; phylum Chordata; class Chondrichthyes; order Heterodontiformes; family Heterodontidae; genus Heterodontus; species Heterodontus francisci. The sequence continues at coordinate 76,469,869 of NC_090385.1, read as the reverse complement.
TTTTAAACAGGGATATACTAACACTCTGAAAGTATCTATAAATAGTTAATTAGGTAGCTAGCTTAAACTGGTTTCTTAGCTGTAGCAGAGCTCTAGCAGAGCTGGCATAGCATTGTTTTCAGAGTATAAATTCAGGGGACTCTCAGTGCTGCTTATCTGCATTGAGTGCTGCTGGAGTGCCGAGTGTTAAGAAGGGAGTTTGGTAATTGAGGGAGTTCGGTAAGGTCAGGAACTATAAGTTAAGAAGAAAATAAATTTGAGTGCACAGAGTGTAAAGTGGGAGTTTGGTGTGTGACAGAGGGGCTCCTTTCTTTCTTCTACCTTTTTTCAGCCTCCAGTAGCTGCCTGTCTCTTCTGTACAGGGGAAGAAGTTGATTGGTGAGTAACTGGTAAGTTATTTTACTTCTCATTGAAATAAAAACATTTTAAAGTTACATTATGGCAGGTCAGTTTGGCTAAGCGGAATGTACGTCCTGCAGTATGTGGGAAGTCATGGATGCACCATGTGTCCTAGATGAACACATCTGCAGGAAATGTCACCAGCTGCAGGAGCTTGAGCTCCAGGTTTTGGAACTTGAGTGGTGGCTGGAGTTACTATTGTACATCCGTGAGGCAGAGGACTACGTGGATGGATAGCACGTTTAGGGAGGTGGTCACACCGCAGGTTAGGAGCATGCAGACGGAGAGGGAATGGGTGACTGCCAGGCAGTCTAAGAGAACCAGGCAGGCAGTGCAGGAGTCCCATGAGTCTATCTTGCTTGCTAATCAGTTTTCCATTTTGGATACTGGTGAGAGTGATGGTTCCTCGTGGGAATACAGCCAGAGCAAAGTCTGTGGCACCACAGGTGGCTCAGCTGCACAGGAAGGGAGGAAGAAGAGTAGAAGAGCAATAGTGATAGGGGATTCAATAGTCAGGGGATGAGACAGGCATTTCTGCGGCAATAAATGTGACTCCAGGATGGTGTGTTGCCTCCCTGCTGCCAGGATCAAGGCTGTCACGGAGCAGCTGCAGAACTTTCTTCTGGGGGAGGGTGAACAGCCAGAGGTCATGGTCCACATTTGTACCAATGACTTAAGTAGGAAGAGGGATGAGGTCCTGAAAGTAGATTTTAGGGAGTTAGGAAGGAAATTAAAAAGCAGGACCTCCAAAGCAGTAATCTCAGGATTACTCCCAGTGCCATGTGCTAGTGAGCATAGGAATAGGAGAATTGATCGATTGATGAACACATGGCTGGAGAATTGGTGTAGGAGGGAGGGCATCAGATTTCTGAAGCATTGGGACCTGTTCTGGGATAGGTGGGACCTGTACAAAATGGAGGGGCTACACCTTAATAGGACCAGGACTAATATCCTCGCAGGGAGATTTGTTAGTGCTGTTGGGGAGGGTTTAGGTTAGCTTGTCAGGGGGATGGTAACCTGAGAGGTAGCTCAAATTGGAAGGATGTAAAGCTGGTAACAGGATGTAGAAAAGTAGCAAGTGACATTAGAAGGCAGGCAAAACAAAGGCGAGCATCAACTAGGCTTAGAATGCAGAATAACGCCAAGAAGACAAGGTTAAGGGCACTCTACCTGAATGCATACTGCATTTGCAACAAGGTAGATGATTAAAAGGCCCAAATAGAGGTAAATGGGTATAATCTAATAGCTATGACGGAAACGTGGTTTACAGGGTCTCTTCCCAAGACTGGGAATTGAATATTCAAGGATATTCAACATTTAGGAAGGACAGGCAATAAGGAAAAGGAGATGATGTTGCACTGATAATAAGGGATGGGATCAGTACATTAGTGAGGGATTACGGTATCGTTGCTGTAATGGAAACTTGGCTCAGAGAGGGTCAAGAATGGCAGCTCAACATCCCTGGATATAGAGTTTTCAGGCTGGATAGAAAGGGAGATAAAAAAGGAGGGGGTGTAGCATTATTAGGTAAGGAATCAATAACAGCCTTGAGGAGGAATGATATGCCACATGAATCATCAAACGAGGCTATATGGGTGGAGCTCAGAAATAAAAAAAGGGGCAGCCACACTACTAGGAGTGTACTATAGACCCCCAAATAGTGACAGGGAGGTAGAAGAACAAATATGTAGGCAAATTTCTGAGTGCAAAAACTATAGGACGGTAATAGTTGGGGATTTCAACTACCCCAATATCAATTGGGATGCAAAGAGTGTGAAGAGCACAGTGGGGACAAAACTCTTTAACTGCATTCAATAGAAACTTTTTAGCCAGCACGTAACAAACCCAATGAGAAAGGGCGCAATTCTAGATTTATTCTTCGGTAATGAAGCTGGGCAAGTGGATGAAGTAGCAGTGGGTGACCATTTTGGAGATAGTGACCATAATACAGTAAATTTTAGCATAATCATGGAAAAGGACAAAGATAAAACTAGTTCTAAATTGGGGAAGGTGAATATTAAGAAACTGCGAGGTGACCTGGCGAAAGTGAACTGGATACAGCTACTTGAGGGAAAATCAGTGGCAAACCAGCATTCAAAAGTGAGATACTACAGGCACAGTGTAGGCATGCCCCCACTAAGATAAAGGGTGCTACGGCCAAATCTAGAGCCGCCTGGTTATCTAGAAGCTTACAGGGTAAGTTAAGGCAGAAAAAAGAAAGCTTATGATGATCACAAAAATCTTAATACTTTAGAAAGCCTAGAGGAGTTTAGAAGGTGCAGGGGTGAAGTAAAAAAGTAAACTGGAAAAGCAAAGAGAGGACATGAAAAATTATTGGCAAGTAAAATCAAGGAAAACCCGAAGATATTTTATCAGTATATTAAGAGCAAGAGGATAACTAAGGAAAGGGTAGGGCCTATAAAGGATGTACAAGGGAACTTATACATGGATGTAGAAGATGTGGGCAGGGTTCTGAATGAGTTTTTTGTCTCTGTCTTCACAAAGGAGAGGTTTGATGTAGATATTGTAGTTAGAGAGGAAGAGGGTAAAATATTAGATACAACAAGCATAATAAGAGAGGAAGTACTAGAGGGTCTGACATCTTTGAAAGTGGATAAATCGCCAGGGGCAGATGGATTGAATTTCAGATTGTTAAAGGAAGCCAGGGAGGAAAGAGCGAATGCACTAAGGATCATCTTCAAATCCTCACTAGATACAGGAGAGGTACCAGATGATTGGAGGTCTGCGAATGTTGTACCATTGTTTAAAAAGGGTGCAAGGGATAGGCCAAATAATTATAGGCCAGTCAGTCTGACCTCAGTGGTGGGTAAATTGTTAGAGTCTATTCTGAGGGACAGGATAAACTGCCACTTAGAAAGGCACGGATTAATCAGGGATAGTCAGCATGGATTTATTAAGGGAAGGTCATGTCTTACTAACTTAATTGAATTTTTTGAGGAAGTAATAAGAAGCATTCATGAGGGTAGTGCAGTCGACGTGGTCTACCTGGACTGTAGTAAGGTATTTGACAACGTCCCACATGGCAGGCTGGTCAGTAAAATGAAAGCCCATGGGATACAGGGCAATGTGGCAGGTTGGATCCAGAATTGGCTCAGGGACAGGAAACAAATGGTAGTAGTCGACAGATGTTTTTATGAATGGAAAGCTGTTTCCAGTGGCGTTCCACAGGGCTCAGTGTTGAGTCCCTTGCTGTTTGTGGTATGTATCAATGATTTGGACTTAAATGTGGGAGGCAAGATTGGGAAATTTGCTGATGACACAAAAATTGTTTGTGCAGTTGATCATGAAAAGGATAGCTGTAGACTCCAGAATGATATCAATGGTTTGGTTGAGTGGGCGGAAAAGTGGTAAATGGAATTCAATCCAGATAAGTGTGAGGTAATGCATTTGGGGAGGCCAAATAAATGGGAGGATATTGAGAGGGGTAGAAGAAGTGAGAGACCTTGGAGTGTATGTCCACAGGTCCCTGAAGGTGGCAGGACAGGTAGATAGAGTGGTGAAGAAGGCATATGGAATGCTTTAATTTATTGGCCGAGGTATAGAATTCAAAAGCAGGGATGTAATGATGGAACTGTATAAAACACTGGTTTGACCACAGTTGGAGTATTGTGTACAGTTCTGGTCACCACATTACAGAAAGGACATAATACTCTCAATAGAGAGTACAGAGGAGATTTACAAGAATGTTGCCAGGGCTCAAAAGTTGCAACTATGAAGAAAGATTGGATAGACTAGGATTGTTTTCCTTAGAACAGAGGAGGCTGAGCAGTGACTTAACTGAGGTATACAAAATTATGAGGGGCCGAGATAGAGTAGACAGGAAGGACCTGTTTCCCCTAGTGGAGAGGTCAATTACCAGGGGGCACAGATTTAAGGTGATTGGTAGAAGGATTAGAGGGGACATGAGGAAAAACTTTTTCACCCAGAGAGTGTTGAGAGTCTGGAATTCACTGCTAGGACTGGTGGTGGAGGCAGAAACCCTCAATTCTTTTAAAAGGTACCTGGACATGCACCTGAAGTGCTGCAAGCTGCAAGGCTATGGACCAGGTGCTGAAAGGTGGGATTAGTTTGGGCAGCTAGTTTCTATTTTTTTTCTTCTCAGCCGGCACAGACATGATGGGCTGAATGGCCTCCTTCTGTGCCATAATTTTTCTATGGTTCTATGGGAGGATCTCAGATCAGAAGAACAAAATGTGGAATCTGTTGGGGTGGAGCTAAAAAACAGCAAGGGGCAGCAAACATTGGTTGTAGTTGTTTATAGGCCACGAAATAGTAATGATAGTGTGGGGCATGGTAGTAATTAGGAGATTAGGGAAGCATGTGGCATGGGTAATACAGAAATCATGGGTGACTTCAGTCTGCATAAAGACTGGGTGAACCTAATGAGCACTAATGCTGTGGAGGACGAGTTTCTGGAGTGTGTTAGGGATGGTTTTCTAGAGCAGAATGTTGAGGAACTGACTAGAGAACAGGCTATTTAAGATCTAGTTTTATGTAATAAGAAAGGGTTAATTAATAATCATGTTGTAAAAGAACCTTTAGGGATGAGTGACCATAATAAGACAGAATTTTACATTATGTTTGAAAGTGAGGTAGTTCAATCTGAAGCCAAGATGTTAAATTTGAACAAAGGAAATTATGAAGGTATGGGGGGGTCAAATTGGCTGAGGTAGATTGGGAAAATACATTAAAAGGTCTGACAGTACATAGGCAATGGGTAGTCTTTAAAGAAATATTACATAGTTTACAGCAACTATTTACATTCCTTCAAGGCACAAAAACCCCCAAAGTAAGGCAGTCAACCGTGGATAACAAAGGAAGTTAAGGATTGTATAAAATTAAAAGAAAAGGTCTATAAAGTTGCCAGAAATTGTAGTAAACCTGAGGCTTGGGAGGATCTTAGAATACAGCAAAGAAGGACAAAGAAACTGATAAAGAAAGGGAGAATAGAATATTAATGTAAGCTAGCAAAAAATATAAAAACAGACGCTAAAAGCTTCTACAGATACGTAAAAAGGAAATGTTTGGCTGAGACAAATGTGGGTCCATTTCAGGCAGAGTCAGGAGAATTTATAATGGGGAATAGAGAAATGGCAGAGAAGCTAAATGATTACTTTGTGTCTGTCTTCACTGAGGAAGATACAAGAACTCTCCCAGAATTAGAGATCCAAGTGATTAGGGGGAATGAGGAATTGAAGGAAATTAGTACTAGTAAGAAGGTTGAATTGGAGAAATTAATGGAGCTGAAGACTGATAAATTCCCAGGACCTGATATTCTACATCCGAGAGTGTTGAAAGAGGTAGCTATGGAGATAGTGGATGCATTGGTGATCATCTTCCAAAATTCTATAGATTCTGGAGTGGTTCCTGCATATTGGAAGGTCACAAATGTCACCCCACTATTTAAGAAGGGAGGGAGAGAGAAAACAAGGAATTATAGAGCTGTTAGCCCTACATTAGTCGTTGGGAAAATGCTAGAATCTATTCGACAGAATGTAGTAAATGGACATTTGGATAATAATGATCTGATTGGGCATAGTCAGCATGGATTTATAAATGGGAAATCATGTTTGACAAACCTGTTGGAGTTTTTTGTGGATGTTACTAGCAGAATTGATAAAGGGGAGTCAGTGGATGTGGTATACTTGGATTTTCAGAAGGTTTTTGATAAAGTCCCCCACAAGAGGTTGGTTAGCAAAATTAAAGCACATGGAATAGGAGGTAATATACTGCCATGGATTAAGGATTGGGTAACAGGCAGAAAGCAGAGAGTAGGAATAAATGGGTCATTCTCGTATTGGCAGGCTGTGACTAGTGGAGTACCACAGGGATCCGTGCTTGGGCCCCAGCTGTTCACCATATATGTCAATGATTTGGGTGTGGGGACCAAATGTAGTATTTCCAAATTTGCGGATGACACAAAACTAGGTGGGAATGTGTGTTGTGAGGAAGATGCAAAGTGGCTTCAAGGAGATTTTGACAGACTTAGTGAGTGGGCAAGAACGTGGCAGATGGAATATAATGTGGAAAAATGTGAGGTTATCCACTATGGTAGGAGGAATAGATGTGCAGAGTATTTCTTAAATGGTAAGAGATTAGAAAGTGTAGATGTACAAAGGGACCTGGGTGTCCTTGTCAATAAGTCACTGAAAGCGAACATGCAGGTACAGCAAGTAATTAGGAAGGCTAATGGTATGTTAGCCTTTGTCGCAAGAGGATTTCAGTACAGCAGTAGTGAAGTCTTGCTTCAATTGTATAGAACCTTGGTTAGACTGCACCAGGAGTACTGTCTGCAGTTTTGGTCCTCTTACCCTAGGAAGGATATTTTTGCCATAGACGGAGTGCAACCAAGGTTCACCAGACCTGTTCCCGGGATGGCGAGACTGTCCTATGAAGAGAGATTGGGGAAACTAGGCCTGTATTCTCTAGGGTTTTGAAGAATGAGAGTTGATACCATTGAAACCTACAAAATACTTAAAGGGAAAGACAGGGTAGATGCCGATAACATGTTTCCCCTGGTTGGGGAGTCTAGAACCAGGGGACACAATTTCAAAATAAGGAGGATGCCACTTAGGACAGAGATGAGGAGAAATTTCTTTACTTAGAGGGTTGTGAATCTTTGGAATTCTCTACTCCAGAGGACTGTGGAAGCTCAGTCATTGAGTATGTTTAAAGCAGAGATTGACAGATTTATAAATACAAATGATATAAAAGGATATGAGGATAGTGTGGGAAAAAGGCATTGAAGTGGATGATCAGCCATGATCATATTAAATGGCGGAGCAGGCTCGATGGGCTGAATGGCCTACTCCTGCTCCTATGTTCCTGTGTTCCTAAAACCCTTACTGTTTACACACGAAAGGTTGGCAACATCAATGCATCAACAATTTCCTTTTCTGTTTTCTCAGATCATTATGATTTACTCATCTATAACAGTATAAACTGGCACTAGTTCTTTTTTACGTTCATTAGGCATTCCTTTCCAACAGCAGCAGTTTCTTACTGCTTTTGCTTTATTTATTGTGATGCTATCTCTCTGCTTTATAGCACATTCATAAAATCTCTCTCATAATCTTCACGCCTGTCAATGTCTATCGATATGGATCCGCTCTACCAACATGAACAAAGCTTAACATACAGTTGTAAATATCCTTCAATAAAGCAAACGTCATTGTGCAGTTAAGGACATATAGGTCCAAGTTCAAAGATAACAGGATCCATAAAACAGTAGGAAGATGAAGGAGTACATTTTCATGTGCCCAATTCCATCATTGAGAGACTGCCCAATGGAATCAGTTCGAAACCATTTTCACAGTTGGGGCTTCATTTGAATAATCAGGGTGAGCTGCTAGCAATGGACCAATGGTGACTAGCAACCTACCAATTGGAGAAGGGGTGGGAAATCCAGGGGCTCCTCCATGGAGCTGATCTGGAAGTGAAGCCTTAAAGGGGAGTGAGGCAATTCAGGGCCATGCGAGGACCCAGAGCGACTGGCAGCAGATAGGAAGATTCCAGTTGGGAGCAAGATTGCTTTTTTTAATTTGTTTCATGGAAAGTGGGCGTCGCTGGCAAGGCCAGCATTTGTTCTCCATCCCTAATTGCCCTTAAGAAGGTGGTGGTGAGCTGCTTTGTTGAACCGCTACAGTCCATCTGGTGCAGGTACACCCATAGTGCTGTTAGGGAGAAAGTTCCAGGATTTTGATCTAGCGACAGTGAAATAACAATGATATATTTCCAATCAGGATAGTGTGTGGCTTGGAGTGGAACTTGCAGATGGTGGTTTTCCGTATATCTGCTCCCCTTGTCCTTCTGGGTGGAAGAAGTCACAGGTTTGGAAGGTGCTGTCGAATGAGGCATGGTGAGTTGCTGCAGTGCATGCGTCGGTGGTGGAGGGAGTGAATGTTTAAGGTGATGGATGGGGGGATGATCAAGTGAGCTGTTTTGTCCTGGATGCTTTCGATATTCCTGAGTGTTGTTGGAGCCGGGCAAGTGGAGGGTATTCCATCACGCTGCTGACAGGTGCCTTTTGGTTGGTGGAAAGCTTCGGGGAGTCAGGAGATGAGTTACTCGCTGCAGAATTCCCAGCCTCTGACCTGCTGTTGTAGCCACAGCATTTATTCTTTCTTGTTGGAAATCATCATTGCCTGGAATTTGTGTAGCACGAATGTTACTTGCCACTTATCAGCCCAAGCCTGAATGTTGTCCAGGTCTTGCTACATATGGACATGGAGTGCTCCTGTAGCTGAGGAGTCACGAATGATGCTGAACATTGTACAATCATCAGCAAACATCCCCACTTCTGACCTTATGGTGGAGGGAAGGGCATTGATGAAACAGCTGAAGATGGTTGGGCCCAGGACACTACCCTGAGGAACTCCTGCAGCAAGTCCTGGGGCTGAGATAATTGGCCTCCAACAACCACAACCATCTTCCTTTGTGCTAGGTATGCCTCCAACCAGCAGAGACTTTTACCCTTGATTCCCATTGACTTCAATTTGGCTAGGGCTCCTTGATGCCACACTCGGTCAAATACTGCCTTGATGTCAAGGGCAGTCACTCTTACCTCACGCCTTGAATTCAGCATTTTGTCCATGTATGGATCAAGACTGTAATGAGGTCAGGAGCTTAGTGGCCATGGTGGAACCTAAACTGAGCATCAGATGGCAGGTTATTGCTGTGTAAGTGCCACTTGATAGCACTGTCAACTACAACTTCCATCACTTTGCTGATGATCGAGAGTAAATTGATGAGGTGGTAATTGGCCGGACTGGGTTTGTTCTGCTTTTTGTGGACAGGACATACCTGGGCAATTTTCCACATTGTCAGGTAGATGCCAGTGTAGTAGATGTACTGGAACAGCTTGGCTAGGGGCGCAGCTAGTTCTGCAGCACAAGTCTTCAGTATTATTGCTGGAATGTTGTTGGGAGCCGTAGCCTTTGCAGTATCCAGTGCCTTCAGCCGTTACTTGATATCACTTGGAGTGAATCAAATTGGCTGAAGACTAACATTTGTGATGCTGGGGACCTCAGGAGGAGGCCGAGATGGATAATCCACTTGGCACTTCTGGCTGAAGCTGGTCACAAATGATTCAGCCTTTTCTTTAGCATTGATATGCTGGGCTGCTCCATCATTGAGGGTGGGGATATTTGTGGAGCCTCCTCCTCTGGTTAGTTGTTTAATTGTCCACCACCATTCACAACTAGATGTGGCAGGACTGCAGAGATTTGACCTGATCCTACTGGTTTAGGGATGGCATAGCTCTGTCCATTGCATGCTGCTTCTGCTGCTTTGCATGCAATTAGTCCTGTGTTGTAGCTTCACCAGGTTGACACCTCATTTTTAGGTATGCTGGGGTACTGCTCCTGGCATGCTCCCCTGCAATCTTTTGTGAACCAGGGTTGATACTTTGGTTTGGTGGTAATGGTGGAGTGGGGGATATCCCAAGTCATGAGGCTACAGATTATGGTTGAATGAAATTCTGCTCCTGCTGATGGTCCACAGCGCCTCATTGATGCCCAGTTTTGAGCTGCCAGATCTGTTCTGAATCTATCCCATTTATTACGGTGGTAGTGCCACCTAACACGACACGATGCTTCTCCTGATCCAACAAAAATCATTTAAGGAACTGTTACCTACCATTTATTGAATAGCCTATAGTGTCCCATTAAGGATTGCTTATTCAATGCCTTTACACAAAGAACCAATGCGTAGATTGTGCGTTGCTGCACTCTCTGCCAAATGGTACTTCAAAATTGCATCAGGGTCCTATAGACATAATAGGAGCCCCATTTGCATCGACTAATGGGGCTCCTTTCTGTTTCTATGGGTGCTTGGGTCCTTATTTCAAGGCCCATACCAGAATGCTGAAGATCCAGACATTGGTGAGAATGGGATGTTAAGTGTTGCATTTTGATTGTGACCCAAGTGAAACAGAGGATGAAAATGCGTCCCATTTATTCAGGATGGCCCCATTCATCTGAGAAGAGTAGGAGAATTTCTTGGAGAATGCCCCTCCCTCCAACCTCCACCCAGAGGGATAGTAGCGCCTTTAATTGTCATCCCTACTGGCCAAACTCTGGACAGGGAGAGGATCAAAGGTCAAGCTTTGAAAGAATGTCACATTGTCAGAGATACCATTCTATGGATATAATTTCAATCTGAGGTACCCTCTCCACTTGGTTGGCCTGTTTTAGTAGCTTAGGTGGACGTCTCAAACCACTTGATGCAATTGCAAGCATAGTAGGGGCACATCCTAACCAATTTTCATTATTCAACCAACACCTTTCAGAATAGATTCACTAGCCATTGGTGCATGTAAAATGACCACTATATTTGCCTATTGCAATTCCTTGTATGTGCAGTGGTCTAGGATATATCTGAGATATTTGATAAAGTGATTTGATATAAACACAAGCTCGCTCTTTCAAAAATTCTGACAGTTCTCTCATGTGCAACAGCCAATTCCATAAGATTTCCCTAAAGTTGGAGGATTTTTTCCAATAAGAAAAGAATATCTGTTCTGCATTACCAACATCTTTCTCCTTTAAGATTTGATATGGTTCTAAAATGGTAAAATCTCAAAGCACAAGTTTAGATGTATGTTTCTGGTTTCACATCTAATTACAGTATTCTCCTAGATCAGATGCAGCATGTACAAAAGCAAGCAGCCTCATTATTAATCCTTTTTCATAGACTTCTACAGGATGATTCCCAATGTTCCTGCAGTATTATTAAATATAAGGTGGTTGTCCAGTTCATGTCAAGATCGAACCCTTCATCACAGAAGAGATTCATTAAACTTCAGGAAAGCTATGTTATACTGTCAGGCTATTTCAGATGGGGTATGGTCTGTCAAGATCATCTGCCTTATCTTCTCCAAGCAGATGGACTGGAAGAACATGTCGATCTGTAAGTATGATTTATGGTCTGCAGAGAAAACGTTGAAGTCTGTCCTATCTGACATCGGTCACATCGCATTTTTCAGTGCAGTCAAGCAATTACTTCTAGTCCAAAATATCTAGTAAATGTTTGAGGAATAGCACAACTCCTACCTTCGACCAATCCTATATGGCTAGAGTGTTAATTATCAAAAGGCATGCTTTCTTGCTTTGTAAACTCCACCAGGCCAATGTCAATATGGTCAGAGGCTTCATTCCAATCAACTAGGACCATAAGCCCAACCTTCACCATGCCAACCCATCATCCAAACATCACCCAGCGTTAGCAAGAGAGTGATTCACCTGCTTTACATCAGCCCTCCAACTTCATGACAATCATATGAGTCTATGTGGCCTTCATATTTGGTAGGTTTCATAGACATTGATGAAGCAACATTTTATGCAACTATCAGCATTTAGACTAGATATTTCAGAATACACAGAATAGATACATTTCAACAAGAAAGAAAAATTCCAAGGGTGGGACCCGTCATCCATAGTTAACTAAAACAGTTAAAGATAGTATCAAACTTAAAGAAAAAAGTTATAATTGCAGGTCAGAAGATTGACAGAGTATAAAAAACAGCAAACAATGACTAAAAGATTGATAAGGAGGGTAAAATTAGAGTACGAGAGAAAGCTAGCTAGAAATATAAAGACAGAAAGTAAGAGTTTCAATAGATATTTAAAAAAAGAAGAGTAAACAAAGTGAGTGTTGGTCCCATAAAAAGTGAGTCTGGTGAATTAATAATGGATAATAAGAAGATGGCAGATGAATTGAACAGATATTTTGCATCGGTCTTCACTATTGAGGATACAAGTAACATCCCATTAGCTGTAAGTCAGGAAATGGAAAAGAGGGAGGAGCTCAAGAAAATTACAATCACCAGGGAAGTGGTACTGAACAAATTGTTGGAGCTGTGGGCTGACAAATCCCCGGGTCCTGATGAACTTCATCCTAGGGTGTTAAAAGAAGTGGCTAGTGAGATAGTTGATGTGTTAGTTTTAATTTTCTAAAATTCCCTAGATTCAGGGAAGGTTCCTTTAGATTGGAAAATAGCGAACTCCTTTATTCAAAAAGGGAGGGAGACAGAAAGCATGAAACTACAGGCCAGTTAGCTTAACATCTGTCTTAGGGAAAATGTTAGAAGCTATTATTAAAGATGTTATAGCAGGGCATTTAGAAAATATCATGGTAATCAGGCAGTGTCAACATGGTTTTGTGAAAGGGAAATCATGTTTAACCAATTTATTGGAGTTCTTTGAGGGAGTGACTTGTGCTGTGGATAAAGGGGAATCAGTGGATGTATTGTACTTAGATTTCGGGAAGGCATTTGATAAGGTGCCACATCAAAGTTTATTGCAGAAAATAAAAGCTCATGGTGCAGGGGGTAACGTATTGACATGGATAGAAGATTGGCTAGCTAACAGTAAACAGAGAGTAGGCATAAATGGGTCATTTTCTGGTTGGCAAGATGTAATGAGTGGTGTGTCACAGGGATCTGTGCTGGGACCTCAACTTTTTACAATTTATATAAATGACTTAGAAGAAGGGACCGAAGGTATGGTTGCTAAATTTGCTGATGACACAAAGATAGGTAGGAAAGTAACTTGTGAAGAGGACATAAGGAGGCTAAAAAGGCTTATAGATAGGTTAAGTGAGTGGGCAAAAACCTGGCAAATGGAGTGTAATGTGGGAAAGTGGGAAATTATGCACTTTGGCAGCAAGAATAAAAAAGAAGCATATTATCTAAATGGTGCAAGATTGCAGAGCTCTGAGATGCAGAGGGATCTGGGTGTTCTAGTGCATGAATTTCAAAAGGTTAGTATGCAGGTACAGCATGTAATTAGGAAAGCTAATAGAATGTTATCGTTTATCGCGAGGGGAATTGAATACAAAAGTAAGGAGGTTATGCTTCAGCTCTACAGGGCATTGGTGAGACCACATCTGGAGTACTGTGTGCAGTACTGGTCTCCTTATTTAAGTGAATGCATTGGAGACAGTACAGAGAAGGTTTTCTAGATTAATACCTGGAATGGGTGGGTTGTCTTTTGAGATAAGATTGGACAAGCTAGGCTTGTATTTACTGGAATTTAGAAGAGTAAGAGGCGACTTGATTGAAACATATAAGATTCTGAGGGCTCTTGACAGGGTGGATGTGGAAAGGATGTTTCCCCTTGTGGGAGAATCTCGAATTAGAAGTGATTGTTTAAAAATAAGGGGTCGCCCATTTAAGACAGAGATGAGGAGAAATCTTTTCTCTCAGAGGCTTGTGAGTCTTTGGAATTCGCTTCCTCAAAAGGCTGTGGAAGCAAAGTCATTGAATATTTTTAAGGCAGAGGCAAATAGATTCTTGATAAGCAAGGGGGTGGAAGGTTATCGGGAGTTGGTGGAAATGAGGAGTAATCAGTTCAGCCATGAACTTACTGAATGGCGGAGCAGGTTCGAAGGGTCGAGTGGCCTACTCCTGCTCCTAATTCGTATCTTCGTATGTTCGTAGTGTGATGTCTGGGAGCAGAAAAGATTCCATCTCATTATTGAAATATAGTTGACTAACTGTTAACCAAAGGAAAAAAACAAGCAGTTTTGAAATCAAAGTAGCAAAGAGAGGAGATTCATCTTAGTAACATTTCCACACATGGTCCAAACATGTTCAAAGAATTCACACAGGCAGCAGCTATTTTCTAAAAATTATTCCAGAGGGGATTCAGTTAAGTGTGTCATAAATCAGTTCAGCTTGGAGAGCTATGTAACCTCCCTCAACTAATGCTTCAGATGCATGCACTCACCCACATATAAACACATATACAGTTTGTGAGTGGAAATCATTAAAGGACTTTTTGCATTCAATTTGAAAAGTAGCCAATAAGCTGACTCACTTGTTCTTAAGCACTTTGATTAACTTCATAAGAAACAGCACAAAGAGGATAAATGTACAATTAAAGTGCATCACCTGTCTGGAAAAAATGTTGTACAATCCCTCAAAATAAGATGGAAAACTGCAAATGTTGGAAATTTTAAATAAAATTGAAAAACGCTGAAGATTTAAAGGACATTGGTCAGAATCTTTTTTTTTTAATATTGATGTTTTGGGTGGAACTTTTCAGCAGAATTGGCATTTTAAAGTGGACAAACCCTTTCTAGAACTTGTCAAAACAAAGAGGGCAGGGAATACATCAGGTGTAAGGCAAGAGTACTGGGAGTGCTACAGAATATTTACAATATTGTGATCTCTCTCTTCATTCTGCAATCTCTTTTTTATTTTAAGTTCTAACAAAGAGGCTCTCCTCCTTACCATGTCAGTTCTGATAAGAGGCCCCGCCTAAAATGTTTAACGGCCTCTTTCTTTCAGATACTGACTCTTCTGCTGCACATTTCCACTATTCTCTGTTTCATTCAACAAACCTTGTTTTCTTTGTTTGCAAGCATAAATTGCAATAACATAATTCACATTAAAATGTAACATCATGCCACTTCCTTGTGATATCATCAGGATTAAATGGCAGTGCCGTTATGCATCCGAGACAATAAAAGACTTCTAAGCATATTTTTCATTAGCACAAGACCCTTTTAAAGGATATAATAAAGTTTTATTCAGTAACAAAAATAAATTTAATAGGCACCATAAAACTCCCACAAGTCTAAATGAAAGATGAGTACACACAAATAAATACTTAAACTCTCCCAGGGAGAAAAAATCCAGAAAAACAGACTCTTCCTCTGGGCTACGGTATTTTCCAGTTCTGCTCTAATAGAATCTATCACAGTAACAAATACCAACAATTTCAAGGACAGCAGCAATATCCTGAAAGATAACAACTCTAGGACTTGAAGTGTACCCATGATAATGAGCAAGTTTTTATTGTGAAAAATGCCAGCTGCAGAAAATGTGGATTGACAATGACAAGCTTTCGGCTTGTTTCTTATTTTTCTCCTTTTATTTCTAAAGGCTAATAATGTGTAAAAAAACTGTCCTCGAAATATCCGCATTTTTCATAAAATCATCAGCTGAAATAGTTGCACAGGCTCTGGAACTGGCAGTCTATGGAGAACAAAACAAAAGGGAGCTGAGGAGACTGTAAAAAGATCACACGGGATGATGCAAGTCAAAAGTTGAATGGCATGACGTCACTCAGTATTCAGACAGAGAGTGAGAGAAAACTAAAGCATACTATCTGTTCCAAAACAACATTGAGATCGATAACTTTTCTAGATATTATTACATCGTGACAAGGTTTTGACACTAGAGAAGTCACTAGATGATTTCAAAAGGATCATCAGTCCATTAACACCCTATCTGCACTAATGCTTTGTCTTTCAACACACCATTAACATATCATTTGCCTTTGCTCCATGACCTTCTGGGCGGTTATTCTCTGTGACCTTGTCCTATCTACACCTTCTCCTTTGTTATCTCTTGCCCCACCCCCGCTTTACTTGCTTAAAACCTTTCACATTTCTAATATTTGTTAGTTCTGAAGAAGTCACTGACCTGAAACGTTAACTCTGCTTCTCTCTCCACAGATGCTGCCAGACCTGCTGAGTATTTCCAGCATTTCTTGTTTTTATACCATTCTTCATTATGTGTGAGATGTGAACAGGTTTCAATCATTAAACTGTGGAGTGCATGGCTCTGAATATCCACAGAGATTTTCCAAATCTTTTGCTGCAATTTCAGTAATATCCACTTAATGGTCACTTAAGGGCCTTTGCCCGCCTCCACGGGGATTTTACCCATTGCAAGCGAGCATCCGGGAGTAAAACCTGGCAGCTTCACCGGGGTGGGGGGGGGTGGTGCCGGACAAACGGGCACAGGGTGCCCAATTGAGGGCCGCCCTTGCTTCCCCAACCACCCCCAGGACCCGAGATGCACCCCCCCCTTCCCCCCCCCCCCAAACGACCATCATTGCCTCGCCGGAGTGCAACCGATTAGCCTGGCGAGGCAACCCTAATTTACCTGGACTCCTGGCTCCATGTCTTCAGCTGGGCTGCAGTCCCAGCAGTGGCCACCGCTCCCGTTGGCGCTGCTGAGACTAAGAGCTGCCAGCCCAATGATTGGCCGGCAGCTCAATGAGGCGGGACTTCCACCCTCAAGTGAGTGAACATCCCGCCTTGGAACAATGCAAGGTCGGATCCCCGAGTCAGGCAGAAGCAGGTTCGCCACCAACTTGTACATCAGTGACCAGCTCCCCTCCGCCCGATGTAAAATCCAGTCCCTAGTGTCAGGGAAGGATTCAGGTTGAATTGACATTATAATTGCATCATGAGTGTGAAACCACTTCGTTCCAGTGTTACTGTGAAAATGGTCCAGAGTTTCTTTCAAAAGTGAGATTGGTGACATGTGGAAAGTAATTTAGTATGGTTAACACAGTAATGAAATGGGAAGGTTGGATCATTTGTAAAGCTCTTGTGACATTGCAGCCCTTTCCCTTCAGCTCCTCTTTGTTTGTTTGTTTAATTTTGTGTTTTAGATAATTTAACCTCATCCATTTCAGCAGCCTATGAATGAAGCCTTGATGGATAATTTTCTTTTAAACCTAGAACTGAAGCACCAAATGTATACACTTTACATAAGTTGCTGCCACAGATTCTCAGGAACATATTATTAGAAGGTGAATTGCTGGGCCACTGATTGTGGATGAGATATCTTATGTGCAATGAGACAACTATTTTATGAAGGCAAAGTTGGGCAATCCTAATGGAATTGGACTCAGGCATACAAATTGTCAGGCATGATTGTCCTCATGTTAATGCTGTTGGGTTACCATTGCTGAAAATGCATTGCTTAATTTACTGAACTGCATTTCCATGTTAACGTTAGGTACAATTAAAGTAACACACACACACCTGTTCACTATGTAAGATTATATAATTGGCTCTGTTGTACAGAAACTCTTCAGTGTACTACTGCACAGTTATGGAACTCTGTAATATTTAGCAAAGTGCAACATATAATGTGTAGTATATACATAATACATATAATGCATATTTATAGCATTTAATATAGTACATTATTTTTGATTTAGTGCAGGAGTCTATAGACAGATTCAATATATTTCTGTATAGCTGCATTAATGTAGTGCTGCAATAATGTTTAATACATTGCAATATGGATATGCATAGTGGCCATACTGTTTAGACCTGTTTATCTGTAGTATTGTGTATATAATAGTGCAGCATTTTGATTATCATTATTTTTCAATCTAAGCAACAACAATTTGAAAGCTGAAAAATATAGAAAAATGTCAATCACCATTGATTTCAAGGGGAGCAGAGTTATGATAATTCCCTTCTAGCTGTTTTCAGCGAAGGTAAAGAGAACTCCTCTTTGCTGACGATGCTGCTTTAACATCTCACACTGAAGAATGCCTGCAGAGTCTCATCGACAGGTTTGCGTCTGCCTGCAATGAATTTGGCCTAACCATCAGCCTCAAGAAAACGAACATCATGGGGCAGGATGTCAGAAATGCTCCATCCATCAATATTGGCGACCACGCTCTGGAAGTGGTTCAAGAGTTCACCTACCTAGGCTCAACTATCACCAGTAACCTGTCTCTAGATGCAGAAATCAACAAGCGCATGGGTAAGGCTTCCACTGCTATGTCCAGACTGGCCAAGAGAGTGTGGGAAAATGGCGCACTGACACGGAACACAAAAGTCCGAGTGTATCAGGCCTGTGTCCTCAGTACCTTGCTCTACGGCAGCGAGGCCTGGACAACGTATGCCAGCCAAGAGCGACGTCTCAATTCATTCCATCTTCGCTGCCTTCGGAGAATACTTGGCATCAGGTGGCAGGACTATATCTCCAACACAGAAGTCCTTGAAGCGGCCAACACCCCCAGCTTATACACACTACTGAGTCAGCGGCGCTTGAGATGGCTTGGCCATGTGAGCCGCATGCAAGATGGCAGGATCCCCAAAGACACATTGTACAGCGAGCTCGCCACTGGTATCAGACCCACCGGCCGTCCATGTCTCCGTTATAAAGACGTCTGCAAACGCGACATGAAATCGTGTGACATTGATCACAAGTCGTGGGAGTCAGTTGCCAGCATTCGCCAGAGCTGGCGGGCAGCCATAAAGACAGGGCTAAATTGTGGCGAGTCGAAGAGACTTAGTAGTTGGCAGGAAAAAAGACAGAGGCGCAAGGGGAGAGCCAACTGTGCAACAGCCCCAACAAACAAATTTCTCTGCAGCACCTGTGGAAGAGCCTGTCACTCCAGAATTGGCCTTTATAGCCACTCCAGGCGCTGCTTCACAAACCACTGACCACCTCCAGGCGCGTATCCATTGTCTCTCGAGATAAGGAGGCCCAAAAGAAAAAAGAAGAAAAGAAAGAAAAAGAAAAAAGAATGGTGTAGTGATATAAAAATCCCAGGAAAATATGGAATAGGGTAAATAGTGGAATAAATTACTTACTTCCTAATTTCCTTGTCCTTTTGGACAGATCAAGGGCCACAATGCCATTGATGTTCCATTACAATGGTGCAAGTCCCCAGGAGAATATGCGCAATGTGAATGTATTGGACTGAATAGATCAACAGTGGTTGTTTATTTGTGCGATCTTTACAGATTGAAATCAATATGATTTAAGTTGCTTATTTGGGCTGATGAGAAAAGCAGTACACCTTTATTTTGATACTGACAAATTTAATATGATTGATATATGAAAGTCATACATTAACTCTGACAGGGGCAAAAACATTAATTGTATAGAAGTTCACAAAATTTGCAATTGCATGTTAAGTGTTTCCACATAAAACAGGAAGCGTCTTTCTCCCCTTTAGTTGAACATTCCATCGGCTTTCCATCTAATTCCAGGTAACGAGCACTTTTCTTGGCTTGCCCTTTTTCTAATACTCTAGTTAATGTTACAGAAGAAGTATTTCTCCTCAATTAAAGAGCATGTGTTATGCTATAAAGCTTTCAGTTTGGAGATATTAACCAAATTATCTGTTGGAAACAAAATTCTGTCACATAGTTATGTTAAACTTGTATAGAACCTTGGTTAGATCACACTTGCTGAGTGCTGTGAACAGTTCTAGTCCACATATTATAGAAAGGATATAGAGGAGTTGGTGAAATTGCAACAAAGATTTACTAGATTGATACCATAACTGAGAGGTTATACCTTAGACAGAAGCGCAAGGGAAGAGCCAACTGTGTAACAGTCCCGACAAACAAATTTTTCTGCAGCACCTGTGGAAGAGCCTGTCACTCTAGAATTGGCCTTTATAGCCACTCCAGGCGCTGCTCCACACACCACCTCCAGGCACTTACCCATTGTCTCTCGAGATAAGGAGGCCAAAGAAAAAAAAAGAAAAATACCTATCAAGAAGGATTGAACAGTGCGGCACAGTGGCGCAGTGGTTAGCACTGCAGCCTCACAGCTCCAGCGACCCGGGTTCAATTCTGGGTACCGCTTGTGTGCAGTTTGCAAGTTCTCCGTGTCTGCGTGGGTTTCCTCCGGGTGCTCCAGTTTCCTCCCACAAGCCAAAAGACTAGCAGGTTGGTAGGTAAATTGGCCATTATAAATTGCCCCTAGTATAGGTAGGTGGTAGGGAAATATAGGGACAGGTGGGGATGTGGTAGGAATATGGGATTAGTGTAGGATTAGTATAAATGGGGGGTTGATGGTCGGCACAGACTCGGTGGGCCGAAGGGCCTGTTTCAGTGCTGTATCTCTAAACATAAACATAAACATAAACATTATCTTATATTACCTTATAAACCGAGAAGTGTTTGATGGCTAAATATTTGAGCAGGCATCTTCAACCTGGAACCCACTTTATTGCTTCATAATCAAGGAAAAAATGGCATAAATCAATCTATTAGAGAAAGGGGAATTGTCAAATTACCTGGGACAAGAAAAAAGTGAAGGGAGTATTTAAAAAGAATTTAACCATCCTAACTGATTGTGAGATTCATTTTTGGTATTGAAAATTGGATGTATTTACATCAATGTGACAGGATTTTTGTATGTTAAATATTGAAGGGTGAAATTTCTCTCGACTCCTACACCAGGATGGCAAATCTTGGTGGGCACCAAATGGCTAATTGGAATCGACTCCTACACCAGGATGGCAAATCTTGGTGGGCACCAAATGGCTATTTGGAAATTCATGGGCAGTGCATGCAAAATTTTCCTTTAAGGCTCCCCCTGCACTTCAAACCCCAACAACAGCGTGGAATCGCAGCAAGTTTCACAGCTCATTCTCTCCACAAATACAAATCTGTGCAAAATTGTAAATGAAAATATACAGATAGTTTGTAGTCAACAAAGGGCCTAAGGGGTATTGTAGAGACTCACAATAAGTTAGTGGGTCCAGGTTATAAAACTCTAGCCATCCTAATTTTCCAACAAACATTTTGGAGATTAAAATTTACCTTTGCGTTATGGACATGTGTGTACATCCAAGACATATTTGTGCAAAGCCCCAGTTTTGCAAGGATGTCAAAGCATATCATGATCCAGAACACAATGGATGAAGATAAACCAATGCCATTCCCATCCTGGTGTTTATATATAAATTGGTCTAGTCTTAGCATAGAAGCACAGCTGTCAGATGAATAAGCTATCAAACATAAAATTAAAGTAAGGATGAGTTGTCTTATATAAGATTAAGTCTACTCTAAACTGAAGTGCCTCAACTGGAGAACATTCCAGTGTACAGTATATCAGTAAATTGACTCAACTTGACCAAGTTCAAGCAATTGCTGGTTCATAATTGGATTCAGCTTTCATTGCTACCATTGACACAACATTTATTGATCTACAAGGCCTGAAATCAAAGGCAAAGTCATCAAAGGAGATTAAGAGAGCTACCGTTAGTCAGAAAATTGATAAAATGTTGTAATCAGATAGAGGTGATCAATTGTGTCCTGTGAAGCTGATTAACTTTGTCTACATTTGAAGAGATGGGCAAGGAGGAAGAAGAGAAGAATTATTTCTCCGAACCAAGTTGCAAACTGCGGAACTTGGAGAACCTTCAAGATAATGATAGACATGGATGAGGAGTTTGAACAAGCTTCAACAGGTGTTTACAGAAAACTACTGACTGGTTGTCAAATAGTGGATTAACTTGTGTAAACAGCAGATGTTGGCTAAATATCTAGGCCTAGAAATTTGATTGTGCCCAATAATGGGCATGTAAGGGCCAGGGCATCTGTTGCACAAGCCTATTCTCGTGGACAGAGGGACCATGTGAAATTGATGCAGGTAGCTCGTTGTCATGGGTCAGGTACACAGCCAGCATTACCCATGCTGCTTATTGGCTGCACATCTGTTTGGGGAGGCCAAAACACAGCTTTCTTTGATGCCACTTACAAGCAGCCAGAACCTCTCAAAGGGGAGCTGCCCTGTGGCTGTAGACAGGATGTACCCTTTGTGAACAAAGAAATGGCTGCAAAACCTGTACATTGCAGCAACCACTGCCCCCCAACAAGGTTACCAATGCTTTTTGGGGGCCCCATTCAGATGGTGGTCAGGAGGAAGGAGATCCTACTTTCCTATCATCCCTCCCTGAAAGAAAGCCTTTAAGGCAACAACTCCATCGCCAATGGGAAGAGGTCGCTGAGGTCAACACAAGCAACGTAGCTCCCAGAGCATGGCTGTATTGCTAAAAGAGGTTTAGTGATGTCACCAGAGTTGTCAAGGTAAGAATCTTACCTCTCACCTCAATTACTGTCCCTCATGCTTATGTCATCTGCAGCCTCACTACTAGCAACATTCCCCTCGCTGCTTCCTTTCGCTGTCCTAGAATCACTGTACTGCACTTCCCTCCACATGCTTCTCCTCCTACTCGCACATTCTTAAACTTTTACTCACACCACCATTACACATAAACTTCTCAACACCTCACATCTTGCACAGAACATCTTCACTATTCATCCATGATTGGCAAATCCTAAAAACATCTCAAAAGGGTGTGACTAACACACTTCTTTCTTTCTTGCAGGAGAAAGTCACACACAACATAAAGCAGCAAGCAGTGATCAAAGAAGCCAAGCACTGCATGTGCTGCCATACCACATTTGAGGAGGACAGTCGAACCATCATGGGCGGGAAGTGAGCTATGACCATGGCGAGTGATAGCGCAGAAGGAAAAGTCATATAGGGTTTCTTCTCACACCTCACCCTCTTTTCCCTTCTCATAACTATCTCACCTGACCTACACTACATTCCAAACTGCAGCTACTTTTAGTGAACACTCATCTATCTCTGCTCACCCTTCACAATAAAAACTAACTCTCATAACTTTGTTTCATTTCAGGAGCTAAGAATGTCATGGGTCCTGTGCCTCGGAAGAGGAGTATAGCGATTCTGCATTGTTCTACACTACGGGAGGGTTTTCATGTTGTGAATCACCGGGCACAAGAGCTAGGGCAGGGGGATCAGGCACCAGAGGTGCCAATTCACCAGAAGGTGAGATCAAATACTAGCTCTGCTGCAGAGGAGTCAGATGCTAAATTCGAAGACCCAAACTACCTAAGAAAGGTGATAGCCAGTCACCAGGAATTGCTGGGTGCACTGGGCAGTTTGCCAGTGAGCTTGTGCACAATGGCTGATCATATGCAGGAATCCAGCTCTAACTTGTGTTGAGGTTTCACACAGATCATGGAAAGCATTATGGCAAACATGGTGTGACTGGTCAGTTCCATGAACACAACTGTGGTGCCCACCATGATGACCTCATCCTCACCAAACTACCTGTCACAGATGCATCTGTCCATGACAGTATTGGTAGGAGTGACCACTGCACAGTCATTGTGGAGATGAAGTCCTGTCTTCACACCATCATGTTGTGTGGCACTACCACTGTGCTAAATGGGATAGATTTCGAACAGATTTAGCAAATCAAAACTGGGCATCCATGAGCCACTGAGGTCCATCAGAAGCAGCAAAGTGATGGAAGGAATTGTCAACAGTGCTATCAAGCAGCACTTGCTCAGCAATAACCTGCGTATTGACACTCAGTTTGGGTTCCGTCAGAGCCACTCAGCTCCTGACCTCATTATAGCCTTGGTCCACACATGGACAAAAGAGTGAAACTCCAGAGGTGAGGTGTGAATGACTGCCCTTGGCATCAAGACAGCACTTAGCCACGTATGGCATCAGGGAGCCCCAGCAAAACTGGACTCAATGGGAATCAGGGGGAAAACACTCCACTGTTTGGAGTCATACCTAGTATAAAGGAAGATAGTTGTGGTTGTTGGAGGTCAATCATCTCAGTCCCAGGACATCACTGCAGGAGTTCCTCAGGGTAATGTCCTGGACCCAACCATCTTCAGTTGCTTCATGAATTACATTCCCTCCATCATAGGATCAGAAGTGGGGATGTTCACTGATGGTTGCACCATGTTCAGCACCATTTGCAGCTCCTCATATACTGAAGCAGCCCATGTCCATATGCAGCAAGACCTGGACAATATCCAGGCTTGAGCTGATAAGTGGCAAGTAACATTCACGTTACACAAGTGCCAAGCAATGACCATCTCAAACAAACGAGAATCTAACCATCTCCCCTTGACATTCAATGGCATTACATTACCATCGCTGAATCCCCCACTATCAACATCCTGGGGCGTCACCATTGACCAGAAACTTAACTGGACCAGCCACATAAATACTGTGGCTACAAGCGCAGGTCAGAGCTTGGGAATTCTGTGGCAATTATCTCACCTCCTGTCTCCCCAATTCCTGTCCACCATCTACAAGGCACAAGTCAGGAGTGTGATGGAATACTCTCCACTTGCCTGGATGGGTGCAGCTCCAACAACACTCAAGAAGCTCCACACCATCTAGGAGAGAACAGCCAGCTTGATTGGCACCCCATCTACAAACATTCACTCCCTCCACCACAGCCGCACAGTTGCAGCAGTGTGTACCATCTACAAGATGCACTGCAGCAACTCACCAAGGCTCCTTCAATAGCACTCCCAAACCCGTGACCTTTACCACCTAGAAGGACAAGAGCAGCAAATTCATGGGAACACCACCACTTGCAAGTTCCTCTCCAAGCCACTCACCATCCTGACTTGGAACTATATCACCAGTCCTTCGCTGGGCCAAAATCCTGGACCTCCCTTCCTAACAGCACTGTGGGTGTATCTCCACCCCAAGGACTCCAATAGTTCAAGAAGGTAGCTCATACCACCTTTTCAAGGGCAATTAGGGATGGGCAATAAATGCTGGCCTAGCCAGCAATGCTCACATCCCCTGAACAAATAAAAAGAAAACCTCTGGTGGCATCTTTCATGGCAGCTTGTATTGCTGCCCTTTTTTGGCATTTGCTGTTGGTGTTCATATTTTAGACAATTGAGGGCAAGACCCATAAGGTTTGACTGAAGGAAGGCAATTGAATAGAGGTGGTAGTAAGGACAGGAGTGATAAGGAATTCAGGACTGTTGGTGTATTGCAGATGGGAGGGCTGCTTATGGAGAAGTGTTCCTAAATGAATTGGTCTGGGAGCTCTGATAGCTAGGGGGACCAGTGGTCAATGTCGCTTCTACTCTTCCTCTTCTTCCTGCTGCTCTTCATCCTTCCCCACTTCTTTTTTCTGCCCAGGTGGTGATAAGGGCTGCTCCCTCAGTATAGAAACATTATCCAGCATGCAGCATAATCTGGAAACATGGCCAGGGGTGTAATGTAGAGCTGCTTCTGAATGATCCAGGCAGGAGACTGGCTGCTCAATGAGACTTCTGGTGATGACATGGCTTTCATTGTAGATATGCTCTGCCTCTCTGACAGGGTTCCTACAAGGAGCCATAAACCATGTCTGGAGGGGATATCCCTTATTGCTATGAGGAATGATTGGCTAGGCTGGGGTTGTTCTCTTCGAATAGAGCAAACTGAGGGGAGATTTGATTCAGATGTACAAAATTGTGAAGGGCCTGGAAAGAATGGATGGGAAGGACTTATTTATCTTAGCAGAGGGAATAGATGTAAGGTGATTGGTAGAGGGATTAGAGGGGAGATGAGGAAAGTTTTGTTCACCCAGAGTGTGGTGGGGGTCTGGAACTCACGGCCTGAAAGGGTGGTAGAGACATAAAACTTCATTTCATTTAAAAGGTGCCTGTATGTGCACCTGAAGTGCTGTAACCTACAAGGCTATGGACCAAATGCTGGAAAGTGGGATTAGACAGGGTGGCTCTTTTTTTTCCGAACAGCACAGACACGATGGGCCGTAAACTTTTTATGATTCTATGCAGCCAGCCTGTGACCTGAAGGCCTGATTGGAGTAAAGGTGGCACAGAGGACTGACGCAGGCTGAATGAACCATGACTGCTGCCAAGAAATTGGGCAGAGACCTGCATGAAGAATTGCTTGTGATTGCAAATGAGCTGCGCATTCAGGGAGTGGTATTTTAATTGAGAAAGACACCAGGCTGGTAATGGGGAGTGCTCAAGGCAATGTGAATGCATTCCAGGGAACTTTGAACTTTGGGTAAGCCTGCCATGTGGGCAAATCTCTCTTCTCCTGCTTTGCTTTATTTATGGGGGAATTTGATGTCAGTGTATCTCGTAGTCTCCTCGGTGACCTCCCTGGTACAGCAGTGCACAGCAAATGCGTGATGTGACTGATACACATGCTGCAGCCTGGAATGATCTCTTGGTCATGATGTCTTTGACAACCACAGGCAGTACCGTCCATGGCCTGGTTTTGGACTCCAGTTGGAGCTGCAACAGGTGACATAGCTCAGTGACAGCATCAACAATGAATTGCAAGCACCCACACATTGCTCTTCGGTGAAGTTGAGGTATGAGTAGTATTCTCTGAAGACCTGCTGTGGATACTGCCTCCAGCTCAATGCCCTCCTCCTCCTCCTCCTTCCTCTTCTCTCAGCTGCTCCTGCTCTCTCCTGCCTTCTTCACTGGTTCTTCTCATCCTCAATCCCCAAAGACAGGTCTACCAAACCACCCAAGATTGGAATAAACTGTTTGTAAAGCAGACAAAAGCAGTGCAGCCCCAGCACAAAATTTGTTCCCAGAAATCAGAACACAGAAAATAGTCCAAATAAAGCCCCAGATGTTAATTAGCAGCTTAACAGGACAAACAGCAATTAAACTGCAAAGAGGGGATGATTTTTTTAACTCACGCTTCTGTGGAGTCCTAACTGGCTGTCAGCA
Organism: Heterodontus francisci; assembly: GCF_036365525.1. NCBI lineage: Eukaryota > Metazoa > Chordata > Chondrichthyes > Heterodontiformes > Heterodontidae > Heterodontus > Heterodontus francisci. The sequence goes on along the minus strand of NC_090385.1, from coordinate 76,443,382 downwards.
CCATGAGTTGAAGGGTTAGGTTATCACATGGTGAGGCAGGGGCTGGGTCAGGCCAATGTCACAAAAGGGTCCTACAGCAGGACCCTTATTTAGATATTGTGATAAGTTTCCTGAATCATCTGGTGCATTATCTGGATGCCTACAGAGTAGCCCAATCCACTATGAGTAGAGGTGCACTTCTGGCATAGGATGGGTGTGCTGCCCAACATACTGGGCCTTCAGATGCCTAGTTTACACCTATAAATGTGTGCAGTGCAATCAAATTTCTAGTCCTACTGTTTCTCTTTGCAAAGTCCATAGTCATTGGTTTAACCATCAGTCTACTGCAAATACAGATCACAGCATGTACAATAACAATTGACCAACGTTAATGAAAATATTCTTTTTTTTTAATCAAGGACTAGAATTTATTCATTATTGCCAGAATTCTGAGAGACTAATATTTCTGGTATAGGGAAGCAATGAGTTCACATATTGAATAAAGAAGATTTTTAATGCGGACTGATCAGAGAGATCTACAAACTTATACATAGGCAAAAAGATTAGTAACATTCTGTAGTGTATTGTGTCGTATAATGTTCATGTGAGGCCACCTTACGTGTTTGGTGGAGTATGTGCAGTGTGCCAGTAGGGGGAGCCAATAATAAAAGGTTCTGTTTACAGCAGCAATCCAGAAGGTGGTTCCATGTGTTTCTTCCAGAGATCTACATAGTTATTACACACTCCATGGAAGTTTCTAGGAAAAAGGAGATCTGGGAAATATAGAACCCACTCCAAGCAAATTGATATGTCATCTAGACTGCAGAAAGGCAGAGTCTACCAATGGATTGGATAGACCACATAATGTGCATTGGACAGAAATTAATCCATTGCTATCATATGTTGAGTAACTGGGATCCAGTTGTCTGCTACTGAAGTGAAAAGATGTGGCATAAGGATTGATCCAAAGACTTTCCAGCAGTCTATTCAACAGCCAGCGAGCAAGTCCATGGAATGAGGCCAACAACATAATAACCCCAGGACTCTATAGGACTGTAACTAACATTCAGCAGCCAAGGATATAGAGTCTGTAGATCAAATTTCTCACTAGAAACTAAAATAGTGATTAGAATTATCAGCCTGTTCATCGACCATGATCAGCTCTAACTGTAATAAAAGATTTGCGAATTTTCTCAATACCAAGCACAAAATTTTAGTTTATCAAATTAATTAATTTGTTTCACATCTTAGTGGTAACTCGTATGGTGCAACAACAAAGCTACAGCCTAAACCCAGCACTTGGTCGATGAAAGGAGTCAAATGCAGAGTAAGTAGAATTATGCTGTTGTTATACACACTAGTTAATTAGAGACAAATGTAGAGACAGATGAAAATTTGTATGTTTTCATGCTACAAATAGATCTGCCTGCCTTATGTTTGGCTATAATCTCATCACTGATAAATTAATATACACAATGCTGTGCTGTCCCTAAGACTAGGAGAGTGTAGGCGAAGGGAAAAGTGACTAAATTTGTGCCCAGAGACAAGCATAATCAGGGCTCAAAGCAAATAAGTAGACTAAAAACATGCATAAAATTGTGTGTAATCTACGCATGTAATTATAATATGCCCAAATTTCTGCAATCTTTTTTAACCATCTATATATTACAGAGGCTTTTATGTGAGTTTCCTGCAAATGCACTTGCTCAGAAGCTCTCTTCAAATTATGCCCAGATATTCAGGTGCACAGACACGCTGAAGCAGGCAAAAATCAGCTGCTCCAGGAAGCGTTGAAGCCATTCTCATCCTGTTGCAAACGCCTGCTGAGTGCGTCCTCGCTGCTGCTTGAATAATCTTGCGCCAGTTCCCATAAATGCTTGGAAGGATCCTGCACCCCAGACAGCCGTTTTCTAGTCAGATCCTGCAAGGTTTCTGAAAGCTACTGAAACCACAGTTCGTTGTGCCCTCCAGTCTGTCACCCAAAGCCTCAAGAACAGAAATCTGAACGCCTACAAGGTGGAAGCCCTGACTGCTCCCTCACTGTCCGCCGCCAGGGGGCTGTTTGCATGACCCAATGCAATGCCCACCTGCTGCATTGGTTCTCAATACATGTGGAAGCCAGACCCACATCAAGCTCCATATTTCTGCTCATGGTACCCAGCATTCTTGTGTTAGCTGTGGCTTACTTGGCAGGGCTCTTGCCACTGAATCAGAAAGTTATGGGTTCAAGTCCCACTACAGAGACTTGAGAACAAAATCTAGGCTGATGCTCCAGTGAAGCATGGAGGGAGTGCTGCACTATTGTAAGTGTTTTTGGATGAGTTGTTAAGCTGAGGCCCCCCATCTGTCCTCTCAGCTGGATATAAAAGAACCCATGGCACTATTTTGAAGAAGACCAGGGAAGTTATCCCTGGTGTCCTGGCCAATATTTATCCCTCAACCAACATCACTGAAACAGATGATTTGGTTAATATCACATTGCTGTTTGTGGGAGGTTGCTGTGTGCAAATTGGCTGCTCTGTTTCTTATATTACAACGATGGGTACACTTCAAAAAGTACTTCATTGGCTGTAAAGTGTTTTGAGATGTCCTGAGGTCATGAAAGGCATGATTTAAATGCAAGACTTTCTTTTTTCTGTCCATTGGTCCACCAGCAGTTTGTGGTCACTTTCAACCACACCAACTGTTGATGTTGTGACATTCTCCAACTCCTCAGATTCTCCGCATTCCAGGAACTGATTGCGCTTCTGGACAGCTCAACTGCCATTGATGCACCCACTACCCCAGTGGAATGTGCCTGTGCTGATTCCAGATTGGCCAAAGCCAGATGATTCTGATTGGTTGGGTACTGTCTGAAGGTCGGGGGTTTGTGGGGTGGAGTGGGGGTGTTGTTGGGTGGGTGCAGCCTTCAGTTCCATGAAACAATGGAGGTGAACAGCTCATATAAGTATAGTTGTATCGTGGTTGCTGGACTAATAATCCAGAGGCCTGGAATAATTTTTTGTTTAGAGATACAGCACTGAAACAGGCCCTTCGGCCCACCGAGTCTGTGCCGACCAACAGCCACCCATTTATACTAATCCTACATTCCCTACTACATCCCCACCATTCTCTTTACCACCTACCTACACTAGGGGCAATTTACAATGGCCAATTTTCCTATCAACCTGCAAGTCTTTGGCTGTGGGAGGAAACCGGAGCACCCGACAGAAACCAACGCGGTCACAGGGAGAACTTGCAAACTCAGCACAGGCAGTACTCAGAACCGAACCTGGGTCGCTGGAGCTGTGAGGCTAACCACTGCGCCACTGTGCCGCCCAATAATCTGGAGACATGTGTTCACATCCCACCACAGCACTTGGAAAATTTAAATTCAGTTAATTAAATAAATCTGAAAAACAATACAGTCTCAGTAATGGTGCCCATGAAATGACTGGATTGTTGTAGATACCCAACTGGTTCATTAATTTAGGGAAAGAAATCTGCCATTCTTACAGGATCCGGTTTATGTGTGACTCTAGACCCACAGCAATGCGATTGACTCTTAATTGCCTTCTGAAGTAGCCTGGCAAGCCGCACAGTTGTATCAAAACCACTGTAAAAAAAACTATAATCCATATAGACTGCAGCGGTTCAAAATGGCATCTCACCAATGCTTCAAGGGCAATTAGGGATGGACAATAAAAGCTGGCCTTCCCTGTGATGACCACATGACGTGAATTAATTTTTTAAAGGACCCTAACCGTTCATGTCGATCATGTTCCAATAGCGTTGAAACCACACTGGCCATATGCACTCATTTATGCCCATTTCACATGTGGGCATATGATAATAAGGTTGGCAGGAAATCTGAGCGTTTACTTGACATCGGCAGAATGGGCAGGGTGTGATTTTGGATCCAACTTCGAAGGTTGCATCCCTGGCAGCAAATTCCAGGCCTTGTTATGACCAAGCAACTTAGCTGAAGTCTAAAACTAAAGTCTTTGTATTTGTTGAGCATCTCATTGATTTCTATCTCTACATCATTCAATGCATGCTAAGTAGGTTTCTGCTTTGTGTTTGTACGTGAATAGGCAACTCAGTGAAATGTATGGGTATTTCTTATATACAATATAGATATGTAAACTATCTATTTCATACCTTTTTCATGCCTGAATTTTTATTATGATAAACTCTGCGTATTGTTGCTGTTTTATCTCTTTCCTGCATCATTCTGGTCTTGTAGTGCACAATATTCTGACAATTCATAAACAACCCACAGAACTAATAAGCCTGAGATTTGCATGGCCATATGTACATGTCAGACCTAGAATCCACAGTGTGCACAAATCATATTCAAATAATAAGCCAATATTTCAATTTAAGCAAATTAGCTTATGTAAAAATAACTTTTGAGCCCTATGGATACAATATAACTTGGTGCTCTTCAGCCCAAACTTAGCGCATGAACAGGAAATACAGCAGAAGATCTTTTTATTCTTTGTTCTGTCTCCATTTTAGACACCCCAAGCCTACTCCATAGGTGCCACTATTCCACAGCTCCAGAAGGTTATTGTTTGCAAGGTTTTTCCAATGGTGCTCAGTAACAAAAGATGAAGAAGTGCACTAGAGTGGCTTGGGAGACTTTGGGTGGGTTGGGAGCAGACGGGGGTAAAAAAAAGTATTGATTTTTAGAGTGGGAGCTCTGTCCGACTCCAATGCACCCATTTCCAGGCTTCCAGGTTTAATGTAGTTGAGAAATCTATTTACTGACTTGGGGATTTCCTAATTGGATGTGGGCAGGTACTTATTGGAGCAAATAATGTCCTTAGGAGATGTTAATGAGATATTGTACATTGTTTTTAACTCTGAATTTTACTTGAGTAGAACGAGTATCTCGGATTCAGGAAACTGACCAGGGAAATGGAGTCGAGTTTGAGCAGCAGTTCAGGTGGCATTTATACTTGTCATTGTCTGAACATAATCTCACATATTGTGCCTACTGCTTCTATTTTATCTGGCAAATGTCTGGCAATGTGCTTGTGTGGATACAACTTTTTGCAACAATGCATGATATTAAATTGACAGGAGGTACCTCAGGTGTGTTTGACAGCACATCAGAAGAGGAAGATCATCACCACCTACAGCAGCGATGAAGTGCTATGGCGGGATCAGCACATGCATAGGAAAGAGGTCCACAGGAGGGAAGTTCGCAGATGGAGGACAAAGGAGCTCATCATTTATCTTCGGATGAGGAGAACATAGAGGAGGAGGAGCAGGAGGATAAAGGTGGGACCCATCACGAGACCAGCTGTGCTTACGTTGTTGCCAGGGATGCCCTAATATTACAAAGGTTCACTTAATGTGAAATATCCCAAATGAAATCCTATGGTCCACTGTTGTGCAGGCCCCCACCTGCCAAGAATGAGGCACATTACTTTAGTCATGAACATTGATTTTTAACTGTTACTGGAGTGAAAAAGGGATTTGTTAAACAGATCAGCCGTGGCTGGAAAAGACATTTGCATATTGTTATGACCGACCGCACCAGTCAAAGCCCCCAATCAAAATATACGATTCTGATTGTGGTGGGAGAAACGCACTGATATTTCAATCCTGTCGCTCCACAGGTCGCCTAACATATCATTTAAAACTTTCCAAATTAAAGAAAGACCCAGCCAAATTATACCATCTATAAACCCCCCGAATGAGGCTAACCAAACCAGGTGTCCTTAAATCAACAAATTAACTCTTTAATTAGAAGAAATAAATTCTTAAACACTATGAAGATATAAGCAATATTTAAAATAGAAAAAATAGAGTCCTTGCAAATTTACAGTCCAATGTTGCTTGACGTCCTCACAGAATGTTACTTTCCTTCTCCAGCGAATTTCAACAATTAACGACTTGCAAACACTTTCAACAGAATCAATCTGACTTTAGAGTCCTTGAGGGAGAAAAGATTGCCACAGTCTAAATTTTCCCTCCCTTCTGTTTAAATTACCAGAGATCTCTGTTTTGGCTTGATGTTTTAGAATTTTGAGAGATAATGATTAAACAGACTAAATGCCTATTCCTTCAGTTTAAATGGCTGAGAGTTCTTTTTCCAGATGCTGACACCACAGCTGTGTCCTCTGTCAGTGTATTCTGTTAGAACAAACTGTCTTCAACTAAAAGCCAGTTCAAAATTGAATTGAAACAAATGTATCGCTTGCTACTCACTCCCAGTGGCTGTATCTCTGGTAACGAGAACGCACCCTTTGAATCGTAGTCTCCAAATGGCTGTTTCTAGGGCAACGAATATCAGCTTCCTATAACTCCTGAGGCTTGCCAGTTCTTAAAGCAATACTGATCCTCTGCAAACCTTAAAGGCAACCCGCATATTCCCAGAAAAAGAAAACTACAGAACCATGACAATATTAACAGGTGGTGCTTGGAAGGGCAAAGGACCATTCCTTGACATATTCAGCCCACAATGGACCTTGATCACCAGCTATTGTGTGTAAGAGGAGCACTCCAGAGACTGCTGAAGTGATACAATCCAAGACATGGCCAGACCAGTTAGTCACATGACTAACCTGCTTGGCAACCTAGGTTTTTCTGAATTGTACAAACAGTTTGAACTCAGAGAGTGTCTGTTTGCTCCTGGACTGACAAGATCTCCCTCCTGTCTGCTCCCATCTCATTGTCACAAGCCTGAATCCACTGAAGACACATGAACCCTAAGAGAGAAAAGCCTCTGACAGCGAACAAGGTTTAAGAAGCTGTTCTACTCTGCAGTTTCATTTCATCCTTCGTCTCATCCGACGCATTGACAAAAAACTTTTTTTCTTCCTTTCAGGTGTCAAGGAACGCAAGCTCCAGCAGCTGATGAGGACTAATGCCCCTCCAGATCCTTCTTCCCCTTCACTTCCCTCTGACCCCACCCCTTTTGATCTGACCCCTTGCCATGTATTCACTATACCCTCTGACCTGCCCCTCTCTGACATTGAACATTCTGTACTCAGCAAAGGTCTCAGTTTTATCCCCTTACGCCCCCACCTCAATGAATTTCACGCTCGGCATGACGTTGAGCTCCTCTTCCGTCGCCTCCGCCTCCGGGCTCACTTCTTTGACCAGGAGTCCTTCCCCCAATCAGTAGACCCATTCATCCGCCTCCAGCATTCTCCCTCTACCTGGACCCCTCCCCCGCCCTCTTACCCGCTCTTGATCTTTTCATTGAAAACTGTCGGTGAGACATTGGTCATCTCAATTTCTCTGCCCCCCTCACTCACTCTAACCTGTCCCCCTCTGAACTTGAGGCACTCCCTTCTCTCAGGTCTAACCCCGACATGGTCATCAAACCTACAGACAAGGCTGGTGCTGTTGTTGTATGGCGTACCGACCTCTACCTTGCAGAAGCTCAGCGCAACTCTCAGACACTTCTTCCTACCTCCCTCTGGACCATGACCCCACCACCAAACATCAAGCTACTGTCCTCAGGACTGTCACTGACCTCATCTCCTCTGGAGATCTTCCCTCTACAGTTTCCAACCTCATAGTCCCACAACCCTGGACAGCCCACTTCTACCTCCTTCCCAAAATCCACAAACAGGACTGTCCCGGCAGACCCATTGTGTCAGCCTGCTCCTGCCCCACTGAGCTTTTTTCTTCCTATCTTGACTCTATCTTTTCTACGCTGGTCCAGTCTCTTCCCACCTACATCCATGACTCTTCTGACGCCCTATGTCTTTTTGACAATTTCCAGTTTCCTGGCCTCAATCACCTCCTCTTCACTATGGACGTCAAATCTCTCCACATCTCCATCCCCCACCAGAATGGTTTGAGGGCTCTCCTTCCTTGAACAGAGGCCCAACCAGTCCCCATCCACCACCACCCTCCTCCGCCTGGCTGAACTTGTTCTCACATTGAGCAACTTCTCCTTCAGCTCCACTCACTTCCTTCAAGTAAAAGGTGTTGCTATGGGTACCCGCATGGGTCCTAGTTATGCCTGTCTTTTTGTGGGCTGTGTTGAACATTCCTTGTTCCAGTCCTACTCAGGCCCGCTCCCCCAACTCTTTTTCCGGACCATTGATGACTGTATCGGTGCCGTTTCCTGCTGCTGCCCCGAACTGGAAAACTTTATCAACTTTGCTTCTAATTTCCACCCTACTCTCACCTTTATATGGCCCATCTCCGACACTTCCCTTCCCTTCCTCGATTTCTCTATCTCCATCTCTGGGGATAGGCTGTCTACTAATATCCATTATAAGCCCACCGACTCCCACAGCTACCTCGACTACACTTCTTCACACCCTGCCTCCTGTAATGACTCCATTCCATTCTCCCGGTTTCTCCGTCTCCGACGCATCTGCTCTGATGATGCTACCTTCCATGACAGCGCTTCTGATATGTCTTCCTTTTTCCTCAACCGAGGGTTCCCCCTACTGTGGTTGACAGGGCCCTCAACTGTGTCCGGCCCATTTCCCGCACCTCTACCCTCACCCCTTCCCCTCCCTCCCAGAACCATGACAGGGTTCCCCTTGTCCTCACTTTCCACCCCATCAGCCTCAATATGCAAAGGATCGTCCTCTGCCATTTCCACCACCTCCAGCGTGATGCCACTACCAAACGCATCTTCCCCTCCCTTCCCCTGTCAGCATTCCGAAGGGATCATTCCCTCTGTGACACCCTGGTCCACTCCTCCATTACCCCCACCACCTCGTCCCCTTCCCATGGCACCTTCCCCTGCTATCGCAGGAGGTGTAATACCTGCCCATTTACCTCCTCTCTTCTCACTATCCCAGGCCCCAAACACTCCTTTCAGACGAAGCAGTGATTTACTTGTACTTCCTTCAATGTAGTATACTGTATTCGCTGCTCACAATGTGGTCCCCTCTACATTGGGGAGACCAAACGCAGACTGGGTGATTGCTTTGCGGAACACCTCCGCTCAGTCCGCAAGCAGGAGCCCAAGCTTCCGGTTGCTGGCCATTTCAACACTCCTCCCTGCTCTCATGCTCATGTCTCTGTCCTGGGATTGCTGCAGTGTTCCAGTGAACATCAACGCAAGCTCGAGGAGCAGCATCTCATTTACCGATTAGGCACACTACAGCCTGCCGGACTGAACATTGAGTTCAATAATTTCAGAGCATGACGGGCCCCCCATTTTACTTTTATCTTTAGTTATTTTTTCTTTTTCCTTTTTTTTCCTTTTTTTGTGTTTATTTTATTTTATTTCATCTTAGTTTGTTCAGTTTGCTTGCCCACTGTTTTTTTCATGTTTGTACTTGCGGCTGTTCAATTTTCAGTCCGTTAACACCTTATCTGTGCTAATGCTTTGTCTTTCAACACACCATTAACATATTGTTTGCCTTTGCTCCACGACCTTCTTGTCGGCTATTCTGTGACCTTGTCATATCTACACCTTCTCCTTTGTTATCTCTTGCCCCACCCCCGCTTTACTTGCTTATAACCTTTTACATTTCTAATATTTGCTAGTTCTGAAGTAGGATTACTGACCTGAAATGTTAACTCTGCTTCTCTCTCCACAGATGCTGCCAGACCTGCTGCGTATTTCCAGCATTTCTTGTTTTTATTTAACGAAAAGCAAGGACTCTACAGTGAGCTCGAAGAACCATAACAAAAATTCTTCAGATATTGCCTCAAACTTTTCCACTTTATTTTTCTTCTGCTCTTTTTTGTCTCTATTTGCATGTGTGTATCACATATGCATGCTAGCATGTCGCATATCTGTAAGCATCAACTGATTTAGAATTTAAGTTTAAGTTTAATAAATTTCAACTTTTCCTCTTTAAACCTAAGAAAACCTGTTTGTGCTAGTTTATTTGCCTTATAATTGGAAAGCATTGAACTAGGATTCACCAAGGGGGAGCTAAAAACAGTGTTTAAAAAAAAACCCTGTTACGGTAAGACCAGGTGAAGGCTGAAAGGGAACCTTTGATCTTTCTCCCCTGGTCGTAACATTCACTGTCACCATCTGCATCAACACCACGCATAACACTTTGCAATAAGGTCCTTCACCCACTTATCCACCCATTGCACATCTTTACATTGGGTCCCGGCATGCATTAACTCTTCATGAAACAATTGAAAGGCTGAGTTGAGCTTTGGATTGCAATAATGGGCAAAACGTGGAAGTAGTGCAAATCATTCAATTTTCTGTGGCATTAGTTAAAAAAAGGAAACTAAATATTTTGTCAAACATCCAAATGTATACCCTTGGTGAATTACAATTTCTTCAACTTATGTTTCCTATTGCTTCTACGTAGTGCATCCAGCATTGTTTCAGCCGAGGTGGAGGCAACTGCTCAGATTCCTACACTGACTGCTGGGTTGCTTTTAGCCCAGAGTTTTGGAGCCCCTCTGAGCCCTGCCGAGGACTGCTCCATCTGCACCTGTGCAGGGCCTGATTGAACCATCAGGAGGCAAGGCAGCATGTTGGGTACTGGCTAAGTGGAGGCAGGGGAGGCATCCACATCAACCCTACCACTCTGCTGCAGACCAGCTTAGTGAACATTATTGTAAGGCCACTGATAAAGTATCTGTCATCCTGTTTAAGACAGCAGGCAAGTTGGCATCCAAAGTCTGCACAATCGTGGTCATTTAAGAGCCATGTTTGAAGCTCCATAGAGGTGGACCTTCTCTCCATGGCAGACAATCTCACAATTTCCATCGTCACTAATCCTATACCGATCAAGTTGGACTCCTCCGTCCTGTCTGTTATTGTACAGAGTATACATGACACATCTATCAGTGCCCGGCTAAGTTGCTGATGCACTTCTAGCACTCTTCTTCTCAATGATAACCTCCAGGGTTCAGCATCTGTGGCCAGTTGAGCAGAGCTTGGAGAGGATTATGCTGGAGATGCAGACTCTCCACAGCTCTCCCAGCCACCAGTGTTTGCTTGTGTTCACTGGTGAAGTACGAACACCAGGTGAAAACGCAACTAACGCTTTAACTGGATCCACTGAAGTGCAAGTATTTCTGCTGGTACATGGCTCTACATCATGGGACAGTACACCCTCAGAAAGAATAAGGTCCTCCTAGGAATCGGCCTCATGTATGTCCTTTGACACAAGGCCCTGGAAAAAAGAAAAAAAGGATATAATTTAGTTGTGGCAAAGTCACAATATTGACAATCATCATTTTCAGTTTTCTCATAGTTCATTCATTTAGTGATGAAATTTAGTCTGTATGTGCTGAATTGTACGGGCTGGCCTGAGACGGGTTCGGAGGCAGGCAGGCCCACAGAATTGCGACAGGAGGCAGGTGGGCAGGGGGCAGAGGATCCGCCACCTCCATGTCATAACGCAATTTTGTTGGGGGCGTGATAGGTCAAAGACGGCCTTCCGGCCCAGCAGCCAATTGAGGCCCTTAAGAAGCCTACTAGCATCCACTTCAGGGCTTCTTCCTGCCGTGGCTGGGACTTAACCAACGGCAGGTGGGGTCCTCCACCATGCAGGTGTGAAAGGATGATTCCTATTTTTACACCTAAATGCCCTCGCACTAATTTTAAGATTGCGCCTCCTGGTTCTTGAACCTTCTGCCAGAGCAAATAGTTTCTCTGTATGGACACTATTGAGTCGTTTTTATTGTTTTAAATACCTTGATTAGATCACTGCTCAACCTAGTTAACACAAAGAAGTAGAAGCCAAGAGAATATAACCTGTCCTTATAATTTAACCTTTTAATGCCTGGTATCATTCTGTTAAATCTGTGGTTCAGAGTTATAAATTATTTTCACTTCAGCATTAAATTCTCCACTTAAATTGTCTTCTCCTTGCTAGCTGGTATTTAATCAGAATTCCTCTACGTAGATGGCCGGAATATTGTGCACACTTATCTGGGCCACCTCAGCTACCACATTTCTCTTAATTTCTTCATGCACATTTTTCTGCTTGAGGGCTCCTAGTTGCCGTGTCGGCTTGTTTCCTGTGACAAGTTTAATTACTTAAATGAGAATTATGTTACAGAGGTGTCCTTTGCACATAAAAATGGAGTCTGCTGTGCAATAATTTATCCATAATTCTTTATACAATAAATATCTCACGTTAGCCCTTGAAGCATAAATCCTTGTAAAAAGAGTGCTTTGACCTCAGAAATAAGATACTGTTAAGAACAATCAGTGCAATTAATTGGAGAAAGTGAGTAATGTAATGAAAGGAATAACGTCACTGCTGAGGTTCAGATTCCCTTTAAAAAAGGGCTGAGCAAGGCCTACACTTTCGATATCTGCCACCTGTTCTGGAGACTGTCATTTTACACAGGGCTGATATTCTTGCTTCATTTTCCCCAATGTGCTGAACAGTAGTGGCTAACAAGGTTTTCATGTCATGTAGGACTTGACGTACTTCATCCAGCTTGCCATTTAAAGTTTACAGCATGCTACAGAATATTTCCTTTCCACTGCACTCGGTGTCTATGTCTTGTTCCTCTGTTCCATCAGGTGAAGTATTTTTGCAAGCTAGAGACAGCCAAGGTTTTGTGTAGTGTGTTCGTTACCTTTTTCTCCAGATTTTCTCCCCTTCCCCTTCTTACTCTGAAGATAACAATTCGTGCTAAGCTTCTGGGCAGGGTCAGTGAAAATGGACACCTTTGATTCTAAAAGCAGCTGTCAATGGCAAAAGAACTTGCTTTTGTTGTTGACAACGTTTCCTCAAGGTAAAATGTCTAGGGTCCTTTGTAATAGATCTCTAAAGCTGAGCTTATATTAATCATCAGCGCTGGAGAGCTTCAGGTCTCACACATTCAGTGGCTGTGTTAAAGTAAATCAGCTGGAATTTTTTTTGCTAGGCCTTTCTGACTGCAGTCCTTGGAGACAGTAAACACCCTGGCCTGGAGTTTCCGCTAAGTTGAGTTTTTTTTTTCAGTGCAATTCACACAAAATCACACAAATCCACACAAAACATTGAGGAATTTCAAGCACAAATTACATCCAGCACAAATCAGGTTACCACAGTCTTTTGCACTAATTTCAAAATAAATTGTACTGGGAGCAGGCCGCACAAAACTGGCTTTGCCCCAAGATCAAATTAATCAAACGTTGTGAATAACTGCTAATTGTGTACGTTTGCAGGCCTTCGAGGAGCATCTTAACATTAGGTGTTTTTAGGTGTAAGGACACTAATCGGCATCTTTTAAAAGATTTTATATTTTATTTATAATTTACCAAGGAACTGATTACTGTACACCAATGAACCTAGCGAATGCTTCTGCATAGCTTTTTAAAGTCGTTTTCAGCTATTTAAAATTGGGTTAATTACTGGTGGCAAACCCGCCACTCTGATCAAAAATGCTTATTTTTATGATCAACCTATTTTCAGATGTATTAATCAAACTGCACCAAGTTACCACTCCTAAACATATCAAGGAATTTTTCTTCATGAATTTTTAAAAAGTATTATTCTGAAATTCTGCCCGATTACATTGGTTCATGAAAGATTTTGCAGCTGGCGATATGTAAATGTGTTTGAATGCAATCTGAGCAAAAGAAAACGTTTCTTAAAGCTTGTAAAAAAAAATGCGCAATTTCATTTCAGATTGGCAATTGTGCTCAAAATGGAAACTCTTTTGTGATGTCTTGACACAAAGTCATGACATTGTCAAATGGGCACACCATTACATTCCTGTTATTGATACCATGACTCAACCTTGACACATCACTATGTGTATGCACACCCATCCAAATGGAAAGACTAGTTCTCACTTGTGTGGAATAATGGACCTCTACAGACAGCTAGTTTACAGAATGACTGGCGGTGCATTAGAAAGGTCGACTGGCAGAGCAATGCAGATTTCTCACTCTCCCAAAGCCCAGACTGCAATATGAAGGCAGCTTAATTGCCTTCTTAGGTCCTGCTGTGGGAGGCTGTCTCTGTGTTCTCTGCAATGGCTATTTTAGTACCTTGTATCCTAGCATTTCTCTATTGGTAAATGGGGCTAATTAAAACCTCATTTCAGATGTTGAAGCTTGTGCTTGTTCTCTGTCATTTTGAAATGTTTGACTCCTTACATATTAAACATTTGCTAGCTTTAGCAACAGGAAGTATTCTGTTTCTTACAGTGCCTATTAAGCTATCAGTTATTCATTGATGTGAATCATTTTTGGCTGTGCATTGACATGAAAGTGGCAGGTAAATTCAGGAGTTGCATCCCAACCTGATTGTTTGGTTGGACCTAAGAGGTGTGAGATCACCTCTAACGCATTGTATTACTCCAATAAATGACGAAGCAACATTTCAAAGCAGGCCTTTTATGGTTGCTAGGTTAGTTGTTTAACTTTAAGTTAGTTGGGTTAAAATCAATCCACAAAGTCTTCAGTAGCATCTCCTAAGAACATTAATTGCACCGATAACTACCTGCCCATCTACAATTAAATCCCTTACTTTGCTAAGTAGTTTTCTCACCGGCATTGGGTTAAACCAGAAAGTTGGAGCCGGCTTGTGATCCCAATTGAGAGTTCATTAATTTTAACCCCTCACCCATCCCCAGCTCACATGTCCTTGGTAGTTATAATTCCCTCACTGTCACCCTTATTGGTTAATCATAAAAGAAATTCCACTCAATCCAACTGTCAAAATTGCCTGATCCAAACATGAAAAGTTTTCATTTTTTTATTCCTTTGATGGGATGTAGGCATCGCTGGCAAGGCCAGCATTTGTTGCCCATCCTAATTGCCCTTCAGAAGGTGCTGGTGCCTTTTTGAACATCTGCATCCATCTAGTGCGGTTACACCCACAGTGCTGTTAGGGAGGGAATTCCAGGATTTTGATCCAGCCACAGTGAAGGAATGGCAATATATTACCAAGTCAGGATGGTGTGTGGCTTGGAGAGGAACGTGCAAATGGTAGTGTTCCCATACATCTGCTGCCTTTGTCCATCTAGGTGGAAGAGGTCACAGGATTGGAAGATGCTGTCAAAGGAGAAGTGGCGAGTTGCTGCAGTGCAGTCTCAACTGCCAAGAATAAGACATTAATTTCACCACATGAACATTGATTTTTAAATTGTTACTGGAGTAAGGAAAGAACTTGTTTTAAAAAAAAACACCAGACCCTTGACTGGAAAAACATTTGCATAGTAACAGACAATGCTTGGAAAGGACAAAGGGGCCATTCCCTGTTCCAGTTTAATCCACAAAGGACTTTTGATTACCAAACGTTGAAGGTGGAGAAGCTAGCATTCCAGGTGAATTGCTAAAATGGCTGAATACACAAACAGACATGGCCAGACTAGTTTAGTCACATGACTAGCTGCCTGTTGGAGTTTTTTTAATTTGAACTCGCCACAGAGAATTTGAACTCAGAAAGCTGTCTGCTCCCATCTCTTTCTCACGGAACTGAAGAACCATTGAAGACACATGAACCCCAAGAGAGAAAAGTCTCCTACAGTGAACAAAGTTTAAGAAGCAAGAATTACCTACAAGCAAGAACTACCTACAAAAGGACTGAGCTCAAAGCACAGTAACAAGAAACTCTTCTGATATTGCCTCAAACCTCTCCACTTTATTTTTCTTCTGCTCTTTTGTGTCTCTATTTGCATGTGTGTATCGTGTATGCATGCTAGCGTGGGCACGACGTGTATCCATAGTCGTTAACCAAATTCGAGTTTAAGTTTACGTTTTAATAAATTTTCCTTTTCTTCTTTAATCCTAAGAAGGCCTGTTTGTGCTCATATCTTTGCCTTATAATTGAAAAGTGGTGAACAAGGATTCACCAAAGGGGAGCTCAAACACAGTGTGTTTAAAAATTAAACCCTGTTACAATAAGACCAGGTGAAGGCTGAGAAAGACCTCTAGACACCTTTCTCATCTGGTCATAACAGAAATTTGGGTGCTAGAGTCTGAAATTTTACCCATAGACATATGAGAGAAATTTGGAAGTGGGAAGCCAAATTATTCCCAATCAAAAAGAGCAAGATTAATACAGGTTTTCTTGTGGTTGTGTGCGATTTAATACTAACATGTCTGCAACTGAAGCGAGTAGCTCTCCAAGCCAGGGTGAAGTAACTTGGGATAAATTAAAAGCACTGTCTATGGAGGAGCTGAGAAAAATGGCCGAGCAGTGTGGGATCACTGTACGTGGCAAGGCTAGGAAGTCTGAACTCCTAAGGCTAGTGGCCAACCATTTTTCCCTTGAATCTGAAGAGGCAGAAACAGAGTTAGAAGCAGACTCTGACAGGGTATTGTTAGCAAAAATACAATTGGAACAGAGGAAACTTGAATTTGAGGAAAGAGAGAGGGAGAAAGAGAGAGCCTTCCAAAAGGAACATGAAGAGAATGAAAGGCAGGATAAAGTGTGAAAGAATATTCCAGAAAGAATGTCAAGTAAGAGAGTTGAAGCTGCGTGAGTTAACTAGGGGGTGACAGAGTAACCCCAGTGAAAGCATGGCCAATATGGAGGAGCATAATTCAGCGATGGGTACAAAATTTGGGGCGGCGCAGTGCAGCTTTACAGCTCCAACGACCTGGGTTCGGTCCTGGGAACTGCCTGTGTGGAGTTTTCAAGTTCTCCCTGTGACCTCGTGGGTTTCTGCCCGGTGCTCCGGTTTCCTCCCACAGCCAAAGACTTGCAGGTTGATAGGTAAATTGGCTATTGTGAATTGCCCCTAGTGTAGGTAGATGGTGGGGATGTGGTAGGAAGTATGGGATTAATATAGGGTTAGTATAAATGGGTGGTTGTTGGTCAGCACAGACTCGATGGGCTGAAGGGCCTGTTTCAGTGCTGTATCTCTCTAAAAAAAAATTGCTAAAACTCACCCAACTAATTCCAACATTCAATGAGGAAGACATGGAAGCATTTTATGTGTCTTTTGTGAAACTGGCAAGGCAGTTAAACTGGCCAGCTGAGACCTGGTCTCTTTTAATACAAAGCAAGCTAACTGGAAACTCCCATGAGGCTTATTCCTTGTTGCCAGATGAGAGTTCATCAAATTATGAACAGACCAAAAATGCTATCCTCGGGGCATATGAATTAGTACCCGAAGCCTACCACCAAAAGTTTAGAACACTCAAAAAACAAGCTAATTAAACATATCTGGAGTTTGAAAGATGCAAGCAGCTGGCTTTTGACCAGTGGCTGAGGGCTCTTAAAATGTAGCTCAGCTATGAGACTCTCAAAGAAGTAATTCTGTTAGAGGAATTTAAAAACTCTCTCCGACTCTCAACAAAGACCCATGTTGAGGAGCAGCCGGTTCAGGGAGTTCGGCAAGCAACCCTCCCGGCCGATGAGTTTGCTTTAATTTATAAGTCAGTTTCCCAGGGATGAACCTTTCCTAATCACCCCCACAAATCCGAAAAAGATGAAAAGGAAGGAGATCGCCACCCAAGCAGCCCTGGGAGAGAAAGGAAAGCAGGAGACGCGGGGGCTCTCCTCCAGTCAAAAAGAAAGGTGCTGTGAGCAAGAGTGAAACCCAGAGACCTGTGTACTTCCATTGTAATAAGGCAGGACATTTAAAAGCTGACTGCTGGAAACTAAAGGGAAAACTGGTAGGTTTAATCAGGGCACATCCGCTCAGTGAAGATGGGACCCTAATGGAAAGCACAGCAGAACAAGCTGTAGTTTTAACTGCAATAAGATTGCTACCCAGGAAGCTTACTATGGCCAGTATAGGAAAATGTAATAGGATTCCTGAAGGTTATCAGGGTTTTGTGTTTGAAGTGAAAGTAACCCCATACCCCTCGAGTGGGCTAAGCAAGCCCATAGTAATTCTCAGGGACACAGGAGCCACTAGATCCCTTTTACTGGGAAAAGGCCTGACCTTTCCCCCAGAGAGTGCAGTGAACACCAGAATGGTGGTGAATGGTATTGGAGGGCAGTGTATGCCTGTACCTGTACACTGGGTGCACCTGGAGTGCGACCTAGTTTCGGGACTGGCGACCACAGGGATTTGACCGAGTTTGCCTGTGAATGGGGTTGACCTGCTCCTAGGTAATGATCTGGTGGGGGTGAAGGTGGTAGCCCCCCAAGTAGTGAAAACAAGACCACAGGAGGTCAGAAAGACAGGGCAGTGGCAGGAGATGATCTCCTGCAGTTTCCCTGAACGTGTAGTGGATCAGGCCATGATCAAACCAGCTTCCCAGAGGAGACTGTATTGGCACTGCAGGCAGATGACCATGAGGTCTGCCTGTACGAGACTTTCTTTGGAAAGTTAGGAGACCCAGCGAATGAATTAGATGGATTTTCAGTAGCTGACGCTCATCGAGCTGACCCAGTATTGTGAAAGTTAGCACATGCTGCCCAGTCTGAAAGTGAAGCAGAGGGAGTCACTGATTACTACAATTTAAAGAATGAGGTACTGATGAGGAAATGGAGTTCTCCTCACAGACCTGAGAACAAGGAGTGGACAGCAGTTTACCAGTTAGTGGTGCCGCAGAGGTACCAGGGAGAAATACTAAGAAAGGCCCACGAGACTACAGTGGCTGCACATGCTGGTAAATGAAACATAGAAACATAGAAAATAGGAGCAGGAGTAGGCTATTCGGCCCTTCGGGCCTGTTCCGCCATTCAAACAAGATCATGGCTGATTGTCTAATTCAGTACCCTGTTCTCGCTTTCTCCCCATATCCCTTGATCCCTTTGGCATTAAGAAATATATCTATCTCCTTCTTGAATATATTTAATGACTTGGCCTCCACTGCCTTCTGCGGTAGAGAATTCCACAGGTTCACCACCCCCTGGATGAAGAAATTTCTCCTCATCTCGGTTCTAAATGGCATACCCTGTATCCTGAGACTGTGACCCCTGGTTCTGCATTCCGCAGCCATTGGAAACATCCTTCCTGCATCTAGCCTGTCTAGTCCTGTTAGAATTTTATAGGTTTCTATGAGATCCCCTCTCATTTTTCTAAACTCTAGTGAATATAGGCCTAGTCGACCCAATCCCTCCTCATATGTCAATCCTGCCATCCCTGGAATCAGCCTAGTAAATCTTCTTTGCACTCTCTCCAAGGCAAGAACATCCTTCCTCAGATAAGATAACCAAAACTGCACACAATACTCCAGATGTGGTCTCACCAAGGCCCTGTATAACTGCAGTAAGACATCATTGCTCCTGTCGTCAAATCCTCTTGCAATGAAAGTCAACATACCATTCACTTTCCTAATTGCTTGCTGCACCTGAATACTTGCTTTCAGCGACTGGTGCACAAGGACATCCAGGTCTCGTTGCACCTCCCCCTTTCCCAATCTATCACCATTCAGATAATAATCTGCCTTTCTGTTTTTACAACCAAAGTGGATAACCTCACATTTATCCACCTTATACTGCATCTGCTATGCATTTGCCCACTCATCCAACTTGTCCAAATCACATTGGAGCCTCTTTGCATCCTCCTCACAGCTCTCAGTTCCTCCCAGCTTTGTGTCATCTGAAAATTTGGAAACGTTACATTTAGTTCCTTCACCCAAGTCATTAATATATATTGTGAATAGCTGAGGCCCAAGCACTGATCCCTGCGGTACCCCATTCGTCACTGCCTGCCACCCGGAAAAAGACCCGTTTATTCCTACTCTCTGATTCCTGTCTGTCAACCAATTCTCAATCCATGCCAGTACATTACCCCCAATTCCCATGTGCTTTAATTTTGCACACTAACATCTTATGTGGGACCTTATCAAAAGCCTTCTGAAAATCCAAATACACCACATCCACTGGCTCTCCCTTATCGATTCTCCTAGTTACATCCTCAAAAAACTCCAGTAGATTTGTTGAGCATCACTTTCCTTTCGTAAACCCATGCTGAATTTGTCCAATCCCGTTTATGCTTTCTAGGTGTTCTGCTATCACATCCTTGATAATGGACTCTAGCATTTTCCCCACTATTGACGTAAGACTCACTGGTCTATAGTTCCCTGTTTTTTCTCTCCCGCCTTTTTTAAATAGTGGGGTTACATTTGCCACCCTCCAATCTGTAGGAATTGCTCCAGAGTCTATAGAATTTTGGAAGATGACCACCAATGCATCCACTATTTCCAGGGCCACTTCCTTTAGTACTCTGGGATGTAGATTATCAGGCCCTGGGTATTTGTCAGCCTTTAACCCCATTAATTTCCCTAGAACTATTTTTTTACTAATATTGATTTCCTTCAGTTCCTCCCTCTTATTAGACCTTTGGTTCCCTAACATTTCTGGGAGTATATTTGTGTCTTCCTTTGTGAAGACAGAACTAAAGTATGTGTTTAATGACCAAAACCCACATAAGACAGCAGTTTGACTGGCAAAAGCTCCACAAGTATGTGGTGGAGTACTGCAGGAGATGTCACATGTGTCATGTTGAGGGGACACCCCAACCTACAGTGAAACCTGCATCCATAAGTCCTGTTAGGAGGGCCCTCCAGCAGAGAGCTGGTGAACTGTAAGGGACCCACACCAAAAATAAAAGGGGACAGGCAAGCACACGGCTGGTGAAAGTTGAGAAAGAGAAAGCGAAGATGTGACCAAGAGGGCAGGTGAAAGGAAGTCCAGGAGAAATCCCAAATGAAAACCCCTACTGTCCGGTCAGCCAACCCCACAAAATGTGAAAAGTTAGACCCCACATCCTCCTATGTAAATGCAAACTCGAGAAGCAATCCACTCGCGTTGCTAACTGCATTTACAGGAACCTGCAAAGTCAAAGAGAGACCTCTGGGGGCACAGAAACCATGGGGGTGATGCCTCACCTAGTCAAAGTGCCACAGGAGAGTGCAGTCAAGTCTGCACACATACCTGCAGCAGGCAGGAATGTCCCAGAGAACAAAGGAGAGATTAACAAAGAATCCTCCCCCACAGAGGAAAAGGGAACCACCCATCCCCTG
The DNA here is from genome assembly GCF_036365525.1 of Heterodontus francisci. Classification (NCBI taxonomy): domain Eukaryota; kingdom Metazoa; phylum Chordata; class Chondrichthyes; order Heterodontiformes; family Heterodontidae; genus Heterodontus; species Heterodontus francisci. Next base: position 76,422,633 of record NC_090385.1, on the reverse strand, counting down.
AAGGCAAAAGCCTTTGCATGACTCAGCAAAGCACTGAGAGAGGGTTTAGGATAGACCCGCCCACTACGAACTCTCCTGGAAAAAACATTACCTCAACAGGAACAAAACCCTAGGCTGTCATAGCAATGGGCAAATTGAAGAAAAGTTTCCCCAAAGAAACACATGGCTACTGGGATGCCAAAAAAAGGAAAGTTAAAGCAGCACTGGCATCCAGAAAAGACTATTTTAATAAGCTTAAGAATTATGAATGAATGGAAATGAATGAGAGAAATGCATGGTTTTTCTTTCTGTATCTTTATATTTCTCGCAAACCTTTTAATGAAATGTGCCATTTTTTTTCAAATCGCATTTCATTCCCCTGGGTGTGGAGATCTCATGCAGGCCCCGACCTGTACAGAATGAGACATTAATTTTGCCACATGAACAATTACTTTTAAACTGTTACTGGAGGAAAGAAAGAACTTGTTTTCAAAAAAAACACCAGACCCTTGACTGGAAAGACATTTGCATAGTAACATACAGTGATTGGAAAGGACAAAGGGGCCACTCCCCGCTCCAATTTAATCCACAATGGACTTTTGATTACCAGACGTTGAAGGTGGAGAAGCTAACATTCCAGGTGAACTGCTAAAATGGGCAAATACACAAACAGACGTGGTCAGTCCAGTTTAGTCACATGACTAACTCTGCATTACAGAAAGGAGGGGGGATACACAGGGGTCTAACTCTGCATTCTGGAAGGGAGGGGGGATACACAGGGGTCTAACTCTGCATACTTAATGGGAGGAGGGAGAAGGGATACACAGGGGTCTAACTCTGCATTCAAGAAGGGAGGGGGGATATGCGGAGGTCTAACTCTGCATTCTTAAAGGAAAGAGGGAGTGGGTCTAGGATTACTGGAGGGAAAGCTGTGCTGACATGACGGAGGTACCATGTACCATCCCTCCGTTAACAGTGTACGCTCTGTGTTTGTGAGGGGGCAATGGCACAGTAGGCACCCTGTGTGTGGGGAGTATGCCAGAAAGGGCAGCAGCATTTAGGTTTTATGGATGGTGGGGACAATCGATACAGCTGGTAGGATCTTGATGTGGTCATGCTGTGCCATTCTGAGTGTTGGCCAAGGTGGGCAACGCCACAGCACACCGCATAGTTGATCCAGGAAAGCAGCTGATGTACCCATCAACACCAATCCATGCCCTGTTAAGAACCTTAAAACATGCAGGGTTCAACTTTATTTATCACATGGAAATAGGTATGGCTCATCCTACATTGTGTGATCCTCTGCGTGTCAGGATCCCTATGCGCCAGCGGCAATATCAACAGGCAAGTGTGATCCACTTAGAGGCTCCAGGTCTTGAGCAGCAGCCCCCAAGGGGAACCCGCCATTACAGTTGCCATACATCTACAGGCCCCACATGACATGCCATCGGAGTTCAGAGCATCAGTGTCAGAGGAGATTGCATATAGAGAGGGTGGTGACACGTCTCTTTGTCCTGCTCAAGGATGACCTGCAGCCCATGGGCTCCAGTGGACATCCCATGCCTTTGTTCCTCATAGTGGCAGCAGTTCTCAAGCCTGATGCCTCTGCAGCCTTTTAGGGGCTCACCAGAGACCTTTGTGGGGTCACACAGTCAGCAGTGCACTGCTGCATCAGGGAGGTTATCGATGCCAGTGAGGATGTCTGCTTCAGGATGGACTCTCACAGCCAGGCCCAGAGGGCCATTGGTTCTGGCACCATTGCTGGAGAACCATAGGTTGTAATGTTCATAAACTGCACTCATGTGGCCATCAGGCCTCCCGCCAGGCTACCACCTGCAGATCTCACCATTAAAGGAAGTCTCTCAATCTAGGTGAAGCTGGTATGTGATCACTGCAGATGCTTGCAGCGAATGTGTGATCACTTCTCAGGCAGCTGCCATGACACTTGGGTTTTGCACCAGTCCCGGCTGCCACTGCTGTTCACTGAACTGGCTCAGATGGCAGAGTGGCTTCTTGGAGATAAGGGCTATCCTTTGCAGACATGGCTCCTGACACCAGTGAGGGACTCCACCACTGCTGCAGAGGAGAGATGCAACACCAGCCACTGAGCTACATGAGCCATCATTGAGCAGGAGATCAGCATGTTGAAAGAGCATATGGATAGGATGATGCCCTGTACTATGGGCCAAAAAGGCCAGCTCCTTTCCTTGCTGCTCTGCACAATTACACACCCAATAGGCCTGGCATGATGAGGAGTGACATCAGTAGGATTCTTCCTCAGACTATGAGGACACTGAGGGCCTACAATATGAAAGATGCATGGGAGGGCGGATGGCACCCAGACTCTGCACGCAGGGCTAGCAGTGAGCTAGGGATGTACAGCAATGGCTTATCAGACAAAGGATGTCTGCTCCATAGGAACCGACATGAGCTCTGCAAGCCACATATCACCCTCGATCACCTGCTCTGCACCAGTCTACATCTGCAGCATCCCTGTGTAAACCATTCAAGGCAGCAGCTGACTGAGCCAACGTCCATGTCACTGCATCCTTAGAGACGCTCGTGTGTAATGGTGGCATGGCAATGATGTTATTGCATACGTTGGCTCTTCTGAAGGGCCAACAGTGCAAAGGGATATGACATTGGTACTACATGCTGGCACACATCATTCACACAGAGAAAAGGACACACATGTTGGTGAGGAACATTTTGTGAAAGAAGTATTTACATTATTGTGCACCTAGCATTCCCATTTGTGCCAGTGTGTTCTCTGTAAACCTCTGTAATACCTTTTATGGTCTATTTAAGTCTTGTCCTGGAAAGTGCAAATTTAAGATTATCCAGCCAGGTGCGGCACGCCTACAAGAAGGAATCTTACACTTAAGTGGAAGAAGAGGATCGCAACTTCACAGAACACTGGAACACAGCAGGGTAAGTATGTGGCAGCAAAGTGGAAAGTGCTGGGGAAACTCAGGAGGTCAGGCAGCATCTGTGGAGAGAGAAGCAGAGTTAACTTTCAGGTCTGTGAACTTGGACAAGTTAACTCTGCTTCTCTCTCCACAGATGCTGCCTGACCTGCTGGATTTCTGCAGCACTTTCTACTTTGCTGCCAGATTGACAGCAGCCCAACTCTTCAACAGTCAGGTAAGTATTTCTTTGACAGCTGTCAGGAAGCAGGTGCTGAGGCATTTAAAATAGGACCCCAGCACCTGCTGCACAACTGTCAAAGGTTTCCTCACTATGCCGAATGTCCCGCCTCTCCCCACGTAATATCGGAGGGTGGCTCGGCGCAGCGATGCTAATGAGCCCCCGTGCATAATATCGCTAAATGCGGGCACCTCGCTGATTTCAAAGGGCGCCGCCACGGATGGCGGTGTCCCAATAAAATTCAGCCCCCTGTGTCTAAAAATTAAACCCTGTGAAGGCTGAGAAAGATCCCTAGACACCTTTCTCATCTGGTCGTAGCAGAAAAAAAAATACAAGATTTAGTTATTCTATGGCAAAATTTCACTGAAATAGCAGCACATTTTAAAAATGTAATGCTCTTTACAGAAATTATATACTTATTGATTTTTACTTTTCATTTTATATTGTTGTTTAGTTTGAAATTCTGCATCAATGATTAATGTGCATAAGTATTGCTATCTTAAATTTGGAATTTGACAGAAATATAGACATGCAAGGTAACTGCATGTTGTACATTGGAAACCTCATTTTGTGTTTATTGGGATTTAACTATAATCAATGTGAAGAATTAGGATAAGAGGAATACGTGGCTAACAAAATTGACTGTTCTGCCCGCAGATGGACCATATGACTGCCCCCATTTCATTTTATAGGGTTTCTGAAGTGTTTTGAGGCAAGGATTAGCTTTGAGTGAAGTTGGGTTAAACTGAAGGCATCATTACTTTGGTCACCTGGCCATTAACTGGTCTCTCGCAAGATCACAAAAGGAAAGCCAAACCAAAAAAAAATACTGGTTGCATCATTCCAATATTCCAGTTTGTCTTAGGGCAATTCCCTTTGAACAGGTCAAGCAACAGTTTACCAATAGCCTGTCCACCTTGGTGAGACAGCCAATGAGGTTCAGTTAAATGATTGAACATAAAATTGTACATGCTATTTTTCTGTGTTTTGTTTTTAATTTTTGTGCAAGGTAATTTTCTCCCAGGACATATTAAAAATGGTTGACAAGTGCTGATTTTTTTCAAAAGCACATATTCCAGCATGTTGTCCAGGACAAAGCCAGTACACTATCAATGCTTAAATTAGATATTGAATAGACCCACCTAGCCATGAAGCTTGTTACTGAAGCTATTATATATTATATTCCTGGTAATAATGTCAAACTCATACATCACATTAATGGTAAGAGAAATGTACCAATTAGCTAGGCCCCAAAAAATCTGCAGGTGTCAATCCTGGTGGCTACTCCGACCTCACCGAATTTTGCAGGATAAGCAGGAGGGCATCGATTTTATGTGCATCGATGCGTGCCAACAGCAGTACTGTTGTATCTCCAAACTTCACTAGGCCCATACACTGGGGAATGGATGCTTACCTGCCTCAGGGTGAGGGGTAGGTTGGGATGGGTGTGCCAGCCTTTAGTAATACATTAGGTCCCTACAGTGCCAGGGAAGTGAGAAGTCTCAGTGTAGGAAGTCGTTACCCCAGGACAAACCCCTGACATCATTGGCCATGTAAGGGACTAGCAGACATTCTGTCCCTTTCAAGGCCAACTGGTAAATCTGAGAATTGATCAACATCCAGTGTAAATGGGTTCCTGCTATTTTCTGGTGGCTCCTGCTGGAATTATGTTCAGAGTCTGGTGGAAATCCAGCTGCAAACTGAGGACAGCTGCATTTAAATAGAAACCAAAACGTAAGTCAAAGACCTTTTTGTTTTCTTCTGGAAAGAGTAAAAGTAGCAGTGATATTCATGCATGCTTTGGACACAAAGTGAATTTGGTTCTTCCAATGAGAGAAGAAAAATAATGCTTTTTTTATTCGTTCATGGAATGTGGGTGTTGCTGGCTAGGCCAGCAATTTATTGCCCATCCCTAATTGCCCTTGAGAAGGTGGTGATGAGCTGCCTTCTCGAACTGCTGCAATCCTTGGGCCGTGCAGACAAAGCATCTCAGTTGTGTAACTAACTAAGTTTATTTTATGTTAAATTTAACAAGGGAGAGAGGAAATTTTAGTTACCAAGAAGTGGTGGGTAAGGGGTTAAAATGTTAGACTTGTAGAGAAGGAGTGCAACCCAGCTCCAACACACCCACTTCTGCATTTAACAGAGGCATGTTAGGATGCCAATGAGAATTATACACACTGAAGTCAGGGATTTAATTATTACAGGCGGGCAGGTACTTAGTGGCGCAATTATAATTCTTAGGAGATGTTAATGGGGTCTTTTCAAATTGTTATTAACTTGGCTGCAAATTCCCAGGGCTTGGGAAACTAACCAGCAAAACAGAGATGACTTTGAGCAGCAGTTCTGGAGGGTATTTAAATTTCCCATTGTCCCACCTGAATAAAAACTCACTTATTGCAGATACTGTCTTGGTTCCCTTTGTCAGAGATTGCTTGTGGATACAGTTTTTCTCAACTGTTGAGATTTTCAAAGAGACAATATCAGGATGGGAGATGTGTTGGATACCCATATCTAATTGCCCTTGAGATGATGGTGGTGAGCTTTCTTCTTGAATCTCTGAAGTCCAGGTGCTGAAAATACTCTCAGAGTACTGTTAGGTGGGGAGTTCCAGGATTTTGATCCAGTGATGATCAAGGAATGGCGATATATTTCCAAGTCAGGATAGTGCATGACTTTGAGGAGAATTTGCAAGTGGTATTGTTCCCACACCCTTGAAGCCCTTGTCCTTCTAAGTGGTAGAGGATGCAGGTTTAGGAGATGTTGTCAAAGAACTTGGCGAATTGCTGCAGGGCATCTTGTATATGGTGTGCACTCAACATTTCATCACCTCCTCATTTATTCATCCACTATTGCCACTCACTCTATTCCTTATGCAATGTGATGCCTGTGTCTCATAGTCACCCTCACTAAATGCATTGCATCCATTGGGTGAATACCTGACCTTCACTCACTCACAAGTCTGTTTCTTTGCTCGTTGTAGGAGAAGAGCATACAAATACAAGGGAGAGGACTGGAGGTGAGTTGCCACAAATAGTCTGGCTCACACATACAGAGGAGAATGCCCTGGAGGTAAGGATCACATCTGTGTCCCTCTCAGTTGGAGAGCTTGCAGATAGCTGGTAACCGAATGATAAATATTTCTAATACACATTTGTTGACTTTATTTCATCAATGACTGAAATGAGAAGGCTGAGATTAGTGATTGTCAAGAAAGTGACTTTTCCATGACTAAATAATATCCCTTTCTTTTGTTGAATGCTGAGTGGGTATGAGGAGTAATGTGATGTAGAGCACTTAGCAAGACAGAGTGAAAGTGGGGCAGGGAAAACTGCAGGATATAGTTGAATCGACAAATATACTCACTTTTCCTGACCTAGTTAGGTCTTTAAATCTTTTTCTACATTACATCCATGACTGGGACACAAAGCTCCTGCAGCTCACCTCCTCAGCTACCTCCAACCGTGCCATTTTGGTAAGAGCTGCAGGTTTGTTCCACCAATTACTGGGAAAAAGTATGTCCCTCCTTCTCCTGACTACGACCAGCAGTAATTCCTATGATGTGTCATTAAATCTAGAGACTGCCCTTGCTCTATGTTCATCATCCATCCTGAACACTTCCAATTTTCATTTGTGCACTGCCCCTTTAAGTGCAGTTGCAATTGCATTCTGCGGGTGTGTATCTCGCTCACTGCGCAGCTGGGAGGCGTGAAACCCGGAAGTCAAAATTAATTGGTTCAACTAAGTTGCGATGGCACATTCTAACTGTCACTCGACTTCCGGGTTTTCATCCACACAATTCCATCCCCCACCACCACCACGAACCACCCCCACTCCCCCCAATCCTCTCCAGGCTCGGAAACTGACTTAATATTAATATCGGGGCCAACAGGTCACATTGGCGATCAAAAGAAATCCTCTCTTTCTTTAACAACTGAGTTCAGATGTGATTTTATGCTAAATTTTAATATTGTTTCAGGGCTTGTTTTTTTATTTTAAGCATTGCCACTAAAATGTCACACATAGGTAGCATGTTAGTAGTGATTGACCCATATCTTACTTGTCACGTCTGTCACTGAGGCTGTCACAAAGCAGAATTTTAACTTGTATCTTATTCCTTATGCATGCTCATGAGATCCCCTGGGCCATTTGGATTTACACTGTGGCAGCCTACAGATCTTCCAGCTTCCTCTGTCTCAGGCATACCTGTCTGTGCAATGCCTCAGCACAGAGTATGCATGACTGATGGTCCCTATGGTTCTGTCCCACATGGCTTCATCCAGCTGTGCTATTACCTATGTCTTGACTGCATGAAAATCAGCTCCATGGCTCCCGTAAATATCTTTATTGAAAGAGACAGTGTTCTTTTCTGCAGGCTATAATGAAATTTACAGAAGACCAACCCTTTCGAAAACCCTGCTAGCAGCATTTGAAAATCACATTAATGGTCAATTAATTTCTTCCCAAGAACCTAAGGTCTGTGCATTCACCTCCAGCATTGCACCTTTTGAACACTGTTCTAAAAATAACTTTTACCTGTGTATTGTTTTGGCACTAAACAATTCAGAGTGCGTACATCAGGAATTCTACCACACCAGTGATTTGTTTTGGAATAAAGCCAAGCCAAGTGCTGCAATAATTACAGTCTCAGTTTTTAAATAAAACCTCAATATCTGCCCGTAAAAATCTCCTGTCTTGGCACACATCCATCGTGTGCAAGAGTTCACAATCTGGGCATTACACTCCAAACATCACACACTGTAACAGAAGCAAAAACAATCTTAGAAAGGAGACAGTTATTTCATGCTTATTTCTTCTGTTGCTTGAAATCTACCAATGGCTTTTATTGCCCTCTCGCTGACCTCAGGAGTTTTCAAGTAGGTGCAATTAGTTGAATTTGCCTATTTATATTCACTACCGCACAATTTAGAAAAAAAAGCAACAAAGGAAGAAGGAAAGAAAAACTTTGCATTTATAAAGTGTCTTGCACAACCTCGGATATCCCAAAGCATTTTACATCCAATTACACTTTTGAAGTGTAGTCACTATTGTGATGTAGGAAATACAGCAACTAATTTGCACAGCAAGCTCCTACATGCAGCAATTAAATAAATGACCAGATAATGTCTTTTAGGTGTTGGTTGACATCCTAGTTGACTACTAGAAAGGTAAATGATCCCTCCTTATCCTCCTCGACCGGTCTGCAGCCTTTTGCATAGCTGACCATGTAAGTCTACTCCAACACCTCTCGAACTGTTGCCCAGTTGGGTGGGACTGCACTTGCCTGGTTTCATTCGTAAGTATCCCGTAGCCACAGCATCACCTGCAATGGCTTCTCTGCTCCCTTCTGTACTGTTATCTCAGGTGTTCCTCAAGGATCGATCCTTAGCCCCCTTTTTCTCATCTACATGCTGCCCTTGGTGGCATAATCAGAAATCATGCATCAGTTTCCATATGTAGAACATAGAACATAGAACATAGAACATACAGCACAGAACAGGCCCTTCGGCCCACAATGTTGTGCCGATCCTTTGTCCTCTGTCAAGGACAATTTAATCTATACTCCATCATTCTCCTTTATCCATATACCTATCCAAAAGCCTTTTGAAAGTCCCTAAAGTTTCTGACTCAACAACTTCCCCGGGCAAGGCATTCCATGCCTCGACCACTCTCTGGGTAAAGAACCTTCCCCTGACATCCCCCTTATATCTCCCACCCTTCACCTTAAATTTATGACCCCTTGTAACGCTTTGCTCCACCCGGGGAAAAAGTTTCTGACTGTCTACCCTATCTATTCCCCTGATCATCTTATAAACCTCTATCATGTCACCCCTCATCCTTCTCCTTTCTAATGAGAAGAGGCCTAGAATGTTCAGCCTTTCCTCGTAAGACTTATTCTCCATTCCAGGCAACATCCTGGTAAATCTCCTCTGCACCCTCTCCAAGGCTTCCACATCCTTCCTAAAATGAGGCGACCAGAACTGCACACAGTACTCCAAATGAGGCCTTACCAAGGTCCTGTACAGCTGCATCATCACCTCACGGCTCTTAAATTCAATCCCTCTGCTAATGAACGCTAACACCCCATATGCCTTCTTCACAGCCCTATCCACTTGAATTGCAACTTTCAATGATCTATGCACATAGACCCCAAGGTCTCTCTGCTCCTCCACATGCCCAAGAACCCTACCGTTAACCCAGTATTTTGCATTCATGTTTGTCCTTCCAAAATGGACGACCTCACACTTTTCAGGGTTAAACTCCATCTGCCACTTTTCAGCCCAGCACTGCAACCTATCCAAGTCCCTTTGCAGACGACAATAGCCCTCCTCGGTATCCACAACTCCACCAACCTTTGTATCATCTGCAAATTTACTGACCCACCCTTCGACTTCCTCATCCAAGTCGTTAATAAAAATCACAAACAGGAGAGGACCCAGAACTGATCCCTGCGGCACGCCACTGGTAACTGGGCTCCAGGCTGAGTATTTACCATCTAAGACCACTCTCTGCCTTCTATCAGTTAGCCAATTCTTAATCCAACTGGCCACATTCCCCACTATCCCATGCCTCCTGACTTTCTCCATAAGTCTACCATGGGGGACCTTATCAAATGCCTTACTAAAATCCATGTACACCACATCCAATGTACGCAATGAAATTGTACGCATCCAATCCATGTATGTTGACAATACTCAGTTCTATCTCTACTCCACCTCTCTTGACCCCTCCTCCATCTCTAAATTGACTGCTTGTCCAACATCCAGTATTGGAGGAACTGAAATTGCCGCCAGAAGCCATTGTTTTTGGTTCCGGTCACAAACACAAGCTCCATTCCCTGGCCGACTCCATCCCTCTCCCTGGCATATGTCTGAGGCTAAACCAGAGCATTTGTAATCTTGATGTTATATTGGAACCCGAAATGAGCTTCCTACCACACATCCCCACCAACACTAAGACTGTCTACTTCTACCTCGGTAACATCAACATTGCCTCAGCTTATAGAATCATAGGGCTAGATTTTACAAGCCTGCTGGAGATGGACTGGGAAGTGGGAGACCATGTAAAATGGCAGCAGAAGGCGTCGGGAATGGTGCCCAATATCTTCCGGCACCATGGGATATTCTGAATGGTGGGAACGGCAGAGACATGGCTGCCCGCTTACCTGAGGCAGGCGGCCTATTAAACCAATTAATGGCCACTTCCTGCCCCCTCCAGCATTTTATCGGCCTCAGAATGGGCCCTCACAATGTGGGGAGACTGCCAGGTAAACCAAGGTGGCCTGCGAGCCAATTCCTGGAGGGTGGGGGGAGAGTCATCCTTAACAGCCGCTCACTGGCCCATGGAGCGCCCCCCCCCACAGCAATGGCCACCCATGCAGATCCAAAACTGGCGCTGGAGGATTCACCCCTCCAATCATATTAAATAAAAATTCATTACCTGGCCTTCAACGGTACCTCTCCATGTTCCTGCAGATTCAGCAATGGCTTACCCCTGTTGTGCCACTACCAAGGCTGCCATGCTGCCAGTCCTCTGATTGGGCTGGCAGCTCTGTGAGGCAGACCGCCATCCTAAATTGGGCTACGGTCCCCTTAGTGGGCTCTTAATTGTCCACCACCTGTAATATCACACCCGGTGTCCCGGCATCCATCCATACGGGCTCGGGACCCACTTTCAGTTCCAGCTGTAAGACAACCTGGGACTTTGAAAAATTCCAACCATAGAGCCATTATGGCACAGAAGGAGAATATTTTGCCCATCAAGTTCATGCTGGCTCTATGTGGAGTAATCCAGTCAGTCCCATTCCCCTGCTCTATCCCTGTAGCCCCACAAATTTAGTTCCCTTAAGTCCCCATCTAATTTCCTTTTCAAATCATTAATCGTCTCCGCTTCCACAACCCTTGTAGGCAAAAAGTTCCAACTCATTACCATTCGCTGTGTAAAAAAGTTCTTCCTCACATCCCCCCAACATCTCTTGCCCAAAATCTTAAATCTGTGTCTCCTAGTCCTTACCATCAGCTAATGGGAACAGCTTTTCATTGCCTAGCCTAGCTAAACCTGTCATAATCTTGTACACCTTTATCAGATCTCCCCTCAATGTTTCTTGCTCCAAGACAACCCCAACTTCTCCAACCTAACCTTGTAGCTAAAATTCCTGGAACCATTCTGGTAAATCTCCTCTACACCCTTTCAAGGACCCTCACATCCATCCTGAAGTGTGGTGACCAGAACTGGATGCAATACTCTAGTTGTGGCCTAACCAGAGCTTTATAAAGGTTCAGCAGAAATTCCTTGCTTTTGTACTCAAAACCTCTATTTATGAAGCCTGAGATCCCATATGCTTTGCTAACTACTCTCTCAATACGTCCTGCTACTTTCAAGGATCTATGCACCTGAACCCCAAAGTCCCTCTATCCCTGCACACTCTTTAGAACTATGCCGTTAAATCTATATTGCCTCTCCATATCACTTCTGCCAAAATGCATCACTTCACACTTCTCTGTATTAAATTCCATCTGCTACTTGTCTGTCCATTCTGCAAGCCTATCCATGTCCTTTTGCAGTCGATTTGTATCATCCTCACTGTTTGCCACACCTCCAAGATTGGTATCATCAGCAAATTTTGAAATTTTACTCTGTATTACAATATCCAAGTTATTTATTTGTATCAAAAAAGCAGTGCCCCTAGCACTGACCCTTGGGGACCACCACTGTCTACCATCCTCCAGTCTGAAGAATAACCATTTACCATGACTCATTGTTTTCTGTCTTTAAGCCATTTTTTTTAATCCAAGCTGACACTGATCCTTTTATTCCATCAACCTCAATTTTGTTAAACAGTCTTTTATGTGGTACTTTGTCAAATACTTTCTTAAAATTCATATGGACAACATCCACTGCATTCCCTTCATTAACCTTCTCTGTAACTTCATCAAAAAATTCGGTTAGTCAGGCTGAGCTGCCTCTTACAAATCCATGCTGGCTATCCTTAATTAACTTAAACCTTTCCAAGTGTGTGTTGATTTTTTTCCCTGATTATTGTTTCTAAAACCTTACCCACCACTGATGTTAAACTGACCAGCCTGTAGTCACTAGGGACATTCTTGTTCCCTTTTTGAGTAAGGATGTGACTTTTACCACTTTTCAATCCTCTGGCACCTCCTCTGTTTCTCAGGAATATTGGAAGATTATGGCAAGCCCTTCCATTATCTCCATCCCCACTTCCTTTAGCAACCTGGGATGCAAGCCATCCTGACCAGACAACTTATCCACTCTAAGCATAGCCAGCCTTTCCAGTACATCCAGCCTATCAATTTTCACCCCATCCATTACCTTTTTATTTTTTCACAGGATGTGGGCATCGCTGGCTAGGCCATCGTTTATTGCCCATCCCTAATTGCCCTTGAGAAGGTGGCGGTGAGCCGTCTTCTTAAACTGCTGCAGTCCATGTGGTGTAGGTACACCTGCAGTGCTGGTAGAAAGGGAATTTCAGGATTGTGACCCATGGACAGCGAAGGAACAGTGATATAGTTCGAAGTCGGAATTGTGTATGGCTTGGAGGGGAACTTGCAGGTGTTGGTGTTCCCATGCATCTGCTGCCCTTGTCCTTTTAGGTGGTAGAGGTCGCAGGTGTGGAAGGTGCTGCCAAAAGAGCTTTGGTGAGTTACTGCAGTGCATCTTGTAGATGGTACACACTTCTGCCACTGTGCATCGGTGATGGAGGGAGTGAATGTTGAGGCTGGTGAATGGGGTGCCAATCAAGCAGGCTGATTTGTCCTGGATAGTTTCAAGCTTCCTTTGTGTTGTTGGAGCTGCACACATCCAGGCAAGTGGATAATATTCCATCACACTCCTGACTTGTACCTTGTAAATGGTGGACAGGCTCTACCATCTTCACTTCTACAAATATTTTGTCAGCATCCGCTTCCTTGGTAAATAATGATACAAAATAGTTATTAAGTATTCTAGCCTTGCCGTGCATATATCGCCCACTTTGTCCCTAATAGGCCCCACTCTGCCTCTTACTATTTACATGCCAGTAGAAGATTTTTGGGTTTCTTTTTATGTTAAGTGCCATTCTATTCTCATATTCTCTCTTTGCTAGTCTTATTTTCTTCTTCACATCACCTCTCAACTTATTGTACTTGGCCTGGTTCTCACTTGAAGAATTTTCCTGACATGCATCATATACCCTCGTTTTTTGTTTCATTATATTCTCTATTTCACTTGTCATCCAAGAAGCCCTGGCTTTGGTTCCCCTAACTTTCCCTCCTGTTGGAATATACCTAGCATGTACCTGCAACATCTCCTCCTTGAAGACCACCCATTACAGTTTTTCCTGTCAGTCTTTGGTTCCATCTTATCCTGGCTAGATCCCTTCTCATCCCATTGAAGTAAGCCCTCTTCTAATTTAGAAGTTCTACTTTAGATTGTTCCTTGCTCTTCTCCATTGCTAATCTAAATGTAATGATACAATGATCACTCTTACCCAAGTGATCCCCCACAGACATTTGGTCCATTTGGCCCACCTCATTGCCCAGCACCAGATCCAGCAAGGCCTACTTACTAGTTGGACTGAAAACATCCTGGTCAAAGAGGTTCTCCTGAACAGATTTCACAAATTCATCCCCCTTCTTACCCTAACTTTAACCCTACCCTCCTTACTCTAACATTATCCCAATCGATATTTGGATAATTAAAGTCCCCCAATATCACCACACTATAGTTCTTGCACATCTCTGTGATTTCCCCACAAATTTGCTCCTCTATAACTATCTTGTTATTTGGACGCTGAGAGAATACTCCCAGTACCTTGATCATACCCTTTTTGCTTTTCAACTATAACCAAATAGATTCTGTCCTTGCCGCCTCAAGGACATTCCTTCTTTCCAACAGTCTTCCCTGATCAGGACTCCCATCCCAGCTTCCTTTTTTCTCTTTTATATTTTCTGAACACTTTGTGTCCATGAATATTAAGCCTCCAGTCCCCACCATTTTTAGGCCACTTTTGTGTCATTGCCACTATATCATATTCCACAAAGCTATTTCTGCTTATAGGCTTATTCACCACATTTTGTGCATTTGCAGACATGCATTCTAAACCTGTCTTTGTATTTCTCATAGTCCTTTTTAGTCTGCTTCTATCTAATATGGTGCTATTTCCTTCTTTGGTACTATCCAACACTCTCACGCTTTTATGTACCATAATTCTCTTTACTACTTCTATATGCTGGTGCCCATCCCCCTGCCAATTTAGCTTAAACCCTCCTCAACCATACTAGAGAAACTGCCCCAGAACTTGTCCTAATGTCCCAAGAATCTGAAGCCCTCCCTCCTCCACCATGCCTCAAACCACACATTAATCCTCCCTATCTCCCTATTTCTACTCTCACTAGCACTTCACACTGGGAGTAATCCAGAGGTTGCTACCTTCAAGGTGCTACTCTTTAATTTCCTCCCTAGCTCCTGAAAATCTGACTGTAGGATCTCAATATCTGCCCTCCATCAGTTATTACTACTGACGTGTACCACAACTTTTGTCTCACTCTCGTCCCCCTCCAGAACATCCTGCACCCTCTCCATGATGTCCTTTACCCTGCTACCAGGAAGGCAACACACCATGCGGGACTCACAATGACAGTTATAGAAATGCTTGTCTCTCCCCTACCTATCGAATCTCCTATAATGGCTGTATTTCTACTCTTTGCTATTCCCTTTCCCTCCTGTACAGTCCCGGTCCCATTGGTGCCATGCTCTGGACTGCACTCCTTCAAGATGTTGTCACTCCCAGTGTTCTCCAAAGCTGTTTGAGAGTGGCACATACCCTGAAGAATCCTACACCTCCTGGCTCTTCCTAATCTTCCAAATGGCCACCCATCTACAGTCCTGGACTCTCACTGCCTGTGGAGTGGGCACTTCCTGGAATTTACAGTCCAGGAAACTCTTAACCCTCCTGATGCCTCACAGTGACGCCAGCTGGCCCTCAAACTCAGAGCTGGAGACACTTCCTACACATGTGGTCCCCAAGACACATGAAGTGTTCTGACATTCCCACATGGCATAGGAATTACAAGCAACAGGTCTCAGCTGCCCATCCATGATCTAAAAATAAATCTCTATTTCCTCTTTTAGAATCCAGTTAGTACCTTGCTTAAACTATTAATTTTAATTAATGCCTCTAGACCTGCTCTGTGCTAATACTCATTATTAATTCACTTACTGTTATACTTACCCGGAATTAAATGTTTAATTTCTCAGCTCCTAATTTAAACAAATTCCTTAGTTTAGAGAGAGAGAAACAGAAACACTCACCAGCCAAACACTTACCTGATATAACGAGTGGTGTGCCACAGGGATCAGTGCTGGGTCCTCAACCTTCTACAATTTATATAAATGACTTGGATGAAGGGACCGAAGGTATGGTTGCTAAATTTGCTGATGACACAAAGTTAGATAGGAAAGTAACTTGTGAAGAGGATATAAGGAGGCGGCAAAGAGATATAGATAGGTTAAGTGAGTGGGCAAAGATAATGTGGGAAAATGTGGAATTGTCCACTTTGGCAGT
The DNA here is from genome assembly GCF_036365525.1 of Heterodontus francisci. Taxonomy (NCBI): domain Eukaryota; kingdom Metazoa; phylum Chordata; class Chondrichthyes; order Heterodontiformes; family Heterodontidae; genus Heterodontus; species Heterodontus francisci. Next base: position 76,406,942 of record NC_090385.1, on the reverse strand, counting down.
AAGAATTAAAAAGAAGCATATTATCTAAATGGTGAGAAATTGCAAAGCTGAGATGCAGAGGGATCTGAGTGTACCTAGTGCATGAATCACAAAAGGTTAGTATGCAGGTTCAGCAAGTAATTAGGAAAGCTGTAGAATGTTATCCTTTACTGCGATGGGAATTGAATACAAAAATAGGGAGATTATGCTTCACCTATACATAGCATTGGTGAGACCACACCAAGAGGTCTGTGTACAGTACTGGTCTCCTTATTTAAGGAAGGGTGTAAAAGCATTGGAAGCAGTTCAGAGAAGGTTTACTAGACTAATACCTAGAATGGGCAGGTTATCATATGAGGAAAGATTGAACAGGCTAGGCTTGTATCTGCTGGAATTTAGAAGAGTAAGAGGTGACTTTATTGAAACATATAAGATCCTGAAGGGTATTGACAGGGTGGATGTGGAGAGGATGTTTTCCCTTGTGGGAGAATCTAGAACTAGGAGTCATTGTTTAAAAATAAGAGGTCACCCATTTAAGACAGAAGTGAGGAGAATTTCTTTCAGAGGATCATGCGTCTTTGGAACTTTCTTCGTCAAAAGGCGGTGGAAGCAGAGTCTTTGAATATTTTTAAGACAGAGCTAGGTAGGGTCTTGATAAGCAAGAGGGTGAAATGTTATTGGGGGTAGGCGGGAATATGGAGTTGAGGTTACAATCTGATCAGACATGATCTTGTTGAATGGCAGAGCAGGCTCGAGGGGCAGAGTGGTCTACTCCTGCTCCGAATTTGTATGTTCGTATGTTTGCATGTTCAAATAGTGTCCTGAGATCTTTTTGTCTACCTGAGAGGACAAACAAGAACTTGAACAGTGTCCTTAAAGAAATAAACCAAGCTAAACACAGCTCCATCTTAGCAGCTAAACATCACAAGATTGCTCCGGACCAAAGATTATTGCAATACCAGAGCAGTTCTGCTAATTTATTTTATAAATTATAGCACATTCTCTGTAGTGTTGCTCATGTTGAGAGATATAAGATAGCAATCGGTGTGTATTGACAGGTAATATTCACTCTATTAACTGGCCCACTGATTTACGATGACTAAGTCAAATTAGGTTCTATTTACATGGTATTTTGATATTTTTATAACTGCTTTCATTGCTGAATTCTGCAACTGTTTATTTTTTTTGTGATAGCTAAAAATCAGAAGTCTTGATTATTTTTATATTCAGAAATTAGCATGTTAGCTCCCTCACCAACCAAAGCAGGTACAATTTGGCAGCTATAACCTTCAAGACTTGGACATATCACTTGCTAATGGTACCACCAAGGACCTCTTGGTAATGGACAAGTCCCTCTCCCAGTGTAGATTCTATGCCCTTGATTCCTGCAGCTCAATATAAAGGAGCATTGATTTATTAGTTAAGGAATAGGGCAGTAGTTGGTGATCAGTAAAACATTTCTTGGCCTTGTTTGACCTGAACCAATGAGATTTCAAGGGATTCAGAGTCAATGCCAGACCACTCTCATCTGACTCTGTGCCACTGTGCCCCATCTCTAAGACCTCTATCCTATTTAGGAAGATAGGAACATCGGAGCATATGTTGGCCATTCAGCCCATCGAGTCTGCCCCGCCATTCAATATGATCATGGCTGATCATCCACTTCAGTGCCTTTTTCCCACACAATCCCTATCTCCTTTTATGTCATTTAGAAAACGTCAATCTCTGTTTTAAACATAACTCAATGACTGAGCTTTCACAGTCCTCTGGGGTAGAGAATTCCAAAGATTCACAACCCTCTGAATAAAGAAACTTCTCCTCATCTCAGTCCTAAGTGGCGTCCCCCTTATTTTGCAATTGTGTCCCCTGGTTCTAGCCTCCGCAACCAGGGTAAACCAGATCGCAACCAAGGTAAACCAGATGACAACCAGGCGCAGTGGTTTGCACCGCAGCCTCACAGCTCCAGCGACCCAGGTTCAATTCTGTGTACTGCCTGTGTGGAGTTTGCAAGTTCTCCCTGTGTCTGCGTGGGTTTCCTCCGGGTGCTCCGGTTTCCTCCCACATGCCAAAGACTTGCAGGGTGATAGGTTAATTGGCCATTATAAATTGCCCCTAGTATAGGTAGGTGGTCGGGAAATATAGGGACAGGTGGGGATGTGGTAGGAATATGGAATTAGGGTAGGATTAGTATAAATGGATGGTTGATGGTCGGCATAGACTCGGTGGGCCGAAGGGCCTGTTTCAGTGCCGTATCTCTAAACTAAACTAAACTTACCTGCATCTACCCTCTCTATCCTTTTAAGTATTGTGTAGGTTTCAATGAGATCACCTCTCATTCTTTGAAACTCTAGACAATGCAGGCCCAGTTTCCCCAATCTCTCTACATAGGACATTCCTGCCATCCTGGGAACAAGTCTGATGAACCTTTATTGCACTTCTTCTTTGGCAATAATATCCTTCCAAAGGTAAGGGGACCAAAACTGCAGACAGTGCTCCAGGTGCAGTCTAACCAAGGTTCTATACAACTGAAGCAAGGCTTCGCTACTCCTGTACTCAAATCCTCTACCATTAACCTTCCTAATTGCTTGCTGCACTTGCATGTTAGCTTTCAGTGGCTTATTAACAAGGACATCCAGGTCCCTTTGTACATCTACACTTTCTAATCTCTTACTATTTAAGAAGTACTCTGCACATCTATTCCTCCTACCAAAGCAGATAACCTCACATTTTTCCACATTACATTCCATCTGCCATGTTCTTTCCCACTCACTAAGTCTGTCCAAATCCCCTTGAAACTGCTTTGCATCTTCCTCACAACACACATTCCCATCTAGTTTTGTGTCATCTGCAAACTTGGAAATATTACATTTAGTCCCCACATCAAAATCATTGATATATACTGAGAACAACTGGGACCCGAGAACTTGCGGTACCCCAAAGCCTGCCAACCCAAGAATGACCTGTTTCTTTCTACTCTCTGTTTTCTGTCTGTTAACCAATCCTTAATCCATGCCAGTATATAACCTCCTATCCCAGGTGCTTTAATTTTGCAAACCAACCTCCTGTGGGGGACTTTATCAAAGGCCTTCTGAAAATCCAAGTATGCTACGTCCACCTACTCTCCTTTATCAATTCTGTTAGTAACATCCTGAAAAAATTCCAAAAGTTTCGTTAAACATGATTTCCCATTTATAAATCCATGTTGACTATGCCCAATCAGATCATTATTATCCAAGTGTCCATTTATCACAGCGCTGAAAACAGAGACATTTTGTCGAAGCTTTTCATCTTGTATTCACCAGGTCAACTTGCAAGACTACCAACGTAAGGGATGCAACAAATTTATACTGTATGAAAAGAGAGTGCTGATCGGTTGGCAAGTGGACTCTGATTGGTAGGGGCATTGCCATGAAGAATACACCAGTTTATGGTGACTGACACTGTACCCAGTGTACCCTGAGGCACAGTGTGGCTTTCGAGCAGAGAGATCCACCATTGACATGCTGTTCTCCCTTCGCCAACTACAGAAGAAATGCAGCGAACAACAGATGCCCCTCTATGTTGCTTTCATTGACCTCACCAAAGCCTTTGACCTCATCAGCAGATGTGATCTCTTCAGACTACTAGCAAAGATCGGATGCCCACCAAAGCTACTAAGTATCATCACCTCATTCCATGACAATATGAAAGGCACAATTCGGCATAGTGGTGCCTCATCAGACCCATTTCCTATCCTGAGTGGCGTGAAACAGGGCTGTGTTCTCGCACCTACACTGTTTAGGATCTTCTTCTCCCTGCTGCTCTTACATGCGTTCAAGTCTCCAGAAGAAGGACTTTTCCTCCACACAAGATCAAGAGGCAGCTTGTTCAACCTTGCCCATCTAAGAGCGAAGACCAAAGTACAGAAAGTACTCATCAGGGATCTCCTCTTTGCTGACGATGCTGCATTAACATCTCACACTGAAGAGTGTCTGCAGAGACTCACCGAATGGATTGCGGCTGCCTGCAACGAATTTGGCCTAATCATCAGCCTCATGGGACAGGACATCAGAAATGCTCCATCCATCAATATCCGCGACCATGCTCTGGAAGTGGTTCAAGAGTTCACCTACCTAGGCTCAACCATCACCAGTAACCTGTCTCTCGATGCAGAAATCAACAAGTGCATGGGAAAGGGTTCCACTGCTATGTCCAGACTGGCCAAGAGAGTGTGGGAAAATGGCGCACTGACATGGAACACAAAAGTCCGAGTGTATCAAGCCTGTGTCCTCAGTACCTTGCTCTATGGCAGCAACGCCTGGACAACGTATGTCAGCCAAGAGCGACGTCTCAACTCATTCCATCTTTGCTGCCTCCGGAGAATCCTTGGCATCAGGTGGCAGGACCAATAGAGAAGTCCTCGAAGCAGCCAACATCCCCAGCATATGCACCCTACTGAGCCAGCGGCGCTTGTGATGGCTTGGCCATGTGAGCTGCATGGAAGATGGCAGGATCCCCAAGAACACATTATACAGCGAGCTCGTCACTGGTATCAGACCCACCAGCCCTCCATGTCTCTGCTTTAAAGACATCTGCAAATGCGACATGAAGTCCTGTGACATTGATCACAAGTCGTGGGAATCTGTTGCCAGTGATCGCCAGAGCTGGCAGACAGCCATAAAGGCGGGGCTAAAGAGTGGCGCGTTGAAGAGACTTAGCAGTTAGCAGGAAAAAAGACAGAAGCGCAAGGGGAGAGCCAACTGTGTAACAGCCCCGACAACCAATTTTATCTGCAGCACCTGTGGAAGAGTCTGTCACTCTAGAATTGGCCTTTATAGCCACTCCAGGCGCTGCTTCACAAACCACTGACCACCTCCAGACGCTTATCTATTGTCTCTCAAGACAAGGAGGCCAAAGAAGAAGATGGTGACTGACAGTTAACTGCCAAGCTTTGTTTGAAATTTAAACCAGGCAGCCTCAGTCTGATTGGTCAAGGCATTGCCCTAAGGAATGAATGAGTGAATGACTGTCACTTATTTTGTTGAGCTGAAACAGGTGCAATGTGTGTACATGTTCTTTCTGTCTGCAAATCACATATAATGTTGGACACTGTGTTTTGAGTTTTGTAAGCACAGACTGGTTGGATACAGTTCCACGCACTGTAAGATTGGCCTTATCGGCAACCTCGTAAATAGGGCCCGAGTCATGCAAGCTTGATGCAGAAATAGGGCGAATCAAAGTCATCTACGTGACAATGGCTACCCTGATCAGATCATTTCTCACATATATCATGCAAACTTATGAAAGGATCTAAGGCCATCATTTTTGGCCCTGAGAAGTGCCCAGTCTACCTCAAATTATCCTGGAAGGGTAAGATATCCCAAAAATTTGAGCAACAAGTAAAGCTAGTTGTTTCACGCTGCTACGATGCAGTAGCAACGTGTGGTTTTCGCCACTAACAGGATGCCACCATCAAGTCAAAAAGACCTTCTGCCTATCACACAAATGTGTAATGTGATATATGAATTTCAATGCCAATGTGATGCTTGGTATATAGGCTGTATGTCCCAAAGACTGGCAGATCATATCAAACAGCATGTCCCTTCCGCTGTTCGCAATGCGCAAGGTACAGACCGTACCCAAACAGCCCGTGCTTGCAAAACTCAAAATATTGTGTCCAACATTTTGATGTGATTCTGCAATTGGATGACATCTGCTAAATAATGCTCAGGGAGCTAAGAATTACACAGACAACCAATTTAAGATTGTCAGTCAGGCTCACAGTGTGGTGCATTTGCGCGTACTGGAAACTACATATATTAATACACAGGACCCTGTTCTTTGCAGACAGAAAGAACATGAACATATATTGCGCCTGTTCCAGCTCAACAAAATAAGTGACAGCCATTTGCTCCTTCATTCCTCAGGGCAATGCCTTGACCAATCAGAGTCAAGCTGCCTGGTTTAAATTTCAAACAAAGCTTGGCAGTTAACTGTCAGTCACCATAAACTGATGTATTCTCCATGGCAATGCCTCTACCAATCAGAGTCCACTTGCCAACCAATCAGCACACTCTTCTCATACAGTATAAATTTGTTGTGTTTCTTACATTGGTATTCTTGTGAATTGTCCTGATGAGCGCAAGACAAAAATCTTTGATAAAATGTTTCTGTTTTCAGCAATACTCAAGCTCTGTACTATCAAAAGACTATTTATCACATCCTTTAGAATAGATTCTAGCATTTTCCCTACTATTGATGAAAGGCTAACAGGTCGGTAGTTCTCTGTTTTCTTTCTCCCTTCCTTCTGAAATAGTGGGGTGACATTTGCTACCTTCCAATCTGCAGGAACCGTTCCAGAATCTCATGAAGTTTGGAAGATGATCACCAATGCATCCCACTATTTCCATAGCTATTTCTTTCAACACTCTGGGATGTAGTATATCAGGTCCCATTAATTCAGCCCCATTAATTCTTCCAATACAACCTTCTCAATAATGCTAATTTCCTTCAATTCCTCATTCTCCCTAGTCTCTTGGATCTCTAATTCTGGTAGATTTCTTGTATCTTCCTCAGTGAAGACAGACGCAAAGTAATTATTTAACTTCTCTGCCATTTCTCTATTTCCCATTATAAATTCTCCTGCCCCTACCTGTAATGGACCCACATAAAACAACGTGTTCTCTAGTTGGTTCCTCAACATATTGCTCCAAAAGACTTTAACCATATTGTTAGAACCAGGTGAGAAAGAGGTCTATGGTTCCCTTTCAACCTTCACCTGGTCTTACTGTAACAGGGTTTAATTTTTTAGTTCCCCCTTGGTGAATCCATGTTCACCACTTTCCAATTATAAGGCAAAGAAACCAACTCAGACAGGTCTTCTTAGGTTTAAAGAAGAAAGATTGAAATTTATTGAGCTTAAACTTGAACTTTAATTTGGTTGATGCCTACGGATACACAATGCACCCACGCTAACTTGCATATGTGATACACACCTGCAGTTAGAGACAGAAAAGAGCAGAAGAAATAAAGTGGAAAGGTTTGAGGCAATATTTGAGGAGGTTTTTCTGTAGTGGCCTTGATTGTAGGTAGATCTTGCTTTTCATTGGGGCCCAGTATCCTTCTTAAACCTTGTTTGCTACAGGAGACTTTTCTCTCTTGGGGTTCAAGTGTCTTCAGTGGATTTGAAGTTCCGTGAGAAAGAAATGGGAGCAGGCAGACAGACAGGAGGTCTTCTTCAGTCCAGGAGAATTCTGCTTTCTGCAGCCTCTCAGTTCAAACTGTACAATTCAGAAACCCCCAGGTTGCCAAGCAGGTTAGTCCTGTGACTAGCTGGTCTGACCACATCTTGGCTCTGTGCATTGGATCATCTTAGCCGGGAGTGGAATGTGCTTCCGTGCCTTCAATGTCTGTTAGTATGTAATTTTTTTTTCCAGCCAAGGTCTCATAGCCCTTGTAACATGCCTTCTCTTCTTCCCAGCAACAATTTGAAATTTAATGTCCATGTGTCGAAATTAATTTGCTTCATTCTTGGCAGGTGGGGGCTTGCATGTCAATACACAGGGATCAAATTTAACCCCACCTGCCCAGTGAATGAGCAGTAAGTTACTTATCCGCTCAGATCCCAACCATTTCCGATTTGAATCCATAGGGTCTTGCAGGCAGATGAAGTGCCCACCGCAAGCAGGCAGCAACCTCATGAATTTATGGAAATCAGGGTTCATTACGACCTCGATACAGTATTATACGGGGACTGAGAAGGAAAACCATGGCAGGATTCCCCTCAAGCAGGTCTGAATACAAGAATGGCCCCATCGGATAAGCCTAAAAGTTTTCCTTTGTGGGGACAGGAGGAACAGAAATGCTGAAATTCCCCTATTTCCTCTTGAAACCCTCTCTCTGCAACTTACCTGGAAGCGGGCATGTGGCCAACGGCTGCCCAATTTTCCACTGCCAGAAGTCACTTTGCATCCTCTCGACATCTGCATATAAAAGATCTCATGGCACAATGTTGAAGAAGAACAGGAGAGTCCTAGCCAATATTTAGCCAAAAAACTAAAACAGAATACTGGTCATGAGGTCCAATTTCTACCCCATCTGCTTACATATAGACTGTTAAGTATAGCCTTCCTTTTGAGTTAATGACTGCCATTTATTTTTATTGTTTTGCATCCAATTTTCCCTGTATTTCTTCCCCTTTACTGGGACTGAAATATCAGAGCAGTGGTCTGCTTCAAATAAAATTTTCACACTCACGTGAAGCGCAGCAATTGAAAATATAAAAACTCAAACTGAAGAATTATAAAAATGGACTTTTCTTCTAAAAATTGGTCAATGTGCTAGACAAAAATTGCAGCTGAAGATCAAAAGACCTGGCCTTGTATATTCAAACTGTCTTACTGTCTGGCAAGGAAAAAAGGATACATTCTAAGCTAAGTGATATCAATTACATACATCATGAACTCATCAAAAGACATTTTTGAATTGAATAAGTTCTTGTGAGACAAAGAAGGTGTGAAATAGCCACATACAAAGATACAAACATAAAAACATATGAATTAGGAGCAGGAGTAGGTCACTCGGCCCCTCGAGCCTGCTCTGCCATTCAACAAAATCATGGTCGATCTGATCGTAACCTCAACTCCACATTCCTGCCTACCCCCAATAACCTTTCCCTTGCTTATCAAGAATCTATCAACCTCTGCCTTAAAAATATTCAAAGACTCTGCTTCCACCGCCTTTTGAGGAAGAGCGTTCCAAAGACTCACGACCCTCTGAGAGAAAATTGTTTTCCTCATCTTTGTCTTAAGTGGGTGACCCCTTTTTTTCAGCAGTGACCCCTAGTTCTATATTCTCCCACAAGGGGAAACATCCTCTCCACATCCACCCTGTCAAGACCCCTCAGAATCTTATATGTTTCAATCAAGTCACTCCTTATACTTCTAAACTCCAGCAGATACAAGCCTAACCTGATCAACCTTTCCTCTTAAGACAACCCGCCCATTCCAGGCATTAGTCCAGTAAACCTTCTCTGAACTGCTTCCAATGCATTTACATCCTTTCGTAAATAAGGAGACCAATACTGTACACAGTACTCCAGATGTGGTCTCACCAATGCCCTGTATAACTGAAGAATAACCTCCCTACTTTTGTATTCAATTCCCATCACAATAAACAATAACATTCTTTTAGCTTTCCTAATTACTTGCTGAACCTGCATACTAACCTTTTGCAATTCATGCACTAGGACACCCAGATCTCTCTGCATCTCAGAGCTCTGCAATCTCTCACTTATCTCTTAGATAATATGCATCTTTTATTCTTCCAGCCAAAATGGACAATTTCACATTTTCCCACAATATACTCCATTTACCAGATCTTTTCCCACTCACTTACCTGATATCGATATCCCTTTGTAGCCTCCTTATCTCTTCTTCGCAGGTTACTTTCCTACCTATCTTTGTGTCAGCAACAAATTTAGCAACCATACCTTCGGTCCTTTCATCTAAGTCATTTATATAAATTGTAAAAAGTTGAGGCCCCAGCACTGATCCCTGTGGCACACCGCTCACTACACCTTGCCAACCAGAAAATGACCCATTTATGCCTAATCTATGTTTCCTGTTAGCTAGCCCATCTTCTATCCATGCCAAAATGTTACCTCCAACACCATGAACTTTAATTTTCCATCTTTGATGTGGCACCTTATCAAATACCTTCAGGAAATCTAGGTACACTACATCCATCGGTTCCCCTTTGTCAGCAGTCCATGTTACTTCTTCAAAGAGCTCCAATAAATTGCTTAAACATGATTTCCCTTTCACAAAACCATGTTGACTCTACCTGATTAGCTTGAATTTTACTAAGTGACCTACTGTAATGTCTTTCATAATACCTTCGAACATTTTCCCTATGACAGATGTTAAGCTAACTGGCCTCTCGTTTCCTGCTTTCTGGACCATCCTGGGCCATTGTCCATCACCACAGAGAGGAAGATCAATGTCTCCCAACGGAGGCAAGATGTAAACCATTTTGACCTTAAAAATAGCTCTCTGGAGAGACAGAGGGAGACCCAGGAAAAACATAACCAAAGTCTGTCCAGCTGAGAGCTGGGAGAAAATCCAACAAGCCAAAAGGAAGGTGCCCTGCTTTGAGTTCTACACTTCAACTTGTGCAGCAGAGAACTAAACATGATCCCTTGTCTCCAGACTGAAATTTCAACTAACAAGGAAATCGACAAAACCCAGGTCTACAACTTTAAAGAAAAAATTGATCTTTGAGAAGATTCTACAGGTTATTGTGAATCCTGAACAGCTACCTAATATCAAACCCTTTCCCCCTTTTCCTCTCTATCTGTCTCTTCTTGTGTGTGTGCGCGTGTGTGTGTGCGAGTGAATGCGTGAGTGGGTGTGGTTGTAACAATTTCGGGATAATGAATATTGCTCAATAAACAATTAATCTTCTGTTTTCAACCTAAAAGAAAACCTGTCACTATCTGTTTATTTGACAAAAAGAACGCAAAGAAGTTAAAACCCTAGTAGCAATAACACTTGCTGCAGTCCATAGGGAGTTGAACAGTGGGGACCACCCAGACCCCTCACCATGTGGCTGTAATATAATACTAATTCAGCTCATGGCTGACCTTGCTTCCATAAAGTATGCCCAAAACGTTTTCCCTTCTTCTTCATAGGAGCACACCTGGCTCATGTTCAGAATTTCCCTGCAGCAGTGTAGCTAAGATCAGAAAGACCAAGGGCTGAAAATTGGATTAGGCCCATTTTCAGGCACAGGGATTGTGATGCACCATTACCCACCCCCTGGCAGACAGTACGCAAACTTGAACATCAACATAATTGTAGCATGCAACCCAGGGCGAAACACACTGCTAGCTGCAGAAGACTCAGATGAGGATTTTGATGGGGCGGTGCACAGGAAAACATTGATGGGCAGTTCCCAGCAAGTTCCCCTCCAAGTCACACATGATCCTGACTTGGAACTATATCGCCGTTCCTTCACTGTTGCTGGGTCAAAATCCTGGAACTCCCTTCCTAAAAGCACTGTGGGTATACCTACCCCAAATAGACTGCAGCGGTTCAAGAAGGCAGCTCACCACCACCTTCTCAAGGGCAATTAGGGATGGGCAATAAATGCTGGCCTGGCCAGCGACACCCACATCCCATGAATGAATAAAAAAAAAGTAACACCAAAATGCTTGTTGCTTTAGGAGGCATGCCAGACAGCCTGTGGTCACTGTCAAGGAACATGGAGAAGTCTGACTTCAACTTGGCACAGGGCATCGTGCAGAGCTTGAAGTCCATCCTTTCCTGTGTGGAAGTGGTAGCCAACTCCATGATTGCACTTGCGGACTAAACCGTGATGCAGTGTCTGGTGGCTGATGTCTCAGCTTCCATTCTGGCAAAGGCAGAAGCCACCCAACATCTCAGTGCTTTAGTGGAAGTGCAGACTGAGGCCATGAGAATCTATGCTTGTTGTCACGGAAGCCCGGCTTGGTGCCATGCAAGCTCAGACTGCTGCCATCATGCTGCAAATACTGGTGCTCATAGGGTCTTGCAGGCTCTCACAGCAGTCCAGGAATCTGTGCTCCAGTAGATTACTAGGATTGCTGAGACCGGGGTGTAGCAGCGGCTCCATAGTGCACAAACCTGCTGTAATTTCTCAAGATGACAGCTTTCGTGCTCCCACCACTGCCACTCCTCCAGTGCCTCTGCTCTTGCCTCTCAGACAGCCAGCACACACTGCTGCCACCCATGCCAAGCGGCGCAGTCCGAAGTCAGGCCCCAAAGGCTGAAAGCTACTTAAGGACATCCTGCAAGGCCACCTGCAGTATCCCCCAGTGAAAGCCAGCAGCCCTCCACCAACAATGTTGCAGACACTCGGGTAGCTCTGCATCGGAGCACTAGGGCAGGCAAAGGCAACCACAATGCAGGCATTAAAGGAATGCACGAGGGTAAATCGTTCAGTTTTGCTTGTATTATTGGAAACGTTGTTGGATAAAATTGTTCTGGAATTCTTTTTTTGTGATGTCTTTTATTTCATGATTTTGGCCAAGAGGACGCCATGATGGTCCATAGCAGAGGGATGGAAAGGTGGGGAATTGTGGAGCAGCAGTTATGTGGGGATGAGATTTCATGGGAACTGGAGTCTGAGTAACCACTCACGGACAGCTTGTCCAGAGTGAAGGGGGCCCGGATGCCTCCTCACTACCTCCTCCTCTTTTTTCTTCTCTTTCTCCTCGTCCTCCTCCTCCCAAGGTATCCTCAACAACCTGGGGGCAAGGGTTGTGCCCTCATGAGAGCAAGGTCGTAGAGGATGCCGCAGAATACCACGAACTTGCAGACACACTCTGGCGAGTACTGGAGGGCTCCCCCCCAAGTAGTCCAGGCAGTGGAACCATTGTTTCAGAATGCCAATGGTTTGTTGCACATTGTGCCAGGTGGCAGCATGGCTCTCACTGTAGGCGTATTGTTCATGTGCAGTCGGGATGTGGAGGGAAGTCATGAGCCAGGTGCAGAATGGGTAACCCTTGTCATTAAGCAGTCAGCCTCTGGTTTGTCGTGGTGTCCTGAAGATGGTCGGTATGGCTGACTGGCTCAGGATGAATGCATCGTGGGTGCTGCCAGGATAATGCACATTTATCAAAAGGATGCTGTGTCCACAGTCACACACCAACTGCATGTTTATGGAGTGGTAGCCTTTGCGGTTGCGTCCATTTCCCCGGTAGCACATGGGGCCCGCAGAACCACCCACATGCAGTCGATGGCACCCTGCACCTTTGGGAATCCTGCTAGCCTGGAAAAGCCACATGCCTGCACCTCTTGCTTCTCTCTGGCATGAAAGAACACAATGAAGTCCCCTCTTCTTGCATGCAGGGTCTCTGTCACCTTCCTGCAGTGATACATGGTGAGCTGCGAAATGTTGGCAATGTTGCCTTCTCCCATCTAGAAGGATCCTTTGGTGTAGAAATTGAAGGCCAAGGTGATTGCCCTACTATGAGACTGCAGGTCTGGGTAGAGGAGGTGGCACAGTTCAGTGCCCACCTCCTTGGTGAAGTGTAGCCGCCTTAGATACTACTGTTGGCTGAAATGGAGGTAGGTGAAATGTTCTCTGAATGTTGGTAGGCATGGCCTTCTATTGAGAGCACGCCTCCTCCTCCCTCTGTGCACAGCTTCCCCCTTCTGCTGCCTGTGCTCTATCTCCTTGTCATGTTGTGGCCCCAAGAGGATCTGCAACTATTGTCCCCATTACTGAATGCAGGCTTTCTGTTGACGGGCCTTCCAAATACTCTGTCCTTGTCAAAGTCCATGACCGCTCCCTTGTGAATCCAAAAGCTTTTCCAAACTCCTCCAACAACACTGAACACAGTACCTCTGAAGCAATGGGCGATGGCCTCCGTTGCCCTCAGCCGATCGAAAGGAAGTAGTGTTCAGATCCCCGAATTCGGAGTGGCGGAGACGGGCGCCTCGCGGCATCCAGTACGGTAACGCAAACGATCCTGGTGAAGCCGGTGGGAGATCCAGGGAGAGTTCTCTTTTCTTTATGAAGGGCAGGGTGCCCTGGAATGGGTTCATGCTGAGAGAGGGGCCTTGGAAAGCAGCACAGTTCCAGCGGCGTCCGGTAAGCTCTCGCTGGCCCTTGAAAATCCGGGGGAAATGGTGTAAGTCTCACACCAGCCCGCACCCATATCCGCAGCAGGTCTCAAGGTGTGTTCACTCACTCTGCAGCAGCAAAAGCAAAGTAAAAGCACCTCACCTGGAAGTCCCATGTTGATCGCTCTAAACAGCTAGTCGGAGGATCCCCGTGCAGTTGAATACATGTTCAGTTGGGAGTGATTAAGAGAGGATGTTAACAAGATCTGCGAGGTCCAACATGGTAGATAGCATGCCAATTCAGTGTTATTTGCTGTTTGACATCATGATTTGGCTACCCTGCTTGTTTCCGAAGCCCACATGATATGCCCACACTAGTGCCCTTACAACTATGCCTGGCCCACGTTGGAAATGGCCGGAAGCAGTCAGGCCAACATTTTTGTACATTCGGGCTTCTGTAGCACCAGCATCAGTGGCGTGACAGAATCAAAGTTTCCAGACCATAAGTGGAATAAAATAATGATGTTCACTCACTACGTCTCCTTTCTTTTGTTGATGCCCTTTTGGAATTCATTTAAATCCTTCCTGCCAAGAGGAGGAAATGCGGGGCCAAGCCCTGAGCGCTCAAACTTCGGCCTTGCCAATGTGCAAATTGCACCTGGGTGCTGCAGTGCAGAATGAAGGAGGTGACACCAGGGATGCAGCTCCAGAAGGCTCAAAGGAACCATAATTGTATAAGGGTGTCTTGTGCTTCCCTTGTATCTCATGATACCTTTCCTGCCGTACCTTGGGTCCTTCATCTAGTACTGCCTGGGCAGCAACCTCCTCTGTATCCTCATCATCAGAGCAGGCATCTCGATCTACAATATCTTCACTGGTCAAAGTCTCTCCCCTCTGTTGTGCCAGGCTATGCAGCACACAGCAGACCACCACAATACTCGAGACCCTCACCAGGGCATACTGAAGGACTGCCCCAGATCAATCTAGGCGCCTGAAGCTCATCTTGAGCGGACCAATGGCCAGCTCGATGGTCGCATGGGTTGACCCATGGCAAATGCTGTACCTCTCCTCTGTATCCATGCATGGGCTCCTCACAGGTGTCAGTAGCCATCTCCTCAGCGGGTAGCCGTTGTCTCCAAGGATCCATCCCTGAAGGCAGGCGGGGGCACGGCAAAGTTCTGGTATCCGGGACTGCTTTAGTATGATTGTTTGGACTGGTGCAGAAGCACACATAGTAGCCAGCCCTCCTGAACAGGGCATTGGTGACCGCCTTGATGCACAGATGCATCACAGACTGGGAGATTCCACAGATATTGCCAGTGGATCCCTGGAATGATTCAGTGGCTTGGAAGTTCAGTGACCTTCAGCTGCACTGGCGTCAGGAACCCACCACGTCTCATGGGTCTCAGCTCAGCCTGCATCATAGCACATAGATCATTGTCGGCCTCCTGGAGAGGCACAGTTTTCGGAGACACTGCCAGTTGGACATCTGCAGGTAGTTGAGCCTCAGCCAGTAAACCCTCTCTGGAGGGTAGCTTCTTCAGTGCAGGAGGCAGCTGGCATACCCCTCTGCATCCTTCTCCATTCTACCGTGCCCGAGGCTGGCCCTCGTGTGTGCTCTGTTATGACTGAGGTGGGAGGAGTGCATGGTTTATTCTAGTTCCACTTCTGCACAGCTCACAACAAATATTTAAATTCTCCAACATAGATACAATCAATCATGTACTCTATTTTTCCCAGAATAAAACACAATAACCAGGTTTCTTTAATGAACCAAAAAATATTATCAGTTTATTAGAAAATAAGCCTTAACCAGCAATGAAATACACAGATTGAAATTTTTAAAGTTCCCTTTTTACCTTAACCCCTCACACTCACACACCCAGACACCTGTTAACTGGACAAAATAAAAGGAATTTTTGTTCAGAGCACGGTTACAGACAAAAAAAACCACTTGGGCTGATATATTTGCTCATTTTTGAAGAAAACAACAAATGAGATATGCTGTGTTCCAAAAACTGGCATACAGTCTAGCCTCCGAGATCTTTTAGAGCAGTTCTTTTCAGGCGGCGTTGAGAATTAATCTAGCAGGCTTTTCTTCAAAAACAGGAGATGAGATGAGTTGCCACAGTGGACATCTCAGGGTCTTTTGGAGAGGTGCTGGAAAGCTGAACTGGATTGTGGTCTTCGCTCCTTCCTGGGGAATTCTCTTCTCCTTCAGCAGGCTTGACTTTATCTCATTCCAGAAGGTAAACACTGACACTACAATCAAAGACTTGTGAGTCTGCTGCTGTCTCAGGTGCACTCTGCTGCTCCTGGACTTCTCTTGTCACAAGGCATGCGACTGTCACTTCTCTGCCCACATCTTCCTCCAGTTACCAGGGATTCTGTTCGATTTTTAACTTGAGGCATGTGATAACCAGTAAACATTGTTGCCAAACCAGTTCTTTCAGTGCTCCCTTGATGACCCTCTTGGGGGAAAAAAAGGTCCAACATTTCTTCAGTTTGACAATGAATTCCTCAAAAAATATTTTTAACAAAAAACAGACCACTTTTATAACAGCTCCCAGATGGCAGTTGTGCCTTTGCTGGTTCATGCTCTTCCCTCCCTCTCTGCTGCTCCTCCTCCTCAATGGGGACCTGGAAACCAGGGTGAATGAGGCCCATGAGAGGTTGCCTCTGTCTGAGCACAAGATCTTCCAGCCAATCCCCCGAACCTCACTTATGACCTCCAATGAGGTGGCGCTGCTCCGATGGCACCCTGGTATTGGCTCCCCTGCAGTCCTGCCACCTTGGCCTCCACTCCTGACAGTCTTTCCTGATGTGCCCCCTCCACCCATCCTGCCAAGTGATGCTGCCTCACCCAATGGCTTCCCAGTGAAGCCAACCTTAGCTCTTCCATCCTTGTCACCTTTCACCAGGCTAGGCCCTGAAGCCCTCTGGTTCCCATGAACCATCAGGGAAATTCAGAATGGTGAATAAAATTATTGTCTGTTGGGCTCTTAAATACCTTATTTGGCTTCCTGCCTCATGAATATGCAAAGCCCGCCCTCCATGTTGGCTGCCAACAGTAAAATCTGGAATGGATGTCACAACATCTGAATTCCTGCCCAACATTTTCCATCCCTATTTTATGCACCCCTGCCTCCATTCCCATCTCAAACGGTCCCTTAAAATCTTTCCCATTGTATCTCTATGTTGCCTTGTGTTCATGGGTTTTTCAAGAGGGCCAGCAGCTAGGCCTAAGGTAAGTATTTTTGCTCTCCTAGCAGCCACATTTCCTGTCTGCCTGCTCCCTCAAATAATGGTGGACTCCTGCAAAATGAGGCCACTGTGGCTGTTCGTAAGGTATCACACACATACCTGTGTAATTTTGTTTTATTCGAAACTTTCAGTAGAAGCCTTTCCTATTCATATTATCCATATTATTAGTATCCTGGATAGCTACTAGCCTTGAATGGGGTCCTGCACTTTTGAGAAAACTACCACTTGATAAACGTGCTGTATCGTCTATTTGGGCTGCCATCTTTCCATGAGAAACATATTGAAGGTGTTTCCCCAGCAAACAATGCTTCTGTGACATGTCTGATACGTTGGTGCAAAGACCTGGCAAAAATCACCAGTGAAGTCTTAAAAGGACCGAAAAGCATGGAAATTCAATACTGTGATCACCTTCACAGACAGAACAAATAATTACAGGACAGTCAGTCTAATCTCAGTAGTGGGCAAATTATTGGACTCAATTCTGAGAGACAGGATAAATTGTCACTCAGAAAGGCAGAGTCAGCATGGATTTGTTAAGGGAAGATCTTGGCTGATCAACCTGATCGAATTTTTTGAAGAAGTAACAAGGAAGATAAATGAAGGTAGTGCAGTTGATGTGGTCTACTTGGATTTCAGCAAGGCTCAGCCATTTTCCTCAACTCCTCCATGGACAGTGCTTTTAACTTATCCCAAGGCTTGGGGAGCTACTAGCTTCAGTTGCAGACATGTTAGTATTCACTCAACCACAAGAAAATCTGCATTGAAATCTTTTCTCTTTTTTGATTGGGATCAATTTGGCTTCCCACTTCCAATTTCTCTCATTTGTCTGTGGGTCAAATCCTGGACGCGAGCCCCCAAATTTCTGTTACGACCCGATGAGAAGGGGTCTCGTGGTTCCCTCTCAGCCGTTGCCTGGTTTAACCGTAACAGGGTTTAATTTCAGAAACACCATGTTTAAGGCTTCCCCTCAGTGAATCCTTGTTCACTGCTCCAATTGTAAGGCAAAGAAATCAATTCAGTCAGGTTTTCTTAGATTTAAACAAGAAAGATGGAAGTTTATTAATCTTAAACTCTAATCTGGTTAACGACTTTGAATAGGCAACGTGACCACACCAGCATGTATACGCGATAAACACATGCAGCTAGAGACAGAAAACGTAGAAAAGAATGGATGAGAAAAGTTTGAGGCAATATCGGGATTATAATTAAAGTCCTTTGAGTTCAATGTGGAGTCTTTGGTTGCCGGTAAATCCTGCTGTTCTGTGGGGCCCAGTGCATGCTTCAACTTGTTTCAATGTCGGAGTCATTTCTCTCTTGCGGTTTACGTGTCTTCTGTGGGTCCAGTGGCTTGGGAGAAAGCGAGAGAGAGACAGTCAGGAGAGAGGCTTCCTTGTTCCAGCTTCAGTTGCAAACTGCCATCTGTTCCTTTCTGTGTGGCACAATTCAAAACTCCAAGTTGGCCAGCAGGTTAGTCATGTGACTAACTGGCTTAACCACTCCTGCGTTTGTGGATTTCAAAGCTCTTGGTGGGGGTGGGGAGGGGGAGGGCGGGGGGGAGGGTGCGCGGTGGTGTAGGGTTGTCTCTTACCCTGACAAGATGTGGATCACCATTGCCCAGCCCAATTTCTATTAATTGAATCAGTGAGCAATTCTTTTGTCTCTTCAAGCACTGTCTCTCAGTATGCAAATGTCCTTCCAACCCAAATGTCTGGTGATCTCTTTAACAAGTCATTTCTTCACTCCATCAACAGTTTAAAATTAATGTGTATATGATGAAATTAATATGCCTCATTCTTGGAAGGTGGGGGTCTGTATGTCAGTGGATACAAAATTGGATCACTGGCAGGAAACAAAGGGTAATTGCTGATGGGTGTTTTTGCGATTGGAGGACTGTTGCCAGCGGTGCTCTGCAGGACTCAGTACTGGGTCTCCTGCTTTTTGTGGTATATATTAACAATTCGGACGTAAATGTAGGGGGCATGATCAAGAAGTTTGCAGACAACACAAAGATTAGTAGGTAGGTCGCGAGGAGGATAGCTGTTGGCTGCAGTAAGATATTGATGGGTAGAAAAGTGGAAAATAGAATTCAACCTGGAGAAGTGTGAGGTGATGCATTTGGGGAGGTCAAATAAGGCAAAGGAATACATGATAAATGGGAAAATACTGAGAAGTGTAGAGGAAGTGAGGGACATTGGAGTGAATGTCCACAGATCCCCGAAGGTCGCCGGTGAAGTTGATAAGGTGGTTAAGAAGGCATATGTACTGTGCAGTTCTGGTTACCTCATTATAGAAAGGATGTAATCGCACTAAAGAGGATAGAGAGGAGATTTACAAGGATTTGCCGGGACTGGTAAAATGCAGCTATGAGGAAAGATTGGATAGGCTGGGGTTGTTCTCCTTGGAACAGAGAAGGCTGAGGGGAGATCTGATTGAAATGTACAAAATTTTGAGGGGCCTGGATAGAGTGGAGGTGAAAGGCCTGTTTACATTAGCAGAGAGGTCAAGTGACTAGGGGGCATAGATTTAAAGTGATTGGTAGAAAGATTAAAGGAGAGATGAGGAAAAATGTTTTTGCCCAGAGGGTGGTGGGGTCTGTAACTCATTGCCTGAAAGGGTAGTTGAGGCAGAAACCGTCAACTCATTCAAAAGGTGTCTGGATATGCACATCAAGTGCCATAACATGCAAGGTTACGGACCAAATGCTGGAAGGTGGGATTAGATTCAGTGGATCGTTTTTTTGGCCAGCACAGACACGATGGGCCAAGTGCCCCCTTTCTGTGCCTTAAACTTTCTATGATTCTATGATTCTAACTGTCCGTTTGACAGAATATGTCTTGAGGTTGTGTTAAAGGAGGTAAGTGACAAACTGGTTTATGAAGCATAGATGGTGAAGTCATGTTCCATCAGACACACGGCTTCTGGGATGTGGGACAGTGGGTGCCAATGTCTCAGCTCCAAGAGCACATTCCTTTTTTTCCTTCACAGGAAATAATCTTCCTCCTCCCAATCTAGGATTACCAGTGAAATGCCAAAAAAAACAGCAGCTGTCAGCAAGACTGTTGTGGGAAAAGGATTGAGGAAAAATAGTTTTGCAATGCAAGAAAAAGGCAGCAAACAGCAGCACAAAAAATATGTAACAAGGTCTGTGCAGATATGGATATTCAAAAATCAAGAAGAGCTAGAACATTAGCTGTGATAGTAAATAGTCAAACAAACCTTCAAAGTAGGACCTCCAAAAGTCCTGAACAATATATCCCAGCAAAGCCATCTTATGCAAGCTGGGCTAATGGAGTAAGCAGCTAAAAGAAAAGGTAAGTCTGACATGTGACCAATTTACATAAGAATCGATGAAAAGCAAAGGTCTAATGAGACTTTCCAATGCTCAATTCAGTCATAATTTTAAAATTCCCATCCTTGTTTTCAAATCTCTCCATGGCCTTGTCCTTCCTAACTTTGTAGCCTCTTCCAGCCCTAAATCCCCCTGAGATACCTGCGCTTCCCCAATTCTGAGCCCTGGCTTGCTTTTGATTTTCGTCACTCCATCACACGTGGTCATGCCTTTAGCTGCCTAGGTCTTAGGCTCTTGAGTTCACTTTATAAACCTCTCCTCCTCTTTACCTCTCTCTCCTTCTTTAAGATGCTACCTGTTGTGTGATTGCCTTTAAGAGTGATGTCCCTTTAAGATCTTAGTATGCTAATGAGCTGAGTACCAGGATGCAGTCGTGTTACTACATGCCAGTCTCACTTGGTAACTGTAACACCAAGAGGCAAATCCTGTAAATAGATAGCTCTGCACTGTATATACTTGTTAGCCGTTAATAAACCTGTTTGAGTTCTTCAATCAACTGAAACAAACTCCACGCATCTCATTTATGTTGCATCAGACAGCATAAAAAGCTTCTCATTACACTACCTGGTAAATATAAGTTGCTGTTATTATTAAACCTACGGTAAATCTACCTCTTTGATGAAGCTTTTGCTCACCTGTCCTAATAACTCCTTATGTAGCTCGACATCAAATTTTGTTTGATAATGCTCCTGTGAAGCTGTTTGGGACATTTAACTACATTAAAGGTGCTCTACAAATGTAAGTTACTGTTATTGTTGCTCCTTGTGAGGCCTCCAAAAGATTGCTAAAAGCTTCTATCATTGAATACAGAGCCAGATTCCAATGAAGCAATAAAAACAAGAAATGCTGGAACCACTCAGCAGGTCTGGCAGCATCTGTGGAAAGAGAAGCAGAATTAACGTTTCGGGTCAGTGACCCTTCTTCGGAACTTCTTCTTCTTCTTCCGAAGAAGGGTCACTGACCTGAAACGTTAACTCTGCTTCTCTTTCCACGAATGCTGCCAGACCTGCTGAGTGGTTCCAGCATTTCTTGTTTTTATTTCAAATTTCCAGCATTCGCAGTATTTTGCTTTTATTCCAATGAAGCAATGTGTGAGTGCTGAAGTGGCCCATAGAGGCTACAAATTACTGTTGGCAATATTAATGGACAATCTCATAATACATTTGTAGAATCATAGAATGGTTACAGCACAGAAGGAGACCATTTGGCCCATTGAGTCCATGTCAGCTCTCTGCAACAGCAGTTTAGCTAGTCCCACTCCCGACTGTCTCCCTATAGACCTGCCATTTTGTTTTCTCTTCAGCTGCTTATCCAATTCCCTTTTGAAAGCTACAATTGAATCTACCTCTATTCAGTACTTTAATGGGGTAATTTACACATTTAAGGCAATAGGTTAATGCCACTTAAGACAGCGGACATAGGGTTCTATAAAAGCATGTTAAATGTTCATCTGATAATAGAGGCAACAGTCACTTTCACTTTATATTTTCTTTCTCTGTTGCTGTGCAGGTAATTGAATCAATGTGGAGATCTAATCTTTCGAACTGTATATAGTACATATATTCAGTGGGAAAATCTGACACATTTTCTACATTGGAGCCCTTGTAGTAAATGAGGTCTCAGAGGTTTCTGGTTTTGAGAACATCTTCAAGGCAGTCTGTTAGGATGGCTGTAAAAACTATTTTTATATAAATGCACCTCTACAATTACCTAGTGTGAGCTGTGAGAAAAATGAATTGGTTTTATTCAGAGTCTTTTGCTGTATTAAAAGCTCCCTAAGCCATTCACCTTCCACAAGGTCAAGATCACATACGCAAAGTTATTCAACTCTGAGCACCAACCCCAGTGGGTATCTTCACAATACACTAACAATTCTAATTGTAACATCACACACCTCCAAGATCATAAAACAATAAAAAGTAGCACAGTTGTGATTTGACATGAACACCCAAGTAGTTCTGCTTCCAGAGACAAGTTCATATTTTCCCAGCATGGTAATGACCTTTATGGAATGATATCAGGATTTTATTATGTTTTAAGACTCAATTAAACCCCATATTGATTGATCATATGCTCATTATGACAGCATATACATATTACAAGCAAAATAAGTCTAGAAATTACCTTAGCTGATGTTAGTAGGCAAACATTTAACATGTTTGCGTGACATTCTATGCATGGCATGCCTGTTAGCACTCATTAAAGAGGTTGCAAGGCATTTTGCTGGTGAGCCATTGTCCTAATGCCCTCTCCTAACAGCGACCAATTGTTTGGGAGGAAACATGGTGTTGAGGTGGGTTTCAAGAGCTACTTAAAGTGCTACTCACTAATGGTCTTTTTTTAATTCTTTCATGGGATGTGAGCATTGCTGGCAAGGCCAGCATTTGTTGTCCATCCCTAACTGCCCTTGAGAAGATACCGGTGAGCTGCCTTCTTGAACTGCCGCAGTCCATGGGGTGTAGGTACACCCGCAGTGCTGTTAGGGAGGGAGTTTTGCTGCTGGAGCTGTGAAAAAGATCTTTGAAACACATCAGGAAACTTTCTGGGATACTTTGTGAAGACTTCACTAACACTTGGGCTACATTTATTCTGAAAATTCTTTGAGGACTTCACATAAACTGTGTAAGTGCTGTGCTATTCCACCTTATTGGATACCTTATAGGAGATACCAGGAGAAAAAGAGTACTTCTTCATAGGCATCTTGCTAGGGGTCCCCCTTAGTCTGCATGAGGACTAGGTGGAGGACATGAGACTAGGTTGAGCAGTACCAGTTGCTGCGTGGGAGAGGGACATGAGGGACAGGTGGCCTCTTTCCCCTAGCAGGTACAAGATATCCTTCCTCCCCTGGACCTCCTCAGCTGGGACCTCCAGTGCTTGTCTGAGAACCTGTGTGCCCTCTCTCTTGGTCCCTGAAATATCCTGAAATGTGCCACTGTATGCCAGCCAGAGCACTCCACACCTTCAGTGGAAGTGGGTGCAAGGAGTCCAGAAATACAGTTCCACAAAAGTTGCATTTAATCAGTACTTGAGTGCTAAACCTGCAGGGGTCTGATTTAGCACCTGCAGGCAAATTCAAGTTATCAGCAATTAGGACCAAAATTGTGTGCTAAATCCACTTGCAAATAGGCTAGTCTTATAAGCACAACAGCCATTTAGCATCTGTTTTCACCCTTTGGTCAAAATAACCCCCAGATACAAGATGCAGACTAGCCTGTTTGAAAGTCTAGAGTCACACATTACTTAGTCTTTTTAGATGAAGTTCTCAGAGAATTTTTGGAATAAATATTGCTCAAGCATTGGTGGAGTCTTGGTAAAATGTCCCAGAAAACTTCCAATGTGTTTCAGAGGGCCTCTTCCCAGCTACAGCAGCAATGACCATGAAATGGTAAGTATTCTGTTAAGTAATGTTTGAAATCGACATCAGCGCCATGTTTATTCCCAAACAGTTGGTTGCTGTTAGGGAAGAGCATTTGTTGAAGCACTAGCCAACAAAATGCCAGGAAGCCTCTTTAAAGAGCCCTAGCGGCATTTTAAGGGGCAATCAACTGTTTGCCCAGCTTGCAGGCAGCCATTCCCAGTGTTGAATTCAGCTCCTTTAACTTTGCCAGGCTTATGGGCGGCACAGTGGCGCAGTGGTTAGCACCACAGCCTCACAGCTCCAACGACCCGAGTTCAATTCTGGGTACTGCCCGTGTGGAGTTTGCAAGTTCTCCCTGTGTCTGCGTGGGTTTCCTTCGGGTGCTCCGGTTTCCTCCCACATGCCAAAGACTTGCGGGTTGATAGGTAAATTAGCCATTATAAATTGTCCCTAGTATAGGTAGGTGGTAGGGAAAGATAGGGACAGTTGGGGATGTGGTAGGAATATGGAATTAGTGTAGGATTAGTATATAAATGGGTGGTTGATGGTCGGTACAGACTCGGTGGGCCAAAGGGCCTGTTTCAGTGCTGTATCTCTAAACTAAACTAAACCAGTATTTCTGCTCAAGACATCATTTTGGCCTCCTCGAAGGCTCTTGAGCACCTAAAGTATTCCATGAAAATTGCCCCCAGAGAGTGTGTGAATAACTGAAGGAGGTGGCGGATGAAGCAGGTCGAAATAGAAGCATGAAAAATTGCTAAAGCAAAGCAACTTCCAGCAGCCCAAGAGCCTTGTAGAAGAAATTACTTAGGATAATTTGTCTTAGATTCAGACCTTCTAAATCACCATCATTTCAAGGATGGCACTCTCCTTTCTGAACAATTAACTGCATTTTCAATGTGCACACAATGATCTCACCAGCTTACTGGCATACTTGAATCAAACAGAACAAGGGGTTATGACTGCCCAAAGCTTCCCTGGGCCTAAAAGCAGCCCCTGAGTTGAAGCAAGTTAGTTATGCATTGTGTGTTCAGCACTTGACCGAATCTGCGCCCTCTTAAAATTTTTATCAGGTTGGAAGGACTGCAACAATGACATTTTTAATCCTGGGAAACCAGCCTGTAACTGAGTCATACTTCCCCAATGGATAATACAGGAAGTGGATAGAACCAAGTATTCTTATGGTAAAACACTTCAATGCATTGAGCTGTGTTTTTTGAGGACAAATCAGATCAGTGCATAAAGAATGACAGGGGATAATGTCAGTGAATGCACAATTGGAATTGCACCCCCCCCCCCCCCTTTCTTTTCAAAGAGGGTCTATTTCATTATTTTAAATAAATGCTAACCTAATGTAGATAGTCTTTTTTCAAGTAGGCATAAAAGACCTATGACACTGTTTTGAAGAACAGCAGGGGAGTTCTCCCTGGCCAATATTTATTCACCAACCAACATAAATATTTATCTTGTTTATCTTGTTACTCTTTGTGGACCTTGCTGTGCACAGATTGGCTTTCACATTTCCTACATTATCACAGTGGTGACACTTCAAAAGTACTTCATTAGTTGTGTTGTGCTTTAGGAAATCCTGAGGTCATGAAAGACGCTATATAAATGCAAGTCTTTATTTTTTCCAATTTTCTCTCCTCTCCAGAAAGATGTGAATCATACTGATGTACTGCTACAGTAACACTGTCAGCTCTCCAGTAACTCAGCTATTCTATAAGCTTAGATAATCAATGTCAGCAGGCTATTTCACTGGAACCATAACAGATAAGCTCAAATAAAAGCAAAATACTGCGGATGCTGGAAATCTGAAACAAAAACAAGAAATGCTGGATTCACTCAGCAGGACCTGCTGAGTGAATCCAGCATTTCTTGTTTTTGTTACAGATAAGCTCAATACTGCCTTAACCAATGTCCATATATACATACATACCACTCACTACCATTCCATTCTCTCTGGTGCTGGGAAGCTGGCTGCAATTAAGAACATAAGAAAATAGCAAGGCTAAGAAAACTCCGCAGCCGATTAAACTCATCTCTTATTTCAACTCACTCAGTCCAGCGTCCAACTGCACCTTAAACTCCACTAGAATCTGACTCCACTACCTTACCCAATAGATCATTCCAAACTTTGTCACGTTTTAAGTTTGGACATTTTCTCTAAGGTCATTATAAATTTGCTATTCCCCAATTTGAATTGGAATCCTCTTGTTCTAATGGCCTCACTGGCAAACTAATATTTTGGGTTTGCCTTTCCATTTCACATAGCCTGGAATGGTCTGAAATGGCATAGCTTCTGTATCAGGGTGAAACTGTGTCAATGACCACCAGAGGGTTTGTCCAGCTCCTTCTTACCAGAAATGATCGAGACTCATCACACCCTCTTCCTTCTCTTGCAAATGTGCCTTCACTTACAGCCTAACTTGAAGTGCTCTGCAAGACTCACATGATATGTAGTTGCTTTTCTTCCTGTACCTATTACCTGATTTTATCTGATATGACAATACATTGTGAATGTTAAAACTCATACCTTATTCTGAAAGATTTATGGTGATTGTACTGTATATCTGCCCGTGCTTCTTTTTTCTGTCCCCTCCTCATCAAGCAGAGGGTTGGAAGATGAACCTGGTTGCTCTGTTTCAGGAGCATGCCACTATTCACTGTCTCCCTCCCTGGTGAGGAGTTGTTAGTGAGCTGGAGAGTAGTGCATAGGTGCTTTACAGAGGCCACATAGCCTGGAGGTGGGAGATGAGGTGGTAGTCATTGGCGGTCAGCCAGTTAGGAACCATCAACCCTCAGCTGAGGAGTCTCTGGATCAGATGTTAGTCCGGAATTCACAAAAACCACCAGTCAGCAACTCACGACATCCTGCCACAGAGGGTGCATAGAGGACAAGTAGGAGGATGGTTTGAAAGGACACACAATTGCAGGTTCAGTGGTTGGAAACATTAGGAACACACACATTTTTCTGTAGATTAATAAATTGTCAGTACTGACATCATAGACTGAATTTTATGGGCCTCCCAGAGACAGGCTAGGAGGCAGAAGGGCCATAGAATTGAGACAGGAGGTGGGGGGGTGGGCGGGGGGAGGTGGCGGAGGGCCCATCGCCTTCCCGTCTCACTGCAGTTTTGTCGGGGGTGGGATAGGCCATAGACAGCCTTCTCACCCAGTAGCCACTTGAGGCTCTTAAGAGGTCTATTAACAGCCACAAGGGTCTCTTTCCCCCTGCTGTTGGCATTAAGCCAGCAGCGGGCAGTGGTGGGGGGGGAGGGGTGGTGTGGCTCTGCCACACAGGGTGGTTGCCCAGTAAAAAGAGGCAACTGCCCTGTTGACTTGAAGGGGGGGCCCTCTTCCATGGGCAATCTATGGCCCATGAAGGTCACCCGTCAGCAAACAAAGAACCACCCTGGGCACCCCCTTCCCCTGTACTCAACACCAATCCTCCTCCCACCACTGGCCCCGGCGACCCTGCCTCACTTACCTGAGGTCGAGGTCTCCAGTGCTGGGCCTGGGTCCAAGGCGTCTGTAGTACCAGCAGTGGCCACTGCTCCTGGTGGCACTGCCAATACTGCTGAGTTGCCATCCCCGTGATTGGCCGGTAGCTCTTGGAAGTGGGATTCCTGTCGAGGATCCCGACACCAGGCTGTTAATTGGCCTGGCACCATAGAAAGGAGCCAGGGGGTTCCAAATGACCAAGTCAGCGCTCCCCTCACCTTTTCAGCCTGGTGCCAGGTGTCCTGCCGTCAGCACAAAATGCAGCCCTATATGTGCAGATTGATTTGTGGCAAGGTGGAGAAATGCCTTCAGGAATGCAGAACAAGAGTCATGGTAATTAAGGATGAGAGTCAACTGTCTGTGTAGTTTTGCTTTAATATTTGTAGAACAGTGGGAGCCTGATGGCAGGATGATTTACGTAATGGCCACGGGTGATAGTTATACATAGGTGCCTCTTATTAATGTTTGTGATGATACCGCACAGTTGGCACAGGGTTCTCTTGCACACCATCTTCATCAAGCAGGGCCTTAGTGATCT
Source organism: Heterodontus francisci (assembly GCF_036365525.1). Classification (NCBI taxonomy): domain Eukaryota; kingdom Metazoa; phylum Chordata; class Chondrichthyes; order Heterodontiformes; family Heterodontidae; genus Heterodontus; species Heterodontus francisci. Next base: position 76,379,364 of record NC_090385.1, on the reverse strand, counting down.
AATTACCCTGCTGGCTTTGTCCTCATTCCTCTTCCTTCTCCAAGGAATCACAACTAGTCCTTTGTAAATCAAAACTACGAAACATTCGGCAAACAATAATGATTCAAGACATTCTGGCTGAACTTTACTGCAAAGCTCTCACCACAAACCTATCAAAGGTACCTGAAACCTGTCTTCAGAATGTCAATTGTCTGCTGTATGGTGGCACCATGAATCTCATTATACCCATGGGAAGCCAAGTCTTAGGGACCCTCAGCTGAATCATTGTCCACTGCTGTAGGAGTAGCCCTAATCTCCAATCAGCCATTCAGACCCCTGCTTGTCACAGTAGTGATATGGTGGACTTTCCTAAAATAAAAGAATTGTGTCAGCCCGCTGGATGTAGAGCTTTGTATTCAGAGATGATTCTGATCACATGCCAACTGTGCATTCAAAAAAGTGAAACTGTTTCCTGTGAGATAGTTTATTGCATTGTGGAACGGGGCATGTATCCACAGTTGACTTGCACTTGGGAAGCCTTGTGACTCAGCAGTCCTCTCACGTTGATACACTAGGTCCATAGGACAGCTTGTGAACTTAGCAAACAATGCATCAGTCACATGCTTGATGCATTGATGGGCAGCCAATTCACTGATGTTGTAAATGTCTCCTTGAGCTGCCTGAAAGGAGCCATTGGCATAGCTACTAAGTGCCACCATGAGTTTCCCTGACACTGGCAGTGTGATGCCTATAGCAGAGATGGGCACCGGATCCAGGACAAGCAGGTGGCTCAGATACAAGAGAAGCACAGTCTTCTTAAGCATTTCTACTGGCTGAGGTTCAGATATAAATGCCTTTGTCTGTGTACATGGAGGCATGGGTATGAATGAATGCTAGTCACCTTCAATGGTGGCTGACCAACTCAGAATCTAGAATCCACCCAAAAATGTGTAGTCAGTCTAAGGAAAATCCAGCCCATAGTGTTCAACAGTTGAACATTTGGAACAGATTGCTCTGGTTTTACTTTTCAATGTATTTTGTTTCACTGTTCCCCAGGGATTGTTCGGCTTGTCTTAAGTTGAATATTATTGCATGCTACTCACATTGTCTGTCCAGCGAATAATATCATCCAGTGGTTACAGTTTGCACAGTAACAGGAAAGGAATATAAAGGTGTCACTGTCATTTTACATTCAGGAACCTACGTTTTACAAAATTAGGTTGAACACATTAACGATTAGAAATTTTAAAAGTATGTTTTACTGAACTGAATGTTCAGTTTTTTTCAGGTTGTTTTTCTTCAGGTTTGCACTTGCTGATGTTCTATATTCAGTATATTCACACCTAATCTGTACTAATGCTTTGTCTTTCAAAACACCATTAACATATTGTTTGCCTTTGCTCTGTGACCTTTTGGTCAGCTATGTGGCCTGGTCCAATCTGCACCTTCTCCTTTGTTATCTCTTGCCCAACCCCCACCTCACTTGTTTATAATCTGTGACTTTTCTAATATTTGTCAGTTCCGAAGAAGGGTCACTGACCCGAAACGTTAACTCTGCTTCTCTTTCCACAGATGCTGCCAGACCTGCTGAGTGAATCCAGCATTTCTTGTTTTTGTTTCAGATTTCCAGCATCCGCAGTATTTTGCTTTTGTTCAGTCAGAGATTTAGTTGATTAAAACAATATAAGATAATGTGTGATAATATTGTCAGATATGCATTGCAAGTCAGTACTATTTCAATTTGAAAACTCCATAGCTTTGAAGTGACACTGAATCAGCATCAGTATGAATGTTTAATAGATTCATTTGAAATTCCTTTAATGGAAGTGTGCATCCATATTTTAAAAAATAGGTTAACTCCTCTGTTATAATAACAGATAAAAGATTTCTATGTGACTGCATTCAGCAGCATATGCTAACAATTTCACATTGTAATTTCAAGGCCTATGTTCAAACTTAAATTTCAGCCAAAAAATACTTCAGCCAAGTCTTGATTTTTCCAAGAAATCCCACGTTAAGTTGCACCAGTGAAAACAATGCTTTTGTCATCAACAAAAAGTCCCTGGATCACATAAAGTAAATTCTTAGTACTCTTGTTCTGGGAAGTTAAAGCAAGACACTAAGAATTAGGAAGCAATCTATCAAATACTGACAATCCCCAGATATTAGATGAATTGAGAGATGTGTGGATAAGTAATTCAACATGCGAATGCAGTGACTGCAAAACTTCTCTACAGGGCTGTCAGATTGCCAGGGGAACCGGAAATATAGGTCACTAATAAGCTTGTTTAAAGGTCAATTGGTAAGGATGAGGTTTACTTTGCATAACTGTGAGCACAAAGATAAATATGTTCTGAAGACTTTTTTATCCATTGCAAATGCATTTCTTCATAGCAATGTGCCCATAGGAAGGCACATAGTAATGACGCATTCTCAATAGTTTGGTTCAAACAGCAGGAATAATGATATGGATAATGTTGAAAGTCAGCTGAATAAAAAAATGGTTCTCCACTCAAAATACAGCACCTCCTCCCCAGCAGATAGATGCATGTTGTGGCAGAAAAGGCAGATGCTCCCACCATGTAGAGGAAAGAATTCGCCTGTGCACAGAATTCTGGGCCTGAATTTTCATTCTGGGGTCGGGAACCCGACGCCCGGATATTTTCAGGGTCCTGAATGCGCGTCAAGTCAGTGATGCAATGTGATTTTCATATGCAAAGGGCCTAATTGACCCGGGGGTGAGTTCAGTGTCCAATTAAAGGCACCCAGAGCAGCCTGGAAGCAGGACACAGTAACTGAGGGCCCTTTGAAAAGGCAAATGGCAGCCATGACGGGGCTTGTCATTCACTGATGAGATGGAGCAGCAGGGCCAGCGCTGGCACAGGCAGGCATCAATGGGCAGCACCAAGATTCCCCAATGCCTCCCTTGAGGCTTTAACCAAGACAGTGGCAGAAGAGGGGAGAGATCTTTTCCAGGTGTCTAGAAAAGGAAATGCGCCTAAAGACAGAAGGAGGGCATGGATGGAGGTAATGATGCAGGTTAGCAGCTGAGGAGTGGCCAAAAGGATATGGGTCAGGTGTAGAAAATTATTCAATGACCTGATAAGGTCTGGAAAGGTGAGTGGCAAGTGACACCCGGGTGACAGGTCTCCAACTCAGTATACACCAGTATGCAGCTGAGCCGAGCAGACTGAGTGCCCATAGTTCTCCCAAACATTGTCAGATCAAGTGCTCAGTTGTATCACTGAGACGTCAGAAACCTTCACATACGAGGAGCAATTGAGCAGGGTCTGTCACTCAGGAGCACAACACCAACTACTCATGTGAATGTCATGCTGGATTAGGTGAGGGAGGACAGCCCACTGCAATATCATTCTCTCCTCATCCTATAGGATAAGAGAGCGCACAACTCCCGGGAAATATCTTGGACAGGTGGTGGCATACCGGATCTTCATACTCTAACCCCAATAGAGGAGGCGGCACTGTAAATCATAAAGGTGCCATCGAGTCAGGGCTTGGGCGATGGTGAGACAGGAAGCTATGAAGGTCAGGTCATTTGATAGCTCGATCTTCAGGTGAAGGGCATGGAGGAAACTCCTGCCCAATGTGCGCTGTGGCTATATAACCGGTATCATCTATGGGGTTGGTTATGCTGTGGCACCTGTTGAGTAGGCCGAGTTCTCATCACCATCTTCCTGTGTTTCCCACTGGGCCAGTACCGGAGTAGGAACAGAGTGTCCCAGACCAGTCATCGCCAGCCTTGTCGGCGAGGGGGGCAGTGTTCTCGAGTCTGCACCATCACATCATTCCTCCATACCTTCCATCAATGCAGACACCCTCACCTCAGTTGGGCCTCAATCCAAATTAGAATGGGGAGCACTGGGTGAACAGCACATCACGTGTGAGCAGGACAGGAGGCGGAGGCAGAGTCAGCTGTGCTCAGTATCCCTCAGAGGACGGAGGACAGAACAAGTCATACTCCGCTGGGCGAAGATGCTGGTCCTTGGGAGTCACAAACAAGGAAGCTTTTTCTGGAGCATCAGAGGCAGATGAGCTACTGAAAGTCGGAGATCCTGAGGCATTGCGGAGCCATAGGCAGACAATAAAGGAGCCCATGCAGCACATGTGCATTGTTCTGACTCAGGGTTTTGAGCGCATGTGCTCTTCCATTGAGTGTGGCCAACCTCTTAGAGAGCCATATGCAGCACCACTCTGACTGGATGTAGGAGCAGCATACTTATATGCACAGAAAGAGCAACACTCTCTGTAGCACGGAACGCTCTGTGTGGCTGATGGCACAGAGATGTTTGGAGTGGGATGACAGCTGCGTCCAAACTGGTGACCTCATCCAGAATGCAAGGGCGCCATGAAAGGGCTGAAGAAGTCGAAAAGACTGATGAAGGGGCCACCCCTCAGGGGACACCAGTGTCATCCTTCCCCTCCTCGGCCACTCTGACTAATGAAACATTCATGCTGCAAGGCCTGTGACAGAGTCTGTCCCTGCAACGGTGCAGGCTCAGCAGCCTATGGAGGGGCTCCCACAGGCATCGCTAAGACGAGGATGGATGCCACAGGCATCTCAGTCAGATGCAGAGACAAGGGAGCGAGCTACCACCACTTCTTCCTCAGCCAGAGGGGGAGCAGCCCATAGATGGGAATGCAAGACCCTACGCCATTAGTTTCACTTTATCCTTTCGATCAGACTTGTGTGTTATTAGTGCTTGATGTCACAAGGGAAATGCAATTTTCAAGGGGAGGGGGTGGTAGCACTTGTGGGGGGGGGGGGGGTGGGTGTTGGTGGAGGGTGGTGGGTGGTGCTGAGTTTGCAGTAGTACCATGGTTTTGGATAGCAATAGGATTCTTCAGATATGTGTCATTCTTTGTTGGTTTCCTAAATCCATCCAGTCTTCTGATCTACCACTAATCTTTGCATTATAGTATGCTTTTTCTTTCAATTTGATACTCTCCTTAACTTCCTTTTTTAGTCACAGGTGGTGCATCCTTCTCATAATCTTTCTTTTTCAATGGAATATATGAAGGAATTTTGAAGTCTAATTATTATTGCAACATAGAGAATGTGAGACAGTTTGCACATAACAAGGTCCCATAAACAGCAATGAAAAATATTATCAAATAATTTCTGGGCTAAGTTATCAACCAATATCCACTATAAACAACTGAGTCCCACAGCTCCCTGGACTACACTTCCACCCACCTTTCGTCCTGTAAGGACTCTATTCCATTCTTCACTTTCTCCTTCACTGTCACATCTATTCTGACGATGTCATCTTCCATACCACTGCTTCTAATGTGTATTCCTTTTTCCTCATTTGAGAATTCCCCTGCACTATGGTTGACAGGGCCCTCAACTGTGTATGTCACATATCCCGCACTTCAGTTCCCATGCTTCCCTTCCCTCCCAGAACCATGATAGGGTTCTTTCTTTTGCAATTCCGCTCCACCAGCCTCCCCATTCAACAGATCAGCCTCTGCCACATCACCACATCTAGTGTGATGCCACCACCAAACATATCTTCTCCTCACCTCCCCTTCCCTTTCAGCATTTCAAAGGGATCATTCCTTCCACAACAACCTGGTCCACTCCTCAATCACTCCAAATTCATCCTCCCATTTCCCATGGCACCTTCCTGTGCAAGTGCAGGAGATGCCACACCTGCCCTTTTACCTCTTCCCTTCCCACCACTGAGAGCCCGAAACACTGCTTCCAGGTGAAACAGTGATTTCTTCTTTCAATTTAATATACTGTAGTCGCTGCTGACGATATAGTCGTCTCTACATTATGGAGACCAAACGTAGGTTGGATGACTGCTTTGTGGAGAATCTTCGTTCAGTGCGCATGTGTAATTCTGAGCTTCCGGTCACCTGTCATTTTAAACCTCTGCCCTCCTTGAACTCAAACCTCTCTGTCCTCAGCCTCCTACACTGAAGCTCAACATAAGCTCAAGGAACCGCACCATATCTTTCAATTGGGCACTTTACAGCTTTCCTGGCTCAACATTGACTTCAACAATTTCAGATCATAACCAACTGCCCCATTTTTTTATCAGACAGCAGTTGCATAGGTCATGATTCTGCTTTTCCCATTTACATCTCCTCTCAACCCATCTTTTGTTTTTTCACTTGTCCCATCAGCAGCCCCTTTGTGTTGCACCATCATCCCTTTCATTAGTTAATCATTCCTGCCATCCACCCTATCACAGATCTTCCCTGTCATTCTTTCTCCCTCTCCCCTTCCTTTGTACTTGATTAAAACCTGTAACATTGCTAACTTCTTCGAGTTTTGATGAAAGGTCACTGTCCTGAAATTTTTAATCTGTTTCTCTCTCCACAGCTGTTGCCTGACCAGCTGAGTATATCCAAAATTTCCTGGGTTTTTTAATCAGATTTCCAGCATCTGCAGTATTGAAATTATATTATCAAATATTTTGTGATGTTATTTGAGGAGTGAATGTTAGCCAGGACACCAGGAGAACTTCCCTGCTCTTCAAAAATTGTCATGAGATCTTTAACTGGCAAGGATAAAAAGGGGCCTTGGTTTAACGTCTCATCCCAAAGATGGCATCTCTGACCTTGGAGCATTCCCTCAGTATTGCACCAGGCTGGCAGCCAAAATTGTATGTTCAAATTTCTACAATACAGCTTGAACTCACAACCTTCTGGCTCAGCTGATGATATTACCACTGAGCCAAGACTGAAATATTCTAATAATCAAATGAAATCTGGGATGTTCATTGTGTGCGGAAGGTAAATTTTGTGTCCATAATGTTAAATTACGTCAGTACTAATGAACGGAACACTCTTCCACTTTATCGAGTCCTCTCAGTTCAGGTGCACCCTGGATTATGTATAGAGTAAATTGTCAGTCATGGATGAGCTGGACGAACAGCCAACAAAACCATAACTCAGTAATGCCATTGATTCTCTAGCCAGTGGAAAAGCCCCTGGAAAGGATAGCATTACCCCTGAAATAATCAAGAGTGCCAAGCCTGCTATACTCTCAGCACTCCATGAACTGCTTTGCCTGTGCTGGGATGAGGGAGCAGTACCACAGGACATGCGCAATGCCAATATCATCACCCACTATAAGAACAAGGGTGACCACAGTGACTGCAACAACTATCGTGGAATCTCCCCGTTCAGCATAGTGGGGAAAGCCTTCGCTCGTGTCGTTTTAAACAGACTTCAGAAGCTGGCTGAGCGTGTCTACCCTGAGGCACAGTACGGCTTTCGAGCAGAGATCCTCCATTGACATGCTGTTCTCCCTTCGCCAACTACAGGAGAAATGCTGTGAACAACAGATGCTCCTCTACATTGCTTTCATAGATCTCACCAAAGCCCTTGACCTCGTCAACAGACGTGGTTTCTTCAGACTGCTAGCAAAGATCGGATGCCCACCAAAGCTACTAAATATCATCACCTCATTCCGTGACAATATGAAAGGCATAATTCAGCATAGCGGTGCCTCATCAGATCCCTTTCCTATCCTGAGTGGTGTGAAAAGGACTGTGTCCTCGCATCCACACTGTTTGGGATTTTCTTCTCCCTGCTGCTCTCACATGCGTTTAAGTCTTCAGAAGAAGGAATTTTCCTCCACACAGGATCAGGTGGCAGGTTGTTCAACCTTGCCCGTCTTACAGCGAAGAACGAAGTACAGAAAGTCCTCATCAGGGAACTCCTCTTTGCTGACGATGCTGCATTAACATCACACATGGAAGAGTGTCTGCAGAGACTCATCGACAGGATTGCAGCTGCCTGCAACGAATTTGGCCTAACCATTAGTCTCAAGAAAACAAACATCATGGGATAGGACGTCAGAAATGCTCCATCCATCAATATCGACGACTACGCTCTGGAAGTGGTTCAAGAGTTTACCCACCTAGGCTTAACTATCACCAGTAACCTGTCTCTCGATGCAGAAATCGACAAGCGCATGGGAAAGGCGTCTGCTGCTATGTCCAGACTGGCCAAGAGGGTGTGGGAAAATAGCGCACTGACACGGAACACAAAAGTCCGAGTGTTTCAATCCTGTGTCCTCAGTACCTTGCTCCATGGCAGTGAGGCCTGGACAACATATGTCAGCCAAGAGCGACGTCTCAACTCATTCCTTCTTCACTGCCTCTGGACAATCCTTGGCATCAGGTGGCAGGAGCGTATCTCCAACGCAGAAGTCCTCAAGTCGGCCCACATCCCCAGCATATACACCCTACTGAGCCAGCGGCGCTTGAGATGGCTTGGTCATGTGAGCGGCATGGAAAATGGCAGGATCCCCAAGGACACATTGTCCAGTGAGCTCGTCACTGGCATCAGACCCACCAGCCATCCATGTCTCCGCTTTAAAGACGTCTGCAAATGTGACATGCAGTCCTGTGACATTGACCACAAGTCATGGGAGTCAGCTGCCAGTGCGCGCCACAGCTGGCAAACTGCTATAAAAGCGGGGCTAGAGAAAGGTGGGACGAAGAGATTTAGCAGTCGGCAGGAAAAGAAACAGAAGTGTAAGGAGAGAGCCAACTGTGTAACAGCCCTGACAACCAATTTTATCTGCAGTGCCTGTGGAAGAATCTGTCACTCTAGAATTGGCCTTTATAGCCACTCCAGGTGCTGCTCCTCAAACCACTGACTAGGTGCATACCAATTGTCTCTCAAGACAAGGAGGCCAAAGAAGAAGAAGAAGAAGAAAGTGTTATACCCCAACAATGCTTCTTAAATTCAATCTCAGAACAACACCACATAGTGTACCAATGTGATATTACCCCTTAATACAACAGTGATATTTCTATTTCCAGCTCAACCATCCTTGTATCCTCTTTGACTGTAAAATGCCAGTCAAAGACCAATTCACCCCCAGATTCGGGATAGAATTTAGCTAAGCTGAACTCAGTTAATCATGCCAGCTATCAAAGAGAGGAGAATTTTATGTTAGGTGTTAGTCATGGCTCAGTATAGTAGTACAGTAGTAACTGCATAAATCAGTAAATTTATTGAAGCTGTGGTCCTTGTTGAAAGCTATGATCAAACAAAAATCAAGGGTTCAGAGAACTTGCATCTATGCCTTAATGTCTCCACATGCTGAAAGGTTCTCTATTGGGAGTGCTGAACATCCCTTCCATTTCATAGTTTAGCACTAAGTAGAATGCATCGCCCAAAGAATAAGTACAAATGGGATTTTTCCCAGCTGCGAAAATTAATGTTTTTTTTTAATGCAAGAGTAAAGACATTTATTCAAGAATAAAGAGGCAAATCCATTTACGAGAGCTCTCTCCTAACATTTGTTATTTAAAAATTTAAGGTTAGTTAATATAATTTCTTGATTGTGCTGCCAAAAATGTAATCTTGTCAGTATTGTTTGCCCATAGTCCTTGTAAAGACTAATACAAAAGTAAAATATTGCAGATGCTTGAAATTTGAAATAAAAACAGGAAATGCTGGAAATACTCAGTCAAATGAATACCTGACCTTCTGAATATCTGCAGCATTTTCTGTTTTTATTCCTTGTGAAAATTACTTTCCCTTCTCCCCAACTCTATTTCTATTGCTTTTCAATTACATTTGCGGTTTCTAATTTAGGATTCTGCTCATTTAATTCTGCATCAGAATGTATGGGTGTGCATGACACTGACTGACTAATGCTCTAATTTTTCTTCCATTTATTTGGGCAGGTACTTCACTCAAACAATTGAGCTGAGATCAGAAATTGCAAGAACCGCACCTTCCTATGCCAATGTGTTACCTCATTACAACGCCACCCCTTCAACAGCTCATGCTCAACAAATTAATTCCAACTGCATTAACATTATTTGAGTAATTTATATGCTGTCACCTCCTTGAAGTAGAACGTCTGAAATATGACTGACAAAGCACATGAGATGTAAGAAAAGAAAGTACTTGCAATTATATATTTCCATTCACGTCATCAGATCATTGCAAAATCCTTCACAGCTGATGAATTACTTTTCAAGTGTGGCCACGAATGCTTTGTATGCAAACACAGAAGCCAATTTGCACACAGTAAGGTCCCACAAACAGCACTGAGCTGAAATGCATAACTAATTGTTTTGTAAAACAGCTACAAGTCAATCAAAGTTTAGGGAATGCTTGGTGAGGGAAGTGTAAAGATTGGAAAACGGTTGTAGATTTCATAAACTTCAGAGATTTGAAATCTTATTCACATAAAATTAATTATATGGCTCTCTTTCTCTCTTTTTAAAAAGAGTTTTTTTGCATCTATAAGAAGTGTGACTTCTGGTGTGTGATAGACTAAAAACACATACTCCCTGTGAGGCAGCAGTAATGTCCTGATTAGCATTGAGAGCTCAATGGGGATGCTAATTTCAGGGAGGTTAAATCATTAACAAACAAAACTTGACAGGGAGGACCATTCATACAATACTGCATGTGGCGGAGGCGTTGTGAGAGGTAGGGTTGCACATGTTCACTGGAAGACACAGGATATCAAAAATGATAGGCAGCTCATTTACAGGAAGGCTATACCCGAGTCTTCTAATAGTTGACGTGGCTTCATAAAAATAACACTGCAGGACAAAAGAAATGTATCCTGTGTCAGGCAAACCCCCCACCTGACAAGACTGAGGCACACATTATTTCACCACATGAATATTAAAACTTAAAATTGCAAACTGACAAAGCACATGAAATGGAAGAAAAGAAAGTACTTGCAATTATATATTTCCATTCACATCCCCAGACTGGAAAGACATTTGCATAGTAACAGACAGTGCTGGAACAAGGGACAAAGGACCATGACCTGACACATTCAACCAACAATGGACTTTCGATTACCAGACGTTGAAGGTGGCAACACAGGTAGACAGGGTGGTGAAGAAGGTTTATGGCATGCTTGCCTTCATCGGCCAAGGCATTGTGTACAAGAGTTGGGGTGTCATGTTACAGTTGTACATAACGTTGGTTAGGCCGCATTTGGAGTACTGTGTGCAGTTCTGGTCATCGCACTACAGGAAAGATGTGATTAAGCTAGAGAAGGTGCAGAAAATATTTACAAGGATGTTGCCTGGTTTGGAGGGCTTGAGTTATAAAGAGAGATTGGATAGGCTGGGTCTGTTTTCCCTGGAATGAAGGAGGCTGAGAAGGGACATGATAGAAGAATATGAAATTATGAAAAGCGTAGATAGGGTAGATAGCCAGAGTCTGTTTCCCATGGTAGAGTTGATTAAAACTAGAGGGCATAGATTTAAGGTGAGAGGGAGGAGGTTTAAAGGGGATCAAAGGGGTAAATTTTTCACACAGAGAATAGTGGGTATCTGGAATGAGCTGCCTGAGGAGAGGCAGGAACAGTAGCAACATTTAAGAGGCATATGGAATTAATGTATCCAGGTGGGATTAATATAGATAGGCATTATGGTCAGCATGGACGCGGTGGGCTGAAGGGCCTGTTTCTATGCTGTATGACTCGATGAGAAACAGAGTTAACTTTTAGGTTTGTGGCCAAGTTCACAGACCTGAAAGTTAACTCTGCTTCTCTCTCCACAGTTGCTGCCAGACCTGCTGAGTTTCCCCAGCACTTACTGCTTTGCTGCCACGTACTTACCCTGCTGTCTCCCAGTGTCCTATGAAGCGATCCTCTTCTTCCACTCGAGTGTAACATTCCTTTTTGTAGGCGTGCTGCACCTGGGTGAATAATCTTAATTTTGCACATACCAAGACATGAAACTTAAATGTACCATAAAAGGAAAACACACAACAGAAATAAAACCACAACTGAAGAATATCTACATACTATGGGCTTCTAATCATCTGACTGTGAAAAGCTGGATGTGCCAAACCCATTTCCATGTGATAAATAAAGTTGTATCCTTCATTTATTCCAAGGTTCCTAACAGGGCAGGGTTGGTGTTGACGGGTACATCAGGTGCTTTCATGGATCAACTATGTGGCATGGCATTGCCCATCTTGGCCAACACTCAGAGTGGCACAGCATGACCACAAAAAGATCCTACCAACTGCATCGATTGCCCCCACCATCCATATAACCTTACCACTCCTACCCTTTCTGGCACCCTCCCTACATACAGGGTGACTAGAGTGCCATTGCTCCTTCACACACACAAACAAACACAGAGCGTACACTGTTTATGGAGGGAGGGTACACAGTGCCTCCCTTCATGCCTGTAGAGCTTTCCCTCCTGTAATCCCATCTCCCCCCACCTCACTTCAAGTATGCAGAGCTGAGACCCCTATAATCCCCCCCCTCCCTCCTCCCTTCAAGTATGAAGTGTTCAGACCCCTGTATATCTGGACTTACTTTCACTGTCGAGGACTCCTGCTTCTGATGTCCAATCTACTTTTATGTTCATGAATGGGATAGCAGAAGACAGCCGTCCGTTGAATGTAAAGTGCAGAAGTATGGAGCAAGAGGTGACGGGATGCATAATCCGGAGCGGTAAGTAGCGTTTTACATATGGTAATCGGGGTGCCGCTGCCGAGCGGCGGGGAGGCCGTACCGAGGTCCCCCTGCCGCCGGTAATATGCAGCAGGCCCTTCTCAATGACGGGGGTCGAGGCGGGTCTCCCCCAGCAGAATTGTACGGGCCCCCCGTCATGACCCTTGGCGTTGAGGAGCTGGTAAAATTCAGCCCATGCTCTCTGTGGCACTGACTGACTCTGGAGAGAATGTCTCTTTCTAACACAAAGGTTTAGCTTGCTACCACATGACCTCTATTTGCCATCTAGCCAGTTACCAAAATGATCACAGAAAGCTGGGAAACCTTCATTCCAGGACCCTTGTCTAAAGTGATGAGTTTAACTGATCAGTTCGCATCCACCTGAGTAAATAAATTATGTCTGAATGTCTATGAGTAGCTCAGGTAATGGGCCATTCACACTCATCTAAGCTGATTGTTCTGGTGGTTCACTTCCAGACAGCAAGTCTCCTTTCTGATAGCTTTGTAATTTGCAAGATGAAGTCATGTAAATGTTCAGCCATTTTACGAATTGCTATTTAGACTGCTGAAATATACTGTTTGTCAGTCTTTTTAAAACTTATCCTGTGGTTTCAGTCCACTCAATAAAGAAAGTCATTTTGATGAAAAATGACTTCATAACAAAATATAATACACGGAGTATTGGGGAGACAATAAGGGTCAACAAGATGGAAGTGACAGATGAATGGAACTTAGTCCATTAGTAGAATTTTGGAAATGTATAAAGCGTTCAACAGCAGAAGAGCTGTGATAGGGAATAGATAGGGCAACACTGTGGTGTTGGTAATTAGTAATCATTGTGATTGTTAGAAACTGGAATTTAACATATACCACTGTTGTGATTGGTCTGATTCAGCCAGGGAGATTGATTAGGAAAGGACGAGAGTCAGTGGCAAGAGAACAAAACTTATGATAAAGGCCAAAATGCTATCAGTCAATAAGAAATTTGTCTGAAGTAGAATAAATGCTTATACATAACCCAGTGAAGTAAAAGAAACTAGCATGAATTATAAATTTATATACACAACATTTACAGCACAAAAACAGGTTATTCGGCCCAATAAGTCCTTGCCAGTGTTTATGCTCCACATGAGTCTCCTCCCACCCTTTCTCATCTAACCCCATCAACATATCTTTCTATTCCTTTCTCCCTCTTGTGTTTACCTAGCTTCCTCTTAAATGAACCTATGCTATTTGCCTCAACAATTCTTTGTGGTAGCGAGTTCCGCATTCTAGCCACTTTCTGAATAAAATAATTTCTCCTGAATTCCTTATTGGATTATTTGTGACTACCTTATATTTATGGCCCTAGTTTTGGTTTGCCCTGCAAGTGGGCACATCTTATCTACATCTGCATCTTTAACACATCAAACATTTCCATAATCTTAAAGACCTCTTTTGGATCATCCCTCAGTCCTTCATTTTCTGGAGAAAAGAGCCCCAGCCTGTTTAATCTTTCCAGATTGGTATAACTTCTCAATTCTGGTATCATTTGTGACTTCTCCAGAGCCTCTATATCCTTTTTATAATATGGAGACTAGAACTTTTCACAGTATTCCAAGTGTAGCCTAACCAAGGTTCTATACAAGTTTAACATAACTTGTCTGCTTTTCAATTCTATCCATCGAGAGTTGAACCCCAGTGCTCTGTTTGTTTTTTTATAGCATTATTAACTTGCATCATCACTTTTAATGATTTGTACCGCTGATTCCTCTGCTTCTCTACCCCATTCAGACACTTATTTCCAAGGAGTATGTGGCCTCCTTATTTTAGCACTGCACACTTACCGTTATTGAAGTTAATTTGCCAATTACATGCCCATTCTGCAACCATATTATAGCTTCCTGTATTTTGTTGTATTAACTATACCCCCACATTGGTGTCATCTGCAAACTTTGAAATTATACTTCCGATTCCGGAGACCAAATTGTTTATGTAAATGGTGAACAACAGTGGTTCCTGTACTGATTCTCATGGAATTCCACTTCCCAACTTTGAGTCACTATCTTTAACCGCTACTGTATATGTTTTGTTTCTTAGCCAGCTTGCTATCCATTCTGATACTTGTCCACTGATATGACAAGTTTTGATCTTAGTCATGAGGATGCTATGCAGTAGCTTATTGTAGGCCTTTGAAAGTCCAAATATATTACATCTACCATATTACCCTGGTCTAGCTCTCTGTTACTTCTTCAAAGAATTCAATAAAGTTGGTCAAGCATGATCTTCGCTTTTGAAATCTGAGCTGCCTATTATTTATTATATTTTCAATTTCTAGGTGTTTTTCTATTACATTTTTGAATAAGGATTCTATTATCTTTCCTAGTTTCCTGGTTTATAGTTCCCTGGACTTGCTCTAGCTCCCTTTTTAAGTATAGAAATTATGATAGCTGTCCACCAGTCCTCTGGCAGTATTCTCATTTATAATGAAATTATCTATGTAATGGCACCTCTGCTATCACTTCCCTAACTTCCATCTAGACCAGGAGTTTTATCCTCTTTAAATTTATTTAGTTTTCCAATTGTCACCCCTTTTTCTATCTTGAATGTCTTTATATTTTATAATATCTTTTTCTAATGACAGGTCCACCATGTTGGTCTCCCTGGTAAATACTGAGGCAAAGTAACTACTTAATATTTCTGCCATTTTGTCATCATTACCTGTGTGTTTGTCATATGCATCCCTTAGTGGCCCAATCACTATGCTGATTTTTGTTCTGTTTTTATGTATCCTGTAGAATACTTGACCAATTGTTTTTATATTACTTGATAATTTAATTTTGTAGTTTTTCTTTGCCTTCCTAATTGTTTTTTTTAAATTCTTTTCTAACCTTCTCATATTCCCTTTGCCCACCCTCTCCATTGTTGTCTTTATACTTAGTTTTTGCCTTTTTACTTCGTTTCAAGTTTACTCTTATTTCTTTATTCATCCATGGTGTGTCATTATAGGCTAATTTGTTATTGCATTTTATTAGGATCTATTTCAGATGGACTCTGTTGATCATGGTTTTAAATGTTTCCCACTGCTGGTCTATTTTTTTGTCAGTGTGAAGGACAACAAGGAGTTAACTCCATTCTGAAGTTACAAGTTTTCAGCAGAAACAGACAGTCACATAGCCCAGGGAAAAATCAAGGGCACAATAAGCATATATGTCTTGCAACCACCATGGAAGAACGGATTAGCGCCTGATGACCTTAAGAACCAGACAATGGAAGGACGTGGGCTCAAGTACTGTGCAAATCTAAGGATTGAAGTGGTGTGAAAGACTGTCCTTCCTGAAATTGATTATCAGCAGGATATAGGTGATTGCGTCTTTCACGGAAGAGCTTTATTTAAAAAAAAAGTATATCAGGAATGAAAACTTAGGTTGTCAATCAAAACTAAATATTTGGAGCATCGCCAAATTTGGAGACGTGATGGCCCAGCCAACAGCAAGAAATGTATAAAGGTACACAGAGTTCGGGTTATGTTACTGTTCCGGCAGGCAGTCAAGGAAGATGGTAGAGCTTGGTCAACTCCACCGAGGGACCTACGAACACCATCAGCAGACCAACCAAGGGGTGATTGTAAGTATTAAGTTAGGAAATTAAGTTAGGAAATTAAGTTAGAAATATGGTGGTGGGTGGTGGGGGTTGGTTGTGGGGGAATGTTAACCTATGTTTAGCATCTAGCAGGATGGTCCTGGCTCACATAATTGTAGTTGCAACTGGAACTTGTGATTACTGACTGTAACCCTTCTCTAAGGATTGTGAATAATTCAATAAAGTGATTGTGAGTTATCAGAAGAAACTTGTGTCGCTGGTTATTCTGTTCAAGTCATTATACATTTGTAATACTGGTGTCACGAGCTCGAGTGTGGGGGGGGGGTCTTCAAGTGAGGAACAGAATCCCCTACAAATGTTTTTTAAAGGTTTATTTTCCCTAGTTCCATTCCTATCCCTTTAACATCTGATTCCTTCCAATTTATTATTTTGGTCTTTGTCTTACTACATCCTTCTCAATCTCTGTTTTAAACCTTATATTGTGATCGCTATTGCCTAGTAATTCCCCTACACTTACTTCCTTACCTGTGCAATTTGGTTTTGATTAAGACTGATACATGTAAAAGAATCTGTGTATAATATGTAATTTTGAAAAATATTACATATAGATACAAGCAGATCTCCTGGGGCATTAACCTTGGTAGATCAGAGATTAAGTCATGAGAAGGATGTATGAATGTAGGAGAGGAGCACATATCTCCAGTGAACAAACTTGGAACAAAGTTTATAGAAAATCTACCCTGAGACAAAATTCTGTTCAATCTGAATAAAATCCCATATCAATGGAGAGCATTTATTATGTGTAGCAATCTGGTAAACATAATCTGCATATTAGTTACAGCCATTTCTGACCAAAGGATAAATCTATACCTAATTTTAGAACAAAATCGATTATTTCTTATTTGGTCCTTTATTTTAATCACCAGTCACAATCTGAAACCAAATTAATCCAAGCAGCTCTTTCAGTGTTTTGTGTCTGAGAGAGCAGCATTTATGGATTACAGCACATATAATGAACTAGAAAGGGAAGGCAATCAAATAGTTTGAGAAAAGGCCACAAACACAGATAAATTGCTGTGTTATTATGGGTATAAATCTATGACAAAAACTACTTTCTGCAAGTGGCTCAAAAAGTTGTAACAAGAACAAAAGAAAATCAGTGACAGGAAGTTTCTACAAATGAGCAGAATATAAAAAAACAAAATTGGAATTTGTAAAGGAGAAGCATTTCACTTTGTCAAAATAAGCTCTGCCCATAACATTTTCCTATCATTTGACTGTCAGTCTTTAAAAATGAATTACTTATAAACCAGTTCAAACAAATTTAACCCTTTCATGTTGAAAATATTTATTAGTTGTCTGAGAAGTGTGCCAGCTGCCAAAACTTTCATCCAATGTTAGATTCTGAAAACAACAGAACGGAATAAGGGATATGCCACAAGTAGGAAGATTCAGGTCACTACTTAAAACCTATCTCTTTGACTAAGCTTTTGGTTACCTACCAATTTCTTTTTAAGTGATTCACTGTCAAATTTTGTCTGATAAGTACTCTATTCAGTGCCTTGAGACGTTTTATTACATTAAAAGTGTAATATAAATGCACACTGTTGTTATTGTTTGACAACCTTTCCATATTTAATCTGCATCCAGTGAGGAGGAAGAGGACGGTCAGCACTGTGTATCTTTGAAGCAGAAAGAGAAAATTGGCAGGGATGTCGTTATTGGCTAAATAACCCATGCCTCCTGGTAGCAGGCCAAGGAAGGATATATAGTGATAATCAAACTGGACCAGTAATTCAAACATTTGGGGCTGTATTTTACCAGCCCCTCAATGCCATGGGTTGTGATGGAGAGAGCTCATAAAATTCTGCTGGGAGAGGCCTGCTTTAAGCCCCAACATCGAGAAAGGCCCACCGCATATTACCAGCAGCAGGGGGACCTCGGTGCAGCCCACCACTGGCCTCCACCCCCACCCCCCCAACCCCCACCCGCCGCTTGGCAGCAAGGTCTTCATCTAAGTATTTAAATTAACAAAACTTTGATGTAAGTGAACTTACCTGCAGGCGGCGGCCATCCCATGCCGATTTTACAGCCGCCAAATGCACCTCACATGCCTTCGGAACTTCGTATGGAGTTCCAGGATGAGAACCTGGTGGGGAGGGGGGAAGAATATAATTTTCAGGGCGGGAAGGGTGAGGGAGCGGGGAAAACAATTTTTATTGACTATGGGGATGGTGGGAAAGGGTTGAGGGTCATCTCAAACTTCAGGGGGAAAGTTTGGGATATCAAGAACAGTTTATTATGGGGGGAGAGGGCAATTTTTATATAAATTACTCATTGTGGGGATGGAAGATGGGATTTAGAGTTGAAATAAAATGTTATTTTTATTTCCCGGAAACCGGGACTTTTATATATTAAAATGTTACTGAAGGGCTTGAAAAATGGTGCTGCGCCTGCACGGTGGCATCGGACGCCATTGTCAGGGACATGGCAGCCGCCCCCTGTACGTCATCGGGGGTGGCCACTCCGCCCCCTCTATTTAAATGAGCCCCCGCGCTATTGAAAACCAGCCCTTGGACTAATGCTCCAGAGACATGAGTTCAAATCCCAGACTGCAGCTGGGGGAATTTAAATTCAATTAATTAATAAAAAATCTTGTCTTAGTAATTTGATCATGAAACTAGCAGATTGTAGTAAAAACCTGTAAAACTAATGTCTTTCAGAGAAGGAAATCTGCTGTCCTTACCTGGTCTGACCTACATGTGACTCCAGACCCACAGCCATGTAGTTGACTTAACTACCCTCTGAAATGGCCTAGTAAGCTGCACAGTTGTATTAAATGACTAGAAAAAGTCAAATAAGAAGAAAACTGGATAGATCACCCTCCTTCCTAATATCTGGGGACTTGTGCTAAAACTGGGAGAGCTGTCCCACAGACTAGTCAAGCAGCCTTACATAATCATACTCATTGAATCATACCTTACAGCCAATATCCCAGATTCCTCTATCGCCATCCGTGTGGATAGGACATACCCACCAGTGATGGTGGCACAGTCGTGTACAGTGGGGAGGGAATGACCCTGGGAATCCTCAACATTGACACCAGACCCCATGAAGTCTCATGGCATCAGGTCAAACATGGGCAAGGAAACCTCCTGCTGATGAATCTGTATTGCTCCATGTTGAACTTGGAAGAAGCACTAAGGGTTGAGGGGATTTCAATGCCCATCACCAAGAGTGGCTGACAGCACCACTGCTGGCCAAGTCCTGAAGGGCATATCTGCCAGACTGGGTCTGCAGCAGCTCGAGGAACAGCACCCCATTTACCGAATAGGCAAGCTAGAGCCTGCCGGACTGAACATTTAGTTCAATAATTTCAGAGCATGACAGCCTCCACCAACCCCCCGACCCCCTCCCCCCCGCCCCTTTTTTAGTTTTACTTTGTATTTTTTTAAATTGTATTTCATTTCATTTTGGTTTGTTTCATCATTACACTTTTATTTTAACATGTGCCTGCCCACTGTTTTTAAAAAGAAAATTCATGTTTTTTCTTGTGGTTCATTATTCTGTCATTTAACACCCGCTCTGCACTAACACTTTGTATTTCACCACACCATTAACACACTCTGTGTCTTTGCCTTTGCCCCATGACCTCCTTGTCAGTTATTCTCTGTGACCCTCTGCCCTATCAACACCTTTTCATTTGTTCTTTTTTGCCCCACCCCCCACTATATTTGCTTAAGACCTATTACATTTCTAACCTTTGCCAGTTCTGATGAAAGGTCACTAACCTGAAGTGTTAACTTTGCTTCTCTCTCCACAGATGCTGACAGACCTGTTGAGTATTTCCAGTATTTTTTTGGTTTTATAGCAGAAGAAGCATAGCAGAAGAGCATGTTATGGACAGGGCTAAGCGATCCCACAGCCCATGGATCAGATCAAAGCTCTGCAGTCCTGTCACATACAGTCATAAATTGTGGTGGACAATTAAATAACTAACCAAAGGAGGAAGCTCGACAAACATCCCCATCTTCAATGATGAAGGAGCCCAGCATGTCAGTGCAAATGATGAAGCATATGCAACCACCTTCAGCCAAAAGTTTCAAGTGGATGATCCATCTCGGTCTCCTCCTAAAGTTTCCAGCATCACAGATCCCAGTCTTCAGCCAATTCAATTCACTCCACATGATATCAAGAAACAGCTGAAAGCTTGAATACTGGCTATGGGCCCTGACAACATTCCAGGCCACACCGCCCTTGCTAAGCTGTTCCAGTGCAGTAATAACACTGGCATCTACTGAACAATGTGGTAAATTGCCCAGGTATTACCTGTCCACAAAAAGGAAGACAAATCCTTTTAATTACCACACCAACAATCTACTCCTGATCATCAGCAAAGTGATGGAAGGGGTCGTTGACCATGCTATCAAGCAGCACTTACTCTGCAATAACCCGCTCAATAACCTAGAAGAACAATGCAAGACCTCCGCTCTGGTCTAAAGGTTTTTGTCTTTACTCTTGATCTCAATGGCACGCAACAACTTGGATACTATTTCACTAAACGTGATACACCTTTATTAAATCTTTAAGCAATAATACATACTCACAATGACACTGGTTGCTTAAGAATCCATCTACACTGTATTCTGGATATCATCAACTATGCCGACTGCTCCTTTGCATCCCCTGTATTATGATGGAATATAGGTATAATAGGCTTAATTAGGTAGCATTTAGATATAGTTAATTTATTATACCTTTTAGAATTAAATATTTAATAAATGATCAGTTTTCAAGACTTACTGACATTCCCCTTTAAGAAGGTAGAGTTAGAAATGTCAAGGTCCCTTTTATGAACCAGAAACAAGTTGGGAAATCCATTTGTGTCTCTGTTGTCAGGGACTTGAAAGATGAACATACACATTGAAATATCCTGTGAGACATCAGTAAGAGGTAGCAATGGACTCACAGGAACAAGAGGTCAAGTAAACACAATTATAAACATTTTGACCAGATAAAAGCTTGCAACTTCAAGAACAGGGGATTTCCAGTAAAACATTAAGAAGGGAGTTAGTTAATGATACTACCAAATATGGATCCTGAAAGCAAGAAAAACACACACAGAAAGGTAACACCTATATGTTAAAAGGTCAGATGATACCTGAGCAACAGTATAAACACGAGAGTTTTTGAAGCAAAGATTAGCAGTGTAGAATTCCTCAAACAACACTTCTCACCCTATGCCTTATTCGGGGAATTTAAGGTAGAAGTTCACTTTAAATTTTGATGAATATTCTAAGATATTTTACTGTATCATTAACAAGGGTAAACTTTTGGATTCTATGTTAGAAATAAGATTATGTGTTACATGTGATATTGTGATATACCTTTCCATTTAAAAGTGTATTGCATGTTAAATTCTTCAACAAATATATAAAAGTTAATAAATCGTCTCATGTATTCTGTATACAACTACAAGAACCCCCTCTCTGTGCCTCTTTAAATGGAGAGATACGTATTGAAAAGAGTTTCCCAGACGTTTATAATATCTGGGATATTTATGAATTAGCTATAATTATTAAAAATAGGCTATCCAAAAGATGGTAATATTCTCGGTTAGTTTTCTTTCTTTGAGGGAAAGCTAGGTCAATTCTTTGGACCCAAAAAGGTGTCTATAAGAGTATGTCTGGTTTGAACATGATTAAAGGAGATTCAAAGGGATGTACTTCTGATTTGGTCTAGTCCTTATAAGGGGTTAAAGTCATAAATCATTTCAGTATGTCTCATCTACTTTCTATTGGAACACATCCCAGCTCACTTTGAGGCCAAAAGGTAGACAAAGGAATTTGTACCATCCAAAGGGTGTGTTGATTGTTGTCAACAATGAAGATTCTGCATCTAGCTTCACATTCCAGTAGACATTTCTGGTATCAGGCTTGCTGTAACCTTTTGCCCCTGCCAGTGCTGGTGTGATTTCTTCCAATGTTGGAATAGGGCTGTGATCCCTCTTTATTGCTTGGTTAAGATCTTTGGGCTCTAGGCAAATTCTTAGCCATCCATTTGGCTTCTCTCTCACCACAATAGAATTTACCCAATCTGTAGGCTCTGTGACTCTGACAATCACCTTCTTTTCTTCCATTTCTTGGAGCTCTCTTTCAAGCTTTCCTGTTAGTTCTATTGATACTTTACATGGGGGATGAATCATTGGTTTCATTGCTGAGTCAATAGTGATGTGATACTCAAAATCTTCAAAGCATCCAACTGTCTCACCAAAACACTCTGGGTACATTTGTACCAGATCTTCTTTGCTTCTGATCGGAGGGTGCTTTTCAATGGGTGTACTGTCTTCAACCCCCAGCAGAATGCAGACTGGTTTCAATCTCACTTTGAAGAGCTGGAACCTGTCATAGCCACTAAGCGCACCGCACTGTTGAACGACAAGAAAGCCAACAGCGAGTTAACATCCGCAGCACTTAAAGTAGCCAGAAGCGCTGCACACAGAACAGCCAGGCGCTGTGCAAATGAATACTGGCAACACCTATGCAGTCGTATTCAGCTGGCCTCCGACACCGGAAACATCAGAGGAATGTATGATGGCATTAAGAGAGCTTTTGGCCAAGCATCAAGAAGATCGCCCCCTCAAGTCTAAATCAGGGGAAACGATCACTGACCAATGCAAACAAATGGACCGCTGGGCGGAGCACTACCTGGAACTGCACTCCAGGGAAAATGTTGTCACTGATACCGCCCTCAATGCAGCCCAGTCTCTGCCAGTCATGGATGAGCTGGACGAACAGCCAACAAAATCGAAACTCAGTGATGCCATTGATTTTCTAGCCAGTGGAAAAGCACCTGGAAAGGATAGCATTACCCCTGAAATAATCAAAAGTGCCAAGCCTGCTATACTCTCAGCACTCCATGAACTGCTTTGCTGTGCTGGGATGAGGGAGCAGTACCACAGGACATGCACGATGCCAATATCATCACCCACTATAAGAACAAGGGTGACCGCGGTGACTGCAACAACTACCGTGTAATCTCCCTGCTCAGCATAATGGGGAAAGCCTTCGTTTGAGTCATTTTAAACAGACTCCAGAAGCTGGCTGAACGTGTCTACCCTGAGGCACAGTGTGGCTTTCGAGCAGAGAGATCCACCATTGACATGCTGTTCTCCCTTCGCTAGCTACAGGAGAAATGCTGCGAACAACAGATGCCCCTCTATGTTCCTTTCATAGATCTCACCAAAGCCTTTGACCTCGTCAACAGACGTGGTCTCTTCAGACTACTAGCAAAGATCGGATGTCCACCAAAGCTACTAAGTTTCATCACCTCATTCCATGACAATATGAAAGGCATAATTCGGCATAGCGGCGCCTCATCAGACCCCTTTCCTATCCTGAGTGGAGTGAAACAGGGGCTGTGTTCTCGCACCTACACTGTTTGGGATCTTCTTCTCACTGCTGCTCTCACATGCGTTCAAGTCTTCAGAAGAAGAAATTTTCCTCCACACAAGATCAGGTGGCAGGTTGTTTAACCTTGCCCGTCTTACAGCGAAGACCAAAGTATGGAAGGTCCTCATCAGGGAACTCCTCTTTGCTGATGATGCTGCATTAACATCCCACACAGAAGAGTGTCTGCAGAGACTCATCGACAGGATTGCGGCTGCCTGCAACGAATTTGACCTAACTATCAGCTTCAAGAAAACAAACATCATGGGACAGGACGTCAGAAATGCTCCATCCATCAATATCGGTGACCACGCTCCAGATGTGGTTCAAGAGTTCACCTACCAAGGCTCAACTATCACCAGTAACCTATCTCTCGATGCAGAAATCAACAAGCGCATGGGAAAGACGTCTGTTGCTATGTCCAGACTGGCCAAGAGAGTGTGGGAAAATGGCGCACTGACACGGAACACAAAAGTCCAAGTGTATCAAGCCTGTGTCCTCAGTACCGTGCTCTACGACAGCGAGGCCTGGACAACGTATGTCAGCCAAGAGCGACGTCTCAACTCATTCCATCTTCGCTGCCTCCGAAAAATCCTTGTCATCAGGTGGCAGGACCATATCTCCAACGCAGAAGTCCTCGAGGCGGCCAACATCCCCAGCATATACACCCTACTGAGCCAGTGGCGCTTGTGATGGCTTGGCCATGTGAGCCGCATGGAAGATGGCAGGATCCCCAAGGACACATTGTACAGCGAGCTCGTCACTGGTATCAGACCCACCGGCCGTCCATGTCTCCGCTTTAAAGACGTCTGCAAACATGACATGAAGTCCTGTGACATTGACCACAAGTCGTGGGAGTAAGTTGCCAGTGATCACCAGAGCTGGCGTACAGCCATAATGGCGGGGCTAAAGAGTGGCGAGTCGAAGAGACTTAGCAGTTGGCAGGAAAAAAGACAGAAGCGCAAGGGGAGAGCCAACTGATGACCCTGATGACCAATTTTATCTGCAGCGCCTGTGGAAGAGCCTGTCACTCTAGAATTGGCCTTTTTGGCCACTCCAGGCGCTGCTTCACAAACCACTGACCACCTCTCTCCGCTTACCCATTGTCTCTCGAGACAAGGAGGCCAAAGAAGAAGAAGAAGAAGAAGAAGACTGCCTTCAACCCTCAGTGACACTTCCTTCACTTCATGGTTTACTGAGATAATCTGCAGTTCTTCACAACTGTTCAACTGTAGGAGAGCAGGACCATCTGTTTCTGTGACATAGAACTAACACCTTTTCCTTTAGTGTCCCTCTGATTTGCATTGTTCCTAGCTGTCGAATCTCAGTTCCCCCGTATGCTGTTAGCTTGATGTTGTTTGGTTTCAGAGCACCTTTCCTTGGATAACCACTTTCCTCCAAATTTTCAGGAAAGATTTTCTGGTATAGTCTGAACGGGATGATGTTACTCTGTGCTCCAGTATCAATCTTCACCTTCAGATTTATCGTTGTAGGCTTGTTTCTCACCCTCTTCCTGATCTGAATAGTTGTGTAAATTTCTTTTCTCTGGGAACTGTCACATCCAGACATTTCATGCAATTGTATGGTTCCTATCTCTATCATGTTCTCAAACCCATAGTCATCTTCCAGGCTATGGATGTTTTGGTTTCTTTCGCTGTTCATTTGCCCTGTTACTCTGGCTCTGGTGATGCATCTACCACCTTCTTTCCTTGTTCTGCACATCTTTTCCCAGTGATTGGTCTTTCTGCAAGCTCTGCTGATTGATCCAAATACGGGAACATTTCCTTCTGTCTGTCAATTCGTGTGGTCGTCCACAGCTCCTGCATGTCTTTCTCTCTGTCTGGTGTACATTCTTTCGTTGTTGTTTCACTGCGTCAACCCTGCTGCCTTTCTCTTGGCTTAACTGAAGGCTAGCCATTTGGGTAGTCAGTGTCTTCATCTGTCTTCTCGTGGCTTCATGTGCTCTGGCAGTGTCTACAGTCTGCAATATTATGAGCTTGTCCTTTCTGATCAGAGCTTTCTGTACTTCAGGATGTGCAGAACCCCAAATTAGCTGATCTATCAGCCTTTCATCTGTGTCCTTAAATTTGCATTTTCTGGCTGTATTTTTCAATCTTGTTACAAAATTGTCAATAGGCTCACCGAGTTCCTGTCTGAGGCCTTGAAAATCATATCGGTGTATCCAATGATTTAATTTTTGCTGGAGATGGATGCTGAATCTTTCAAAAATTTTGTCTGGGTTTCTGCTGTCCTCTTCACTTAGGTCCCAGCTGTTAAATAAATTTAATCCTTTATCTCCAGCCCACAGAAGGATATAGCTGACCCTCTCCTCTTCACTAGTGCCTTTTAGGAAACTACTGAATGTCAATCTGCACTTTTGTTGAAACTTCTCAAGTACCTCTATGACATCATCAGCTTCCCAATTCATTATGGGCTGTAGCTGTGCATTCATTCCTGTCCCGGCTGACATTTCATTTTTCGTTTCTGCACGAGTCACTCAGTTTTTTTTTCTCCCTCTCTGGCACTAATTTGGGTCCATTTTCCCAATCTAGTTCTTTTAAAATGTTCTAGGTTTACTCACAGACACCCACTGTCATTATGTTATGTCTTCTTGTTGTACTCTGGTTCCCAGATGTTGGAAATAATCACAATTTAGACTTGGAAAGGCTTGAGCTTTTCATTTATTTGTCCAGCTACCATGCTGCCTGCTGCAGGACTGGTGAAACTGGTTTTGTATTACATATCCCATAACTCTCCAGTGCACCCGTGAATGTGGCCCCACTGGAACACTTACACATAACAACTAGTTCCTAGCTAATTAGTTCCTCGCACTTTACAGATAGTATAACGAGATATAACACCTATACTTCATGAACTGCAGCAGATCAAGAAGATGGTTCACCACCACCTTCTCAAGGGCAAATAGGGATGGACAATAAATGTTGGCCTTGCCAGCAATGCTCACATCCCATGAACAAATAAATAAAAATTAGGAAGGCACCATGAAAATATCAGTAGTAAACTGCTAACTCTAATGGTGATGCAGGAGGAGGGCTCAGGCAGGATGAAAAAACTTTGCAGAGAAATTTGATGGCTCATTGGAATGTAATTATTCTCAAAAAGAAAGCACTATTTTAAGTAAAAGCATAACTGCAGGACCAAGGACAGAAATACAAACTAGTAAAAAGCAAATTCAAGACTGATGTCAGGAAGCACTTCTTCACACAAAAAACGATTAATACCTGGAATGATCTTCTGAGTAGGATGCTGGAGGCAAAAATTCTGAAATCATACAGATGCTATGATTGAAGGGGAGCTATAGGTTTCTATGGCAAAATGAGTTTGTTAGACCAAATATCCTCCCTCGTCTGTCATCATTTTTATTATCTTTGTGAGAGAGCAGATAAAGAATAGATTATTCTGTGCATCAACCCTGTTGCTTCACATGTATCACATATGCCATGTACTATCGTGGAATCTCTATGACTTAATTAAGTGAAGGAGGTAAATAATCAAGTATAGCACTAGAGATGAGAAAGATCAAGTCTTAAGAGACGTTCAGACATCTCTCAGTGAAATTTATTTTTGACTGCCTAATGCAAACAAACAAAAAACAAGATAGCTCTAACAATGCAAGAAACGTTACACCACCCAATTAGCTCAAATTTCAGAGATGACACTCCTATGGTCTCAACAGAGTGGACTCTTCAAGAGCCATTTTCTGCATGTTAGTCATTAGGAGCTTTAACAGAAGAATTGTTTGTGCAAAGTGAGTGCTGTGAGTATTTTCCCAGTAGGCTGTGATACTTGTTGTTTGATATTTGTTCCTTTGTTTCAGTGAGGCTCCTTCCCTATAGTATTGCAAACTATTTACAGGACTGAAACAGGTAATTTGGCCCAACAGGTCCTTGCCAGTGTTTATGCTCCACATGAGCCTCCTCCCACCCTTCCTCATCGAACCCCATCAACACATCCCTCTATTCCTTTTTCCCTCATGGGCTTATCTAACTTCCCCTTGAATGTCTCTATGCTATTCACCTCAACTATTCCCTGCAGTAATGAGTTTGACATCCTCTGGGTAAAGAAATTTCTTATGAATTGCCTATAGGATTTAATAGTAACTTTCTTATATTTATATTTATGGCCCCTAGTTCTGGTCTCACCCACAAGTGGAATCATCTTTTCAATGTCAACCCTACAAACTCTTTCATAATCTTAAAGACCTCTATCGGGTCACCCCTCCGCCCACCCACCACCCTCCCCCCACCCTCCCCTCACCCTTCCCAACCCCAGTCTTCTCTTTTCTAGTGAGAAAACCGCAGCCTATTAAATCTTTTCTGATAGGTATAGCCTCTCTGGTGATGTTATACAGTGTGAAGTAGACTATAGATATCTTTTGTACTTTGACTGCCTTGCGCTCCAATCCTTTCAACAGTTTAGGGACGATGATTGCTGATTAAAGACATATTTTTCTCAATAATAGTGTGTACTGTCTTGTGTACCCAGTAGCATCTGTGCTCTGTAAGTCAATGTGGTTATGCACGTTGAACAGGAGGCCTGTTTTCAAGCTGGGACCTGAATCTCCAAGTAGTCAGCCATGTAGTCAGTCATCACATTCAAATACTGCAACCAGAGATGAAGCATTAATATGTTGATCATGGGTATGATGCATTCATACACAAAGTCCTTCATTTTGCATTGCAAACCACCTGTCCATTAATTGAATGGAAACTTTTACAGCTTTTGTTAGATGACTGTAGAGTTAAAAGTAAACTATTTCACTTGAAATTAAATACCCTCAAGATGCATTTCAATATAGTCGATAACAGAAAGGATACTTTCAGTGAATGAACCTCACCCAACTATTTGTCATCTTTGACGTTGGACATTCATCGCTTGGCAATATACATTTCATTTATCCTATACCAATGTGCAGAACCATGTAATTTTCTACATTAATTTCTTATCACCACTCCTTAGATCATTCATTTCATTTATACAGATCCCCATGAATTCTACCAACCTTTCATTTGCTGAATACTTGGCCACATGACAGTGTAATAAGCAAGCTTAATAATATTTATTGTGTGTATACATATAAAATTAAATTTCATACAGGAAGTTGACATGATGTGAATTCAGGACTTGGTTTCATGAGTGCTTGCGAATCAGATTTCATTGTATTCACAGATAAATGCAGTTTCATGCATTGTTATACAGTTAATTAGAGTGAGGGGTGGTCAGTCACAAAGCCACGGTCATCCCTGGCTAAGGCAGGCTTGCAAAGAGAAATACTGAGGTGCTGCAATAGGCAATGACAACAGCAGTGCCTAACCAGCATTATGCAAGATACCGGGGATGGTCTCTTCAATAGATTGTCCTGCGGCTGGTCCAGTTGAGTGGATTTGGAATATAGACACTGACCCAATGGAAAGGAACCCAATATTTTGTGGTGTTTTTCCAGTTCCATTCAGACCAGCTATGTTACTGACTCTGACTGACAAAGTGTCTCACATGCTTAGACCACATGTTTGTGGTAAGAATGTTGGATTGCAACACAGCAGGGATTGCATATTCTTAGTGGCAAAAGTGCGATCTGTGTGAACCTGCTAGGCTGGGGGGCTTTGTCCTTCCAGTAATAGGCTAACTATGCATAGACTTGTGTCTGCAGGGAGTGGTTACACCTGTTATAACTTTAACAGCTTCCAACAACTCTGTCTAGAAGGGTGAGAGGGTGGAACAGAACAGAATGTGTACAGGAGAGTGCCCTTGGAACATAAGACCACCAGTACTCATCTGCCAGGATCCTTTTTTTATGTCATTCTTGGAATATCAGTGCTGCTAGCAAGGTCAACATTTATTGGCCATTCTTGTTGCCCTTCAGAAGTTGGTGGTGAGCCTTCTTCTTGAATTGCTGCAGTCCATGTAGTGAAGATAGCCCCACGGGGCTGTTAGGTAGGGACTTCAAGGATTTTGACCCAGTGATGATGAGGGAACAGTGATCTATTTCCAAGTCAGAATGGTATGTGATTTGGAGGGAAACTTGCAATTGATAGTGTTTTAGGTGGTAGAGGTTGCGGGTTTGTGAAGTGCTGTCAAAGAAGCCTTGGAGATTTTCTGCAGTGTATCCTGTAGTTAGTACACACCACAGCCACTGTGCATAGATATTGAAGGGAGTGGATGATTAATGTGATGGATGAGGTGTCGATCAAGCTTCTTGAGTGTGGTGTCGATCAAGCTTCTTGAGTGTGGTGTCGATCAAGCTTCTTGAGTGTGGTGTCGATCAAGCTTCTTGAGTGTGGTTGAAGCTGCACATTTCCCAGCAAATGGAGAGTATTCCATAACTTTCTTGACTAGTGTCTTGTAGGTTATGGAGAGGTTTTGGGGAGTCAGGGAGTGAGCCACTCACCACAGAATACCCAGCCTCTGACCTATTCTTGTAGCCATAGTATTTATGGAGTTGCCCCAGTTGAGTTTCTGTTCCATGGCGACATGGCTTGAAAGAGATCAGTTAATTAGAGTAGGGCATGGCCATGGAGGGATTTTCAAGTAAGGACAGCAACATTTAAGTCAATGCACTACATCATTGGAATCCAAAGGAACTTGGTGAAGATGGGAGGTGACAGGAATGTGAAATTTCATGCAGATTAGGATGTGAGCTGCAAATCTTTGGACACTTTGGGCTGAACTTTATAGGCAGCTCGATATCGAGATCTGTAGCGGGGCATGAAGATTGCCCCAGATGAGGCCGGCCACTGACTTCGATGCCAGCAGGGCCCGGGCCGAACTTGACAGTGCCGGTGAGGCCTCGTGGCGGTCCCCCCGCCACTCAGCGATGGGACCGTCATTTAAATATTCAAATTAATTTACTTACCTGCTTTAATGACTTTCCCGTCGC
The DNA here is from genome assembly GCF_036365525.1 of Heterodontus francisci. NCBI lineage: Eukaryota > Metazoa > Chordata > Chondrichthyes > Heterodontiformes > Heterodontidae > Heterodontus > Heterodontus francisci. The sequence goes on along the minus strand of NC_090385.1, from coordinate 76,349,018 downwards.
CTCCTGAGTGCCGCCACGATCTTCATCCTGGTGGCTGGCACTAACACGCCTTCGAGTCCCCGTCCGGGGAAATGAGGCGCAGCACCTGTGAGGAGGGGGGAGGAGGTACGTTTCTCAGTTCGGGAGTGGGGGGGAGCGGCAAAAGCAAACAAGATTAGTTGAGGGAATGGTGGGCAGGGGTTTAAGTTTAAGGAAAAAAGATAGGGGGGAAAGGTCGTGATAGAAAATTTACATTTTGGGGGGCAGAGGACAAATAAATGGATTATTCATGGAGGGTGGGAAGAGGGAATTGGAAATGCGAATAATACTTTATTTTAATTTATTGGAAATCTTGTCACTTTAAAACTTTAACTGTAACCAGATGGCTGGAAACCCTTTAAAAATGGCACTGGCGCTTGCGCAGTGGCACTAGACGCCGTTGCCGAGCACGGCTCGCCTGCCCCCTGCACGTCATGGGGGTGAGGGGGGTCGGTCTGGCCCGGCCATGTTAATGAGGCACCGCGTTTAAGATGACGGCGGCTCCACGGAGTGAAAGCTGCGCATGCTTCTTAGACAGCTCCTTAGATAGCACCTTCCAATCCTGCGACCTCTACCACCTCGAAGGACGAGCAGCAGATGCATGGGAACATCACCACCTGCAAGTTCCCATCCAAGTCACACACCATCCTGACTTGGAACTATACCACCGTTCCTTCACTGTCGCTGGGTCAAAATCCTGAAACTCCCTTCCTAACAGCACTGTGGGGTGTACCTACCTCACATGGACTGCAGCGGTTCAAGAAGGCAGCTCACCACCACCTTCTCAAAGGCAATTAGGAATGGGCAATAAATGCTGGCATAGCCAGTGACGCCCACAGCCCATGAATGAATTTTTAAAAAAATATGCTTGCCGTCATCTTTTACGGCCACCGCCATATTTGGCGGCGGCAACATTTAAAATAACCCTTTATAACCTATGGAGGATGGAGATGGCTTGGATAGTATTATTGAAGTTTTGCCTCAAGGTAACAAAGTCAAGGACTAAGGTTTCTTGGACAGGTTGGAGTGGAAATATGCAACATTGAGGGATAAATGAAAATGGTTTGTGTCAGAGCAGATGTAAAGGAGGAAATTCCATTCAGGGTTGAGTGGGATGTCAAGTAATGGGCAGCTTCTAGGCTCAAGAAAATTAGCCCCATATTTCTTTCTTCTACATAATGAAAAGCAGAGGAGACAGATAGAATCTCATTGTGTATTTACTGCCTTCAACCTCTCATAACAAAGCCAATTTTAATCTAAGTAGTAATTTGCCATTCATATAATACACATTTAACTTCAAATACATAACTTAATAGAGACTCTAAGAATTCATGTTTATGTAGCATGTCCTCTGCGGATTTCTATGACATTGCCTACTTCTAAGATGTTGCTTAATTTTCTGCAAGGTCTCACTGCTCGATATTTAAGGCATTCTCAAGTCAAATGTAATCCAACTTTATTTATATATTCTCACACATTTCCATCATGTTTTTTGGTTGAGGTTCTCTGTAAATGTACAATGCCTTTAATTTCTTTATAACGCATGCCTTACTATACTCCATAAATGCTACAGATCGGTAAGCTTGGTTGACTGAATCCTGGAGTGGAACAAACCTACGGTTTAATAATTTATAATAGTCCAGAGAAAAAAATGGTTTTAGTGCATAATATTTGGAAACAATGATGCTGACATTCTGAAATGGTTAACAAAAAGAAAGCCCTAGGTGTTGATAATAAAGGTAGATTTAAAACTGAACAGCACACACCATCACAGAAAGCAGAAATTTCCCAAGTGGGAAGGAAAGAAAGACAAAATCAAGACTTGTCTTGCTTTCATTCCCATTTTCTCCCTGGAGGAAGTCCATAATGTGGAAACCTTGTTACATTTCTAGATTCTCTGATGTTATATGATGTTTTCTTGAAAATCTAAATTGCTTCCATATCAAATTTGTTTTAAATGCACAAAAAAATCTGAATTCTATCCTTAATGCTGCACAATTTATTTTGATGTCAGTGATATACTGTCTCAAAATATATGACTATAGACTGCAATTGGCTTGAAATATATGACAAGGCAATTGTTAAAGGACAGTAACACAATTGTGGGGTGCTGATGTCATTATATTGCTCAAGACCAAATATCACACAGTTGATTTAAGTCATCAAGACCATGACATTGTGCTGCTGGCCATAATTCACTCCAGGCCATCTATTATTTTATATAGTGTTTGATACTTACATTCTTCTGTCAGTTGTAGTTGATGGTGATTACCATGCTGTGAAGTCCAGCAGTGATGTAAGAAACAGCTGGAGTCACATACAGGATATGAAGTTACAACCTCAGTTATGATTAAAGTTCCCAGATATGTTACATCATGTAGCAGAAAAAAAATCAATGAAATGAGAATGCTCTTACTACTCTGCTAGTAACAGATGGAACCTGTTTTAGAATAACCAAAAGGCCCAGAGTGAAGGGGACTGGACAGAAACTGGTCCCAACACTGTCTTTTCATCTCTGAGACCTCAGTTCTAAATCTGCTTTGGATTAATGGGATAAAAACGATTTCTCTCTCTGCTAGTTGGAAGGGTCATAATTTAAATGGGTTTAGGCTATGTCCAACCACATTTTAGTGGCTTTGAGTCCACAAAGCAAAATTTAGTCTTAATTTCAAAAAAGATGTCATTCGGACTAAGGAGTGCCTTAAAGATGGCTGGAGTATGAAATATAGATACCATTGACACAGTAATGAATGCTTCTAAGATTAGGATCAGCTCGTTTGGGATACAGTAAATATTATGGGGGAAAAATTTGTCAAGGCCTGTTTTCAGGGTGCAGGGGTTGTGATGCATTATCACCTTGCACCAGATCCCGTTGAGGCAGGCAGCACACAAATTTTGTATTGCCTCCTCATCCGCTGCTGACTGGCTATATGCTCAACAGGGGACCCAGCAAAGTGCATGACTAGCGCAACACACGGCTAGCTTGTCTCTCTTAAATGCAGTTTGCCCCTATTAAAGGAAAGCTGTGCTCATTATACAGAAGCAATTGCAGACTGTCTGTGGAAGACTTGGAAAGAAGTAAAAGCACAGAAAAACAAGGGAATGTGCTCCCAGGTTTTCTGATATAAGAACATAAGAAATAGGAGCAGGAGTAGGCCATTCAACTCCTCACGCCTGCGCCGCCATTCAATAAGATCATGGCTGATCTGTCCCAGGCCTCAACTTTTCTTTCAGGCCTTCCCCACATAGCCCTCGATGCCCCGAGATTTCAAAGATCTATCTACCTTCTCCTTAAGTACATTTAGTGACCTAGCCTCCACAACTCTCTGAGGTAGAGAATTCCAGAGATTCACCACCCTCTGAGAGAAGAAATTCCTTCGCATCTCAGTTTTAAACGTGTGCCCCTTATTCTGTAACTATGTCCTCTAGTTTGAGATTCCCCCACCAGTGGAAACATATTCTCAACATCTACCCTGTCAAGCCCCCTTAGAATCTTATATGTTTCAATAAGATCACCTCTCATTCTTCTAAACGCCAATGAATAAAGGCATAACCTATTTAACTGTTCTTGATAAGACAACCTCTTCATCCCAGGAATCAGTCTCGTAAACCTTTTCTGAACTGCCTCCAATGCAACTATATCCTTCCTTAAATACGGGGACCAAAACTGTACGCAGTACTCCAGGTGTGGCCTCACCAATACCCTGTACAGTTGTAACAAGCCTTCCCTATTTTTAAACTCTAATCCCCTGGCAATAAAGGCCAAAATTCCATTTGCCTTCCTAATTACTTGCTGCACCTGCATGCTGACTTTTTGTGTTTCATGTACAAGAACACCCAGATCCCTCTGTACTGCAGTATTTTGTAGTCTTTCTCCATCTAAATAATAATCTGCCTTTTTATTCTTCCCACCAAAGTGGATGACCTCACACTTTCCCACATTGAACTCCATCTGCCAAGTTTTTGCCCACTCACTTAACCTATCTATATCCCTTTGCAGATTCTTTGTGTACTCATCACAACATGCCTTCCCACCTATTTTTATATCATCAGCAAATTTGGATACACTACACTCTGCTCCTTCCTCCAGGTCATTAATATAGATAGTAAATAGTTGAGGCCCTAGGACTGATCCTTGTGGCACCCCACTAGTTACGGCTTTCCAACCTGAAAAAAAACCATTAATCCTGACTCTCTGCCTTCTGTGTGTTAGCCAGTCCTCAATCCATGCCAACACATTAGCCCCAATATCCTGAGCTCTTATTTTGTGCAATAACCTTTTATGTGGCACCTTATCAAACGCCTTCTGAAAATCCAAATACACTACATTTACCGGTTCCCCTTTATCCACTCTGTTATATCCTCAAAGAACTCTAACAAATTTGTCAAACATGATTTCCCTTTCATAAAACAACGTTGACTCTGTTTGATTGCATTATGCTTTTCTAAATGTCCTGCTATTTCTTCTTTAATAATGGACTCTAGCATTTTCCCAATGACAGATGTTAAGCTAACTGGTCTATAGCTTCCTGCTTTCTGTCTCCCTCCTTTCTTGAATAGGGGCATCACATTAGCGGTTTTCCAATCGCTGGTACCCTATTGAAATCCAGTGATTTTTGGTATATTATGACCAATGCCTCCACTATCTCTGCAGCCACAACTTTTAAAACCCTTGGATGCAGGCTATCAGGTCCTGGCGACTTGTCTGCCTTTAGTCCCATCAGTTTGTCCAGCACCTTTTCCCTTGTGATAGAGATTGTTACAAATTCCTCCCTCCCATTTACACCTTACTCATCTATTATATATGGTGCTGGAGGCATTAATTCTGGAGGTGGAAAGAAGGAGGGACATAATGGCAGGGATTTTATCCGGGGGTCTCAACCTCCGGCAAAAGCACCACCGAGAAGCCCGCGTCACCCTTTCTGTAGGAGGCTCGCTGAATCAAGCGGCAATTAGGCACTTAACTAGACAGCGGCGGGCCTCCACAGGATCAAGGCCCTTGGCGACAGAAGTCCCACCCTCTGAAAGCTGTCGGCCAATCAGAGGCCAGTAGCTCTTTAACTGAGCAGCGCCACCATGGAGGCAGTGGTGGCTGCTGGTGGAGCAACCACCCAAGGCCCAAGAGCGGCGCTGGACCCAGGCAACAGGTAGGTCAAGGTGGGAGGGGTTTTGCGGGATGAGGGTCGTGATGGAGGGCTTGTCGGGGGAGCGGTCAGCAGCAAGGTCAGTGGGGTAGCTCTCAGCAGGCGCCCATTCCTGATGCTGGGTCCTTCATTTAGGCACTAAGTGCCTTTTAATGAGGAACCCCTCCCCCCCACCCCCACCCCTGCCTCACAATCCCAGAGCCAGCAAGAAACCCACACAGATTTCCGTGCAGCGACAGGGCCGCCCACCACTGGACTAATTGGGCATTTATTGCTCACTTAAGGGCCTCAACAGGCAGATCCCTGACTTAATTTCGACAGAGGCAGGAAGATGGCGGGGAGCCCCCATCACCTTCCCACCCGATTACATGCTCTCACTGCCTCGAAACCTGCCACAGGGGAGAGCATAAAATTTCACCCAGTGTTTCTGCAGGGGGGTCAGGAAGCCCTCAAGGCACACCCTGAAAAGGGAATGGGAGCAGGTGGTCAGGGAGGTAAATTCCCTGAGCTGGTACCCAAGGATCTGACTGCAGTGTCAGAAGAAGTTCAATGACTTCATGTGGGTGATCAAGGTCAGTGAATGCACCTTCACATGCTATCTCCCACCCACCACTCCACCACCTCTCACGCTGCTCAGTCTCAATTCCATCACTTATCCATTAGTAGTCTCTAGCAGTCAGGACTCATGCCTAATATTCAGATACTCAACATCACTCCCACACACCTATCAATGCTGTCAGCCTCACACTCATCTCTCCCAGCTTCCATGTGTCTCCAGCTATTCAGCTGTGGCAGGCACATTATTCAAACACTGTACAACACCCTCACTGACATCTTCCTTCTCTCTTGCAGGACAAGGTAGCACATAACCATAGGGATTACCACAGAACCTGCATGGGCCAAGCACACCTAAGCCCTTTGGAGAAGATGGTGTTCCATATCATAGGGCTGTTGCATCCAGCATTGCTGAGCACATTCAGGATGATGGTATTTTCCTGCCTTCCACCCTTCTCAAATCCCATCTTACCCTCATCCTGTTTTCTGGCATGAATTGCAAGCTGCAAATGGTGTAACCATGGACCTCTTGCTTTCCACCCAATACCCCTGACCCTCACCCAACCCTCCCTTTCTGCATTTATGCTTTCAGAAACACAAAAACCGCCACCTCCGCCAGCTCAGATACTAGCACTGTGCATACCTTAGAAGATAATACAGAGTCAGGATCAGCACGTGGTGAGTCATTGGGCATGAGTGGGCTGCAGCCAGGCCAGGGGGAAAGGATAGCTTGTCTGCCAGTTCACTGGAGGGCGAGATCACAGGCAAGATTAGATGCAGAGGAGTTAGATGATGACTTTGATGTTCACACTAGTGGTGGTGATCCCTTACACAGCTGAACACATAGTCAGCTGGGAGTGATTCAGAGAGGGCATTAACTAGACCTGCGCAGTCCAAAATGGCAGATCGCACACCAAATTAGTTTTAGGAGCTGTTTTATGTCACTATCCACCCACTCTACATGCTGCATGAGCACACATTGCATGTCGGTGCTTGTGCTCTGTCAGTGAGGGTGCACGCGTGAGCTGCATCAGAAGTGGCAGGAAGCATCCTAACTGACTTTTTCAGTTCGTGGTTTCCGTGGCACTGGCACTAGCGGTGCTATGGAGCCCAATTTTACAGCCTATTAGCTTCAAACGTCATTAATTTTTAACAGGTTGGCATAAACCAAATTTAGAAAGTTGCAATAATAGCTTTTTCCAGAATGAAGATATCTAAAACACCTTACCAATCTTCTGTTACCTGGTGATAATTGTGTAATAACTTGCTTAGTCATTCGGTTAAGAGGGTCGATGTATATTATTGGGGCGCTGACCGGCATATACCTGCGGCAAAGAGGCGACAGCGATTTTGGCATTAAACAGGCATCCTGATGCAGCCTGTTGGATTGAGGCCTCCAAAACTCAGACTGCCCAGGTCATCAGCAATAAAAGTGAACAGGGAGGGTCACGATCTCAAAGGGTGGGGGCCAGGGGATGGCTGCAGTCCAGATTATTTTGGTGTGGCCCAGAGAAGCACTCTTCCAGAGGAAATAAACCTTTTGTCTTCAGCCATTCAGCCCCTCCAGCCTGTTCCTAATAAAAAACTGTCAATCGCAGTCTTGAAAGTTTCAATTGACACCATATCCATAGCCTATTGGAAAGATCCCGATTTCTACTACCCCTTGTGTGAAAATGTACTTCCTGATTTCTCTCCTAAATGGCCTAGCTCTCACTTTAAAATTGTGTCCCTTTGTTCTAGATCCCCCACCAGTTTCTCTGTAGCTACCCTATTAAATCCTTTTAGCATTTTAAGTACGTCAATTAGGTTACCCATCAACCTTCTAAACTCAAAGGAATACAAGCAAAGTTTACACAGGATTATGCAATCTGTCCTCAAAATTTAACCTTATGAGTCCTGGAATCATTCTGGTAAGTCTGCACTATGTTTCCTCCGGGCCAGTGTATCCTTCATGAGGTGCAGTACTCAAACTGAATGGAAATGAGGTCTGACCAAGGCTCTGTAAAACTGAAACATAACTTCCCCCTTTGTATTCCAGCCCCCTTGCAATAAAAGCCAACACTACATTAGCCTTTTTAATTGCTTTTTGTGCCTCTGCACCAACTTTTAATGATTTGTGTACATGGACACCCAAATCTCTTTGCTCCTCTACAGTTCCTAGTCTCTCACCATTAATATAATATTCTGGTTTGTCTTTCTTGGATCCGAAGTGGATGACCTCACACTTCTTACATTAACCTCCATCTGCCACAGTTTGCCAGGTCACTTAATCTGTCTATGCCCCTTTGAAATTTAATGCTCTCATCTATACCATTTTGTGTGCCACTTAACTTGACGTTATCTTCAAACTTGGATGTAAAGCTCTCTATTCTTTCATCTAAGTCATTGATATATATGGAGAAAAGCTAAGGCCCCAGTACAGGGAACACAACTTGTCACATCCTGCCAATCAATGCACACTCCTTTTGTCCCTAATCTCCATGGCACAAGGTTACTTACAATTCTGTGTGCTTTTATTTTTGTGAAAAATTTCTTTTGTAGAACCTTATCAAATGCCTGCTGGAAAACCACATAAGTAACATGCATAGACATTCCCCTATCAATATTGGTGGTTTCCTCAAAAAAAATCTTATTCCCTGTATCAGACATGAACTGTACTTCAAAAATCTATTCTGAACCTCATTGATCAGCTCATGCTTGTTTACATGCTCAATCACTCTGTTCCCAAAGACAGATTCTAATTACTTCCCTATAACTTATATCAAACAGTTTCCTGGTTTCTCTCTCCTTTCCTTCTTAAATATTGAAGTGACATTTGCAATCTTCCAATCCAAAGCATAATTCCTGTATCTAGAGAATTTAGAAAATTGTGACTAATGCATCTGCAGTTTCATCATCTATTACTTTCATACCATGAGGATGAAAACCATCAGGTCCCCTGAGATTTACCAATTATTTTTCCATTATTATTTATCTTTATTGATATTAAGTCAAGTAAGTTCCTCACTCAATACTTACTTTTAGTTTCCCTTGTACCATAAGTATTTTGTCCTCTTCCCCTAGTGTGAAAATGGATGTTAAAAAAGACTTGCGTTTATATTGTGCCTTTCATGACCACCAGATGTCTCAAAGTTCTTTACAGCCAATGAAGTACTTTTGAAGTGCAGTCACTGTTGTAATGTAGGAAACACAGCAGCCAATTTGCACACAGCAAACACAAACATCAATGTGATAATGACCAGACAATCTGTTTGTTGTGATGTTGATTGAGGGATAAATATTAGCCAGGACATCAGGGATAACTTCCCTGCTCTTCTTCGAAAAAGTGCCATGGGAATCTTTGACACCCACTCAATCTGGCAGACAGGGCCTCTGTTTAATGTCTCATCCAAAAGACAGCACCTGCGACAGTGCAGCACTCACTCAGTACTGCACTGGAGTGTTAGTCTTGATTTGTGTGCTCAAGCCCTGGAGTGAGACTTGAACTCAGAACATTGTGATTGCTACCAACTGAGCCACAGCTGACACCCTAGCATATGAAGTATCAATTTAACAAATCTGCCATTTCCTTCCTTTCCATTAGAGTTTCACCTGAGAATGTTTTTAGTGGACCCATATTTCCCTCTCACCATTCTTTCTCTTAAAATATTTATAATTTGTTTCATTGTTAGCTTTCATAGTCCTTGCAATTTTTTTTTTATATTACATTCCAGAAATTTGTTGCCTTTACTACTTGAGCTGTTTTGCTTTTCCCAGTCTATATGAACATTAAAATGGAAGGCAGTAATATCAGAGGAGAGACAGCAAAGTGAGTTGGAGATGGAGATTGAAATCGCAAAGGATGAGAAGTTGCTTCATGGCAAGACTGAGGTATAATAGAAGGGAAGATATCTTGGGAAGAAATTTGGGCTGGGACTTGGGGAGGGGGAGTTGAAAAGGAGGAAAGGCGAAAGTGATGAAGCAGCTGATGTGCTCCAAGGTGGAGAGGAGTAGGGAGCAGGCCCAAGGTGTCATCTAGTGATAAGGGCCACAGTACAACCACAGTAGCAGCTTGAGCAAGGCGTCTGGTGGAAAGTATGCCCAGGCAAGAATGTTTCAGTAAAAGGTGAGGTTATCACCATCTGTGAGTCAAGATTTGGTCAAATTCAGAATGCCAACAGCAACAACTTGCATTTATATAGTGCCTTTAATGTAGTAAAACATCCCTAGGTGCTACATGGGATCATCCACAATCATCCACAATAAAGTCATGGATGTCAAGAGCCTGGATGGAAATGTTGAGGGAGCGGTGGTTAGTGATCTGCTGATAGAGGCTGAAAGGGCAATGGTGGGTGCAGTGAATGGAAAGAGATTGCTGAGATTAGCTCCCATAAAGTGCACTGAGGCAAACGATGACGATAGGGAAACCTGCAACAATTGTAGCTGCTGTTCGTAAGGAGGCAGCGATGGATTCCTCAGTGGGTTCTTCGGAGAATGACTAGTAAGACACAGAGGAGATCTGTGGGTTTATCCAAGACTGGCAGCACGAAGGTAGGAAAACAGAAGTTGTGATGGGTTGGGGTGCGGACGTGGGTGGGGGGCGGATAATGAAAGAAAGTGCCTGAGAGGGGAGAAATAAAGGGGGCATGATTAGATGACAGGAACGGGAGGAGATAAAAAAGGAAATAGAAGTAATAGACTCGGGTTCAGAGCAAGAGCTAAAATGGCACATGAATGGATAGAGAGGGAATTCAGATTACATGGGCACGGCAGAGCTTAGGACAAACATATCAAACATAAATCGAAATAGGAACGGGAGTAGGCCATTTGGCCTTCAAGCCTGCTTCGCCATTCAATATAATTGTAGCTGATCTTCTACCTCAATTCCACCTTCCCACGTTATCCCCATAAACCTTAATTCCTGCAGTACCCAAAAATCTATTGACATCTGTCTTGAATAACAACTGAACATCCACAGCTCTCTGGGGTATAAAATTCTAAAGATCCATAGCCACCTCAGTGCTAAATGGCCAACCCCTTATTCTGAGACTGTGATCCCTAGTTCTAAACTCCCTAGCCAGTGGAAATATTATCCTAGCATCTACCTTATCATGACCCTTAAGAATTTTATATGTTTCAATGCGATCACCTCTCATTCTTCTAAATTCTAGGGAATATCGCCCTGGTCTACTCAATCTGTCCTCATAGGTCAATCCCCTCATCCCAGGAATCAATTTAATGAGCCATGTTGCACTCCCTCCAAGGCAAGTATGTCCTTCCTTCAGTCAGGAGACCAAAATTGTCTCACCAAGGCCCAATACAATTGCAGTAAGGCTTCTTCACTCTTATACTCTAATCCTTTTATAATAAAGTTACCATCCCAATTCCTTTGCTAATTGCTTGCTATACCTGCATGTTAACTTTCTGTGATTTATGCAGAATGACACCCAGGTCCTGCTGGATACCAACATTTCCCAGTCCCTCACCATTTAAACTATTCTGCTTTTCTGTTTTCCCTTCTAAAATGGACAACTTAATTTCCCTACATTATATTCCATCTGCTATGCTCTTGCCCACTCACTTAGCTGTCTATATCCCTTGTCAACCACTTTGCGTCCTCCTCACTGTTTACTTTCCTGCCTAAATTTGTATCATCAGCAAACTTGGATGTGTTACACTCAGTCCTCTCATCTAAATCATTGATATAGATTGTAAATAGCCGAGGCCCAAACACTGGTCCTTGCGATACCCCACTAGTTATAGCCTGTCAACCCGAAAATGGCCTGTTTATTTTGACTCCCTGTTTTCTGTCTATTAACCAATCTTCAAGTCATGCTAATATATTACCTTTAAGGAACCCACTAAAATAAAAGCAAAAAATTGCAGATGTCGGAAATCTGAAATAAAACAGAAAATGCTGGAAATACTCAATACGTCTGGCAGGATCTGTGGAGAGAGAAACAGAGTTAAGATTTCAGGCCTGTGAACTTTCATCTTTATTGATCTAAGGAGCCCACGTTTACTTTCACTAATGTCTTCCTTTTCAGATACATATAGATACTTTTACAATCTTTTTTTATGTCTCTTTATGCTCTCATATACTCTTTTCTCTTCCTTTATCAATTTCTTTTTGTCAATTTGTCATCCATTGCTGAATTCTACAATCCTCCCAATTCTCTGGCTTACTACACTTTTAAGCAACATTATAACCCTCTTTCTTCAATGTAATACTGTCTTTAACGCCTCTTCTTAGCCAGGGTTGCACCACATTTAGCATGAGGTTTTTACTCTTTAAGGGAATGCTTATTTATTGCAAATTATGAATTAATTCTTTAAACCCTTACCATTGCATATTGTAGTCTATCCCCACCACAGGTCTGGAGGATTACTCTAGGCATCAACAACTCAAGACTACCAAATTATTGGCCAGAGTTTTACGCCATCCCCGTGAGCCGGATGGTGGCGGAGGGGTGGCGTAAAGTAGAGCGGGAGGCTCTGGGAGGCCTTCCCAACCTGCTCCTACCTCTGCCCCACTTTACGTAGGGTGTGGGGGGGGTGGTGGGGTGCAAAAAACGGGCCGCCCACCCCAGGTCAATCAAAGCCCTTAAGTTGCCGATTAACAGCCACTTCGCCCGCCTCCATGGGGATTTCACCTGTGGCAAGTGAGCGTCCAGGAGCCGGGAAATGCCGCCCTGTGAAAGTTGGCAACTTCTCAACGCCCTGGGGGGAGCCCTGACAATCCGGCACAGCGGTTGTCACAGTGGGCTGCCCCTGCTTCCCCAACCACTCCCATGACCTAAGAAGCTCCCCCCCTTACCCCCAAATGACCGATTGCCCCCGGCAAGGCAACACAAACTTATCTGCTGTCCTGGTCCATGTCCTCGGCTGGGCTGCAGTCCCAGCAATGGCCACCGCTCCGGGTGGCGCTGCTGGGACTAAGAACTGCAGGCCTGATAATTGGCCGGCAGCTCAATGAGGCGGAACTTCCTCCCTCTAGCGGGTGGAAGTCCTGCCTCGGAACAGTTAAAGTCTGGGGACCCATAAAATACGGGACAGAGCCCCAGGCGAGGTGGAAGCGGGTTTGCCACCGACTTTTACATTGGTGGCCAGCTCCCGTCCGCTCGACGTAAAATCCAGCCCATTGTTCACACATAGCACGTTTATTCAGCATTTCAAAATCTTATCTTCAACAGAGATTATACTCACACATCTATGTAAGCTAGGTTACTTAGGCTCATCCAAGTGTTGGAACGAAACAGATGATTAGGCCTCCACTTCCGATTCTCCAAGTAGTTGATCAGACTACTTAGTCCTGAGCTAGCTAGCTAGCAGTTCGGAGCACACTTTCTTACCCTGTTTCATGCACACTACCTGCATGATCAGCTCAGGATGGGCCGGACCTGATGTACAGTGATTAGTCAGTCAGCTGTTGCTAACGCCGCGGGTGTACTATGTCAGGCACAGTCGGTCAACCTTTCACCGGTTTTGACATCTGCTTATTTTTGGTAGCCTCATCCCTCAAGTTTCAACCACGTTGCATAGCTAGTTCTCTGTTCTCCAGCCCTTGTCTGATAACAAGGAATTACTTTACTCCGCCGACCCCCGGTCTCCAAGCAACAGGCTCACTTGGCACATCTGTTACAAACTTAGCAGTAGGTTAGACATGTTTTCACCAGGCCGCGCAGGTGTTAGTACATCCACTTCCCCTTTAACAGTTCAGTTACACCACATTGCTGTCTCAGCACATATCCTATTTCCCTGCTGTGGACTTGTTTACCACTTTTAGCCACACACACTACTTCCCCACGTACCAGGTTACATACAGTTCACGGGTTGGATGGTGGTCACCTACAGAGCTCCACACTTTAAACCTTACTTGGCCCCTTCAGGGTCCAGTTAGGTTTAGATAAAACCTTCCAGCTCGTGATCCTCCAACCTCCCTGGCGGAGTCCCTTCTTGGCAAACCTCTCGTATAAGTGCTTGCTTTTTCTGTTTCTTAGTTCATCGCCTTAGCTGACAGAGGATGATGAGGATGCAAAGTAACACCACAAGCTGGGCTACAATCAGAACATGTGAGAATATTCTGATCCAGGGGTGAACTTGCACGTTTATTCCCCAGTCCCACAGGTCCTCCCACCAGGTGGTCACCTGTATTTTCTCAATGTCCCGTTGCACTTGCCCACTCCTTTGCTGGAGGATGTAATAAATCTTATGCCAGTCCATTCCTTGTCTAACCTCTGTCATATGCTCTGGCAATGGGGGTAAGAGGTATTAGAATTGGCTAAGATACAGTTCCAGATCATCCCTCAAACTGTCCGAGACATGAGGACCAGTACCTCTCGCCTGTGTATGCCCACCAGTTTCACCTGGCCTATCATTGAGGGAAGCATTGGGGTAAAACATACTGTACTATTCTCTAGGGGGCATTGTGTCCTACCGTGCCAGAATGATGTCTGGGAGGTAGTCACACAATATTTCCCCTTACTCATATAAGCCAACTGAGTTGGACTCATAACCACTGCTACTGCCTCAATAGTGCAGTTAACTGTTGCATTAAAACCACAGAATGCTTCTTCAGTGGCATTGATAGGATGTGAACACACAATGATTGATTCTTCCATACAACATCCTCTCAGTGATGTTCCCAGCATTACTTTCCTAGAGCAGACCGCATAGGGTGGATGTGATGATACATAATATAGTGTCCTCCCCTCATTACTCCAATGTTCTCTACCTGGTATACATTCTTACATGCATGATTCACAGTAAGAATAGGTATTGTCAGTATCATTCCCAATAACATTGTCCCCTTTTCAATACAGTTACTATTAGTAGCATAAGCACACATTATTGCCCTGAGTTGGCAACTGGTCAGATTGGTGGGTTTCAAAACAAAATTCTTAACCTGATCATTACTGATCCAGAGGGGTACCTGTCCTTGGTGAATTTTTCTCAGGTTTTCCCGGGCCTGTTCGACAACCCAACTACCAGAGGTAGAATAGACGTCATTCTTTCTCTCATTGCTCTCTTTCCTGACTCCTCCACTTCCATCGACAATGTATTAATTGTTTTTGCATGATCCTCCATGGTGGGCACCAACAATTTAACCCATTTAGTCAGACTTTGGGCATTCTGGAACCCATCTGTTTGGATCTTTTGTCTGTTGCTTAGAATGTCTTTCAGTTGAACACTGAGGGTCCTAACCTTTTGGTCCAAATTGGCTATATCTAGGGTGTTTACTACTCCTGTCTCGCTATTAAAATCTGTTATTACATCATTCACCAATTCTCTTTTATTCTTTCTCAAATTTCCCCACGACTCTCGTCTCGTCCTGGTCACATGTCTCCAAGCCCTGTCTCCCTCCGGAGCTCTGGCCTGGGATCCCTGTTTCCTGTTTGATCACCTGCTTCACCAATCTTTCAAATATTATTCCAGCCAGATTTGAGCACCACAGGGGTAATCCCAAATCTGAGATGTTTTCGACCATTGGTACCAACTCATGGTGTACGTTAGCATACAAAACTTGATTCATTTTTGTCACCACTAGTTCATTCTCTGGTCCAGGGCGTAATGCTGGACAAAGGTAATCCGTTAATTGCATCCACGTGTTTTGCCTTTACTCGTCAGTGCTTTTGTGTAGGAGATGGGGCCGTGGTCGTCCTCTCTTACCCTGTATCAATACGTATTTCATTTTCTCATTCTTGCAGATACACAACACTATTATTGGTGTTACCCTTCCCGTTCTGGGGAGGATCAACCCGCCCCCTGGTCTTACAGTCGGACTTTACAGTCACACTCACTGCAGGATTGTCTCACGGAGAGCAGGAGATGGTATTCATCCATGGAGTGGCCCTCGATCTTATTTCCCTCCGGACACTCGACACATACCCATTGTCCGATGGTAATGTTCACCACTTACCTTCCAGAGAGCAGTGGAGAGGAGCGGACCTGTGAGGAGAACGCCGAGAGTGGAGCTGATAAATTGAGCCCGAGGATCAAGGCTCAGTCACTTACCTTCCGGAAGAGCAGTGGAGGGCAGTCCAGGGGTGCCGGAGTTTGAAAACAAAGTGAACAGTGACGTCATAGGGAAGCTGCAAGGTGATTGGTTGGTGAGAAACTGCTGTTAGGGAATAACTCTAAATATCTGGGTAAGTAACTAAAAGTAAAGGGAAAGGTCTACAGTTTTTTAATATAGTACATCGTTTTTTTTTAGGGAATCAAGGTCCCTAGTGTAAACAATCTATTTTTTGGGAAATTTAATGGGATAAATTAAGGGTAAGCCATGGCAGCACAACTTGGCAATGTGGAGTTCTCCTCCGATGCAAAGTGGGAAGTCAGGGACACTTCCAGTGTCCAGGACGAACACGTGTGCAGGAAGTGTCTCCAGCTGCAGCTACTCGAAATCCACGTCTCAGCGTCGCGGAGCAGTGGCTGGAGACATTGTGGAGCATCCGCAAGGCTGAGATTATCGTGGATAGCGCATACAGGGAGGTGGTCACACCGCAGGTAAACATTGCTCAGAGAGAAAGGGAATGGGAGACCGCCAGGCAGAGTAGAAGAACTAGGCAGGTAGTGCAGGTGTCCCCTAGGTCCATCTCCCTACCTAACAGATTTTCCACTTTGGATACTGTTGGGGGACATAGCTTCTCAAGGGAATGCAGCAAGAGCCAAGTCTGTGGTACCACGGGTGCAGGACATTCTGAAGGGGGTCAGTGAACAGTCAGAGGTCATGGTACACATTGGTACCAACGACATAGGTAAAAAGAGGGATGAGGTCCTGCAACAAGAATTTAGGGGACTAGGTAGCAGATTAAAAAGCAGAACCTCAAAGGTGGTAATCTCTGGATTACTCCCAGTGCCGCATGCTAGTGAGTATAGGAATAGGAGGATCGAGCAGATGAATACGTAACTGAGGAGATGGTGCAGGATGGAGGCCTTAAGTTTCCTGGATCACTGGGTCTGTTTCTGGCAAAGGTGGGAAATGTACAAGTTGGACGGGTTGCACCTGAACTGGAACGGGACCAACATCCTTGCTGGGAGGTTTCCTAGTGCTCTTGGGGGGGGGGAGTTTAAACTAATATGGCGGGAGATGGGTTACAGAGTGGAGGTACAGTAGGAGATAATGTGCAGTCAAATATAAAAGAGAAACTGAGTCAGTCTGGAAGGCAGAGCCAATATAGACTTGTTAAGGCACAATTGAAAAATACAAGGCTGGATTGCATCTATTTTAATGCAAGGAGTCTTACTAGGAAGGCAGATGAATTGAGGGCGATGATTAGCACATGGGATTATAATATTATTGCTATCACAGAGACATGGTTGAGGGAGGGGCAGGACTGGCAGCTCAATATTCCAGGATATAGAATCTACAGGTGAGACAGGGGAGGGGGTAAAAGAGAAGGTGGCATTGCACTGTTGATCAAGGAGTCAATTACTGCAGTAAGGAGGGATGATATCTTAGAAGGTTCCTCAAATGAGGCCATATGGGTAGAACTTAAAAACAAAAAGGGGACAATCACTTGGCTGGGCCTCCAAACAGTCAGGGAGATATAGAGGAGCAGATATGTAGGCAAATCTCAGAGGTGTAAAAATAATAGGGTAATAATAGTAGGGGATTTCAACTTCCCTAATATCAACTGGGATAGTCAGTGCAAAAGGCTTAAAGGGGATGGAATTCTTAAAATGCATACAGGAGAGCCTTTGGAGCCAGCATGTAGAAAGTCCTACAAGAGAAGGGGCAGTACTGGACCTAATCCTAGGGAATGAAGCTGGACAAGTGGTAGAAGTAACAGTGGGAGAGCATTTCGGGGATAGTGACCATAACTCTGTAAGATTTAAGGTAGTTATGGAAAAGGACAAAGATGGACCAGAAATAAAGGTACTGAATTGGGGGAAGGCCAATTTCAATATGATAAAACAGGAACTGGCCAAAGTGGACTGGGTGCAGCTACTTGTAGGAAAGTCTACATCAGACCAGTGGGAGTCATTCAAAGAGGAAATAGTGAGAGTTCAGAGCCAACATGTACCCGTTAAGGTGAAGGTAGGACTAACAAGACCAGGGAACCCTGGATGTCAAGAGATATAGAGGACAGGATCAGGAAAAAAAAGGGATGCTTATGGAAGATTCAGAGCGCTGAAAACAGCAGAGGCACTAGAGGAGTATAGAAAGTGTAGGGGGGGTACTTAAAAATGTAATTAGGAGAACGAAGAGGGGACATGAAAAAACACTGGCGGGCAAGCTAAAGGAATATCCTAAGGTGTTTTTTGAGTACATTAAGGGCAAGAGGATAACCAGGGAAAAACTTGGGCCCATTAGGGACCAAAGTGGCAATCTGTATGTGGAGCCGGACGACATAGGTGAGGTTTTAAATGATTACTTTTCATCTGTGTTCACTGTGGAGAAGGACGATGTCGGTGTTAAAGATCAGGGAGGGGATTGTGATATATTTGAACAAATTAGCATTGAAATGGAGTAAGTATTAGCTGTTTTAGCGTGCTTAAAAGTGAATAAATCCTCAGGCCCAGATGAGATGTATCCCAGGCTGTTATGTGAGGCAAGGGAAAAGTTAGTGGGGGCTCTGATGCAAATTTTCAAATCCTCTCTGGCCACAGGAGAAGTACCAGAGGATTGGAGGACAGCGAATGTGGTACCATTATTCACGAAGGGTAGCAGGGATAAACCAGAGAATTACAGGCCGGTGAGCCTAACATCAGTGGTAGGGAAACTATTGAAAAAAATTCTGAGGGACAGGATTAATGCCATGGCTTTGTCAGGGGGAGATCGTGTCTAACTAACTTGATTGAATTTTTCGAGGTGGTGACTAGATGTGTAGATGAGGGTAAAACAGTTGATGTAGTCTACATGGATTTCAGTAAGGCTTTTGTTAAGGTCCCACATGGGAGATTGGTTAAGAAGGTAAGAGCCCATGGGATCCAGGGCAATTTGACAAATTGGATCCAAAATTAGCTTCGTGGCAGGAGGCGGAGGGTGATGGTCGAGGGTTGTTTTTGCAAGTAGAAGCCTGTGACCAGTGGTGTACCACAGGGATCGGTGCTGGGACCCTTGTACATTAGTGTACATTAATGATTTAGACGTGAATATAGGAGGTATGATCAGTAAGTTTGCAGATGACACGAAACTTGGTGGTGTCGTAAATAGTGAGGAGTAAAGCCTTAGATTACAGGATGATATAGATGGGCTGATGAGATGGGCGGAGCTATGGCAAATGGAATTTAATCCTGAGAAGTGTGAGGTGATGCATTTTGGGCAGACTAACAAGGCAAGGGAATATACAATGGATGGTAGGACCCTAGGAAGTACAGAAGGTCAGAGGGACCTTGGTGTACTTGTCCATAGATCACTAAAGGTAGCAGCACAGGTAGATAAGGTGGTTAGGAAGGCATATGGGATACTTGCCTTTATTAGCCAAGGCATAGAATATAAGAGCAGGGAGGATATGTTGGAGCTGTATAAAATGCGAGTTTGGCCACAGCTGCAGTACTGTGTACTGTTCTGGGCACCACACTATAGGAAGGATGTGATTGCCCTGGAGAGGGTGCAGAGGAGATTCACCAGAATGTTGCCTGGGCTGGAGCATTTCAGCTGTGAAGAGAGACTGAAAAGGCTAGGGTTGTTTTCCTTAGAGCGGAGAAGGCTGAGGGGGGATGTGATTGAGGTATACAAAATTATGAGGGGCTGAGATAGAGTAGTCAGGAAGAATCTTTTTCCCTTAGTGGAGGGGTCAATAACCAGGGAGCATCGATTTAAGTTAAGGGGCAGGAGGTTTAGAGGGGATTTGAGGAAAAAAATTTCACTCAGAGGGTGGGTGGAATCTGAAACGCACTCTCTGAAGAGGTGGTAGAGGCAGGAACCCTCACAACATTTGGGAAGTATCTAGATGAGCACTTGAAACGCCATAGCATGCAAGGCTGTGGGTCAAGTGCTTGAAAATGGGATTGGAATAGTTAGGTGCTTGATGACCGTCACAGACAGGATGGGACAAAGGGCCTGTTTCTGTGCTGTATAACTCTCTGACTCTAATCATACTGGTTATGTCCATATTGCCCTGGTAGTTGCCATCTATCCTTTTGCCACCTGAGCCTTCATTACTACAGCAATTTTCTTTGCACTTAATATGTATTGAACATCTACCTGTCCCCAATCCCAGTGGTATCAGTATGATGAGTAGCATTCTGCAAGATATAATGGGCCTCTCCAGTCGTCACTGGTCAGCTGTGATTAATTCTGCAAGACAAAATAGTTACACGTTGCTAAGTTTCTTTTACTCAAAGGCCTTGCTAGAGGAGTTAGAAATCCATAAAGAATTCAGCCTAATGCTGCGGCTTTCGCTGTTTCCGGTCCCTTCGATGGGACCGAACGCTCGGAGGGGTATCCTCCCCACAATCGAATGGTCACCAACCTTGCCATAGCCCTCGTCGGTCCCAATGGGGTATCGGAGGGGTATCCTCTTCCAACCGTTCTGAGTCACTATCATTGTCATCCTCATCCCAAACTAATGGGCTTTTCGAGGAGTCGAGTTCCTTTCCCTTCTCATGGGTTGGCAGATGCACTTTCTTCATTTGGTTAATGTGGAACCATTTAACACATTTGGGCTATTGAATGGCATAAAGCATAGGACTGGCCTTGTCCATAATGTGATATAGGCCTTTGTACAAGGGTTCAAAGACTCCCACCCTTGCATGAGGGTGAGAAAGGGGTCTCGGGTTCCCTCTCAGCCTTCACCTGATCTTATTGTAACAGGGTTTAATTTTACACACAATAGCTTTTTAGCTCCCCCTTAGTGAATCCTTGTTCACTAACTTGCAATTATAAGGCAAAGAAACTAGCCAAACAGGTTTTCTTAGGTTTAAAGAAAAAAAGTTGAAATTTATTAAACTTAAACTCTAACTTGATTAACGCCTACAGATACACAACATGCCCACACTCGCATGCATACGCGATACACACATGCAGATAGAGACAGAAAAGAGCAGAAGAAATACAGTGGAAAGGTTTTGAGGCAATATCTGAAGATGGTTTTCGTTACTGTTCGAGCTCGCTGTAGAGTCCTTGATTGTAGATAGGTCTTGCTTTTTGTTGGGGCCCAGTATTCTTCTTAAACCTTGTTCAGTGTGGGAGACTTTTCTCTGTTTGAGGTTCACATCTCTTCAGTGGGTTCAGAGGCTGGTGAGAAAGTGATGGGAGCAGACAGAAGAGGTCTTCTCACTCCAGGAGCAAACAGTCTTTTTAGTTCAAACTCTTTGTACAATTCAGAAAAACCAAGGTTGACAAGCAGGTTAGTCATGTGACCAGCTGGTCTGACCACGTCTGTTTGTGAATTCTCTTGCCTTAGCCGACCCTGGAATGTCTCTTCTTGCACACAACACCTGGTGCTCAAAGTCCATTGTGGGTTAAATTGGAGCAGGGAATAGCCCCTTTGTCCCTCCAAGCACTGTCTGTTAGGATGCAAAAATGTTTTTCCAGCCAAGTGTCTGGTGATTTTTTTTACCAAGTCCTTTCTTCACTCCAGTAACAGTTTATAATCAATGTTCATATGACAAAATTAATATGCCTTATTCTTGGCAGGTGGGGGCCTGCATGACAATAGTTTCTTACCATGACCTGCTCCCCAATGTCCCATTCTTGGGAGTGTCCTGGCATCAGCAGTAGTTTGCTCTGCCAATGCTCGTCCCAATATTACTGTCTGTACTTTCATGCAACAATTGCAATTGGTTCCACAGATCTCGGGTGAATTTATGTTTAGTTACTTCCTGGGTGTGCTGTTCTGTCAGTGGGTATCAACAGGTGGGTGGGAGTACGCATGGGCCTCTCCATCACCAATGCATGGGGGGAATACCCTGTCCCTTTGGACTTCTGTCCTCTGATATGCATGAGGATTAGGGGCAGTACTTCAACCTATCGCTGGGACCATCCCTCCAACTCTTTCCGCAAAGCTGTTTTAATGACTCTGTTCATGCGTTCCACTATCCCCAATGACTGGGGGTTGTGTGACACATGCCATTTGCCCTCTATCCTCAGCAATTTTAGTGTTGCCTGCATCACCCATCTGGTGAAATGACTTCCCTGAAATGATTCCACTGTATCAGGCAATCCCCTTCTTGAGAACACTCTTGACCAGAGTCCTAGCAGTCCACAAAGCTGTGGCTGACTTACAGGGGAAAGCCTCCATCCATTTAGTGAAATTGTCCACTAATACCAGGCAGTGCTTATTCCCCCTTTTGGTGGTGGGTAAGGGTCCGATAAAATCAATCTTGATTGACCGCCAGGGTCCTTCCACCCTTCGGGTCACTTCCAATTCTGCCTTCCTTTTCTGGGGATCTGGGTTATTCGCCAGGTATACCAAACAACTCTTCACATAGCCCTGTACATCTGATCTCATCCCGGGCCACCATCCTACTTGTTTAATATGTTCCCAAGTTCCCTCACTTCCGGGACGACGCACATCAGGGCCTCCATGGGTTAACTGCATCACTTCCAGTCGGTACCCTCTGGGCACCACCCAGTTGGCTCCCTTGAATAGCATGTCTTTCCTCACCATTATGTCACTCGCCTGCCATGGTCCTTCCAATTCTTTCTCTTCTTGTTTTGCCCTGATGATAGCCTTCAAAACTGGATCCTTATGTTGAACCTACTTAAGATCAGGGGGTAGGGGCACTGATGTGGCCTCTTGCTTGCCCGTTATGGCTGCCACCATTCCAGATTCATTGGGGTCCCAGGGACTGCCCTTTTCAGCTCCCTCTTTTGCCAGTTCATCAGCCCCTTCTGTTTCCTTCCCATCTGACCACAGCTTTCGAATGGGCTTTTACACTGTGGATATAATACTGTTTCTCGGGGTCCCCATTGTTTACTTTCAAGATCATGTGAAGCAAGGGACTGGTTACGAGCGGTTTTCCCTTGGCTGAGGTAAACCCCTGCTGCGCTCATATAGCCAGATACGGTGCATGATTTACAGGTAAACATGGAATCGGAGCAGATGGTGTAAGGCATGGGGAATTCTTGGGGGTGGGTGACCACATAAGTTACTGCTGCCAACTCAGCTTGTTGGGCACTCATGGTCGGGGATAGCTTCAGAGCTAACTCCACTCCCCTATCAGTGTCATAGCTGCCACACCCTATCCTTCTTTCCCCTTTACTAACCGAACTCGAGCCATCCACATAGATGTCTCGTCCCTCCGGGTGTATGCCTGCGTGCATACCACCCTTGGTGTTCCATTCTCCTTCTACGGTGCATATGTGGGCTTCACCTGCATAATCCATGTTTCCTGCCAGCTTTGGCTCTGCCAAAGGCTTTACTTTCAAGTCCAGCCCATTTCGGAGCAGGGTCCATCGGGTCACGCGAGCACTACTCACAGTGCCATCCTTAATCCTTCCTTCCAGTAAGAGCCTTGTTGGGGTATGGTGGATGGTCAGGGTTATGCTACGTGTGCCCGTATATACTGCGAAGTGTCTTACAGCCCAAAAGGTGGTAAGAGATGTCGTTCACAAGTGGAATATGCCTTTTCCACATCAGACAGTACACGGGAGGTACAGGCAACTAGTCGAACCTGGGCATGCACCTCTTGCATCAGGGCTGCACTAAGACTTGAATCTGTGGCTGTTACCTCCAGGGTAAAATCCTTCCCGGGATCTATGCCCCCAGGACGGGTACGGTCGGCAGGGCAATTTTTAGCTGGACAAAAGCACTTTCACATGCCTCCGTCCATTCCCATTCAACTCCCTTTCGGAGGAGTCGGAGCAGGGGAGCCGCCGTCGCTGCTTACCCCTCAATAAATTCCCTGTAGTACCCTGTTAGTTCTCGGAACGATCTGACTCTTCACACATCTCTGAGTCGCTTTAACTCCTCTACCACCTTACATTTCCCTTTCTCTATGGCCCTTTCTCCTGGTCAGAGGGTCAGTCCCAAGAACTGAACCTCCTCCTGTCCAATCTGAGCTTTGTTAGGGTTAACCTTAAGCCCCATGTCCCGCAACAGCTGTGACAGCTCAGGAGACTTGAGTGTTGTTTTTCGGCCTCTGAAAACAGTAGCAAGTCATTAACATATTGCATTAACTGTTTGAGTCAACCAAGCCCTTCCAGCCCTGTGACATGCACTGGTGGAATATGGAGGAACTGCTATGGAACCTTTGGGGAAGGCATGTCCACGTATACTGTTGGCCCTTAAAGGTGAATGCAAACTTATACTGGTCCTCCTTCCTCACCGGTATAGACCAGAACCCATTGGAGATGTTCAATACCATGAATGCTTTAGCTGCACTACGTATGGCTGCTGTTAGATCAGCCACTGCTGCCACAGTGGGAGCACAGGCTGGGATGTTCTTATTTAACATGCGGTACTCCACTGTCATTCGCCAAGACTCGTCCGGTTTCCTGACTGGCCAAATTGGTGAATTCACATTGGTGGCAATAGGGCGCAACACACCCTGTTCCACCAGTGACCCTACCGCGCTTTCCAAATCCTTCTCCGCTTCCTTTGGAAAGGGGTACTGTTTTTGAGGTTTAAACATGGGATCTCCGTCCATCTGCACCTCCCTTGACTGCATTCTCCTGCAGTCATGTTTGTGTGTAGCGAATGCGCCTGCATTCTCCAGGACCTGACCCCAGTACCGTGCCAGCACCCTCGCCAGGAGTTCCTGTAGATCGTATGGTTTAATAAAGGCTACACGTCCTGCCTCCCCTCCTGAGTGAGGGATCACCAAAATACCTGGTTCTTCCATCACTCCTCCCCAGAGGCAATCGTTGGCCATATTTACAGCTATGCAGTGAGCGGTGAGCCAATCTTTGCCGAACACTCCCTTAGTTAGGTCTCCCCATTTTGCTAATATACACTCTCATTGAGTCTCTCAGGGCCCTACCCTTAGGCTCAAAGGTTTTGATACCGCCACCATGCCTGAGTTGCCCAAAAAGCCTTCCAGCTGGTACATCTGCCCATTGGAGAAGGGCGACCCCAGTGGTTTTGATGAATGGATCACCCCAGTATCTACCAGGTACGTTCCTAGCTCCCCGCCCACACACATATGGATGCAGGGTCTTCCCCATTCATCATACATTATCAGGTACAAGTACTTGGGATGGGCACAGCCCCTTCATTGCGAGGTAGGCAGAGCAGAAGGCGGGGTATGTACCTTCCTCATCTGCACCCTGAGCTCTGCCACTTCACGGCGCAGTTCCTCTACCTCGCTGTGGTCCTTTGAACTCTCCTTTTTCCCGCCTCCTATTACGGGTGGCTTTCTTAGGGCTTTACAATCCCTTGTAAAGTATCCCTTCTTGCCACAATTGTAGCATTCTCCTCCCGTTCCTATGAACCCAACTCCTCCTCCCCCCTTCCCCTCCAGTTCCCAGGATTTGGGGGTGGTGTTTTTTGCCTCACACACCTTGCCCTTTTGCTTTTGTTCTGACCCCACCTTCTTATCCCACTGCCTTCTCTCAAAATGCAAGGTCATTTTCCTCAGTACACCAGCCTCTGTATTATTAGCTGCCTCGGGGTCAAAATTCTCAAAAGCCACTTGTAAGTATGGGAGTGAATGGGTTATCAGGGTTCTTAACCAGTGGTTTAAGGGTTCTCCCGCAAGGTGATTCCTAATGATGGGACCTCCGGGGGTAGCTGTGTCGTAAGCTGCCCACAATTGGTCTGCATATGTGTTGGGGACTTGTTGGGCCCCTGTTGGACCTTGTCCAAGGGTCCAGTTGGGTTTCTCTGAGTGTTATCCATGGCTGTCAGCACTTCTGTCTGGAGCGTTGGGTACTGCCCCTCCCCTTGTTTGGATACCGTTGGAAGGATGGAAAACAAACTACTTCCCAGAATAAACAGGAGAACCTTTTTCTCATCATAATCTAGACCATGCAACGTAACCAATTGCTCTACCTCCAGGAAGCGTCCACTAGATCCTTCCTGAAGTCTAGCTTGGCGAGATTTTCGGCCATTCCCCGTAGCTGCTCAGGGGTATAGGGCACCACAAACACTTGTTGTACGGTCTCTGGGTCTCCATTAGCTTTTGGTGGGGCGCGCCGTTCCTGTCACATTGGGGCCATAGGTGGACAGTTTCTCAGGTTCTGAGCCGGTCGCCGTCCGCTCGGCTGTCCCATGTCCTGGCCATCTCCTTCCCCATCATCAGATTCACTGTCACTAGTGTCCAGCGCTATTCCCATTGCACATACTATGCCCCTTCTTCGTTTCAGTGCCCTCCTCAATCTGCACACCTTTTCCTGGCAAGGACCATGATTTCCCTCTTGATACTGCAGGTCAGCGCACTGTCCCTCGGTCTCTTCTGCCCTGCAGCGTTGAGTGTGTACTTCCTCAGCCCAGGAGTCACTCTGGCACTAATTGCTAACACTCTGACTCTCAACAAACCGTAATCAGCTGCACCATTTCTCCTTTTCAACCTCATGCTTTTCTAAATCCTCCTTGAGACCTTGTTGCTCCTCTTCCAATGCATTTAGTAGTCTATTCACTACCACTTCTGTCTCCTCCCGTTCCTGTACTAACTTCTGTCTCTCCTCCAGGTCTTTTTGTTTCTTTTGCCGATATGTCATCAGTCAGACGACCCTTTCTATGGCCGACATCCGAGTGGACCCTTGTGTACACTCGTCCGCCTCCTGTACTGGGTCCTCACTTCGGAGGATGGTCTGCACCATCGTTCCTTGAGGGGCACCTTTTTCCCTATGTAACCTTGTACTAACGTGTCCATGGTTAGTCTAGTCATTTCTTTACCTTCAACCTCCTGGCTGGCTTGCCAATTATTCTGTAGTCTATCTCCACTACTGGTCTGGGGCTTTACTCTGGGTATCAACGACTCAAAACTACAAAATTATTGTTCACACATGGCACGTTTATTCAACATTTCAAATCTTATCTTCAACAGAGATTATACTCAGGTGTCCATGTAAGCTAGGTTACTTAGGTTCATCTGAGAGCCAGAACGGAGCAGATGATTAATCCTCCCCTTCCAATTCTCCAAGTAGTTGATCAGACTACTTAGTCCTGAACAGGCTAGCCAGCACTTCGGATCACACTTGCTTATACCCTGTTTCATGCATGCTACCTGCATGATCAGATCGGGATGGGCCAGACCTGACTACCCGATGCACAGTGATTGGTTGGTCAGCTGATGCTAACGCCACGGGTGTGCTACGTCAGCCACTGTCGGTTAACCTTTCACCGGTTTTGACATCTGCTTATTTTTGGTAGCCTCATCCCTCAAGTTTTGACCACATTTCATAGCTAGGTCTCTGTTCTCCAAACCTTGTCTGGTAACAAGGCATAACTTCACTCCACCGACCCCCGTCTCCAAGCAACCAGCCCACATGGCGTGTCTGTTACAAACTTAGCAGTAGGTTAGACATGTTTTCACCAGACCGCGCAGGTGTTAGTACATCCACATCCCCTTTACAGTTCAGTTACACCATATTGCTGTCTCAGCACATATCCTATTTCCCTGCTGTGGGCTTGTTTACCACTTTTAGTTGCACATACTACTTCCCCACATACCAGGTTATATACAGTTCACGGGTTGGGTGGTGGTCACATACAGTATCTACCTTCATATCTTTTAATCTAACTTGCCAAACTACCCTAACCAACACACCCCTCATCCCTGGGTCATTCGCTTTGTTCAGCTTTAAGATTTTAGTTTTTGATTTAACTAAACCATTCTCATGCTCAAGATAAAATTCTACTATATTATGACCACTATTCCTTAGTGGCTCCTTTAGTGCAAGGTTATTAATTAACCTCTTCTCATTGCACAATAGTAGACCCAAAATAGCCTGTTCCTTTGTTGGCTCCTTGATGTACGGATCTAGAAAACTATCTTGTATACATTCCATGAACTCATCCTCTACATATTGCTGCAAATTTGATTTGCCTAGTCTGTATAAAAATTAAAGCCCCCATTCTTACCATATTACCCTTGTTACATGCACCTCTAATTTCCTGATTTATACTTCGCCCAACACTACAACTATTATTTGGGGCCCTATAAATGCTTTGTGCATTCAGATACATTGGGCTGGATTTTGTGCCCGC
Source organism: Heterodontus francisci (assembly GCF_036365525.1). Classification (NCBI taxonomy): domain Eukaryota; kingdom Metazoa; phylum Chordata; class Chondrichthyes; order Heterodontiformes; family Heterodontidae; genus Heterodontus; species Heterodontus francisci. The sequence goes on along the minus strand of NC_090385.1, from coordinate 76,321,279 downwards.
AGTGCGGGTCCCAACACTGTGCTGGAAAGCTGGGGGCAACCCGTCCTCCGTCATTTGGTGGCCCCGGCAGTATTTTTCAGCGCTCAGACAATGAACTGCCTGGCACCAGGTTTCCCATCCCTTTACATCAGAGGGCCGGCAGGACTTCAATATTAACAGTGCCTCTGGGAGCGGTGGCTATTGCTGGTACTGCAGCTGGCCTGGACCAACCAGCAAAGAGGAGGCCCTGAAATTCAGGTATGTGGGGCTCACTGGCACTAGTCAGGCAGGTCCCAGTGGGGGAGGTGGGGGCAGGGAGCGATCGTGAGTTCCTGAGGGTGCGGCCATTGCCACCAGTGGACCCTCCATAGGTTACAGAGTGCCCGATCAGGAAGGTTGCCACACCCCGAACCCACAGGGAGGCCACCAGCTTTTATTGAGCAGCCGCTCCACATGGCAGAGGGCCCCTGGATACCAGCAGCGGTGGGAAGAGGCCTTCTTTAGGTTTAGTGAGTAAACAATCTTTACTGGCCAGTGAAAACTGAAAACTGGAAAGTGATGCCTGCTGGTAAGTTTAATAGACAACAATACCACCCACTATTCTATACTGTGGCATGAGTTACTAGGGTCTGTCTGCCATTTTGTCCTGGTTGTAAACAAAAGACAGGGAGAAGACAAAGTTAAAGTCTGAAGTCCAGCAATGAATGCAGTTGACTTGTAGACAGGCAGGGTGCAGTCAATTTGCAACCTCGCTGAACAAATGTGCAGTTGTGGAGAGGGAATGAATTCAGGGGATACTGGAGGGACAGAATATCAGTTGGTGCCTTGCTGGCAATATTGTTTTTCACAGAAAAGGGTAATGAATTGTGAAAGTGATCTGTAAACGATAGGGTAAATTATGGAATCCCATGTAATAAAACATAGTTTAATTTACTTATTCATGGTATAGTGTTAACCTTGGTCAAAAGCCCTGTGGCTCTGGTGAAAGGCCTATACATGGGGCTGCCTTTGAGTTGCTAGTTGTTATTTGAGTTACTAGCTTTTTCAGAGCTGTCAGCTTTTTTAAAATGGATTGTCAGCTTTTGTGGCTTTTCTAGGTTGGCATTTAAATTCAATGCAATTAAAATTCCTCTTTCAATCTTGGTGCTTTATCTCTCTTCTAACTGATTTTATCCTGACTGCTTTGCTCATTGTCTCCACTTTCTGCTGCTTGTCTTTCTAATTTCTCTTTTACACAATTCCTGATGTCAACAATGCCTGATTCATAAACACAGTCAAGGCCCGAACTCTGCGTGCCCACTGCTATCCCTCTTCTGTGAAACTTGGGACACTTAAAACAAAACAGTGTAGTTAAATCATGGGTGGGAAACAAACTTAATGCTTGAAAAATAAATTCCTCAGGATGTGTTGTGCCAATAAAACTTAAGAGTCATAAAACATAAAACACCACTGCAGCACACTTGTACCTGTAGTGTTCATGAATTGTATGACCCTCCCCTCTTGTTACTACATTTTCCATCATTTTTGTCTTCAGAACTTGGCATCTCTGTTCATGCCATCAGCTTGTAACACCTCCTTTAGACTGGCTTTCAGCCACCACCTTGTCGCCCTAAAATATCATTTTTTTAAGAATTTATGATTGAGGAGAATCTACCTTTGTTTTTATCATTCTCTTTGTCTAGTTTATTTCTGGCCTGTCTGCTTTGTTCTGTTCTGCCCTTCTGTATTCCAATTGCTCGAGATCTGTTCCTCTGTCTTCATCCTCTCCACTCTTTGCTGCTCACCTTGAGCGGCTGAAAATTTTGTTTATCTCACATAGTTCCAATATTTATAAATCTCAGTTTCAAGTCCTTGCTACAGGCCCTGTGCCTTTTTCCTTGATCCCAGTATTGCCTGCTGGTTCTTTGCAGGTTTTGAATGTACAGATCTCCAAACCTTTACAATTTGGGTGCAGATAACAGCTGACCTTAGACTTCACAGCAGGTTTATTGCGTCTATTTTAGTTTCCTATTACTTCAGTTACAGCCAAGGTTGGAGGAATGCACTGTCTTTCTCTAGTTCCACTATTCCACTGGTCACAACATATTCTTTATTTATATTGGTTTCAGAATAAAAATCCACCACACACAAGTCCTCAAAAAGTATTAATAATGGAAGCACCTTCATGACACTGTCACCTGCATGTGCAATTTTCAACTGACAATGTACATTTAGATAGCTGAGGGTCTTAGGTCTCAAAGCTTTGCATATACACAAGTCTGTGTAACTGTGGAACATTATCTAAGTATTTTGGATGTACCCCGATGTATACATTCACTTATATTATGCCTAAGAAATTGCGTATCAATCTTTGCTCATAATCTTGATAAAACAAGATAAGCTATCCTACCATTGGATCTGAAGAGAAAAAAAATGAATTCTGGTCTCTAATTATCTCAACCAGAAGGATAAAAGATTAAAGACATTACTATTGAAGGAGTGGTCTGCAAGTAGCTAAAATCCTGTTATAAATTGCATCCTGAAAGGCACTGATGAACTCTGCATGGCAGATAACATTTTCGAGTGCAGTGTTTGGTCTTGGAAACTACAAAGAGATAAAATGCCATCAGGTTATCAGGGGAGAGAAACAAACGCTCATGGTTTGGTTGTCTCTACAACACTGTTTACTTTTGCCCTTTTCCCAAACATTCTTCCCTCTTTCCCTCAGTTATTAACTCAGACTGGAAGGAAGTATACAGTGGTATTCTGCTGGGGTCAGTCTTACATTTCGATTACCTGGACTTGGGTATGCAGGGCATGATTTCAAAGTTTACTGAGGACACAAAACTCAGAAATGTAGTAAACAATGAGGAGGATAGTAATGGACTTAAGGAGGATATCGACCGAGTGATGTGATACATTTTCATGGGAAGAATGAGGAGAGGCAGTATATACTAAATAGTACAATTTTAAAGGGGGTGCCGGAACAGAGAAACTTGAGGGTGTAGCTCTGGGGAGCAATGACTGAATATGGCATCACTATTGCTACTTCATTATGGTCAGAGAATTCAGCACAGATTAGGGGTTGTACCTGGAATATTTCTGACCTGCACACCTCAGTTCTACCCTGAGGAGTTGGCACTTGCCAACTGAAACATCAGGGAACTGACTGATTGCAATGTTTGCTTCTCATTTGTTCCAATTTAAAGATCTGTGCATTGTTCTGCATCAAGGTTACAATGCAAATGGCATCATGATCTACTGCTTGATGGAATTATTTAAGTGAGTCATCAAGATAATTTTAAATGAGTCAAAATAACCTTCCATCATGATTATCATCACAATCTGCTTTTGTGAAGACAAATAATGATATTAAATATTTAAATTTTCATGGAAATATCCAAGCCAATAAACAAATAAACATAGAGTTTGTTAGGTACAGCATATAAACCTGCCTTTTGGAAGCTTTGTCACCTTGCACGCCACTCTAATAAGCACTTGGAATGCATTAAAAGTAACGACAGCTGCTACAGAAGAGGCTGCAGCTATAGGTCCTGCGACCTTAGGCCAGGCGTTATGATCAAACTGCCACTTTTTTTTTGTATAAATTCTAGTTCATTTAAACTGGGCTGTACAGATTGAAGCCCGAACCTGGCCCACAACTCAGTTTGAATGAAATCTGCAGTTCCCAAAGGACAATGTCTGCAGTGCGTCTGGTTAGATGTTAATGCTGAAAAAAGACTGTGACAAAGGCATTAAATTATAAGCATTGCAGCAAGACCCTATAAGGTGTGAATATTTTAAAGGGAAAAGAGAACTTTGGCATCTAATTCAAGCAATAGGCCAACTGAGTTTACGTTATTAAATGTGCCGAAGTTATTGACTTCAACTCAAATTCTGATTTCAGTAGCAGTGCTTCCAACACAAACCTTATTGAACTTTTATAAATATTTGCCCTTTTTAAGCCCAAAGCTGCTGGGACTTGTCTCACTGTTGTGAAAATTCACTGCCAAATCTCTCAGCTCTGACTTCCAGCTTTCACTGGATTTAAGATCCTCAACCTGTGAGCCATAAAAGGCCAGGCTGTTATTACAAAAATCATTTACATCTTATGCCAGTAAAATCTTGTGTATTTTTAATGTGTGAAAACCTTGTATAGGAACTGGAAGTCAATATTTTTTTCTAATTATATGGATAGCTTTAAATATGCGCAAACAAAAGCTGATGGGAAAAAATACAAATAACAAGGAAAAGGCTTTTTATGTATTGAGTTATTAGTTCTTTTGCATCATATATAAGATAAGTGAACTTACAGTTAACCTATGCATGTTGGCTATGTGGTCTTCTGGAGCAGTTTTGATTGCCTAACGGGGTGTTGGAGTGCAATCATCCAGACTTTTCTCCCATATTGGCATTGGGTTTTCTTCAGTTCTTTTTTCCTCGCTGAAGCCTGCTGAAGGGGAAGGAAGTGTCTATCATGGTGCTGCAGGTGTCATGAGAGTGGGACAGGCTCGATACGAACATACAAACATACAAATTAGGAGCAGGATCAGGTCATTCGGCCCCTTCGAGCCTGCTCCACCATTTAATAAGATCATGGCTGATCTTATTGTGACCTCAACTCCGTTTTCCCGCCTACCCCGATACCCTTTGACTCCCTTGTTAGTCAAGAGTTTATCTACCTCTTCCTTAAAAATATTCAATGACCCTGCCTCCACCGCTCTCTGGGGAAGAGTTCCAAAGACTCACAACTTTCTGAGAGAAAATATTTCTCCTCATCGCCATCTTAAATGGTAGACCCCTTATTTTTAAACTGTTTCCCCTAGTCTGTCCCACAAGGGGAGACATCCTTTGAGCATTCATCCTGTCAAGTCCCCTCAGCATCTTATATGTTTCCATCAGATCACCTCTCATTCTTCTAAACTCCAGTAGATACAGACCCAAACTGTTCAACAGCTGGACAAGTTGTTCGAGTATCAGATTAGTCAAGATGTAGTAGGGAATTTTAACCTGACAAGGAGGGTGGGTGTGCAAGTGGGCGGCAAGTTAAAAGGGCTGAAATTGCCAGTGTGTCGAGAGGCCAGCAGCAACACGCCAATTTCTGCCTTTAACCTCAGAAGAATCTGCAGTGTGCAGAAAACCCCTGTGGGACAGGTAGGTTGACAAATTAAATATGTTAAGTGATCATTATCAGCTTCTTTAACAATGATTTCTGACTTCAACAGTATGTGCACGGGTGTACTGGGCTTCGTAGAACTTGCCAGGGAAATCAAGGTGAGACAACAGCAGAATTTGAGGAGGCTGAACAGGTGTCAGGCAAGAAATCCTTTAAAAACTGAGATCACATACTTGCTTTCTTGCCTAGGAAGCCTAGGTGAAAGGCTTTTGCTCACAGGGCTTGTTCTGAGACATGCTTTCACTGCTTTGGAGGTGATTTCGATTACGTTGAAGGTCATTTCCACTACTTTGGTGTCTACATCATTTGATCTGCTGTCAACCTTGAATCCTGCATAGGAGCTGATTATGCCACTCAATTTTGGACCTTAGATGAGGAATAAGATGAACAGAAGCAGCAACACCACCAACAGCAGCAGGAGCAGCACCAGCAGCCTTCTCCTCAACCACCTGCTGCTCCAGAGGACAGCGGGGATGAGCACAGAGCTACGGCTTGCAGGAGGTGATACCCCCAACACAAGGTATACAGGCAGAGGATAAAATGGCTGAGCAGCAATGCTTCAGGAGGCTCAAAATTTCACATCAAATGGTCCTGACTCCTGGAAGAAGATCTCCTGCCAAGTGGACCAGATGGGCATTGCCGGTGTGTATCAAAACACCACAGACTTTAATTATTTTGCTTCGATCTCCTTCCAAGGATCAGAAGGTGATATTCATAGAATCTTTGGCTGACTCCTCACACGTTCAGGGCCACCACTCATCGACTGCACACATGTGATAATCAAGGCGCCTCTAGATCACCCTGGAGTCTTCATCGACTGAAAGGGCTGTCAATCCATCAATGCTCAGCTCGTCTGCAACCACAAAAAGTTGATCATGCATGGCTGTGCAAGGTTCCCAGGGAGTTGCCATGATGTGCCAGTCAAGCCTTCCTGAGATAGTCACACTTTGCAGCAAAGTTGGCAGATGGCTCCTTAGAGATAAGGGCTGCCCTCTGAAGACATGACTGATAACACCTGTGAGGACCCCATGCAATGCTGCCCAAGAATGGTACAATACAAAAGGTACCTGATCACCAGAGCTGTGTTAGAGCAAACAATTGGGATGTTAAAAATGTACTTTAGGTGCCTGGACTGATCTGGAGGCGCCCTACAGTATGCATTAGCCAGGTATCCAGAATGATAGTGGTCGGCTGTGCCTTGCAAAACATAGCGCAGCAACGAGGACTATAGTTCCAGAAAGAGGAAGGTGCTGAGCACTCTGCCTCTTTGAAAGAGGAGGAGGAGTTTAATATGGCGAGGTTGCCAACAGCTGTACATATAGTTGCCAGGATGCATGGGACGGCCTGATCTAGGAAGGTTCACTTAGACTGAGGTAGTGCAGCTGACACAAATTCAGAACCCACTTGGCCCATACAACCCCCAGCACAAAGCAGTTTGACAATCAACAATTCATCCCTTTCACAGACACCCTTTTCTTATCTTTAAGTCTTATATTAACCACTCTTCACAAGGCAGCAAGCCACTTACCAGGCAGCAGGCAAAAATGGGCAATATGGTAAAATGGAGCAATCCAATAAATTTTATGGTGCAGGAAAATTAAACAGAAATATAAAAATCTAACATGGTGTTAAAAACCCATGTGCATACCCTTGCACAATGACAATACTTCCTCTTCTGTTTTCAACATGGTGCTACATCTGTGGCTTCAGCAGAGTAAGAGACAAGCTGCTTGTATCCCTGCTCTGACTGCTGAGATGCTCTTGGCCAATGTCGTCTGGGTTTTGGAGCCTGTGAGGGCCCTGCCAATGACTGTCCCACCTGCACCTGGGTAGAGGCAGACTTGGCCATCGGGGGGACAGGAGGCAGCAAGTGGAGATCTGAATGGTGGTGAGGGGGTGTAGGGGATGGGGAGGAGCAGCAAGGGGATTAGAAGTGGAAGCATTTTGAACAGAGTCCCCACTTCCATGTCCCCTTTCTCTATCTTACCTCTCATGGCCCATGCACAACTTTTCCATTAGCCAAAAACTGAAGGGTGCTTTGCTGCAGATCAGTGAGCTGCTGAATGACCAAGGCTAGGTTTGCATCAATCCTGTTTAAGGTGGCGTTCTGAATGAGCAGGCCATTAGTCTGCGCCAACATGCACATGGTGCACTGCCGTGTCTGATGCTCCATGCAAGTGGCCACTCTTTCCATGGATATAGACATTAGTGCAAAGAGCTGAGACATCATGGCATCCATGCTAGAAAAGAATTACTCCAATTTCTCTCCAATTGTGCACAGTACTGCTGGAAATGCTAACGGAACCTCAGACATTTTCTGCTGCTGCTCCATAATTGTCCTCTTCATTGGCAGCCCCCAAGTCTCAGCATCTGAGTCCAGCTGAACTGAGCTTGGAGGGTCCTGCACCTTCAAATGGGGACTCTCCACTGCCGCACCTGCTTCCACCACCTGCTAATGCTCAATTGCGATGTGAAAGACATCATGAGACAACCCAACTACCTGTCTTGTCGATCCCACCAAGGTTTGTGTATCTGAGCTGGTGCATGGTCTGCATGGGTCCTGTGACAGAGCATCCTCAGAGTGAGTGACCTCCTCTAAGGAGTTCTTTTTCTCCTCCTGCACCACTTACTCTGTGACTTTTGAAGGGACTGTGGGGAAATGAAAGACATGAATTAAAACTGGCAAGATAAGAGTGTGCTAAGTCATCATTGTGCACATTTTAATTTTTCAGTGGCTGCTAACATCAAGTCAACATAAGTGAGTTTTTTTTAATCTATTCATTCACATAATGTGAGCATCACTGGCTAGGCCAGCATTTATCGCTCATCTCTAATAACTCTTGAGAAGGTGGTGGTGAGCTGCCTTCTTGAACCATTGCTGATACACCTACGGTACTGTTAGGAAGGGAGTGCCAGGATTTAGACCAGCGGCAGTGGCAATATAGTTCCATGTCAGGATGGTGTGTGGCTTGGAGGGGAACTTGCAGTTGGTGGTGTTCCCATGTATCTGCTGCCCTTGTCCTTGTAGATGGTAGAGGTCACGTGTTTGGAAGGTGCTGTTGAAGAAGCCTTGGTGAGTTGCTGCAGTGCATCTTGTAGATGGTACACACTGCTGCCACTGTGCTTCGGTGGTGGAGGGAGTGAATTTTGAAGGTGGTGGATGGGGTGCCAATTAAGCGGGCTGCTTTGTCCTGGATGGTGTCAAACGTCTTGAGTGTTGCTGGAGCTGCACCATCTTGGCAAGTGGAGAGTATTCCATCACACTCCTGACTTGTGCCTTGTAGATGGTGGACAGGAATTGGGGAGACAGGAGGTGAGTTACTCACTGCAGAATTCCTAGCCTCTGACCTGCGCTTGTAGCCACAGTATTTATGTGGATGGTCCAGTTCAGTTTCTGGTCAATGGTAACCCCCAGGTTGATGATGGTGCGAGATTCAGCAATGGTAATGCTATTGAACATCAAGGGGAGATGATGAGATTCTCCCTTGTTTGAGATGGTCATTGCCTGGCACTTGTGTGCCACGAATGTTACTTGCCACTTATCAGCCCAAGCCTGGATGTTGTCCAGGTCTTTCTGTATCTGGACACGGACTGCTTCAGTATCTGAGGAGTTGCAAATGGTGCTGAACATTGTGCAATCATCAGTGAACAACCCCAATTCTGACCTTATGTTGGAAGGAAGGTCATTGATGAAGCAGCTGAAGATGGTTGGGCATAAGACACTACCCTGAGGAACTCCTGCTGTGATGTCCTGAGACTGAGATGATTGACCTCCAACAACCACAGCCATCTTCCTTTGTGCTAGGAATGACTCCAACCAAAGCGGAGAGCTTTCCCCCGATTCCCATTGATTTCAATTTTGCTGGGGCTCCTTGATGCCATACTTGGTCAAATGCTGCCTTGATGTCAAGGGCAGTCACTCTCACCTCACCTGTTGAATTCAGCTGTTTTGTCCATGTTTCGACCATGGCTGGAATGAGGTCAGGAGCTAAGTGGCCTTGACAAAGCCCAAACTGAGCGTCAGTGAGCAGGTTATTGCTGAGCAAGTGCCACTTAATAGCACTGTCGACAACCCCTTCCATCACTTTGTTGATGATTGAGAGTAGACTGATAGGGCGATAATTGGCCCCATTGGATTTGTCCGATTTTTGTGTACAGGACATACATGGGCAATTTTCCACATTGCCAAATAAATGCCAGTGTTGTAGCTCTACTGCAACAGCTTGGCTAGGGGCACGACTAGTTCTGGAGCACAAGTCGTCAGTACTATTGTCAGAATATTGTCAGGGCCCGTGGCCTTTGCAGTAACCAGTGCCTTTAGCCGGTTCTTGATATCAAGTGGAGTGAATCGGATTGGCTGAAGACTGGCATCTGTGATGCTGGGGACCTCAGGTAGAGGCCGGGATGATTCATCCACTCGGCACTTCTGGCTGAAAATGGATGGCAATGCTTCAGCCTCGTCCTTTGCACTGATGTGCTGGACTCCCCTATCATTGCGGATGGGGATATTTGTGGAGCCTCCTCCTCCTGTTAGTTATTTAATTGTCCACCACCATTCATGACTGGATGTGGCAGGACTGAAGAGCTTAGATCTGATTCGTTGGTGTTAGCTCGCTTATCTCTGTCTATTGCATGCTGCTTCTGCTGTTTGGCATGCAAGTAGTCTTGTGTTGTAGCTTCACCAGGCTGACACCTTATTCTGAGGTATGCCTAGTGCTGCTCTTGGCATGACGTCCTGTACTGTTCATTGAATCAGGGTTGATTCCTTGTCTTGATGGTAATGGTTGAGTGGGGGATATGCTGGGCCATGGGATTACAGATTGTGGTTGAATATAATTCTGATGGCCCACAGCACCTCATGAATGCCCAATTTTAAGTTGCTAGGTCTGTTCAAAATCTATCCCATTTAGCATGGTGGCAGTGCCGCACAACACACTTCAACCTGCGTGATATCAAGAAATGACTGAAGGCGCTGGATACTACAAAGGCTATGGGCCCTGACAACATTCCGGCAATAGTACTGAAGACCTGTGCTCCAGAACTTGCCGCGCCCCTCGCCAAGCTGTTCCAGTATAGCGACAACACTGGCATTTACCCGGCAATGTGGAAAGTTGCCCAGGTATGTCCTGTACACAAAAAGCAGGACAAGTCCAACCTGGCCAATTACCGCCCCATCAGCCTACTCTCAATCATCAGTAAAATTATAAAAGGTGTCATCGACAGTGCTATTAAGCGGCACTTGCTTAGCAATAACCTGCTCAGTGATACTCAGTTTGGGTTTGGCCAGGACCACTCAGCAACTGACCTCATTACAGCCTTGGTTCAAACATGGACAAAAGAGCTGAATTCAAGAGGTGAGATGAGAGTGACTGCCCTTGACATCAAGGCAGCATTTGACCGAGTATGGCATCAAGGAGCCCTAGCAAAACTGAAATCAATGGGAATCAGGGGGAAAACTCTTCACTGGTTGGAGTCATACCTAGCGCAAAGGAAGACGGTCGTGGTCGTTGAAGGTCAATTATCTCAGCTCCAGGACATCACTGCAGCAGTTCCTCAGGGTAGAGTCCTAGGCCCAATCATCTTCAGCTGCTTCATCAATGACCTTCCTTCAATCATAAGGTCAGAATTGGGGATGTTCACTGATGATTGCACAATGTTCAACACCATTCCTGACTCCTCAGGTACTGAAGCAGTCCATGTAGAAATGCAGCAAGACCTGGACAATATCTAGGCTTGGGCTGATAAGAGGCAAGTAACATTCGTGCCACATAAGTACCAGACAATGACCATCTCCAACAAGAGAGAATCTAAACATCTCCCCTTGATGTTCAATGGCATTACGATCGCTGAATCCCCCACTATGAACATTCTAGGGGTTACCATTGACTGGAAACTGAACTGGAGTAGCCATATAAATACTGTTGCTACAAGAGCAGGTCAGGAGCTAGGAATCCTGCAGCGAGTAACTCACATCCTGACTCCCCAAAGCCTGTCCACCATCTACAAGGCACAAGTCAGGAGTGTGATGGAATAATCTCCACTTGCCTGGATGGGTGCAGCTCCAACAACACACAAGAAGCTCGACACCATCCAGGACAAAGCAGCCCGCTTGATTGGCACCCCATCCACAAACGTTCACTCCCTCCACCACCGATGCACAGTGGCAGCAGTGTGTACCATCTATAAGATGTACTGCAGCAATGCAGCAAGGGTCCTTAGATAGCACCTTCCAAACCCACGACCTCTACCAACTAGAAGGACAAGGGCAGCAAATGCATGGGAACACCACCACCTGCAAGTTCCCGTCCAAGTCACACACCATCCTGACTTGGAACCATATCGCCAGGTCTTCAGTGTCGCTGGGTCAAAATCCTGGAACTCCCTTCCTATCAGCACTGTGGGTGTACCTACCTCACATGGACTGCAGCGGTTCAGGAAGTCGGCTCACCACCACCTTCTCAAGGGCAATTAGGGATGGGCAATAAATGCTGGTCCAGCCACTGAAGCCCACATCCCATGACTGAATTTAAAAAACATTGAACGCCTGAAGATCATAGGAGATTGGTCTGACAAGTTTGAAGCACGGCTTGAAAATGAACAGCAAGCAAACAAAGTCAAAGTCAATCACAAAGAGAAAGGAGCTCGAAAAGCTTGAGCTGATAGTGAATTAGATAACAATTTTCTTCTTGGGTGCTCTACTTACATTTCATAGACGAAGCAATGAAAATGTTAAACAGAAGATAACAAAAGCCAAAGAAGCCTTTAACAGCTAAAAAATGTTTCTGTGCAACTGCAAAGTTAAACTAGTGATTAGAGGAGAATACTTCAGTATAATGGGTAGTCAACTACAGGGAAAGAAAATTAGGCGCTGAGCACAGATGTAGGAAGGCTGGGGGAGTTTGAGTTCTGGTACTAAAGGTGACTATTAAAAATGACTGAATAACGTGAAAGATTATTCAAATGGTTCTTGAACTAAATAGAAAGTTGATATGGAAATGTAGGAATTCCTAGACAGCAAAAGGTTCATCTAGTTCACCTTCTACCATCCTGATGGTAACACGATACAATGATAATAGATTTGTCAACTAATCATAGTATCAGTCTCTATCAATTAGTCTATAATAAACCCAGACATGATGTGATGAAACACCTAATTGGTGGTGAGCTTTGAGAACCATAGATCCAAAGTCACCTGTTACTTCCAAGAAATCTACATTTATCATATGTCTTGTCTCAAATTACCCACCCATGCTGTAAGTAATTATTGTGCATCACAAGGATTCATCCTGCCTGAATGGTAGATGGAAATAAAAATCAATGGTGGAAGAAATGATGGAATGACCAGGTCCATTGATGTGGAGACTGGAAAGAATGAAGTGAACTGATCACTAACTTTACATATGGAGAAGGCATAGCTCACAATTAAATTGTAAGAGAAGGGGATGTTTAAGATGTAAGAAGTTCCCTGGTGCTGTAGTCCTAGGTAAGAATGAATTGGAGTAGGAAATGAGTGAGAATGTTTTCTATGTCACCTCTACAACTGTGCCTTCAGTTGCCTAGGTTCTAAGCTCTGCTGTTGAAATTACCTTCCCAAATCTCTTTGCCTCTCTCCATTTTTAAGAAGCTCCTTGAAACCTACCTCTTTGGCCAAGCTTTTGGTCACCTGTCCTAATATCTCTTTAAGTGACTCCATGTTGAATTTTGTTTGATCATACTTCTTGAGGTGTTCTACTATATTACAGGTACTACATAAATGCAATTTGTTATTGTTGTTGTGGTGGGAGTAGACTAATTTTCTGATTTTGTTCTCACCTAACCTATTGAATGGATCTCCTATACATATTTTACTCACTCGGTGTGGCTGTTTTTAAATTTAGGTGCATAATGGGCAGTCAGCAGGCATGAAGCCAAGCTATTTTCAGTCCTGGTCCTCATCTGCATGCCACCACAAGCTATGCATGCCTTGCCAACTCTTCTAGGCAGCTCGATGGCTGAGGAGGGTAGAATATCGTGCAGCTCCTGCTTTGGATGTCTCGTTGCAGGAATTGCAGTGAAGGAGGATGCCATTATTGGGAGCAGAATGTTACAAGCCTCTTAAAGTACAGACTAAAACTGGCTGGACAGAGGTGGCAGTGAATGTCAGTGCTGTCTGTGACATTAGCTGAAGCATCAGGATAAGTGTAGTCACTTTTGCAGGCATGCATACCCTTCCTGCATACAAGGCATGACTCCATTGTAAATGTTCATCTCTCTCAAAGAGCTCAGCTCCACCTACTGCTCACTTACATTACATGGATGCTAGTAGGAGACAATAATCCATGCACAAAGTTCTTCATCGGTCATCTACAAAAGAGTTGGGGCAGAAAATACACATTGCATGAACTAACGGGAGAATACTGGGTGAGTGAAAGACACGGATGATGTCTTGTGTGCTCAGGCACTTCCTAACATCTTCATAACATCTTCATCCTAGGCCTTAAGCTCTGCAATTCCCTCCCTACACCTCTCCACCTCACATTCCTCTTTAAAGACTCTCACTCCTCAAAACCTTCTTTGACCAAGTTTTTGGTCATCTGACTTAACATCTCCTTCTGTGGCTTGGTGTCATACTTTGTTTTCTAATGCTGCTATAAAATGCCTTGGAATGTTTAATTACAATAATGATGCTATATAAATATAAGTTGTTGTTGTTTTTGAACTGTACTCCGCCTACAAATGAAGACTAGCCGAACAGCCACTGTAAGACAACAAGGATGGGAGACACACTAGCTTTACCCAAGCAGCTCACCACTCACTATGAAGAGATGGCATTTACCCTCTTTGAATGGTATTCCATAGGAGATATTGACAAAAGTGAATATGGAGTTATAGTGCCATCATTCCTGTGAAACTCACTCTTTTTTTACTTTTTTATGTTCTTTTCAAGACAAGGAGGCTGAAGTAAGTGACATTCAGGCCCCATGCTGCACCAATGATTCCACCTGCCCCGCATACAAACATGTATACTAGCAAATCAAAGGAAGGGGCACAACTCGCAAGTGAGGAGGAGAAAGTGAAGGTGGCAGCTGTGGAAGCAGAAACATCTGCACAGGCTGTGGGCCCACAGTGTATCCTAATGGAATAGGCAAGAGATGAGCACCAAATAGACCAATCTTCAGATGTGGAGCAGCAAAGAGCTTTTGGTAAATCCATTGAGTCTGCCTGCATCAGCTGACATATATCATGCAGGGGTGCATCACTGACATCATTTTAGTCCTGCAGAAGAAATTTGCAGTTTGAAGCAATTGGCATCTTCATTACCTTCTGCAGTGGAGGCCCGATTCAGTGAAGGAGCAAGGACAGAACTGAACTCTATCACTAAACCTTTGATTAGCACCAAGGAGACTTTGAGCACCCAATTACTACAACTACAGTTGTTACAACAGCAACAACAATGCATTGCAACTATATAGCACTTTTAACCAGAGAAAAATACCCCAAGGAACTTTACAGAGGTATGAGAAAATAATTCAGATGCCAAGCCAAAATCAGGACAGATTATGGGGGATGATCAAAGCGGTGGTTTTCAAGCACACATCTTAAAGGAGGGCAGCGAGATGAGAGGTGGAGGCATTTAGGGATGGAATTATAGAGAGTGCGACCTGGTTGCTTGAAGGCTACAAATAATGTGACGAAATTAGGGGCATGGACAAGAAGCCAGAATGGGAGGAATGGAGAGTTTAGGAGAGAAGGGGCTTGAGGAGGTTACAGAAAAGGAGGAATGAAATAATAACAGGGATGAGAGTTTTAAATTTGAGGTTTTAGGCAATTAGGGGAAAATGTAGATCAGTGAAAACTGGGGTGCCTGCTGAGTGGGACTGAGCAGGATCAGACGGGGTGATGGATGAGTGGAACTGTGTAGCATGGAACAGAGTGATGGATGAGTGGGGACTGTGCAGGATGGGACAGGTGTTGGGTGAATGAGACTGTGCAGGTTGGAATGGGGTGCTGGTGAGTGGGACTGTGCAGGATCAAATGAAGTGATGGGTGAGTGGAGCTGTGCAGGATGGGATGGAGTGATGGGTGAGTGGGACTTGGTGTCGAATAGAATTAAGGAGAAGAGTTTAGGAAGAGCTGAAGTTTATGGAGGGTGGGAGGACAGTCAGCAGAGGATTTGAATAAACAAGTCTGGAGGTGACAAAGGCATGGGTGAGGATTCTAATGACAGATGGGGTCAGATAGAGGTGGAGGTAGACAATGTTACAGAGATAAAAATATATGAGCTTCGTCATGGAGCAGATATGGAGTTGAAAGTTCAACTTCAGGATGCCGAACTTGCAACGAATCTAGCTGAGTTTGTTCAGGGAGGAAGAAATGAAGAAGTCAGTGTTGGCAGAGCAGAGTCTGTAGTAGGTCCCGAGACAAAGAAAGACTAGTTGGAAGCTGGCGATGAGAGAAGAATCACATATTAGATTGCAAGCTTTCCTTGTGTCCTGTCTAGGAGTGTGAGATGCTAGAAGTTCTCTCTCAGATATGGGAGCAAAAATCAAGTCTTGGGCAGAACTGAGCTCGATAGTGACACTGTGTGAAATGTAGACAAACAAGATGCACAGTCAATGCAGAGATGTCAAACTCAACTTCAGTTCGTTATTGTGGCATAATACCAGTACAATCATTCAGCATTATCCTTTACATTGCTATTCTTTCTTTGTACATCTATTGCTTGTACTCTGTTCCTTCCTTCATGTTTGAAAAATATTTATGGAGAGCTTATTTAAATTAACCTTATACATGCTGTTAGGACCGAGGCTGGAGGAGTGCACTGTTTATTCTACTCCACTTCTCCACGGGTCACAATGTATATTTTAAATTTTCCCACTTTCGATATGGCCAATCATATACTCCATTTTTCCCAGAATAGAACACACTAGCCAGGTTTCTTTAATGAACAACAAAATTATCAGTTTATTATAAAACAAGTCTTAACCAGTAATGAAATAAAACATAAACACACAGATCAAAATTTTAAAGTCTTTTTTTTAACCTTATTCCCTCACATTCATACATACACCAGCTAACCACAAAAAAAAAAGGATTTTTTTAAATTCAGAGCTCTGTTACAGATGAAAAAAACACACTTGGACAGATTACTTGCTCATTGTTGATGAAAACAGCTGATGAGATACGTTGTTTTAAAACTGGCATACAGTCTAACTTCTGAGTACACATAGACGGGACACTGAGATATTTTAGAACAGTTTCAGGCGGCATTGAGAAGTAATTTAGCAGGCTTTCTTTAAAAACAGGAGACGAGGTGAATTGACACATAGGACTTCTCAGAGTCCCTTAGAGATGCTGGAAAGCGAGTTGGGTTGTAGTCTTCTCTCCTTTCTTCACTTCTTCAGCAGCAGGCTAACTTTATTAGCAACTCAGTCCAGAAGGTAAAACACACACTGACACAACAACCAAATATTTTATGAGTTTTCTGCCCTCCCAGGTGCTTGCTGCTGCTGCTGGGCTTGTCCAATCAAGGGGCGCTTGTCACTTCTCTGCCCCTATTACCAGGGTTTCTGTTCTATCTTTAACTTGAGTTATGTGACAACCAGTAACATTGTTGCCAAACCAGTTCTTTCAGTGCCCCTTGATGGCTCTCTTTTCAAAAAAAACTGGTCCAACATTTATTCAGTTTGACTCTGAATTTCTTTTAAAAATATTTTTAACAAAAAACAAAAAGCACCTTCATAACAATGCATACCAGATATCAATGGCATTTTTGTATTTGATTATTTATATTTCAATTACTCTTCCTGACTTTCAAGATCAAACAGTGTCTCTCCCACAAGGCACACTTTCACTGAAGCAACATTTTGAACTGGTCTCTTTCACAGCAAGGCCTTACAACAGGTACAGAGGATGAAATTAGTTTAGTTTAGTTTAGAGATATAGCACTGAAACAGGCCCTTCGGCCCACCGAGTCTGTGCCGACCATCAACCACTCATTTATACTAATCCTACACTAATTCCATATTCCTACCACATCCCCACCTGTCCCTATATCCTCCCTACCATCTACCTATACTAAGGGCAATTTCTAATGGCCAATTTACCTATCAACCTGCATATCTCCACAATCTGCTTACAATCTGCACACTATTTTCAGGCTGCACCCAGACCTCTGTATTTATATTTTTTGAAGCTGAAACTGCAGCAACCAGATTGGACTGGTTAGCTACTTAACTAATCAGATACTCAGCAGTAGAGCTTGTTAATCCCATTCGAAGTTATGTTGACCTCATGCAACTGAATAAGGCAGTAGAAAGAGAAATGCATCCAATGTCATCAGTAGATTAGAGTTTGGCAAAGCGAGGGAAGAACTCAATTTTTAGCAAATTGGCTGCTGACAGCAGATTCTGGCGATTACTGATATATGAGGAATCTAAGCTCTTAATAACATTCAGAACACCATTTGGAAGATTCTGTTTTAACATGTTGTCATTCAGAATTACATCAGCACCGGAAAACTTTCAAAGAATGGTGTCAAGGATCCTGGAAGGATTAGATGTGATCATTTGCCATAAGGATGACATCTTAATTCATGGAGCCAATCTGAAGGAATGTGACACAAGAGCGGGAATAGTACGACAGAGATTGGAAGAAGCAGATCTCACATTGAACGAGAAATGTGTTTTTTCACAGCCAATGGTAGGATTTCCTGGACATATTTATTTTATTTAGAGATACAGCACTGAAACAGACCCTTCGGCCCACCGAGTCTGTGCCGACCAACAACCACCCATTTATATTTAATCCTACAATAATCCCATATTCCCTACCACATCCCCACCATTCTCCTACCACCTACCTACACTAGGTGCAATTTACAATGGCCAATTTACCTATCAACCTGTAAGTCTTTGGCTGTGGAAGGAAACCGGAGCACCCGGCGAAAACCCACGCGATCACAGGGAGAACCCAGACAGTACCCAGAACTGAACCCGGGTTGCTGGAGCTGTGAGGCTGTGGTGCTAACCACTGCGCCACTGTGCCACCCCATAATAGATGGGTCCGGTATTAAAGCAGATCCACAAAAGACAAAGGTGATAAAGGACCTCCCAGAGCCTAAAAATATTACAGAACTTCAGAGGTTTATGGATTGGCCAATCAAGTAAGGAAATTTCTATTGAATTTAACAATGGTCATTGAGCCATTACAACAGATATTGAGAAGTGTTAATGTTTGGTGTTGGAAAGAAGCCCAACAATAATCCTTTGACACAATCAAGAAAATGTTAGCATCATCAGAAGTGTTAGCACATTACGTCCTGGAACTTTTCGCCATTATAGCTGGGAATGCATCGTCAACAGGATCGGGAGCAGTCATACTTCAAGTCCAGAAAGATGGGAGACACAGACCTGTATATTTTTCTTCTCGTTCGTTAACTGAAACCGAACAGAGATAGACAGACATAGTAAAGAAAGCTTTAGCAGCAACTTGGGCATGTGAAAATTTTTCAGATTACATCCTAGGTCTTCATTTCAAAATCAAAACAGATCATAAACCACCAGATACTCTGTGAAACTCAAAGGAGCTTGCAAAATTACTTCCAACAGTACAGAGGTTTTGGTTAAAAAAACTGAATATGTTCCAGGAAAACAGCAGATAACAACAGATGCTTTAAGACCCATTTTAGTAGCAAGACCAGAATAAGGAGATATATGTTTTTGCTTTGACAACGACAACAACTTTACCTGTGACAGCTCAGAAACTGCGTGGGATCAGGAATGTGCAGAAAGCAGACAGAGTATGCGTGAAAATCCGGGAATATTGCTTGAATGGCTGGCTGGAGTATGTGCCACACAACCCTGTTCTAAGTCAATATTACGATCAGAGGGTCACCTAAGCATTGTGATTATTTACTGATCTACGATGAGAGATTAGTTATCCCTAGATTATTGAGAATAGGTATCTTGTAGAGAGTACACCAAGGACATTTGGGAATGACAAAGTGTAGATCCAGGGCAAAATATTCAGTATGGCGGCCTGGTATATCGAAAGAAATTGCAGAGTTGATATTGAGATATTTCACGTGTGCTATCAATCGACAGGATACAAAAGAACCACTCGTCTTCTTCTTTTCCGTCCAGACCATGAGAGCATCTAGGAGTGAATTTTTGAACATAAGAGTAAAATGTTCCTAATAGTTGTTGATTATTATTCAAGGTGGATTGAAGTTGAACAGCCACAAGATCAAAGTTCAGAAGTCGTAATCCCAGCCTTGAGAGAAACTTTTGCTACATACGAACATATGAATTAGGAGCAGGAATAGGCCACTCGGCCCCTTGAGCCTGCTCCAGCATTCAATAAGATCATGGTTGATCTGATTGTAACCTCAACTCCACATTCCCACTTACTCCCAATAACCTTTCACCCCTTGCTTATCAAGAATCTATCTACCTCTGCCTTAAAAATATTTAGCGACTCTGCTTCCACCGCCTTTTGAGGAAAAGAGTTCCTAAGACTCACAACCCTCTGACAGAAAAAATTTCTCCTCATCTCTGTCCTAAATGGGTGACCCTTTGTTGTTAAACAGTAACTCCTAGTTCTAGATTCTTCCACAAGAGGAAACATCCTTTCCACATCCACTCTGTCAAGAACCCTCAGGATCTTATATGCTTCAATCAAGTTGACTCTTCCAATTCTCTCTGCTCCTTGGTGTTACTCTCTTGTATTATCTCCTGGTTCCCACACCCCTGCCAAGTTAATTTAAACCCTCCCCAACAGCACTAGCAAATCACCTCACAAGGAAATTTGTCCCAGCTCTGTTCAGGTGCAATCTATCTGGCCTGTACAGGTCTCACCTTCTCCAGAATTGGTCCCAATGTCCCAGGAATCTAAAGCCCTCCCTCTTTCCAGCCACACATTCATCTGCACTATCCTTCTATTTCTATACTCAGTTGCACGTGGTACTGAGAGTAATCTGGAAATTACTACTTTTGAGGTCTTGCTTGCGAATTTCTTACCTAGCTTACTAAACTCTTTCTGCAGGACTACATTCTGTGTCATTGGTACCAATGTGGACCACGACAGCTGGCTGTTTAGCCTCGCCCTTCAGGATTCTCTGAAACCGTTTCGTGACATCCTTTACACTGGCACCAGGGAGGCAACATACCATCCTGGATTCACGTCTGCGGCCACAGAAATGCCTGTCTGTTCCCCTATCGAATCTCCTATCACTATCGCTCTTCCCGTCTTATTTGTGCCTCCCTGTGCAGTTGAGCCAGCCATGGTGCCATGGCCTTGGCTCTGGCTGCACTCCCCAAAGGAAACATCACTTTCCTCAGTATTCAGAACTGAATACTAGTTGGAGAGTGAAATCAGGGGTCTCCTGCACTACCTGCCTGTTTCTTCTGGCAGTTATCCATTCCTTCTCTCCCTGCATACACTTAAGCTGCAGGGTGACCACATCTATAAACATGCTATCCACGAAGTTCTCAACCTCACAGATGCTGTGCAGTGACACCAGTTGCTGCTCAAGTTCCGAAACCTGGAGCTCAAGCTGCTGCAACTGATGACACTTCCTGACACTTTTTCTTAATTTTACATTAAATATTATTTAATTTAATAGCTATGCACCTGCATGCAATGCTGGAATGCCTTGATGTAAAGTCATTGTCCCTTGAAAGATCCTCCTGCTAGTGACAGCACTTATAAAGAAGGTGATATCCAAATTTCTATGATATTGTAGATCTCGATTTCCAAGGTCTTGTGATCTGCCATTAGTTTAACAACCTCCTGTGCTGACCTGCTTCCATACTGGCACTAGTATAGTTTAGATTGAATGGTTCCTGTGTCAACCTGGTAAACAAGGCAGAGCATTTCCATGTGTTTTTGATGCAAACACACAATTTTTTTTGTATCATTGAGAGCTTTTGAGGCATAGGAAAGCTCTGGACTCTTAAGGTTCTGCCAGCGTTTATTTACTTCAATTGGCCTGAAAGATTCTTTTCTCCATTTCCTTGAATTTCAAAGACATTCACTGAGTTATTGCCTAATGAATGGTGAACCACAAAACCATCTAATTATGTCATCATATTAAAACAGTTTAAGCTGGGTGTTGACTGTGACATGGCTCAAGTTGAAAATAAGTTTACACCTAGTGTTGCTGCATGGACTCTTTCAATATAAATGTATTTAAAAAGCATCACTAATGTATCTTTTACAGATCTGATCATGTCTAGTTTAAAGTGTTTTACGGGATGACGTTAATTTATTTTATATTTATGCATAGTATGTGGGTATATTAAGGTGGTGATGAAGGCCTTCTTGAACCGCTGAAGTTGGTGTGGTGTAGGTACATCCACGGTGTTGTTAGGGAGGTAGTTTCAAGATTTTCATAGTAAAGGAATGGTAATATAGTTTCAAATCTGGATGCTGTGTGATTTAGAGGAGAACCTGCAGATGTTGGGGTTCCCATACACCTGCTACCCTTATTCTTCTAGGTAATAGAGGTCAGGGGTTTGGAAGGCGCTATCAAAGAAGGCTTGGTGAGTTGCTGCAGGGCACCTTGTAGATAGTATGCACAGCAGCCACAATGCTCTGGTGCTGGAGGGAGTGAACATTTAATGTGGTGGATAGGGTGCCAACAAATGGATTGCCTAGTCCTGGATGGTGTTGAGTTTCTTGAGTGTTGGAGCTGCACTCAGCCAGGCAAGTGGAGAATATTCTATCACACTCCTGACTTGCACCTTGTGGATGGTGGAAAGGCTTTGGGGAGTCAGGATGTGAGCTATTTGTTGCAGAATTCCCAGCCTTTTCCCAGCTTTTGCAGGGTTAAAGGTGAACCCCAGGATATTGATGGTGGGGGATTCCGTTCTGATAATGCCACTGAATATCAAGGAGAGGTTGTTGTAGACGGTCATTGCCTGGCATTTGTATGGCATGAATGTTACTTGCCACTTAGCAATCCAAGCCAGAATGTTGTCCAGGTCTTGCTGCATGTGGGCATGGGCTGCTTCATTGCCTGTAGAGTTGCAAATGGAACTAAACACTGTGCACTCATTAGCGAACATCCCCACTTCTGATCTTACAATGAAAGGAAGGACATTGATGAATCAGCTGCAGATGGTTGGGCCTAGGACACTACCCTGAGCAACTTCTGCAGCCATGTCCTGGGGCTGAAATGATTGGCCTCCAACAACCACAACCATCTTCCTTTGTGCTAGGTATGATTCCAACCAGTGGAGAGTTTTCCCCCTGATGTCCATTGACTTCAATTCTACGAGGAGTCCTTGATGCCACACTTGGTCAAATGCTGCTGGGTTCCTTTCACTTCACCTCTGGAATTCAGCTCTTTTGCCCATGTGTGGAAGAAGACTGCAATGAGACTCAGCACGCACACATACCTTAATTTAAGTCACCAAAACAAAATCCCATTTAATGTGCAGGTCAACACAAACGATGGTGATAATATTTCTCCAAAAGAGCTGCAGCATAATGTTGCTGCAATTTATATCATGGATCTCAGGGGCTGATATCTGACAGCGATGTTGGGTTTGTGCTCAACGAAAAATGGCAGAACGACAGGTACAGCAGCTTCAGATTACATCAGAAAAAGAGGGAGCGGTGCTGAAAGGTCTCCACGTGGGCCCGATCAATAGTCTACTGCCACTGAGCGAGTGAGCAAAGGAGGTTTTCTAAATAAAAATGCATGAGAAACTGTTTCAATTTTTCACAGTGGTTAAATCAGGAAAATAAAGGTGCGAGGCCTCTTTAAGGTCTCGTCTCTGCATCTTAGCTTCCTGGCATGATTTATTTGCAGTGGTGTCATGTTCCTGACCAGTGCAGATCTTCCCACACTTCATTTTCAGTCATGATATTTTCAGCGAGGCTGACGGTTTTTTAAAAAATTCTAATGCTTTGCTTTTTGCCCAGCCAGCAGTGTGTAATGCCTCCTGATGACCGGCATCCTAATCATCTGTGATACCGTGCGGTAAACACGCGAGCAAAGGGCTTCGGCATTGCCATTACAATCTGATGCCTTCAGGTGCTCGCACACAGCATGCAGTTCCAGAAATTTACAACCACTCATCCTCTTGGGCGTGACATGCATAACAAACTTAATAGTGAATGATGGCAGCTGGGGCTCCGGCGGGAAGTCATGGATAAAAATAACATTTTGAACCAGGAATTGCAAATGCGGAAAATGACCGATATTGTGGAATTTAGGGATTATAAAGTGTTTTCAGAATTCATTATCTTGTTATGCTGTCCCTGTGTCGTGTTGGCCTTTCAGCTTTTGAAGCACCTTTTCAGCACTATTAGAAAGGCATTGTTGTGTGTCATTGCGTATTATAATGGCATGTTAATGAAAAGAAAACCACATCCAGGGTTGTTTTGTGCCTTACGTCTCTACCAGCGATTTGGAGATGCTATGTAGCTTTTTATTCATAATTTCTATCTGTGTGGTGGAAATGATAGGCTAAAAGCAGAGCGCGACACATGTGGCCATATACCGAAGAGGTATGGCGCGTATCCATTGTCTCTCGAGATAAGGAGGCCCAAAAGAAAGAAAAGAAAGAAAGAATAAAAGTGATAGAACAGAACAATTCAGCCAGAAGGGGAGGGAGAATAGAGCCCAGAGTCCGGTACTCATCGACATTAGTACCGTTGTGTCTGAATCAACACTGAGCTGACGCAAATCCCTCAAATGGATCTTCATTGCACTGATACTACCCAAGTTGTCTGAACATGCTGCAGATCAGAGAATCACGCAGCCCAGAGAGAGGCTATTCGGCCCATCGTGCCTGTGCCAACTCTTTGAAACAGCTATCTAATTAATCCCACTCCCCTGCTTTTTCCCTACAGCCCTGCAATCTTTTCCCTTTGGAGTACTTATCCATTTCCCTTTTGAAAGTTACTATTGCATCTGCTTCCACCCTCTCAGGCAACGCATTCCATATAATAATAACACTTAGCTCCTGGATTTTTTGCCAATTATCTTAAATATGTGTTCTCTGGTTAACAACCCTTCTGGGCAGTGGAAACAGTTTCTCCCTGTCTTCGCCTCTATTTTTTTGTCTCCGCAAATGCTGCTTGACCTGCTGAGTGTTTCCAGCATTTTGTGTTTTTATTTCAGATTTTCAACATCAGCAAAATTTTGATTTTGTTGCCCCTAGCTGCTTCTTCTTCTTCTTTGGCCTCCTTGTCTTGGGAAACAATGGGCAAGCGCCTGGAGGTGGTCAGTGGTTTGTGAAGCAGCGCCTGGAGTGGCTATAAAGGCCAATACTAGAGTGACAGACTCTTCCACAGGTGCTGCAGATAAAATTGGTTGTCGGGGCTGTTACACAGTTGGCTCTCCCCTTGAGCTTCTGTCTTTTTTCCTGCCAAATGCTAAGTCTCTTTGACACGTCACACTTTAGCCCTGCCTTTATGGCTGCCCGCCAGCTCTGGCGAACGCTGGCAACTGACTCCCACGACTTGTGATCAATGTCACAGGACTTCATGTCGCGTTTGCAGACGTCTTTAAAGCGGAGACATGGACGGCCGGTGGGTCTGATACCAGTGGCAAGCTCGCTGTACAATGTGTCCTTGGGGATCCTGCCATCTTCCATGCGGTTCACATGGCCAAGCCATCTCAAGCGCCGCTGACTCAGTAGTGTGTACAAGCTGGGGATGTTGGCCGCCTCGAGGACTTCTGTGCTGGAGATACGGTCCTCCCACCTGATGCCAAGGATTCTCTGGAGGCAACGAAGATGGAATTAGTTGAGACGTCGCTCTTGGCTGACATACGTTGTCCAGGCCTCACTGCGTACAGCAAGGTACTGAGGACACAGGCTTGATACACGCGGACTTTTGTGTTCCGTGTCAATGCGCCATTTTCCCACACTCTCTTGGCCAGTCTGGACATAGCAGTGGAAGCCTTTCCCATGCGCTTGTTGATTTCTGCATCGAGAGACAGGTTACTGGTGATAGTTGAGCCTAGGTAGGTGAACTCTTGAACCACTTCCAGAGCGTGGTCGCCGATATTGATGGATAGAGCATTTCTGATGTCCTGTCCCATGATGTTCATTTTCTTAAGGCTGATGGTTAGGCCAAATTCGTTGCAGGCAGCCGCAAACCTGTCCATGAGATTCTGCAGACATGCTTCAGTGTGAGATGTTAATGCAGCATCATCAGCAAAGAGAAGTTCCCTGATGAGGACTTTCCATACTTTGGTCTTCGCTCTTAGATGAGCAAGGTTGAACAACCTGCCACCTGATCTTGATCCCAAGTGGGCCCACATCAGAGACGCCATCTATGAGTCAGCTATGACCACCTATGGCAAACGCGTGAAGCGGAATGCAGGCTGGTTTCAATCTCACTTTGAAGAGCTGGAACCTGTCATAGCCGCTAAGCGCATTGCACTGCTGAACTATAAGAAAGTCCCCAGCGAATTAACATCCGTAGCACTTAAAACAGCCAGAAACGCTGCACAAAGAACAGCCAGGCGCTGCGCAAATGACTACTGGCAACACCTATGCAGTCATATTCAGCTGGCCTCAGACACCGGAAACATCAGAGGAATGTATGATGGCATTAAGAGAGCTCTTGGGCCAACCATCAAGAAGATCGTCCCCGTCAAATCTAAATCAGGGGACACAATCACTGACCAACGCAAGCAAATGGGTTGAGCACTACCTAGAACTGTACTCCTGGGAGAATGTTATCACTGAGACCGCCCTCAATGCAGCCCAGCCTCTACCAGTCATGGATGAGCTGGACGTACATCCAACAAAATCGGAACTCAGTAATGCCATTGATTCTCTAGCCAGCGGAAAAGCCCCTGGGAAGGACGGCATTAACCCGGAAATAATCAAGAGTGCCAAGCCTGCTGTACTCTCAGCACTGTACGAACTGCTTTGCCTGTGCTGGGATGAGGGAGCAGTACCACAGGACATGCGCGATGCCAATATCATCACCCTCTATAAAAATAAAGGTGACCATGGTGACTGCAACAACTACCGTGGAATCTCCCTGCTCAGCATAGGGGGGAAAGTCTTTGCTCGAGTCGCTTTAAACAGGCTCCAGAAGCTGGCCGAGCGCGTCTACCCTGAGGCACAGTGTGGCTTTCGAGCAGAGAGATCCACCATTGACATGCTGTTCTCCCTTCGTCAGCTACAGGAGAAATGCCGCAAACTACAGATGCCCCTCTACGTTGCTTTCGTTGATCTCACCAAAGCCTTTGATCTCGTCAGCAGACGTGGTCTCTTCAGACTACTAGAAAAGATCGGATGTCCACCAAAGCTACTAAGTATCATCACCTCATTCCATGACAATATGAAATTCAGCATAGCTGAAGACCCCTTTCCTATCCCGAGTGGCGTGAAACAGGGCTGTGTTCTCGCACCTACACTGTTTGGGATTTTCTTCTCCCTGCTGCTCTCACATGCGTTCAATTCTTCAGAAGAAGGAATTTTCCTCCATGCCCCTAGCTACTCCATCAAAACCCCTCATAATTCTGAACACCTCTATTAAATCTTCCCTTAACTTTCTTTGTTCTAAAGAGAACAATCCCAGGTTCTCTATTCTCTTATGAACAAGATATTCAGATAGGACCTCTGAAATATGCAGTGTTACCTTTCATAAAGTAGATTTTCTTTCTGCTTTACTGAACAGATTAAATAGGTTAAAATAGGTACTTTGACGTGCATGAGAATATGAGATAGAATCAGCATCACTCAAAGAACCATGCAGGTACGTGAGTCTAAGACTTCTGTTACACTCCAAATAGGTGCCTAATTTATGCATGATTTGATACTTTGAAAATCAATGCTACTACAGCACTTCCAATCAAGCTCTAAAAAAGTATGGGTCTGATAAATATTGATATTCTATTGACTACATTATTGTGTAAGAACTGCGGCTGGGAATCTACATGCCTGGACAAATCTGCGCTGCCCCCTCCCCACCCAACCAGGCTGATGTACCTATCAGTATATGCAGCTATGTGAAGCAAACAACATACACTGACGGTCTTGAGTATCTCTGAATACCACTGTACAGATGTGGGCACTGTATCCAGAAGTGTCAAATAATAGTGGGAAAATGTAAGGTGACAGGTGCAAGCAAAGCAACATTGTTAATTGCTATATAAACAGAAAGTGCCAGAAATATACAACAATTTTGTCAGGCAGAGTGATGTCCCAGGTATAAACCCTTCATCACAACTGAAAACTGGAAGATAAGCAAGCCCTTTCATTGTACAGGCCAAAGCAAGGATGAGGGGTAAAAAGAAAAGTAGGTAGAATTCAAATGTATAAAAATATGACTCTTGTTCAAAGAGATGGCTAATGGATAAAATGATTTTTTTTTTTGAAAACTTGGCAAGAGATGAAAATTGCTGGGTAGCCAAAGTTCATTTCTGTCAAAATGGCTGTCAAAAGACGTAGAAAAGATATACACTGCACACATAAGCTCCAAGATGGAGGCAAATGAAGTGGATAGTGGCTGGGAGGAACAGGAAAGGAAATGGCAGAAGTAACTAAGGTCTGAAATTTCTAAAACCAATATTCAGAGGATGCTGAGCAACTGGAGAAAGAGATGTAGCTCCAATTTTATGAAGCTTGCTAGTAACATGGAGGCTCGCTAGGGGGTGGTTTGAAGCGTAAAATCACATGCATGCCTTTGAACCCTGGATCTGCATGCACCACATCTTGCAACCCTCATTTTTGGAGGGCAGAATGGGTCTGACCTAAAGGCAAACATCACCATGCTGAATATTTATTAAAATTGGGTTCTGCACCAAGTTTCAATTTGGATGAGGCTCCACCTACAGGTACATCTCAGTCATATGTTCAATATACAGAGAATCCTGGGACCTGGCCTGCTATAGTAAAAAGAAGGGAACTTACATTTATATGGAAGATGGCTTCATAAAGGATCGTTATTGTTTGACTTACTGGTAAAATGTTAGCTCGCATTTCCAATTGCATTTTGCTGTACTTCATTTAATGTATTATTTTTTCTGACTAGTCTGTCATTTTTGATTTTTTTTCAAAATTTTTTTCTGGCAGCACTTTATTTTATTATTATTGGTTGCTGTTGCCATGTAGTGTCAAATAATGGATGGTTAAAACAGTTGTCTGCCAAAGATTCTCTAATCTGTGTCCCTCAACTTAAGGGAGCAAAGATACCATTATACCAGAGGGGATAATTAGGATGAGAGAGTGTAATGATTTTAATGGGGATAAGGGTATCAAAGATGGTGGACAGGGTGCAATTTAGCAAATCAGTAGCTACAGAAATGTCATGAATCATAGGCCAAAGACTCTTGATAGTTGAGTCAGAGGAGGGGGGATCAAGGACAAGAACAAAAGACAGTAAGGGGAATAAGAAAAGTGATAGGCAGAGAAATCAAGGGCCAGAATCAAACAGGGCCACAGTGAAAAATAGTGGGAAGGGGACAGGTAATGTTAAAAAGACAAGCCTTAAGGCTTTGTGCCTTAACACGCAGAGCATTCGCAATAAAGTGGATGAATTAATCGCTCAAATAGATGCAAACAGCTATGATATAGTCGGGATTACGGAGACATGGCTGCAGGGTGACGAGGGATGGGAAATGAACATCCAGGGGTATTCAGTATTTAGGAAGGACAGACAAATAGTAAAAGGCGGTGGAGTTGCATTGCTGGTTAAAGAGGAAATTAACGCAATAGTGATGAAGGATATTAGCTCTGACAATGTGGAAACTGTATGGGTAGAGCTGCGAAACACTAAGGGGCAAAAAACATTAGTGGGGGTTGTATATAGACCCCAAACTGTCGTGGTGATGTTGGGAATGGCATTAAACAGGAAATTAGAGATGAATGCGATCAAGGAGCATCTGAAATTATGGGTGAGTTTAATTTGCATATAGATTGGGCAACTCAAATTAGTCACAATACCATTGAGGAGGAATTCATGGAGTATATACGGGATGGTTTTCTGGACCAATACATTGAGGAACCAACTAGAGAACAGGCCATCCTAGACTGGGTATTGTGTATTGAGAGAGGAATAATTGGCAATCTAGTTGTGCGAGACCCCTTGGGGATGAGCTACCATAATATGATAGAATTCTTCAGCAAGATGGAGAGTGACGTAGTTGATTCTGAGACTAGGGTCCTGAATCTTAATAAAGGAAACTACGAAGGTATGAGGTGTGAGTTGGCTTTGATGGATTGGGAAACGTTACTTAAAGGGATGACGGTGGATAGGCAATGGCAAACATTCAGAGAGCGCATAGATGAACTGCAACAATTGTTTGTCCCTGTCTGGCGCAAAAGTAAAACGGGAAAGGTAGCCAAACCATGGCTTACGAGGGAAATTAGACATAGCATTAGATCCAAGGAAGAGGCATACAAATTTGCCAGAAAAAACAACAGAGCTGAGGATTGGGAGCAGTATAGAATTCAGCAAAGGAGGACCAAGGGATTGATTAAGAAGGGGAAAATAGAGTACAAGAGTAAACTTGCGGGGAACATAAAAACTGACTGTAAAAGTTCCTATAGGGATGTGAAGAGAAAAAGACTGGTGAAGACAAATGTAGGTCCCTTACAGTCAGAAACAGGGGAATTTATTATGGGGAACAAAGAAATGGCTGACGAACTAAATGCATACTTTGGTTCTGTCTTCATAAAGGAGGAGACAAATAACATACCAGAAATGTTGGGGAACACAGGGTTTAGTGAGAGGAAGGAACTGAAGGAAATCAGTATTAGTAGAGAAATGGCGTTGGGGAAATTGATGGGATTGGAGGCCGATCAATCCCCGGGGCCTAATAATCTACATCCCAGAGTACTTAAGGAAGTGGCCCGAGAAATAGCGGATGCATTGGTGGTCATCTTTCAAGATTCTATAGACTCTGGAACAGTTCCTACAAATTTGGAGGGTAGCTAATGTAACCACTCTATTTAAAAAGAGAGAAAACGGAATTATATACCAGTCAGCCTGATGTCAGTAGTGGAGAAAATTCTAGAGTCCATTATCAAAGATTTTACAGCAGAGCACTTGGAGAACAGTGGTAGAATCGGACAGAGTCAGCATGGATTTACGAAAGGGAAATCATGCTTGGTAAATCTACTGGAATCCTTCGAGGATGTAACTAGTAGAGTTAATGAGGGGGAGCCAGTGGATGTGGTTTATTTGGACTTTCAGAAGGCTTTCGACAAAGTTCCATATAAGACGTTAGCATGTAAAATTAAAGCGCATGGGATTGGGGGTAGTGTATTGCGATGGATAGAAACTTAGTTGGCAGACAGGAAACAAAGAGTAGGAATAAACGGGTCTTTTTCCGAATGGCAGGCTGTGACTAGTGGGATACCGCAGGGATCGGTGCTCGGACCCCAGCTATTCACAATATATATTAATGATTTAGATGAGGGAACTAATTGTAATATCTCCAAATTTGCAGATGACACAAAACTGGGTGGGAGGGTAAGTTGTGAGGAGGATACAGAGAGGCTTCAGAGTGATTTGGATAAGTTGAGTGAGTGGGAAAATGCATGGCAGATGCATTATAATGTGGATAAATGTGAGGTTATCCACTTTGGTAGCAAAAACAGGAAGGCAGATTATTATCTGAACGGCTATAAACTGAGAGAGGGGAATATGCAGTAAGACCTGGGTGTTCTCATACACCAGTCGCTGAAGGTAAGCATGCAGGTGCAACAGGCGGTAAAAAGGGCAAATGGTATGTTGGCCTTCATAGCGAGAGGATTCGAGTACAGGAGCATGGATGTCTTGCTGCAATTATACAGGGCCTTAGTGAGGCCACACCTGGAATATTGCGTGCAGGTTTGGTCTCCTTATCTGTGAAAGGATGTTCTTGCTATAGAGGGAGTGCAGCGAAGGTTTACCAGACTGATTCCTGGGATGGCGGCTCTGACATATGAGGAGAGATTGAGTTGGTTAGGATTATATTTGCTAAAGTTCAGAAGAGTGAGGGGGGATCTCAAAGAAACCTATAAAATTCTAACAGGACTTGACAGGGCAGATGCAGGAAGGATGTTCCCGATGGTGGGGGAGTCCAGAACCAGAGGTCATAGTCTATGGATACGGGGTAAACCTTTCAAGACTGAGAATGGAAGAAATTTCTTCACCCAGAGAGTGGTGAGCCTGTGGAATTCGCTACCACAGAAAGCAGTTAGGCCAAAACATTGTATGTTTTCAAGAAGGAGTTAGATATAGCTCTTGGGGCGAAAGGAATCAAAGGATATGGGGGGAAAGCGGGAACAGGTTACTGAGTTGGATGATCAGCCATGATCATAATGAATGGCGAAGCAGGCTCGAAGGGCCGAATGGCCTTCTCCTGCTCCTATTTTCTATGTTTCTATGAATTTGAATGCCAAGTGGTAAAAGACTTGAGAGAAAACCTTTTCTGGGGTGGACACAGAAAGGAATGTTGTAGGGAGAGGGAAGGGTCTATGGGTAGAGAGTGATATGTGGAAATGATCAATGATTGCCTTATCACTGATAGTTACCATGGGAGTAGTGAAGCAGTGTAAGATAACAAGGTTGAGGGGCTGGTCATGAATACGGGTAGGAGAGTTTATATGGAGTAAGAGTTTTAAGGGGAAAGGAGAAACATGGATAGCTATTCCTGTTGAAGTGAAGTTTCCAAAATCATGAAGCTTTCAAGGTGGATCCTTCTAAGCTGCTACAAAGGATCTTTGGCATATGAGACAGTTTGCAATGCACATATATAACAGTAAATGACAAATGCTATCTTTGCAGAAGGAAACTTTTTCATGGCAACCATCCTTTATTGTACCTCCATTCTAGGAAGTCTAACTCTTCAAAAGGTGATGTCACATAAAACCATAGCATGTTACAGCTCATAAAGATCCCATTTAGACTACCAAGTTTGTGCAGTGCTTTTCTCCACAAGCCATCTACTTTAATCCCACTTTCCTGCTCACTCCCCACACTATTTTTTTTTTACTTTTCAAGTAACTGTTTAATTCTTTTATAAAATAATGTATGAAGGCTAATTCAACAATGCGTTACGACCCAGTGAGCAAGAGGTCTAGGGTTCCCTTTCAGCCTTCACCTGGTCTTCCTGTAACAGAGTTTAATTTTAAACACACCGTGTTTTTAGCTCCCCTTTGGTGAATCCTTGTTCACTGCTTTCCAATTGTAGGGCAAAGAACCAGCACAAACAGGCTTTCTTAGGTTTAAAGAAAAAAAGTTGAAATTTATTAAATTTAAACTTAAACTCTAGTTCGGTTGACGCCTATGGACACACAATGCCCCCATGCTAGCATGCATACGCGATACACACATGCAAATAGAGACAGAAAGGGCAGAAGACAAATAAAGTGGAAAGGTTTGAGGCAATATCTGAAGAGTTGTTGTTAGGGCTCTTTGAGTTCACTGTAGAGTCTTTGATTGTAGGTAGGTCTTGCTTTTCGTTGGGGCCCAATATTCTTCTTAAACCTTGTTCGCTGTGGGAGACTTTTCTCTCTTGGGGTTCATGTGTCTTCAGTGGATTCAGAAGCTTGTCAGAAAGAGATGGGAGCAGACAGCAGAGAGGTTTTTTCAATCCAGGAGCAAACAGTTTTCTTCCCAAACTGTTTGTATAAATTCAAAAAACTCAGGTTGCCCAGCAGGTTAGTCATGTGACTAGCTGGTTTGCCCATGTCCATTTGTGTATTCGGCCATCTTAGTAGTCAACCAAGAATGCGAGCTCCCCCACCTTCAACGTCTGGTGATCAAAAGTCCATTGTGGGTTGAATGTCAGGGAATGGCTGATTTGGCCTTCCAAACACCTTCTGTTAATATGCAAATGTCTTTTCCAGCCACGGATGATCTGTTCAACAAATCCTCCCTTCACTCCAGTACCAGTTTAGAAATCAATGTTCATGACAAAAGTAATGCCTCATTCTTGGCAGGTGGGGGCCTAGCATGACATCTCCACACTCAGCGGAATGAAATGTGATTTGAGAAAAACGCTTTTCGTTAAAAGGGTCGAGAGAAAAAATGTAAGGTATGGAAAAAAACATACATTTCTCTCATTCATAAATCCTAAAATTTATTAAAACTGTCTTCACTTGGTGCCAGTGCTGCTTTAATTGCCCCCTTTTTGGCACATAAACATGTGGTTTTTTTGGGGGGGAAGTTTCTCTTCTGTTTTCCCATTTCCATGGCTGCCCAGGGTCTTTGTGTCTGCTCAGGTAATTTTTTTTTTTAAAGATTCAGTAGTGGGCAGGTCTATCCTGAACTCTCTTTCAGTGCTTTGCTGAGTCATGCAAAGGCTTTGGATTTCAGGGGATGGGTGGTTCGTTTTTTTTCTGACTGTGGGGAAAGATTCTTTGTTAATCTTCCCTTTGTCCCAGAGGACTCTCCTGCCGGCAGACTCTACTGTACTCCCCTGTGGCACTTTGACTAGGTGAGGCATCACCCTCATGATTTCTCTGTCCCCTAGAGGTCTTTCTTTGTCTCTGCATGTTCCTGTAAATGCTGTTAGCATCTCTGGTGGGGTGCTTCTAGTGTCTACATTTACCTAGGAGGATGTGGGGTCTAACTTTTCACAATTATCGCGGTTGGTTGACTGGACAGTAGGGTTTTCATCTTGGATTCCTCACGGATTTCCTTTAACTTGCCCTTATGGTCATTTTTTCCTCTTCGCTGTCTAACCTTTCGCCATCCTTGTGCCTTCCTGTCCCTTTTTGTTCTCGGTGGGAGTCCCTTACAGTTCACCAGCCCTCTGCTGGAGGGTCCTCCTACCAACGGTACAGGACTTAGGGGTGCAGGTTTCACTGTAGGTTGGGGTTTCCCCTCAACCTGGCACATGTGGCAACTCCTGCAGTACTTCACCACATCTTTGTGGAGTTTTGGCCAGTCAAACTGCTGTCTTATGCGGGCTTTGGTCTTTCGTATACTGGCATGTACAGCCACTGTAGTCTCATGGGCCCTTCTTAATATTTCTCTCTGGTACCTGTGTGGCACCGTTAACTGGTGAACTACTGTCCACTCTTTGCTCTCAGGTCTGTGAGGAGAACCCCATTTCCTCATCAGTACCTCATTCTTTAAATAGTAGCAATCAGGGACTCCCTCTGCTTCACTTTCAGACTGGGCAGCCTGTGCTAACTCTTGCAATACTGAGTCGGGTCCCTGAGCCTCAGCTAGGGAAAATCCATTTAATTCATTGCCTGGGTCTCCTAACTTTCCAAACAAAGTCTCGGATAGGCAGACCTCATGGTCATCTGCCTGCAGTGCCAATGCACTCTCCTCTGGGGGAGCTGGTTTGATCATGGCCTGATCCACCACACATTCAGGAATACTGCAGGGGTCCGATTCCAACCACTGTCCTGTCTCTCTGACCTCCTGCGGTCTTTCTTTCACTACTTGGGGGGCTATCACCTTCACCCCTACCAGATCATTACCTCGGAGCAGGTCAACTCCGTCCACAGGCAAACTAGGGACAATCCCTATGGTCACCGATCCCGAAACTAGGTCACACTCCAGGTGCACCCGATGTACAGGTACAGGCATACACTGCCCTCCAATACCATTCACCACCATTCTGGTGTTCACTGCACTCTTTGGGGGAAAGGTCAGGCCTTTTCCCAGTAAAAGGGATCTAGTGGCCCCTGTGTTCCTGAGAATTAGTATGGGCTTGCTTGCCCCACTCGAGGGGTATGGGGTTACTTTCCCTTCAGACACAAAACCCTGATAATCTTCAGGAATCCTATTAAATGTTCCTGCACTTGGGGCGATAAGCTTTCTGGGTCTCACTCTTACTGCAGTTAAAGCCACAGCTTGTTCTGCTGTGCTTTCCATCAGGTTCGCTTCTTCACTGAGTGGGTGTACCCTACTGGTTTCCCCTTTAGTTTCCAGCAGTCAGCTCATAAATTTCCTGCTTTATTACAATGGAAGCATACGGTTCTGCAGGTCTCACTCTTGCTCACAGCACCTTCCTTTTTGGCTAGAGGAGAACGCTCTGTGTCTCCTGCTTCCTCTCCCAGGACTGCTTGGGTTCCTATTACCTTCCCACCCTTTGTCCCTTTTGGATTTGTGGGGGTGACTAGAAAAGGTTCTCCCCTGGGAAACCGACTTACAAATTAAAGCAAACTCATCAGCCAGGACAGCATTTGCTGGGATCTCTGGACCCATTGCTCCTCTACATGGGTCTTTATGGAGAGTGGGAGAGAGTGTTTAAATTCCTCTAACAGAATTACTTCTCTGAGATTCTCATAGCTGAGCTGTACTTTAAGAGCCCTCAGCCACTGGTCAAAAGCCAGCTGCTTACTTCTTTCAAACTCCAGATAAGTTGGATTAGCTTGTTTCTTCAGGGTCTAAACTTTTGGCGATAGGCTTCTGGTATGAATTCATATGCCCCAAGGATAGCATTTTTGGTCAGTTTATAATTTGATGAACTCTCATCTGGCAACAGGGAATAAACCTCATGGGCTTTTCCAGTTAGCTTGCTTTGTAGTAAAAGAGGCCAGGTCTCAGCTGGCCATTTTAGCTGCCTTGCCAGTTTCTCAAAGGACACAAAAATTCTTCTACATCCCCCTCATTGGATTTTGGAATTAGTGGAGCTAGTTTTAAAATTTTGTATCCAGCCCTGAATTATGCACCTCCATATTGGCTATGCTTTCACTGGGGTTACTCTGTTGCCTCCTAGTTAGCTCAGCTGCTTCAAATCTCACTCTTCACATTGCTTCCGGAATATTCTTTCTCTCTCCCTCTCCTCAAATTCAAGTTTCCTCTGTTCCAATTGTATCTTTGTTGATAGTACCCTTTCTGGGTCTGCTTCTAACCCTGTTTCTGCCTCTTCAGATTCAAGGGAAAAATGGTTGGTCACTAGTCTTAGGAGTTCAGACTTCCTAGCCTTACCATGTACAGTGATCCACACTGCTCAGCCATTTTCCTTAACTCCTCCATGGACAGTGCTTTTAACTTATCCCAAGTTACTTCACCCTGGCTTGGGGAGCTACTGGCTTCTGTTGCAGGCATGTTAGTGTTCAAGCACACACAACAAGAAAATCTGTATTGAAAACTTGCTCTTTTTTGATTGGGAACCATTTGGCTTCCCACTTCCAATTGCTCTTGTTTATCTTTGGGTCAATTCCGGACACTAGCACCCAAATTTCGGTTACGACCCAGTGAGAAAGAATTCTAGGGTTCCCTTTCAGCTTTCACCTAGTCTTATTGTAACAGGGTTTAATTTTAAACACACCGTGTTTTTAGCTCCTCCTTGGTGAATCCTCGTTCACCGCTTTCCAATTATAAGGCAAAGAAACCAGCACAAACAGGCTTTCTTAGGTTTAAAGAAAAAAAGTTGAAATTTATTAAACTTAAACTCTAATTCGGTTGACGCCTACGAATACATGATGCGCCCACGCTAGCAATGCATACGGGATATACACATGCAAATAGAGACAGAAAAGAGCAGAAGACAAATAAAGTGGAAAGGTTTGAGGCAATATCTGAAGGGTTGTTATGGTTCTTCAAGCTCACTGTAGAGTCCTTGATTTTAGGTAGATCTTGCTTTCCGTTGGGGCCCAGTATTCTTCTTAAACCTTGATTGCTGTAGGAGACTTTTCTGTCTTGGGGTTCATGTGTTTTCAATGGATTCAGAGACTTGTGAGAAAGAGATGGGAGCAGAGAGATTGTCTCAGTCCAGGAGTAAACAGATTTCTTCCCAAACTTTGTACAAATTCAAAAAACTCAGGTTGCCCAGCAGGTTAGTCATGTGACTAGCTGGTTTGACCATGTCCATTTGTGTATTTGGCTATCTTAGCTGTCAACCTAGAATGCGAGTTCCCCCACCTTCAGTGTCTGGTGATCAAAAGTCCATTGTGGGTTGAATGTTAGGGAATGGCTGCTTTCTCCTTTCAAACACCATCTGTTAATATGCACATGACTTTTCCAGCCATGGCTGATCTGTTTAACAAGTCCTCCACTCATTCCAGTACCAGTTTAAAAACCAATGCTCATGACAACATTAGTGTGCCTCATTCTTGGCAGGTGGGGGCCTAGCATGACAAATGGCTTGCGGCATAGAAACTTACATTCTAATTTCTTCTTTATATGAATTCTTTTTGTAACTTTTCTTTTGATTCTTTTTGTAATTATCTTAAATTTGTGATCTCTATTTACCATCGGAACCAGCATTAAAAACAATTCAACAGTAATTAGGTTACCATAACCTCAACATTTCTGCCACCACCATAACTTCCTCTTTGATAATGAACTGCAGCCCTTATTAGAGTTTCTACCTCTGCAGACTTTGCATCAATAGCCAATACTGGGCAAACATTCAGTATGCTAGTAATTTATTCAAATTAAGGAACGGATTCACATCTAAACATTTGGGTGTAGCCTAGCCTCTTCACTGTTGTCACAGATCAGCTGGTACCATGGGGCACCTTAACCCCATTTTATCTTTTTTGCAATTGTTTCTGAAGCAAGAGTTGAACTTGGCTGGAACAGCATAGGAGCATGAATTCAGCAAATACAGTAGAAGACATTGGGAGATGTAAACATGAATACAGTCTTAAATGGAAGGAATCTTTGGAGCCTTCAACAATGGTGTGGAAAGAGGTGAATGAACAAATGTTGCAAATACTACAGTTGCATTGGAAAGTACTAAAGGAAGGGAACCTAGAAGTCTTGGTAATGAATGAATGAACATAGGAACATAAGAACAGGAGTAAGCCATTTAGCCCTTGAGCCTACTTGGCCATTCAATGAGATCATGGCTGATCTGTGACCTAACTCCATATCCTTTCACACCTTTGGATAACAAAAATCTATTAATCTCAGATGTAAAATTTAAAATGAACAAGAGTATTCCAGGAAGAACAGTCCTTCCATAAAGTAGAGAAGTGGAAGAGGGAATATGTTCACTGGTAAGATCATGAGTGGGTTGTGGATATTGTAGAAGATGATTTAGTAGATGTAGAGACTGATAGGATGAACAGTTAGAATTATGAATGTAAGGTAAGATGAAAGGTAAGGATAAAAGAGAGACCCTGCTGTGATTGTGATGGTGATATGAGCAGGATGGGATGAGAAGAAGCACAAAAAAAGGACAGATACAATCAAAGGCCTGTTGGCCATAATCGAGGCAATGCCTCAGCTAAGAAGAAAGGACAGTTCAGATGTTTTGGTGTGGAAAGCGACATCATCAGAGCATGTATTAGACAGAGTTGAAACTAGGAAAAGGGATGGTGGTTTAACAAGAAGTGGTGTAGGAAGAAGAATAAGGTAGGTAAATTTGGAAGTCATTGAGCTTGTAAAATATGTCTGTGGAAAGTCTTTTGCCAGAGATGAAGAGTGAGAAAAGTCCAGGAGAGAGACAGAAGAGTCAGAGATGAAGGATTAGTGGAAACTGGAAGTCCAATCAATTACATTTGCCAGGTTGGAACAAAATCAGGAAGCAGCTTCAACCCAGTTATGAACACAACAAAGTATAAGTCAGGAAGGGTACATGAATATGATTGGAACAAAGAGCGTTCTACATATCCCTCAAAAAGACAGTCATAGCTAGAACCATGCAGGCTCCTGCAGCAACTTGTCCTACTTTAGAAAATGAGTAGAATTAAAAGGATGGTTGTTCAGGCTGAGAACGAGTTCATCCAAGGAGAGGAGGGTGATAGAAGAGACCAGTTGGGCCATTATTTGAGAAAGAAACCTGTGGAGAGAGAAGTGTAAAGGGATTGTATACCTATGGCAGAAAGGAGACAATTTGGTCCAGAAAATCTGGAATGTTCAAAAGGGCAGAGAGCATTAGAAGGTTCATAGATGTAGATAGGTAGAGACTGCATAAGGGTGAAAGAATACAGTCTAAGATGAGACTAGTTGAAACAATGGATGTACCAGGACAGTCCTGTTTTTTTATATTTTGGGAGGTTATAGAAATGGTTTGGAAGGGTGCAGGATGCAGGAGCAATGAAATTGGAAACAGTGAAGGTCAATCTCCAGATCATCAGGCAGATCAATTGAAATTGTTGCTTATTTTAACATCATTTTCATGGCATCAGCACTCACTGTGCTGTTATACATTAAGTGACCATGCAACTCTCTCTTGTGTTGGCAAGCATCTTTGTCTAGACATAAGTACAAGAACCTGATGGATGCACATCAACCAGACTAAGAAGAAGAAGGCCAATGTGTATTTAATTATGACCAATGCAGCAGCAAAGACACCAGCACCCACACCACAATTAAAACAAACACAATAAATCACAACCGGGGATTGGGTAACCTACAGATGGATAAATCACTACTGAAACTCCCCAGTTTGTGGTGGTCTCTCATGCAAGCAATGGCATTGCTTATTCAAACATTTTAACACAGAATAACATGGTAAATCCTTTTAGTAATAACATATAAAGTAATTTATTTCAATTGCTGCAAAAGAATTTGGTGCATGTTTCATGCTGCAATAGCCGATTTATGAGACTACACCCAGGATTAATTTAAACTCTTAACTAAAAAAATCCACATGTTCATTGAAAACCCATTAGTATGAGCTAAGCTAGCATACATTTTTCATGGCTCATGAAAATAAAAGCAGACAAATATTCGTGTTTTGTAAATGTTGTTATCACATAGAGAGCTAAAACTGTCATATAACTGCCTGCAGCATTATAAAGAAATTCAGGACAGTTTTTTGTATGCTGGGTTTTAAAGGATTTTAAAATTGCACTGTTTAGGAAGACTGCAGCCTTCATGTGTCAATCTAATCTTTTGGGAGCCTGAAATCTTAGCCAAAGCAAGACTTTCTCTAACTCTACTTAATCTTACAACAGTCAATGGCACTGCAGTGTCACACTGGAGTCTCCTTTATTTATGGTCGGCAAGATTTTTTCTAAATATGATTTTTTTTTGTCATGAACATAAATGCAGAGAGGTAAGATCAGTCAATGTGCTTCAGTGAGCATGAAGATAAATCCTTACATAGCACTCGAGCTAACTTAGCACTCAAATCTACCTTTTTTTTCTAACACTTAATATCCAGACAGCCTTCCAAAATGAGGCAGAATGACAGGAATATGATTTCACTATCTGAAATAGCAACTCCTTTACAAACCGTTTAACATCCAATTATTAACCACAAGTCATCAAAAAAAATGTTACGTACCCTTTCTTGAGAATATAATTCAAAACAAGTACTGTATTTAAATGAGGATATCTGACAATTAAGCCCATTGTTAGGGCCTACCAAGCATCTTAATTGCAAGTCAAAACAATGATTACATTGGCATATGAGGCATACCATTATCATAGTACCACATACTGTGTCTTTAATCTCCCTGCAGTGTAAAACAAAACAAGGGATGCGCTGAAACATCGTAACATCTAGAATGCTGTAAGTCTATGGAATTGCGAACGTACAGCGACCATGCACATGGAAAGTAAACCCAATACATCTCCGTGACAGGTGGCAAACATTTATCTGAAAATCTGGGAAGCCCATCCACTCGAGGTTCCATAATGGGCAGCGGGGTTATTTTGCGTTCATCTGCTGTTTGTACCCTCGATCGGGTGCAGAGATTCCGTTCGATTCACCCACTATGTGGCGCTAGTGAAGCTCGTTTCCCCAGTTCTTCCCAACTGCTTAAAACGTCGGTCAAGCAATAAAGGAGTTTTAGACATTATAGATTACATTGAATATGTAGACTTATTCAGAACATTATTTCGCACAAGTTGACACAGTAGTCAAAATAAGCCTAAATGAAACCGACCGCACAAACATGTGTGCAAAGAGTGAAATCCATCGAGACCTTTCTCCAAATCTTAATGTTGAAAGTAAAGTAACAATGCTTTCTTCACTGATTTCCACCCAACACAGTCCGGATGAGTGCACCTAAATATCACTGTACAACGAGTAGAAAAACGTGTACGTTTCTTTTACCAGCCTTTCAAGTTTGCATTGCAAATCACGGAGACTACTTATTCACAAAAGAACAGGCAGAGAAGAGGTTATGTTATAATTCATACTGCATGGCGATTGGCGGCTCAGTAAACAGTTAATGCCAGCAGCGCTCCCACACTGTCCCCTGATCACAATACACTTTACAGTCTGATAGTCTGGGGTGAATGTCTCAGTTTACACGTGTGCATTTGTTTCCTGTTGGACTAACTAGATAGCATTTTCGCATTGCATTCGGAATACTTTCAGTGTAATTGCACTAAATTTACTAACACTGACATGTACTGAAAGTAGAGGGGAGCGGGTGGGGCGGGGGACAATATCAAACATCACTGCTGCACTTGAAGGCCATAGCTTTTTTGAGGAAAGGTTGGCGTAAGATCAAAGGTTTTTGAGGGGCAGAAACGCCAGAGGGATCTTGCTCTTTTAATAAAATAGACATTGCTTCAATCCGCCCAGTGGTTGCAGTGACAGAAGTAAGGAAATTGGGCTTGGATTCGAATCT
The DNA here is from genome assembly GCF_036365525.1 of Heterodontus francisci. Lineage (NCBI taxonomy): Eukaryota > Metazoa > Chordata > Chondrichthyes > Heterodontiformes > Heterodontidae > Heterodontus > Heterodontus francisci. The sequence goes on along the minus strand of NC_090385.1, from coordinate 76,279,756 downwards.
GCTATTATTTAGCTGCGAAAGACAGCAAACCATAGACATCCTATTTAGTTTCCCCCAGGGTAACACGATTCGGCTGACGCGCTGTTGTCTATCGTTGAATGATTTAATATGAGACCCATTACAACGTTAATAATTTTACCTGAACCGTTCCTCCATTTCAATTTACCTGGGGGAGTTCTAATGGCACGAAATCCCATTCAGACTGTATTCTGGTACTCAATCAAATATTACAGGCGCCACTTCAGTTGTATTGATCACCCAGTTCCGACAGAGTCGACCACAAAATACCATCAAAGAACTCCATGTATATATCAATTTCAATAAACTCACTGGATTTCGCGCAAAATAATAAAACTAAAAAAAAACCTTGTTGAATCATTTTGGTTGTAACCCCGACTAGTGGGTGCAAGTCAACCATTGGTTGGGATTTCATTGAAATGGAATCTTGTCATTTCTATCAGCAGATCGTAAATGCGGCTGTTTGGTGACTTTAAAACAGAACGCTGTGTGCAGAGAGTGGATCTCTTTCAGGAGAAGCAGCAGAATCCCGACAGTCAGGATTCTGAGTATAAAACTAATTGATTTATTCTCTGGAGAGTGAGTGGGTGCTATGTCTAAATACATCTACCTCTCAGCTACCGCATCCTCCACCACCACCCCACCAGGCAAAATAGGCTTTAGTCATATAACAAAAAAAATGCACTGGAATGAGGAGACATAATGGTATCATTTAATGTGGTTTTAAGTTAGAAAGAGATGTCTACCTTAAATCTGTGTGATGTCCAATAAACCGGAATTTTTGCAGCACAGGAGGTGATTATAAGACGCAAATAGACACCACCTCTGCTCAGTTATAATTACGGTATTTAAACACAATAACAATTATACTGGTGCACACAGACGGATTCTTCAAATTACATCTATGTTAATCTCCTACTACCTAGTCTTTTAATGAGACTGTAAAAGTATTTCCAAGGAGCCGTTCAGGGATTTCATTTGCTTTTTTGTCAATCTGTAAAAGGAATAGCTTTTAAACCGTCGTTTGGAAGATGAACAAAACAATTGTGTTCAATTTGCAAGCTATTTACAACTTGATTTGTTTTACACGCACACACAAACATACATACACACTCACATACTCACACACACATACACACAGGTACACACACGCACAGGTACACACACAGATACACATACACGCACACACACATACACACAGGTACACACACGCACAGGTACACACACAGATACACATACAGGTACACACACAGATACACATACACGCACACACACAGATACACATACACGCAGACACACTCATACTCACACACACACACACACACACAGGTATACACACAATCACACATGCACATACACACTCGTAGTCACACACTCACATATACACATACTCACACACACACATACACATACTCATACACACACACTCACACATACCATACACACTCATACTCACACACACAGGTGCATATGCACACTCACACACAGGTACACATACACACTCATACTCACACACATACACACTCGTACTCACACACACAGGTGCATATGCACACTCACACACAGGTACACATACACACTCATACTCACACACATACACACTCATACTCACGCAAACAGGTACACACTCTCATACACACACACACACACACGCAGGTACACACACACACATCCACACTCATATACAATTTACAAGCTCCACCTCATGCTGGGATCACAGGAGAGGCGGCTCATCCTCTCATCTCCTGAAATTGTTCAAAAGAACTTGTCAATTTCCAGCTGTCAATCAATCTTAGTACTTGGCTCTCATTGGCTGGAGCTAAGCTGGTCCCGGGACTCAGCCGCGCCAAGCAGAATCGCCAGTGATCAGTTGCACTTTGCAATGGCAGCATTGTGAGTGCGGAGCTGCGGCAAGCGAGAGAGTTCCAGCTCCCAGCCAACATCATATTGGTGTGCAAATGTCTATTTCTGAAATAAACTTCCATCGGAAGAAAAAGAGCGCAGACTGGGATTTGAGTCCAAATTGACATTCCTGCCGCAACATCTTTGTAAAATCTGCAGATTCCGACATGGTTGGATGCTGAAGTGAGCACTGCACTAATAACAGAGGTTTCGGTGCACACCAGTTCCTGCAGCTTGCAACGTGAAATCTTACCATCGGGTTCATTTTCTTAAAGACATTATCTGCGGATATTTTCAAGGTGAATGGAAAAGTGTGTATTTTGGGGGGTTTAATTTTGCAATAGGACAGTGAGGATTTGAGGATCGTTCTTCTCATCATGTCAAAGAGCTGTTTGTAATGAATCCAGAAATCAACAGGTCCCGCTCGGGGATGGATTCTCTATTGCTGCTTGCCCTCCTCTTGTGGGCTCGGGCTGCCGCCGTGATTAATTTAAAATATTCCATCGTGGAAGAGGAGAGAGCCGGGACGGTGATCGGGAACATAGCGAAAGACGCCGGCTTCTCAACTTGGGAGCAGAAGGTGCCTCTTTTCCGCGTTTTATCCAACTCGGCACCGCATCTGGTGGAGATCAACCCCCTAACCGGTTTACTGGTGACCAAGCAGAAGATCGACCGGGATCTGCTGTGCAGGCAGAGCCCCAAATGCCTGATCTCACTGGAAGAGATGGTCAACTCTATGGAGATCTACGTGATCAAAGTGGAGATCCTGGACCTCAACGACAACTCGCCCAGCTTCCCCACCGAGCAGATCGACCTGGAGATCTCGGAGACGGCCAGTCCGGGCACCAGGATCCCCCTGGAGAGTGCTTACGACCCGGACGCCGGAGACTTCGGGGTGCAGACCTACGAGATCACCCCCAACGATTTGTTCGGGCTGGAGATCAAGAGCCGGGGGGACGGCTCCCGTTTCGCCGAGTTGGTGGTGGAGAAGCCCCTGGACAGAGAGAGTCAGTCCCACTACAGCCTCCTGCTCAGCGCCCTGGACGGGGGCGAACCCCCCAAATTGGGCACGGCTCAACTCAACATCAAAGTCATTGACTCCAACGACAACTACCCGGTGTTTGAGCAAAGCGCCTACACGGTGAACGTGCTAGAAAACGCGCCGGCCAACTCGCTCGTTATCGACCTGAACGCCTCGGACCCCGACGAAGGCACGAACGGCGAGATCGTGTATTCCTTTAACAGTTATGTGTCGGGTCAGACAAGGGAACTTTTCAAAGTGGAGCCGCGGACAGGAGCGATCACAGTGAAGGGGAACATTGACTATGAGGAGGGCAGTATCTATGAAATCGACGTACAGGCGAAAGACCTGGGTCCCAATTCCATCCCGGCTCACTGTAAGGTGACGGTCAATGTGGTGGATGTGAACGACAATATCCCGGTCATCACCTTGTTCTCGGTCAACAGCGAGACGGTGGAGGTGAGTGAAGCCGCTCCTCTGGGCTATGTGATCGGCCTGGTCCGGGTTTCCGATCAGGACTCGGGGCCGAACGGGAGGGTCCAGTGCAAACTTCTGGGGGACGTTCCTTTCAAATTGCAGGAGTATGAGAATTTTTACACCATCCTGGTGGATGGGAGGCTGGACCGGGAGCAGAGGGATCTCTACAACCTCACTATCCTGGCCAAAGACGGCGGCAGCCCCTCGCTCCAATCCACCAAATCCTTCACCGTCAGGATCACAGATGAAAACGACAATCCCCCTCTCTTCTCCAAACCTTTCTACCAAGTCATCGTTCAGGAGAACAACACCCCGGGCTCGCATCTCCTCTCGGTTTCTGCCAGAGACGTGGATTTGGGTTTAAACGGCAGCGTCTCCTACCAGATTATCCCATCACAGGTCAAGGACATGCCGGTGTTCACTTACGTGTCCATTAACCCCACTTCAGGGGATGTGTACGCACTGAGGTCCTTCAACCACGAGCAGACCAGGTCTTTCGAGTTTAAGGTCATGGCCAAAGATGGGGGCAACCCCGCATTGGAAAGTAACAGCACGGTAAGAGTTATTGTGCTGGATGTCAACGACAATGTGCCCGTTATAACTGCTCCGCCTTTGGTTAATGGGACCACTGACGTCTACATACCCAGAAACGTGGGCTCTGGTTACCTAGTGACTGTGGTCAAAGCCGATGACTACGACGAAGGTGACAACGGCCGCTTGACCTACGAGATCGCCGATGGGGACCGAGGCTTCTTCGAGATGGACCAGACGAATGGAGAAATCAGGACGAGCAGAAGCTTCGGGGAGGGTGCTGAGACCAGCTATGAACTCATTGTGGTAGCCCAGGACCACGGGAAACCCGCCCTATCTTCCACTGCTCTGATTGTGGTGTACCTCTCTCCTGCTTTAGATGCTCAGGAATCGACAGGCTCCTTAAATTTATCCCTCGTTTTTATAATCGCCCTGGGATCCATTGCTGCCATCCTCTTTATAACCATGATCTTTGTAGCAGTCAAGTGCAAGCGAGATAACAAGGAGATCAGGACCTACAACTGCAGGGTTGCAGAGTACTCCTATGGGCAACAGAAAAAACCCAAGAAAAAGAACAAGATCACCAAGAATGACATCAGGCTGGTGCCCAGAGACATGGAGGAGACTGACAAAATGAACGTGGTCAGCTGCTCTTCCCTCACCTCCTCCCTGAACTATTTCGACTACCATCAGCAGACTTTGCCCTTAGGATGTCGAAGGTCGGAGGCAACCTTTCTAAACGTGGAGAATCAGAATTCGAGGAACACGACTGGAAACCACGTGTATCACACCTTCACTAGCACCCAGAGCTCCCAACAGCAGCCCGACCTCATCATTAACGGCATGCCGCTTCCAGAGGTAAGTGCACTGACTAATCTTGTATTCACAGTGAGAGTCAGTAGAGGCTAGTACGTGACTGTTGGCCGAGCCTTCCTTTCCCAGTGCAGCGAGATGGTCAGTTTCGCGATTTATTACCGTCTGTTATTGACAAGAGTTGGAAACAAATGTAGCTTCACAAAATAAAGCTAGTGGAGACTCTTTCCAAACAATTTGCAAAGTTATTTATGGCCTGCTCAACGAGCTGGCCAATCTGATTCAGCGACCCTGCCTGAAGTCCTGCCCAAAGAGCTGGCACAGGCATGATGGTTCAAATGGCCTTCTCCTGTACTGTGCCATTCTAGGTGTTGGACGGGTGTATATTTCAGATTTTTACATTCTATTTGGCTTAATTTCAAGGCAGTTCTAACTGAAAGCATTGCAGGCAAAAAGGATCAGCTGTATTGTAACATTGTGCAACTGCTTATTCATTTTTCCTGGGTATGATAATGGGTTTGCATGCTACATTTAAAGACTCAAGGAGTCAATGAAACAATGGACATAAGGGGTTGACTTTACAAAACATTTATTAACAGGACACTCCATATTTAAGAAGCAATTACTCTGCCTCTAGCCATAATGTGGAAGTGGGTAAATGGGCTTGGATAGTGATGAGGATTCATGTATGGGGTGGAAACATCTTCGTCAAACGTGACCTCCTTGGGGCACTTTGTTCAAGAGGTGTTTCAATCCACTAGTTTGAACTTAGTGCTATTGTACAGTATTTCTTGTTGGATGTGAAACTGGAGGTGAGGGAAGTAAATAATAAGTACTTTAAAATGAATCTTAAATACTGCAGGGAAGAGGCTAAAATGGTTTTAAAGTGTTAACTGTAACTAGAAAGTCAACTCGTGAAATAAGAAGTACAGATAAACATCAGGAGCTGAAAAAATTGGAAAAGAGACAGCTGTAGGAATGTGAAAGGCATTCGGATGAAGGGAAAGCATTTTTAATACGGTAACAAGAGGGCACTGAAAGTTACTGAAAATAAGGAGGACAGATTAATGCTTCTTAGCTTCATTCTAAAAAAAATGGAAAACAAGTGTGAGCTTTTTGAAAAGTTGCTATGACCTTTAAAAGAGTTAAATTGAAAAAAAAAACACAAGGAAAATCTGGAAACATGAAAGCAGAAATGAAAGATAACCAAACAAGTAGAAATAGGAACATAAAACAAACATGACATCAAACAAAAGTGAAGAGGCATTATAAATACATTGGCAAAATAAATCAGACATTTTATTGAAAAAAAAGCAATGTTTCTTAGATTTGCAAAAGTTCTTATTGGCACTGAGTCATTTAACTTACTGGAAGTTATTGTGCACTTATTATTTTTCCTGGACTGATGACCTTATAAAATAGTTTTAACTTCTGTTGAAAGACAACTGCTTACTGCAATAAAAACAGTGGCAACAGCATCCAAAAAAAAGAGGGTGTGTTTGCCTTTGCCCTTCCAAGGGACAGACTGGTGCACACTGACAACCCAAATACTCCACTTCATTCCCAGTACTTTATAAGAAGCTAAAGGTATAATTACAACTGGCATAAAAAGAGTTTCTACAGCTGGATGGCCCAAGGAAGTTTTTATCCTGGAGGGAGAATGTTGGTGGTTTTTAGAAGGTAGTCTCCCCTCCCAAAACATGCCCCAAATTGGACTTTTAATTCTAGCTCAGTCCAATTGTTCTCTTTTACCCTGAATATGCAGATAGCTCGAGTCAGTAGTGTGTGTCAGTTAAATAACTGATTGAAAACTCAAGTTATTCAGTGGGCAGAAAAAAAGATTTGTTAAATGTAATGAATACGATCTGTGTAAAAAGCAAGCTTTCACTCTTCTGCGTATCAACTGCTTATTTTTTTTAAAAAAGAATCTGAAATAAAATTCTAATGCTGAGTGTTAGAAAAGGGAATTAAATAAATTCATAAATCGATAAAATATACCAAATTGATGTGTTCTGTAATAAAATGGACAGGGAAAATAAAACTGCAGTCATTCTCAAAAGGTTATGCTGCACAACCAGATTTGGCAAGAGGAGTGTTACCATCTGAGTTTCTGACACTAAGCTAATTCTCATAAGATAGTATCACAGGATATCACTAGTGAGTATCACTGGATATCAATAGTCATGATTGGGTCGAATGCTGCCATAAACACCATCGAGCATTCTCCCTCCGCGAACCCAGCTCTGTTAAAAACAATGTTTGAATTACCATCAGAGATTCTGTGCTTACACTTGACATCATCAAAACACCAGCGTACATAGGACTGTAGCAGCAGAGTCAACAGAGTTCTTGTTTGGCCCTAGCAGCTGCTTTACTGTGAGCTTCTTAGCCCATTTTCATTTGATCTGCCATGATCACAGTGATCACAATAGCCAAAAAGAAGGCAGCATTGATTTTACATCTTGCGACGTTGTGCGACCCCTATTGCCTGGGCCACATACTTTCCACAAGCTCGCTTCTTAACTACTTGATGGGGGAAGATAATAGCATTTAGTTTACTATGTTACTTTCTTCAGAAAAATTTTCATGAACTGCACATGAATTAAAAATGCGTTTTGAATGTTTTATTTGTCATGCCATGCAGTGTCACACTTGTTCACCTAAATTTGGAAGTTACAGATTTCTTCTCACTCAGAAAAGAGTCACAATTTTATCACCCCCATTACCCCTAATCAGTGGCCTTTCCTTGCAGGTAATGGTTACTTGCTGTAGGATAGCACTTTATGTTGCATGGTGTCACATTAATGTAAGTAAAGTATGGTGGCTGACTAAAGTTTTCAAAAATAAAAATGGTGGTATGATGGAGGACTATAGCATCACAGGTTGGTGTGAAATAGACTTGACGTGTTACCTCTGCTGACTTCTTTCAGCTTAGCCACCCTGTTGGGGCAGGCACTAAGCAAAGATCAGGAAACTTCAGGCAGAAAGGGAAGGAAAATTAAATCGGGGGGCGGGGTTATCTCAACCACGTTCCATTTATGCACTACCTGGCACCCAGTCGTGAGCATCGTTGGCTGGGAACCGAGGACATGTGCCATTTTCTCTCGGGTACTGGAAATGTGTTGTATGGGATGAGAAGCGGGTAAGTGAAGGGAGCAAGTTGGGTGAGGGTGAGGGAGTGCAAGGCAAGTAGACAAGTGCCCTTTTATAAAGATACAACCTTCAAATAAAGTTAAAAATAAAGCTATAGTTTCAATAATTTAGCATTTTAACAGTCTTAATACCTGATAAATACCAAATAAGAGATAGTATGAAGTTTTTAATGTCACTGAATTAAATAGCACGTTAGAATCAAGAATGAATTAATGAACAGATTACCTGGTCATTATCACATTTCTGTCTGTGGGAGCTTGCTGAGCTCCAACTTTACAACAGCGACTACACTTCAAAAAGTACTTCATTGGCTGTAAAATGCTGTGGAACATCCCAAGGTATTGAAAGGCATTATTTAAATGCAAGTCTTTCTTTAACTTTGATGATCCTAGTCACAGAATACTGCTGAGTAGAACAGTGGTCATTATTGGTGTAATGCAGATCTGTACCAACATACAGGCAAGGGAATTAATAATTAATCAAATACCCAACTAAATAACAAGTTTTAAATTGGACAACACAACATGATTATTTATGATTACTTTTGTGTTTTTCTGAAAGCTGTGTTGTGTAAATTATGACCTTTTATGCATTTGACCAAGCATTATTTCAAGCCCCTTAAATGCACTTTTTAGCTGTCTGGCATAGTAATCTGAACCATTCAATCTAAAGATTTACTGCTTAGATTAGATTTCTACTGTTTTGTTAAAGAAGGTGCTGCAGGCATGTTCCAATTATCATTCATCAAGATAAGGTAAAGGCTAAACTCCTGCAGGGATGGGTTGCAATACAAGTTATTGACCCATAAGCAGCTATCGTTGAATCTATTGTGTGAAATACCCCAGTACAGCAAATTCCACAAGGATTGGAGAGGTTACAAAAGGTCTGTGAAGTTCAGTAATGCATGGAACACCCTTGGAAAGAATGTGCATCCTTTACTTTTGTCTCCATTGTCATCTAAATGGCCACCTCGGGTGTTTGTGTGATCTACATAAAAGCTTGGATCAGGCCAGACTCTTTTCATAACAATGGCATCCCTTTTAATGTCATCCACAGGGCAACCTCTCATCAAAGCTGAGCTTCTAGACAAAGCACCGAGTATTCACATAATCTTTTTATCAATGTAGAGGGGATAAATGTATACCAGTGCTTGGGTTTTACATTACAAGAGTGCAGAAGTGTATTCTTTGGTGCCAGTTTTATTGCTACCTAAAAACAGCATTAGACCTGGGGTAAAACCAATGGGAGGTCTGTGAATCTGAGTTAAGGCCTGCCTATTGCAGGACATTAAATGGTGAACTCCAGTCCCAGATGTTTGCAGTCTGAGCCTCTATATTGTATCCCAGAGCCTCACATGCCTAATGAGACCAGCGCCAGATCCAAATTCTAAAGGGAGGAGAGTGGCATGTAGCTCATGATAGCCAGACATGAACTAAAATAACCCAGTGCCCACCTTAAGGCTCTCCTGATGGACAGGGGTGTCCTTGTTGCTGCTGTGTGCTGAAAAGATTGCTAGATTGGAATTGACAAATATGATTTAGGTATATGTGAAATTTGTTGGCCAAATGCACAAGAAACAGCTGCTTAGGCTATTTTTTGCCTCTTGTTATCATTGGTTCACATGGTAAACTTTTAAAAAATTACCTATTGGTTAAATATATTTTTTAAAATCCGCTTGTGCTTAATTGATGTCATTCCAGATGAAAAGAATATGTTTTACATTGAGCCACATTGCCATGTGACAGTCGGTATTCTGAAAGGTGCTACGTTTTACTTTAGAGCTGGGATTACACTGGCAACTCTCTTCTCCTACGCTTCCATTTTTGTTAAGCTTTTTAAGAAAAAATACTTAAGGAAATCATTGGGACTTCGACACTCTGCACCAGGATGTGTTAGAATGTGGAGTTGATTGAGGTCTGGGTGCTAGCTTTGAGGGGTTATATTGGTGGGGTGGGGGGGAACGTAGGGGGTTATGGGGGCAGGAAAGGTGGAGGATGGGAGGTGTCTTTTAAAGGTGGAAGATAAAATTGAAGGACCAACTGCCTCATTGGGGCTGGTTACAGAGCAGCATTGCGGGAAACCCTGAGAATAATGTTGTCCTTGGAGAACCAGTGCCATAGCAGCCAGCTCAAAGCAGAATTTGGAAAAGCCTTGACACGGATCATCTGTCCTCTCTGTCAAAGCACGGCCAGTGGGAGAGGGAGAACAAGAAACCTTGTGTGAAATGGAATTTACTCCTGTTGTTCCACATATAAATAGTAGCCCGGATGTAACAGATTTGTTCAATAGGTCATTGCGCCAAGTGTAACATATTACTGATATTACTGAGATCGTATCACAGTTGGTAATGTCTCATAATTCATTAAACATTTTAAATGCATCAAGTGCTAATCATTTAATTTGACCTTTTCAGGCATCCTGAATACGATATAGAAAAAAAAAGCAGATCTGCCAAAAATAGAAGGGCAACATGAAAGTGGCAACAGGATTTAAAAACTTTGCTGTTAACAGACTCAGATACCCACAAGTAATCATGGAAAGTGAATGTAATTTCCCCTGGGGACTTGCTGAAAAGGAGAGAGGCAGTTGTCCTTACTGGGTAATACTCTACACTCATTCAAAGCTCTGGGTTCACTAACAGGGAGGTATTTGGTATGTCCTGACAAAAGCTACAGAAAAGCAGCTTCTTGTGAACATGCAACTCAAAAGACAGTTGCAGAAACACACATCTAAGGTAGCAATCAATAGAATACAAGAACAATTTAATGTTTTGAACTGACCCACGTAATTTTACTCCAACATAATTTATGCAGGAGCAGCAGTTTAACTCTATCACTGGGTAGATCAGGTTTTTTTTTATGTGGGTAGAGCTCTCCATCTTTTCTCTTCAGGTGATGAACTGTGAGGTTGAAGGGGCAACCTGTTTCCAGACCTCCACTTGCTTTGCTCAGGATCAACCACTAGGAGGTGCATGTGAGCTGCCTGGGGGATGACTTTCCTTTAAATTTTCTTTTGTCTTGTCTGTGGGGAAGCAACTGGTCTTTTCTCTCTCCTTCATTCGCTGCTCCTTAAAATCTATCTGCGACCAGTCCTTTAGTCATCTTCCCTAATATCTCTTTATGTGACTTGTGTCAAATTTTGTTTGATAATGCTCCTGTGAAGTGCCTTGGAAAGTTTTACTATGTTAAAGGCCCTATTTGGATGCAAGTTGTTCATCAGCACACTGCCCATTGAGCAGGTGGCTTCTTTTCAATCGCTGGCTGTTAAGCGGAAGGTAAGAATGGGTTTCTTGGATTTGAAATCAAGTCTACAAAAGCGTGAGATCCTGCTGCATAGATCACTGCAGTCTATGTGATGATGTGGAGTGCTAACTAATCTATAACATGCCCTGGCCAATATTTGTCCCTTAACAAACATCACTAAAAAGAAATCTGGTTATTTTCACATTACTGTTTGTGGGATCTTGCTATACATAAATTGTCTGCTGTGTTTCCTACATTACAACAGTGACTACACTTCAGAAGTATACTTTGTTGGCTGTAAAGAAATTTGGGACAGCTCGAGGACATGAAAGGCGCTATATAAATGCTTTTTCTCATTTAAAAAAATAACAGAAGTGCGAGCTGAGGACTGGCACTGAGTCAGCCCCGCACCATACTAAGATGCAACTCCTGCATTGGGATACTAGCTTACAAATGCACTGCCTGGCCCAGTGCACTTACAAGGCTATAGTGGCAGGTGACAATACTGGGTGCAGATCCATCAAGCCCCATGAGACCCACACATGCTGAATCAGTAATGTAAAAAATGCCTTTAAAAAGAACAATCCAATCTGGTCTGTAAAGTTATTGAATTCTTTGGAACTTTAGCTTTGTACATGAAAGGTTAATGAATTGCTTGTATTGTTGGTCATTTAATTAAAAAAGCATTTAAAGAAAGACAGGAAGTGACATGATTTCAGTAATTGATGTGAGTTCAACCTGTAGGAAGAGGAAACAATTCAAAAGCCTTCATTTTATTGATACCATGCATCATAAATTCTAGCCAAAGCACTGCAGGCCCGGGGTATCTTTTATTGGAAATAAAAACAGACAGTACTGGAAATACTCAGCAGGTCTGGCGGCATCTATGGAGAGACAGACAGAGTCAACACTTAAGGCCTGTGACCCTTCATCAGAACTGACAGTTCTGTTCTGATGAAAGGTCACAGACCTGAAACATTGGACTCAACCTTTTGGCGAAAAAAACAGTGGCCCACCCAGGTAGGCCGTATGTAGCGGAGCCGCTGCAATCTTCAGTGTGGTGGCTCATTTAAATAGCCGGGGCGGGCTGCCCCCTCCCCTGCCCTGATCATATGGAGAGGGATGGGCTGTCCATCCCCGGCAATGATGTCAGCTGCCTGTGCGCAGGCGCTGATGCCATTTTTAAAGGGCTGTCAGCACTACCAGGATGTTTAAATATTTAAAGGTACAGTAAATTTTTAAAAATGAAGACATTTCTTCTGCCCCCTCCCACCCCCCCAATAGCAATAAAATTAATTATTTTCCCTTTTCTCCCCCCAAAATACTTACCTTGTCCATCTGACCGTTCCCCCCACAAACTGCACAAACTTTAACCTCCAACCCTTCCCACCATCCCCTACCCCCATGACATTACTTTGACCCCATTTCCCTCCCCGTCCCGCACTGATACAATTACCACCTCCCCCCCACTCCCTACCAGTGTGGCGCCTTGTTTCCCCGGATGGGAATCCAAAGGTGCAGGAGTGCCGGTCAGCAGGCCAAAGATTGCAGCGGGAGATCAGGCGGTGACGCAAGATCATTAATTCATTCATTTTAATTTATTTAAATATTCAAATGGGGGTCCCCTCAATGGCTCGGGAGGCCCCCATGAGGCCTTGACACTGCTGGTAATATCAGACCAGGCCCTCCCAGCGTCAGGGAACATGGCGGCCCTCTCCCAGAGGCATCTTCAGGCCCCCACCACAGTTCCCCCCCCCCCCCCCCCCCAGCCACGGACCCTGATGCCTGGGGGAGAACAAAATCCAGCCCGTTACCTCTGCTTCTCCACAGATGCTGCCAGACCTGCTGAGTATTTCCAGCACTTTCTGTTTTTATTTCAGATTTCCAGCATCCGCAGTATTTTGTTTTTATATTTTATCAGACTTTATTACATAATAAGGTGTAAAATGATAGAGGAGTACAGAACCTGCCATCAAACCCAACCATAAGACTCTGCTTTTGTAAAAATCTAACTGCGACAACAGTGGGCTTGCATTATCTCTGGTGCACTGAAGTGTTGGATTGATATTAGAAGTTTGTAACATTTACATATTAATGGAAGAATGAAAGGAATTTCTCACTAATGGGTGAGGTTGAATCACATTGTTTAACAATGGCCTGAAAATTACCCCTAGCAGTCTCCTTTTGAGTAGCTGTATGTTATGTCCCATTTAGAATGGGTTTAGATTTAGTCCATGCTGAAGTGAAGTCCAGCTAGGCTTGGTTGAAAATGCTCGTCTTTATTCATTTGGGACAATGGTGGGGGTGGGGGGTTGGAGTGATACAGAAACAAATGCTAATGGTGCAGGGAACTATCAGCGACAAAGTCATAGACCGAACAGAGCTCTGGAACAAAATAAAAACAGAAGATGTTGGAAATACTCAGCTTCTGTGGATAGAGAAAATGTTTCAGGCTGTCAACTTTTGTCAGAACTGAAAAAAAAGTTAGAGAGAGATGTAACAGGGTTTGAGAAAGTACAGAAGCAGAGAAAGAGCGGAGGGGGTAAAGAATGAAAGGGAAGATCTGTGATAGAGTTGTTACGACTGAGGCTGGAGGATTGCACTGTCTTTCTCTAGTTCCACTTCTCCACAGGTCACAATATATATTTAAATGTTTACCCATTTACCGATACGGTCAATCATATACTCTACTCTTTATCCCAGAATAAAATACACCAACCAGGTTTCTTTAATAACTGAAAAAATTATCAGCTTATTATCAAACAAGACTTATCCAGAAATGAAGCAAAGCATTAACAAACAGATTGAAATATGAAAGTTCCCTTTTTAGATACCTAATACACACACTCACACACACACAGGTTAAAGAAAAAAAGAGAAAGAAATTCTCTCTCTGCAGAGGTCTTTTACAAAAAAAAGACAAATACATGCTAATTCTTGAAGAAAAAGGATGAGATATGTTGCGTCCCAAAAATGGCACACATCCTGGCATCCGAATAGACATAGATGGGTCACTGGGATTTTTTCTGGTGCAGTTCTTTTCAGGCAGCGTCGAAAAGTAATCTGGCAGGCTTTCCAGGTGCTTCTCAGGAGAAATGCAGCATCTGGGGTTTTAGCTCTCACACACTGGATTCATAGGGTTTTTTCAAAGATGTAGAGAAAGAGGAGCTCGATGTTCTTTCAGCAGGCTACAAATCCAACTTCAAAACAGTCCAGACCCCAACTGAACCAAAACAATATCCCAAAAGAAAACTTCCTGATCACCATAAATCTTGACATGACACTTCTTTGTAAACATCTCCCCCAAGTCACCAAGGTTTCTGTTATGTATTGAGCTTAAAGCCTGTGACATCCAGTAAAGGTTTGTTTTCAGATAAGACCTCTCAGTGACCCTTGTAAAAAAACACATCCATGGAATCTTTTCAGTTTTGCCAAATGAACCAATGTCCATAATTATAAAATGCGAGTCCTCAAAAAAAAAGAAGCATTTTCATAACAGGATGGAAGTTGGGAAAGATTAAATGACAGCAGGGATGATAGTACAAGGCAAACGGAGATGGTACTGGGACAAGGAGAGAAACAAAAGATGAGCCTAGATGAGCTGTAAATGGGAAAAGCCCAAACAACAACAACTGCCATCTGAAAAAATTAGGACAGAGGTTATGATCTAAAATTGTTGAGCTCGATGCTGAGCTCGGAAGGCCATAAAGTACCTAATTGAAAGATGAGGTGCTGTTCCTCGAGCTTACGTTGAGCTTTATTGGAACAGTGTAGGAGGCTGAGGACAGGGAAGTCAGCATGAAAGGAAGGTGGAAAATTAAAATGACAGGCAACCAGAAGCTAAGGGTTACAGTTGTGGATTGAATGCAGCTGTTCCCCAAAGAAGTCACCCAGCTATGTTTGATCTCCCCAGTGTAGAGGAGACCATGTCATGAGAAGCGAATACAATATACTAACTTGAAAAAAGTACAAGTAAATTGCTGTTTCACCTTGAAAGAGTGTTTGGAGCTCTGGACGGTGGGAACGGAGGAGGTAAAGGGGGAGGTGTTGCATTCCCGCTCTTGTATGGGAAGGTGCTGTAGGAAGGTGTGGGGTATTGAGAGTGATTGAGGAGTCAAGCAGGGCATTGTGAATATAGCTCATGGAATGATACAGATGACTGTATCGGTGTCGTTTCTTGCTGAACTGGAAAATTTCATCAACTTTGCTTCCAATTTCCAGCCTTCCATCACCATCACATGCTCTATCTCTGACTCTTCCCTTCTCTTCCTTGACTCTCTGTCTCCATTTCATGCATAGGCTATTGACTAATATTCACTATAAGCACACTGACTGCTACAGCTACCTTGACTACTTTCTTCCAACCCTTCTTACTGTAAAACCTCTATTCCAGTCTCCTAATTTCTCTGTTTAATCTGTTCTTCTTCACCAGTGCTTCTGATATATCTCAGCCAGGGATTCCCCTCCACTTTGGTTGGCAAAGCCCATGACCATGTTAGTTCCATTGGCTGCACTTTTGTTCTCATCCCTTCTGCTCCCTCCCAGAATCATGATAAGGCTCCTCTTGACCTTACCTTCCACCCCCCTTAGCCTCCACATTCGACAGATCATCCTCCGCAATTCCTAATACCTCTCCAGGTTGATGGCGCTACCAAACTACCACCGCCTTTCAACATTTCGAAGGGAGCATTCCCGCTCCAACATGCTGGCCCACACCTCCTCCCCTTCCCACCTTCTGATGCAAGTAGAGGAGACGCAACACCTGTCCTTTAACCTGCTTTCTTCCCACCGTCCAGAGTCCAAAACACATCTTCCAGGTGAAACAATGATTTAATTGTACATTTTTCAATTTAGTATACTGTATTCGTTGCTCATGACGCAGTCTCCTCAATACTGGGGAGACTAAGCACAAATTTGTTGACGACTTTGCAGAACACCTCCATTCATTCCGCAAGCATGATCTCAAGGTTCCAGTTGCCTGTCATTTTAATTCTCTGCTCCACTCCCACTCTGAATTTTCTGTCCTTGGCCTCCTACTCTTTCTAATGAAGCTCAATATAAGGCCGAGGAACAGCGCCTCATCATTCCATTAGGCACTTTACAGCATTTCGGACTCAAGTTTGAGTTCAACAATTTCAGATTATAATGTCTGCCATTTTTTTGGGTTGGCAGCTGTTGGTAATGATTCTGCTGTTGCCGTTTACATCTCTTTTAGACTCATCTTTTGTTTCTTTATTTGTCCCATTACCACTCCCTTTGGCCTTGCACCATCAGTCCTTTTGTCATTTAATTTCTGCTGCCTTCCACCCTATCACAGACCTTTCCTCTTTTTCTTCCATCACCCGCTCACCCCCTGTCCCCACCACAACTTTCCCTGCCTTTGTACTTGCTTAAAACCTGTTACATCTGTCGCTTTTTTCACTTTTGACCGAAAGGTCATCGACCTGAGACATTAATTCTGTTTTTCTCTCCACAGATGCCGCTTGACCTGCTGAGTATTTCTAACATTCTCTGTGTTTATTTCAGATTTCCAGTATCTGTGGTATTTTGCTGCTGCACTGGAACAAAATATTTCCTTTACCGAGTACCCCTGCCAGCTACTTCTTACAGGGTAGGTGTGCAGCCAGCAATTAATATGCAGTCCTTCTTCTCCGAGCTGTACTCCTCGGTATAAACTGTCATGGGGCGGTGGCTGTCTGTTCAAGCAAAATAAACACAGGCTGCTGGTCCCACGTATTTACACAGTGGTGCCCAACATGGCTATGAGTGTGGGCACCCAATGGTATATATAAGAATTTTGGAGGGGTACCTTCAGTCTTTATCATAGAGACATAAGTTAGATTGAACTCATCCATCATGCTGGTGTATAATAACCACAGGGTAAAAGATCTCAATTCCTGTTCTGAACAGAGAAAATAAAGACTCTTTTAAACACCATTACTCTTCAAGTCACTAAATGTGAAGTATTCTCACATTTTACACCATGCAGTTGTTATTTTTTTATAAAGATTGACAAAGGAAGGATCATTTCTTGAGTGGATATGTAGAATACGTTTTAGCCAATGAAGAAAACAACTCCTTATGATGCGCAAAACACAGTAAGTTTTGAACTTAAACTTTGCATTTAATTTAATAACTGGATTCTGGAGAGCAAGCAATACTGTGTTATACATTGAGCAAAAAGGGGTGTGTGGTAAAATTGTAAATCTGTTGTATTTCTTGCTTCACCTGTCTGCATGAATGATAATTATAGGATCTTGTCTGAAAATACTGCTTGCTCCTAATATGTGTATCTGAAAAACTTTTTCTGTAGTGTACTGCATGTATCCAGGGCAAACCTATTAGCCTGACAATAATGACTCACTTAGATTAACCTTTTTATGATGATTATGCTGCAATTATCAGGGCAGCTGCATTAACATCCTTTTTTTTTTGAAAGGAGAGGCATGTGACGTATTTAATAGCTAGTCTTGAAAATGGTTTGACCTGATTTTCTGGGTAGCTGCATTAAGTGAAATAACATGGAGATAATCTGCCTTTTCAAAGACATGGAACCAGTTAGTTGACATTTCAATCCAGATATAGCACTCACTGATAGATTTAGAAGTTATGTAATTCAGACCATTGAGGTGAGGGATACACAGGGCCAACAACTGCTTCTCTAGCTCTTGGATGGAATATTTTGCAAGTAGTAGTGTGACGCTCCTTAAAACCTATCTCGTTTGACCAAAATTCTGGTCACCTCTCCTAATGTTGGCAACAATTTTTCTTTGATTAGGCTCCCGTGGACTGCTTTGGGCCATTTTATTATGTCAAAGGCTCTGTATTGATGTAAGTTGTTGTTGTACTGCTGGGTTCTATTTATGTGACTCATAAATCACCTGCACTAGTGGCATGAAGTGATTTGGAAGGTTTGTCCCCTTGTTATCGGAGCTCAGTAAGATGCTGCTATTTGGAAAAAACATTTATTGAAAATGTTTTGAAGCATGAGGCAAGGAGCACGAGCAAGAAAGCGATGCAAAAATGATCAAAAAGACAAAACTTTAGAAACACCATGGCCGGAATTGAACGGTGGGCAGACAGGAGCCGGCCTCTGACGTAAAAGTCGGTGGCAAACCCGCTTCCATCTCGCCTGGGGATCCGTTCCGCATTTTATGGGTCCCCAGGGTTTAATTGTTCCGAGGCGGGACTTCCACCAACTTGAGGGAGGAGGTCCCACCTCATTGAGCTGCTGGCCAATCAGCGGGCTGGCAGCTTTAGTCCCAGCAGTGCCACCGGGAGTGGTGGCCACTTCTGGGACTGCAGCCCAGCCGAAGTTAGGATAAGATGTGGAGCCGGGAGGAAAGGTAAGTTTTGGTTGCCTCACCAGGGGTAATCGGTCGGGCTCCGGCAACGCAAGGGTGGTCAGTTGGGGCGGGAGGGGCGTGTTGGGTGCTGGGGGTGGTTGGGGTTGGGGGGTCGGCCCTCCATCGAGCACCCTGTGCCCGATGAGCAGGGTCGCCCCCACCCACCCACCCGGGACGATCAGCAGCCACCTGGTTTTCCCAGGTGGCTTTTCCCGGCTCCAGGACGCCCACTTGCCACTTAAGAGCCTTGATTGGCCTGGGGCGGACAGGCCATTTTTTGCACACCCCCACCACCCCCCCCTCCCCCGCCCTACGTAAAGGACAGCAGAGATGAGAGCAGGTCAGAAAAGGCTCCCGGAGATCCCGCTCCATTTTACACCACCCCCCTACCACCATCCTGCTCACTGGGGTGGCGTAAAATTCTGGCCCATGTATGCTTCACACCATCACAGACTCCTGTCAACTTGGAAAACTTAAAGCTCCATACGAGTTGAGCCAAAGATTTGGGATGTCTTGCTAGTCTTTTTTATAATGGAGCTGCTGGGGTTGGAGATGGTCAACGTTGAGTGAGTGTCCCCTACAGAATTATAGAACATAATTTCCATAGCAGTGAAATGCTGCTGTTGCAGAAAGGTGAAAATACAGTTAATAAAATTAATATGTTTTCTTGAGGGGGCTCTACAATCTTTTTGTAAAAACTATTATGTCAGCTGACATTCATTACTAGCATCATTTGTTGAATGAGACAGTGCAATAAGGAGAATAGGCCACATCTCAGGTGCAGTATGCATGGAACTACAGAAATCTGCTATGTATTACAAAAGTGTCAATGCAATTCAAAAGAACACAATTTAGCCATTAAAGCATTTTGTGCTATGCTACATAGCCATTGGATATCATTATTTCATCAGCTTTTGTGGAATTGTGATTTTTTTTTTAAGGTGCATTTACAACGCAGTGTAGCTGAGGGCAGATGCTTAATTCCCTTCATTGGCTCCCTGCATAGAGTAAACAGACCCAAGTTCCAGGAACTAACCAGGGAAATGTGGACATCTGATTCTGCCAGTGGAATCAAGCAATTACTTTCAGTAATGAGAGACTTGCGGAGCTGTTCACACGTGTTTTGTTCTCTGGGTACATCCAGACTCAGAGCAGAGCCTACTGCAAGACTTCCAAGCGTGAAAGTGGAAGAGTGAAACACAGAGGCTGCTGTCCTGAAACAGGGCACTTCACAAAACATAAATGGATCAAATGATATCTAAAAGGGACAGTGCTGTCCAGTAGATTCACTTGGAGGACAATTATCAGATCAGAATGTGCATTGAAGCAAAGAGGAGATTCAGCAGTGTCAGTGTGTCACTAGTTGGGTCTGGAGCCTTGGATTTTTTTTGTTATCTTGGGTTTAATAAAGACTTGGGACAAAAATATAAAAAAACAGCTTATAAAGTTGAAGCTAGAGCAGCTATCATGTCTGATGCAGTGCAACAAAGTGACAGCAACATTGGGAATTCTGGATCCTAGCTTTTCAGGAAAGCATTTCCCATCAGAAACATGAATAAGACAATATCACCCGTTCAGTTAAAAGGGGTGTATTCTTTTGAAAATGAATTTGGCCTAACCATCAGCCTCAAGAAAACGAACATCATGGGGCAGGATGTCAGAAATGCTCCATCCATCAATATTGGCGACCACGCTCTGGAAGTGGTTCAAGAGTTCACCTACCTAGGCTCAACTATCACCAGTAACCTGTCTCTAGATGCAGAAATCAACAAGCGCATGGGTAAGGCTTCCACTGCTATGTTCAGACTGGCCAAGAGAGTGTGGGAAAATGGCGCACTGACACGGAACACAAAAGTCCGAGTGTATCAGGCCTGTGTCCTCAGTACCTTGCTCTACGGCAGCGAGGCCTGGACAACGTATGCCAGCCAAGAGCGACGTCTCAATTCATTCCATCTTCGCTGCCTTCGGAGAATACTTGGCATCAGGTGGCAGGACTATATCTCCAACACAGAAGTCCTTGAAGCGGCCAACATCCCCAGCTTATACACACTACTGAGTCAGCGGCGCTTGAGATGGCTTGGCCATGTGAGCCGCATGGAAGATGGCAGGATCCCCAAAGACACATTGTACAGCGAGCTCGCCACTGGTATCAGACCCACCGGCCGTCCATGTCTCCGTTATAAAGACGTCTGCAAACGCGACATGAAATCGTGTGACATTGATCACAAGTCGTGGGAGTCAGTTGCCAGCATTCGCCAGAGCTGGCGGGCAGCCATAAAGACAGGGCTAAATTGTGGCGAGTCGAAGAGACTTAGTAGTTGGCAGGAAAAAAGACAGAGGCGCAAGGGGAGAGCCAACTGTGCAACAGCCCCAACAAACAAATTTCTCTGCAGCACCTGTGGAAGAGCCTGTCACTCCAGAATTGGCCTTTATAGCCACTCCAGGCGCTGCTTCACAAACCACTGACCACCTCCAGGCGCGTATCCATTGTCTCTCGAGATAAGGAGGCCCAAAAGAAAAAGAAAAAGAAGAATTCTTTTGATCAGGGAAGAATTAATTTACAATAGCATCTGGCAAAATATCCCCAGTAGGTTTTAAAATTTCAAAATGTACTGATTGTCACTGTCATGAAAACCACATCTGCCAAAGTGAGACATGTTGGTTTCATCATATGGAACATTAAATTTGAACCGCTGCTGGACTGGAAAAAAATGGCTTGATTTAAAAGACCACTGAAACATGGCTGCACATATTTGCATTCTAGAAGGACAGTGGCTGGAAACATGACTGCTTGTTTTGCATTCTAAAAGACAGTTGAAAAAAAAGAGACAATGGGAACTACTCACTGATTCAATTAACAAAGATTGGTCTGGGCAACCATGATCCACATCTTGTCTGTGTAAGAGACAGCACTGCACCCCTCCACCGAGAGCTTTGAAATCCACAAACAGTGGAGCGGTTGTTCCAAATAAGGTGTTAGTCACATGACTAAGCTGCTGGCCAACTTGGAGTTTTGAATTGTGCTCACAGAACAGTTGAAAAAGAGACTGTAATTTGAAGACAACAGGGAAGGAAGGTCTCTCTCTGTCTCCCCCTCCCTCTCTCACAAAGTTCCAGGAGATCCACTGAAGCCACTCAAACCTCAAGAGAGAAGACTCCTGCAGCTAAACAAGAAAGAATGCATTGGGCCCCAACGAGAACTGCAAGACAACTGCAATCAAAGACTTTATATCAAACCCAAAAGCCAGTAACTGAACTCCAGCTATTACTTTAAACCTTTCCCCTTCTTTCTCCTCCTCTGTCTCTATTTACATGTGTGCTTATCACATATGCATGCTGGCATGGTCGTGCTAGTAGTTTTAACCAAATTAGAGTTTTAAGGGGCGGCACAGTGGCGCAGTGGTTAGCACCGCAGCCTCACAGCTCCAGGGACCCGGGTTCGATTCCGGGTACTGCCTGTGTGGAGTTTGCAAGTTCTCCCTGTGTCTGCGTGGGTTTTCTCCGGGTGCTCCGGTTTCCTCCCACAAGCCAAAAGACTTGCAGGTTGATAGGTAAATTGGCCATTATAAATTGTCACTAGTATAGGTAGGTGATAGGGAAATATAGGGACAGGTGGGGATGTTTGGTAGGAATATGGGATTAGTGTAGGATTAGTATAAATGGGTGGTTGATGTTCGGCACAGACTCGGTGGGCCGAAGGGCCTGTTTCAGTGCTGTATCTCTAATCAAATTAATAAACTTACACCTTTCTTGCTTAAATCTAAGGAAACCTGTCTAGTTGATTTCTTTGCCATTACAATTAGAGAACAGTGAACAAGAATTCACTGAGGGGAAGCTAAAAACACAGTGTTTTAAAAATTAAACCCTGTTACGGCCAAACCAGGCAAAGGCTGAGAAGGGAGCCCTAGGCCCCTGCCTCACCTGATAGTAACAGTCACATATATATTTTTGTCGATTTTAGGGACGGAATGGCTCAGTAGACAATCATTGTATTACACGTCTTAACACATTCTAGCACTTTGGCCTGTTTTTTAAAATTCATTTGCCTGTACAAATTGAGACACAAGCATGTTTTATTCGAAGTAAGGAAAATCGCACGTCTAATAAAACAATAAAAGACTTGTGTTCACCCTGATTCATTGTGGAGCTCTATGGGGTCTTTGTTTCCTCTTGGAATAAAAAGCAATGTCTATAGAGCAAGTGACCAATACCTTCATTACACCATTCCGCGAGTTGTATTACACATTTTCACCACAAATGGACATCTAACTTGGATGCCTTACTGCCATTTTCAATCTGCCATTGACTAGCTCAAACAGTTTTGTGAAAGATGAGGTAGACCAGAGGGATGAAAAAGCAATAACAATAAAATTAGAAAGTGAATCATTTGAAACATTGATGTTGTGAAGTAAAGCCCTGGATCAGAGATAATCGTAGCCTGTCAGTATTTTTTACCTTCACCTGACTTGAAAGCCCACTGGCCATTATAAGTTGATTGGTATCAAATTCTAATTCCATTAAGAACTCTGGAATATTTGCAGTCCCTTTGGTCTGTACATCAGGGATTTGAGCTACTTCAGTCAGAAGAGGTTAAAGTGACTATTGGATTGTTATATCCAATGCATCCAATAACTAGTTCCTAACAGTAATTCATTTTTTAGCATTTCATCTACCTAATAAAGGATATACTTTCTACTTATTCAGCTGCAGCAATTAACCACGCCATTGAGAAAATACATGAAGTCTTTTTGTCACAGGGTGGCCATGTCACTGCATTGTTGCTTTCAAAATGGTGTTTTTATGTCTTTCACCAAGCACACAAAAAACTCATCCTGCTAAATGAATAAATGGGAACTAAGTGCCTTTTGTTACCAAGTGATGATGCTATACCCCTGGTTGAAACGAGGAACATCAATGTAGAGAGCCTTTAAAAAAATATATGAAATTGTACCCTGGGACCAATGGGTTTGAACACTTAATACGTTCATATGAAATTCATCCCCCTGCTAGTTCAGACATTAACTCATTTATTTTGAATGGGTTAATGGCTTGCCTAAAATAGCAGTAAGGGTAATTCAAATGATGGGTGAGACAGAGTAGTTAGAAACAGACTGTTTCCAATGATTCAGGGTGTTAGAATGAGGAGAAATAGATACAAGATTAAATATAAGAGATTTAGGACAGACAGCAGGAGAAAACTTTTCTACACGGGGGGTTTATGAGGTTGTGATCGAAACAAACCATGTCAGCATTTAAGAATATGTTAGATAGATGATTGAAGGTAAAAGGAGATGCAAGGTAAGGAATAGAGCAGGGACATGGTACTAGGACTACTGCTTGTGTGAAGGATAAACACCAACATGGACTGGTTGGTTGAACAGCCTGTTTCTGTGTTGTAATGTCTATGTAATATTGTGTAACTCTTTGTGTTATGCATCACAGCTGACAAACAGCCGACTCTTTAAGGTTTGAAATACTGTTCCATTGTACACTAATGAAAAGAACTGACATATCTTGTCAATCATTAAGAATAGCACTGGCAACTCGAAACCAGTAATTAGGTGCTACTGTGTCTCTGTGCTTCTGTTGTAATGTGGGTACCTCTGCTTTTCCCACACACAAAACAACAGGGCAGTATAACATGGCTCCCATTCACATCAATATTGCAACTCCAGTCAATACTGCATTGGTTAGGGAAGGACAGCTGAGACATAAGCTGCTCGGAGGCAATGGTTCTCTTTCATTGAGTACACAAATGGTTGATTACTGCACATATTGATTTTCCAATTGTAGTCAGCAGGCACTGTGGCCTAATGATCTCCTTTTCTAAAAGAGAAGAACAAAAACTTCTGGCGAAACACGTTTGAATTCCTGATGCCTCCATTTTGTTTGTAGTGGTCACATCATTCTGAAAAGCTGTCTCTTGAACTCTTTTTCTCCTTTGTTTGACATCAAACACATGCTGTTTGCAGGTGAAGTTGTCATGAGGAAAATTCACCAACTCTTGGCTTTTTTTCCTTTCCAAAAGAAATGGCTTTGACTGCCATGAACAGAAAGCCCTTTTAAGTCTTTATTACCAATTTCAATCATTACAAGAGCAGAGACAAATACTGTTCTGCAGAATCACACAGCAGGGGCAAAGGCAAAAATGCTGAGAAACATGAAAAGCCACCCCCCCCCCCCCCCCCCACCCCATCCCCCGTCTTGGTACAATTTCAGACATTTAACAACGAATGTACATTTATATAGACCCTTTCTCTCAGGACATTCCAAAGCACTTTACAAGCAATTAAGTATTTTTGAAATGTAGTCACTGTCGTAATGGAGTAAATAAATTAAATGTTAAAAATAAGTGATCTCTTTAAAAAAGTATCCCTTAGAAATTCTCCAGATATAACCCATAAATGACAGCGTGTGATATGAGCAAATGAAGGTTTCAGCGTGTCCGACATTCCTTTATGTGAATGGAGGAGTTAAGCTGCTCAGGATAAATATCCAACATTACAAGTGAGAAAAAACCTCGGTTTTCTCACCATTTGGATTAGGAAAGCTTGTAAGTAATAGCCTTTCCCACTTTAAACAGAGGTATCTGAATCACTTGTATACAAGAAATTTTAAGGCTTGCAAAAGTGCCTTCTGCATACTATAAATCTTTCAGTTTTATAGAAGGTTTAAATAGCTTATCTGAAAGCCTTTGCTGAAACCTCATAATGCACATACATTAGAAAGGTTACATGCCTTAGAGGATTCATTCCAACATAACTAGAATTTGTTTAAAAAAGTATAATCCACAGTTTTTCTTAATGGAATCATATAATGCAATTTTAAAATTATATTTGATATTACACCATCCCTTGTCAAAGTATGCTGGAGGCTCTCTAGTGTTCTTTCTTCACGAGAGATCATTAATAATTTCACATCCATAGTGTGCTAAAGACAGGCCGAAGTATTCTATGAGGCAAAGTCATCTGAACACACTAAAGTGCAGTTGTGCAGTGCCAGAAGTATGCCCACTGCCCCTTCCCTCCCACCCACCACTTTGGAATAATCAAATTTCCATTGGAAAATCCACACTCTCTTGTTCATAACACCAGCCATAATATTAGAGCAACAAAAAAGGTAGGTACACAGTAGAGTAGGTAAGTGGAGATGTGGAAGAGCATAGATTCCCTCTGCATGGATTTGTGACGAGAAAGTAAAGCTGCTAGCAAGTCTTCTTTTGGCTAAAATTTGAATGTTTTCCTTAATTGCAGCAGGAGAAGCGAGTGCAAATATGGTAATGTCTCCTGAGCCAACTTTCCATTCTCTTCCTTTCAAGTCTGGCTGAGAACAAAAAATCTCAGAAGAAGCTGGGAGATAATTCCACCAAGATGTCAAATGGGCCATTTAATTCTTTTACATTTGTGCAGTATTTGACATGTCTGGCTGGATTCCTACCCCACTAAGGCACATTACTAGTGCAGGAACCAACAACAACAACTTGCCTTTTATTGCCCCTTTAACATAGTAAAACGTCCCAAGGGTGCCTTACGGGAGCATTATCAAACAAAATTTGTCACCAAGCTACATTAGGAGCTATTAGGGCAAGTACCAAATTGGTCAAAGACATAGGACTAAAAATTAGTTTGCATCTATTCTCAGGCACGGGGGTTGTGATTTGTGATCAGCCCTGGCCCAATCCCGTTGAGGCAGGCAGCAGAGAAACCTCAAGCTGCCTCCTCATTAGAAAGATTGCATTGTTCAGTTGAGCATGATCCACGCTGCTGGCTGGCTGAACACTCCATGTTCCAGCTAGCCTGCATCTCTTAAAGGCAGCCTGCCCCTCTTGAAAGGGTGCTGCATGGACTGTAAGGAAGATGCTGCTGACTGTCTCTGCAGGAATTGGCTGTAAGGAGAAGCACCCCAAATAGAGCAACAGGGAAGAATGAGGGCTCCTAGGCTCTGTGGTGCAGCACTGGAGGCCAAGAGGTTGACAGGAGGAGGGAAGCCATGTCTCCGAGAGGCCCTCAGGTACACCCTGAGAAGCAAATGGGACAGGTGCTACAAGAGGTTCAATGACCTCAGACGGGTGGTGAAGGTCAGTGAATGTGTCTTCACGTTACATCTCCTACCCACCATACCACCAGCCACTCATGCTGCTCAATGCACCACATCCCCTCACTCACCCATCAGCAGACCCTAGCAGTCAAAACTCTGGCCTAACATCCAGATGCTCCTCACCTTCACACACCTTCCAATGATGTCAGCTTCACACCCACCTCTCGTAGCCTCCACATACTGCTAGCTGTTCAGCTGTGCCAGGCACATCACCCAAACACAGTACAACACACTCACTGACATTCTTTCCTCTCGCAGGACAAGGTGGCACACAACTGCAGGGAGCAGAGCAGAACCAGAAAGGAACAGGCATGGCTGCATCACCTAAGCCTGCTGGACGAGACTGTGTTCAGCATCATGGGGCTGGCTGTCACAGAGGCCATTGCATCTGGTGCCATTGGGACCATTCAGAATGACCGTATGTTCTTGTCATATGCCCCATCTCAAATTCCACCTCACCATCATCCTGCTAGCTGGCATCTGCAGATCATGTGTCCATGGACCTTTTGCTTCCCACCCCTCCACTTCCCTCACCCCAACCTTTCCCTTCTGATTTTCTGCTTTCAAATACCTAAGAACTGCTGCCTGGCCAGTCACAGCAGCCTCATGAGGAAGGGTGAGAGCTGCCATGTATCTCTCAGAAAGAAGCACCATCACTTGACCTGACACTGGCAGCCACCAGCTCAGATACCGACACTGCATGTATTCTAGAGGGTAGTATAGAGGCAGGATCTGCACGTGGTGAGTCACTGGACATGAGTGGGCTGCAGCCAGGCCAGGGGAAAAGGGCAGTTTATGTGTCAGCTCCCCAGAGGGCAATGTCACAGTTGAGTTCTGCTACAGAGGACTCAGACTCCAATGGGGCAGCCTACAGGAGAATGCTAATGAGCATGCACATCAAGATGGTTGGTGCATTGGCAGGCCTGTCACTGTCCACAAGCTTGGAGGAATATGATTTCATTGTAGCACAGGGCATTGTGCAATGTTTGGAGCCATCTTTTCAAGTGTGTAAGTGGTGACTAGCTCCATGACAGCACTTGGGGACCCAACCGTGATGTAGTATCTGGTGGCCTCCAGCTCAACTTCCACTGCAGCACAGGTGGAAACCACCCAATGTCTCACTGCTGCAGAGAAAACTCAGTCAGAGGTCACGAGAGCCATGCTTGCTGCCCATGCAGGCTCAGACTGCTGCCATCATGGCTGCGGCTCTCAATGCTGAAATGGGCTCACACGCTCACCCAGAGTCAAGTGCAACAGATTACTAGGATTGCTGAGGTGCCACCCTAGGGGTGTGACAGTGGCTCCGTGGAGGACAAAAATGCTACCCTCTCTCAGGATGACAGATTTCATGCTGCTGCCACTGCCACGGCACCAGTGCCCTTGCCATTCCCTCTCAACAAGCCAAGCTAGACTGCTGCTGCCCATGGTGGTGCAGTCAGAAGTTGGGCCCTCAAAGTCCACAGCTGCTTCACACCATCCTGCAAGGCCATCTACAGTCTCCTCAGTGAAAATCAGCAGCCTTTTGCCAGCCATGCAGCAGCCACTGGGATAGCACTGCACAGGAGCACTAGGTCCGGCACTAAGGGGATGCATAAAGGCGAACAGTTCAGGTGTCTTTGTATAATTGAATGTGTTGTTTGATAACGTCATGATGGAAGGGTTTTCTTGGGTGCCTTTTGTTGCAGTATTTGTGAAAGGGTGACATTCAATGGGAACTAGAATCTCAATAGCTGCTCATAGAACAGAGGGATCCTGGATGCCTTCTCCCTGTCTTCTCCTCTTCCTTCTTTTCCTTCTCCTCTTTCTCCCAAGTTAGCCTCCAGGTATCTGGTGGCAATGGCTGTGCCCTCATAATAGTGAGGTTGTGGGAGATGCAGCAGACCACCAAGAACTTTGCCGCAGCGCATATTGTAGGGCTTCACTGGAGCGTTCCAGGCAACGGAACCATCATTTGAAAATGCCGATGGTCTGCTCCATGATGTTTTTGGTCACAGCATGGCTTTCTTTGCAGTGGTCAGATGGTGGAGGGAGTCAGCAGCCACGTGTACAGGTCGTATATCCCATGTTTCTAAGCAGCCAGCTCCCTGGTTCTTCATGGTGACCCGAAGATGGCAGGAACAGCAGATTGATGAAGGCCAGGATAGCAGACACTCACCAGCATGATGGTCTGAGCATGTTCACACACCAACTGCACATTTAAGTGGAATCCTTTGTGTTTCCTGTACCTCTCCCCATTAACATGTGGGGCCCACAGAGGGATGTGATTGCACCTTGCACCATTTGGAATCCTGCCACCTTCGAAAAGCATGTTCCCCCTTATCCTGCTTCACCCTGATTGGAGAGAAAATGATGAAATTGCCTTTCCTCACGTGCAGGACCTTTGTCACCTCTCAGATGCAGTGATTGACAGCAAACTGAGATATGCTAGAAGGATCCGGTCGCATAGAAGTTGAGAGCTCTCAAGGTCATCATTGCTCTCAACTTCTATGCGACCGGATCCCACTGGTTCTCAAGCTGTCCTTGCCCCGTTGTGCGTCTATAGGTCCTATTGTAGGAGGTGGCACAATTCTGTGACCACGTCTTTGGTGAATCGCAGGAGCATCAGCCATTGCTCCGTGCTCAGGTGGAGGTCGGTGAAGTGCTTCCTATAAACTGTTGGTGGGTTGGGCCTTTTGAGAAGAGTCCTCCTGCTCCTCCTCCCCCTGCACCGAACATCCCCTCTCTGCAGCCTTTGCTCCATTTCCGTGTTGTGTTGCAGCCCTGGAGGGACTAATAAGGAGCATTGTAAAGGAAAGATGCATAGGGAGTCGTTGAGGTTTAGGGAGCAAATTCCAGTGCTAAGGGCCTAGGCAGATGAAGGCAAGGCCACTATTGGTGGAGCAATTAAAATCAGGGATGTACAGGCAGCCAGAATTGAGCAAAGGAAATTGGAATTTTCTTTTAATGTCTTGAAGAGATGTGACTATGTAACTGTCTCTGCCAGTGACAGAAAATAACAAAACAAGGGATATACAGGGTGGCACATAAGCAGTTCTTTTTCCTAGCATTCTATCCTTCCCCCAACTCCTATGGTAGTAGCATTTTACTATTGCATTCTCAGTGGAAAATAATTGTGCCATTGGCAGTAATATCACTATCCTGAATGAGAAGAAATTTAATTTGCTAATTATACTGTGCCAAATGATGGAGTAATGGCCATGTTTTGGAAAGTGACACAAGCAATGAGCCAAAGTTTAGTTGAACTATTTATATCCCTGTTGAACATTAAGTGAAAGAAGGCAGGGCTCTGTTTGGTCACATACATGGATGGTTGCTTGCTGGCCTGTGATTGCTGATCAAATTGGTAGTGATTGAAAGAGGCTGATAAGACAGTCAGCTCTTTTCATCTGTCAATAGAAATTGAGTGTTTGCACAGCAAATCAGCCGAGTGTTGATGTTAAATTTTCAAAAAATGATGCTTACAAAATAGAAACTGTAGGCGGTATTCTTGTGAAGAGTAGTTCATTGTGAAGACTACATTTTTCTAGCTCGAGAACACATGTCCTACCTGTCTTCCTCCACCACTGTGCCCCTACTTTATACCTTCATCACATTGCTGACTAATGTCTTGAATGTTTTCCTCACCAGCCTCTGCTTGTCCACTCTTCACAAATGCCATCTAATCTGAAACACTAAAGCCTGTAACCTCTTGTACAAGACGGCCCACTTCCATTGCCAAATCCAGTGGCTCCCTCTCCCTCAGCATATCAGTTTCAATGTCCTACCTATCATTTTCAAATCCATCCATGGTCTTGCCTTTTACGACCCGAGTGATGTCCTCCCATTGCACACTCTGTGCTGCTTTGATTCAGGCTTATTGCTCGTCTCCATTGCTTTCAATCAACCATTGGTGGGGTTCACTTACTATAACCCTGCCCTTTGAAGTCTCCTTCTCAACCTTCTACTGTACCACTTCTCTCAGTGTTTCAAGAGCTTCTTGAAAGCTTGACCCTCCAACCATATGTTTTGTACTCTTTCCAACCCCAAGTACTTCCATCGCTACCTATTGTCTTCTTTCTCCTTGTTGTTTAGAAATTTGAGGCATTTTGTCATCTGAGGTGTTCTACAGAAATGTTTTACCAGTAATGTTGCCAAAGCTGGTTGAAAATATTCCTGGAGGTTTCATCACGTGACCTCCTGCAATGCCACCCCCCTACCCCCACCCCCACAGTCAAACGGCCTCTTTTCCCCACCTCCAATATTTTTATAGCTAATAAACAAAAGTGTTCCAAGAAAGTAAAAAAAAAACAATTTTTTAAATGCTGCTATGATTTTTCTCTTAGGTGACTCGCAGTAGTGCCCAGAAGATTAAGCTTAAATTCCTAGAGACTCCAGGCCAACCCTGGAGGGTTGGCAGCCTTCATCACTATTGGTGCAAGACCATCCCTTCCATATGGCCTTGCAACCATATTTTTGCAGCACTGGCAACATTACATTGCATATCCGGTGTTGATTATGTCGCTAATACTGAGCGTGCAGTCCAAATGAGATAATAGAAACTCACAGCATCCACTGAGTACTGTATCGTTCAATGGTGAGGTAACTGCAGCAATAATAGGTGATATAGATATACAGATTATTGGATGGGTGGATGTGAAAAGGTCAGGTTAGTGCCAGTGTTTAGGAAATTCTATCATTAAAGCAAGAAGGTAGCAGTGAATGACGAATTCCATATCTGTGGTAAGGATCTTATTGTAAAATGATGTGTTGTACAGATATTCTCAGCCTTGTAATTACTGAAGTACGACGGCAGCACACTGCTACGCTACAGATCTTTCAGCATTTCATGGAAGATTGTACTCCAGACTGGTAATTGTAGGCTCGTAGGAGATATGTAAGCCCAAATAAGTGAAAAGAAAACTGTACAATGTTTAGAGAACCTCGCCACATCCCCTCCCCACTTCCCCGGGCTTTGAACAGCCTCCTGACTCTCATGGTTAAGGCGTGTAGATAAAGAGTAGCTCCTTATTGAGTGACTATGAAACTGTGAACCAGTGAGAGTCAGTGCCTTTAGACGAATGGAGAAAATTATTAAAATGAAAACCATTTTTGTAATGCTACACATCATGCATATTTGAATGTGAGATGGAATGAGATACTCCAAGAGAGTTGATATTTCTGAGGTATAGTCTTTGCAAGCAGACTGTCCTATGTCTGAACTTTTAAGAGTTAAACTCTTGATTGTAAACTGCGCTTGATTCAGCCTTCATATAATGGACAAAAATGTAATAATCTAGTATGTCATCAATTGTACATCACCTGCTCCCTCAGTATTTCTGAAATGTCACCATGTGCAGTACGGATTGCTCATGAGGGATTAGGGTCGGAGTTGGTTGGATTGTCAGGGCAAAGCCAAGAGCTGCTGATTTGCATCATAACTGATCAAAGCAGCTTTGTACTGATATGAGACAGAAAGTATTATACTTTGAATCACTGTCAAACCGTACATTTTGGTCACCAAAATGAATGAATAAGAATAGTAATGTAATACTTACCTACTCAAATGCTGTTGTTTAATTTTATCATGTCAGAGTCAATTTCTGGGAACATGTTTCACAGAGGTTTGCATTCTAACTTGTGTCGTGGGTTTTATTATTATAAATCTTCCTTTTTGTACATTGTGTTAACTTCCTCTTTCGTATATGTTTCAATCTCAGATTTTAATTTTTGCATTCCGGTGTTTCTTCTAGTAATCTAATTTCATATCTGACTTTGGATTTGATTTTGGATTTATGAGCTTTTTAGACTGGATATTTCGATATGAAAAGATTATGAAGTAGTGGAAATCAAATCCCTTGACTTTAACCCTTTTTCCTACTGAACAGCTATGACTATTCAAAAATACCCTGCATAGTTACAGCACTGATGGAAAGTAGAATTGACAATTAATGCCAGTCACTCAAATTTAAAATGTTCATTTAATTAAATTCAAAATTTGACTCTTTCCAACCTCAGTGGCTTCAGTGAATAATGGAAAGCCTGCTTACCGGAGGCATGCTTAAACAAAACAGTCAGATTTGCTTGATAGCATTTTCATTCAAAGGGTGAGTTTGAAACAAATACTTGATACTGGAATGTACTTTTTCAAACGGTTTCAAAAATCTTTATAGAGCAAAGTTAAGTCATCTGACCTAACGGAAGTAACCAGAGATTAGAAGTAAAATTGCTTGAAGTTATTGTTCAAACTCTCAATGCATCATATCAAATTCCTCTCTCCAATATTTTATCTCAGGCACCAACACATTTACTTTAAGTATTTACACGATGACACCAACAGCAATTTCTGGACTAAGATCACATCGATCCTGGCACCGATTACAAGCACCCTTCAACATTTTGTTATAAAGATGAATTTTATTGAAAATCCTCAAAGTGGCTGCAGCAAATTTGTCAAGTTGGACAGTTCAGTTTAAACTCTGCTTAACGTGCAAGTAAGCTAAAAGGATTTGAATCTTAGAGTTCTCAATTTCATACCATATGGCTGGTTGATTTTTATTTTCTCACCAGTTTTCTGACCTCTGTCCTCACTTGAGGGGCTGGATTTTCAAAGGGCCGTGGGGTTGGGACCTGGTAGGGGCATCATTTAAAAATCGTGGCCCCAGAGGTCGTCTCAGGATCCTAACGCCTCTGGGATAGTTTCAAATGTTCAAATTGCTGGCAGAGGGGAGGGAACGGGTAACACCCCCACCACTTAACATCCCATTAAGCTCCCTTAGGAGCTTGTTAAGGGGCCGGGCACTCAAGAAGGCAATTTTAAAATCTTAAGTTCGGTGATCCCGCCCAGTCTGGTGCATGTTAGTGCACGGCTGTCGGGGTCGCCACAGGGCAAAAGATAATTTGTTTCCATGTATGTTGAAATGAAAGTTGAGGGGCCAACTAGCACTGGGTTGAGTGCTGTACCTCCACTTGGCTTCCATGACCACTTTCTGCTGTCTTTATCTTCCTGGCCCTTTTATGGGCTGCTTGCCCTCCAGGGCAAGGCAGCAGAAGTCTTCAACATGGCTGTTGCCTACCTTTGCCACTGGTGCCAGGCAGGCAGCTCCAGCCTCCAGGATGTGCTAGGTTCCTCCAATTGGGTGCTGAGCTCGCCTCCTGCCCAAATTAGTGCATTAGCATTCAAAGATCGCGTCATGAGAGTGACGCAGTTGAAGCACAGGGTCAGGACCCGGAATTCATCAGGGTGTCAGGTTCCTGAGCCCGTTTTGAAAACCTGGCCCGAGAGCTATGACTCTCCCTGGAGTATGGTCTCAGTGGTACTGGGCATCATCAAGTGGCAGTAGTTGGCATGTGAGCGTGGACAGGAAGTATAAGCATGTGGATATCAGAGTTAAGTTCAATCCTGTCCTCACTGATGTCTGCACGTGTCCACTACCAGTCAGGATCACTGGATAGCTGTCTGGAGTGGGCAGTATGGCCAATTTATTTTCCCTTCCTAACCTTTAGAGTTACGGGGAAATTGCAATTCCCCTACTGCTGCCCTGAATCAGCTAACTCAGCACAGACCAGGGATTGAACTCAGGACCTGATTAATTCTGGGTTTCAGAAACTGAATGTTTCGTTCAGCTTTGCAAACAAAAGTTGTCAATTTGGTAGCATGCTGTAATTGCTAAACATTATTTTTGTCTTTTTAGTTTTAGAGATACAGCACTGAAACAGGCCCTTCGGCCCACCGAGTCTGTGCCGACCATCAACCACCCATTTATACGAATCCTACACTAATCCCATATTCCTACCACATCCCCACCTGTCCCTACATTTCCCTACCACCTACCTATACTAGTGGCAATTTATAATGACCAATTTACCTACCAACCTGCAAGTCTTTTGGCTTGTGGGAGGAAACCGGAGCACCCGGAGGAAACCCACGCAGACACAGGGAGAACTTGCAAACTCCACACAGGCAGTACTATGTGCTATCATCCTTGTGAAGCTGGCCACATTCTGAGCTACAGATGTGCTATGGATGTGGATGGTGAAACGCTCGTAGAGTTTAAGCTGTTGGAGTTTGGTGTGTATCACCAGAAATTTGGTTTATCCATGAGTGACTGCACCATGAAACCAGAGGCCCTTGAGCATAGGTGCACTAATGCAGTTACATGAAATTTCCCAAAGCACTGGTAAAAGTGCATCTGCCAAAGAGGGCAGACAGGCCTCAGTTTAACATCTCATCCAAAATACAACATCTCCGACAGTATATAGCACTCACTCAATATTTCACTGGAGTGTTAGCCTGGATATTGTCTTCAAGTCCCTTTGTAGTGGTAGCTTCTGTGGTAACCACACCACAGCATAAATTGGGCCCCTACAGCACTGGAACCAAGAACATTACTGCAGAAATACTTTGGGATTAATTGCACTATTAGATCTATTGCTGCTGCTTTCATTAATGACGCAGATGATTAAATAATGTATAGTTAGAGCTGCTCAGTTGCACTAAGGGTACAATGATTAGCTACAAGGAACATCAAGCTGAGCCACCTTCATGACAGTTGCTTTTTAAGGATTTTTGTCCGTTAAGGCCAAGAATTCCTCCTTTGTAAAAACATTCATTTTATAGTATTATTTGGAAATGTGTCCTGAATAACATTATCAAAACAGGGCCTAACAACCATGGTTCTGTCATCACACCATACAAGACCAGCCCAAAACCTGCACCAAACCTCCCCAAATGGTTTGCTGTCCAAATCTCCAAAGCAGCTGAAAACCATTATTAATCAAACTGGAGGGAAAATGTTCAGCTACATTTTTATCACGGTATGGAGAAACTGTTTCCACTAGCAGGAGGGCTGGTACCCAGAAGACACATATTTAAGTTAATTGGTAAAAGAATCAGAGGCGAGATGAGGCGAATCTTTTTTACGCGGTAAGTTGTTATGATCTGAAAGGTGGTGGAAACAGATTCAATAGTAACTTTCAAAAGGGAATTTGATAAATACTTTAAAAGGAAACATTATTATGGCTATAGGGAAAGGGCAGCGTATGGCTATAGGAAAAGGGCAGTGGAGTGGAACTATGGATAGCTTTCAAAGAGCTGGCACAAGCATGATGGGCTGAACGGTCTCCTTCTGAGCTGTATTATTTTATGTGACAAGAACCCAATTTAGCGGCATCACTACAAAAAGAACTCGTAGCGTGAGGGAATTCTCCTCAACTGTTTTTTCAACCTAGCAAGGTAATGGTCCAAAATATCAGCAATGAGGCACACTGTTTAACCCGTTAACACAATAACTGTGTTTGTCAGATTAAAAAACACACCAAATGGAATTGCATCAGTACGCTCTTGAGTAATAGTCAGAAAAGTCATATTAAAAGTAAATTGATCTGATTTAGATGTGGCACAGGAAAAAAATGAGCTGTCACATCAGGCAGAATAGTACAATAGAGTATTTAGAGTGTTTGAGTTCAACTACAGACAAAGTCTGCTTAGCTTTTGTTCGTATGGAATCCTTGTGTGCAGTAACAGCATCCCTGAAGACTAATCCAGTAATTCGTATCCTTTAAAAAAACCTTTTCTATTGCAACTGACTGCTGGATCAGTTATTCGTAATATGATTCAACAGATAAATCAAAGCATAATTACACCAACACCGAATAACTCCTTGCAATAATGGAGCTGCATTTTAAATTTGAAGCCTGGACTAATGTTCCAGTGACAAGAGTTCAAATCCCATCATGGCAACTGGGAGAATTTAAATTCAATTCATAAAATACTGGATTGCCATAAAAACCCATCTGGTTCACGAATGTTGAATGGAGATCATGTCTGACTAACTTGATTGAATTTTTTGAGGCGGTGATGAAATGTGTAGATGAGGGTAAAGCAGTTGATGTGGTCTATGTGGACTTCAGTAAGGCTTTTGGTAAGGTCCCGCATGGGAGATTGGTTACGAAGGTAAGAGCCCATGGGATCCAAGGAAATTTGGAAAATTGGATCCAAAATTGGCTTCGTGGCAGGAGGCAGAGGGTAATGGTCGAGGGTTATTTTTGCGATTGGAAGCCTGTGACCAGTGGTGTACCGCAGGGATCGGTGCTGGGACCCTTGCTGTTTGTAGTGTACATTAATGATTTAGACGTGAATATAGGAGGTATGATCAGTAAGTTCACAGATGACACGAAAATTGGTGGTGTTGTTAATAGTGAGGAGGAAAGCCTTAGATTACAGGACGATATAGATGGGCTGGTAAGATGGGCAGATCTGTGGCAAACGGAATTTAATCCTGAGAAGTGTGAGGTGATGCATTTTGGGAGGACCAACAAGGCAAGGGAATATACAATGGATGGTAGGACCCTAGGAAGTACAGAGGGTCAGAGGGACTTTGGTGTACTTGTCCTTAGATCAATGAAGACAGAAGCACAGTAGATAAGGTGGTTCGGAAAGCGTATGGGATACTTGCCTTTATTAGCTGAGGCATAGACTATAAGAGCAGGGAGGTTCTGATGGAGCTGTATAAAACGCTGGTTTAACCACAGCTGGAGTACTGTGTACAGTTGTGGTCACCACACTATAGGAAGGATGTGATTGCACTGGAGAGGGTGCAGAGGAGATTCACCAGGATGTTGCCTGGGCTGGAGCATTTCAGCTATGAAGAGAGACTGAAAAGGCTAGGGTTGTTTTCCTTAGAGCGGAGAAGGATGAGGGGAGATATGATTGTGGCATACAAAATTATGAGGGGCATTGATAGGTTAGTTAGGAAGAAACTTTTTCCCTTAGCGGAGGGGTCAATAACTGGTGGGCATAGATTTAAGGTCAGGGGCAGGAGGTTTAGAGGGGATTTGAGGAAAACTTTTTTCACCCAGAGGGTGGTTGGAATCTGGAATGCACTGCCTGAAGAGGTGGTAGAGGCAGGATCCCTCACAACATTGAAGAAGTATTTAGATGAGCACTTGAAATGCCATAGCATACAAGGCTACGGGCCAAGTGCTGGAAAGTGTGATTAGAATAGTTTGGGGCTTGATGGCTAGCACAGACAGGATGGGGCGAGGGGCCTGTTTCTGTGCTGTATAACTCTATGACTCTATGGTCTGGCCTACACATGACTCTAGAACTACAGTAATGTGGTTGACACTTAAATGCCCTCTGAAATCGCCTAGCAAGCCACTCAGTTATGGGGGCAATTCAGGATGGGCAATAAATGCTGGCCTTGTCAGCAATGCTCACATCCCAAGAACGAATATAAAAACAGAAAAGGATGGGAAAGAAAATCTAGCACTATACAGCCGTCAGTGTTGACTTTGATTTTACTGAGTGTATTGGTACTAGTATCTTATGGGCAAAATTACATTTAAGCCAAAACACTTCAATGCTTCTTGTATGGTACTCTTAATTCATCACCTATACCATCAACACCTTTACTTCAACCTAGTATAAGGTAGCTTGGAATACTCCGTTAAGACATAAGCCAGATTGTGAAGGACAGAATCTATAACAGTATTGCTGTGTATATTAACAGCAAATGGACATAGTACTGTACAAAAATTTCACAGACCAATCATATGCTTTACTGAAATCCTATTGGCAAAAAATCCAAATGTTTTGCTCGAATTTGATACCCATGAACCAAGCTCATTTTATTCACAAAACCCCAAACTGTCTTGGTTTTCACAACTTCTCTTTTTGAACAGTAATTCAGAGCTGTTGCTTACCCTTCCCTCTTCTACAACCTCATTAATTATAGCACAAGTCCAGTGTCAGAGTAACACTGAGCTACAATATAACCTCTTTCTATTAAAAAGAAGCCATTGAATTGAATTTGTACAGACGATGAGAAGAAGCTCGTACAAAACATTTGTCCCAGTCTCTGAAAGTGTGTTGAGAGTAAGTCTGACCTCAGTGAGTGTTAGACATGGTAGTACTCGGATTCTGGTACATATTAAGTGCATGTTCATACATTTAAAAAAAAATTCCTTCCCCTATTTGAAGTCCTGCCTGTGTTCCCCCTGCTCCCTCCACCACCATTTTGTGAATCATGAGGGTAGAAAAAAGCTTAAAGCTACTTGAAGAAAAATCGGTGGCAAACCAGTGGGGGGCATTCAAAAGCGAGATTCAAAAAAAAAGAAAAAAGAAAAAAAAAATGGGCGGCACAGTGGTGCAGTGGTTAGCACTGCAGCCTCACAGCTCCAGGTTCAATTCTGGGTACTGCCTGTGCAGAGTTTGCAAGTTCTCCCTGTGACCGTGTGGGTTTCCGCTGGGTGCTCCGGTTTCCTCCCACAGCCAAAGACTTGCAAGTTGATAGGTAAATTGGCCATTATAAATTGCCCCTAGTATAGAATTGAGGAAAGGTGGGGGGGGATGTGGTAGGAATATGGGATTAATGTAGGATTAGTATAAATGGGTGGTTGATGGTCGGCACAGACTTGGTGGGCCGAAGGGCCTGTTTCAGTGCGGTATCTCTGAATAAATAAAAAGGAGCCTTTGATGATGTCACTCTGAACCAATTGGTAGTTGGAGCTTGTCAATGGTACTGTCTTGATTTTTCACTTCCAAAGTGAAATATCGAACTTTCATTTAACACCCATCTGAAATTGTCAACTCACTTCATGGGGACCCCATTCTGTATTGCGATAAAGCGGTGTGAACACATACTAACACAACAAACTATTTTATTCACTTGAAGCTTTTTATTCTTTTTGGTCATTACAGTGAGTGCTACCAACCTCTGACCCTCTTCCTGTTCAGTGACTGGCTGGTAGACCTGCCAATTAGGCCAAATATCACCCTTCCAAGAGTAGATTTCTAGCAGACAACCCCACGCTGTTTCTCTCACCATGTCATGAAAGCTTACTGGAAGCACCTGAATTGAGACAGTGAACTCCAAATTGTCCAAGATAGTTATGGGGAACAATTTTAATGGTTTGCTCATCACCTCTTAGGTGAGCTTAATAATGCAGCAATCCCCTTTTTGTCTTAGTGGTATATTTCAGTCCAAGTGAAAGTATGGGCACTGGAATTTTGTGGATTGACTTTTAAAAACCCTGAATCACAATTTACGTATTATAGTTGAAACTGAAAATCCCTGCTTGATCAAATAACCAATAATCCTTAGTTGTGAGTGAAGTATATCAACTGGAAAAGAGAAGAGCAATCCAAGGTCAGATGCTGGGTAAATCTATTTTTCCTCTGTTCATTGTACTAATGTGACATTTCCACCCCGATTTCTCAGGCAAATGAATAATCCAATGCCAATTTATAAAGAAGCGTATGGCATTGTACTGTGAACTTCCACTAACTAGGGAATGGACAGAAACTGGTCAGAGCTATTTCATATACAGCCCAGTCAGAGAGAAGAGACCTTCCTCCTGTCAGTCTGGGCTAAATTCAGACTGAGCTCCCTGAGGTGGATGGTCAAAGCTGTAGGCCACTTAGCCACTAGATGCCAAATCTCTTCACTGAAAGTTGTACAATATATTTGGTTCTGTATATTGGAAATATTGAAAATATTGGAAATTAAATATTCTGTGCATCTAGGCATTTGCTTTGTTCTAATCAAAATTATATAATATATATGTATATATATTATTTATAATACAATAACAGATTGAAGCTCGCAAGCAATCAATATTGCATTTCTAGAAAATCAACAAGTTCAATAGGCAGCAGTAGACATGTGATCTGGGGACATTATGGATTACACCAAATTAACTGTGAAATTTCCAACAAATTAGCATACAAGGAACATAGTTTAGAAACAGGTAACTGTGACCCACTGCACAACAAAACTAATTTCTTTCAAAGAAACAATGCTAAAAAAAACTGCCATGCATTTTCCAAGAATGCATTTAAATGGACAATTATGCTGTGCCTGACGGTTCCATCAAAGAAGCAGTTCTAACAGCAATATGAAACTGTCAAGCAGAATTAGGGTAATTAATGTAATTAATGCTTGTCTTTTGCCCTTTTCACAAGGTGGTTCATGGGCAATTCAATCTTGTCTTAATGGTACAAGTGATTTTGCACAGCAATAAGGAAAGGAAATGGATGAATAGCATAATGTGTGGTTGCGTAATGTGCTCTTTTAGCATACTTCTCCTTATTCAAAGAACTGCCTGGGCCGGATATCATTAAAAATTGTACAACAAACGTGTCATTTAAGGATGTCACATCTATCCCAACTGGACAGGGCTTTTGCTGTAACTAATGCTGGGAATTTGAATCAACAAGCCAATTTCTTTGTCATTTTTGGCTCAACAAATTTTATATCAATGTTTTATGACAACTCAGAATTCCCCTTAATGGTTAGCTATCTTATGAATATATATTTAACAGACTGTGGAAGAACAAATAAAAATTAAGCCAAAAGGAATGGTGTGTAACAGGACGTGAGAAGTTGTGATCAAATTGGCCACGGGAAGATTTACTTGTACTGTGTTAGGTTTATGTCAAAATGCATTTAATCCATTGTTGAAAGTGGTCACTTTGGTGGCAATGACTGGAGCACTAGTTTGCTATACCAGAGTGCGGAACAGTCACAAGCTATGTTCCCTACCTCGGTTTCACCACTGTGGGCAGTACCCCCAGCCCTGTGTTTCCTCACTGGGGAGTTGGGAGTAAATTCAGGAGAGAAACAGCCACAATGCCCCATCCCAGAGCCGACAGCTGTTCACTTTTATCTGCCCAGTTTTCTGGCACTAGGTCCTGTCACTCATGGGTCATACGCTGTCTATGGAAGAATTTACTTGCCTTGGAGGTGATAATCACTGACCAACGCAAACAAATGGACCGCTGGGTTGAGCACTACCTAGAACTGTACTCCAGGGAGAATGTTGTCACTGGGACTGCCCTCAATGCAGCCCAGCCTCTACTAGTCATGGATGAGCTGGACATACAGCCAACAAAATCGGAACTCAGTGATGCCATTGATTCTCTAGCCAGCGGAAAAGCCCCTGGGAAGGACAGCATTACCCCTGAAATAATCAAGAGTGCCAAGCCTGATATACTCTCAGCACTACATGAACTGCTATGCCTGTGCTGGGATGAGGGAGCAGTACCTCAGGACATGCGCAATGCCAATATCATCACCCTCTATAAAAACAAAGGTGACCGCGGTGACTGCAACAACTACCGTGGAATCTCCCTGCTCAGCATAGTGGGGAAAGTCTTTGCTTGAGTCGCTTTAAACAGGCTCCAGAAGCTGGCGGAGCGCATCTACCCTGAGGCACAGTGTGGCTTTCGTGCAGAGAGATCGACCATTGACATGCTGTTCTCCCTTCGTCAGATACAGGAGAAATGCCGCGAACAACAGATGCCCCTCTACATTGCTTTCATTGATCTCACCAAAGCCTTTGACCTCGTCAGCAGACGTGGTCTCTTCAGACTACTAGAAAATATTGGATATCCACCAAAGCTACTAAGTATCATCACCTCATTCCATGACAATATGAAAGGCACAATTCAACATGGTGGCTCCTCATCAGACCCCTTTCCTATCCTGAGTGGCGTGAAACAGGGCTGTGTTCTCGCACCCACACTTTTTGGGATTTTCTTCTCCCTGCTGCTTTCACATGCGTTCAAGTCCTCTGAAGAAGGAATTTTCCTCCACACGCGATCAGGGGGCAGGTTGTTCAACCTTGCCCGTCTAAGAGCGAAGTCCAAAGTACGGAAAGTCCTCATCAGGGAACTCCTCTTTGCTGACGATACTGCTTTAACATCTCACACTGAGGAGTGTCTGCAGAGTCTCATCGACAGGTTTGCGGCTGCCTGCAATGAATTTGGCCTAACCATCAGCCTCAAGAAAACGAACATCATGGGGCAGGACGTCAGAAATGCTCCATCCATCAATAT
The DNA here is from genome assembly GCF_036365525.1 of Heterodontus francisci. Classification (NCBI taxonomy): domain Eukaryota; kingdom Metazoa; phylum Chordata; class Chondrichthyes; order Heterodontiformes; family Heterodontidae; genus Heterodontus; species Heterodontus francisci. Next base: position 76,237,339 of record NC_090385.1, on the reverse strand, counting down.
TGGCGACCACGCTCTGGAAGTGGTTCAAGAGTTCACCTACCTAGGCTCAACTATCACCAGTAACCTGTCTCTCGATGCAGAAATCAACAAGCGCATGGGAAAGGCTTCCACTGCTATGTCCAGACTGGCCAAGAGAGTGTGGGAAAATGGCGCACTGACACGGAACACAAAAGTCCGAGTGTATCAGGCCTGTGTCCTCAGTACCTTGCTCTATGGCAGCGAGGCCTGGACAACGTATGTCAGCCAAGAGGGACGTCTCAATTCATTCCATCTTCGCTGCCTCTGGAGAATACTTGGCATCAGGTGGCAGGACCGTATCTCCAACACAGAAGTCCTCGAGGCGGCCAATATCCCCAGCTTATACACACTACTGAGTCAGTGGCGCTTGAGATGGCTTGGCCATGTGAGCCGCATGGAAGATGGCAGGATCCCCAAAGACACATTGTACAGCGAGCTTGCCACTGGTATCAGACCGACCGGCCGTCCATGTCTCCACTTTAAAGATGTCTGCAAACGCGACATGAAGTCCTGTGACATTGATCACAAGTCGTGGGAGTCAGTTGCCAGCGTTCGCCAGAGCTGGCGGGCAGCCATAAAGGCGGGGCTAAAGTGTGGCGAGTCGAAGAGACTTAGCAGTTGGCAGGAAAAAAGACAGAGGCGCAAGGGGAGAGCCAACTGTGTAACAGCCCCGACAAACAAATTTTTCTGCAGCACCTGTGGAAGAGCCTGTCACCCTAGAATTGGCCTTTATAGCCACTCAAGGCACTGCTTCACAAACCACTGACCACCTCCAGGCGCTTACCCATTGTCTCTCGAGATAAGGAGGCCAAAGAAAGGAGGTGATACAGTGAAGATTCACTAGCTTGGTCCCTTGGATGAGGAGGTTGTCCTATGATGAGAGGCTGAGTAAATTGGGTCTATACTCTATGGAGTTTAAATAGCCGAGGCAGGCCACCACTCCCCAGAACCCCATCCCGCCCTAATCACGTGGAGGTGGTGGTCTGTCCATCTCGGCAATGGCATCAGCTGCCTGTGCTGACAAATTTAAATATTTTAAGTTAAATGGCATTAAAAAAAAACTCTTTTGCCCCTCTCCCACCCCCCAGTAACAATTAAATTAATTATTTGCCCTTTCCCCCCAAAACATTTACCTTTACAATCTGACCTTCCCCCCAACAATTGCACAAACTTTAAACTGTAATCTTTCCCACCTTCCCCTACACTCATGTCGTTAATTTAACCCTCTCCTCCCCCCTCCCCACCAGTGTTGCGCCTCATTTCCCCGGACAGGGATCCGAAGGCACGGTAGTGCCGGATGCCGGGGTGAAGATTGTGGCAGGACTTCAGGAGGTGACAGAAGAGTAATTAATGCAGGTATTTTAATTTATTTAAATAGCAGACCTGTCGCCAAATGGCGGGGGCACCATGAGGCCTCACTGCCACGAGCAATATTGGGGCAGGCCCTGTGGTGTCGAGGTCCGTGGTGGGCCTCACCCGGGGCCATCTTCAGGCACCCCCCGGCCATGGATCCCAATGTCGAGGGCTCTATAGAGCCCATTGTTTGGTTTGTTTTGCCTTCACTTCTCATGAAATTCCTTTCCTTCCTTTCACTGTCATTCTTTTCCCCTCCTCTGTCATTCTCCATCTTTCCTTCCATTTATTTCTCTTTCTTTCAGATGCTCATTACATGCCCATTTGCTTTTTCTTCCTACCTATGGACAGTTTGCCTTTCCAATTCCCTGAATGCATGCAATCACTGAACTCAGAGAGGAGAAAAACGTTCAAGGAAGGCGCACTGAAAAATAAGACTAGGCTTGCGTTGGCACCTACCAGGATGAATAACTTGCTCACCATCCTTTTACTGTGATTTTAAACAACTGATGTAAGTCAGACATTGCTCAGAAGTCATTTGAAAAGGTGGCAAACATTCAAGAGCCATGCAACCATATGCTCTTTGCTAAAATGCAAAGCACATTCAAATACACTTAGCAAAACACCGAGGGTTAAAGAAAACAGACAAATCCAGGATATATCTGATCAGCTACTGCGTGTCCTTGATAAGTATATACCTGTCAGGCAGGGAGGAAGTTGTCGAGCGAGGGAGCCATGGTTTACTAAAGAAGTTGAAGCGCTTGTCAAAAGGAAGAAGAAGGCTTATGTTAGGATGAGACGTGAAGGCTCAGTTAGGGCGCTTGAGAGTTACAAGCTAGCCAGGAAGGATCTAAAGGGAGAGCTAAGAAGAGCAAGAAGAGGACACGAGAAGTCATTGGCGGATAGGATCAGGGAAAACCCTAAGGCTTTCTATAGGTATATCAGGAATAAAAGAATGACTAGAGTTAGATTAGGGCCAATCAAGGATAGTAGTGGGAAGTTGTGTGTGGAATCAGAGGAGTTAGGGGAAGTGTTAAATGAATATTTTGCGTCAGTATTTACAGTAGAGAAAGAAAATGTTGTCGAGGAGAATACTGAGATTCAGTCTACTAGGCTAGATGGGATTGAGGTTTACAAGGAGGTGGTGTGAGCAATTTTGGAAAGTGTGAAAATAGATAAGTCCCCTAACTTATGGGATTTACCCTAGGATTCTCTGGGAAGCTAGGGAGGAGATTGCAGAGCCTTTGTCCTTGATCTTTATGTCGTAATTGTCGACAGGAATAGTGCCGGAAGACTGGAGGATAGCAAATGTTGTCCCCTTGTTCAAGAAGGAGAGTAGAGACAGCCCTGGTAATTATAGACCTGTGAGCCTTACTTCGGTTGTGGGTAAAATGTTGGAAAATGTTATAAGAGACAGGATTTATAATCATCTTGAAAAGAATAAGTTCATTAGCGATAGTCAGCACGGTTTTGTGACGGGTAGGTCATGCCTCACAAACCTTATTGAGTTTTTCGAGAAGGTGACCAAACAGGTGGATGAGGGTAAAGCAGTGGATGTGGTGTATATGGATTTCAGTAAGGCGTTTGATAAGGTTCCCCACGGTAGGCTATTGCAGAAAATACGGAAGTATGGGGTTGAAGGTGATTTAGAGCTTTGGATCAGAAATTGTCTAGCTGAAAGAAGACAGAGGGTGGTGGTTGATGGCAAATGTTCATCCTGGAGATTAGTTACTAGTGGTGTACCGCAAGGATCTGTTTTGGGGTCACTGCTGTTTGTCATTTTTATAAATGACCTGGAAGAGGGTGTAGAAGGGTGGGTTAGTAAATTTGCGGATGACACTAAGGTCGGTGGAGTTGTGGATAGTGCCGAAGGATGTTGTAGGGTACAGAGGGACATAGATAGGCTGCAGAGCTGGGCTGAGAGATGGCAAATGGAATTTAATGCGGAAAAGTGCGAGGTGATTCACTTTGGAAGAAGTAACAGGAATGCAGAGTACTGGGCTAATGGGAAGATTCTTGGTAGTGTAGATGAACAGAGAGATCTTGGTGTCCAGGTGCATAAATCCCTGAAGGTTGCTACCCAGGTTAATAGGGCTATTAAGAAGGCATATGGTGTGTTAGCTTTTATTAGTAGGGGGATCGAGTTTCGGAGCCACGAGGTCATGCTGCAGCTGTACAAAACTCTGGTGAGGCCGCACCTGGAGTATTGCGTGCAGTTCTGGTCACCGCATTATAGGAAGGATGTGGAAGCTATGGAAAGGGTGCAGAGGAGATTTACTAGGATGTTGCCTGGTATGGAGGGAAGGTCTTACGAGGAAAGGCTGAGGGACTTGAGGTTGTTTTCGTTGGAGAGAAGGAGGAGGAGAGGTGACTTAATAGAGACATATAAGATAATCAGAGGGTTAGATAGGGTGGATAGTGAGAGTCTTTTTCCTCGGATGGTGATGGCAAACACGAGGGGACATAGCTTTAAGTTGAGGGGTGATAGATATAGGACAGATGTCAGAGATAGTTTCTTTACTCAGAGAGTAGTAGGGGCGTGGAACGCCCTGCCTGCAGCAGTAGTAGACTCGCCAACTTTAAGGGCATTTAAGTGGACATTGGATAGACAAATGGATGAAAATGGAATAGTGTAGGTCAGATGGTTTCACAGGTCGGCGCAACATCGAGGGCCGAAGGGCCTGTACTGCGCTGTAATGTTCTAAAAAAAATTGGTAATAAAGTGTGGACTACACTGTTTCTACAAGATCCTTTTCAGAGCCTGGGATTACATAGCATCAGGTAACAAAGAACATTATCTGTTAGGCCAGTTCCTATACGATGCAATAAACTCTATAATGGTTTTGGATTATATAACACCAGCAGTGACATTTGAATTATTTCCCTGAGACTGTTGATTTTGCGGTTTCACTAAAACAAGGGCGATCTTTTCTTAATCAAGAGACCTGCAGTGTAGTATTTTGGCTATTTGAAACTGAGTGCCTTGTAATAACACCGTATTAGAAGTAGTGCAGATTGAAAGTACTTAGCAAGTTTTGTTGTGAGCCAGAACCTGCAATTTTTTTATCTTCCATTTTTATGTCATTCTAAATTAATTTTTGTATTCTGAATATCATAATGGGCTGGTTTTTACCAGTGCCCCGTAGTGGGGGGGCCTGGAAAATATCTTCGGGAGAGACCCTCTACGGGCCTCAATGCCGGGAAGGGCCCACCCCATATTACCGACGGCGAGGCCTCATGGTGGCACCCGCCCCCCCGCCCCACCAACCCCCGCCTCGGCGACGGGGACCTAATTAAAATATGTTAATCAATGTAAATTAGATGAATAAACACAACTTTTCACGACAGCCATCCCACGCTGATATTCCGGCTGGTCGCTGGGGAGGGGGGGAGGAGTGAGGTTTTCAGGGCGGGAGTGGGGGTGCTGCGGGGAAAGCTCTTCCTATTGGTGCGGGGATGTTTTCTCTGCAGAGATCACTTTACAAAAAAGAAAAAAATACTTTGGCCAAATACTTGTTAATTTTTGAAGGAAAAGGATAAGATATGGAATGATATCAGTTGTCCCTTTTCTGGTATCCCAAATAAGCATAGACATTGAGGATTAGTCTGGCAGGCTTTCCAGGAGAAATGCGGCATCAGAATTCTCAGCTATCACTCTGGATTCTTAGGGTGTCTCAGAGAGATGAAGAAAGGATGAACTGGTGTCTTCTCTCTTTGCAGGCTGACCTGCTCAAAACAATCCAAAACAAAACCACCATAAATCTTGACATGTCACTTCTCTATAAACAACTCCCCCTGGTCATCAAGGCTTCTGTTGTTTATTTAGCTTAAGACATGTGGCATCCAGTAAGAGTTGTTGTTAAACAGAAAGCTCAAGTCTTTCCAGTGACCTTTTTTTAAAAATAAGCAAAGTCCAGCAGCTATGCAATCACTTCAGTCCTCCAAATGAATTCATTTCCACAATTCTAAAACACGAGTCCTCAAAAATATTTAAAAATGGAAGCACTTTCATAACAGTATATTCAAACAGTCTGACAGGGGCAAAGGAATATCTTCAAAGCTAAGAGTGTCAATTGTACCCATCCTACACCTATCCTGAAATATTCCCAAATTGAAGGGATTCTTCTGAAACAAAGAGAATGTAAACATCATAACTAGATTTGTCACATCCTGAACTCATCAAGAGAGACTTTTGAATTGAATGGGTTCTTCTGAAACAAAAAAAGTGTGAAGTAGCCATATCCTAGGCCATTGTCAGACACTACAGGGAAGAAAATACCTGTTTTCCAGCAGAGGCAAGATGTAACAAATGTTTTTACCTTAAATGGCTTCCTGAGAGAGAGAGAGATTAGAGACATTCAGAAAGAAGCATCCAAGAAGCTTGTTTCCAGCTGAGAGGCTGAGACAGTCCAGCCAGAAGGGACGTACCCTGCTGTAGAATTCTTTCTTTTGGGCCTCCTTATCTCGAGAGACAATGGATACGCGCCTGGAGGTGGTCAGTGGTTTGTGAAGCAGCGCCTGGAGTGGCTATAAAGGCCAATTCTGGAGTGACAGGCTCTTCCACAGGTGCTGCAGAGAAATTTGTTTGTTGGGGCTGTTGCACAGTTGGCTCTCCCCTTGCGCCTCTGTCTTTTTTCCTGCCAACTACTAAGTCTCTTCGACTCGCCACAATTTAGCCCTGTCTTTATGGCTGCCCGCCAGCTCTGGCGAATGCTGGCAACTGACTCCCACGACTTGTGATCAATGTCACACGATTTCATGTCGCGTTTGCAGACGTCTTTATAACGGAGACATGGACGGCCGGTGGGTCTGATACCAGTGGCGAGCTCGCTGTACAATGTGTCTTTGGGGATCCTGCCATCTTCCATGCGGCTCACATGGCCAAGCCATCTCAAGCGCCGCTGACTCAGTAGTGTGTATAAGCTGGGGGTGTTGGCCGCTTCAAGGACTTCTGTGTTGGAGATATAGTCCTGCCACCTGATGCCAAGTATTCTCCGAAGGCAGCGAAGATGGAATGAATTGAGACGTCGCTCTTGGCTGGCATACGTTGTCCAGGCCTCGCTGCCGTAGAGCAAGGTACTGAGGACACAGGCCTGATACACTCGGACTTTTGTGTTCTACTGAAAGATGTAGAATTCTACATCTATACTTTCAAAGCAGAAGTGATCCACTGTCTTCAACTGAACTTTCAACCAGAGCAAAATCTCCAAACACTTCAGGCCTGCAATCAAATAGAACTTGACTTCTGAAAGAATACAAGAAGTTTATTGTGACTCCCCTGAAACCTACCCTCCTCCCCCGCCCTCCCCACTTACAATGGCTTTTCCTCTCTATCTGTCTCTTACGTGTGTGTGTGTGAGTATGTGTGTGTGTATGGGCTGAAATTTATACTCCCGCCCCCAAAATTGGCAGCGGGCCAAAACAATGGGAGCGGGTCGCACATTGCAGAGCCACTGCTATATTAAGCATGGTGGCTCATTTAAATAGCTGGGGTGAGCCGTCCACCAACACCCCCCCCCCACCCCCCACCCGATGACGTTCAGGGGGCCGACTGTCCGTCCCTGGCAATGACATCAGCTGCCTGTGCACAGGCACTGAAGCGTGTTTAAAGGGCTTTAAGCCCCACTGTTGAATCAAAAATTTAAAGACATTTATTTTGCCCCTCTCACAACCTCCCCAATAACCTTAGAATTAATTACTTGCCCTCTCCCCACCCCCAAACCATTTAGCTTGTTCGCTTGACCTTCCTCCCCCAAAGTGCATAAACTTTAAACTATACCCCTTCCCACCATCCCCTACACCAATGATATTACTTTGACCCCTACTCCACCCACCTCCCCCACACTGCTAAACTTACCTCTTCCTCCCTCCCCACCAGTGTTCCACCTCGGTTCCCTGGACAGGGATCGGAAGGCACGGGAGTGCCGGCCACTGGCACAAAGATCACACCGGGACAGATGGCAGTAACATGAATATAATTAATTCATTGATTTTAATTAATTTAAATATTTAAATGGCGATCCCATCACCGAGCGGCAATGGGGGTCACTACGAGGCTTCGCTGCTGCCAGTAATATCAGGACGGCCCTTGCCGGCGTGGCGGCTCTCTCCCGGAGGCATTTTCTGGCCCTCCACCCCCCCCCCCAGCATGCACCCCGACGTTGGGTGTTCTGTAAAATTGTAAAATTCAGTCCCGTGTGTGTGCGAGCGAACATGTGAGTGGATATGGTTGCAGTAACTTTGGGTTAAGGCCTATTAATTAATAAATAATTGATTTTTTGTTTTAAACCAAAAAGAAAACCTGTCGCTGTCTGGTTATTTGATAGATAAAACACAAAGGGGTGAAACCCTAATAACAAAACACACTTGCTGTAGTCGGGTGGGAGTTGAACAGTGGGAATCACACAAACACATCATCACATAGCCGTAACAGAGAAAAAAATAGATTCTTCAGCAAGGTGAAACCAGGGGGTGTTCTGCACCCAGGAAATGTGCAATATTGGTGTTTGAAGCTGACAAAGAGAATCAAGGACTAAGGAAGAAGTATTTTGAAGAAAGAGCATTTCAGTTTTATGCTTTGAGTTGCTGCTGTGATTTCTGTAGAGTAGCCTATTCCAGTCACATGTTTCCCCACATAGTTTCCCATCAAATATAATTTCCCAATTGACACAGTATCCCACCTGGCAGAGTATATAAAAGTCCTGGGTGGCGGTGTGAATCTCGGAGATTTGGAGAGATTGGGAAGAAATTATTGGTTATTTTGCTCAAGTAGGGATCAGGGATCTCAGAGCCATGCAGATAGTTCAATGAATTGAGCAGGAAGAATAATTGCAGAGATTCCAAATGAACATGTAAAAGGATGCCAGTGGCATAGGGGTGGTATGACCTGTTTTTGTCAATTACACAGCATTTTCAGAAATGAACTATCATTGGCAATCCTTTCACAGCAGTAATTGACACGTCAGATCTTTGCTTGAGAAATGGTAACAAACATAATGAGGGTTATTAAATATCTATTATTCTGATGGGTTACCTTACTACTCTCCATCTCTATTCTACGTGGCTGTGTGTGAGCAAGAAGGAGAGGTTAAAATAATTTGTGTGAGAGAGAAAAGGGAATGATAGAGACGCAGAGGATCTGCTTTCATTTGGGTCAGATGTTCTCTTCCAGTTATTGATACAATCTATCCATGCCTAATGTGGCATTCCATCCTTACTAATGGTCTTTTCAACTTTTATGAATGTCAGTGTGCTGCATTATTTAAGAAATATTCATGAAAAATGTTCCAGTTCATGAAAATAATAAATTATTAGTGATCCAAGTTAATGACTCAGAGGGTAAAGAATCTGCTGGCCCAAATTAGTTCAGTCAGCCCAGACAATCTTTAACACTGACATTTGGTAGATAAGAGACATCTTTTGAATATCATGCACTCTTTTCCTTTGAAACTTTTCTGGAAGCCTTGATACTCTCCCTTGATACCAAAAAGGCATTTGAAAGGGTGAGTTGCCCTTTTCTGTTTGTCACACTTCATTGATACAAACTTCCTGATGCTTTCCTTTGACTGGTCCAAATATTCCCAACCTTGGGCTACAGTAAGCATTAATAGACTGTCTCTTTGCATAGTGCACTTTGACAAGGATGACTTTTATTTTTCCTGCATCTTGCCTGAGTTGTACCAACAGCCGTGCCAACGTTGTATAACCCAGATGTTCAAGGAATTGCCCTGAATGATACAAAAGCTCACTGACTGTCAATGATCTATTGTTTAAATGAAAAAGGTACATGTTTTTCAATTTTAACATGTCACATTATGCCCCAAGGCTTTGTTGGTACTCCAACAAAAATAAGTCATATTTAAATACCGTTGTCCCGTTGTTTAAAAGGGAGAAAGGAATAGCCCAAATAATTACTGGCCAGTCAGCCTAACTTTTGTAGTAGGCAAATTATTGGAAAAAATTCTGAGAGACAGTATAAATTGTCATTTAGAGAGGCAAAGATTAATCAAGGAGAGTTCGCATGGATTTGTTCAGGGAGGGTTGTGTCTGACTAATTTGATTGAATTTTTTGAGGCGATAGCAAGGAGTATTGATGAGGATAGTGCATTTGATGTAGTCTACATGGATTTTAGCAAAGTTTTTGACAGGGTCCCACATGGCAGTCTAGTCAGAAAATTAAAAGGTCATGGGATCCAAGGGAAAGTGGTAAGTTGGATCCAAAATTGGCTCAGTGGCAGGAAACAAAGGGTTATGGTCGACAGGTATTTTTGTGTCTGGAAGGCTGTTTCCAGTGGGGTTCCGCAAGGCTCAGTACTGGGTCCCTTGCTGTTCGTGGTACATATCAATGATTTAGACTTAAATGTAGAGGGCATGTTTAAGAAGTTTGCAGGTGATACGAGAATTGGCCGTGTGGTTGATAGTGAGGATGAAAGCTCTAGACTGCAGGAAGATATCAATCAGTCAATCAGTCAGGTGCACAGAAAAGGGGCAAATGGCATTCAATCTGGAGAAGTGTGAGGTAATGCATTTGGGGAGGACAAACAAGACAAGCGAATACACAATAAATGGTAAGATTCTGAAAAGTGTAGAGGAACAGAGGGACCTTGGACTGTATATCTACAGATCCCTGAAGGTAGCGGGGCAGGTAGATAAGGTGGTCAAGAAGGCATATGGGATACTTTCCTCTATTGGCCAAGGCTTAGAATATAAGAGCAGGGAGGTTATGCTGGAACTGTATAGAACATTAGTTAGACCACAGCTAGAGTACTGTGTACATTTCTGGTCACTGCATTACAGGAAGGATGTGATCACACTTGAGAGGGTACAGAAGAGATTTACGAGGATGCTGCCAGGAATGGAGAATTTTAGCTATGAGGAAAGGTTGAATAGGCTGGGGTTGTTTTCTTTGGAGCAGAGAAGAATGAAGGGAGATTTAACTGAGGTGTATAAAATTGTGATGGACCTAGATAGAGTGGATAGGAAGGACTGATTTCCATGAGCAGAGCGGTCATTCACTGGGGGCATAGATTTTAAGTAATTGGTAAAATTACTTTTCGCCCAGAGAGTGGTGCTGGTCTGGAACTCACTGCCTGAAAGGGTGGTCGAGGCATAAACCCTGATTGCAGGCAAAAAACACTTGGATATGCACTTGAGGAGGTGCCATAACCTACAAGGCTATGGACCAAAGAGCTAAAAGGTGGAATTAGACAGGATAGGTCACTCTTGGATGCACGAACACGATTGGCCAAATGGTATTCTTTTGTGCCATAAATCTTCCTATATTTCTATTCAAATATAGTTGGGTGTTCTCTCACAGTCGGGTGAACTTCCATTTTCAGAATTTATATTGGTACTACTCTTCACTATTTATATGTTTTGTGTAACTGCCTATTTAAAATGGGTTAACACTGAGCCTTGGAAGAAAACAATATGCTATATAGTAATTTTATTTTTTTTAAATTACATTTTAAAGTTTCCCTTTATATAAAACTTAACATTAAACTCCAAAATTTTATTTTAACACTGCTATTGAAACAATCTCAAGGATTATACAGAACAGGATCCTAAGTTACATTAAGATGATATCATTTATTTCTGTTGTCTAAGACACAACATCATGACTGTTGACATAGAAAGGTTGAATGGGAAATGTTGATACAGCAGTTTGTAATGCTGAATCTTGCCGGGAAAATGAAAGCAAAAATTGTGACAACTGGAAGTAAGAACTTTAACATCATAGATTGAAAAAGAAAGTCTTGGATTTATTTAGCGCCTTTCAGAACCCCAGGTCATTCCCAGAGCACTTTACAGTCAATTCTGTAATTTTGAAGTGTAGTCACTGTTGTAATGTAGGAAATGTGGCAGCTACTTTGCGTGCAGCAAGCTCCCACAACAGCAATGGAATACATGAGCAGATAATCTGTTTTAGATGTTGGTTGAGGTATAAATGTTGGCCAGGACATGCGGAAGAATCCTCAGTTCTTCTTCAAATAGTGTTGTGAGATCTTTTATGTCCACCACAGAGAGCAGATGGGGCCTTGCTCTAGTGTTATATCTGAAAGATAGCACTTCTGACAGTGCATCACTCAGTACTGCACAGAAGTGCCAGTCTAGATCATGTACTCAAGTCTCTGAGTGGAGTTTGAACCCATAACTTTCTGACTCAGCAGTAAGATTGCTGCCACTGAGCCAAGGCTGCCACCATTTTAATGGATGGATTAGATTCTGGTGAACCTATTTCTTAGAATTACAGAATTTTACAGCAAAGAAGGAGGCTATTCAGCCCATTGCATCTGTGTTAACTCTTTCAAATAACTGTCCAACTTAGTTCCTCAGCCCAGCTTTTTCCCCATAACCCTTCAAATTAGTCCTCAAATTCATGCCCAATTCACTTTTGAAAGTTCCAATAGGATCTGATTCCACTACCTTTTCAGGTAGTGCATTCCAGATCTTAATAACCCTCTGTGTGAATAAATCACTCCTCATTTTCCCTGTAGTTCTTTCAAAAATTACATTAAGTTTTGGTCACTGACCCATTTGCCAGAGAAAACAGTTTCTCCCTACTAGCGCCATCAAAATCCCTTATAATTTTGAAAGTCTCAATTAGGGCGGCACAGTGGCGCAGTGGTTAGCACCGCCGCCTCACAGCTCCAGCGACCCGGGTTCAATTCTGGGCACTGCCTGTGTGCAGTTTGCAAATTCTCCCTGTGTCTGCGTGGGTTTCCTCCGGGTGCTCCGGTTTCCTCCCACAAGCCAAAAGACTTGCAGGTTGGTAGGTAAATTGGCCATTATAAATTGGCCCTAGTATAGGTAGGTGGTAGGGAAATATAGCGACAGGTGGGGATGTGGTAGGAATATGGGATTAGTTTAGGATTAGTATAAATGGGTGGTTGATGGTCGACACAGACTCGGTGGGCCGAAGGGCCTGTTTCAGTGCTGTATCTCTAAAACTAAAACTAAGGTCCCGCCTTAACCTTGTTTGCTGGAAGGAGAAAAATCTCAGTTTCTCAAATCTCTCCACATAACTCAAGTCCTTCATCCTCCAAAGATTTGTAAAACAAAAGCAAAATACAGCAAAGCTGGAAATCTGAAATAAAAACAGAAAATGCTGGAAATACTCAGCTGGTCTGACAGCATCTGTGGAGAGAGGAACAGAGTTAACATTTCAGAACTGGAAAAAATTAGAGATGCAACAGATTTTAAGCAAGTACAGAGACAGGGAAAGGGGGAGAGGAAGGTCTTTGATAGGGTAGAAGGCAGGAGCGACTAAAGGAAAAAGGCCTGATGGTGGAAGGCAAAAGTGGGTGGTAATGAGACAAGTAAAGGAAAAAAATACATGTCTCGGGGACCTGTAAATTTCAGCAGCAGAATCATTGACAGCTGCTGTCCGGAAAAATAGAAGTGGTTCTGATCTGAAATTGTTAAACTCAATGTTGAGTCGAAAGCTTGTAAAGTATCTAATTGAAAGATGAGGTGCTGTTCCTCGAACCTCCTTTGAACTTCATTGGAACAGTGTAGAGGCCAAGGACAGAGTGGGAATGGGGCGAAGAGTTAAAATAGTAAGCAACAGGAATCTTTCTGATCATTTTGCAGTAAACCACTAAACATAGGCTACATCATGCACAAAAACCTGGAAAGGAGAAAGAAACTTTGATCTAACCCATCTTTAAATGAAGACTTCAGCTTTTTCATTGCAGTTGAACTCGAGTACAGCCTTCAATCACACTGTCACTGGTGCATGATGCATTGCTACTGCAGTATGGGACACTTTCCTTTTTAGCACTGAAGATGTTGGCCTAATTGCCTTAGTGCATGAATTGAATGCATTAGCGTTTACACTTCCCAATTAGTAATTTTGCTATTGTCAAAAACCTTGTGGTAAGTAAACATTTTACAATAACCCTGATGTTCCTATGCACTTTCAAACAGTTGTCAGAGATATAGGGCTGGATTATACCAAACCCACGACGTGGGGCATCTGGTAGCGGCCCACCAGGGAGGCCGACGCCAGGAGGGCCAGGCCCGATCCTCCCAGCAGCACCTCCCGGCAGCAGCGAGGCTCCATGGTGGCCACCCTGCCACTGGGTGATGGGGCCTGAATTTCATTATTTAAATCAATAAAATGAATACATTTAAATAAGGCTGCATTTGCTGACACGCTACCACTAGGTGGTGCTGCTGTGGCACATGTGCAAATGCAGCATGTGCCACTAAAATGTCACAGTCTGCGACTTTAGGCAGCTGCCAGGACTAAAGGTGGCTCTGCTCGAATTATCACATGGAGGCAACCTAACCTAAACACATGGCAGCACACAGTGGCCGGAGTGAGAGAGCGAACGAGCGGGCCGGGGCCGGAGCTTACCTTTCATCTTCCAGGCCCGCTGCGATACTCAGTGTGGCGGCCATCAGTCCCACACCTTCAATTCCCCCTCCAAGGAAGGCCGGCGTGACACTGGTGGGGAGGGGAGAGGAGGTAAGATTTTCGGTGCGGGGGAAGGTGGGTACAGGGTCAAAAAAACTTTGTGCAGTTTGGGGGTGAAGGTCAGATTTAAAAGCTGTTTTGGGGGGAACGGCAAATACTTAATGTATTTGTTATGGGGGGGAGTGGGAAAGGGGCATTAGAAATTCATTGGATAAATTTTGGGGGGGTACTGCTTTAAAAATTCAAATTGACTGGCAGGGCTGGCTGCCCTTTAAAAATGGCACTAATGCCTGCGGACAGGCAGCTGACAACATTCCTGGGCATGGACAGCCTACCCCCTCCATGTGATTGGCAGGGGAGGAAAGCAGGCTGCCCTGGCTATTTAAATGAGCCACTGCATAGGAGATTACGGCAGCTCTTTGACGTGCCATCCAGCCCATAAGGTCATACACTGACTGCAATTTCTAGACTCTTATATCTTCTAAAAGCCAGTCTTAGCTGCATAAACTTAGGAATACCTTGGGGATGAAAATATGCCTTTGAGACCATTAATTTCTTCTTGGTGCCTTCCCTGGTAAATCCATTGAGTAGCACCTTGCAGAAAGTTTCATAATGATATAACTTTCAGATATGTATCACTGGTCTCTGGACATCAGCCAACTATGTAAAACCATTTACTAAGATGAAGTGACTTGCACCATTTCATTATGATGAGACCCATTTTATTAAACATTAGGACCGCTAATGCGATTGCTGCAGTGCTCCTGGCAGCAGGACTCCATATTATTGGCCATGGAGGCCTGAGGCGGGCTCATGCCCACATGCTCAATTCTGTCCAATTGCAGGCAGAAAGTACTTAACACAATCGGAGCCTTCATACCGAATGTACGCAAGGCTTATTAAGCCATGAGCTCTATTTAAATTAGCAGTCATTACCATAATCCAGCTGGAGCTTCTGAACAGCACTCCAAAAGCTCAGTGTCTATTCACAATAGATGTAAAGTGGACAATTGTAAAATTTAAATTGTTCTTCTGGTTGTAACAGGGCCAAGTGTCATTTATGCCCAACAGTGGCCAATTTTTGAAAGTGACTTTATGTCCCCAAATAGATTTGAGAAGAAAAAAGATGTCATGGGAAGGGGGGAGCCAACAACCCTTCACTTCCTGCTGACTCCTGACATTCAGGCCTGCTGACCAGGAGGCACTGCCAATGAATCAATAAGAATGCCAATGTATCAATGTCTCATGCCCGATAGGATATATTGACCTTGGAGTGCCTGCAGTGCAGACTTACCAGAATGATAATGGGGCGAAAAGGATTAAGTTATGAGAAAAGGTTGCTTAGACAAGTGTATTCGCTTGAATACAGAAGATTAATGGGTGATACAACTAAGTGTTTAAAATGCTTAAATGATTTGAAATGGTAGATAGTGAGAAACAATTTCCTCTGGTGAGGGAGTCCAGAACAAGGGGGCATAACCTTAAAATTAGAGCTAGACTGTTCAGGGATGGTCAGGAAACACTTCTTCACACAAAGGCTAGTGGAAATTTCAAACTTCCTCTCTCAAAAAGCTGTCAAGGCCAGGTCAATGGAACATTTCAAAACTGAGACTGATTAACTTTTGTTGGGCAAGGTCAATAAGGGATATGAAACCAAGGTGGGTAAATGGAGTTAATATGCAGATCAGCCATGATCTAATTCAATGGCAGAACAGGCTCGAGGGGCTGAATGGCCTACTCCTATTCCTATGTTCCTGTACACCAGATAAGTCAAATGATATTTAAATTAACTGACCTTGTCTTAATGTGCAAGGGCAGCATTTGGGCACAGGTGCATGTGTTATGTCATGAGTAGTGGTCCCAGCAATGTTGCACTGGGACTGCCTTAACCATCCCTGTGAAAATATGCAGGAACCAGGCCCATTGATAAAGTCATTAAAGGGTCAAGAGACATGCTCTACTGGTTTGCTGAACCTGTTCAATCCAGTATATAGTTATGATGAAAGACTCTCAAAAGAGGTTCACAATGAACTGCTTTGAAGAGCTGTAATTTGAATACTAGCAAAAGCAGCCGCATTTTGAACATGGCAAGATCCCACAAACAGCATTGAATTGAGTGAGCAATTAACCTGTGTGTTTACTTTTGGCAATGCTCACAGAGGGATGTTGGTGATGGAAAGCACTGCCTGCTTCTTGTTTGAATAGTGCCATGGAATCCTTAAAGATCCATGGTTTAACAACCTTATGATTTAATGTTTCCTAGTATCCTTGCAGAAGTCAAGGAAACGTTAAAGGCTAGAAATTACTATTAATGATATCAACAGATGAATGTTTTTCATGCTGCACTACTATTTTTTGGAGATATTAAAAATAAATGAGTTAATACCTCCAAAATAGGTGAAGGAATATCTTCCAAATGTACTTTTGTTCATCTGCTAATACTGCTGACCATAATGTCTAGCTCCGACTTCAGTAGCTGCTCCAGTTTGGCTCTTGAATAGTATTACCTACCAACTGCCTGAATAAGTTGGCTGAACTTATTGGTAGATAACAGCTTATCAAGTGTCATCAGATAATGGTTAATGATACAAGACCTGTACAATAGACCTGTTGATGGTGTAATCAGATCTGGTGCTGTTTTGCTGCATTCAGAAACCACCCCTGTAACCTCAATATTTTTGTTACAATAAAAAGATTTTTTTTCACCTGTGGCAGAAACAATATAACAAAATATGTCTCAAACTGTGTTCTGCGATATAAGGGGCAAAGTTGCCTGTCAGACTGCACAATTCTAAATAAGCACAACTACAGTGCATAAAGGAAATCAAAATTCGGTAAGGTTTCTTTAGTCTTCTCATTCTGCAGCCTGACAGAGATGATGAAAAATGTTAATTTCTTTGTTATTGATCTGTTGTGGTTCTGTGTTCCAATATTCAAATAAACCAGTACCTAATGGAGATATTTAGCCCATGCTGTACCTGTTTAACATGAGCAATGGAAGAAGGCAATGAGCAGCAATCACTAATAGCGAAAGTCCCACAGTATTTCAGTTGTGAGATAAACAATAATCTCACAAATGATTGGGACCCGGGGAGAAAAACAAACATTATTCCAAGCTGTTTTGAATTTAAAAATCAAGTTCAGACAAAGATTTGTTTTAAGTGAAGATGCTTCCTGTTTCTCTGCTTCTACTGGCTCTGTGATGTTGGCTGTCAATTATGGATGATGATCCACCAATATGGCAGAATCACTCAGCCACATATGTGAAGTGACATCGGAATCGTGCATTCTTGTACGATTGACAGCCCATCGTAAGCAGACTGTGAAGGTTTTTCTGCACAATAACTGAACTTAATTTCAACTTCAGAATACAGTACAATGTAATTATCTTTCCAGGATCTTAACATTTGGTGGGTATAGCGGAATTATCGCACCTGATTACGTCGAGTCTCATTTTCATGTCTATATATGTGAGAACCCACAAGTATAGTTTGATTCACAGAAATTGATTTATGGTGATGCTGACCTGAATATTACCCTGTCCTCTCTTGAAGTCATATTGTATCATAAGCTAGATTTTTCTTTAATTTAACTAGTACAATCTAACTTTTAACAAGCTATGGTTAAGAGGCGACTCGCTAAGGGTTAAAAAAAAATTGCACGTTTTTTTGAAAGCATATATAATTTACAATATTCAAATCAAACTTGTGTCAATTTCCAGCTTCATTTTTTTTTTAAATGCAGTTTGTGCTCAAGCTGTTATCTGTTGCTGTGCAGATGCTGGAAAAGCCATATGCAGCCCAGAGCAGCACTATTTAAGCGCACCAAAGTGGGCTCATTTTCAACTACTAGATTAAAAAAAAAGAGAATCTGAATCAATGAAGCCAGCAGGAGATATTTTATTTAATTATTTTGAAAGAAAATATGTAAGAAGAGAGAATAGTTTCTAAGCATGCAGTTGTTTTCCCTCCTCATTTAGCACGAAGGTTTAGGTATTTGTTCTTGTCCAGTATTCTGCTGTTTCTGTTGGGAAACTGCTTTTTTTTAACCTTATTAAACTGCAGCCTCAGAGGAAGGCTATGTCTGACAGAGCGGCTCCATTTAGCGGAATCTGTACTAATATTCCTAAATTACTTGTTCAATAAGAAACAATATGCCAGTAATGAGGGGACGGGACAGACAGAGATCTTGTGGGTCTGCCAGTTTTCTTATAAGCATGCAGACAATTGTAACGAGCAATGTGACCTTTCTGAATGTCACACATCACAAAATCTGGTGACACAATGTGACAGGATGCCAAAATAAAAGAAGACATGCCTTTTTAATACTGTTATTTGTGCAAATGTGTTGTGATATATATTATAAAAATGATCCTCACATTTTGAAGGTAGAATAAAAGTGAAAGCACATGGCATGCAAGAAAGCCAGTCTATCGTAGTTTTTATCTTGTGATAAGATGAGGTACACAGTAGAACGCATCACGACTCCCAAACTCAGCACTGGTTTACAGATGAACCCGGTGCAAAATACATTAATTAATATTTTGTCAAGTCAAATGTAACACTCCAAGTTACATTTGAAAAGGAATGGGTGGATTTGACAATGAACTAGAAATGAAAGCAATTTGAACTGACAACCAACTTTTCTGTTTGCTGCAACATCAGACGTTGTTTTGAATTTAATAATTGTGAAAATGTTGGATTCTTTCTATTGTAATTTTAAGATCCCCGAGAGCTTCCCCCCTCCCCCAGCATTCCCAGTTACCCTGCTGCTGTCCAACTCCATGCATTCTATAACAGTTGGGCAGGCAAGCTGGGATCATTAAGGCATGTTGGATAGTGAGCAGTAGATAAACCTACCTCCCAGATGGGAACACTGCAAATTGCAGTCCACAGAGCTTAACTTATCAATGGCATGTATTTGAGACCCAATCAGCGCAAAGCTGCAGTAATCATAGCTAAGCACCTAAACAAGCAACATATGAGCACTTGATCCTATAATTCACTGGGCAGGAATTACACTGACAATGCTGATCAGAAAATAATTCACTATGACTCAGAAAAGCAGGAATGTTTAGTTCACTGAGCAGAGGATGTCCCTCACTATGAAGTAGGCCATTGTCTGAAGTGGAGCAGCTTTTGGAACTGTCCCTGAACCACCAGTGCATCAGGAGAAAGACTGGCATTAGGATTGTACAGCAATTGAATTAATTCTCAACAAATGAAGGACCATGGCAGGAGATAGTTTAGTTTAGTTTAGAGATACAGCACTGAAACAGGCCCTTCGGCCCACCGAGTATGTGCCGACCATCAACCACCCATTTATACTAATCCTACACTAATTCCATATTCCTACCACATCCCCATCTGTACCTATATTTCCCTACCACCTACCTATACTCGGGGCAATTGCTAATGGCCAATTTACCTATCAACCTGCAAGTCTTTTGGCTTGTGGGAGGAAACCGGAGCACCCAGAGAAAACCCACGCAGACACAGGGAGAACTTGCAAACTCCACACAGGCAGTACCCGGAATCGAACCCGGGTCCCTGGAGCTGTGAGGCTGCGGTGCTAACCACTGCGCCACTGTGCCGCCCCCCTTGGGAATAGCAGATATTTTCTTTAATTGCAACACCCACCAAGGAGGGTGAAGATACAGTTTTATTAAGAGGCCTACTTGCAAATTACTGCAGGGAGAAGATGCCAGAGAAACTGTCCTCCCACTGGCTGGGAACACAGGCAAAGAGGCACAAAGGGGGCACATGGGCAGTGAGTCAACCAGTCAGGTCTGGGGGAGGGTACCTTGTTTAATGAGGAGAAACCTACTTGTCTCATGTTCAGACACATAATTAGAAAGCTGACCAGTAAACATTAAGCGAGTCCGCTGATGAGAACATAGGCAAATGATGGACAGGAAAAGATCAGCTGATCCATCCAGCCTATTCTATACATATGATGCCTGGAGATTTGTCACTAGACAATTCCTAACCCCACAGCCAGGTTATCACCTGGGTGTGGGAAAAAAAAAGAAAATAAACACCAGTACAAATAAAAGGAAAAGAAAACTCTCTCTGACACCCTTCAGGTGTCAAAACCATTCTAAGAGATTACATGGACCATGCATCACATTAATTGTTAATCCACTTACCTTCCACATTTGTTATTTTCATATTGTCCCTGTTGATGAGGACGGTTCTATGGGCTATTGAATCAAGAAGTGATTGATTACACCTTTCACTCTATTAGGGCTGGAATTTACCAAGCCCACGATGTTGGGCTCCGTGGCGGAGGAGGGGCCGGAATATGGGTCCGGCAGTTGCCTGCCATGGAGGCCAATGCTGGCAGGACCCAGCATCAACCCCGTCACCACCACCCGCTGATGGGCAACGGGAAATGAATCTAGATATTTAAATGAATGACTTGAATACATTTAAATAAACCTACCTGAAATCTCCTGGTCCCGCCGCGATCTTCGGCACGGCGGCCTTCCATTCTACGTCCAGGGAAAGCTGGCATGACACTGGTGGGGAGGGGAGGGGGGGTGGGGGGGGGGGGAGTTAAAATTTTCAGTGCAGGAGTGGGGACAAGGTCAAATAAACGTAATGGATGGAGGGGATGGTGGGAGGGGGTGAATTTTAAACTTGGTGCGGTCTGGGGAGTGGGGAAAGGTCAGATTGAAAAGGTAAGTGTTTTTGGGGGAGAAGGGCAAATAGTTAATATAATTGTTATTGGGGAGTGGGAAAGAAGCATTAGAAATTTATTTGATACATTTTGGGGGGTGTGTAGCTTTAAAAATTTAAATATGCCAGCAGAGCTGGCTGCTCTTTAAAAATGGTGCCAGCGCCTGCGCAGAAGCAGCTGACGCCATTGCCAGCGATGGACTGCCCACTCCTTCCGCATGATTGGGGGTGGGGGGGGGAAGTGACTGGCCCGACTATTTAAATGAGCCACCGCATGGGAGATCACGGCGGCTCTTTGGCGGCGGCCCTCATGTGTGGGCTGCGATTTTTTGAGCTCGCTGATAAGAACATAGGCAAATGATGGACAGGAAAAGATTAGCTGATCCATCCAGCCTGTTCTATACATATGATGCCAGGGCTCTTAAAATCCATCCCTATATGTTTACGTGTTACCTCTAAAATAAAATAGCTTAATTTGTACCTAGCCTTGTGGCATTAAGTGTTTCACTTCACTTTCAGAAAGTTTGGAAAAGCATACGTGGAGGAATGTGTGAAAAACACAATATACAGTTCACATCGCAAAGGATACACCCATGATAATATTATCATAAAATTGCATTTTGTGCAATCACCCCTGAATGTAAGATGCTCGGGCCACTTACAGGAGTGACTGACACCACAGTATCCAAGAGAATATCCAAGGCAGACTCGAAAGAGATCAGTGAGGATAGGGGTGACAGGTAGGCAGGTCTTAGTGTGGGATGGGGCAGCAGAGTTTTGGACACACTGAAGTTTACAGAGAGTGGAAGATGGGGTGCCAGTCAGGAGGGAATTGAATCTAGAGTTAACAAAGGCAAAAATGAAATTTGCAGTCACTTAGATAGGGTTGGAAGCAGGCAGTGTTACAGAGGTAGATGTAGCCTTTCTTTGTGATGGAGAGAATATGAGTTTGGACACTCAGTTGGGGTCAAACAGGGGCTGAGATTGCACATGGTTTGGTTCATCAGCCTGAGACGGTGCCAGGTTGCTAGACATGCAGCTGGTGGTAAGAATGCAGAGCGTGTGCCGAGAACCAAAAACATTGGTTTTAGTCTGTCCTATGTGTCGCTGGAGGAAATTGCATCTCAGACAAGACTGCATTCTGGGCCAGTAGTCTGACAGCACAGAGTTGGGGGAAGGATTGAGAAAGGTGACAGAGAACTAGAACAGTGCGTCATCAATGCACATGTAGAGGAGGCAAAGCATGCATCCTTGGGGATCTTCAGAGGGCAGAGTACAGAGGTGGTAAGAGAAGCAATTTATGGAGACAGTCTGGCTACAATTAGGTAGGTAAGAGTGGGACCTAGCAAGAGCAGACTGGCTGAGATGAACAATGGAGAAAAAGGTGTTTGAGGAGTATTGTGTGATTCACCATGTAGATGGCTTTAGAGATTGCAAAGAGGGATAATGGCCATGGTCATAGTCACTGAGAACATCATTTGTGACTTTAGTTAGGGCTGATTCAGTGCTGTGAGAAGAATGGAAATTTGATTGATTCAAACAGGGAATTGCCAGAGATGATCACAGATCTGGAAGGTAGCTTCACATTCAAGGGTATTGGAGAAGAAATGGAAGTTGATGATTGAATGAAAATTAACATGGTCAAGGGTTTGAGAGTGGATTTATTGAGCGGAAGCTGATGATGGCAGTTTTGAAAGGCAGTGGGTAAAGGGAACCACTTATACTGGCAACTAGCTGGGTGGGGGGAATGGTTTGGTGGTCACAAGATTAATGGGAATGTGATTGAGAAAACAGGAGATCAGTTCTGTGGACGAGAATGGTTTTGAGGGGGCATGGTGGGGAGGGGAATGATACAGAAGAAACTAGAGAGATCGGGGCGGAGGGTTAGGATATGAGGGGTACTCGGGAGACATTTGACTTGTTGAGCATGCAACAGAGGTAGCTGAAGAGGTGGAATGTATTTTGGTGACAAGGACACCCATAAGCTAATCACACTTGTTTTTTAGAGGTGAGCTCCTGAGGTAGGTCTATACATGCCATTTGAGTCCAATATCCTTTCCATTAGCCAAGGTCTTCTCCTTAATCCTCATCTAAGCAAATGATGACTGTTGGCTAGTGTCAGTTCTGGTTTCGTTGGTCACAGTCTTGCCTTTGAGTTGAATAGTTATTGTTATATATTGTTATATTATCGGTAAAGTGCTAGGAACTAATTAGCTAGGAACTAGTTGTTATGTGTAAGTGTTCCAGTGGGGCCACATTCACAGTTGCACTGGAGAGTCATGTGATATGTAACAGAAAAGCAGTCCCTACCAGGCAGCATGGTGGGAATGGTATTGAACACAAAGAGCTCCAGCCATTCCAAGTCTATAGTGTGGTTATTTCTAACATCTGGGAACCAGAAACAAGAAGAAGACATAACAGTTATAGGTTCAAGTCCCAATCCAGGATTTGGATGTAAAAGTGTTGGAAGCAGTTCAGAGAAGGTTTACTAAACTGATACCTGGAATGGTGGGGTTATCTTATGAGGAAAGATTGGACAGGCTAGGCTTGTATCTGCTGGAATTTAGAAGAGTAAGAGGCGACTTGATTGAAAAATATAAGATCCTGAGGGGTCTTGACAGGGTGGATGTGGAAAGGATGTTACCCCTTGCGGGAGAATCTAGAACTAGAGGGTCACTGTTTAAAAATATGGGGTTGCCAATTTGAGGCAGAGATGAGGAGAATTTCTTTCAGAGGGTCCCGAGTCTTTGGAACTCTCTTCCTCAAAAGGTGGTGGAAGCAGTCTTTGAATATGTTTAAGGCAGAGGTAGATAGATTCTTGATAAGCAAGGGAGTGAAAGGTTATCGGGGATAGGTGGTAATGTGGAGAAATCAGTTCAGCCATGAACTTATTGAATGGCGGAGCAGGCTCGAGGGGCCGACTGGCCTACTCCTGCTCCTAATTCATAAGTTTGTAGGTCTTGGATTGTAATCGTCTAGGCTGACACTCCAGTGCGGTGCTGTCTTTTGGTTGAGGTTTTAAACTGAGGCCCATCTGCCTTCTCAGGCAGACATAAAGGCTCCCATGGCGCTATTCCGAAGAAGAACAGGAGAGTTATCCTGGTGTCCCAGCCAATATTTATCCCTCAAAGAACATCACAAAAACAGATTATCTGGTCATTATCACATTGTTGTTTGTGGGAGTTTGCTGTATGCAAATTTGCTATCATGTTTCCTACACTACAACAATGACTACACTTCAAAAGTACTTCATTGACTGTGAAGTGCTTTGGGACGTCCAGTGGTCATGAATGGCGCTAGTTTTTCTTTTTTTTTGCAGCTGTTGCTATTGCCTTGCCAGCTTTCTTCGATCAGTGTCCTTTTAGTTTGCTCGCATAAATTTAGGACTGGTCTAAAGTGTGATTTATAACTCAAATAAAGTGAGCTGTGTAACAATTCGAAATTTGCAGCATGACAAAAATTAATTGGATGTAAGTCTTCCCTCCCAATAATTGCCTCAATTGATCTTTTATAGTTCATCTGTGTAAAAGATTTATTGCTGTGTTATGCCTATGTCAGGATTTGCAAACTAATGCAAATACCTTGACCGAAGTACAGCATAATACCTAGAATGCAATTTTCTCAGAGGTGGATAAGTCAGCATTAAAATTCCAAATAGTTATTGTATCCCCTCAAGACACCTGAATGCCTAAAGCCAATGTTGTGCTGTGATTTAGGTGAAAGGAGACACTGTTGCCTCTGCCATTAAAGTGGAATGTCAATTTTCTTTTCTCTGATGTAGAAGGATCCATCTAGTGGTCCAGTAGAGAAATGACAAATGCTTGCAGTATTGCGCAAGTTCATTGTTGGAGATTCCACTAGGTTGGGTGACTTGGAGAGTATATTTGAGATCCATATTGCAACAATGGTCCACAAATACAACCCAATACTTTGCAACAGTGGAAATGCCTTCTTAGGTTTTCTAAACTCACTGATTGATGATATGTAAGCATAGTATTCACAAGGGATCATCGTGAAATTAAACCTCTTAAAGAGTTATATGAATCAGACTCTACTAAAACCTTCAGAGAAATGAAGGATGCACATACTGATAGCTTGGTCAGAGTGGGCCCAATTTATGCCTCTCTCCAAACTACGAAGAATGAATGATGGGCAACAATGGGTGTAAATCAACAGTGCAATTTGAACTTGCATGACAAATTTATTGAGTGAGCACTTTCATGACTACATTGGCTGACATGTTACAGTGAGGATTGCGTGCTGTCAGAATCAAGGGAACTGTCCCCTTTCCTCTTGACATTACAGAAATGATCCCTTAATCCAATGAGGTGCTATACTCAACAGAAGCATGGATTGGAGAACTGGGGTCACAATGTTGTAGTCCTATCTTTGACGTATCAGTGGAAGCATTCCTGCCTGTGACTCAGAAGGTCATGCACTCAAGTCGCTCCAGAGACCTGAGCAGATGATCCAGGCTGACAATTCACTGCAGTACTGAGGGAGTGCTACCTTGTCAGAGGTGTCATCTTTCCGATGAGTAATGCTGCCCTCTCAGGTGGATGTAAAAGATCCAATGGCACTAATTAAAAAAGAATATGGGAGTGCTCCCAATGTCTTGGCCAAAATGTACCCTTCGACCAACACCTAAAAACAGGTGGTCATTTATTTCATTGCTGTTTATGGGACCTTGTTTTGCGCAAATTACAGTACAATAGAGACTGCACTTCAGAAGTACATTATTGGCTGTAAAGCACTTTGGGACATGCTGAGTTGGTGAAAAGTGCTAAATAATTGCAAGTTCATTCTTTTTAAGCTCACTATGAATGCAGCTTCCTGCTGGGAGTATGGAACCGCAGAAACAATCATACATCGTTGTACAGGATATTTTAGCGAGAGCAAAATTGGTAAATTCAAATGATTTTGTTAAGAGTTTGTTGAATGGGCTTTTTATTGTTGTGTGGGTGTAAGGCAACTTATTGTCAGGTACGGGATCCCAGCAGCCGTTGAACTCTGCTAATCAAGTTAATAGGGTAATGGTCATTTTGCTGTTGTAAATTCTCAGCAAAACAGTGTCCAAAAATACAGTCTTTCAGACACAGCTGTTATCGTTAATAGTTGGCCTGTCATAACCTTTGTTTTCTAAACAAAATAGGCCAGAATGATTGATCTGATGTTCCAGCAGATTCAGGACAGCAGACAGATCACACAGTATCTTCCTAGAAGATATAATTGATTAAAAAATAGTTTGCTTGCCTGTTGAGAAGAGCTCTGGGGCTTCTTCAAAGCAGCTCACTGATGTATGAGAGACTGCCTGGACCTGCTATATCTAAACCAGTGCCCTTCCATCTCCAGGTCACTAATATCAACTGTATTTCCAGATCACATTGTCAGTACCAGGTCAGCATGAGTGAGAGCAGTAACCAGACTGCTCACTTTGTCCAAACATATTAGAAAGTTCCAGGCAACAAAATCCCTTGATGTTCAATGGAATGGATGCAAACTTAGAGTGGTAAGAGGCAGACTTTTGAAAGAGGTTACTATGCATTGCTTTGAAATAAGATAGAAATGCCAGTATAAATTCCATCAAAAGTGATATAATGGTCAACATTTTTTTTAGAAAATGAGCATGATATTGGGTAATTGTACAAAAAAACCAACTGCCATATTATTGGTTAAAACACACAGCTGGCATTGATTTCAAAATTCAAATTTCAAAATGTCCTGGCCAATATTTATCCCTCAAACAACATTCTTTAAAAAAAATCAGATTATCTGGTCATTATTACATTGTTGTTTGTGGGAGCTTGCTGTGTACAAATTGGTTGTCGTGTTTCTTACATTATCACAGTGACAACACTTAAAAAGTACTTAATTGACTTCCCACACTCACTGTCTCTCTACCCTCCTGACCTGTCCCTCCCTGTTCCTCCATGCTTGTCTCCCCCCCTCCCTGTCCCTCAACCCTCCTTTCCCATGTCAGGAGTAGTGACAGGATTCATAGGAATATAGGAATAGGAGTAGGCCATTCAGCCTGCCAAGTCTGCTCCGCATTCAATTAGATCATGGTTGATCATCTACCTCAACGCCACTTTCCCATGCTACCTCCATTTGCTTTGATGTCATTAGTATCCAGAAATCTGTCGATTTCTGTCTTGAACATGCTCAGTGATTGAGCTTCCACAGCCCTCTGGGGTAGAGTATTCCAAAGATTCAGGACCCTCTGAGTGAAGAAATTCCTCCTCATGTCAGTCTTAAATGGCCTGCCCCTTATTCTGAGACGATGTCCCCTGGTTCTAGACTCACCAGCCAGAGGAAATATCCTATCCAAATCCACCCTGTCACACCCTGTAAGAATTTTGTAAGTTTCAATGAGATCACCTCTCATTCTTCGAAACTCTCGAGAATACAGGCCCAGTTTCCTCAATCTCTCCTCGTAAGACAATCCCACCATTCCAGGGATTAGTCTGGTGAACCTCTGTCGCACTCCCTCTATGGCAAGTATATCCTTCCTTTGAGAAGGAGACTAAAACTGTGCACAATACTCCAGGTGCGTTCTTACCAAGGTTCTATACAATTGCAGCAAAATTCATCATTAGGTAATGTATAAAGCAGGGTCAGCTGAAAGGTGAGTATAACTCAGTTAAATACTGAATTGCAATATTAGCAACTGCAGCAACAGCAATAAAATCACTTACAGCACAACATTTATAAAAGTTTCCATAACTATGTGAAAAGAGAATTAAGGAAGTCAGATTTTTTTTGATTCGCTCGTGGGATGTGGGTGTCACTGGCTAGGACAGCATTTATTGCCCATCCTTAATTGCCCTTGAAAAGGTGGCGGTGAGCTGCCTTCTTGAATTGCTGCAGTCCATGTGGGGTAGGTACCCCCACAGTGCTGTTAGGAAGGGAGTTCCAGGATTTTGACCCAACGACAGTGAAGGTACGGCGATGTAGTTTCAGGATGGTGTGTGACTTGGAGGGGAAATTGCAGGTGCTGATGTTCCCATGCATCTGCTGCCCTTGTCCTTCGAGGTGGTAGAGGTTGCGGGTTTGGAAGGTGCTGTCTAAGGAGCCTTGGTGCGTTGCTGCAGTGTATCTTGTATATGGTACACACTGCTGCCACTGTGCGTCGGTGGTGGAGGGAGTGAATGTTGAAGGTGGTGGATGGGATGCCAATCAAGCGGGCTTCTTTGTCTTGGATGTTGTCGAACATCTTGAGTGTTGTTGGAGCTGCACCCATCCAGGCAAGTGGAGAGGATTCCATCACACTCCTGACTTGTGCCTTGTAGATGGTGGACAGTCTTTAGGGAGTCAGGAGGTGAGTTATTCGCCACAGGATTCCTGGCCTCTGACCTGCTCTTATAGCCATGGTATTTATATGGCTACTCCAGTTCAGTTTCTGGTCAATGGTAACCCCCAGAATGTTGATAGTGGGGGAGTCAGCGTTCGTAATGCCACTGAATGTCAAGGGAAGATGATTAGATTCTCTCTTGTTGGAGATGGTCATTGCCTGGCACTTGAGTGGCACGAATGCTACTTGCCACTTATTAGCCCAAGTCTGGATATTGTCCAGGTCTTGCTGCATTTCTACACAGACTGCTTCAGTATCTGAGGAGTCGAGAATGGTGCTGAACATTGTGCAATCATCAGCAAACATCCCCACTTCTGACCTTATGATTGAAGGAAGATCATTGCTGAAGCAGCTGAAGATGGTTGGGCCTAGGACACTACCCTGAGGAACTCCTGCAGTGATGTCTTGGAGGTGAGATGATTGACCTCCAAGAACCACAACCATCTTCCTTTCTGCTAGGTATGACTCCAACCAGTGGAGAAATTTCACCCTGATTCCCATTGATTCCAGCTTTTCTAGGGCTCCTTGATGCCATACTCGGTCAAATGCTGCCGATGTCAAGGGCAGTCACTCTTACCTCTCCTCTTGAGTTCAGCTCTTTTGTCCAAGACTGTAATGAGGTCAGGAGCTGACAGGCCCTGGCGGAACCCAAACTGAGCGTCAGTGTGCAGGTTATTGCTGAGCAAGGGCCACTTGATAGCACTGTCGACGACACCTTCCATCATTTTACTGATGATTGACAGTATGGGGTAGATGGGGCAGTAATTGGCTGGGTTGGATTTGTCCTGCATTTTGTGTAAGGACATAACTGGGCAGTTTTCCACATTGCTGGGTAGATGCCAATGTTGCAGCTGTACTGGAACAGCTTGGCTAGGGGCGCGCCAAGTTCTGGAGCACAGGTCTTCAGTACTATTGCTGGAATGTTGTCTGGGCCAAAAGCCTTTGCAGTATCCAATGCCTTCAGTTGTTTCTTGTTATCACATGGAGTGAATCACATTGGCTGAAGACTGGCATCTGTGATGCTGGGGACTTCAGGAGGAGGCAGATAGGTTTCCTTGTGATGTCTTGGAAAAGTTATTCAATCAGAGGTGAGAATGCATGTATTATAAATCAATAGATGCTCAATAGTCAATTAGGCAATAATTATATTGAATGGTTTTAGTAACATCATAAACCTTGATATACGTCATAGATGATTTGTTAATATCAGCAGAAATCCTTTTATCGAATTACTGCCATAAATGCCCTAACAACCATTTTGTATTCCCTCACCTCTCACTGTTAGTTCCACCAATAAAACACTGCCTCTCCATGACATTCTGCAGTTGCTCTGAGCATTCACCATGGTATAATGGAGAATGATAGGGTAGTAAAGATGATAGCTGAAGGTGTTGAATATGTTCATTGTTGGACAAGCAAAGGGTCTTACACAGTGACTGAGTTATACAGGTATCCTTCAAGAGTGGAACCATTTGACATCCTTATAAATGGCATAAGTAAATTGAATACATTACATGGATATGACTTCTGTGTGGCAAAGTTTGAGTGTGTCTGAGTCACAGCCGATGTTCGATTTGGGGCACTACTTGCCATTATCCAAAGCTTTGGTTATTTGCTATTTGCTGAAGTAGCATTTTGAATCCTATGAGCTTGAAGGACTGGAAAACTTTTGGATTTAAACCAATGAGAGTGTGGCTTTTTCCTACCAGTCAGAGAGCAGCTTTTGCCCAGCTCATAATGGTGCGACCAATAGGAGAAGAAATGGCAATTTCAGAGAATGTGGGGGGAGGTTAGGACATGAACATACCACCAGCAAAAATAGTGCTGCAAGCAGAGTCCAGAATAGCTTCCTAAAGGGAAGTGGTAATCATTTGTACAAGGAAAAGAAAAATATAAAGGGGTACAGGAAAGGGCAGGGAAATGGCTGTTTCGGAGAGACAGCACAGTCGTGATGATTTGAACAGCTTCCTTCTATTCTATGGTTTTGCTGGACCCAAAAGTGATTTAATAACACGTGGCCTTCTCCATGTTTGTAGCACATGGACCTAGCTCCATGCTCCAGAAGATTGAACACCCCTGTTGTAATGAACAATGAAAAAGACATTTTGGACGTTATTAGTCCTGTTTCTGTCAGGTATAGACTTTTTTTTGTCTTGCAATGTAAAGTAGGGGTTGTATATAGTTATCTTTGTGGGATTCACAATGCCATCACATCCAGCTTGCCTGATGAAGACAATAAAGTGACAAAATTGTGCTTGTTAATAGGACTTGGCCTTGGTGGAGTGGTTTGGTTAGTAAAGTTGTTTTATGGATCAGCTGCGTAGCACCAGTGAGATTTTATTTGTGCTGCTGATGTTCCAGAATGTTTAGGGGCAGTCATGGCGAGGGGGTTGCCATGGTTACAGCTGTGCGCTCACTAATGGTAAGAGTGAACGCACAGCTGCTTGATTTATTTTTAAACTGCCAGTGACTCATGGGAAAGTAGTTCTGGTCAAGTTATTATCTCACATACATGGACAAATCCTGTAATCCATGAGTTACGAAACATGGCCTGTGTCCTGTACATGATACAAAATAATTATTTTAAGATGTACCATGGGAAAAAAATATTGTGACAGTTTCCAAGAACTGAATGAGAATCTCCCAGTGTTAAATCTTACACTTATCTAAGATTTGTGGAGGTGTTGTAATCATTTACAAGTATGTAAAGTTCACATCCAGTTGTGTATGTGTGCGTGCCGTGCATTTCATAGTGGGTCACTTTATCTATGATTCAGCCAACTGCATCATACTCCTGACTTGTACTTTGTCGATGGTTGACAGGCTTTGGGGAATCAGGAGGTGAGTTACTCGTCACAGAATTCCAAGCCTCTGACCTGTGCTTGTAGCCACGATACTTATATGGTTAGTCCAGTTCAGTTTCTGGACAATGGTAACCCCCAGAATGTTGATGGTGGGTGATTCGGTGATGGTGATGCCATTAAACATCAAGGGGAGATGATTAGATTCTCTCTTGTTGGAGACTGTAACGAATGCAACGTGCCACTTATCAGCCCAAGCCTGAATGTTGTCCAGGGCTTGCTGCATATGGACACGGACTGCCTCAGTTTACGAGGAGTCACGAACGGTGCTGAACATTGTTCAATTATTAGCGAACATCCCCACTTCTGACCTTATGATGGTGGGAAGGTCATTGATGAAGCAACTGAAGATGGTTGGGCCCAGGACACTATCCTGAGGAACTCCTGCAGTGATGTCCTGGGACTGAGATGATTGACCTCCAACAACCATAACCATCTTCCTTTGTGCTAACTATGACTCCATAGTGGTGAGAATTCCTCCTGATTCACTGACTCCAGTTTTGCTAGGGCTCCTTGATGTCACACTCGGACAAATGCTGCCTTGATATTAAGGGCAATAATTCTCACCTTACCTCTTGAGTTCAGCTCTTTTGTCTGTGTTTGGACTAAGGCTATAATGAGGTCAGGAGCTGAATGGCGCTGGCAGAACCCAAACTGACCATCAGTGAGCAAGTTATTGCTGAGTATGTGCTGCTTGATAGCACTGTCAATGACACCTCCCATCACTTTGCTGATGATTGAGAGTAGACTGATAGGGTGGTAATTGGCTGGGATGGATTTGTCTGGCTTTTTGTGTACAGGTCATACCTGGGCAATTTCCACAGTTGCCGGGTAGATGCCAGTGTTGTAGCTGTACTGGAACAGCTTGGCTAGGGGGTGCCGCCAGTTCTGGAGCACAAGTCTTCAGTACTATTGCTGGAATGTTGTCAGGGCCCATAGCCTTTGTTGTATCAAGTGCCTTCAGCTGTTTCCACGTGGAGTGAATCGAATTGGCTGAAGACTGGCATCTGTGATGCTGTGGACCTCAGGAGGAGGCTGAGATGGATCATTCACTTGGCACTTCTGGCTGAAGATGGTCACAAATGCTTCAGCCTTGTCTTTTGCACTGATGTGCATCATTGGGGATGGGGATATTTGTGGAACCTTCTTCTGTTGTTTAACTGTCCACGATTCACAACTGGATGTGGCAGGGCTGCAGAGCTTAGATCTGATCTGTTGGTTGTGCTTTCATAGCATGTCTGGTGGCTTAATGTATAAATGAGTTTACAGGGAAGGGAAACGACCCCTGTTTGACCTTGCTCTGTAATGTCATTACTAATAAATCATTGGCTAATTGCTCATAAAATGGTCATAGCTGACATAGAACTGGTTTGAGCTTGTACTTTTGGATTGGAACATTTTTAAAAAAGTGTCCTTAAAAATAATTCGAAGACTTTCTTTTCGGTATGTTAATGTGCAATGTGAAAGAAACACAATGCTTTACAAAAACATCAGTTTGCTTCGGCATCCCATGTTGTAAAATTGAAACGTTGCAGAGAAGATTAGCAAATTCTACTCGCTTTCCCCTTCTTTAAAGGCGAAAGGCTAAAACCTAATGTCAGCAGTATCTGTCGATGAATCCCTATTTGTGTACATTTTTCTGCCGGGTATTTGAATGAAGACATTTATTTCAAAATGTTTCCACGAAAACAGCGGAGAGAGGAGTATTATACAAGCTGAGTTCATTCAATAATATCGCCAGAAGCCATTTCTAGTCTTTAGAGGGAATTGCCTCCATTTAAATTAGCAGACTTTAGTTTGGGTAGCAGAGGATTACATCGTGTGCAAGCTTTAGTTCAGTCGCTAGCACTCTTGCCTCTGAATCAGATGCTTGTGAGGTTAAGTCCCACTTCAGAGACTTATGCACATAGTTGAGGCTGAAACGCCAGTGCAGTACTGAGGGAGTCAGAAGTGCTATCTGTGGAATTGTTGCCAATGTTAATCCCTTGACTGACATCACTAAAATAGATTATTTGATTGTTACCATGCTGTTTGTGGGACCTTGCTGTATGCAAATTGGCTGCTTTCCTCCCTATCTTTCATCCTGGACTATACTTCAGAAGTACTTCATTGGATGTCAAATGCTTTGGGATGTTCTGGGGTTGTGAAAGATTCTATATAAATGCCAGTCTTTCTTAAAGGTGTGTTTTTAATTATCTGGTTTTTGAAGAGCATTTCTGACGCAGGAGTCCAAAAATAATTTTAAGTTTTACTAAAAGTGGTGAAGGGATATGGGGTGAGGGGCAGTGGTGGGGGTGGGGGTGGGGGTGGGGTGGATGTTGAGGAAAGACAGAACTAATGGCCAAGGAGATCAAGAAGCAAAGGAATGCTAAGCAAACTGCTGGTCAAGAGCACGAAGCAAGAAGCACAGGAGAAGCCATTATAAATAAGTAGTAAATAAAATTGCCTCGGCAAGCCTTCTTGTTCAAATAATTACATTGCTGTTATTGGATTGGATTTTGGAGTACTTACAGAAAATCTAATGTTAATTTCAAGTAACGTAGACGTTTGGAGCAGGACTGCTCAACTAGAGCTTAAATAAAGCCAGTTCAGTGCAGTCATGTTCTGTGGAAATCAATCCATCTCCAATTGGATTCAGCGTCCCAAAACTCATTTCACTTAACACCCTTATCAGCCATCATCGAAAGCCTGCCTCTTCTAGGCTGGATTCAAACCCAAAGTCTCAGAGGTAGAAACACGAGTGTTTAAGAATAGCGCAGTAATGCACTGTTTCCACTCCATCTTCAATGAATGCAGCAGACCATACTTAAACATCAATAGGCAGGGGTTTGAATAAATGCTTCTCAAGTCCCAAGGCAATCAAAGTATGGGAAATGAGGACCAAGCTAAAACATAGGTCCTTTCTCCAGAACTAGCCTTAGCATTTAATTTGGAAGCTTGCTTACTGCAGGCATTTATAGTGCAGCAGTTAAATTAATGGTTTTTAAAAAATCCCTTTGATGGATGAGGACTAAGTCAAAATGTTAGATTCTCAGTGCAGAAGCCACTTACTTTTTACTTGAAGTATTGTTGGTACGATTTCTTACTTAAAAGTAAAAGTAAGTGCAACCATACTATTTTCTGGAACAAATTTGAAAATCGTATGGAGCAGACCGTGCTTGTGATGCGGGAGGATTTTTATTATGGTCTCAGAATTAATAGTCTCCTTAGTAATGCACATGCAAATAGCACTGGGGTTTGACGAGGCAAACTATGGGTGAATGAGGATTATGAAAATAAAACCTTCTATTTAAAAAGAAAAGTAAGAGTTATGGTGTGCCAGTTTAGAGCCTCCTTTAAAAAGCAGCAGTAAAGAATTATGATTAATCTTGTTTTTATTCAAAGTGAAAGCTGAGCTGATATCATCAGCAGACCTGGGACCAGGGAGGAGTCAAATATTGAACCAACAGCGAGAGGGAAGTGAATTGACAATCAGTTGAAGTGATGAGATTGAGGCATGTCAGGCTAATGACTTCTGTTAAAAGCATCTTCCTCACACTGTTAGGTTCAATAATTTTCCTGCCCCTGTTCACCTGGTGTCATGATCAAGGACAGTAATTATACAGTTTTCATGGAACAAAGTGAAGAATCATAGACACAAAAACAATATACTGCAGATGCTGGAAATCTGAAATAAAAGCAGAAAAAGCTGGAAATATTCAGCATGTCTGGCAGCATCGATGAAGAGAGAAACAGAGTTAATGGCTGGGATTTTACGGGCTCCCCTAAGGTGGAGTTGGAGGCGGAGCGGCACGGAGAATCGCAATGGGTGGCGGGAGGGGCGGCAGGCGGAAGGCCCGTTACCTCCCCGTAACCCAGCGATCATCCCAGGAGTACTATAGGCCAACGACGGCCTTCCTGCCCAGAGGCCAATTGAGGCCCTTAAGTGGCTTATTAAGGGCCAATTAAGGGTCTCTTCCCACCACTGCTGGGATCCTACCAACAACGGGGGCAGACCTGTGCCGCATGAGGAGGATGCCTTGTTAAAAAGAGGTGTCCTGTCTGGGGGCATGGTGGGGGGTGTCCCTCCTTCATGGGAAATTTGTGGCCCATGGAGGAGCCTTACCGGGACCTTCCTCCCCCTGGACTGAACTACCAAACCCCACACCCCCCTCGCCGGGGCCTTCTGGACTGGCCCCGCGACCCTGCCTCATCTACCTCTTCTCTGGGATTCCAGTGCTGGGCCTGGGTCCGAGGTCTCTGCAGTACCGGCAGTGACCACCAGTCCTGGTGGAGCTGCCAATGCTGCTGAGATGCTGGCCCCCTGATTGGCCGGCAGCTCTTGGAGGCAGGATCCCTGTCCCTGTAAAGTCTTTAAAGGGACAGGGATACCGCCTTCTAAAACTTTGATTCAATAAGACCAGAGGCTCACTCCGGGGCAGGGCACAAAAAGGCAGAGGCATAGTTCTCCCCGCTTTTTCGGTTCGGCACTGGGAGCCCTGCCTCCAGCACAAAATCCAGCACAGTGTTTCAGATCTGTGACCTTCCATCTGTTGTATGATTGCCTTTAAGAAGGATGTCCCTTTAAGATCTCAGTATACTAATGAGCTAAGTACCTGGACATGTGTGACTCGAAGCCAGAGTCATTCTGCAACTGGAACACCTAGAGGAAGGTTCTGTAAATAGTTAGTTCCGTACTATATATAATAGTCTATCTGAAAATAAACCTGTTTGAGATCTTCAACCAACTGGACTCCATTCATCTCATTTATGGTGCATTAGACAACAGAAAAAAACTCATTACATGGTGGCAGCTATGGTGAGAAGACAAAGTCTAGGCTTGAAGACCACTGGTAAAGCAGCTTTGAAAATGACCTTTCCTACAGTCAGAAGAGAGATGGTTCAAGAGAAATACTGGCCCAAACAGTAGAAAGAAGAAATGTAGAAGACAGTGCATAGAACAACAGACTGCAAGTAAATTTCTGCAATCGTGTGAGTCAAAAGAAAAAGCTCTGAAGTGCTTAAAAAATTGATTTATTTTTTCTTTCAAAGCCTCCGTGGGAGATTAAAAAAGGGGAAGACCCGGTTCCTCTCCCAGGCTGATCGGGGTCAGCACCTTTACAGGAGGCATCGATGATAAAAAGCACGAGAAAACCGGATCACTGCACAGCCTTCATTCACGCAGCCAAAGCTTAAAAAATATTAAACTACTCGAGTGTGAATAAAAGCTTCCATTCACAAAGCCACAGTAAAAAAAACTCATAACAAACTCTAGCAAAAAACAGCTAGTGAACTGCTAAGTGAGTAGCTGTGCAAGCACACAAGCTTAAGTGCTAGATGCAAGACTCATGGCACTGGCAAACACCTGCTCCTGTCAATCAAAGCAGCTCGTCTAAATAACGGGCAGTTTCTTAAAGGGGAAATAGTGCTGAGTCAGGAAACAAGTTTTAAGCAAAGAATAGTAGGAAGATGGATACCAAATATCGCAGAATGAATTGGAAAGCCATGAACATCCTACCAAATTCCAACTTTTCAAATACAGAATGCAATTATGCTTGACAGACCAAGTAATTGTAGAACTAGAGAAACAGGCTGTAACAATACTAATAGCAGTTGATTCCCAAGAACCAGGTCCAGCAGTGCCCCCTTTATCATTGGACTAGCAACATATTACTGTAGAAAATTTTCCTGAACGCACTTTAGGAGCTCTTGCCCCTCACTGCCCTTTACACTACTACTAACCCAGTCTATGTTTGGATAATGAAAGTCCCCCATTATAAGTACACTATAATTTTTGCACCTCTCTTTAATTTCCTTGCAAATTTGTTCCTCCATGTCCTTCCCACTAGCTGATGGCCTATAGACAACACCGAGCAATGTAACTGCACCCTTTTTGTTCCTTAGCTCTAGCCAAATTGATTCTGTCCTCGACCCCTCTGGGACATCCTTTTTCTCCAGAACTGCAATGCTCTCCTTAATACCACCCCCCTCCCTCCCTTTTTTCCCTTTCCTATCTTTCCAGAACACCTTGTATCCAGGAATATTTAACACCCAGTCCTGCCCTTCTTTGAGCCAGTTCTCTTTTTATAGCCACAACATCATATTTCCACATGGCAATCTGTACCTGTACCTCACCAATCTTATTAACCACACTCTGTGCATTTACATACATGCACTTTAACCCTGATTTAGACTTTATTACTTCCTCCCTTACTCTGACCCCACCTAATAACTTACTATTCCCTACTCTAGTGCTATCTATCTCCCCTAGTATTCTGTGGACCTTGGTATTCCTCACTGATATTTGGTCCTGGTTCCCACTCCCTGACAGGTTACCAGTTTTGCTTCACTCCGATCTGAGCTCCCTCTCAGGTTCCCATCCCCCTGCCAATCTAGTTTAAACCCTCCCCAACAGCACTAGCAAAATTCCCTGCAAGGATATTAGTCCCAGTCCTGCTAAGATGCAACCCATCCATTTTGTACAGGTCCCACTTGCCCCAGAACTGGTCCCAATGCCTCAGAGATCTGATGCCCTCCCTCCTACACCAGTTCTCCAGCCACGTGTTCAATTGCTCAATTCTCCTATTCCTATGCTCACTTGCACATGGGACTTCAAGTAATCCTGAGATTACTGCTTTTGAGGTCCTGCTTTTTAATCTCCTTCCTAGCTCCCTAAAATCTGCTTTCAGTGCCTCATCCCCCTTCCTACCTGTGTCATTGGTGTCAACGTGGACCACAACCTCTGGCTGTTGACCCTCCCCCAGAAGAATGCCCTATAGCCATTCCGTGACATCCTTGACCCTGGCACCAGGGAGGCAACACACCATCCTGGAGTCATGGCTGCAGCTACAGAAATGCCTGACTGTTCCCCTAACTAATGAATCCCACTACAGCTCTTCCACTCTTCTTTCTCCCCTCATATGCAGCTGAGCCACCTGTGTGCCACAAACTTGGCTCTGACTACAATGTTCTGAGGAGCCATCACCCTCACCCTCACCAGTATCCAAAATGGAAAACCGATTAGCAAGCGAGATCGTCTCAAGGGACTCTTGCACTATCTTCCTGGTTCTCTTAGACTGCCTGGCAGTCACCCATTCCCTATCTGTCTGCATCCTCCTAGCCTGTGGTATGACCATCTTCTTAAATTTGCTATCCACATATTTCTATGCCTCACAGATGCACCACAGTGATTCCAGCCGCTGCTTGAGTTCCGAAACCCGGAGCTCAAGCTTGTGCAGCCGATGACACTTCCTGCAGATGTGTTTGTCAAGGACACATGGTGCATCCATGACTTCCCACATGGCACAGGCTGTACATTCCACTCAGCCGAGCTGCTCTGCCATACCTTAACATTAAAAACTGTTTATTATAAGTAGAATAGCTTACCAGTTACTCACCAACCAGCTCCTTCCACTTCACTGGAGCAAGAATCAAATAATGGAGGGTGAAAAAAGTAGAATAAAGGAGTACCTCCTCCCCACTTCACCAAGCTCGCCACTCACCAAACTCGTATCTCCACACTCAGCTTGCAATCTGTATGCCATTTGCAGGCTGCATCCAGACCTCTATATTTATACTTTTTGAAGCTAAAACTGCAGCAACCAGATTGGACTGGTCATACACTTAAGTAATCAGCTAGTCTGCAGTAGAGCCTGTTAATCCCTGTCTAAGACTGTAAGAAACTTATTTTACTTTCTTAACACGACTTTATATAGAGGGCCAATCCCAGTTAAATGCTAACTGCACACCAAATTTTTAGAAAGATAACAACACAAAATCCCCATTCATCAAACTCATATCTCCACACTCAGCTTGCAATATGAATGCCGTTATCTGCAAACAACGGGTCACCCATTCCTTGCAGTGGCACATTAACAATACAATGCAGCTATGGCAAGGTGGTATGGAAACCACAATAATTCTACCTTGTAGACTCGAGCAGACCAGCTGTGGCTACCAGCATGTATGGACCTCAACATCATAACTATCCACGATAGCATTCCCAAGGGGAAATATGCAAGGACTGGAACCCGCTTGCAGACTCTGGCCAGATTCAAACAGTGCAGTCTGGAAACAGCAACAGATGAGACGCGAACTCCCCGAGCAAGAGTTGTCAAACCACCGAGACGACCTATGGACTTTTGAGCCTCTATATTTGTAAAGTTCATAATCTCTATAACTGTGTAAATAACTTTGATGTTATCTAATCTTAGGTGTTTTTACTTCTAGCACTTATCTTTGGAAAGAAAGAGGATGTTTTATGGTTGCTTTTAAGAGTGATATCTCTTTAAGCTCTCAGTATGGTCATGAGCTAAGTACCAGGATTAGTCATGTGACTCGAAGCCAGAGTCACTCTGCAACTGGAACACCTAGAGGATGGTTCTGTAAATAATTAGCTCTGTACTGTATATCATAGTCTAGCTGGAGATAAACCTGTTTGAGATCTTCAACCAATTGGACTCCATGCATCTCAATTATGGTGCATCAGACAACATAAAAAGAATTCATTACACCATCAAGTTCTCATGAATGGTCATCAACCTGAAACGTTAACTTTATTTCTCTCTCCACAGATGCTTCCAGGCCTGCTGAGTATTTCCAGCTTTTTCTGTTTTTATTAAAGAAACATGAAAGTTAATCACAAAAACGCCTCTTAAAAAGCCCAGAATCCAGTATAATAAAAAACATAATTTGAACTCGGTCAGTTACTGTAAATCAATAGCCTTGATTGTTATTCATTTTTTTCTCATAATTCTTTTGATTCCTTTGCAAAATTAGACATGACACAATCTTTAGATCACAGGAAGAACACAGAGTTCTAATTCTTAATTCAATTTACAGTTAAAAATTTGTTAGCTGTATTATGCAATATTGATTTGATATGAACCATTTCCTGTATACTTTTGCAGGGTGGTCTTGCAGAAAATGACTGTGATTTGAACTTTTCACAGGGGTTCCGTTTTCTAAAGGTTAATCAGGTAGCATCAGCAACATTTCAGATCATTTACAAATGTAGACACTTCCAGCTTGAATCCTGGGAAATTAAATGCTTGGCAGACATTTTGTTATGAATGATCTCAACCATGACATGGTGCCCCAGGATATTTTAAATACTGTGTAATGGTCACCAGGTCGTAGGATGTCTTTGACCTAGCACAGCAGGAAATGGCAGATTGATTAATGTAAAACATGAAGAAAAATGGTGTTTTGTGAACTGCATTGCTTGAATATCCTGCTCTGGAGACTCCAGCAATTACAGCGGTCAATAAACTTTGTATTGTGAGCATAAATCACCTTTGTGGAGCCATTTCTTATTTTAGGTAAGTAATTATTATATTGCATAGGGTATGGCACAGCCTGTGTTGATTGTAGTTCTATGGAACAGGGTGATGCAGCTTTAGTTTCCCCTCCTGATCTGAGCTGAACTGATTGGGAAGGTGTGGGGGGTGGGGGTGGGGGTGGGGGGGGGGGGGGGTGGTTGTGGGGGTGGTAGTTCCTTGAGGGTGAGGGAAAGTGTAAAAATCAACCAGAGATGTTCAGCCTTGGTGATGCTTTGCCCTTCCTTGTTGGCATCCATATTCAGCATTGACAGAATTTTGTTTTCATTCTTGGAATGTCAGAGCTGGCATTTTTTGCCCATCCCTATACAGCTAAGTGGCTTGCCAAGCTACTTCACAGGGCAGCCATAATCCTGTGACCATTGGTTTAGCATTGAACTCAGGCTAACAGGTTTCCTTTCTTAAAGACCATTAGTGAATCAGTTGACTTTTTACAACAATTCGGCAGCTTCGTTCTTACTGATTTTACTTCCCAGATTTTTGTTTAAACTGAATTCAAATTCTCCAACTGCCATGACGGAACTTGAACTCATTCTCTGAATTATTAGTTGACACCTACTTGTTTATTATTATAGTGACATAACCACTACAGTACACTACCCAGTATGTGAACAGATCTCATGCCATCCATCCCATCAGCAACAGATCTTAATCAAACGGGACAGAATTGCATATTAATGTAACACTGTAATATGTACCAAATAACCAGTACTTGTAGCAGTCTGACATATTAAGTATACCAGTACAGCT
Source organism: Heterodontus francisci (assembly GCF_036365525.1). Taxonomy (NCBI): domain Eukaryota; kingdom Metazoa; phylum Chordata; class Chondrichthyes; order Heterodontiformes; family Heterodontidae; genus Heterodontus; species Heterodontus francisci. The sequence goes on along the minus strand of NC_090385.1, from coordinate 76,196,588 downwards.
GTGGAAAGGACTTGCTAATGATATCTGCACAGACTGCAGAAGTGTGTTCTGTACAGATATAGTTGTATGAAACTATTTGACTGGAGTGCCTGTTTTTAAATAGAAGCTACCATGTGTGTCTCAGTGTGAGACTGGATTTTCGCAAAAGGTGGTCCAAGGAGAGATATAAGTTTGTTGGAGTCACAAGTTAAGTGTAATTAAGTTTATATATAAGTGTGCAGATTTATTGCCAATGAGATGTGAGTAATTTGTCTTCATGTTTGTGGTGAAGGATTTCTGATTTCTTTATTTTGGGCAGGGGGTCATTTTTGAAGAACCGTTTGAGATATCTAGGTTTATTTAAGCATTTCATCATTAATCTGCATGACCTTTGGGAGGGATTAAGTTCTTTCACCTTCTTTGTTGGAAAAATTGAATGCAGAAGAATGACGCATGGTAGATCTGATGTAGAATAAAAAATATCTTATGGGGACTTGGTTTTTGCACTGGTGTTGTCACTCAGCTCCTAAGGCTGCGTCCACGGTGTAAACAATGTACTTGTTTACTTGGTCCTGTGTTTTATGGAAAGCCAGAACACATTAAGATTTTAACTAGCAGATAAAGTCATGGTGGGTTGGTAAGTCAAGAAGGCACAAAATTGAATGTGGGTCACACCTGAAGCATTAATCTAACTTCTCTGTAAGATACTGATCAAATAGCTGGATAGTACAGCACTTCTTTCTTTTTGTTTTGTGTCTTTCATTTTAATTTTTAAGATCCAAGCAACATGCAATCATATATATTTATGAGTTATAGGAACTGCTAGAGCAATTCATTTGAGAGTTCAATTAGAGACTGAAGGTCTGGTGGTAATGGAACAACTCTGCTAGACCTTGCTGTCTTATTTAAACACCAGTCAACACTTTCTAAACCTTAAGAGAATAGATTCCAGAAATTGCTTATAACTTAAAAACACTCCAGTGTGTCCTTGTGTGTATCAGCTCACAATATTCCTGTGCCTGACTTTTTAAAAAATCCTAATTGCATTTAAAATATGCGCTCTTAAGATGGCCTTTTAAAACAAAATTACAATACCACATATGGTTTTATAGGCTAAGTGGTGCAGTTCACTATGCTGGATTTATAAAGAGACACCTGCCGTGAATCTCAAGTGTGGTTTTGCGACAGTAATTACTATGGGAAGGCAACAACTGAAGTGAATTTTGTACTGGCTGGAGTCCTTTGACTACAGCAGAGTAATATACTGCACCTTGCGAGGATGGTATTTTGCTAAATGTGACATTATATTTTTATAAAGGTCACTTGTAACAAGCTCAGTTAAAGCATTATTTTTCCAGTATGTCAAGGCAGCCTTGGTAGATTTGACTTTGATCGTGCATATTTTGTTTCCTTTTGCAATCTTGGCTGTTCTGCTCTTATCTATCATTTAGAGAGTTAATATAGTGAGATGTTGAGGTTAGAAAGCCAATGCCTCTCACTCACCCCCGATCCCTCCAACGTCTGCTGTGGATTTTAATAAAATGGATGGAATTGCACTTGCTGAACAGACTAGAAAAGAGAAGGCCAAAGGGTGACTTCATAGAGATCTTGGTAGATGTAGAAAAATGTTTCCACTTGTGAGGAGTTCAAAACTAAAGGTCATAAATATAAGAATGTCACTCATAAATCCAATAAAGAATTCGGGAGAAAATTTTTACCCAGAGAGTGGTTAGAAGGTCAGAAGTAAGGATGTTCACTGATGATCGCACATGTTGGGCTGAATTTTATTCGGGCGCTGCACTCCTCAGTGGCACCCTTTAAACACAGCGGTATGCTCGCATTCAGCGGAAGCCGCCGAGCCCCCGCGATATTACGCATTGGGGCTCATTTAAATAGAGACGGAGTGGCTGCCCCTGATGACGTAGGGGGGACAGCCGCTGCATCCCCGACATTCTTAAACGGCTTTAAGCCCTTACAATTATTTTTAATTTTTAAATGGAAAACATGACTGATTTTTATTAAATATAAAATTATGTGATAGAGGCCCTTCCCCAAACCCCCAATGGTAATTTAGTTGCCTGAAATGACCATCAATTGATATTTCAAATACCTGAACTTTCCCCCGCAACCTTCAATCTTTTGCCCTTCAACCCCTTCCCACCATCCCCACATCCAATAATAATTGATTTCCCCGCTCCTGCACCCTCCCGCCCTTAATTTTTTATTACTCCGCCCTCCGCACCAGGTTCTCGCTTCAGAACTCTATGCGGAGTTCCGAAGGTGCTCGAAGGCCGAACAGAGGCCATAAAATCAGCGTGGGATGGCAGGTAAGTCAATTTGAATATATTTAATGGCAATCTACATCTGGAGATGAAGGGCCCACTGCCAGGCGATGGGGGTGGGGGGGGCCGCACTGAGGTCCCCCCACCGGAGTAATATGCGGCGGACCCTTCTTGACGTCGCAGGCCCCGCGGCGTCAAGAGGCTGGTAAAATTCAGCGATTTTGTACCATTCGCAATTCCTCAGATACTGAAGCAGTCTGTGCTCACATGCAGCAAGACCTGGACAACGCTCAGGCTTGAGTTGATAAAAGGCAAGTAACGTTCGTGCCACCCGCCAACTGCCAGGCAATGACCATCTCCAACAAGAGAGGATCGAACCATCTTCCCTTGACGTTCAATAGCATTATTATCGCTGAATTCCCACCATCAATATCCTCAGGGTTACCATTGACCAGAAACTTAAATGGAATAGCGTAGATCTATTTAAGGAGAAGTTAGAGAAAAACATGATGGAGAAAGGAACAGAAGGATATGTTGATAGGGTGAGATGAAATAAGGTGGGAGGAGGCTCATTTGGAGCCTAAACACTGGGCTGAATCCATTGGGCTGAATGGCCTGTTTCTGCGCTGTTGCAACTGTGTAATACTAGTTTCAGCACCACTTGCTTATTGCTCTCTGGCATAACATAAATAGGGCTGTTCAGTGCTTATTGTAATCTAACAGTTATAGTTCATTTGAAAGCAGTCATGTTACTAAATCCATTGAGGTACAATTTTAAAAAAAGAGAATCATGTCAGAAATGTATAAAGCTGGCTTCAGGTTCTGATAATTTGATAATAATATGATAATATAATAATGGACTCTGACAACATCCTGGCTGTAGCACTGAAGACCTGTGCTCCAAAACTAGCTGAACCCCTAGCCAAGCTGATCCAGTGCAGCATCTACTCCTCCATGTGGAAAATTGCCCAGCTATGTCCTGTCCACAAAAAGTAATCCAATCTGCCAGTTACGACTCCATCAGTCTACTCGCAATCATCACTAAAGTAATGGAAGATATCATTGACAATGCTATCAAGTAGCACTTACTCCGCAAAAACCTGCTCACCGATGCTCAGTGTGGGTTCCGCCAAGGCCCACTCGGTTCCATAGCTCATTACAGCCTTGGTCTAAACATGGACAAAAGTGCTGAGTTTAAGAGGTGAAGTGAGAGTAACTGCCCTTGACATCAAGGCACCATTTGACCAAGTGTGGCATCAAGGAACCCTAGTAAAATTGAAGTCAATGGAACCAGGGGAAAATGCTCCACTGGTTGGAGTAAATCCTAGCACAAAGGAAGATGGTTGTGGTTGTTGCAGGTCAATCACCTCAGCCCCAGGACAACACTGCAGGAGGTCCTCTGGGGAATGTCCTAGGCCCAACCATATAAAACTGGTTCACAATGACCTTCACTCCATCATAAGGTCAGAAGTAAGGATGTTCGCTGCTGATTGTACATGTTCTGTACCATGCACTTCCTCATACACTGAAGCAGTCTGTGACCACATGCAGCAAGACCTGGACAACATCCAAGCTTGGGCTGATAAGTGGCAAGTAACATTCACGCCTTGCAAGTGCCAGGCAATGACCATCTCCAACAAGAGAGGAGCTAACCATCTCCCCTTGAAGTTCAAGGGCATTACCATCACTGAATCCCCACCATCAACATCCTGGGGGTCAGCATTGACCAGAAACCTAACTGGTCCAGCCATATAAATGTTGTAGCTAAAAAGCAGGTCAGAGGCTGGGAAATCTGCGGTGAGTAACTCACCCCTGACTTCTCAAAGCATGTCCACTATCTACAAGGCACAAGTCAGGAGTGTGATGGAATATTCTCCTTTGCCTGGATGAGTGCAGCTCCAACAGCACTCCAGAAACTCTACATCATCCAGGACAAAGTAGCCCACTTGATTGACACACTATCCACCACCTAAAACGTGCATTCTCTCCACCACCAGTGCACAGTGGCTGCAGTGTGTACACCCTACAAGATGCACTGCAGGTACTCACCAAGCCTTCTTTGACAGCACCTGCCAAGCCCAAGAACAAGGGCAGCAGCCGCATGGGAACACCATCACCTGCAAGTTACCCTCCAAGTCACACACCATCCTGACATGGAACTATATCGCCGTTCCTTCACTGTCACTGGGTCAAAATCCTGGAACTCCCTTCCTAACACAGTGGCGCAGTGGTTAGCACCGCAGCCTCACAGCTCCAGTGACCCGGGTTCAATTCTGGGTACTGCCTGTGTGGAGTTTGCAAGTTCTCCCTGTGTTTGCGTGGGTTTCATCCGGGTGCTCCGGTTTCCTCCCACATGCCAAAGACTTGCAGGTTGATAGGTAAATTGGCCATTAGCAATTGCCCCTAGTGTAGGTAGGTGGAAGGGAAATATAGGGACAGGTGGGGATGTGGTTGGAATATGGGATTAGTGTAGCATTAGTATAAATGGGTGGTTGATGGTCGGCACAGACTCGGTGGGCCGAAGGGCCTGTTTCAGTGCTGTATCTCTAAACTAAACTAAACTAACAGTACTGTGTGTACCTACACTACATGGACTATAGTGGTTCAAGAAGGTGGTTCACCATCGCATTCACAAGGGCAATTAGGGATGGGCAACAAATGCTGGCCTTGTCAGCAATGTTTACATCTCACGAATGAATAAAAAACATTTTTTTCCCAATCATTTTAACCAATATTGGCCATTCCCAATCCTCATGGTAACATTTGTAATGCTATTATGCTCCATAGCATTACTATTTTTATTGTAGAATATTTGAATTTTGTTGTCAAAACTGCCACATTATTTCTGCATCTCAAATTGTACTGTGCTTAATTAAAGTACTTTTAATTAAAATATAGGACATCACAAAACAGAACTGGTTGATCGGCTTCATTAACAATGATCATCATGATGTGTAAGATTAACACAGATCATTAAAGTACCTTGAAAAAAAGGGAAGTTAAAGTTTATGTGACAGCGCCATCTTTGGTGAGGAGAATGGGGAGCCAGAAGAAAAAGGAACAGGAGGAAAGAGTGATGAGATACAGAGCAAAGGGGAGTATAACTATGGGTTAGGAAAGAAGACTATTTCATTGAACGAAATAGAATGAATAATGAGATCATTAAGGAGATAAAGGAGGCAAGGGTGGAGACAGCAATAAATTAAAGAAGAATAGGTGACAACATAGGTGGAGGCAGAAATAAGAAAAGCAAAATGGCAGACTGTGAAAAACTGACAAAATGGAGGGGAATTGCAAGGAGGGGTGTGAGGGGAGAGAAAGAGGCGTTTCTGGAGAAACATGAGGTACTGGACATATAAAAGGGGCAATTAAGTTATTTGCTCGAGAGATAAAAATCTTACTGAAGAGCACCAATGATTGCATGATTATGGAAAACATTGTCAGGTGATGTAACGTGGCACACAATGAGCATGCAAGAATATTTTGTCTATTTATCTTTTGTTTTGCACTTCCCTCCTAAATATGATGACATTTGCTAGGATAGAGTTCCACAGATGCCACTAGCCGCCAAGTGCCTCAACATTTGTATGTGAATGCGAACAGTGAATGATGGTCTGGGGTATCACAGCCATACTGCAAACTGCCTTCACCATACTTCCATACAAACTAACTTTCCAGCAGGGTCACTGAACATGATCAGGAGTATGAACCCTGGCTGATATTTCTTTACTCCTCCATAATCTAGGGGACAGTGAAAACAGAAGTAACACTTTGGCTGCAGCTCTGCCTGAGGTCATTAACTCAGCAGGCCAGGGGACTGACTTGGGACCTTCCTGGTCTGTGTAACCATGTGCACATTTATCCACCTACCCTGGTGGGGATTATTTCTCCCCTTTCCCATCTCTGAGATCTAGTTTTCACATCCAAATTGTTTCCAGAATCTGCATATAAAAACATATTAATTTCTCAAAAAGGGAAAAGATGGACATCTTATACTTAGAAAGCAAGAAATAAAATACTGCAGATGCTGGAAATCTGAAATTTTAAAAAAAGAACGTGTCAAAACGCACAGCAGGCCAGGCAGTATCTGTGGAGACAGGAAGGCAAGGTTAACATTTCAGGTTGATGACCATAGCCAGAACCCAGTCTTCATTCTCTGTTTATAATACCCTGTTTTCTAAGTGCTTTTACTTCTTGTCACTAGTCATTTATGATGTGTACTGAGGTTGTTTTGTTGTCACAACAAGCAGCTCTGTAAAGAACTCCAGTCACAATCACTGAACACTGTGCTCCATTGCAAACTTGCTTCCCTACAATGGAAATGAATGGCATGACTGCAGATCTCAATGAGCTTATCTGGAAGAATGATATCTCACTGGCATTCGATTGAAGATGAACTGCAGTGATTAGGCTTTTATCTGTGAAACTTCCAAAAGCAAAGATGATGACGTTTTTTGGGGGGAATGGTAAAGAATACCCAACTTTTAATGCTGATTACTAAACATGTGGGTCCAGAATGCTGTGGTCTTTATTTTCACACATTTTTTTTTATCTTTAGTCGGAAAACTACTCCATCGAGTCAAGCTACGTAAACAGCAGACAGCACCTTATTAAAAGGTAAGTCACGCTTCCTTTATGCAGTATTAAACAGCGCAAGTGTGCTCACATAATGAAGCCATCTGCCAATTGTTTTTGGTCATAGAATCATAGTTATACAGCACAGAAACGGGCCCTTCAGCCCATCATGTCTGTGACGGCCATCAAGCACCTAACTATTCTAGTCCCATTTTCCAGCACTTGGCCCTTAGCCTTGTATGCTATGGCGTTTCAAGTGCTCATCTAAATACTTCTTAAATGTTGTGAGGGTTCCTGCCTCTACCACCTCTTCAGGCAGTGCGTTCCAGATTCCAATCACCCTCTGGGTGAAATTTTTTTTTCTCAAATCCCCTCTAAACCTCCTGCCCCTTACCTTAAACCTATGCCCCCTGGTATTGACCCCTCCGCTAAGGGAAAAAGTCTCTTCCTATCTAACCTGTCAATGCCCCTCATAATTTTGTAGACCTCAATCATGTCCCCCCTCATCCTTCTCTGTTCTAAGGAAAACAACCCTAGCCTTTTCAGTCTCTCTTCATAGCTGAAATGCTCCAGCCCAGGCAACATCCTGGTGAATCTCCTGTGCACCCTCTCCAGTGCAATCACTTCCTTCCTCTAAGGTGGTGCTCAGAACTGTACACAGTACTCCAGCTGTGGCCTAACTGGTGTTTTATACAGCTCCATCATAACCTCCCTGCTCTTATATTCTATCCCTCGGCTAATAAAGACAAGTATCCCATATGCCTTCCTAACCAACTTATCTACCTGTGCTGCTACCTTTAGTGATCTATGGACAAGTACACCAAGGTCCCTCTGACCTTCTGTACTTCCTAGGGCCCTACCATCCATTGTATATTCCCTTGCCTTGTTAGTCCTCCCAAAATGCATCACTTCACACTTCTCAGGATTAAATTCCATTTGCCACTGCTCCGCCCTTCTTACCAGCCAATCTATATCGTTCTGTAATCTAAGGCTTTCCTCCTCACTATTTACGACACCACCAGTTTTAGTGTCATCTGCGAACTTACTTATCGTAATTCCTATATTCATGTCTAAATCATTAATGTACACGACAAACAACAAGGGTCCCAGCACCGATCCCTGTGGTACGCCACTGGTCACAGGCTTCCACTCGCAAAAACAACCCTCGACCATTACCCTCTGTTTCCTGCCACCAAGCCAATTTTGGATCCAATTTGCCAAGTTGCCCTGGATCCCATGGGCTCTTAACTTCTTAACCAATCTCCCATGCGGGATCTTATCAAAAACCTTACTGAAGTCCATGTAGATGGACTTACCCTCAGCTACACATCTAGTCACCTCCTCGAAAAATTCACTCATTCGTTAGACATGATCTCCCCTGACAAAGCCATGCTGACTATCCCTGATTATTCCCTGCCTCTCCAAGTGGAGATTAATCCTGTCTCTCAGAATTCTTTCCAATAGTTTCCCTACCACTGATGTTGGACTCACCGGCCTGTAATTACCTGTTTTATCCCTGTTACCCTTCTTGAATAATGGTACCACTTTCACTGTCCTCCAGTTCTCTGGCATCTCTCCCGTGGCCAGAGAGGATTTGAAAATTTGTGTCAGAGCCCCTGCTATCACCTCCCTTGCCTCACATAGCAGCCAGGGATACATCTCATCTGGGCCTGAGGATTTATCCACTTTTAAGCCCGCTAAAGCATCTAATACTTCCTCCCTTTCAATGTTAATATGTTCAAGTATACCGCAATCCCCCTCCCCGATCTCTACACCTACGTCATCGTTCTCCACCGTGAAAACAGATGAAAGTAATAATTTAAAACCTCACCTATGTCCTCTGGCTCCACACACAGATTGCCACTTTGGTCCCTAATGGGCCCTACTCTTTCCCTGGTTATGCTCCTGCCCTTAATATACTTATAAAACGCCTTAGGATTTTCCTTTATATTGACCGCCAATGTTTTTTCATGTCCCCTCTTCGCTCTCCTAATTACTTTTTTAAGTACCCCCCCCACCCCCCACACTTTCTATACTCCTGTAATGTCTCCGCTGTTTTCAGTGCTCCGAATCTGCCATAAGCCTCCTTATTTTCCTGATCCAATACTCTATATCCCTTGACATCCAGGGTTCCCTGGACTTGATGGTCCTACCCTTCACCTTAATGGGAACATGTTGGCCCTGAACTCTCACTATTTCGTCTTTGAATGCCTCCCACTGGTCTGATGTAGACTTTCCTACAAGTAGCTGCTCCCAGTCCACTTTGGCCAGATCCTGTTTTATCAAATTGAAATCGGCCTTCCCCCAATTCAGTACCTTTATTTCTGGCCCGTCTTTGTCCTTTTCCATAACTACCTTAAATCTTACAGAGTCATGGTCACTATTGCCGAAATGCTCCTCCACTGATACTTGTACCACTTGTCCAGCTTCATTCCCTAGGATTAGGTTCAGTACTACCCCTTCTCTTGTAGGACTTTCTACGTACTGGCTCAAAAAGCTCTCCTGTATGCATTTTAAGAATTCCTCCCCCTTTAAGCCTTTTGCACTAAGACTATCCCAGTTGATATTAGGGAAGTTGAAATCCCCTACTATTATTACCCTATTATTTTTACACCTCTCTGCGATTTGCCTACATGTCTATTCCTCTATCTCTTCCTGACCATTTGGAGGCCTGTAGTACACGCCCATCAAGTGATTGCCCCCCTTTTGTTCTTAAGTTCTACCCATATGGCCTCATTTGAGGAACCTTCTGAGATATCATCCCTCCTTACTGCAGTAATTGACTTCTTGATCAACAGTACAATACCACCTCCTCTTTTATCCCCTCCCCTATCATGCCTGAAGATTCTATACTCTGGGATATTGAGTTGCCAGTCCTGCCCCTCCCTCAGCCATGTCCCTGTGATACCAAAAATATGATAATCCCATGTGCTAATCAATGCCCTCAATTCATCTGCCTTATTAATAAGACTCCTTGCATTAATGTATATGCAATCCAGCCTTGCAATTTTCACTTGTGCCTTAACAGGTCTATATTTGCTCTGCCTTCCAGACTGACTCAGTTTCTCTTCTATATTTGACTGTGCCTCACCCCCTACTGTACCTCCACTCTGTATCCCATCCCCCTGCCAAATTAGTTGAAACCACCCCCCCCAAACAGCACTAGCAAACCTCCCAGCAAGGATGTTGGTCCCGTTCCGATTCAGGTGCAACCCATCGAACTTGTACAGGTCCCACCTTTGCCAGAAACAGACTCAGTGATCTAGGAACCTAAAACCTTCCCTCCTGCATCATCTCCTCTGCTGTATCCTCCTATTCCTATACTTGCTAGCATGTGGCACAGGGAGTAATCCAGAGATTACAACCTTTGAAGTCCTGCTTTTTAATCTGCTACGTAGCTCCCTAAATTCTTGTTGCAGGACCTCATCCCTCTCGTTATTGTTAGGAGATCTTCACTACAATCCTGACTTTGCATGATTTGATTGCATCCTTCTCTGATTTAATGCTGCCTCAAAACACTGGTCAGTCTTTTCCCAGTGACACTCTCACTTCGTGCAGAAGAAATCACATCAATGTTGAATTTTATTCACAGTTCTAACCATCTAGAAGCATCTATTACCAAACAAAAAAGAAAAGATTTCACTAAAAAAAAATCTTAGATGTGCTCTGGTCTATTGATCATGGTGACACCTGGCCGTGAAGCAAGGAAAGGCATTTTGGGGACAGCAGACAGCAACAAAAAAGCAGGTTGAGGCAAGGTGCACTGAGACGAAGGAATTAGAAAACCTCCTGCCAACTTCCACTGGAGCTTAATGGGAGAAAGTCTGGTGAGAACAGCAGGGAAAATTGCAAGTGGATTACTCAGGGAATTAAATCGAATGGTGGCAAACAGAATAACAGCTTCCAAGTGCGGAGTTATGCAGACTTAAATTGGAAATAGGTCAGCTTAAGATCTTCTCAGATTTTTTTAAATAAATGTCTTTTAAAGCTATTTTCTGCCCCTGGATTTGCTCAATTTCCTGCTATGCGACACATCCCCCACTGATTTATTCATGAACAGAACAGGCCCACTTCACCAAACCTCTGTTGCTGCGCAGTTGGTCACTCGCAGTTGCAGGAGAGCTTCTCCCTTCTCAATGGAAAGAATGACTGCCCCTTCACCAAGAGGACCTTTAGATCTAGGCAAGTTACTATGGGGAAAGTCATGTATGTTAACTCAGGTTCAGCCATTTTGTAGCACACGACTATGTCATGCCCCATCTTGACCCACGCCCCGCCTTGACTCACGCACAGCAGTGATCCTCAGCTTGACTTGACCTATGCCCTGCCATGACCCGCCCCCCACAGTTGACCCACACCCAGCCTTAACCCATGCTCTGCCTTCCCTATCTTCTCCCTCACTATCTTGGGTCCCTTAGGCCATGAAAGTGCAGGCAGCAACAGTTAATCAAGCCTAGCCCAGCACTGCTTTGTAATGAGTCACTAACAGCTGCATGAGAGCAGGGGTGTCACTTTTGCCCCATGAGATAGCGCCAAGTCTCAGCTCCACATTTCCACCTGATGACATTGATAAGGTCTGCAGCTAACTGAAAGAAGAGTTGCAAGCCTGAACCCACAACCTTTGCACTCTTGAGAGACACACAGATGCCAACGCACTACATCATGGTCTGAACCATGTTTTATTCTAACATTAACAACTGACTTGTCTTTAGTATGTGTTCAGGTAAAATCAATAAGCATTGATAGCGAGGACTGCGGAGGGAGCTTGTGTTTCTATGCATAGATTCCATATCACTAGATGGTATTTTATGAATGGGGGGTATGTTGGGGGGTAATCACCCATTAAGATCTGCTCAACTTGGAAACACAGGTACATCTTCCAGAGAGTCTTCTCTCGGCACAATGCAAACCTGATCAAATCTGAAAGCCCAGAGGTCAGTTCCTATCCTTCCACTTAAAAACATTTTTCCAAGATAAATTGCAGGGCTTTGCAGTTTTAAATTGCTTCCATAATTCCAGTTAATGTAAACATATGACTATGCTCTGTCCATAGTGCTGGACCATAATAATCCTCTTCAATTGTATTAAAAATTAAAAAGATAGAGGATAAATCACCTGTAGACATTATATTTTCATTCTTTCCTTGTGTTTATATACTGCACACAGAAAAATGCGTCAGTAATAAATGCAAATAATCTGCAGAGAGAGGGAGAGATGGGCTCCATTCCACAGAGCTGTAAGTTTTAGAGTAGAACTATCCCATTGTAATCTTAAATAACATGGCATCAGAAACAAACTGTACTGCTCACCTCTGCTTTTTGATCCTTTTGGGAAACCACTTGTACAGTAATTTCATTAAAAGTTATAAATTTATATGGTGGCTTGGCCTCCTTTTTTTACCCAGTAAATGCAGTTCATATTCAATAATTCTAGAGAGTTTTACCACCTTTATGAAATGTTATTCGCCCCTTCGCCAATTTGTCTCCTCTTACTTTCAGCTCTTTGTTGTAGTAATTCCTGCTCCATTCAAAGTGACAAATCTTCCGCCATTCCTAATCAACGTATCTGGAGAGTGAGCTGTTCTGCCATGTATCCTCACAACCAAAATTATTCTCGCCTGAAGTCCACATTTATGCATATCTCTCATCATTGGATAGCAGTCGGCAAATGGGAACCCTGAATGAGGTTTCTCCTATCTACACCATGATACTGAGGCCAATTTTATTCCCCTAGTTTTTGATTCAATTGAGATTGGGCAACTCAGAACAGAGCTGGAGTTAAACTGGGAATTCATGGTTTGAATGGCTCAGTACCACAGTAGGAATTAGATTTATCACTGACCCATCAGAAAGGCATGAAATGCTTCTTCCCACCCAACCCAACCACACACACCCTCCCACTCAATCATGCTTTCATGATCCAATTGTTTTTTAAATATAGATAATGCATAAAAATGAACAAATAATTACAATAATTCCAAGTCCAGTCAGGGGAATACAAAATGCTATATTTTTAAAGAGGGAGCAAATTTACTGTTTTCTAGCATTATGTTGCTGCAGGTGCTTTTTTTGTTGAATATATTTGGGGGAACCATTGAACAAGGGGATTTCAATTACAGTTTAAACTCTCCATCATTTGTCTTCAGAATGACTGTAAAATTTTAATGTTGCAAACTGTAAACCAGCAGAAATGTACAGCACCCCAGAACATTATTGAATTCCAAATGCTCCCTGAATGAACTAAAATTAAAGTCTGTAATAAGTCATATTATTTATTTCAATGCTGGAATCCTCCCTGAGCACTTCAAGAGCAAGATGTCTTTGCTTGTCAACTGGAATGTTTTCCGAATCTCTTGTCAAATATAATTAACCTTCTGCTTTCTCAGGCAGCTGTAATTTTTTTTGTGCAAAATGGGCCAGTAGGTAGGACTATGAAAACCTCTGGCTATCTTTGTGACTCTGTGCTGCACTTGGTCATTTACACACAAACACCAACCATGAAGGATCCTGTTTCTACAGCAACGATTTCATCTCAACGTTCTAAATTACAGCAGCTAGGAAATGGAATACAATTTTTGAGCTGGTGACTTTGCCGCAAGCTGCAATAAAAGTGCTTCCCCATTCCTCATTGTTCCTGGTGTGGGCCAGCACACTCATGTTTCATTGAGCATCGAGCTGATGTGTCCGAGGCAAATGGACTTTACCATGGGCGTGACTTATGACTTTGGAGAGGGAGCATGAAACTGACAGTATCAGATTAGCCACCCACTACACACCCCGACGATCTTTCCTTTCCAATCAGCCGGGGTGTATCATGGGTGACCCATCCAATATTGCTAGTTTCATGTCCTCAACAGAAAGTTTCTCCCTGTATTTTTCATCCTCGTCTCAGGAAAATGATCTCCATGTGCTGCTGTTTTGCCTTTGTCATTGGGTGCCAGCCCCCGGCACACTGCTGGGCTGTGATCTGCCTGTCATCAAACACAAGGGACTGATTCCACTGCTGAGCTTGATGCAAAGGGAGGCATTGATCTGGCAGCAAATTCAGAGTCGAGAATTCACATAGGGCAGAACTTACAATGTTGGCAGGGATATAGAAGGGGCCGCAATGGATCGGCCGGCTGTTACACACCCCATCTGCTTCTCCTGGTGATTGAAGTCAGTGGGAAATAAAATCAGGCACAATCTGTAATGTGCTGCTGATCTGCTACCACCAGTTTTACACCTCCACCAATTGTCGACTGTTCTACCCATACTCTCAAAGTTCAATATTCACTGTACTCTGTAGTCACACTCCCACTGAGACTTTGACAAATTCTGGTGAGGAAAGGATGGAGGAGCACAGCAGCACATTAAAAGGCATAGAAAACCATCTCAAGTGTAAAAAATTCAGTACAAATTGCAATAACCAGCAGATGGGGAAAGATATCATTGTGGGGGAGGCAGTAACAACCTGTGCACATTCATAGGTATCTTAATCTCCCCCTCCTCCCCTGGACCGGCTTCTTTCCACTATCAGTCCCTTATTGTAAACCCTGTGTAAACAGCACCTTGTAATATATTCATTTTAAATTATAGAATAAATATAGTTGTATTACTAAGAATATAGCACAAGGATGTGCCCTTGCATTGCTTTCCAATCTGGAAGTATCCTTTTTCAAGGGTCATTTATCAACAAATTAACCTGAAAATAAAGTAAATTATCTCCATTCCTTTATTTTTAAAATTGTCAGTCAATTTCCCATTTCTAGGTAATCTATATCCTGCAGCAGGAAACCAGCAACTAGATTTCCTTTCAAACCAGCTCAGGTACACAAGATAATGCTCATAATATTGGCAGAATATGGATGTTAGTCTGTGATGCCGACACAACTAAAGCAGAAGCAGAGAGATCACCTGTTGGCCAGTTCTGAGAACATAGAATTGAGCTGAAATTGACAAGAAGGCCTTAGGAATAGAGATAGGACAATTTAAACACAAATCATTTGCAGAGCAGGAAAGCGATGGATTGCAGCATGTAAGCTAAATTTGTTTTGCCTTACTTAGCAACGGCAACCCTTTATGTTGTGGGGCGGGGGAGGCATTGGGAAGAAATATGACCTCTCGACTTTGATATATTTCGACACAGAATGTAATATCTGGCAATATCTTTTTGATGGGCTGCAATGTGAGGCAATATGTATTGCAATACATTTCTTTTCCATAAGGAAAGCATTATCTGATACTGCTAGGCATGACAATAAATCAGTATTGCTTCACACTCCAGTAGTTCCACATTCAAGGACCTGGAAAGAAACAGTCTCAAGGACAGCGGGCATGAAGAAAGTGACCAGACTGACAGTGAGCATGATGCACACCGGGGCCTGTACTGTGACACAGCTATCAATGAAGTATTGAATACAACTCTCAATTCCACTGGCTCTCAGGTACCTGAACAAGGTAAGATGATTAAAGTAAGGCTGCCATAAAGAATTGGTGGGTGCAATGGATTTCTCCTTTGTACTCTGAAATTTCATGAACAATTCCAACTTTGAGAAATGGCACGGATACCAATAACGATGTTGCCTGATACTCGCTAGTTTACTCTGATTAATTCAGAGATTAATTCTTGCTCAAAACAAAAGTTCAAATTAAAAAATATAATCACAGGAGGGGCTCTTTGCGCTGTTTTAATTTGAATTAACGCTCAGACTGCAAGTGCACTTCACTGGGCCAATTTGTGCAAAGTTCTTGATTAAATTCAAATAAATCATTTTGTTATGAATGCTTTAAAATCTGTTTGCACATTAAAAATTGTAAAACAGATTATGAATCCATTTGTTTTTTTTTTAAATGATGGTTTTCAAATTATATAAGAATTCTATCATATTATTGTTTAAAGGGGCCACTCTTCACGAGAAGATGTTTGGCTTTGCTCGCTCTCCAATCAATTAGTTTGCAACAGGATACACATTTCATTTTGTCACAGTGTTTCATGGCCATTTTAACACTATTGGCACTTTCAGACCATTGGGGTTGTGTTTGCCAATTTTAATTCCCTCAGATGTATGGTTTCTAATTTGTTCTTGGGATAGAGGTGATCCCCACAAGGCTGGATTTATTACCTAACCGTTATTGCCACTGAAAATGTAACAATGGCTTGTGGAGATGGTGCTTTCACAATGGTGTGAGGAAGGGATTCCAGGATATTGATCCAGCCAAAAAGGAAATAGCGATATATGTCCAAGTCAACATGCTGTGTGATGAAAAGGGAACATGTAGGTATTGATGTCCCCAAGACATGCTGCTCTTGCCCTTGGTGATAGAGGTTACAAAGAAGGGAGATGCTGTAGATGTATCTTAGTTTTGTTCATAAGAACTGATAATTCATAAGCTGTTTTCTTTTATGAGACAGAGGTGTACAAGTATATTGCAGAAAATTAAGCTGGATGTTACTGGGGAGGAAAGAAGTTAGTGAATTGTGATTCTTCACTTTGCGTTAAATCCCAGCATTGAGCAAACGGTGCAAATTCTTGCCCTTGGATTGTTCGTGATTGAGTATCATCTGATACATGGGGTGAAGGCTGCTTAAGTACAGTTGAAAGAAGAAGGTGATTATTAGCTAACTCAATAGAAAAAAGGAAAACTAAACTGATTTTGACATTACTGCATCAACATGCTGAAAAGGATGAGACTCCAATTCCCATTGATATGCTCACTGTTACAGTTGACATGTAAATTTGCTTTAAAAAACTGGAGACTTTTCAATTTTATTGTAATGTACAGCACTGCTCTCTTTCTATTTATCAATAAGAATATCAGTAAGAGTCCTGTAAAATATGGCAGGCCAGATTAAGTGTGTCATTTTAGACATGTATATGAATGTCAAGGCCTTGGAAAGGGTGTCAAAGAATCTACCACAAATTCCCAGGATTCAGCCAGGACATCAGCTCTGTTTACCAACAAACTTGTCTATATATTTCATACTTAATTCAATTTGTGGTCAAATTGCACCAAGAAAGGGAACTATTGCAGAATGCTTTCAAGTACTAGATACTTCCCTCTTGTCTAGATAATTAAAAAAAAAAAATGCTTCCATCTTATTTTGAAGAACTGCCATTTTTATGTTCCAACATGCGGCAAAGAGCCATTTAATGTATGTCAAACATCGGACCATCAGTGAATGGTTCTATTGAAATTCCCACAGGTCAACATACTGGGTGGCAATTTGGAAGTGTTCACACCAAGAAACTGCAATTAATACAAATTCTTCCATCGACATCCGAAGGCACAATAAGGAGCAGCTCAGGGGTATCGAAGCCAATAGTTCCCTTGCTATCTTCTCAATTGAGATTAGCAAATTCACCATCAATAGGCAGATCAGGTCCAAACCATCTTGGTTTCATTGGCTTAGATCTACATGAGACAGTGCACTTACCAACTGAGCCATTGAGGAACAATTATAAAAGAATGCATAATAGAGGTACTATACAGCAAACATCTGAAAAAAATTGCCCATGAGGTATAATATCTCCTTCAGCTGATCTACAGCTGCTTCCTTGGTAACCTCTGAGCTAGCAGCAAACATCAAGGGCTGAATTTTTGCCACAGAGGCAGGAAACAGGAGCTGGGTTTGTTTTCAGATCAGAAATCCACTTCCTATGCTCCCGTGATGCTGGGTTGGGGATGCCGAGCCTGTTCAAATCCTGGCTGCCCATTCTCCCCGTCACCTGTGCAGTGCCAAGGGCACCAAGTGTCCAGACGCCCTTTGCCCTGCTGACCCTCTTATGGAACTGGGGTGATGTCTTGGGGCAGCCGTGGCTGGTATCCCACTCTGTACTTGCCTCGGGGAGTCGAGGGTTATGCAGAGCAGGCCCGAAAGAGGAATTGAGGCCTGGGACAGATCAGCCATGATCTTATTGAATGACGGGGCAGACTTGAGGGGCTGAATGGCCTACACCTGCTCCTATTTCTTATGTTCTCCCTTCAAATGATCTGTTTCTGAAGTCTAGGTCCGGCTCTTAAAGAACTAGAACTTCAAACCCTTACAAGCTCTTAACCAGCTTTTAAACTGTCTTAATTGGCCGCAATTGGGAGGAGAGCAGGATTCCTGACCTGCCCTCCCCCCAAGCTGGTGATTATTACCAGTGCCTTGAAATTGAGATGCTACCCACCGCTGGTATTTTTGCTTCCCCCACCCCCAACTCCCCGCCTTCATTCCCATTTTTGGAGGGCCCTGAAAATTCAGCCCCCAACACTATCTCCAGAAATGGAATTTGAAATAAAAATCATATTTGCAGAGCTTTAGCATCACGCTGATAATGTGAAATCCCATGGTTGGCTCAGCTCATTCCCCTGAGCAGCAACAAATATACTCATTGGAAAACACCACAATTATGAGGAGCAGAAAATATCACAGCTACTGGCAAGATATGATAAATATCTCTACCATGGATTTGACTGGAAAAACCCAGGTGACAAAACCATGGGCTGTATTTTACACGTCCGCCGCCAAAATAAGTGGCGGACATAAATAATGGTGGTCCACCCGTGCCAATCGCACGTCACAGAGCCGCCGTGAAATTCAGTGCGGCGGCTCAATTAAATGGCCAGGGTGGACCATTCACCCCAATGACATAGAGGGGGCAGGCTCTCCGTCCCCGGCAATGGCGACAGGCGCCTTTGCGCAGACATGATGCCATTTTTAAAGGACTTCAAGCCCTTCCATTTAATTGAAATATTTAAAGAGATAGTGATTTAAAATTGATTCAAAATAATTAAATAAATGTTTCTAGCCCCTTTCCCACCCCCCAATAACCATACAATACATTCCTTGCTTTCTCCCACACAAAATACTTAGCTTGCGCTCTTGACCTTCCCCCCCACCACCCAGTTTATAAACAGTGACTTTTACCATCCCCGACACCAATCAGATGAGTTTTACCCCGCTCCCCCCACCCCCCGCACTGAAACACTTAGCTGCTCCCTCCTCCCCACCAGTGCTCGACCTCGGATCCACCGATGGGGCTCCGAAGGCAGCAATATTGTTCCAGGACAGATGGTGGGAGAAGGTAAGTAATTAATTCATTTATTTAAATAAATTTACAAATGTATATTTTGCTCCCATTACCAAGCGGCAGGGGGGGCCGCCATGAGGCCTCGCCGCCTCCGGCAATATTGGGCCAGGCCTTCCCAGCGTCGAGGCCCATGGCAGGCCTCTACTGGAGGCATTTTCCACACTCCCCCCACCATCACCCCCACCACCACCCCCCCGCCCACCCCCCGCAACCCGCCATGAACCTCGATGTCGGAGGGGCTGTAAAACTCAGCCCCATGAACGGGCTGTAGCTAAATGGCACAAGTGCTGTAGCAACCATGATATGCACTTCACTAAACAGAGGGCAGATAAAGCCTGCACCAGAAATTGAAGCTCGCCTAAGTTGTGGTAGGGCAGTTGGGCCAGTCCATGTGAATACTAAGCAAACTGCAATTATTTCCAGTTTAATTTTCTGTGAGGAATGTTCTGTATCCCATAGGGTCCAAACCTAAACAACAACAGCAACAACTTGTAATTACATAGGAAACTTAACCTAGTAAAACATCACTTGCGTGATCAGGAAGAAAATGACAGTAAACCAAAAGGACACATTAGGAGAGGTGACCTAAAGCTTGGTCAAAGAGGTAGTTTTTAAGGAGTCTCTTACAAAAGGAAAGAAGCAGAGAGGTTTCGGGGGGAATTCTGAAGCTTCGGGCCTTGACAGCTGAAGGCACAGCCAGCAATGGTGAGGTGAAGGGACGCACAGGAGGTTAGAATTGGAGGAAAGTCGAGTTCTCGGAAACTACGGAACAACTTGGAACTGAGCCAGGTTTCCTCTTGTACTATTGATTCAGATAGTGATTTTGTGGTTCAAGTCTGGCTTCAGGCTCGACGGCCTTGGGATGAGTTCAGATTGAATCAAATATCTGCACCAAGGTTGCTTTGCTCAATTCTGATTAATACTGTGCTCACGTGGAAGGACATACAGCTGTGTGTTGGACAAAAAGAAACAAAACGTTTTTGAGTTTGCCCAGTTTCTACACATTACCAGTCATAACTAATGGAAAACTATGTACAGCCTGTGGCAGTGTTTTACCTGTCAGCATGCCACTGAAGACTACGAGTAATGACTCTCAAAGAGGCATGCTGTGACTGCACCAACCTAAATGTGCCAGATGTCTGACATTAACCTAACATATAGTACTTTGTAGCATGTTGCTCACTTCAAAAATAAAAAAGATTTTATTTTCCATATAAGAACACGGCTATTTTCCTGGTAGTTTTATCAAATGGTTTGTTGCACCTTTATGCTCAGGAGCTCTATTACTGAGGCAGGCAACCAAGCACGTTGTCAATATAGGCGATGAACAATTTTGCACCTGCTGTGCGAGGTAGGAGCAGGCCATCATTGTGCATGGAAAAACTAAGAGTTTCAGTTAGACTTGTGCAAGCAGCTCTGTGGGGCATTATCATGCAGTTAAATTATGTAGCGATTAAGCCTCCATTTGGTCACCATTTTAACCCCTAATGCAGCTAAAAGTTTTAGTTGCTGCCTTTCCCTTCTCCCATTTTTAAGACTGTAGGGTTGGTTTTAACCATTCCACAGTGGATCAGCTATCTGTTTTATACCCCGCCCAATTGAAGTGAATGGAAAGGGAAAATGGTCAGGGTGCAAAACAGGCAGGGCAGTCTGCTGTCACCCAGCAGGACCAGTTAAAAAAAAACCTTTGACTCTTGAACCCAAGTGCTCCAGTGCAAAATGGTTGACATTGAAACTCAGACGAGAAAGTCTTGGCTGTGTTTCAGTTTCTGCGTAAAGTTGTGTAAGCCCAAATAAAACTTTCTGTCATGGTTTGCCACCAAAAATTTGGTTTCGTTCTTATAGCTGGCCACCAAAATTTTGACGTACCCTAATGCTTTCAGTTGGAAGCCATTGTTTCAAAATGTAAATTCATTCTTCTAGTTTGCCCCAAAAATACTATCAATAAAAAGCACAAAAATGGCATTGATATAGAATCTTTAAATATAGGAATGCAAAAAAAAAATCAGGAACAAGAAAGGTCATTTGGCCTTTTAAAGCTTCTCTCTTTATTCTTGTTAACTGTCTCATCTTGGCATCCACCTTTACCTTGGACACTCCTGTTGCTTGTCTCCACTATCCTACCAGATAGATTGTTCCAAGTACTTATTACTGAGTAAAAAGTTCTTTCTGATATTTGTTCTTAAATATGCCTTTGACTATTTTCCAGTTACATCCCCCTGGTCATACTCCTTCGTCTTACTTTGAAATAATATTCTGATTTTACTTGATCTGGACCATTTAATATACATTTTTCAGGCTCCCCAACCCTGCCCTGAAACAGTTTTCTTTCCAGACTGTTAACATTGAATTATTATAATCTTTCCTCAGAGCTCATCTCTTTTGAAGGTCTATGTTTCTGTGGTGCAATGTCCAGTGCAATAAATATGGGCTGACTAGTACTTCAAAATGCCTCAACATAACTTCTGTAGCCTTGTAGTGTATTGCTCAGGTTACATGGATAATGAAATTGATCGTCCCTTTCTTAGCCTACCCATGTTAAAGTTTATTTGTTATTTTGGCTGTGCAGCTTAAATCTTTTGAAATCTTTACTGCATCCACTGTCTCTATTGTTCTACCTGTTCTAGCATTGTCAGCAAATTTGGCACCCTGCAGCTGGTTTTGGTTGGAGTCAGGGAGTTGAGACCAAGGGTGGTCTTCAACTGTAGCAGCATTAGAGAGCAGGGGATAATTGGGTCAGAGCCTGCTGACATAATTCAGCCATTTTAAAATCATATAATCTGTCTTAATATATGTCCATTATAAATTCCTTTATTCACATTTATACCATGAGCAGTTTCACTATCAACTTTATTCCTAATGTTCTCAAAGGAAAGAGGATCTTCTGTGTGCTGCCTATTTAAGTTACTGCTATAC
The DNA here is from genome assembly GCF_036365525.1 of Heterodontus francisci. Taxonomy (NCBI): domain Eukaryota; kingdom Metazoa; phylum Chordata; class Chondrichthyes; order Heterodontiformes; family Heterodontidae; genus Heterodontus; species Heterodontus francisci. Next base: position 76,174,781 of record NC_090385.1, on the reverse strand, counting down.
AGGTATTTTTCGATCTTAATTCTTATAATAGCTCCCATTCATTTACTTAGGGTTGATCTTAGACCAATTAGAATGTAATTGTCAGAATCAGACTTAGCACCTCTTTTAAATGTACCTGCTATGTTTGCAATCTTGACTTTCCTGTGGAATTTCATCAGCGCTCTGCGATTTTCCTGTGGTGCTAGCCAGTGCCCCTCAAATTTCTTCCCTTCAGGATATATGTCATCTAGTCAAGGGATTTCTTGGTCTTGGGCCTCCCCATCATCAACCTATCAAATAGCTCTGTCATGCCGACTTCGTGAGCGTATTGAATGTATTATCCATCTTGAGTAAATATATATTTCATATTTCAAATTATTTCATCTTAAAATGTTGCTCTTATATTTATCTATAAATTCTAACTTTAAAAAGCTATGATACTGGAAAAATGTTATAGGATTATGTGTGCATTCTGTGTTAAGTAGCTTTTGGGCTGAAAGTTATACCCCGCTGCCGAAATCGACGGTGGGCGAAAACAGTGGGTGCCCGCCTGCGCGGGCCACACGTCACGGAGCCGTTACGATCCTAAGCACAGCGGCTCATTTAATAGCCAGGGCGGGCAGACCCCATCCCCGACCCTGATGATGTGGAGGGGGCAGGCTGTCTGTCCCCGGCAATATCGTCAGCTGTCTGTGTGCCGGTGCTGTTGCCATTTTTAAAGAGCTTCGAGCCCTACCGTTCAATTTAAATATTTAAAGAAACAGTTCATAAAAAAATTAAATACATTTATTTTGCCCCTCTCCCACCCCTCCATAACCAAAAAATTAATTACTTGCCCTCACCCCCCTCAAAACACTTACCTTGACCACCTTACATTCCCCAAAGTGCATAAACTTTAACCTCAAATCCTTCCCACCATCCCCTACATCAATGATGTTTCATTGACCCCGTTCCCCTCCAGCCTCCCGAACTGAGAAACCTTCCTCCACCCACCTCCCAATCAGTGTTCCACCTCATTTCCCCGGACGGGGATCTGAAGGAGTGGGAGTGCTGGCCAGTGGCACGAAGATCACACCGGGCCAGACGGCGGGAGCGTAAGTGTCATTAATTCATTGATTTTAATTTATTTGAATATTTAAATGGTGGTCCCATCGCCGAGTGGTGGGGGGGGGCTGCCACAAGGTTGCGCCACTGCTGGCAATATCAGAGCCGGGTCCTCCTGCATCAGGGTGCATGGCAGTCCTCTCCCAGAGTCTTTCTCCGGCCCCCCCCACGACCTACACTGTATCTGGTTAAATAATTCAACCTGATCAAAAACCTGTTTCATTTTACATGTATCATCCAGTTAATTATCTATAATTTAAGGTTCGTTTTGGTGGCAAATGTGGTCTAATCTAAGAATTTCAGAACAAACATAGCTGTAGAAATATGTTATTTATATTTTTTCCTAAAGAATGAAATTTGGTAGTTAACAATTTGCCTGCTAGCCCTCGTTGGGGTTCCTGTTCCGCAGCCTTTGCTAACAGAAAGAACTCTGGGCTTCAGTTGGGAAAACTCACAAGCCCACTCATTACTCCTTCCGTAACATAAAATTCAGGATCAGTGACGATTATGCATAAGCTCAAAAAAGCTGCAGTATGCGAAAATGTGGGATGAATTAAGTGTTTTCTACTCGTTCCAGATTGCAGCCTTGAGTTGTTAACACGTGACAATTATTGCCCTCAATATAGATAAATGTTCAATCGTGAGCTAACTCCATATATACAGGGAAATTTATTTTGCACAGATAAATTGACTTGCCTAGCTTAGCATTTGATATTTTTTTAAGTGGTTCTTGCATTAGCTAATTTTCAGAGACACCCACCCAGTTCCAAGTATAATCCTTACTCATGATACCTCATCACAAAATTTTGTGATTTGAATGTTAGTCCAGGAAAACCAACCATCAAGCTAGTTGCGACTGCATTTTATTAGGTACTGTAGACTTAACAAGATACAGAGCCTCTGCTCTGAAATCTAATATACCACATCTTATTACCAGGTGCTGATTTTTTTTAACCACTAAGGTTTTTCATCCTTCGATCCTTTAATCAACTTAACAAATTTTTCCATTTGCAAATTACTCACATCTTTCTGTTCAACATCATTTGAAAGATTATTTTCTGGAGTATGTAATACAGTCAGTACATAAATGAACAGGACATGGCTGCATTTACGGTGTACTCAAAATGAATGACCAGAACATATTTTAATTTATTGTTTTGATGCAGAAACTACCTTGATATTTTCAGAGTATCAAGATGGTGTATTACAGTGGTGGGAAGATCCATTCTGATCAGCACAAAACATGTAGTCTTATTTATCCAGCAGAAGATCCTTTGTTTCTTCACACAAGGACCATTTTTGCTTAAATAAGATTCTACACAAGTTTTCTAACCTTTTCCAGCAATGGGTCCTTCGAGCGAGCAGTTAAGGATCAAACAAGCAGCCAGCCAGTTGTAGTACTTTTCAGTCAGTTCAACTGCTTGGAATGCACAAAACCCAGATATTCTATGTGGGTAATCCTGATTGACGATACACTTTGGGCACGGCTTAAGTGTTCTCAATCCCTTTGATCTTTATGGAGGAGATCCCACAGGCAAGTAGACACTTGCCTCTTTTACACAGAAACAATGGGCCGAATTTTACCAGTCCATCAGCGTGTGGGTCATGGTGGGGGGGCCCGTAAAATTCTGCGGGGGGAGATCCGCCTCGCCTGCCCGACGTGGAGAAGGGCCTGCCGCATACTACCGGTGGCGGGGGACCTCAGTCTGTCCCCCGCCACTTAGCAGTGGGGCCTTCATCTAAATATTCATATGAACAATAATAATATGCAAATTAACTTATCTGCAGGTGATGGCCGTCCCACGCCGATTTTATGGCCACCGAACGCAACTCGCGCACCTTCGGAACCCCGTACGGAGTTCTGAGGTGAGAAACTGGTGGGGTAGGGGAAGGACTAAAATTATCAGGGTGGGAGGGGGCGGGAGCAGCAAAAACGAATGCGACTGGCTGAGGGGATGGTGGGAAGGGGTTGAAGGTTAAAGGAAAGAAAGTTCTGGGGGAAAGATTGTGATGGAAACTTTAATGTTTTTGGCGGGGGGGTTGGTGGCATGACAAATTGTACACAGATTATTCGTTGAGGGGGTGGGAGAGGAGATTGGAAGTGTGCATAAAATTTATTGCAATTTATTTAAAAACCTGTCACTTTAAAAATTTAAATGCAAGTGAAGGGCTTGAAGTCCGATAAAATGGCGGCGCCTGTGCTGTGGCGCCGGACGCCGTAGCAGGGGACATGGCGGCTGCCCCCTTGGGGCGCTGATAAAATTCAGCCTAATGTGCTCTCTGTATCATTCTTTAAAAAGGGTAAAACCCTTGAGAGAAAGGAATTAGTCTTTCTGCAGCCTTTTAATAATGCTATAGAGTTTATATAAAAAGCAGTATTTGGCTCTCCATTTTTGAGAAGATTCAAAACCCTAAAAGATTGTTTGCAGTTCTCTGTGCAGTGAAATGCCAGATTTTAGCTGCCTTTGTCAGAATGGCATGCTGATGGGGAGAGTAGGTATGGTGAGTAATGGGGAGGTAGAATGCTGAGCGGGGGAGGGGGAGTGTGGTGAAGATGCTGAGTGAGAGAGAGAGGTGTTTGAATGGGGAATAGCATGTCGTGTATGCAGCTGAGAGAGAGGTAGAACTAAATTTGATGTGCAGCAACAGAGATTGTGCTAGAAAATTATACAGGCTGGAAACCTGTGACTGGTTGAAGTATTTGTGCATGTGGTGACAGCGGACTTGTTTAAATGGAAACTGTAGTCTTCTGTTAGCACAGGGAGTTTGATGTTCACACAATCAATCAAAATGGTTAATGAAGAGGAAAACAGGTGTAAATCCAGAGACAGCTTGAGGGGAAATCTTGATCAGAAACTCTACCTTTTATTGAACAAGAATTTTTTTTTCTAATTCTGTGGTTTATGTCAGAAAGGTGAAGGATTGCAGGGAGGGGGAAGACATTCTTTATCAGACTATCCAGGCACAGTACCAAGTTCCGTAAAGGCATGGGTTACTGATGTTGCTGGGTGTATCGGAGAGAATTCTTTTTGATTAATTACCATGAACTACATTTCTTAAGACACAGCATAGCAGTAAAATTAGAAATTAACTGTGCAAGCTCCATACAATTAGCATGACTGATGTGAGAAGTATTTGAAGAATTATAGCTATTTGACACTGTCACCTACTTTTCAAAAAGGACAAATGTAGTTGCAATCGGAAAAGAGGACAAGACTTCATACCGATGCAGATAAAAACTGAACAATACACGCTTAGTTTTGCCACATAGTGTAAAAAGGAAGAAAGAAAGACTTACATTTCGAGAGCACCTTTCACAACTTCAGGATGTCCCAAAGTACTTGGCAGACAATGAAGTACTTTTAAAGTGGTAGTCACTGTTGTAATGTAGGAAACACAGCAGCCAATTTGAACACAGCAAGGTCCCACAAATAGGCCGGGATTTGACTGAGCTCCTGACGTTGGGCTCCATGGCGGGGGATTGGGCGGAAAATCGCTCCGGCAGTAGCCCGCCATGGAGTCCGACACCAGGAGTGCCGGGCCCGATCTTCCTGGCGGTGGTAAGTCTCTGTGGTGGTCACCCCCTGCCACTGCGCAACGGGACCCAGATTAACAAATTTAAATTAATGAAGTTAATACATTTAAATAAAATCAATATTGATCTTAACTTCGGGCCGCGATCTTACGAGCGGCAGCCGGCATTCACACGCCTTCACTTTCCCGACCAGGGAAAGCGGGCGTCACCATGGTGGGGAAGGGGAAAACTTATGATTTTTAGTGCAATTGGGGGGGGAAATGGGCTCTATTGCAAATTACTAGTGTAGGGGAGGGTGAGAATGGGAGACCTCTGCACTTTGATCGGTTTGGGTGGGAGGTGTGAAGGTCAAGTGTTGAAGGTAAGTGTTTTGGGGGGGGAGGGAAAATGTTGAAATTAATTGTTATTGGGCGGGGGAAAGGGGTGATAGATTTATCAACAGTACATTGGGTGGGGCGGGGGGGGTTAGCCCTTTAAAAATTTAAATGACCCGGCAGGGCTGGCTGCGCTTTAAAAATGCGCACAGGCAGCTAACGCCATTGCCAGCGTCAGAGAACCCGCCCCCTCTACATGATTGACCGGCTCGTTTGCCACATAGCCCACCATTTTATTCACCGGCCGCCGCTCCCAGCAGCAGGAGAAGAAAATCCAGCCCATAATGTGGTAGAGATCAGAGAATCTATTTTAGTGAAGTTGGTTGAGAGATAAATATTTGTTAGGATACTGGGTGGAACTCTTCTGCTCAGCTTCAAAATAGCATTCTGGGATCTTTTGCTTTTCAGAGCAGAAAGGGTCTCGTTTTACTATTTCATTCCAAGATGGGAACTCCCTGCCTCAGAAGGTGATGGAGGTGGGGGTCATTGAATATTTTTAAGGCGGAGGTAGATAGATTCTTATTAGGCAAGGGAACCAAAGGCTATCGGGGGTAGATAGGAATGTGAAATTTGAAACGCAAACAGATCAGCCATGATCTTATTGAATGGTGGAGCAGGCTCGAGGGGCCGAATGGCCTGCTGCTGCTCCTAATTCGTATATAGTGCAGCTCTCCCTCCCTCACAGGAGTCAGATTTTCTGCTGAAGTCTCTGGAGTGGGACATGAACCTACAACCTTCTAACTCAGTGGCAAGAGTGCTATCACTGAACCACAACTGACACAGACAGACAGTGCAAGGGATTGATAAAGAACAGGGAAAGACACATAATAAAAATGGAAAATGCTGGTAATACTCAGCAGGTCTGGCAGCATCTGTGGAGAACATAGGAACATAAGATATAGGAGCAGGACTAGACCATATGGCCAGTCAAGCCTGCTCTGCAATTCAATATGATCATGGCTGATCTTCAGCTTCAAGTCCACTTGCCTGCTCACTCCACATATCCCTTGATTCCCTAAGAGAGCAAAAGTCTGTCTATCTCAGTCTTAAATATATTCAATCATGGAGCATCCACAACCTTCTGAGGTAGAGAATTTCTAAGATTCACAACCCTTTGAGAGAAGAGATTTCTCCTCATCTCAGTCCTAAATGATCATTCCCTTATCCTAAGACTGTACCCCTGTGTTCTAGATTCCCCAGCCGGGGGGAACAGGGTCTCAGTGTCTATCCTGTCAAGTCCCTTCAGAATCTTGTATGTTTCAATGAGATCACCTCTCATTCTTCTAAACTCCAGAGAATATAGGCCCAATTTACTCAGCCTCTCATCAAAGGACAACCCTGTCATCCCAGGGACCAATCTAGTGAACCTTCGCTGTACAGCCTCCAGGGCAAGTATGTCCTCACAAATATGACCAAAATGGCACACAGTGGCCTAAATTGTATGGGCCTCCTCAAGACAGGAAGGGAGGCCATAGGCTCATAAAATTGTGTGGGAAGACGAGGGGCTGAATGCCTATCATCATCCTGATGCCTTGAAATTTAGTCTGGGGTAGGGAAGGCCGAGGATGGCATTCTCGCCCAGAGAGCAATTGATGCCCTTATGTGGCCATTTTCCCACTGCCATTGGTATTTTACAGGCATTGTTTGGGGTTGGGAGTGGGGGAGGGGTGCCTCCGCCATGTGGGGAGAATGATGAGTAAAACAAGGCGGCCTCCCTGTGGGCTTGGGGGTCCTTCTCCATGGACATTCTGTGGCCCTCGGAGGGCCCCTGGTGGCGAAGGCTGGCCCTCCGCTAACAATTCCTCCTGCTCTCAACACGCACCCTCTCCCCACCCGTCGTTGGGGCCAATTTTCTCTATTCTTTTACTCCAATCCCTTTGCAATAAAGGCCAACATGCCATTTGTCTTTCGAATTGCTTGCTTTACCTGCATGCGAAATTTCTGTATTCCTTTTAAGGGTACACCCAGGTCCCTCTGAACATCAACATTTACAAGTTTTACACCTTTTAAAACATATTCTGCTCTTCTATTCTTACGACCAAAGTGAATAACCTCTCGCTTCTCCATATTGGGCTGGATTTTAAGTGCCCGCCACCATTCCTGACGGTGGGCGGATAAAATGGCGGCCCGCATTTGCGGGCTGCGTGCTTCCCAGCCGCCGCAATCTACCATGTGGCGGCTCATTTACATACCCGGGTTGGCCCACCCTCCCCAATCATGTGGAGGGGCAGGCTGTCCGACGCTGGCAATGACGTCAGCTGCCTGTGCGCAGGCGTTGGTGCCATTTTTAAAGGGCAGCCAGCCCTGTCAGTAGATTAAAATTTTTAAAGACACCACCCCCACCCCCCTCAACTGTTGAAAACAAAATTCAGACATCCTTTTCCCACTCCCCCAATACCAATAAAGCTAAGTATCTGCCCTTCCCCCCCCCCGAAACACAACTTACAAATATGACATTCCCCCCCAAACTGTATAAAGTTCACAGTTCACCCCTTCCCACCATCCCCTACACTCATAATGATTATTTGACCCCATCGGTTCCCCCCCACCCCCACCCCACCCTGTGCTAAAAATCTTAACTCCTCCGCCTCCCTGCTTTCGCCAGACGGGGAAGTGAAGATGCGGCAGTGCTGGCTGCTGCACTGAAGATCGCGGTGGGCCCGTAAGATGGGAGGTAAGTTCATTTAAATGTACTCATGATGCGCATTTCAATATGCAAAGCCGGGTCCCGTCGCCCAGCGGCGGGGGGACTGCCACGGAGCCTCGCCGCCGCCAGGAAGATCGGGCCTGGCCCTTCCATCGTCGGTCTCCGTGGCGGGCCTCTGCCAGAATGATCTTCCGGTCCCCCCATCCTGCCACGGAGCCCGATGTCAGGAGCCCCGTGAAATCCAGCCCATTATACTCCATCTGCCACCTTGTTGCCCACTCACTTAACCTGTCTATATCTCTTTGTAGCCTCTTTGTGTCCTCCCCACAGTTTATATTCCCACCTAGCTTTATATCATCAGCAAACATAGATACATTACTCTCTGTCTCTTTATCTAAGTCATTCATGTAGATTGTAAATAGCTGAGGCCCTAGCACTGACTCTTGTGGCACTCCACTATTCACAGCCTGCCAACTTGAAAATGCACCATTTCGCCCTACTCTTTGCTTCCTGTCAGTTAACCAATCCTCTATCCATGCTAATATATTACCGCTGTTCCATGAGCCCTTATCTTGCATATTAACCTTTTGTGTGGCACCTTATCAAATGCCTTTTGGAAATCCAAGTATACTACATCTACTGGTTCCCCTTTACCCTATTAGTTACATCCTCATAAAACTTTAATAAATTTGTCAAACACTATTTCACTTTTGTAAAACTATGTTAACTTTGTCTGAGCATACTGTGATTTTCTAAGTGCATGGTTAAGACTTCCTTCATAATAGATTCCAGCACTTTCCCCGACGATTGATGTCAGGCTGATGGGTCTGTAGTTCTCTTTTTTCTTTCTCCCTTCTTTCCTGAATAGCAGTGTTACATTTGCTAACTTCCAATCTGCTGGGACCATTCTAGAATTGCAATATCATAACCAGTGCATCCACTATCTCTGCAGCTATATCTTTTAGACCGCTAGAAAGTAGGCCATTAGGTCCCGGAGATTTGTCAGATTTTAGTCCCTCAAATTTCTCCTATACTTTTTCTCTGCTGATATTAATTGCCTTAATTTCCTCACTCTATTTACCCCTAGGTTATACACTATTTCTAGTATGTAATTTGTCTCTTCTACTAAAGACAGACACAAAATATTTGTTCAATGTCACTGCCATTTCCGCATTCCCCATGATAATTTCTCCTGTCTCTCTCCTAAAGGAGCAACGTTTACTTTAGCTACTCTCTTCCTTTTCATATACTTGTAAAAGCTCTTACAATCTATTTCTTTCTATTCTTGGATAGTTTACTCGCATTCTATTTTTTTCTTTTTTATCAACTTTCTGGTGTCACAGACCTGAAACATTAACTTTATTTCTCTCTCCACAGATGCTGCCAGACCTGCTGAGCATTCCCAACATTTTGTTTTTATTTCAGATTTCCATCATCCACAGTATTTTGCTTTTGTAGGCAAAGACACATATTTGGACAGAACTCCAGATTCCAGTTGAAGTGCAGAAGATTGCTAATGAAAATTATTTTAAGATTTAAAATTTTTCTTCAATCTCAAGTCAAATTAAAGAGAATATTAAAGCATAACCTTTGCTGGAGGGAGTTCGCTGCATTTCATGTGTAATCTTGAGACGCCATCATCTGCTATACAACTGGCATATGTTAGCTGAAAACCTCTGCAATGTTTGCTATGGACTTTTCCATCATTTAAAACATCTAATTTATTGAAGGCAACGATGGAACTGTGCTTTACCCATGGGCACAAGCAAAGCCTTTCATCAGAGCTAAGCATTTAAGGTTCTCCACTTTCCTTCTCCCATTGTAAAGAGGCAACCAAAAAGATAGTGGCAGCATGTGCACTTTATAGCAATGACCAGGATTTGACTGTCTATTCAGTATCATACTTAATTCATGAAACATTCCACCACTATTATCACTCGTTCAAGTCTTCAGCCGTGACTGACAGCCAACTTGCCTGTGTCAGTACATGTGATGAGTTTCCTCAGCTTCTGATAGAACTGATCAGTAAAGCGTCCCAACCATGACAGGAAATGAAGCATCATAGCCCATTTAAACCACAGCAGCCAATTTGAATTCTATGGCAGGGCGATTTTTTTTTTTTGTCAAGTACTTTTTTAGTGGGGAGAAGTGGCCTTAAGTTGCTGTGATAATAGTGATGCATTAATGGTGCTCGCCATTATTAATTTGTAAACGAAACCCAGCCATTTGCAATGAACAATTAATACAATGTGAAAGGCGAGGTGAAAAGTCCAATTACCAATGGTCGCCATGCAAGATGCACCATTGCAGCAATTTCTGGCCCTCTCTTATTGCAATATGTTGATGCTTTCAGAATAAGTGGTCTGATGTCATGGCTGCCCAACTTTGACAGCATGAAAAGAACAAAAAAAGTGCTTTGCTGCTTCAAAGTGCAGTTTTTAACTCCATAGCTGTGTCACGATAAATTCACAGCTTGGTAAGAAATTACTATGCATTTTATCTGGATGATGATTGAATGAGGAGCTCTATCAACCATAGAAAAAAACAGCCATTTTGCAAATCTTTCTTACCACAGCCCATTTAATCACTCATTCAACCATCTGAAGAAAATAGCAGGGGGAATAATCGTGTGTATTTATACACCAACGTGATTAGACTTTTGAATTCCTTCACACTTGAAACTAGAATCTGTAATGTGAAATTTGACAGTAGGTTATTTACGTTGCTGAGCGGTACAAAATGAAAGGCTATAGAAATGTTTTGTACTTATGCATTTAAATATTGCTGTTGGAGAGGAATTCAACACTCTGAGAATCTCCCCAAAAGGTTGTGTATGATTAAAGGATTTGATTGAATAGATAGAAAGAGACTATTTCCTCTGATGGGAAAATTCAGAACAAGGGAGCATAATCTTAAAATTAGAACTAAACCATTCAGTGGCAAAATCAGGAAGCACTTCTTCACACAAGGGGCAGTGGAACTCTGGACCTCTTGCCCCCAATAAGCTATCAAATCTAGTTCAATCGATAATTTCAAAACTGAGATTGACAGGTTTTTGTTAGGCAAGGGTATTAACATATATGAAACCAGAGTAGGTAAATGGAGTAAAGATACAGATCAGCCATAATGTAAAAACAGAACAGCCTTGAGGGCTGAATAGCTTACTCCAGTTTCTATGATTGGAAATGGAGGGATGAGTTTTCTGTGAATGATTGACCCGTAGCTGAATTGGCAAATTCATTCAGACCATTGGAATATGGAGGAAAATTCTATGCTCTACCCCTCAGCTTGTTTGGAGGCAGGGAGAGCATAAAATCAGGTGGAATGGTGGTGGGGCGGGTTCCCACCACCATCCCATCTCTGCCAAAATTTAGTCTGGGGTGGGAAGACTTGTGAACGGCCTTCCTGCCCCGCCGCCAATTGAGGCCCTTAACTGGGTGATTAATCCCAATTAAGGGCCTCTTCCCGCAGCAGCTGCAATTATCGGTGCGACAGGCGGCCCTGTCACCACACAGGAAACATGGCACGAAAATTCAGGCGGGCTGCTTCCTGGCTCCGGGTCCCTCGTTAAAAGGCACAGTGCCTGAATGGTGGACCCGGCATCAGGAAGGAGGTCCCGCTGAGAGCCTGCCCTTGCCATGGATTCCCCCTCCCCGCGACCCCCACCCCGCGGGACCCCTCCCGCCCTGACCTACCTGTGGCCTGGGTCCAGCGACACTCCTCAGCCTCCGGTTGGTGTTCCTCCAGCAGCAGTCAATGTCTCTGCTGTGGCGCTGCGATTGCCAGCCTCTGATTGGCCGGCAGCTCTCTAAGGGGGGGATGTCTGACAACAGGATCCTGGATCCTGTGGAAGGCCTGCCACCATCCACTTAAGTGCCTAATTGGCACTAGATTTGGCAGGCCTTCCAGAGAAGAGGCGACACGGGGATCTCAGCGAAGTTCTGGATGTCGAGACCCTCATCGCCAGAATAAAATCCCAGCCATGATGTGATAAACAGAGCATTTGCACGAGCACTGTATACATGCATACTGTAAGGGGTGCTCTTCTCAGACACAGGTTATTTTGTAGCTCCGGAGCAAAGTCGAGAGTGCTTTACTCCACATACTTCCACGTTATGCCTGCTCAGAGAATGTTTGACATGGAATGCCAAAAGTTGCAAAGCATTCTATTCTCTAGCATCATTAGTATTGAGAAGCACACAAATTTGTTAATAAAAGAAATCTATTATAAGATGCAGCATATACCTGTGGTTGTGTATTTGCATTTTTATTATATTTTGATTTGGGAAGGGATTCTGTACTCAAGTTAATCAGTGCTGGTGAATGAAGTCCAACTTTTGTGTATATATCAAGCGTTTCCAGGTCAGATGTTAAAGAATACAGGCCTTTCTATTATACCCCAACCATGCACTTTAACCCAATCTCAAAATTCCCTGGGGCAGCAGTGTGGCTCATTTAATTTTTACCAGTTACCCAATGCATCTCTGAATGAGACTATTAATCTATTACTGATTGCTGGACTGTGGGCAGTTCTGTGCTGTGTGGATTTGTACTCAATTGGAAGTAGACCAATTAAACACATTACACTTAAGAACCTTATTTTAGTCATTAGAGACAGAGACTCTCTGTTTTCAGTCTGAGCTGGATTGAAACCCAGCACTTTGGTGAAAGAACTGTGTTTTAAATCTCAGCACCAGCCACTCCCTATTCAGGTACTTTTTACCCCTGGTGTTAACAGCACATACAATTGATTGTCCATTTTATTTGAGTTGTGAGGGTGACCTTTGTAAAGTACTCATCGTTTATCACACATGAATTACATAGCTGAACTCACTCCTAGAATAAAATATTCTACTATTCCCATCATGCCTCCCTGGTGAATTTTAGTCAGTTTGAGTTAAAAGTATATTGTGTAAATCTGGCAGATGCTTTCGATCCACCATCGCCATAGAGTTTTAAAAAAACAAAAGCCCGTCACCCAGTGCCACTTTTAAACTCTGCAAATCAAAATGATGCAGAAACAGCAAGCTCTGATTTCCCATTGGTTTTCTGCCCCACTGCAAAGCACAGTATGTGTATCAAACAGTAGTTTTATATTTCTCAACCAATGGACTCCTTCAGGGCCAAGGTGCCATGCCAGTGCTGGGAAAGATCGAATTCACCACTGATCAATAGACTCAAACTGAATTTGACCTGCCATATAAATTAAGTATCTGCCTGTCTCAGTCACTGAGACAAGTGGAAAAAATGGAGTATGTTAGCTATGGTAGCTGTTTGTTATCTGTTCCTGAAATTTGTGTATTGTTGCATTTTCAGAATTAGGAACATAGGAATTGCTCGATGAAAAATAGTTGGTTCGCCTTCTACCATCCTGCAAGTTTCATTGATACAACGATAATTGAGTTGTTAACTAATCATAGCAATCAATAAGTTCCCAACAGACTCAGTCATTGAAGCATTGAAAGTTACAGCACAGAAGGAGGCCATTTAGCCCATCTGTGTCTGTGCTAGCTCTTGCTTTGAGCAATTCAAAACGGATCCCTCTACCCTGCTTTCTTTCCCAAGCCATTGTACCTTTCTCTTTTACTTTTAGAGTTGCAATGGTCCCTGCCTCAACCACTCTCTGTGGCAAAGTATTCCATTCTACAACTAACCTTGTAAAAAATAATTTCCTAAACTCTCTCCTCATTCTCTTGGCAAAGATGTGAGGAAATCCCCAGTGGTGGAGAGTTTTGGGAACCATAGGTCCAAAGTCACCCGTATGCTGCAATTGCTACATGTCATGTCTCAAATTATTCATATACTGTGTTCCAAAATGTTATTTTCTATGTTGCTGCAAACCTGCTGATTTTACTGGCATCAACTGACACCATAGTGCATTCACCATTATAATAACAATGCAGAATTGACATTGATGATAATGGCTTTGCAGTGCAGCACAGACAACGAGTACCTGCCTGGGAAGAAGTGTATCTATAATTCAGATCTTTGTTCGGAAAGGTTATTAGTATCCAGGATAAAATGCTTTTTTAAAAAAACATAAACCTTGGAGTATCGATGGAAGCTTTATACAAAAATACAACAAGGGATGGCTTTATTTTTTATGAGGTCATTCATGATACATTCTCCAGCTTTACTTTGCACAGTTCGTTATTATACTATCAGAAACATAGGGCAGGATTTTCCTTGTGGGCTTTGGGACCCCGATGTCAGGGTCAAATGGGGATCAGAAGCCCGAATTGTGGGGGAAGCAGACACCCAGCAGTAATTTTCCCCGAACTGGCCAATTAGTGGCGAGAGGGTGGGCTCTCCAACCTCTTAAACGTAAAAATAAAAAATGCTCTCAGCAGCTGCGCCACCATTGTGGAGGGCAGCCTGTGACTGCAGCTGAAGCCAGGCAGACCGGAGGGCCTCAAGCCAGCCTGGAGCACTGGCCCCCCCTCCCGATCTGCTGCAGAGAGACAGCCTCCAAGCTGCTCCTAGTCCTCCGAGCACCCAGAGGCTGATTGGAAAATTCCAATTGGCCTCTGACAATAGACCGTAATAGTCCTTTAAGGAGCCCTAATTGGCTACCTGCCACTCCTCATTCCACGTCCGGGAAAATGGTTCAGGGGCAGGATGTTGCCAGTCAGGAAACAGTGTGAAATTCCGAGCCCACCCGCCTCCATACTCTGGCCCATCGGAGCCTAAAAATCTAGCTCTTGCGGGGGAATTTCACATTCTCCCCTGCGGCGGGTTTGGAGGTCAGGAGAACATATAATTGGGTGGGATGGTGGGGGAGGGGGACCCCGCCACCTTCCCCTTCCCTCTTCTGCCAAAATTAAGTCTGGGGCGGGAAGGCCTGTGAACAGTCTTCCTGCCCTGCTGCCAATTGAGGTCCTTAACTGGGCAATTATTGCTGAATTAAAGGCCTCATCTCACCGCTGCCGCAATTAGCCATGTGAGGGGAGGCCCTGCCGCCGCACAGGAAGCACAGCACGAAAAAAACATGCGCGTTCCTTGTTGGCTCTGGTGAGGGCGGGTGGTCCTTCTTTAAAAGGCACTCAGTGCCTGAATGAGGGACCTGGCATTGGGAAGGGGCTGAGAGGCAGCCCCCTGCCCTTGCTTCCGACCTCCCCCCCAACACCCCCCTACCTCGCAACCCCCACCCTGTGAGACCCCTTCTGCCCTGACCTACCTGTGGTCTGAGTCTAGCACTGCTCCTGGGCTTTGGGTAGGGGCTCCACTGGCAGCAGCTATGGCCTCTGCTGTGGCGCGGTTCAGTGAAAGAGCTGCCAGCCTCTGATTGGTCGCTGCTGGTCCTTGATCCTGTGGAAGACTTGGCACTTACGTGCCTAATTGGCACTAGATTCGGCAGACCTCCCATAGAAGGGGCGACGTGGGGTTTTCGGTGTCGCTTTTTCCAGACATCGAGACCCCCATCGCCTGGATAAAATCCCAGCCATTGTGTTTTAAAAGCTGTCAAGACTGTCTAGCAATTCAAGGCTGGAAGAGTGCAGTAACAATTTCAGAAAAATTCTCCAGTGATAAAGCAAAACACTGCTGATATTGGAAATCTAAAATAAAAACAATAATGTTGGAAATACTCAGCAGGTCTGGCAGCATCTGTGGAGAGAGAAACAGAGTTAACATTTCAGGTCTATGACCTTCAGTACTAGGAAAATTTATAAATGTAGTAGGTTTTGAGCAAGTGGAAGTGGGAGGGTGGGAAGATGAACAAAAGGGAAGGTCTGTGATAGGGTGGAGAGCAGGAAAGATTAAATGACAGAAGATTTCATGTTGGAAGGTCAAAGGCAGTGGTATTGGGACAAGTAAAGAAACAAAAGATATGTCCAGAGGAGGTGTGAATGACAGAATAGCTGCCATCTGGACGCAAAGTGAAGAAAACGAGAGAAACGAGAGAAAACAAACGAACCAGCAAAGAAGTACAAAACAAAATGGGGCAGAGATATGACTTAAAATTGTTGAACACAATTTTGAGTCCAAAAGGCTGTAAAGTGTGCAGTTGAAAGATGAGGTGCAGCTCCTTGAGCTTGCATTGAGCTTCATTGGAATGCTGTAGCAGGCCAAGTTCAGAAAGGCCAGAGTGGGAGCAAGCCCCTTATGTCACTGTCGTCCACCTCCAGCAACACAGTTGGGCTGAAAACAGGTCCTTGAAGTGTAACTGTGTAACCAACTGGGAGAGGTTTATCTCAAGTCAATTCTCTCCCTTGTCTGAAAGAAAGCAGCTGAGCTGTTCAATACCTCTCTGGAAAGCTGTCACAGTGATTAAAAATTGGCACATCACCTGTTTATTACACTTCTCGGTACAGTGTTCACAAACACTAGAACAGTCATCAGCAAATAATATTTTCGTTGTCCCTTAAAAAAATAGTTTGATTGATAGTGTCTCAGCAAAGCTTAGTAACTGAATGCGTTATGCCCAAGTGAAGTAGTCTACCTCTGGTACTGGGTCATTTGTAATGAGATGTTATTATTAAATCAATTATTCTGTTAATTGTGTTACAACTACTTGAGTGTTTCATGTGGACATTATTCAAAAGAGTAGTTTAACTGTTGCTTTTCAGTGTCTAAACACTTGAACTTCAAGTATTATTCACATAAAAAAGGCTGATCAAAATTCACACCTTTATATTTCTGTTGATCTGTTTTATGTCGCAGCCCACTTGAATACAATGCAAGTGTTTTACTGCTAATCGCTTAAGAGTGAATTTATAGTTAATTTCAATTATTACCATATTGGCCAGTGCACGTATTTTCCTAAAATGTATTCATGCACTTGTCCACCATTGGATTATTACAGCAAATTTCTCTTTTAAATGTTTAAATCAGCTGTTTGTTCAATGGTGACGTAGCCCAGAATGAGGCAGAAGCTCCGATTTTAACTCAGGGTGGGAGTCACGCGGGTGGATAAACATCCAGACCTCAACGGTGAGAAACCTGGGAGATTTTAACTCCTGAGCCTCAACTGCATAGATCCCGTTAGTGTCCCACCCAAACTGATGGGAAATGGCATCAAGGTGGGAGCGGAATGTCAGGCAGCAGGATGAAACAAGAAAATCCACGTAGCTTTCTGGGCCTCTTCTAGCCAGGCTTCCCTTCCTGCTCGATTGGCCTAAAGGGAAGCCACAATGGTTACATCATCAGAGCCTGATCTGCATATTTAAAGAAGGACCCCCACTGGCTTCCAGTGGGCATCTTCTCCTGCTCCAGCAGAGCAAGTAAAGGCCAGAACCAACGGGATTGATGCAGATGAGGCCCGTGAGCCATTTTCACTACCTATCCGCTTGAGTTTCACTAATGGGTGGGTTAAAATTGGCCTGGGAGAAAGGCAAATAGTGGTAGGCTTAGCATCCTACTTTACAAATTCGTAATTTGACCAGTTTGGCAGCAACAGGATATCCAGTACATAGTCCAAAATAGATAATGCACGTAAAATGGCAAGGTTTGAAAAGTGGAGGCACCTGTCTTTTTTAGTTGTTCTTGGGATGTGAACATTGCTGGCAAGACCAGTGTTTATTGCATCTGTAACTGCCCTTGAGCAGGTGGTGGTGAGCCTTCTTCTCTCCTGCTGCAGTCCATTTGCTGTCGGTACACTCATAATGCTGATATGGAGGGAGTTCTAGGATTTTTACGCAGTAATAGTGAAGGAATGACAATATAGGTCCAACTCAGGACGGTGTGAAACTTGGAGGGAATCTTGGAGGAGGTGGCATTCCCATGTGTCAGCTGCTCTTGTCCTTCTAGATGGTAAAGGTTGCAGATTTGGAAGGTGCAGTTGAAGGGGCCTTGGCAAGTTGTTGCAGTGCATCTTATAGATGGTACGCACCGCTGCCATTGTGCACCATTGGTGGAGGGAGTAAATGTTTAAGGTGGTGGATGGGACGCCCATCAAATGTGCTGCTTTGTCTTGGATGGTGTTGAGCTTCTTGAGTGTTGTTGGAGCTGCACTCATCCAGGCAAGTGGAGAGTATTCCATCACACTCCTGACTTGTGCCTTGTGGACAGACTCTGGGGAATAAGGAGGTGAGTTACTCGCAACAGAATTCCCAGCCTCTGACCTGCTCTTGTAGCCACAATATTTATATGTCTGGTCCAGTTAAGACTCTGGTCAATGGTAACCCCAGGATGTTGCTGCTGGGGGCTTTGGCAATGCTAATGCCATTGAATGTCAAGTGGAGATAGTTAGATTTTCTCTTGTTAGAATGGTCATTGCCTGGCACTTGTGTAGCATGAACGTTACTTGCCACTTATCAGCCCAAGCCTGAATATTGTCCAGATCTTGCTGATGCAGTCACAGACTGCTTCAGTGTCTGAGGAGTTGCAAGTGGTACTAAACACTGTGCAATCATCAGTGAACATCCCCACTTCTGACTCTAATGTTGGAGGGAAGGTTATTGTTGAAGCAGCTGAAGATAGTTGGGCCTACGACACAACCCTGAGGAATTCCTGCAGTCATGTCCTGGGGCCTAGATGATTGGCCTCCAAAACACAACCATCTTGCTTTGTACTAGGTATGATTCTATCCAGTGGAGAGTTTTCCCCCTGATTCCCATTGACTCCAGTTTTGCTCTGGCTCCTTGATGCCACATTCAGTCAAATTCTGCCTTGATGTCAAGGGCAGTCACTCTCACCTCACCTCTGGAATTCAGCTCTTTCATCCATGTTTGGACCAAGGCTGTAATAAGGCCTGGAGCCAAGTGGCCCAGGTGGAACCCAAACAGAGCATCGTTGACCAGTTTATTGCTGACTAAATACCATTTGATAGCACTGTCAAGAACACCTACCATCACTTTGCTGATGATTGACAGTTTTCTGGAGTCATTTATTTATGGCACAGAAGGAGGCCATTTGGCCCATCGAGTCCATGCCGCTCTCCAAGGAGCTGTGCTGGCAGCCCCACTCCCCAGCTCGATCCCCATATCCCTGCAAGTCTATTTTTCTCTCAGGTGGTCATCCAACTTCCTCTTGAAGTCATTCATTGTCTCCACTTCCACCACCCTTTTGGGCAGTGAGTTCCAGGTCATTGCCAGCTGCTGCGTTAATGGTGCTTCCTCATATCCCCCCCCTGCATTTTTTGCCCAAAACCTTCAATTTGTGTCCCCTAGTTCTTGTACCATTTGTTAATGGGAACATTTTTTCCTTGTCTAACCAATCTAAGCCTGTTATAATCTTGTACGCTTCTATTAAATCTCCCCTCAATCTCCTTTGTTCTAAGGAGAACAAACCCAGCTTTTCCAACCTAACCTTGTAACTAAAATCCTCCATCCTTGGATTCTGATGAAGGTTCACTGACCTGAAATGTTAACTCTGCTTCTCTCTCCACATATACTGCCAGACCTGCTGAGTATTTCCAGCATTTCTTGTTTTTATTTCAGATTTCCAGCTTCAGCAGTATTTTGCTTTTATTATACTGATGTTAACCTAACTGGTCTATAATTACTGGGACTGTCTTTGCACTCTTTCTTGAATAATGGTGTCACATTTGCCCCTCTCCAATCCTCTGGCACCTCCCCCATATCCAGGGAAGATTGGAAGATTATGGCAAGCTCTTCCACTATCTCCAATCCCAATTCCTTGAGAGTAGACTGATGGGGCAACAATTGACCGGATTGCCTTTTTGTGGACAGGACATGCCTGTGCAATTTTCCACATTGTCGGGTAAATGCCAGTGTGGTAGCTGTACTGGAACAGCTTGACTAAAGGCACGGCTAGTTATGCAGCACAAGTCTTCAGTAATACAGCCAGGATATTGTCAGGACCCATAGCCTTTGCTGTACCCAGTGCCTTCAGCGATTTCTTGATATCACATGGAGTGAATTGATTTGGCTGAAGACTGGCATTCATGATGGTGGGGACCTCAGGAGGAGGCCGAGAAGGATCCTCCACTCAGCATTTCTGGCTGAGGATAGTTACAAATGGTTCAGCCTTGCTTTGACATTCTGGGGATCCCCAATAATTGAGGATGGGAATATTTTTGAAGCCTCCTCCTTCAATGAGTCGTTTAATTGTCTACCACCATTCATGACCGGATGTGATGTGACAGCAGAGCTTTGATCTGATCCATGGGTGTGGGATCACTTAGCTCTGTCTATTGCATGCTGCTTCTGCTGTTTAGCATGTATGTAGTCCCATGTTGTAGCATCATCAGGTTGACACTTCATTTTTAGGTCTGTCTGGTGCTGCTCCTGGCATGCTCTCCTACACTCCTCATTTAACCAGGATTAGTTCCCTGGTTTGATGGTAATGCTAGATTGAGGAGTGAAGGATATACCAGGCCATGAAGTTAGAGATTATGGTTGAATACAGTTCTGCTGCTGCTAATGACCTAGAGTGCCACATGGATGCCTACTTTTGAGCTGCTAGATCTGTTCTGAGTTTATTCCATTTAGCATGGGAGTAGTACCACCCAACATGATGGAGTGTGAAAATGGGACTTCATCTCCACTGTGTGGTGGTCACTCCTACCAATATTGCCATGGACAAATGCATCTGTGATAGTTAGATTGGTGAGGACAAGATCAAGTAGGTTTTCCCTCATTATGGTACCTACCTACCCCTGTTTGGTAACTGTCTTTCTACATAGCTTCACATTTACAGAGGTTTAGTGCAAACATACCTTATTACAGTTTCCTAAAATATCCTCATCATCCTGAACACTCTAGGGCTGCTGTTCGTTATGTGCTGGCTCTACCTGTGCTGAGGTTTACTGGGGTCAGTTCATTTACATATTTTAATGGCACTCCTGACACTTACCTCATGAGGTATTGGAAACATCATAAGGGTTGCAATGATAGGCACCAGGAGCCAGTGAAGCCTGCTGCCTGCCTGTAAAGGACTGTCAATTCTTCTCTCCATAGAAAGGCAGTGGGGAGGCAAGTCCCATTACTGGATTTGGTCATTTAGAGGCTAAAACAGGAACAAAAAGGACAGGTAGCTCTATATCTAGAAGGGGCTACTCAAGAAATTCTTAACCACCCAGCCGCCTCTCTGAGCTCCTCTAAAGTGCCTGTTCCAAATGGTTCAATTGCAATGTGTGGAAGCTCCTAATTTGAATAAAAGTCAGGGTCCTAATGAGGCTAGTACACGGTTTAAGCACATAAACACAGAGTTGATGAATTAGCATTAAATCTTTGAGTTTTTATAAAACCTTTTTATTCTTTATAATCCTTTCTTAGCAGTGCAGTTGTGAAATATTTTGGCTTCAGGCACGTGTCTTCATAATTTGTCAAATATTGTATATTTCTGGGATCTTTCCAAGGGATTTTAAAGTATCAAATAGTAACCTAGAGTGACTAGTTTTGCATATTAACCATGAATATTTCAGACAGCTGCTAAATAAGCAAACTATTTGCATAATTCAGCCAGTTGTTCTGCCTTGATTTTACTGCCAAGTGTATCAGAAGAAATATTTGCTGAAACTTTTATCTCCTTTCAGGCCTGAATCGCACCTTCTTACATCAAAGATGCTTTTCCTTTGCAAGCAGTTGTAATTTTTTAAAATTAGGCAAATCCTGTCACTATCTGATATTTACAGAATTATTGTAATGCTGTAAAACATTGTTTTCAATAAGCATTTCCTATTGGGACAAGATCATATTTTGCTTTCCAATTTTTAAAGTAATGAATCTCAAATTTATGATAGATTAAGTATTTCTGTTATCGTAGAGAAGCAAGAACACATTTAGAGAGGGCCAAGACTTTGTGCAAGAATGCAACCTCCTTGTGTGATTGAAATGACAATGGAAAAAGCTTAAGTTTTCCTTTTATGCTAAATGACCTCAAGCACATCCTTTCAACACACTAATTTACCAAGCCATCACTTACATCTGATATTGCATTGCTCACGGAGTCAGCATTTTAATTTGTAGTATTTTATTGTATGAAACTTGTCACATAACAACACAACATGCAACACATATTTTATCCACTTGTCAGACACATTTTTAATTAATCAATACAATGTATTCTGAATTTTGGAATATCCTCTATTTATAGTATACACAGTGACACTTTAACCATACATCATTAAGTCATCCCACACTCTAGAATTGAAATATTTATTTCCACAGGTTCACAATAACCCCTCTGATGTCTCAAAAGTTCTGTTATGGTCACATCAAGTCACCAAAGTCCCTTTAGTGTTTTGTTATTTTCGTCACATTTAAAGGTTATATTTCAATAGTTGATACCTGGTTTGTACCTCTTTGTTTGCACTGTAGGGGTGACTTTATGTTCTCATACTCCCAGTCTTGCTTACAGGGAACACGTGTTGGAAATTCAGGTGCAAGCTACTTGTGGTTTAATTTAGATACGGTCACAAAATGATGTGCAGCCTACAGTCCAATGTGTGTATTACACACTACCGATACGAGTGTGCAAGATCAGAAAATGACCTTCTATAGTATGCACCCAGTATACAGGGAGCTGTACAATAAGTTACTGTTGAGTAGTGTCTCCCTCAACCCCTAAATAAAACATATTCCATCACATTTCCTTGACCTGGGGTTGCAAAAAACACTGAATTATCTTAATGGTATTCCATTGTTATTGAATATCGATGACAGGAAAGTCATGTCAATCAGTACTCCCATCTCGGTTAGTCTCTGGAGCCCATTCCAAACAAAAAGCAGTTTGTTCTATGCAGTCAACCAATTCATCTGGCCACTGGGGAGAAATACTTAATAAAACAACACAGGAATCATTAAAGCAGCCTTTCCCCTAAATCCTTCAACAGTTGGCTCCTGCAAGAGAGGGAAAAATTTTACTTAATGGAATATTTGGTCTGATAAAAGTTGTTATTGTTTTTTGTATATCAAAACCCATTCAAAAAGTACATATTTATAATTGACAAATTTATATTGACACAAAAACACTCACGGGCAGCAGTAACAGGTTGATGCGTAGATGGTGCAAAGCTGTTTATCCACCCCTGTAATTGTACATAGAGTATACTGCAGACTGCAAACACCACTGGTTGTGGTTTCATATATGTATGTAGAGAGAATTATATTTATGCTATGACTAAACAAGGTGGTAGTAACCTGCTGATGAATATCACCCTTCGTGAAACACAATCCCATTATTTCTAATTGGGAGTTGTTACTTTCTGTAAGATTAAACATGAGGAGGAGTTAAATCCTCGCCTGAAAAAGATTTTAAATTCTCTTTACTTATATAATTAGTTGATTTGTGAGCTAAATCCAGGGTAGTTTGGGGATTGCATCAACTGAAGTCTACAGTAGATGCCAGAAGTCAGTCATTAATTGGCATCAGTGGGAGGTGGGCTTGATGTAATTCCCTTGGGCTAAATTGAAGATTTATCCAGTGGTGAGCAGCTTTATCTGAAATCAGTGATCTCTAGCCATCCCTGCTGAACAGCTGCATCTGTTCCTCTTGGCACTTTCACACTGAAAGTGTGTTGTGGATGTTACTCTAATACAAAGGGCCGATATGTGTTCCTTAGCAGGAATTTTCGGGTCTGTTGTCTCCATCAATTACTCGCCATTTGCACAGTTACCTCCACACATCTTCATGCTTGTGTCCTAATGCTATTCAACGTCATCTCACGAGTACTTGCGCACAACTGGCTGCACATTGATTTGCAGAACCATTCGGCCTTCTCGCAGATCCCACCTAAATCAACATATTGTCTGAAAGACTTACTCTTGATCTTAATCCACGAGCAAACAAAATAATTAGGGTCCTTGGTGAATATTGTGATATCACTTTCACCATGATACTCTTCAGTTCATGCATCTGCAGTCACCAACATTGCAATACATGGGTAACTCTCTTAGAAAGCAGTAGATCACAATGGAAGTAGGAAAGAGCGGCATAGGGAATTAAAAAGTCTTTGTTTGACCAGGTCTTGGAACCTCAAGATAAACATGCCGGTGTTTACAAAGTAATAATGTTGTTTCATTATCTTGCTGCCTCCCTAGATCAGAATGAAGGTTTTACCTGCATGGAAGAATGCCGGATTTTAGGTCACTCGGACAGATGTTGGATGCCACGGGTTGCAGTGCCAAGCCGTGCCAAATCTCCTGACCGCGGCAAAAATGTTATTGCACTGTCCATAGAGACCACTAGTGTTGACTCTGAACGTTATGAGAATGGCAGTTCAAAGAGAACTTTTGCAACTTTTGGCAAAGACCCCAGAGATCGCACTGCTGAGAATGATAAAACAGATTTGAAAGGAAAGAGGACATTTGATCTACCCATCTGCAGCCCAAAAGTGAATGGTTCGGTCTCCAGCAGCCAGGAAACAAGCAACGGTATTGACATTTCAAGTCCTGCCAGCACACCTGTGCATTTGGGCAGCCCCTCGTCGAACAGGCCTCCGGTCACGTACTCTGTGATGCACTGCCCGATAGCGCATGACCTCGACCGGCCTGTCAATCAGGCCTCCTCGCATCCGTCAGAGCCAGGATCCAGGGAAGCAGACTCAGAACATGTCCGAGAGATCAACCACCTCCTGCATGATTGCAGAGAAAAGGACTCGCCTGGCATCAAACGAATGCAAGACATTGTGCTGTGATCACTGGATACCACCCACAATGCAGATAAATATTAACACCGTGACAGTTTGTAAATCGCTTTTCTTCAGTTTCATGTATGGCTGTATTTAAATGCTTTCTTCTAAGTGTACTTTCATACATTACATTTTATGATAAGAAAATTTTTTTTTTTTCATAGGCATAGAGGATAGAGGGAGAATCCTCTGCAGTGAGCTCCCATGTAGTTCCAAAATCAAATTCGTCCAAACTGGATTTTTCTTCAAAATGCAATTACTTCAGATGCATTTGAGGACAGGCCGTGCGGGCCAGTATAGGTCATGGCAACTTCAGGTTGTAACATGGCAGGTGTGGTTTAAACCTTTGGAAGAATGATCTAGACCGAAAGCTAATGTTCAAAGATTCAGAAAGCAAATCCGAATTCAGGTTTTCCCAACTATAATACATGCCTATTGCTTATTCCCCTTTTGTAAGCCAAGCCATTGTGAGCCCAAGTCCCACAAAAATACCAGGCTAGAATAGTTTGTACTGTACTAATGGTGTTTTACCATTTTCATAAAGTGGGTTCTCTCCTATATCTTACTCTATAATATGGGTGACAGTCATCGTGTACCTTGTTAAAGCACAGTGGAACTGGCTCAATCACCCAACACCACCCTCTCCCCTCCCCCACCCTGACATGTAACCTAAAGGCCTGTTCTGTAACAGAACGCTATCTCTTCTAAATAGAGGGATATCCTTCTAACTAGCAGTATGAGAGATTATATATGTGGAACTGACTGCACAACACATGAATGGCGAAGTGTGTTCCATTCAGTCAGGTACACATGTCCAATAAATATCTCCCAACTCTGCTAGCCATAGTTATGTTCATGATACAAGGGAAATGCTGAGAAATATCAGTGCTCTCACTTTATAAATTAGTTTTTTTTGGTATCGATATAGTGAAAATAGTAAAAAGTTAAGTATTAGCATGGGTGCCGTCTTTCACAGAGACAGAACTGTACCCGACTCCAGTGAAGTAGTCTGACATATGTTGGTGTGGCACGTTACTAAGCTTCTTTGTGTCTTGAAGTACATGGCATCATGCCAGTTGCAGGGCTGAACTTACTTTATAAACTTAAAACAGGAAGAGAATAACTATGGAATAGTTGTTGAAGTGGAATTGATACTATAAAATGATCCATGTATTATTTAAATGCCATAAAACTTTTTAAAATATTCATTAAAGATCTCAAGTCAGCCAACAATGACAATATCTTCTCATCACAAAAATGATTCCCATCAATAAAGCTGGTAGGGCATCCTACAACCAAAGCCTGAATCTCCAGAATACTCCTACAGAGAGTGTTCAGAGGAGATGGGTGTTTATTTCAATCCCTTTTCATTTTTTTCCTGAATTTTCTACTTTCTAAGTTAAGAGTTTGATTCCCACCAGTGAACAGACACATTCCCATACACAGCAAGTTGCCATTAATTCTCTATCACACACCTATGTTGATTTCAACGGGCTGCATCATAAATGAATTTCTCATAGGAGTGGCATTATGTTACGATGCCTCCATGAAACCACCATTTTGCTTTAGTTTGCCAATAGCTGTAACTATACCAGAAAACCACAATAATTGGTATATTTTTAAACATTCCCCCAGCTCACAGTATTATAGGTCCATCAACTGATAGTGTTCAGTTGTTCAATGAGTTCTGTGATGACAACTTAAGATGGCTTTTACTGGACAAGCTTTTAGAAACATAGAAAATAGGAGCAGGAGTAGGCCATTCGGCCCTTCGAGCCTGCTCTGCCATTCAATACAATCATGGCTGATCATCCAAACTCAGTACCCTGTTCCCATTTTCTCCCCGTATCCCTTTAGCCCTAAGAACTATATCTAACTCTTTTTTGAATATGATTTGGCCTCAACTGCTTTCTGTGGTCGAGAATTCCACAGGTTCACCACTTTCTGGGTGAAGAAATCCCTCCTCATCACAGTCCTAAATGCTTATCCCTTCTCCTTAGACTGTGACTCCTGGTCCTGGAATACCCTGCCATCGGGAACATCCTTCCTGCATCTAGTCTGTCCAGTCCTGTTAGAATTTTGTAGGTTTCTATGAGATCCCCTCTCATTCTTCTAAACTCTAGTGAATACAAGCCTAATCGACCCAATCTCTCTTCATATGTCAGTCCTGCCATCCCAGGAATCAGTCTGCTGAACCTTCGCTGCACTCCCTCCATAGCAAGAACATCCTTCCTCAGATAAAGAGACCAAAACTGTACACAATACTTCAGATGTGGTCTCACCAAGGCCTTGTATAATTGCAGCAAGACATCCTTGCTCCTGTTTTTTGCCACATTGACTGATCTTTGGGATGTTGATTATGTGGAGTCAGCTGGTCATATAATTATTAAAATAGGCCTTATGATCACAACAGCTACAAGTTGTGCCTTCATGTTGTATGACTTTGTAATAGCCAGTGACGACTAGATCACTAATGTATGTTCTGAGGTGTGTAGTTGACAGGATATCATTTTTTGGATTTTGGGGGGGTGGGCAGGGGGTGGGGTTGGGGATGGTCAATAAGAGGGAATTTGTAAATAAAAGACTATGGAACTAGCAGATGCCACCCCTCAGTGTGTGCCTATTGTCACGAACCTTGGTCATTGTTAAATCTTCAGAACCAGTTTGAGTTTGAGTAGTTTGTTCCATTGACACTGCCCACTGTTGAACTCTTAACTGTCATAGTGTTAATATTTTGTAAATTTCAGTGCATTTTTCAGGGTGGCCATTCATTGCTAATGTGTTTAATTAAGGTGTTCTGCAAGACTGATTCCCATGTTTGTGATCAATTCCAATTCTGGAATGTGCTCAAAGACCTGCAGCAAGAAAACAACAACAAAATAAACCACAGCGACAAGAGCAATGCGCTGGCTGCCACCGTGTTTGTAGTCCCAAACTCCCAACCGAGACGGACAATCAAAAAGCGACTTTCCCGTGTGTATGAAAAGATTCTTCAGTTCAGAGGCAGGTCACTTGGGTTCCCAGCAACCAGCATCGGGATCAATCAAATGGAATTGTTCACACAGCATTTCAGAGAGGGATGAACTGCTGTGCCATTACAGCCTTTGAAAGCATGCCCAACTCATCCTGCCACTGACTGCAGTGGGAACAGTATAACTTGACTTCCCAATGGGAATGAAATGGTGGTGGTGGAGGCTCGTAACATGAGCAAAATAGAGCATATGCATCTCTTGCACAGAAACCTGCCAACAGAGAAATCGCCAAGCAGCAGGAACCTGGGTGAGGGAGAGGAGTCAGCTGTGGCAGGTCTGACTCCGTGCCCTGATGGTTTTAGAAATGACATCATGGTGACCAACTACAAAAGAATGATAATGGAAAACTGAGGAAGGAGCTGCTGAGTATTGAAAAAATTCTACAGCCCACCCACTGCTTGCAAAACTCCTTATTAATTCCTGCATTTCTTTTATTATGCATTGTGAATTCAGTTAGGGTTTTTTAAGTTGATTTTTTTTTAAAGAAATGTGCAATATACAGCCAGCCCCATGTTTGTTGGTTTCCTGTGTGTCTCCAATTTTTTTGTCCAGTGATTACACTATTTTCATCTGTACAGTAGTCCATTCTGTTGCAGTGTAGGATGGACACAAACTCATTCGAATGCGCAACACCTGCCTCTTTGCCTTTATTTTCTTCAAACTGAAGGCTTCTTGCACAAAGACATGCAGTTTGTTTATTGGTTGAGGAGTGGGGTTGTTTCTATCTTTTTAAAAGAGGGCCAACGTCCTACTTTTGGAATATTCCTTTTTTATATTAAAAGATTCTGGCTGGCACAATGTAGCTGGTGAGGGATAAAGGGTGAGAATGAATGATGTGAGTACTGTTCTCCTCGTTAACCCTTTGAGGACTAAGGCAGCTTTATGTTGCATTGGTGGTGGGGGGGAGCATTTTTTTAAAAAAAACAAATATAGTAATAGATTATTCTGCTTTCCAGAGAATATTGTTCATAAAGAAATGTTCTTGTGTTTGTGAAGTTATTGTAACTCACCTGTATGAACATAGCTATATTCCTCCAAATTAAATTCAGTGTTATAGATGTGGGAACGAAAGCTTGTAAGTGCTTTACAAAAGTATAAAAGGGAGCCCAGTTCTCAGAGGGTTATACTTGGATCATTCCCCTACCCCACCCCCTTCCCAGTTGTCTTGGTGACATTGCACAAATTAACATCTGTTCTGTGAGATGATTGCTTTATGACTGGGAAAAAAGGCTTTTTCTCTAAAGAAGCTATTGTCAGAGATTTATGCATGTCAAAATTGCTCTCGCAAAAAAAAACCTGATTACAGAATGGAACCACATTCAGCTATCATCAGAAGCAGACAGATGTGTTGCTACAGTTGAAGCACAGAGAAAGATAACAATCTTTCATCTCAGTTCACAGAGTTGCCGTTCAGAAGCATCTGATTACACTACACACGCTGGTCATTTGCCAAAAAAAAAGCTCAATGGGAGCTTACAGCACGGACTGTTTACCAGATTATCTGTCAAAGATTGTGTGAAATGATAAGATAATGCTGTATATGCATATATGTTATGTACATTTTCACAGTGATTGGTTCATTGTAAAATAAGAACCACATTTCTGTATATTTTATGATAATATAAAGCAGCTTTATTAAATTATTATAATGTTTCAAATAATGGACTGTCAGCATTGTTTCACCTGTTTCTATGTTGATCTGTGGGCTTTTAACCCTTTATGACAATGGCGAGTTGAAAAGCATTTAATCTTGACAATCTTTTGTGCACTTCTGACCCAAGAATAAAGTATTTAGGCTCTTCATTCCCAGTCTCAGAAGTAGTATTTAAATGTCATGAGTCAGGTTTAAAGAGACACTAGTTTTCTAGACACTTCATTATTAAGCCTGGAGTGGGGCTTCTCTGAAATTAGTACCACACACATTATGTTTACCCAGAATGCTTTCTGGATCGTGCAGGTCACTGCTGCAAATATAATTACCAGACATGATCTAAACCTCCTGCTTTGGATACCAGACGATAGTTACTCACTTTGTGGCTCATGAGGTTTGGTTGCTCTCCTGCATGCATTTGTCTTTCTTTAGCTCTGACCCCATTCTTGTTCTTGCTCCATCTTTCTGTCTTCACTCTTAATTTGTCTGTGCTAGTTTCCATTCTTTCTTTTTAATGAAGCTCCCTGATGTGAGCAGTTGGACTCATGAAAGCAAGGTGATCCCTCAACAGCACTGAATACAATCATTGAGAACTGCAAAACAAAACAGAATCTAAATACAGGCAAAGATGATCAGATTGACCTCAAAGCTGCTCTTGACGATTGAAGTATCCCTGTGGAATGAAACAGCTCAGAGTGGAGTAATAGTACCTTAAAATTGTGGAGCTTCTCTTTGATTTTCAATGTCAAGGAGTACACTCACATAGCTTGCTCTTCTCGGGATTGCTACCTTAGTTACACACCTCCCATGGGAGAATGTGAGTAAAACAAGAAGAATCTATGACATTGCAAATTTTATATGGTTCATTGCAAGTCCCGCTCCTACATTCTCATTTTTAAAACAAAAGATATCATGGCCCAGATCTTCAGAATCCTTAAACATGACCCACCTCAAAAATGTGTCCCTGATCCAAGCCGATTTTCCAGCCTCAGGATTGTTTAAATACTTTAGGCAGGCCTCCACCATGGAGTGTATTTTGGAGGAGCGGAGATTGGCTGAGGCAGACCTCAGAAGCATCTATACGCTGCCTTCTAGAGTTTTAAAAGCAATTTTATTTCGAAAAAGATTGTCTCCTAAGCTTAAAAAATCTCAATCTATAATGGATTGCATAGGCTTTTGGCCCGCTTAACTGTTAAAGGGCCTTCTGCCACACATAGCTACGCTGTACCTCTGGACAAATGGACATCCATCCTTTACATTCTTACAAAAGGAAAATACTACAGATGCTGGAAATATGAAATGCAAACAGAAAATGTTGGAAATACTCAGCAGGTTTGGCAGCATCTGTGGTGAGAGAGGCAGAGTTAATGTTTCAGCTTGATGACCTTTCATCAGAACTGACAGAAACTGATGAAATGTCATCAACAAGAAACATTAACTGTTTCTCTCTCTACAGGATGCCTCACCTGTTGAGTAGATTTAGATTTAGATTTAGAGATACAGCACTGAAACAGGCCCTTCGGCCCACCGAATCTATGCTGACCATTAACCACCCATTTATACTAATCCTAGACTAATCTCATGTTCCTACCACATCCTCACCTGTCCCTATATTTCCCTACCACCTACCTATACTAGGAGCAATTTATAATGGCCAATTTACCTATCAACCTGCAAGTCTTTTGGCTGTGGGAGGAAACCGGAGCAACCGGAGGAAACCCACGCAGACACAGGGAGAACTTGCAAACTCCACACAGGCAGTACCCAGAATTGAACCTGGGTCGCTGGAGCTGTGAGGCTGCGGTGCTAACCACTGCGCCACTGTGCCGCCCAAAAGAGTACTTTAAGTATTTTTCTATTTTTGCTATCTTTTACATTCTACTTAGTTTTAGTCCAAATATATCAAATGACATATTTTCATAATAGCTTGGCACTTCAATGTGCCTGTCCATAGACAGGTGGATATATTGGACACACAAAGTTCCCCACTTCCAATCAATATTAGCAGGAAATTCCAGAAGTTGCGAGGGTAAGCGGGGAGCCAGCAGATCAGCTGTCAGTGCATTTCCCACCAACGTCGACGTGAGTTGGGCTTAACTAGACCCAAATATCTAAACAACACAAATTAGGATTTGTGGAACAAACAAGATAGGAGCACATTACACTATTAAAATACTGGCCAAGGAAAGGTCTCGCCTGAAAGATTAACACATCTTTCTCACTCAGATGCAATGGATGTACATTTCCCGCATTTTCTCTTTCTCAAACCATTTGTAAGCCCTGCCATTGTACTGTGCCCCCTCCATATACTTTGCAAATGGGTGACTGTTGTAATCAAGTGCGTAGCTGAAATGAGTAAACCGTGGAGATTTGGATCCAACGGAAATTTTCATTGGCTCTGGTGCCAAACTAGATTTGTTCAGTTAGTTCCATGTAACGGCAATGCAATCCCTGGAGCCAAGTATTTCCTCAGTTTGGACTCAAGCTATTGAGTGGGTTTGTGCTGGTCTCCTTGACATTGCTCTCCTTCCATGTCTGTCAAACAAGCAGTGACAGGGAGCTATGATTGATGGTGCAAATAAGCATTTCAGTGCAGCAGTGAGACCTCAATCAAATTCTCGGTTCTAGTCACTGCAGTAAATAGGACAGGCTGCCCATCAAAGAAAACTTCAGAGTTAAACAATAAAATAAATTGGCTCCAAAAGTAGACGCACAATTCATTCTGAAGCGAATGTTGGCTCTAGCTGGGATTCTGTACTCTCACCACAGTCCAGCCTGCAGTCTATTACGTTGTGGTATTTTTTTAAAGGCTCAATTCATTCTTGCAAGACAATTTTTAATCAGATTGTGCATTGAATTTTTTTTAAAGATTTTTTGAAATGATTGATTTGCATGCTTCCTGGCTATACAGCTTCTGACTGTACCTCAAAGACAAATTAGGATTAAATCAAAATATAGAAATACAATATCAATGTGCAGGTTGTTCAAACACTTGGCCAACTACCTCCTATAAAGATGGTGCTGAAGGCTGCTCTTAAGGAAGGACTTGATTCCAAGGTTCCAAATTGTACCTTTTACAACTGAAGGTTCTTTTTAAATGGGTTTCAAAGCTCTAGTGGCTTATTCATATTCCTATGTGCAGGCTGGCCATCAAAGGTGGGCAGTTTAGGACCAGTCTGATGGTATTCAGGCTGCCTCTGTTGAGGACTCAAGCAATATCTCTGTACCAATGATTGCTATTGTTAGGAGCACAAAACATGCAGCCGCAAAAACTGATTTCACCACATCACAATCTTCAGTCACAATGTGGAGATAGCTTCGGGTTATTTTTATGGTTGATTGCTTCATCCTCCCCAAACCAAAAATTATAGAAAGCAGCTACAGGATTTCGGAGTATATTGGAAAGATTTAAAAGCAGATGTTCTTCTTACCTACAATTTTAAAGCTGCCTGCCTCTTCCACTAAGCTGTGTGGGTGTTGCCAGTTACAGGCCTCCACTGTCTAAATGGCATCTTTATTGGCGAGCTGATTCAGATCCAATAAGATTCAAGTCAGCAATCTGAACAGAGCACACATCGTAAAATGAATGCTGGTACATATCTACAAGACATCTCTGGAAACAAACAGTACTGGAGCTCTTTACCATTTTATTGGTGCCTCTTCCCATCAGAGATAGTGGGAAAACAAATATTGGTTCCTCTTTTCATCAGCACAAGTAATGGGTTCTTCTGTTTTCAAGTAATGAGTTGCATTCCTGTGCTGCACAATTTGTCAAGCTAACGGTTATAAACAAAAGTGCCTCTCAATCCAATACATTGAGGTAACTAAGCTCTGCAGTTCTGCCACATTCAGTCGTGAATGGTGGTGGACAAATAAACAGCTAATCAAAGGAGGAGGCTCTACAAATATCCCCATGCTCAATGATGGGGGAGCCCAGCATATCAGTGCAAAAGATAATACTGAAGCATTTGCAACAATCTTCAGCCAGAAGTGCCGAGTGGATGATCCATCGTGGCCTCTTCCTGAAATCCCCAGCATCACAGATGCTAGTCTTCAAACAATTCGATTCACTCTGCGTGATATCAAGAAATGGCTGAAGGCAATGGATATTGCAAAGGCGAAGGGCCTTGACAACATTTTGGCAATAGTACTGAAAACTAGTGCTCCAGAACTTGCTGCGCCCCTAGCCAGGTTAAGATCGGCAGCATATAGATTACTAGAATATAGATTACTAGATGCAACATACTTCTGAGGTCTGCCTCAGTCAATCTCCACTCCTCCAAAATGCATTCCTTAGTGGAGGCCTGATTAAAGTATTTAAACAACCCAGAGGCGAGAAAATCAGTTTGGATCAGGGACACATTGTTGAGGTGGAACATGTTTAAGGATTCAGAAGATCAGGGTCATGATATCTTTTGTTTTAAAAATGAGAATGTACTAATGTGCTAATATCATCATTAATTAAAAGAGCCACCCTCCACCTTTTCCTAACTTCCTGTCCTTCCTAAATGCTATGGACCCTTCAATATTCAGGTCCCAATGTATGTCATTCTGCAGCCATGTCTCTGTAATGGCTATTTGATCGCACTTACTTATTTCCATTTGAGCTATCAGTTCATCTGTTTTGTTTCAAATGCTACATGCATTCAGATACAGAGCCTTTAGTTTTGTCCTTTTATTATTTTTGTTACGTCTAGTCTTGACTGCTGATTTACTCTTAGATTTGCACTCACTATCCTTTCCCGTCACAGTCTGATTATCATTTCCCATAATAATACCTTTCTCTATTGTCTTGTCTCTACTCTTTGATTTACCAAATCTTCCCAAATTTGATCCCTTGCCCCCACTATTTAGTTTACTTTCTTAGTTATGCGGCTCGCTATAACACCAGCCCCAGCATGATTCAAGTATAGACCATCCCAGCAGTACAGCCCCACTTTCGCCAGTACTGGTGCCAGTGCCCCATGAACCAGAATCCACTTCTACCACACCAGTCTTTGAACCACGCATTCATTTCTCTAATCTTATTTGCCCTACTCCAATTTGCACATGACTCCGGTAATAATCCAGAGATTATTACCTTTGAGGTTTTGCTTCTCAATTTGGAGCCTAGCTCCTCATACTGACTATGCAGAACCTCTTTACTTGTCCTGCCTATGTCATTGTTACCTACATAGAACACGACAACTGTATCCTTCCCCTCCCACTGTAAGTTCCTCTCCAGCCCTGAGCAGATGTTCTGAACCCTGGCACCAGGCAGGCAACACAGCCTTCTAGACTCTCGCTCTTTGCTGCAGAGAACGGTGTCAGTCCCCCTTGCTATACTGTCCCCTCCTACCACTACGTTCCCTTTTGTTCCCTTCACTTGAATGGCTTCCTGTACCACGGTGCCATGGTCAGGTTGCTCATCCACTCTGCAGCCACCCACTCTCATCCAAACAAGCTGAAAGAACCTGATGGACAATCACAAAGGCTGAGGCTCCTGCACTCCTGTCCTCTGGGTCCTCTTACCTGCACCAGCTGCAGCCATACACTCCTGTTCCTGACTCCTGACCAAATCTGAAGACCCTATCCTAAGGGGTGTGACACTCTCCTGGTACAAAGTGTTCAGGTAACTTTTCCCCTCCCTGATGTGTCGCAGTGTCTGCAGCTCATCCTCCAGTTCAATGACTGAGCTGAAGCTCTTCGAGCCGCAAACACTTACTGCAGACGTGTTTTCCCTGGATCACACTGGCATCCAGGAGCTCCCACATGCTGCAGCCATAACACATCATCTGTCCTACCATCCTTAATGTGTTTTAATTAACTACTTAATTATTTTATTCAATTATTTATTTTTCTTTTTTATATATTTTGTTAACCTTATCACCAGTTCCTGTATTATTTTAAAACTTAGGAATAGACCTTAACCACTTACCAGATACTCATCAAACAGCTAGTTTCTTCCTCTGTAGGGTATCCTACAGGGTGAAAAAGTTAGAAAAAACAAAGGAGCACCTCCTTCCCCTCCTCACCCAACTCCCTCAACTCACCCAATTCCCAGCATGCTGCTCAAGTCTCACTCAGTGCTAAGTCACATTGAGATGCCTATATTTATATGTTCTGAATCTAAAGTGATTAGCTGAGCCCCAGGTACAGAAAAAACAGTTCAAGCTAGTTTCCTTAGTTAGCTAACTACAGCTGCTCCCCAGTGGATAGCTTGTACATCCCTGCTTAGGCCCCTGGATGAACTTTAGAATCTAAACAGTAGTCCTATGTACACCCCACCCCAGCTCATTAAGTGATGACCCTCAGTTGGTTGTCTCTGGCCTGGTGCTTGATAGGGAAAGGGTAATTAATGGCATGTTATGCAGTGTTGACAGAGCTTCAGGCAAAGAGGCCAATAATGTTCTGCACTGCAGTTTATTCATATGGCACATCTGAACAGAGATTATTGAGGATTAGAGGTCACATGTAAATTTCAGCAGGAGTGACATGAGGAATTCATGCTATAGTTTGCTGACAGATTGTATGTGCTGCAGTAGCATGAGTAGGAGGAGGAGTAGGACATCATGACAAAATTGCAGCAGACAGTTTCCTAACACCATTCCCCTATGACAGCTCCCATGTTTTCACTTCAAGTGCATTAGAATCCGAAGGATAAGATCATCAACGTGATCAATCTCTGTCTGTGATTATGGGCGCTACACACCTTCGAAAGAATGTAGAAAATTAATCCCATTTGGTTACCATGACAGCAGGCCCAAGTGTCAGCAGATAGACCAGAATAAGTGTGATAAAAATACAAATATATATTACATAACACACATTTACATATTGACCCCGGATTTTGCATCTGAGTAATGGTGAGACTAACACTCACCATTATCATGGAGTAAATCAAAGAGCAACTTCTAGAGTACGCACAAACGCAGTTAAAGTTGCTGCCTGAGATGCGCTGCGCATCCACATGCTGTGCTATAACAGTATCTCACTGATATATTGATTGCAAGACCGAGTCTAAGAATGTAAATTTGTGGTATTTACCCACTAGTTACCCCATAAGCATGGCATGAAAAGTTAGGGCTTGTGTGTTCAAGAGTAAGTGAAATAACAACCGTGTGATAAGTAATAATTGTTGCCAAACAACTTTTCTAGTCTTGAAAATTTAATTTTAAAAGTGTGGAGTCTCATTCTTTCAGAATTTAAGTAGTGTCAGAGATTTAAAAAGAATTGAAAAATTATTTACTTCTTCCACCTGCCTCTTTTATCTCTCGCTTTTAATCACATCTTTCTTTCCCAATCTTTATTCGGCCTTATGCACATGATTTAAATTAAACGTAGACTTCCTGATTTAGACTCTGCATGTCTCAGTGAAGATTCTTCAATTTGCTTGACTCAGGACTTGGTTCTGCCTATTACTTTCCCTGCCCACACTGCTGAGTCAGACACCCAATGACAGTGTTAAAGACAGGTGGAAAGGGAAGTGGACAGTTCCCACTGTTCACCTCCCAACCGATCGCAAATGTGTTTTGTTAAAATGTTGAGACAATCTGAGTGTTTTCGGGTCAGATAAATAGACAAATGATAGGTTTTCTCATAGGTTAAAAAAATTATTTATTTTTACACAATTCCCGAAATAGTTGTAACCTCATCCATGCATGCATTCACTCACACACACACACATGAGAACAGTTAGATAGAGAGCAAAGGGTAGGAGGTAGTTACAAGTGAGGTAGGTGTTTGTGGTTTATGGTAAATCTGTTGAAACTTCTCAAGAGGACAGTCTATTTTGAAGGTGCAGGCCTGGTTCTTTGTAGTTTTGAACTTGTTGAGGTACTATAGATTTCGGGTGGCTAAGACTTTAGACTGGAGATTGTGGTCACTTTCAGTTCTCTACTGCAACAATTTGAAGTGTAGAATTAGCAGCAGGGCTTCTTCTTTGTGCTGGTCTGATCTTGCAGCCTTTATCTGGATTTTTTTTCTGTGATGTTGGCTGGATCGCCTCTCTCTTTCCAGAGGGCTACCCTTTAAGGTCAAAATCCATCACATTAGAGTTTCTGTTAGTTGGCACATGGCCTTCTCCCCTGGTGTGACCACACAATGGACTGGGGAGTGGAATCCATGGCTATTTATTGATGTCTGGATGATTGCCATTCTGTTATGATTTGGCGTCTATTC
This sequence comes from Heterodontus francisci, assembly GCF_036365525.1. Lineage (NCBI taxonomy): Eukaryota > Metazoa > Chordata > Chondrichthyes > Heterodontiformes > Heterodontidae > Heterodontus > Heterodontus francisci. The sequence goes on along the minus strand of NC_090385.1, from coordinate 76,137,765 downwards.
ATCCTGGTTTTGTTGTAAGACGTTCATCTGGGGGTGGGGGGTGGGGGCAGGGTGGGGTGGGTTAAGACAATCACCTTCTTTGTCTCAAAAAAAAGCCATTCAATTTGTGAATGTCTTTTGATAGTTTCAGGATGGGTGTAGTTGGCACTTCTTAGTCTGGAATGCATGGAGTGTAAGGAATAAACTAGATGAGCTGCAGACGCAAATTCAAATGGAAGATTATGATGTGGTGGCCATTGCGGAGACGTGGTTGCAGGATGGTCAGGATTGGGAACTAAATATACCTGGTTATAAAGTTTACAGGAGGGACAGGGAAAATGGCAGAGGGGGTGGAGTAGCCTTACTGATTAGAAATAATATCACCTCATTGGTGAGGGAGGATATAATGAGGGGAAAGAATCCAGTGGAGACCTTATGGGTGGAATTGAGGAACAGAAAAGGATCTAAAACTGTAATAGGTGTTATGTATAGACCCCCTGATAGCAGTTCTGAGGTGTTAGATTGTATAAATGCACAAATTAGCCAATTGTGTAACAAAGGCAGAGTAGTATTAATGGGGGATTTTAACTTACACATAGATTGGGAGAGGCAGACTAGCACCTGTCAGAAAGGTAGTGAATTTCTGGAATGTGTCCGGGATAGTTTCCTACAGCAATATGTCCTAGGTGTAACAAGGGGACAGGCAGTATTAGATTTAGTTATGAGTAATGAGCCAAATTTAATTAGTAGCCTAACTGTGCGTGAATATTTATCAAATAGTGATCACAACATGATCGAATTCAAGGTAGCGTTTGAAAGTGAAAAGCACAAATCAGCTACTAGAATTTTAGACTTAGGTAAGGCTGACTTTAGTGAGATGAGATAGAGACTGTCCACGGTAAACTGGGTAGATCTGGTCAAACGACTGAAGACAGTGGAGAATATTTAAAGAAACATTTAACGAAATGCAGAGCGAGTATATACCCCTGAGAGGAAAAAGTTCCAATTCACAGAAAAAACAGCCATGGACAACTAAAGAGATTAGGGATAACATAAAACAAAAATAAAGGGCTTACAAAAATGCAAAATGCAGCACAGATCCGGATGAATGGGGTCGATACAAAGACCAGCAAAGGGTCACAAAGCAGCTTATAAGAGCTACTAAAAGAGATTATGAAAGGAAACTTGCAAGGGACATCAAAATCAATAAGAAGAAATTTTATAGTTACATAAAGGGAAAGCGGGTGGTCAAGAGCAATACAGCCATACTACAAAACATTGTTAAGCTCTTCATTTAACCTTGCTTAATTAGGGCTCTGCTGAAACAAGTATGTTAATTTGAGTGTATAAGTAGAAGTTACTTCAGTGAAGAACACTATGGTTCAATAGTCTGATAAGAAATAGGAACAGCTGAACTGGATTGCCATTATGAACATCTCATTTATGGCTTTATGGACAGCTTTAGACATAAATAACTGATAGTAGAACAGATACAAAATAATGACATTTCTGCTAGTTAGCTTTGACAGCCAGAGGTGGAATGTTTCTTTGGAGGATGGGACTGGCTATGGGGAACAGCTTGAGATAAGGAAAGAATGATGTAAGGGCCTGATTGATCAAGGACGGAATGTATGTGCAATGGGTCAAGAAGCTAATGGCAAGTGAATGATATTAAAGGCAAGCTTTTCAACTCAAGGTTTAGGCAAGGAACTCAATGTTTTAAAGGGTATTTTGTAATAAAGTAAATCTTTATAGGACAAAATGGCATTGTGAATAATTCATCCAGGTCCACCCCTGAAAATGGGTATAAAGTAAGAGACTTGGGGAATATTGGTGCAGTATGCAGTGGAAAGAAACACCTAAAAGTAGATCCATGCAAACACTCTTGGGTAGTTTGAGAAGTCATGAAGTCATGAAGATGTGTGACAGTGAGAAGAAAAGAGTAAGAAGAATAAAGAGCTGCTTGTGCATACCAGCTGCCCTGCCCAATCAGGAGCGGTACTTGCTACTTGTAACCGTCATATGTTTTTGCTGTGTAATTATTGTGTTATATTCCATTTAAACTCTGATTAAATTTAACATACCCACCATACTGGTTGCAGTCAATCCTGATTGAAGAATTAAAATTAGTACAAAGCTGTTGCAGACATTTTAATCTTGCAGCAGCTCACAATTTCCTTTCTCCTCACCTTCCCCTCTCCCCCCACCATTGACCAGCTCTCATTAATGGGTGGCAATACTGCCAGGAACCTTCCCACAGTAAATAATTTGGTTGGCCTTGGAGGATTCAATGAGCTCAGGTGGCGAGTTGCATAATTATGTGATAATTCCACTTTAGCACATTTCTCACAGACATACCGCCAAATTGAAAGTGTCACCATCAAGCACCTCCAGCTCGGTTACATGTAGAATAAAGTTCCCACTACATTATTTTTTCCCCACTCCTTTTACTGTCTGTGTTTTCTTCAAAAAACCTCCCTGGAGGTGTTAACTCCTATCTACAGTATAATGCCATTGATGCTGGTCACCTTTGTGACCATTTCACACAATCCCAAGGAGTGTCACAGGTTATTTGAGCTTCAGGGGCATCACAGCCGAGTTTGATCTGTCTTTGCCCAGCATCCACACACTCACTCTTCCAGCAGTAGGCATTAGATGGCAATCAGGAGCAGGAACTGTGGCCAGTCTTTCGCTTCCTAACCTACTAGCATTGAGGCCAATTTCAGTGACTCTACCACTGTTCTGGTTGACATTGACTAACTCTGTACCATTCAAGGGTAAATCTGGGACCTCTGGTGATTTGAATGCTGACTTAATCATATGAGACATAGGAGGAGCCCAGTCTCTTTATTCTCCCCCAAAGATGTCCCATTACTCCATCTGACTTACTAATGTCATATCTACAATAGTAACCATCCTATGATATTCCTGAGAGGGCTTGCTAATTTAGGATTAACTGTTAGACTGCCCATTTTGTATCCTGGGCCTATGCTGAAACTTCCTTAGCTCATTTCACATAGACCTTTACAGCCAAAAGACACAAGGACGCCTTTATCCCCCTCTGTCTGCTCTGGATGGAAGCACAATTTCCAGAAAAACAAAATACCTAGAAAACCTCAGGAAAACAAAACACCCAATCCAAATATCTAACAACCAAGTACGTGAAAAAATCACTGCCCAAGCCAAAAAATGAGGCCTATTCTTCTCGTGAAGGCATGGAGCACGTGATGTGCCTGGGTAGCCAGTTTCAAACCACCTGGTGTCCAAACCGGACAACCTGATAATTCTTGCATCCACATGTGAGAAAACAACCAGTCTGCCCTGCAGAGCTGTTGACAATCTTAATAGGCAAACCTAAAATACTGTGCTTGGACTGCTAGTTCTTTCCCCATTGCACTTTATGACACTGCAAAATTTATACTTACACAACACAGATAAATAATTGCTTCTTGAATACCTCTTACTTCTATGCTGATAGAAATGTATTAAAAAAAGATCTGGATGCAAACTAATTAGAACCAAGCAGCTCTTAAATTGTTGATGTAAAATATGAGAGGTATGGCAAATCCCTTCAGTGTATGGAGTGTATCTGAAAGCTCACAGCTGGATAGGCGTTACTCAGACTTAGTGCAGTTTGGGGTCTGTAAGTCTTTTGTGTGCGTAGTGAATGGGTTCAGCTTCTTGTATCATAAATATAAAAATTCATTTAGATTCTTTGCACACCTGTCGGATATTCAGAGCTGTTGAAGTGATTTGTGAACCTTGGCAGTTCATTGAAAGGAGGCAATTGGCTAGCGTGAATGTTGACTGGCAAACATTATTGACTGACAAACATTAATGACAGCTATGGTGTTGTACACTGTTTGCTGAGAGTTGGACTCTTAACTGTCAGTTGCTAAAGCTGAAGCCAACCATTATGCCCGTCCATCTCTCACTCAACGCACTGTAGGACTGCTTGTAATGTATTTATTGTCCTAATAGCTTTAACTGGAGATCTTTATCTAAACTGGACATTGGTAATGTTTGTATGCACCAGGACAATAGATCAATTTATCTAAAGGTTCTTGCAGGGAGACATTTGGAGGTTTTGTGAAAGGGCATCCTTAACTTTAATGCAGGTTTTTAAAAGAAGGAGGTAAGACTACATTTGGTGTCTTTTTTAATGAGTAGTGCATAGTTTGGGCTGATTATTTATGTTTTATGGCAGTTTGTTTTTATGCAGTTTTAGAAATTGAAGCTTCAAGTCATCAATGTATTCAACCTGGGATGAAAAAAATTAGAAAATAATTTGATTAGGGAGTTCCCCTAAATATTTCACACTTATTTTATTTCTTTGAAACGCAGTTTAATATTTACTTTATTTTTTTCTGCGACATCTGAAGGGATTGTACATGACTCGCATATTGAGAGACTTGTCTATGAATGGTTGGTTTGTACGCGGTCATTTGAAACAAAACTCCAGATTACTGCTGGAATCACTAAAAATCAAACCGTCACAGGAGAAATACCATGATTATTCAGCACCCTTTATTCCCCTTTTTCCCCTTATGTCAATATAAACTCCCAGCAGTTGAAAGGCCAAATGAACAGATTACAGAGACCTCCACAATTCAACTGAATACTTGGCCTGCCACAAGCATTGCTGTAACAGTTAATGATAGGTAGACTTACTGGGTGATCTGATAAGTTGGAGGACATACTATCCCTGTGCAGAAACTAAAAGCTTGTCTATCTCTGTCCTCCGGGACATATAAAGTGCGATATATCTCCCCTGGAAATTAGCCACCAGGAGCAAACATCCTTTAAGAGAGGAGTAGTTGTCAGAATGAGACTGCATTGTCCTGCAGTCATTATAGCTTCTCCTTGGCAAGATGCAGATTAACCTTGTCATGGAGTAGACTGGTAGGATAAGAAGCCACAATTTATTCTGCCAATGTTGATCTGCACAAAACCAAGTGGAGGGAGGATTACTGCAGGGCAATGTGGTCCATCCCTCAAAGATATTCATTTCTAATGTGATGTGACCATGTTCAAGACCTTCGTGACTTCCCAGTTTTTTGCAGAAATTTGGTTTGCATAAAATATTTTGAGGTAACATTTTAAAATGCCTGGGTCAGAACAAGGTTGTACAGTATTCCATAAATAGGAAATAATATCAAGTCCCATTATGTTTTACGAAGCTAGCGAATAACAGACTCGATGGCCTAGCTTGTTTTTAATATATGCCTACATATTTATAAAATAATATTCTCCAATACATGTGCATTGTATCATTTTGCTTCACTGATCCAAATATTTGAAAAAAACACAATATGGAAAGTAATTGAATCTATCACATTTGAACATAGGGACAGGAATAGACCATTCAGTCCCTCAGGCCTATTCAGCCATTCAGTGAGATCATGGTTGCTCTGTATCTTAGCTTCATGCATTTGCTTTGCATCCATATCCTTTTACAGCTTTTGTCATGCCCAGTAAAGACATGCCATATTTCAATTTTTAAGATATCAACTTTATTCAATGTGGACTCTTTGAAATTGACTTTTCCTTTAAAAGGTGGACACTATGCTGCAAGGATGGCTGCCAAAGGTCAGATGACCTGGCCTGTGTATTCAAACACTGCCTCACTGTCTCGAAAGGACAAAAGGATACATTCCAGACTAAGAGGTGTTAACTATACACATCCTGAAACCATCGAAAAAAAAGAGACATTTCTTTGAACGGGTTTCTTCTGAGACAAAGAAGGTGTGAAGTAGCCACATCATAACAGAATGATACTCATCCAGACATCAATAGATGTGGCAAATAACAGAAATGCTAATGTGATGAATTTTGACCTTAAAAGGTAACCCTCTTGAGATAGAGAGAGAGATCACATCTACATCACAGAAGGCAGTCCTGCCAGGGCTTCGGAAAGATCCAGCCTAAACAAGAAGAAGCCCTGTTGCAATTTTTATACTTCAGCTTGGTGCAGCAGAGAACTGAAAGTGACCACCACCTCCAGTCTTAAATCTTAACCACCAGAAATCTACAATACCTCAACACGTTCAAGACTACAAACACACAGGCCTGTATCTTTAAAAGAGACTGTCCTACTTAGAAGATTCAACAGGTTTACCGTAACCCATGAACACCAACCACACCTTGAACTTGTACCCTTTACATTCTATCTATCTTCTCTTTAGAGTGCATGTCAGAGTGCATGAGTGGTTTTGCAAACATGTCACAGAATGAATATTGTTCAATAAATAGCTAATCTTCTGTTTTAAACCTACAAGAAAACCTGTCATTTGTCTGTTTATTTGACCCTAAAAGCACACAGGGGGCTAGCTCATCATTTTAAACAAAACATGATTATGGTCAGTTGGGAATTGAACAGTTGGGACCGCCCACTCACCCTACCACCTGTCCGTAACACCCTGGATAGCAAGAGGTCAATGAATGGACCAACTCTCAATAAATGTCTTTCAGCCAGGCAGAATGCTGATTAAGCATGTGTTACGACCAGGTGAGGCCGTAACAGGGTTTAATTTTTAAAACACCAATTTTTTTAGCTTCCCCTCAGTGAATCCTTGCTCATTGCTCTCTAATTGCTCTACAACAAGCAAAGAAGTGTTAAAATAGAATTGACGAAGATACATGGAAAAGTTATCTGCTCTTCTTCAAATAGAGTTGTGCATTAAAGCAATGCTTTGCCTGCCCACTCAGATGGTGGAAGTCCCAATGAAACTATTCAAAGAGTGGAGGAGTTCTCCCTATGTCCTGGCTGGCATTTCTCCTTCAACAAACATCCAATCATTTATCACATTGCTGTTTGTGGGACCTTATGTGCAAGCTCGCTGCCACATTTTCTTGCATTACAACAATGATTATATTCCATAAGTACTTTATTGCCTGTGCAGCATTCATCACCTTGTTGAAAAATATGCAAATTTCTCTGCACTAAAGAGTGATTGACTCTATTCATTTCCTAGCCTCCGCCAACCGTCTACTAGAGGTCATCAAAAGTATTATTGTTCTTTTTGTTGATGACTATTTTGAACAATAGTTAATTACCATAAAAAATAAAATGTGACTGATATCAATTCACCAAGCGAAGATAGAATTCAACAGTGTACAGAAAAGTGTATGTTATTTCAGCACTGAAAAGATCACATCAATAAAGTTATTTCTGAATCAGTATTCAAACTGCTGTGGTAGCTAGTTGCTTTTATTTCCAGACCCTATAGAATCTTCCATCGAAGATTAACAAAGTAATAAAAGTGAAGATATTGAAGTGTTATTGATACAAAGTGATTAATTCCATCGGGGGCTACCTAGTGTTCAGTTATCAATATGCTGGTACATATCAAATAAATATTTCAAGAAAGTCTGATTCTGCTGTTGTCCACCGACCACTCACCCACAGTGGTACCATTTTCGCTTTAAATTATGCATTTCTAACTCCTTAGCTTAATCAGATCCGAGTTACATTAGTGTAACACTTGCCTGTCCAATCTGAGGTTTGCTCCACAAGTGGCTGGCTCAAAAATCTTGTAGGAATGTATCATTTCTCAAGATACGGCAGTCCTACTTGTCCCAGTCAGCAGTGGAAATATTTTCCAAAACCTACGGAAGGGAATGAATATTGTGTTACTGTTTAGATGGCTTTGGAGAAAGTCCCACATTTCCTTTTGGACTCAATTCAAATCCATTAAGATCACTTCATTAAATGATCCTGGCCAACTCTAGGCAAAAGTCTATCCTCTGAAATATCATTTCAGAGGATAGACTTTTGCCTAGAGTTGGCCAGGATCATTTAATGAAGTGATCTTAATGAAGTGATCAGGGCGGCACAGTGGCGCAGTGGTTAGCACCGCAGCCTCACAGCTCCAGGGACCTGGGTTCGATTCCGGGTACTGCCTGTGTGGAGTTTGCAAGTTCTCCCTGTGTCTGCGTGGATTTTCTCCGGGTGCTCCGGTTTCCTCCCACAAGCCAAAAGACTTGCAGGTTGATAGGTAAATTGGCCATTATAAATTGTCACTAGTGTAGGTAGGTGGTAGGGAAATATAGGGACAGGTGGGGATGTTTGGTAGGAATATGGGATTAGTGTAGGATTAGTATAAATGGGTGGTTGATGTTCGGCACAGACTCGGTGGGCCGAAGGGCCTGTTTCAGTGCTGTATCTCTAATCTAATCATAGGGATGTAGCTAAGCTATAAAATTATCTGAAAGATCATAACCCAAAGCAATAAAATTCCAAATGCTTAAGGCAAGCCTCTGTGTTGACATCAGGAGCACAATTAATGCCAAGCCTATACTTCAAAGCTTTGCATCAATCCAAAATGTTTGGGCTGGATTTTATGCAAGGTGGTGACACCGGAGGTGGCTTCTGCTCGGGCATTCAGCGGCCGGCTGCACACAATCTCACAGCAGCCGGCCAATTAAGTCAGGGGAGGAGCGGGGGTCCATCCAGCAGAGGTGGGAAGTGAGGCATTGATGGCGGCATCAGCTGACACCATGGCATGTGCTGGCACCATACTTAAAATGGCTGTCAGCTTGGAAAGAGCCTTGTCTGACTGCTGCCTTCTGTCAAAGAGCTGAACAGAAGTCTGTGACAAGAAAGGCAGAAGGAAGATCCCAGAATGCCCATGGTTCAGTGATGCCTCCCTGTAGGTTCTCCTCCAGGCTGCAAGGGCAAGGTGGGAGGTCCTATTCCCCTGGGACAAGAAGAGGAGTCTGACCAGCGTAACCAAGCAAACCTGGATGGAGATTGCAGAGGAGGTCACCAGCCATGGGGTCACCGCTCGAGCCTGGTACAGTGCCACAAGCAAGTCCTTTGGTCCGCCAAGGTGAGTAGTCCATATCTCATTTCCCCTTGGGGCTTGCATGTGGCAATGCAATAGGGTGCATTTGGTGGAGAGTGATTGACCAGTCAGGTGGTGGCAAAGTGGTCAGGAAGAAGCATATTTTGTCAGATGTATGTGTAGTGCTTGATTGATCACAGATTGATTGTACCAGTCTGCCCACTATCTGTGTTCACTGTGTTTGATTGCTTAAGCCTCTAGGTGGAGCTGCAGAGCAAATATGAAACTAAGAGACTGCAAGAACCTTCCACAGAATATTGGCTGCTCTCAAGACCTGTACTGAAATCTTGTAAGAACTTTTATAGTATAGTTAGTGTGTTGTAAATAAACCAGTTGGTTATTTAACACCAGTGTGATAAGTGCTCCAAGTTAAATCAGATATTACAAACTAAATCCAGTAACCCAGCATAAACATAACAGTAAGGCTGCATCTCAGTGAGAGGCACTTGTCTGTCATTTCTGACCTCCATAATGTCTTTCCAGGTTGACCGTATGCAGGAGGAATTTGTAAGCCCCCATCATGAACTGCTGGGCTGCCACCAGCATAGGTGTTGTGCTTTTTTCTCTGTGGGGAAGCTAATAGTCTTCTTTCTTGTGCATGCAGGAGAGAACAGCACATTTCAGCAAGGAAAGGGCCAAGACCAGCAGAGGGGAGTCATACTTGCACATCCTGCCCCTCAAGGAGGAGGCGGCCTTGGAAATAGCAGGGCACCAGGGCAGCCATGTGATTGCTGACGGCAAGGCAGGAGAGCCAACTGAAGAGGGTGAGTGAATGACTGTGGGGCACAAGGGTGCATCTGATGCACACAAGGCATAGTGTTCATGTGCCGATCACTGGACACATGGAGCTCCACAGCAGGGATAGTTGGGATGAGGAAATGGTAAGCTCTTAACCCATCCATGTTTCTGTTCTCATACAGATCAGAGTCATGCCAAAGTACATAGAGCTCGAGAGACGAGGGGCCGACTGACCACCTCTGAGGAGGAGGAGGGATCCTCAGAGGCAGGGTCACATCAATCCCCTGCACCCTCCACCAGTGTAGACACTCTCACATTGGTAGGTATGCATTCGTGATTAGATTCAAGGTCACAGCCTCGTGAGCACATCAGAGATGTGCCTGGGAAACTGATGGAGGTTGTGTCAGCCCAAGCTACTGACAGTTGGAGGACTGTGGGAGGCCAGGCCCATACTGAATCCCAGGCTGATTATGTGTCTCTGGAGTCATTGGCAACACGGCAACTACTGCAGCTATAGCCGAGGTAAGGGAACATCTGGTGGAGCTTCCAAAGGCTATGGGCACCCATGCGCAATGATGGAGGAGTCTGTCCAGGCCTGAGTGATGGGTGCGTGCTTGCGTTCCTCCATAGAGAGATTGGCGATCTCATGTAATGCCAAATCCAGCAGACCAGTCAGTTAATGCTGGAGATATGCACAAACCTGCATGCCATTGCCTTGTCCATGACCTCAATGCAGCATTGGCAAGGCGAGAGGGAATGAGGCGCCTGGAGTATCTACCAGGTCCTCACATTTCTCAGGTCAACAGAGAGGTACAAGTGTGCCTTGCAAGGAAGGAGGAGCAGGTGCCTTCTGCAATTCGGGACTCCTCTCAGGGCACTCCTGGTGTGGACAGCAGCTTCTCGCCCCTCTGCCAATGACTCACATCTCCAGAAGTCGCTACAAAAGAGGAGGATCCTGCACCTGTGCAGGAGCCCCTCAGAATGTCGGAGCACTCCAGGCCTCATGCAGCTAGAGGACAGCTGCCAAGGTCATCCCAAACCATGGGGGAGCACAGTCAGCAGCCTGCCTTCACCTCAGCTGCAAGCGCAGGGAAGCACCACATAGGAGCACGCATACGAAAGTTCAGAAGAGCACCTAGCTGCACTTGGGATTCACAGGTGAATAGAATATGTAGATGTTAAGCCTCACATTTGTTCATCTACTTTTGTTGCTTCTCCTTCCAATTCTTGCTGCCTTTTGAGATCTCATCTACAACCTTGCTCCTTCAATTGGCTGGAAGCAATGGACTAATTGCAATGGCCGCATTTAATTAGCTCCTCAGCCTTGCCACTGTATGCTGTGCACCTGGGTGCTGAGCGATGGAGTGTAAAGGTGCACAGGTGTGAGCAATCATGTCTTTAGTGCATAGCCCTGGTCTCCAAGTATCCATCCCTGAAGGTGCACGGGGGGCTGGAAATGCTGTGGCACCTGAGACTGCCAAAGTATGTATACACGGTTGCATCCCAGGAACAGTGCACACACCTGAAGGATCCATTTTCAGTGGTCACTGACCAGTTGAACATTGAGCAAGTGGAAGCCCTTCCTGTTGATGAAGGCTGCTAGCTGGTCCATGAGAGCCTTGATGGCCACATGATGTAGTTGATGACACCCTACGTCTGGGGAATCCAGCGAAGGCCCGAAAACCAATGGACGTGTCCGTTTGACAGTCTGGATCAGTGCGTTAGTGCACATAGTCGTCAGCCCTCTTGAATATGATATTAGTCTGATGCACTGATGAGCTGCAACTGTCAGAATGCACACATGGACCCAGTGGATGCCTGGAAAGAGTCAGAGGTGTAGAAATTGAGAGCCACAATGATCTTCAGTGCCACTGGCTTTTTGTGTCCACCAACCCCCGTGGGTCTCAGCTCATCCTGCAGCATGGTACAGAGATCAGTGACTGCCTTCCTGGAGAGCTGCAGTCTTCACTGACACTGCTGCTTGAACATCTGGAGCGAGTTCAGCCTCACGCATTAGACTCTCTCCTGCACCATTTGCTGGCATGTCCACCTTGAGGCTAACCTTCTTGCCGGTGCGTAGACCTCCCTCCTCTGAGCTGCTCCTCCTCCTCAACGGGGGCCCCGAAGCCTGGATGGATGAGACCCAAGAACAAAGAACAAAGAACAATACAGCACAGGAACAGGCCATTCGGCCCTCCAAGCCTGTGCCGATCTTGATGCCTGCCTAAACTAACACCTTCTGCACTTCCGGGGCCCATATCCCTCTATTCCCTTCCTATTCATGTATTTGTCAAGATGTCTCTTAAATGTCGCTATCGTATCTGCTTCCACCACCTCCCCTGGCAGCAAGTTCCAGGCACTCACCACCCTCTGTGTAAAACACTTGCCTCACACATCCCCTCTAAACTTTGCCCCTCGCACCTTAAACCTATGTCCCCTAGTAACTGACTCTTTCACCCTGGGAAAAAGCTTCTGACTATCCACTCTGTCCATGCCGCTCATAACTTTGTAAACCTCTATCATGTCTCCCTTCCACCTCCGTCGTTCCAGTGAAAACAATCCGAGTTTTTCCAACCTCTCCTTATAGCTAATGCTCTCGAGACCAGGCAACATCCTGGTAAACCTCCTCTGTACCCTCTCCAAAGCCTCCACGTCCTTCTGGTAGTGTGGCGACCAGAATTGCACGCAATATTCTAAGTGTGGCCTAACTAAGGTTCTCTACAGCTGCAATATGACTTGCCAATTTTTATACTCTATGCCCTGACCGATGAAGGCAAGCATGCCGTATGCATTGGCAGGTGGTATCTCTCCCCGTCCTACACCTTTTATCCAGATGGTCCCTCCCTTTCCCTGAATCGTTCCCTGGCAGCAGATGCCACTGACTGTATGTCACCCTGGCAGCACACCACTGCAGTGCTAGCCCCTTCTCCCCTCTTTCTGCCATCATGTGGCAATGTCCTCTGTGCACTACCCTTCACCACAGCACGCTGTCTCTCTTGATGGCTGGTCGAGAGGGTTTTGCGTATCGTGGTGATCTGCTGTGCACTGCACAATCTGGCACTGCAGAGGGGGAGGTGTTGAACAATGATGATATCGTTGATTGTAATGAGGATGTCGAGGAGACTGCTGACCAGGCGATGCAAGATGAGGGATCTCTTGGACCAACAATGAGATACGTGCAACGGAGGCTCGGGACACACTAATACGTAGCCGTTTCATGCGACGTTATGCCCTTTCAGAAACATTCCGATAAAGCCTTACCTTTATGCAGTCCTGCTGTCACCTCCTCCATTTTGCACTCCATCGCCCAGGTGCATAGTACACAGTGACTAAGCTGAGGAGCTACCTAAATGTGGCTTAGTCCATTGCTTCCAACTCATTGAGGGAGTTCCTGCTTCCTTGCCACCTCCTTTAACGAGGCGAGGCTCTGAAGCCTCTTGGTTCCTGTGCAACATCAGTAAAATCAGAAAATGCGCCATAAAATTCAAATTAATTAGCCTTTTAAATACCTTGAATGCTTTCCCACCATGTCGATGTGTGAAGTTTACCCTCCACGGTTGCCACTGCTAGATTAGATTAGAGATACAGCACTGAAACAGGCCCTTCGGCCCACCGAGTCTGTGCCGAACATCAACCACCCATTTAGACTAATCCTACACTAATCCCATATTCCCACCTGTCCCTATATTTCCCTACCACCTACAACCTACCTATACTAGTGACAATTTATAATGGCCAATTTACCTATCAACCTGCAAGTCTTTTGGCTTGTGGGAGGAAACCGGAGCACCCGGAGAAAACCCACGCAGACACAGGGAGAACTTGCAAACTCCACACAGGCAGTACCCGGAATCGAACCCGGGTCCCTGGAGCTGTGAGGCTGCGGTGCTAACCACCGCGCCACTGTGCTGGTAAGATCCTGAGCAATGTAAAGACATCAGACTTCCGGCCAAATGTTTTCCATTCCAATTTTGTGGCCTCATCCCCTGCCTCCGAACATGGTCTAAGTGGCCTGGTATAGCTCCACCATTTTTTTGGAATACCAGGAGTGAATTGGATTGACAGCCTTCCTGGATTTTCCTGGAGTCTACGGGAATTAAAGATCAATATCCCAGACATTGCTGCAAGCAGCCCAGGAGAAGCATCATAGGGGCATTGAAGAAAAACATAGGTAGGAAAAAGTTTGTTTAAATGGCAGTAAAGAGTCATCCAATCATGTAACAAAAAGTCTGTCTGCTTTCTAATTGGCATGGGAAGGTGAGGATGGGCATGCAGGTGGTGACCAATGGTGGATCATGAGGGTGGGGTGGTTGGAGGCAGGAGGTCACATGATGAAGCATCCTGGAATGCATTCAACTCGAGTTGGCACATGGGGGAATGAAACTTCACACAATGCTTTTCCTTGTGGACCTCTGCAGACAGAATCATCATCAAGTTACTCAAATGCAGACATTTAAATGTAGAATGAGTCATCATCTGGTGAAAAGCATTGGTGAATTATATATTGAACCAATGAGGTCCCCTCCTGTTGTACCTTTGTTCCCTGTATAATTTCCTACAGTCCCCTTGACTGTAAGTAAAGTCGGGTGCTTTTTCTGTTTGTGGTTATAGTTGCCTCTGGCCATAGTTATTGTTACACCACTTAGTAAAGCAAAAGAAAGCTTTTCCTTGCAGAGTGCATAATGTTGCATTCAAAGTTCAAGCCTGGAGGCGAGGATTAAGGAGGGCTCACAATGACAATGATAACAGACAGGATGAACCATTGATATATAATCACACAGTATGTACATTGTTTCTTCACCAAGGGGTTCATCTCATACTGACATGTTATGAACTGATAGATAGTTTTGATAATTAATAGATAATTAGTCCCTTGAAACAACGTACTAACCAAAAGTTTAAAGACTTTCACAATGCAGACTGGTTTAACATATAGAAATTCTACATTATCACTGTGATATCCAATGTATATATGAAGCTTTGTGTAATGTCTAGTGTTCTCTAAAACATATAAATTTGTTCCATATTTCATGTTCTTTCTAGTATTTGATAGAGATGTCACAATTCAGAACAACTAAAAGAAACGTAGGGGAGTGGGATTACGGTGACATCACCAGAGGCAATGTCGATATGTACATCAATATAACTAGCATTTCAAATGTGTCTAACCTGTAATTTACTTTCTCAACATGAGGTATAATGAAATCCACAATGAGGTCCTTGGGCTTGTGGCACTGATTATAAACCTTTCATTACTCACCAGGTCAACCTACTGGGGAGATATAAATTGTATCCCATGGTTCCTCATCCCATCTCCTCTATTACTGCAAACGATAGTTGTAAAGTAGAAATGTGAATTTTATTGTGGTTTCCCTTCTAGATTAGTTTTGGCAACTGTTCCCTGGCAACCATAAGTGCAGTATTAAAAACGAATATTTTCTTTAATTGCAACTTCAGGTCAAAGGAAAATAATAGCCTAGAGATTACTATTGCTGCACTAAACATGGGTTAACTGAGCATTGAATAAACTTTTTGATCGTTGATCAGTGGTTTTGCAGATTTAAGGTGGTGGGATAAAATTTGTTTTACTGGCCACACATGTATCTAAAGGATACAGTAGAATCACTAATACAGACAAGCACTTAAATAGGTCAGAGAGACATTTAAAATTCTTGAAATAGCACAAGGGAGCCGAGGAGAGGTGTTTATAGCCAGTTTCCTAACAGTGATTTCTTCTAAAGCAAGATTCACTAACCAGGTGCTGGAAGCAGTGCAGGAGAGAAGGAACTGGTCACAAATAATTAATTCTCACACATGCCCTTCTCCAGATGAATCTATTGCCTGAGCAGGAATGAGAGGAAGTTGCAGTAGAAGGCAAAGCTGTATCCAGAGCCCAGTGGGATATTATGACTAAGAATGTCAGACCTGATGAAATAAGTTAAGCTAAACCAATGATACTGTTTTGCATGACAAGCAGACATGCAAGGAAGTCATCTGTGCTAACATTTTAGTTGTTTCTTGCTAGAATAGGCTACA
Source organism: Heterodontus francisci (assembly GCF_036365525.1). Classification (NCBI taxonomy): domain Eukaryota; kingdom Metazoa; phylum Chordata; class Chondrichthyes; order Heterodontiformes; family Heterodontidae; genus Heterodontus; species Heterodontus francisci. The sequence goes on along the minus strand of NC_090385.1, from coordinate 76,122,166 downwards.
CTCGAGCAGAAATTCCTCAGATGCAGCACTGGCAGAATAGAAACAGGGATAGGAATTCTATCCATGAATGGAGAGAAGGAGGATGCTAATGTGGAGCACAACCTGTGTGCACAACAAGTCTGAGGGGAGCTTCACACAAAACAATAGACACCCATACATGCCATGTCTCCAGATGAGCAAAAACAGGTCTCAACAATGGCATCTAGGCCAAGGAAGAGGCCTGGACCCTGAAGAAATTTGTACAAATTGTTGTGATCGAGGTGGGAGGAGTGCACTTTTTGTGCGAGCTCCACTTCTCCACGGGTCACAACATATATTTAAATTTTTTCCCACTTATCGATATGGTCAATCATAGACTCTATTTTTATCCCAGAATAAAACACACCAACCAGTTTTTTTTAATAAACAACAAAATTATCAATATATTGTAAAACAAGTCTTAACCAGCAATGAAGTAAAGCATAAACACAGATTGAAATTTTTCTTCCGATCTAGACTCTATCTTTTCTCCGCTGGTCCAGTCTCTTCCCACCTACATCCGTGACTCTTCTGACGCCCTACGTCATTTTGACAATTTCCAGTTTCCTGGTCCCAACCGCCTCCTCTTCACTATGGACGTCCAATCGCTCTACACCTCCATCCCCCACCAGGATGGTTTGAGGGCTTCTTCCTGGAACAGAGGCCCAACCAGTCCCCATCCACCACCACCCTCCTCCGCCTGGCTGAACTTGTTCTCACATTGAACAACTTCTCCTTCAACTCCATGCACTTCCTTCAAGTAAAAGGTGTCGCTATGGGTACCCGCATGGGTCCTAGTTATGCCTGTCTTTTTCTGGGATATGTCGAGCATTCTTTGTTCCAGTCCTACTCAGGCCCCCTCCCCCAACTCTTTTTCCGGTACATTGATGACTGTATCGGTGCCGTTTCCTGCTCCCGCCCCGAACTAGAAAACTTTATCAACTTTGCTTCCAATTTCCACCCTTCTCTCACCTTTACATGGTCCATCTCTGACACTTCCCTTCCCTTCCTCGACTTCTCTGTCTCTATCTCTGGGGATAGGTTGTCTACCAATATCCATTATATGCCCACCGACTCCCACAGCTACCTCGACTACACTTCTTCACACCCTACCTCCTGTAAGGACTCCATTCCATTCTCCCAGTTTCTCCGTCTCCGACGCATCTGCTCTGATGATGCTACCTTCCATGACGGTGCTTCTGATATGACCTCCTTTTTCCTCAACCGAGGATTTCCCCCCACTGTGGTTGACAGGGCCCTCAACCGTGTCCGACCCATTCCCCGCACCTCTACCCTCACCCCTTCCCCTCCCTCCCAGAACCGTGACAGGGTTCCCCTTGTCCTCACTTTTCATCCCACCAGCCTCCATATCCAAAGGATCATCCTCCGCCATTTTCGCCACCTCCAGCGTGATGCCACTACCAGTCGCATCTTCCCCTCCCTTCCCCTGTCAGTATTCCGAAGGGATCGTTCCCTCCGCAACACCCTGGTCCACTCCTCCATTACCCCCACCACCTCGTCCCCGTCCCAGGGCACCTTCCCCTGCAATCGCAGGAGGTGTAATACCTGCCCATTTACCTCCTCTCTCCTCACTATCCCAGGCCCCAAACACTCCTTTCAGGTGAAGCAGCAATTTACTTGTACTTCTTTCAATGTAGTATACTGTATTCGCTGCTCACAGTGTGGTCTCCTCTACATTGGGGAGACCAAGCGCAGACTGGGTGACCGCTTTGCGGAACATCTCCGCTCAGTCCGCAAGCAGGACCCTGAGCTTCCGGTTGCTTGCCATTTCAACACTCCCCCCTGCTCTCATGCTCACATCTCTGTCCTGGGATTGCTGCAGTGTTCCAGTGAACATCAACGCAAGCTCGAGGAACAGCATCTCATCTACCGATTAGGCACGCTACAGCCTGCCGGACTGAACATTGAGTTCAATAATTTCAGAGCATGACAGCCCCCCATTTTACTTTCATTTTTAGTTATTTTTTCTTCCTTTTTACATTTTTTACAATCTTTTTTTACATTTATTTCATTTCATCTTAGTTTGTTCAGTTTGCTTACCCACTGTTTTTTTCAGGTTGTTTTTCTTCAGGTTTGCACTTGCTGCTGTTCAATATTCAGTGTTTTCTTTTGGGCCTCCTTATCTCGAGAGACAATGGATACGCGCCTGGAGGTGGTCAGTGGTTTGTGAAGCAGCGCCTGGAGTGGCTATAAAGGCCAATTCTGGAGTGACAGGCTCTTCCACAGGTGCTGCAGAGAAATTTGTTTGTTGGGGCTGTTGCACAGTTGGCTCTCCCCTTGCGCCTCTGTCTTTTTTCCTGCCAACTACTAAGTCTCTTCGACTCGCCACAATTTAGCCCTGTCTTTATGGCTGCCCGCCAGCTCTGGCGAATGCTGGCAACTGACTCCCACGACTTGTGATCAATGTCACACGATTTCATGTCGCGTTTGCAGACGTCTTTATAACGGAGACATGGACGGCCGGTGGGTCTGATACCAGTGGCGAGCTCGCTGTACAATGTGTCTTTGGGGATCCTGCCATCTTCCATGCGGCTCACATGGCCAAGCCATCTCAAGCGCCGCTGACTCAGTAGTGTGTATAAGCTGGGGGTGTTGGCCGCTTCAAGGACTTCTGTGTTGGAGATATAGTCCTGCCACCTGATGCCAAGTATTCTCCGAAGGCAGCGAAGATGGAATGAATTGAGACGTCGCTCTTGGCTGGCATACGTTGTCCAGGCCTCGCTGCCGTAGAGCAAGGTACTGAGGACACAGGCCTGATACACTCGGACTTTTGTGTTCCGTGTCAGTGCGCCATTTTCCCACACTCTCTTGGCCAGTCTGGACATAGCAGTGGAAGCCTTACCCATGCGCTTGTTGATTTCTGCATCTAGAGACAGGTTACTGGTGATAGTTGAGCCTAGGTAGGTGAACTCTTGAACCACTTCCAGAGCGTGGTCGCCAATATTGATGGATGGAGCATTTCTGACATCCTGCCCCATGATGTTCGTTTTCTTGAGGCTGATGGTTAGGCCAAATTCATTGCAGGCAGACGCAAACCTGTCGATGAGACTCTGCAGGCATTCTTCAGTGTGAGATGTTAAAGCAGCATCGTCAGCAAAGAGGAGTTCTCTGATGAGGACTTTCCGTACTTTGGACTTCGCTCTTAGACGGGCAAGGTTGAACAATCTGCCCCCTGATCTTGTGTGGAGGAAAATTCCTTCTTCAGAGGATTTGAACGCATGTGAAAGCAGCAGGGAGAAGAAAATCCCAAAAAGTGTGGGTGCGAGAACACAGCCCTGTTTCACACCACTCAGGATAGGAAAGGGCTCTGATGAGGAGCCACCATGTTGAATTCTGCCTTTCATATTGTCATGGAATGAGGTGATGATACTTAGTAGCTTTGGTGGACATCCGATCTTTTCTAGTAGTCTGAAGAGACCACGTCTGCTGACGAGGTCAAAGGCTTTGGTGAGATCAATGAAAGCAATGTAGAGGGGCATCTGTTGTTCACGGCATTTCTCCTGTATCTGACGAAGGGAGAACAGCATGTCAATAGTCGATCTCTCTGCACGAAAGCCACACTGTGCCTCAGGGTAGACGCGCTCGGCCAGCTTCTGGAGCCTGTTCAGAGCGACTCGAGCAAAGACTTTCCCCACTATGCTGAGCAGGGAGATTCCACGGTAGTTGTTGCAGTCACCGCGGTCACCTTTGTTTTTATAGAGGGTGATGATGTTGGCATCGCGCATGTCCTGGGGTACTGCTCCCTCGTCCCAGCACAGGCATAGCAGTTCATGTAGTGCTGAGAGTATAGCAGGCTTGGCACTCTTGATTATTTCAGGGGTAATGCTGTCCTTCCCAGGGGCTTTTCCGCTGGCTAGGGAATCAATGGCATCACTGAGTTCCGATTTGGTTGGCTGTATGTCCAGCTCATCCATGACTGGTAGAGGCTGGGCTGCATTGAGGGCAGTCTCAGTGATAACATTCTCCCTGGAGTACAGTTCTAGGTAGTGCTCAACCCAGCGGTCCATCTGTTTGCGTTGGTCAGTGATTATGTCCCCCGATTTAGATTTGAGGGGGGTGATCTTCTTGATGGTTGGCCCAAGAGCTCTCTTCATGCCATCATACATTCCTCTGATGTTTCCGGTGTCTGAGGCCAGCTGAATATGACTGCATAGGTGTTGCCAGTAGTCGTTTGCGCAACGCCTAGCTGTTCTTTGTGCAGTACTTCTGGCTGCTTTAAGTGCTGCGGATGTTAAATCGCTGGGGGCTTTCTTGTAGTTCAAAAGTGCAATGCGCTTAGCGGCTATGACAGGTTCCAGCTCTTCATTATGAGATTGAAACCAGTCTGCATTTCTCTTCACACTTTTGCCGTAGGTGGTCAAAGCTGACTCATAGATGGCGTCTCTGATGTGGGCCCACTTGGTCTCAGCATCCCCTGTGGGAGTGTTTTGAAGGGCTGTTACAAGTGAATTTAGAAATTTTTGTAACAGCTGTGGGTGAGAAATTCTGCTCGTGTTGATGCGCGGGTGGCCCTTCTGCTTGGAATGATGCAACTTCTTTGGTCTGAGTCTAACCTTGCTGCACACCAGGGAGTGGTCGGTGTCGCAGTCCGCACTGTGGAAGCTGCGTGTGATTTGAACACTGTTTAAGGCGGCTCGCCTTGTGACAATGAGGTCTAGCTGGTGCCAACGACGTGATCTTGGGTGCCTCCATGAAACCTGGTGACAGGGTTTAGTGTGAAAGAACGAGTTGGTGATGCAGAGGTTATGATAGGTACACAACTCAAGCAGTCTCTGCCCGTTCTCATTCATCCTTCCAACGCCATAGCGCCCAAGGCAGGAGGGCCATGAGTCATGGTCGGCCCCAACCCTGGCATTAAAGTCCCCCAGCAGGAATAGGTGTTCGGTGTTGGGGATGCTGCTAATGATGTTATGGAGTTGTTCATAGAACTGGTCTTTAGCTTCAGGTGCGGAGCAGAGTGTTGGAGCATAGATGCTGAGTAGGTGTACTGGACCAGAGGTGGTGAGCAGTCGGATGGACAGTATGCGTTCCGAGCCATTTGAGGGAGGCTCTATCATGCTGAGCAAGGAGTTTCTGATGGCGAAGCCCACTCCATGCTGTCTTGATTCTTCAGGATCCCTGCCCTGCCAGAAGAAGGTGTAGTCTTGCTCTGCTAGAGAGCCACTCGCGGGGAGGCGAGTCTCCTGAAGTGCTGCAATGTCCACATTGAATCTACTGAGCTCGTTGTTAATGATGGCGGTCTTCCGAGAATCGTTGATTTGTGTAAGGTCTTCCGACAGGCCAGGACACATAGTTCTGACGTTCCAGCTTGCAAAGCGAAGGGCTGGTACCTTCTTTCCTGCTGCTTTTCTTCTTTTCTTTGCTGCTGTTCAATATTCAGTGTATTCACACCTAATCTGTACTAATGCTTTGTCTTTCAACACACCATTAACATATTGTTTGCCTGTTCTCCGTGACCTTTTGGTCAGCTATGTGGCCTGGTCCAATCTGCACCTTCTCCTTTGTTATCTCTTGCCCCACCCCCACCTCACTTGTTTATAATCTGTGACTTTTCTAATATTTGTCAGTTCCGAAGAAGGGTCACTGACCCGAAACGTTAACTCTGCTTCTCTTTCCACAGATGCTGCCAGACCTGCTGAGTGATTCCAGCATTTCTTGTTTTTGTTTCAGATTTCCAGCATCCGCAGTATTTTGCTTTTATTGAAATATTAAAGTCCTCTTTTTACCTTAGCCCCTCACACTTATGCACAGACACATACACTGGTTAACTGGAAAACAAGGGATTTCTGTTTTTCGAACTCTATTACAAACCTTCCCACCTGGGCTGAATAATTGCTCATTCTTGAAGAAACAGCAGATGAGATGTTGTGTTCCAAAACTGGCATTCAGTCTGGCCTCCAAGTACATGTAGATGGGTCACTGGGATCTTTTAGAACAATTCTTTTCAGGTGGCATTGATAATTAATTTAGCAGGCTTTTCTTCAAAGACAAGAGACAAGATGAATTGACACAGTGGACTTCTCAGGGTCCCTTAGAGAGGTGCTGGAAAGCTGAGCTGGGTTGTGGTCTTCTCTCCTTCGTTGGGAATTCTCTTCTCTCCTTGGAAATTCTCTTTTTATACAGTTCAACCCCAACTCAAAACAATTCAAAAGAGAAACCAACAACAGGAGGTCAACCTTTTGACCTCCAGCAATCTTGAACTGTCACTTCTTTGTAAACAACTACTCCAGGTGTCCAACGTTCTCAGTTGTTTATTAAGTCAGGTGGTTTCCCAGAAAGGCTTGTTTTCCTCACAAGACCGCTCAGTGACCCTCTTAAAAGATATTTCCAGTGACTGTTTTTCTCAAAGCTAAGTGGCCTGTACATGACCTCCTTTGAAAACCCCAAAGTTTAACATTTCTTCAAACTGTCACAAATGTATCATCAAAAAATATATTTAACAAAATACTAGAGGCACTTTTATAACAAAATTAAATGAAAAATCATATTGATCCCTTACACAGGGGCTGAGGAAGGTATGGCCTGGGTTTGGGGGGGTGGTGGGGGGGGGTGGTTGGGGGAAGAGGGAGCCTGGACAACCCTCCTCCCAAAATGGCAGATGGGCACCAGATTTTCTAGCTATATTGGGCAAAAGGATGACAGAGATACACCCATTAGTGGTGCTTGCACACAATGGATCTATACAAATGAGGCATCCTCTTACAGACCCCACAAACCCCAGTGGTTTCATTGCTGGAGGCCACCAGCAAGCAATATCCTGGCACAACCACCAGGATCATGATCCAAGGAGTTCTGACCTGACAGATTATTTTCTTGGGGAAGTGGCATGCCCCTAGGACACTTACATTTAGTACATTTTCCAGCATTTGCGAGTGTACTATGATGTAGTTTAGTGCTGTATTTTTTGGTGGTGAAAGTGGGAGCCTACCCTGCTCCAGTGAAACCTTGGGGCAGCATTTTGTCAGCAGCAGCCTACTAATTGGTTGCCGCCAGCCCTCCATCCAATTGAAGATGACAGCCCACCTCCTGAGAGGTACCAGCCCAATCAGAGGGCCGGCAGTTCAACAGCGCCACCATTAACGGTGGCCAGTTCTGAGATTGCAGCTCTAGTATAAGAGCACCTCAATAGCAAGGCACCCTTGAAGAGCAGATAGGTGTTTGTGGGGAAGCCAGGGTCAGGCAGGCAGACTGTGGTGACTGGTGGTGGGGGTAGGGGGAAGGAAGTCATGGTGCACAGGCGCCACTATTGCAGCAGGGGTGTTGAGGGGCACCTCTGGTCGTCTATGGAGCACGCCCATAAAGGGAGAGCACCCCCCCAAGAAGCCTGCTGGCAGGTCACCAAGGTTTACCTGGTGGTCTCCCCTCACAGCGGCAGACCCTCCTGACTGTAGGAGTGGGAGATGGCCCTTAATTGGGCCATTAAGTGCTCTAATTGACTGTCCAGCAGGCTGCTGTGCTGCTAAGGTCCCCACCACTGGCAATATGCCGAGGTAGCAGGAAGATATCGAGCTCCCCACCAGACGCCTTCCCCCCACTAAATTGCCAGCCCTCCTGCCTCCAATGGGCTGGGAAAATTCAGCCCTCAGTCTCAGAATTACTAGATGAGCCACAGTACACACTATGTAGATGCTCACCTTAAAAACATCTTCCACACTTAATATCAATATTAATTGCACTGCTCCATTCAATACAGCACCAGGAAACAACGATAATTAAATCCCAACATTTTCTGCTGCCAGACATTGTTACAAATATTATGGCTTATTTATAAGCTGGTCAAGGAATTTTTTTAAATTCCTCTCAAGCTATTCCCGTTCCCTAGGTGCTCATGAAAAGTTGGTGGTGGGCCTTCTTGAACCGGTGCAGCCCATTTTATTCTTTTGTTCCTTCCTCATGGTTTGAAACAAGTGAGTGGCTTGCTAAGCCATTTCAGAGGGCAGTTAAGGTGGTGTGGGAACAGAGACAAACCAGACCAGGTAAGAAAAGCAGGTTTACTTTCCTAAAGGACATTCATTAACCACTTGGGTTTTCATGGAAATCTGGCAGCTTCATAGTCACTTTTATTGTTACCAGCTTTATATTTCCAGATTTCTTAATCTAAAAAAAGATATTGAATTCAAATTCACAGACTAACATGGTGAGATTTAAACTCACATTCACTGATTATTAGCCTGGTTGTTAAATTCATTAACTATCTAATTTCAAATTCTATGTCATTAGATAGCTAAACTGTCAGCAGACTGAAAGTAGAAGGTAGCACTTTGTTGCAATTCCATGCAGTTTATAAAACATTTCTCTAACATATGACAGTAGGAAAATCTAGCCCCATGTCCCAGAGGTGAAAGGTCATGAATACAGAAATATCTCACACGACAACCTGAAACTCTCTATCACACACCAGCTCATATAGTTCAGAACACTTGATAAAGCATTTTCTCACAAGTTTCTTATTCTAAAACACTTGAAGCGAAAACCCGCGGGTGTGAAAAGACTCTACTTTTCAAAATTTAGCATAAAAACTTGCAATAATTCAATATTGGAGGAGATGGATTAATCCAAACAAAACAAAGATAAAAGTTGTCCGATCAAATCATAAGAATGGCTGTGTTTTTAGTCAAAGAATGCTACTTCTTCAATCTTACAGCAAAATCATTTCCTTAATTTTTTCAGCCCCTAAATGTGAATGGTAGCCATATATGGTGTTTTGAAAATCATGCAATTTTTACTGAACTTCCAGTTGACATCATCAGGTGGAGAAAATACATTTTTTTCCCAGCGATCATAAACGCTGAAGCACAGTAAATTTTGTTTCAGTAGAGTTAGGTGGTAGGATCCTCTCTGGGTCGTAATCAATGAATCAATATTCTCTCACAATATTTGCTATTTTCATAAGCTCAGTGTTCAGTTTTAGTAGATTCTTTATCAAAAGGTACCATCACAGCTTGGGAACCTCATTCAATGCCTCCTTCTGTTTTCTGATACTATCATTGCAGAGAGAGCTGAATCTACAGTGAAGCTTGCAGTAGCTGAAAAGCTAATGAGTTAAGCCATTACCTCAGTTTGCCATCACGCTGGTTTAAGATTCACATGCTCCCAAACTTCCCAGTCGTGAAATTTTTCCAAATTGCCCACGTGCAAATCCTGACGACACATGCTCAAAGTTTCGCATGTGCCCACAAGCTGGACTGGATTTTATGCATGCGGTTGGGTTCCTGATGCCAGGTCAGAAAGGCGTGGGGAACTCCGCCATTCTGAGGGATCCCCGGCTGCATTTTTTGGTGCTTAGGCAGTTAACTGCCTGGCGCCAGGGTCCCTGTCCCTTTAAGGACGGGGATCCACTCTCCAAGAGCTGCCAGACAAACAGCCAGCAGCTCAGAGGTCCCAGCAGCGTCACTGGGAGAGGTGACCACTGCTGGTACAGCAGTAGGCCCAGAACCAGGAGCAGTGCTGGAGCCCCAGACTGCAGGCAAATAAGGTCGGGTTCGCCGGGGCCAGTCAGGCGAGGGGTGGTCGTTGTGGAGGGCAGGAGGGGGTGTTTGTTGGCAGGGGCAGCCTTTGCTGCTGGGGCCCTCTGTAAGCCACAGATTGCCCAAGCAGCAGAGCCCCCACCTTCCCCAGCCCACAGGGAGGTTGCCTCGTGTTACAAGGCAGCTTCCCCACATGACGAGGCTCCCACCAGCTGCTGGTAAAGTACCAACAGTGGTGGAAGAGTCCCTTGAATGGCCATTAATTGGTCATTTAAGGGCCTCAATTGGCCTCTGGGTGGGAAGGCCATCCTTGGTCTTCTCCGCCCTGACAAAATTGAATGGCATTGGAAAGGCAACGGGCACTCCACCTTCTGCCTTCCCTTACTATTTTATGGGCCCCACACCACACTGCCCATCTAGAGAGGACTGCTGAAATTAAGCCTACTGTGTGCAGTCACACATATACAAAAGCTTTGCTGATTCAAGTATGAAATTTCAAGCCATTCCATTGCAATCTGAAACAGAAACATTTCAGGCTATAAACAACAACTTGCATTTAAACAGCAACTTTCATATCGTAAAACATACCAAAAGGTGCTCCACAGGAGGGTAATCAGAAAAAATTTGACACAAAGCCACATAAGGAGATATTGGGACAGGTGTCAAATAGCTTGATCAAAGAGATACACCTTAAAGAAGGATAGAGAGATGGAGAGGCTCAGGGATAGAATTCCAGAGCTTAGAACTTAGGCAGATAAAGACACAGCTGCCAACGGTGCTGCAAGAGGTCAGAATTGGAGGAGCACAGAATTCTTGGAGAGGTGGACGGCATGGACGGATTTGAACAGAAGGATAAGAATTTTAAAATCCAGGTGTTGCTGGACTGGAAGCCAATGTAGGCCAGTGGACGCAAAAATACTTATCGGTGAGGCCTGCTGCTAACATGCCAATGGACCTCAAAGCTACTGATAATTGGCACACATGTACATGTTCAAATTTTGTGTGCAGTCTGCCACTGAAGTTATATAGCATTGTCTCTGCACAATGTTCTTTCACTATCACTGTGCCCACTTCTATTTGAAGGACAAAATGGCCTTTAAATTGGCAGATGTATCCAGTAAAACTGGTGAACCAAAACAGCAAGTCAATGAGGTTGACCAGGAGAATATCAAGGGATTGGGGGACTGGTGATGACTGGTTTCCAATGACCTTATTGCTCGCACCAAAATGCTCATGGCCTATAATGCTGTCCTATTGAGTAACTGCCACATAGGAATGCACAATTTGATTGTCAAAAGAGTATCATGCAATGACTGTTGTGTTAGATGCTGCATTTTGTTGTTTTCCATTTCTGTAAGAATGGAAGATTTCAAACTACAGCCAATTTCCCAAACAGCAATGCTATATCATTATCATCAGCTCTGACAACAACTTGCAGCTATATTGTGCTTTTAAATGTAAAGAAATGTCCAAAAACACTTTAGATCAGGCATAGGAAACTGGTGCCACGGCAGGATGGGAGGCTATAAGAGGGTGCCCAAAACCTTTGTCAAAGACATGGGTTTCGAGAAACTTTTATTCATGAAGCGTTCTAGAGAGCTGGACTGAGGCAACTGAAAGCTAAGTCACCAATGTCCAGGCGAAGGGAGGGGAGGAAAATGTACAGAAGGCTAGAGTTAGAGGAATGGAGCACTTCTTTCTTTTGGGCCTCATTATCTCGAGAGACAATGGATACGCGCCTGGAGGTGGTCAGTGGTGTGTGGAGCAGCGCCTGGAGTGGCTATAAAGGCCAATTCTAGAGTGACAGGCTCTTCCACAGGTGCTGCAGAGAAATTTGTTTGTCGGGGCTGTTGCACAGTTGGCTCTCCCCTTGCGCCTCTGTCTTTTTTCCTGCCAACTACTAAGTCTCTTTGACTCGCCACATTTTAGCCCTGTCTTTATGGCTGCCCGCCAGCTCTGGCGAACGCTGGCAACTGACTCCCACGACTTGTGATCAATGTCACAGGATTTCATGTCGCGTTTGCAGACGTCTTTAAAGCAGAGACATGGATGGCCAGTGGGTCTGTTACCAGTGGCAAGCTCGCTGTACAATGTGTCCTTGGGGATCCTGCCATCTTCCATGCGGCTCACATGGCCAAGCCATCTCAAGCGCCGCTGACTCAGTAGTGTGTACAAGCTGGGGATGTTGGCCGCCTCGAGGACTTCTGTGTTGGAGATACGGTCCTGCCACCTGATGCCAAGTATTCTCCGGAGGCAGCGAAGATGGAATGAATTGAGACGTCGCTCTTGGCTGACATATGTTGTCCAGGCCTCGCTGCCATAGAGCAAGGTACTGAGGACACAGGCCCGATACACTCGGACTTTTGTGTTCCGTGTCAGTGCGCCATTTTCCTGCACTCTCTTGGCCAGTCTGGACATAGCAGTGGAAGCCTTTCCCATGCGCTTGTTGATTTCTGCATCTAGAGACAGGTTACTGGTGATAGTTGAGCCGAGGTAGGTGAACTCTTGAACCACTTCCAGAGCGTGGTCGCCAATATTGATGGATGGAGCATTTCTGATGTCCTGCCCCATGATGTTCGTTTTCTTGAGGCTGATGGTTAGGCCAAATTCATTGCAGGCAGCCGCAAACCTGTCGATGAGACTCTGCAGGCACTCTTCAGTGTGAGATGTTAAAGCAGCATCATCAGCAAAGAGAAGTTCCCTGATGAGGACTTTACGTACTTTGGACTTCGCTCTTAGACGGGCAAGGTTGAACAACCTGCCCCCTGATCTTGTGTAGAGGAAAATTCCTTCTTCAGAGGACTTGAACGCATGTGAAAGCAGCAGGGAGAAGAAAATCCCAAAAAGTGTGGGTGCAAGAACACAACCCTGTTTCACGCCACTCAGGATAGGAAAGGGCTCTGATGAGGAGCCACCATGTTGAATTGTGCCTTTCATATTGTCATGGAATGAGGTGATGATACTTAGTAGCTTTGGTGGGCATCCGATCTTTTCTAGTAGTCTGAAGAGACCACGTCTGCTGACGAGGTCAAAGGCTTTGGTGAGATCAATGAAAGCAATGTAGAGGGGCATCTGTTGTTCACGGCATTTCTCCTGTATCTGACAAAGGGAGAACAGCATGTCAATGGTCGATCTCTCTGCACGAAAGCCACACTGTGCCTCAGGGTAGACACGCTCGGCCAGCTTCTGGAGCCTGTTCAGAGCGACTCGAGCAAAGACTTTCCACACTATGCTGAGCAGGGAGATTCCACGGTAGTTGCAGTCACCGCGGTCACCTTTGTTTTTATAGAGGGTGATGATATTGGCATCGCGCATGTCCTGGGGTACTGCTCCCTCATCCCAGCACAGGCATAGCAGTTCATGTAGTGCTGAGAGTATAGCAGGCTTGGCACTCTTGATTATTTCAGGGGTAATGCTGTCCTTCCCAGGGGCTTTTCCGCTGGCTAGAGAATCAATGGCATCACTGAGTTCCGATTTGGTTGGCTGTATGTCCAGCTCATCCATGACTGGTAGAGGCTGGGCTGCATTGAGGGCTTGAATGGAGCACTTTGGATGGGATATAAGACATACCAGTTCACCAGACCGCTGTTTCTGAGGCTATGGCAGTTTCAAATGAAAGCTAGCACATGCAATGCATGAGCTTTCTAATATATTGCACGTTTCATTTAACTACCCATTATACTGACAATAATCAGCTTAACTACCCTAAAGCACATCTTCAGCTTAATAGCTTTTTCCCCTAAGCAGCAATTTGGCAACATGTGAGAAACAAGTGTGAGCCATGCAATATTACTGCTTGGTAACCTTCCTCATAGCATGTGCTTTCCAGCTGATGCCAACAATGAATTTCATGTGAATATTCCATGCAATTAATTTTGTGAGGGAGGGTGTCAACCTGCCATTTAAAAAAAGTGCAAAAAAGGCAGATGACATTCCAACAGGACAGGGTCAATTATGTGCCTTTGTCTATCCCTAGATCTTTATTCCTCGCTAAATCTTCATTCAGTTCTTTATTTATAATCATCTTAATTTTTAGGGCAATGAGATAGATTGATCAAGGTAAAAATGTCCAATGCCATTAAAAGCATGAGCAATCATGGGTGTGTTTAGGGTTGATCAGACCCCCACATTTATTTCACAATATTTCCTGTTTTTCTTCTTCACTTATATTTCTCATTTTCTTTCCATTTTCCCGCATACTGGTTTTCGATTTCTTCTTTTATTTTTACTTTTCTATCTCACTCCTATTTGTCTCTGCAACAGTCCCCTCCCCCACTCATTTCCTGCACTGTCCACACTGCCAGGCAGTGGATTGGAGCCCACCTTAAGAAACACAGACTACAGGCAGTCTAATGATAGAAATCAACAATGTTGGTAATAGAAATCTGGAATTTTCTCCATCAAAAGGCTGTGGATGCTGGGTCCATTGAACCTTTCAAGACTGAAATCGATAAAGGTTGTTATTTAAGGGTATCAAGGGCTACGGAGCAAAGGTGGATCAATGAACATGTTACAGATCAGCCATTATCCAACTGAATAGAGGAACAGGCTCGAGGGGCTGAATGGTCTCCTCCTGTTCCGATGTTCCTAAGGCACTAAAAGATGAAGAACTTCTTGGTCGAATCTTCCAACACAATCGGAATGAAATACCAGAACTAGTCGGTGGCATATGCACGATATAAATAAAAAGGCACTCCTGGGGCAAGGCAAACCTATGCAGTTCTGTTGAGGCAACTGACATGAACTTTCAGCCAATTACAAGAACTACTGCAGTAGTACCAACCAGCATCAGTTTTCTTTTGAAGTAACATCAAACTCACTGAATTTTTGATGGACATATTGTCAGTAACAAAGATCCTCACTTCTTCTTCTTCTTTGGCCTCCTTGTCTCGAGAGACAATGGGTAAGCGCCTGGAGGTGGTCAGTGGTTTGTGGAGCAGCGCCTGGAGTGGTTATAAAGGCCAATTCTAGAGTGACAGACTCTTCCACAGGTGCTGCAGATAAAATTGGTTGTCAGGGCTGTTACACAGTTGGCTCTCTCCTTGCACGTCTGTCTTTTTTCCTGCCAACTGCTAAGTCTCTTTGACTTGCCACTCTTTAGCCCCGCCTTTATGGCTGCCCGCCAGCTCTGGCGAGCACTAGCAACTGACTCCCACGACTTGTGGGCGTTTGCAGACATCTTTAAAGTGGAGGCATGGACAGCTGGTGGGTCTGATGCCAGTGATGAGCTCGCTGTACAATGCGTCCTTGGGGATCCTGTCATCTTCCATGCGGCTCGCATGACCAAGCCATCTCAAGCGCCGCTGGCTCAGTAGAGTGTATATGCTGGGGATGTTGGCCACCTTGAGGACTTCTGCGTTGGAGATACGGTCCTGCCACCTGATGCCAAGGATTCTCCAGAGGCAGCGTAGATGGAATGAGTTGAGACGTCGCTCTTGACTGACATACGTTGTCCAGGCTTCGCTGCCATAGAGCAAGGTACTGAGGACACAGGCATGAAACACTCGGACTTTTGTGTTCCATGTCAGTGCACCATTTTCCCACATCCTCTTGGCCAGTCTGGAATTAGCAGCTGATGCCTTTTCCATGCGCTTGTTCATTTTTACGTCGAGAGACAGGTTACTGGTGATAGTTGAGCCTAGGTAGGTGAACTCTTGAACCACTTCCAGAGCATGGTCGCTAATATTGACAGATGGAGCATTTCTGACGTCCTGTCCCGTAATGTTCGTTTTCTTGAGGCTGATGGTTAGACCACATTCGTTGCCGGCAGCTGCAATCCTGTCGATGAGTCTCTGCAAACACTCTTCGGTGTGAGATGTTAATGCAGCATCGTCAGCAAAGAGGAGTTCCCTGTTGAGGACTTTCCGTACTTTGGTCTTCGCTCTAAGACAGGTAAGGTTGAACAACCTGCCACCTGATCTTGTGTGGAGGAAAATTCCTTCTTCTGAAGACTTGAACGCATGTGACAGTAGCAGTGAGAAGAAGTTCCCAAACAGTGTAGGTGCGAGAACACTGCCCTGTTTCACGCCATTCAGGATAGGAAAGGGGTCTGATGAGGCCCCGCTATGCTGAATTGTGCCTTTCATATTGTCATGGAATGAGGTGATGATACTTAGTAGCTTTGGTGGACATTCGATCTTTGCTAGTAGTCTGAAGAGACCACATTTGCTGACGAGGTCAAAGGCTTTGGTGAGATCTATGAAAGCAACGTAGAGGGGCATCTGTTGTTCGCGACATTTCTCCTGTAGCTCAAGGGAGAACAGCATGTCAATGGTGGATCTCTCTGCTCGAAAGCCGCACTGTGCCTCAGGGTAGACACACTCAGCCAGCTTCTGGAGTCTGTTTAAAACGACTCGAGCGAAGACTTTCCCCACTATGCTGAGCAGGGAGATTCCACGGCAGTTGTTACAGTCACCGCGGTCACCCTTGTTCTTTTCGAGGTGATGATATTGACATCGCGCATGTCCAGTGGTACTGCTCCCTCATCCCAGCACAGGCAAAGCAGTTCATGGAGTGCTGAGAGTATAGCAGGCTTGGCACTCTTGATTATTTCAGGGGTAATGCTATCCTTTCCAGGGACTTTTCCACCGGCTAGAGAATCAATGGCATCACTGAATTCCGATTTTGTTGGCTGTTCGTCCGGCGCATTCATGACTGGCAGAGACTGGGCTGCATTGAGGGCGGTATCAGTGACAACATTTTCCCTGGAGTACAGTTCTAGGTAGTGCTCTGCCCAGCGGTCCATTTGCTTGCGTTGGTCATTGATCGTTTCCCCTGATTTAGACTTGAGGGAGGGGCGATCTTCTTGATGGTTGGCCCAAAAGCTCTCTTAATGCCATCATACATTCCTCTGATGTTTCCTGTGTCGGAGGCCAGATGAATACGACTGCATAGGTGTTGCCAGTAGTCATTTGCACAGCGCCTGGCTGTTCTTTGTGCAGCGTTTCTGGCTACTTTAAGTGCTATGGATGTTAACTTGCTGGGGGCTTTCTTGCAGTTCAACAGTGCAATGCACTTAGCGGCTATGACAGGTTCCAGCTCTTCAAAGTCAGATTGAAACCAGTCTGCATTCTGCTTCTCACGTTTGCCAAAGGTGGTCATTGCTGAATCATAGATGGCATCTCTGATATGGGCCAACTTTGTCTCTGCATCCCCTGCAGGAGTGGTTTGAAGGGCTTTTTCAAGTGAATTTAGAAACTTATGTAACAGCTGTGGATAAGAAATTCTGTTAGTGTTGATGTGTGGGCAGCCCTTCTGCTTGGAGTGATGTAGTTTCTTTGGTTTGAGTCTAACTTTGCTGCACACCAGGGAGTGGTCAGTGTCACAGTCCAAACTGTGGAAGATGCGTGTGATTTGGCTCACCTTGAGACAATGAGGTCCAGCTGGTGCCAACGACGTGATCTTGGATGTCTACATGAAACCTGGTGACAGGGTTTAGTATGAAAGAATGAGTTGGTGATGCAGAGCTTGTGATAGGTACACAACTCCAGCAGTCTCTGTCCATTCTCATTCATCCTTCCAATGCTATCGTGTCCAAGGCAGTCCCCTTGTAACAGTCCCCCAACAGGAACAAATGTTCGGTATTAGGAATGGTACGAATGATATTATGGAGTTCCTTGTAGAACTGGTCTTTAACTTCAGGTGGGGAGCAGAGTGTTGGAGCATAGATGCTGGGTAGGTGTACTGGGCCAGAGGCAGTGAGCAGTTGGATGGACAGTCTGCATTCTGAGCCATTTGAACGTGGCTCTATCATGCTGAACAAAGAGTTTCTGACGATGAAGCCCACTCCATGCTGTCTTAGTTCTTCAGGATCCCTACCCTGCCAGTAGAAGGTGTAGTCTTGCACTCTTAGAGATCCGCTCACAGGCAGGCATGCCTCCTGAAGTGCTGCAATGTCCACATTGAGTCTACTGATCTTGTTGTTAATGATGGCGGTCTTCTGAGAGTCATTGATTTGTGTAAGGTCTTCCGACAGGCCAGGTCACATAGTTCTGACGTTCCAGTTTGCAAAACGAAGGGCTGGTACCTTCTTTCATTTTTTTGGCATAATGAACAGCTTACATATCATTGTGTAGAAATTGCTGTTGGGGCACTATTCTGGGATTAACTCTAGCTTACTGAAAGTTTTGGGAAGTTTCTTCCCTCATTAATCCTCCTGTATTGCTGCATTTAGTTGCAGCAGTAAATCGTGGTCTATTACCTCCACTAATGTGCAATATTGAGGGAGTGCTGCACTGTCAAATTAGTCACCTATTATACACCTCTTATGCCGATTTTCTGCTCCATTGACTTCAGTGTAAAGAAAAATCGGGCATGGTTTATAATTAGGGAATAATTCGATATTGCCATTTTACACTCTTCTCAAAAGTTAAAATGACCTTTTGTATGTTCGTTTCGTGTCAGACAGGGTGGGTGGCTTTATGTCACTGTCTCTGATAGCTAAACCTCATGCTTGCCTGCTTTCAGAAAAGATGGTTTGTAATAAAACAGAGCAAAAGAAAACTCCTTATCTGAGAAGTCCAGCCTAGACATCATAATGTCAAGGAAATAGGGCAAGGTAAAGTTGGAGGATTCCCTAATGCTCAGGGCAAATACCATCATGTTCTTATTAAAGCTTTAACACAGAGATAAACTGAACCTCAAAAACATCAGACAAAGTTTATTAAAAAGACCAGTTGAATGTGCTTCTTGAAACTAGCACTTTGGCACAGGTTAAGTTTCTGTTTCTAATAGGCTGGGAAGAACAGATTGATTCCTCTGCCAGTGTCCCTGAACAAGCCAGCACTCTGTCTCTCGCCACCTTTGCCAAGCATCAACACAGCTAGACACTGCCCACTGAACTGCACTGGAGGATGTAAGTGGTGAGCTTGAGAAGAAAACATAGTGCTTAGGTGAGAAGAGGCAAGTGGTGCTGGCAGATGACGAGCGTGAATTTGCAGCCCAGAAAGAGATTACTGACTGAGCGGGACTGTCCACAGGAGTCACTTGAGTCATTGCAAAGTACAGTGCGAGGTCTGATGAGGAGTGTGAGGAAATCACCAGCTGGGTTGGTCATGAATAAATAGCTGTCTGCATTGTTATTTACCACGGAGCCAATGGAAACTCAAAGGGCATTTGCAGTGGGGTGTTCACTGTCATGGGTTTTAAGCACAGTTGGAATGTATCTCACTTCACTGCTGCTATACAGGCCTTGGGCTCAAATCTACAAGAAACTCTCTTATGCAGCTTCAAAATGCTGGGTGACTGGCTTGAGAGAACCACGAGACAGGGATTCATGAATCTCATTGCTGTTAGTACATCTGCTGCCCACAGATCAATGGACATGCTGGGGGAATGCCCAGAAGTAATGGCATGGTTGGAGTATGAATGCTGAGGCTGCTCTCTTTTACGACAATGCAACATCCAAACCATCTAGTATCCTTGTATAAGTGACTGTAGCTATGCCAGACACTGAACAGGTCCGATCATCTGCAGCAGCAGCTGTTTAGCCTCTTGGTATAAAAATGTTATTGAGCAGTCGACAATAACTGTGAAGACCTTAAGGGAAGTTATGCTGTATTCAATCCACTAATCCAGCCGGACAGACAAAGTGCTGCTTGAAGATGCAAATGATAGGCTCATTATTGAGCTTAATGGTTGCATGGGTCTCATATCTATGCTCTGCTTTGATGAGTGGCTGCTGCAAGGGTTTATTGAACAGGGCACTTGGTCTCTCAAGAAATATCCTTCCAGTTTGCCTTTGACTTTGTGTAAACCTGGCACAGCTGATTGCTTTAAAATGACAGCAGTACAGAAAGTGCCTGGGAAGTGGTCATTGACCTTATGTTATGGTGCTGGTGGTCACTGACCAGCTTTGCACTGACTGCGTTGAACCCCTTTCTGCTCGTATAGGTCAAAAATTTAGGAAAACCAGCAGTCCGGGGATATTGGGAAGCCCTGTCATGTTGCTAGTGCTGGTCAGTGGGAAAGGAGATGAAGGTGTTAGATTTCCTGAATAAAGCATCATTTGCCCACTTGATGAATGTGTGGACAGCACTATGGCCAATTCTACTAATGCCCCCAAGGCTAGCCTATGAGGAGCCTGCAGCATAAAAATCAAGGTTGATGGTCAGCTTTGCAGCAAGAGACAATACCACCCTCATGTGCACGGCTGTCTGTCAGCTTTCCTGAAGCTGAGAAGTCAACTCTATAACTATTTTCCTCTGGGCCTTCAGTTTCTGCAAGGATTGCTGTTCTCTCAGTGCCAGGTACTTGGGCATGTAGATGAAATGGATGGCTTAATGATGAGATGGACAATACAACTTTGGTGCGACCTGACATCTTTGGCAACTCTTCTCTAACTTATCCTCCATTAAATGAAGTGCTAAGGGAACAATGAAAGCAATCCCCAATATAGAGAACTTTCTGTCAGCTGAAACTCAGTGATAGTTAAGTTTCTTTCAGAATCTTGACAAGGGAGAACCAGCCTCAGCTGCAACACCCATATCATTTGGCCAAGAAGAATTCAATGCAAGTGCGTTGTGTGAAGCTTGAAATTTGGAGGGTGAGCCTCTTAAATACCAGTGATAACCAAGCCTAATACATTACTTGAAACCTATTACAAGTAATACTCTCAAAGTTTACACAGGATTCTCAGACTAAGCAGAAACTGAGCAGGAATCATGCAACCTGACAACCTCTCAATACCTCTGGACAGTATTGTTGAATTGCTCCAGATATCCCAACTGCAATTTGTGGACTTATTTGTGAGTGATTGGAACAGGAACACATTCACACTAGTTTATTCATTGCTTTCTACACCTGATCACCCTGCATCAGATAGGTTTAAGCAAAATAAATTGTGCCTGAAGTTTGCATTAAAAACCTAAGAGAAAGATTTGATTATGGGATTTAAAAGTGCAACGCTGAAAAGTGCTAGTGTTTCAGATCAGTAAAATATGATTAATAACCATCAACTTGAGTGAGTTGTAATCAATGCTCAATTTTGTTCTAATGGTTGATCAGAATTCAAAGGGAATAAGCTTCAATATGCCTCATTATTAGAAAAGAATTTCGATGGAATGTAACCATTTATAGTCACCCTAAATTCTTCACGCAGTGCAGAGATTGGTTATATACATGCACACATATTATACACACACACATATAGCTATATTTAAGCATATATAACCACACATATATGTATAAAAATGCATTCACTTTCCTAGTCTACCTAAATTCTTCTCTATATTTCTAAATAAACTTTGCAATGATGTCAGGAAATGATATAGAGATTTGACAGATATTCACACTCTGTCTGACTTTCAACCAGCAAGCAATTTAGAGCCTTTCATCTCAGATTTATAAACAAAATATTTCAATGTAGGCTTTAGCTGCAGAAACAAAAAGCTGTGCCTTTTCAAATCACACACCAAGACTGAGACATTATCAATGTAAATGCCTTCTCTTTGTGAATGAGAGGAGTGACAAGATTTCAGAGCCCAGCTTAAATAAGACTTTTGAGGTTTTCAATGTTATATAAAAGGAAGCCGATGGACATTATAAATCATTGTGGAGCCGTTAACCAATCAAATTGCTCGTTTTAGATCTCCAGAGACCTTGTAATACAACTGAGAACAGTCAAAGGGAAATTATAAGCTTTCTCACGTTCAAGCACTAACCAACGGCCGGGACGTACTGCCAATACTAATGTGTGGGAGCAGGGGGTGGAGAGGCTTGTCGGAGCTTGCCAGGCTCCTGCTCCCTTTGAATGCTGATCAACCATTACGTGGAAATTTAGCATTGATTAAAACTGACTCAAGGCTTTATTCCTTTATAAAAACTTATTTATATTTACTAGCAAATCTGTCATGGTGCTGTTGAACCCCTCACATATCTTCAACATAACCCTTAAGAGAGAAAAGTAAGGTTCATCTCTGCATCATGGAAGTTGGTGTTTTTGTCCTCATTTTTGTTTTTGAGAGTAGGAGTTTTTACCATAGTCACAGCCAGGAAGGATTCTTTTCTGTGGCAGGGAAGGGCATGGAGTTTCTGGAGGGAGGGTGAGAAAAAAAAAGACCGGGTACAGAAATGACATCTAATTGACGTGCAACATTTTCTGACAGACTTATTTTAGATTCAATTACATTATTTTTATAGATATGTCTGCTTCAGAGAGAAAATCCTAAATGAAATCACTCATAAAGTATATGTATCATCCATTAGCTTACTTGAATGTAATTCCCTTTGGGTACATCTAGCAAAATGGAAAATGACATTCATGTTCAGCAGCGAATATTCATTGAAAGTGACCTTTGAACTGGACTGGAATAACAACAGCTCAGAAACTGTATAGCAGCTCCCAATACACCAGATCATTGTTCTGAAGCTCATTATGGGGCTGTTATAATGCAGGTACCAGTTTGAGGCTAGCAGCTGCTTTCGAGAAGTGTGCGGTGGCAGCACTGAGTTATAATATCTTAAATCATATTGAACAACAGTGATGTGAAAGGCATTTGAGCAACAACAATGAAAAATGATAATAGGGCTGAACACTAAAGTTTCCAAGTACTTATTTACCAAACGAGTGATTTGGGCTCTTCAATTATATCAACTGGGTAAACAATACACTCACATGCTGTGCTCATTGGCATATGCAATAACATGATGGGAAAAGGGTTTGGCTCCAGTCAGCTCCTGATCCAAGCATGAACTGTCACTTTGTTGATATTTGTTCATTTTCACAAACAGTCCACCAATCATAACACCTGTTACCCAGTGACTACTCTTCAAAAGTAATTCATTGTGTGTAAAGGGCTTTGGATGTCTTGAGGATGTGAAAGGGGCTATGTAAATGCAAGTTCTTTTATTTCAAGTTGAAGGAAATTATTGTCACGGTTCAAAAAAAGGCGCAGTTATGGAAGATTGGGTGGTGGAGCAAGATGACACATTGTCCTTCCGCCCCTCTGGGAACTGGGCTTGAGTCCTGCCCAGGCAGCATAAGGATGTCTCCTCTCTCTGCAGGGATCTTAATTGAAATTAGTTTGGGGCAGTGTCAATCCAATATCTAGGAGGGGCAAGTCCACAGCACAAACTCCCCACACCAACATTGATTAGCATTGTCAGAAACTGCACGGATGGCAGGTGTGAGATAAAGGAAATGTCACACTGGCACAATGCTTTTCTGAGGTTAAACAAACATTATATTACTGAACAATAGAGGAACTTAATACTGTATCATTGTTATAATTAACCCAGCAGAGCTTGGTAAAGAAAATGGGTGGATAGAGTAAAAAAGTATTTCATTCCCTATCGCTGATGATCAAACATAAAACAATTAACAAATTAGTGAAATCACTGAAGGAATTGCACCTGAAGAAACATATCTTCAATAAAACAAGTAATAACTAAATGTGAAGAAGAATCCCAAATCAATTTAGCACCATTTATTTTCATTGAAAATGTATTTCAATTAATGAATTCAGTTGGTCAAAATACTTAAAGCTACTCTGTTGCCAAAATAATTAATTTTACTTGAGAAAATATAACATTTTATCAAATATAATGCCAAATTAATTTTAAAACTATTAGTGCCAAATCATCATGAACCCACGGCCCAAAGTATTACATTTTACCTCACAGAGAAAGCTTCTTAACTATATTTTTGTTATTAGTTTAATTGAATTAATTAGAAGCAAAGAATCAAATTAATTCATATGAATATAATTGTATATTAGTTCATACAATTAGAGTGACTAACATCTCACAGCCAACTGCCTCCGACTGTCAATTTTGCCTCAGGATTTTTAAAAAAAACTTTGAGCTAATTTACTTTTATTTCTACAGGATTGCAACTTGTGATTTTTTGAGTTATAAGCAGCATCATTTATTTATCTCAGTTATTTTATAAGAAATTACTCCCCACAGAAAAAAAGACCAGATTCTACCTGTAAAAGAGAGCCATTTAAATCAATACCCGTGCTGTTTTCTATTGTAAATAGTAAATTTTCAAAGAAGTGTTATCTCCCAGCTGAGTGAAATCAGCTGACAGCATAACAGTGAACAGCAGCAACTAGTACATGCACACCCACACTCTACCAAGGTGAACAGCTTGCTCTAAGAAACTGCATATAAAATGGAGTAGGACTCAACAAATGAACACAAACGTTTCAATTTTAAAATAATAATCTGATTAGATGAGCATTTCTTTCAGGAAACCACAATCTTGGCCTTGAAAATGCAAAAAGAAAAAAGGTACAATGGAAAAATTCATCACTGAGCCAGAAAACACACATCAAGCTCTGCAAATCCCATGTTCCAGTCCCCTGTTATCTTTTCTTTGGAGGAATGGCTGTGACTTTTGGATGGCATGTCACAAAGGAGGATATTACTGAAAAAATATAATACAAGATTATAAGAATTATGTAATAAGTAAAAGATGCAAAGTAGGAGACAATGTGGTGCAGATAGATAAGTTGGCCAGGATTTTCTCCTACTGTGCTTGGTACTCAGCAAATTTCTGGCCATTCACTTTGGTGGATGAAAAATCAAGGGCCAGTGACTGCAGGAGCAATACCTTAGCCAGCAGTTCCCAAATAGATCTGATAAACACATTTAAATCAAACACACAATCATAAAATTTTACAGAATAGGAAGAGGCCGTTCAGCTCATCATGTCTATATCAGCTCTCTGGAAGAGCTATCCACTCAGTTCCAGTTCATTGCCCTTTGCCCATACAAAATTTTCCTTTTTCCAAATATTTATGTTGTAGTCCTTTAAAGCATACAAGTGCCTGGGACAGATATAATATTCCATGAACTTGTTTGTGGTATTTAGTTTCATAGGTGAGACAAAAGAGCTTCTTGTAGTGTGTGAACATGAATGTTCTGCTTCAATCATTTGATACTTTCTGCCACAGATGTTAAAGCTGTTTCTACAGCATCTGTTTTTCTTGTTACTTGTTGTCATTTCATTTCAAAACTGGCTACTCTATGCCATAAATGACTTTATGACTCGATGATATTCTTTGAGGCCATTAGGCACATCATGTCCATGCCGGCTCTCTGCTGAGCAATCCAGTCAGTCCCACTCCCTCACTCGATTCCTGTAGCCCTGCAAGTTTATTTCCCTCAAATGTCTATCCAATTTCCTTTTTAAACTATTGACTCCACCTCCACCACCCTTGTGGGCAGCGAGTTCCAGGTCATTACCACACACTGCGTAAAAACCTCTTCCTCACATTTCCCCTGTATCTCTTGCCAAAACCTTCAATCTGTGTCCTCTAGTCCTTGTGCCATCAATTAATGGGAACAGATTTTCCTTGACAAGCTTATCAAAGTCTGTCCTAATCTCATACACCTTTCAAATCTACCCTCAATCTCCTTTGCTCCAGGGTGAACAACCCCAGCTTTTTCAACCTAACCTTGTAACAAAAATCCCCCAACCCTGGAACCATTCTGGTAAATCTCCTTTGCACCCTCTCAAGGACCCTCACATCCTTCCTAAAGTGTGGTGACCAGAACAGGCACAATACTCTAGTCGGGGCCTAACCAGAGCTTTATAAAGGTTCTGCATAACATCCCTGCTTTTGTACTCAATGCTTCTATTTACGAATCCCAAGATACCATATGGTTTACTAACCACCCTCCCAATATGTCCTGCCACCTTCAAAGATCGATGCACATGCACCCTAGGTCCCTCTGTTCCTGCACATTCTTTAGAACTGTGCCATTAAGTCTATATTGCCTCCCTCTATTTCTTCTGTCAAAATGCATCACCTCACATTTGTCTATATTAAATTCAATCTGCCCCTTTTCTGCCCATTCTGCTAGCCTATCTATGTCCTGTTTCAAGTGAGTCATATCATCCTCACTGTTTGCCACTCCAAGTTTGATATCATCAGCAATCTTTGAAATTCTACTCCATATTCCAAGATCCAAGTCATTTATATACAGGAAAAAAAGAGATGGTCCTAGTGCGAGAGAAACTTCCAAGCCTGTTTACGAAGAAGACACTGAGACTAGGATGCTTTGGTGGAGACTGTTTATTGCTTGTCACAGAGCTTACCTCTCCACTCCGAACAACACCCAACCAAGGCTAGCTCGCTCTTTATATATACACATCTGAGTACAATTAACTAAACACCCAACACCCGTTCACCTTATAGCCTTCAACTAGTAGGTATTTAATATCCATTAACAGAACTTATTAGACACTAACACTTCGTACTGATCCTTGGGAAACACCACTGTCTACCATCCTCTAGTCTGAAAAACAACCATTTACCATAACTCGTTTTCTGTCCTTAAGTCAGTTTTTTACTGAATTGGACACTGACAATCCTATTCCATCAGCCTCAGTTTTGTTCACCAGCCTTTTATGTAGTACTTTATCAAACATTTTCTTAAAATCCATATAGACAACATCCACTGCATTACCTTCATCAGCATTCTCTTTTACTTCATCAAAAAATTCAGTTAGATCAGTGAAGCATGATCTGCCTTTTACAAATCTGTGCTGGCTATCCTTAATTAACTCAAACCTCTCCAAGTCCATGTTGATTTTTTCCCCTGATTTTTGTTTCTAAAACCTTACCTACCACTGATGTTAAACTAACTGGTCTGTAGTTGCTAGAATGTCCTTCCACCCTTTCTTGAATAAGAGATCACATTTGCCACTCGCCAATCCTCTGGCATCTCCTCCATCTAGGGAAGATTGGAAGATTATGGCAAGCCCTTCCACTATCATAGTATTGAGCGAGATCCTGGTCAGACGGCTGTGCATCACAGCTCAGCTTTTGCTTTAAAGCATCTTTAAAGTGTTTCCTCAGCCCACCCAAGAACTATTGGCATGTTTGAACTTAATGTGCATATACCTGGGAATTCAAGCATTGCCATCCATCCAAACGACCCATCTCACCCAGTTCTTTTATTGATATCATCTCCACTGCCTTTCATTTTCCAGCACATTACAACTGATAATATGGCACTTCATTGTAGGATGGATCAGAGGTGATGCAGGTGACAGTTGCCAACAGTTTTGGTGTGAACGCAGTGGCACTGCCAATTTTCAAAACCTTACAGAGTTGAGATCGAAGCTTAATTTACCATACAACCAGTTAATTTGCTGGGCTCAGACTCACTGGAGAAAATTGTAACCTGGACCACCTGTCGGGAAAGTGATGAGATCAGGTGCAATGCTGGTTTTGCACCCCGCTCACCACCACTCCGCTCAAACCAATTTTACTCCCGTTGAAGCGAACAGAGAGTAATATTGGGGTTGGGGATCTAAAACCAATGTTCCACCTGACCGCATGTGTTACCCACCCGCTGAGTTTATTTAAATGATGCCCAATGCTTCAATCTGCCAAAGGACAGATTGCTTTCACAGTGCATGCCCAAACACGAGTCCTCAGAATGACCAAGAATTGGTCCAAAGGTCTCATCTACATAATCGGGTCAAACTACAAGCACCAGTTTCACCTCCACAGGCAAATCATACAGAACACAATGGCCGGAATTTTTCAAGCTTGCTGCCCCTGATGACAGGCGGTCCATTCCCAGCAACGGCGTCCAGCACCACCGCACAGGTGCCACAACCATTTTTAAAGGGCTTCAGGCTCTTCGGCATCATTTTAAAATTTAAAGTGAAAGGCGAGAGAAAATTAATCATAAAAATGTATTCACAGTTTCAATCCCCTCTCCCAACCCCCAATGACTAATCACTTTATTAATTGCTCTCTCCCCCCAAAAAAACGTTTCTTCCGATCCCGAACATCCCCGCCCCGCCGAATTTTATTAACTTTGAACCGCAACGCCTTCCTACCATCCCCTCAACCAATAGCAAGAGTTTTCCCCGCTGTCCTTCCCCAACCCCCGAACCTGAAAACTTCACTCATACCCCTCCCCACCAGTCTTCCACCTCGGAACGGAGATCCGAAGGTGCTGGAGTTTCAGCAACCGGCCGGAATATCGGAGTGTGACAGTCGTCGCAACGAGGTAAGTATTCATTCTTTCATTACCATTTATTTAAATATTCAAATTAAGTTTCCGTCACTGAGCGGCGGGGGCCGCCCCGAGGCCTCATCGCCCCCGCTGTTAATATGGGGCGTCGAGGCCCGTGGTGGGCCTCTCCCAGAGGTATTTTCCAGGCCCCCTCCACCATGACCCCCAACGTGGGGGGCTGGTAAAATCCAGCCCAATGTCTCACGTTAGATGTGATTGCGTGATTGGATAACACTTACTGAACAATTTCGAGTGTGCTAAGAATTATACTAACAACCAAATTATTATCAGTCTGGCTCACAATGTGGCTCACTTATGCTTGCTGAAGCTACATATATTCATATGCAGGAACCTGTCTTCTGTAGGCAAAAGGAACATATCCAGGTGTTAAGGCTTTTTTGAATTAAACAAAAGCGTGGGGGACAGTAATTCCCTGGTGCATTCTCCATGTCAACACCTTGACCAATCACAGTTGACTTGCCAACCAATCAGCATCTTTTCCTTCTACAGTATAAATTGTTGCTCCCTTTGAAATCTGGCATTCTTGCGTCTGTCCTGATGAGTGCAAGATGAAAATCTTTATCAGTATGTCTCTTTTTCAGCAATACTCAAGTTTTGTACTATAAAGCGACTATTAGAAATATCAATGTTGGACTGTCTGTCTTTTCAGCAGCAGTTCTCAGGTAACTTCTTGGAGGGGGGTGGGGTGCTCAAGCATGATCACAAAGGCTGTAGAGTCAGCAGAGCACTTGGTTTTGTCAACACTAAAAATAACTTACCTTTATTTGGCAGATGTAAGGGAAATATCCTGCGTAGGGCAGGCTCAATACCCGCTCATTGATAACAGTGCTTGTACAAAGGTCTTTCAGCAGGCATTAGGCCACTATTTAACATATTCAAGGGGCCTAAAGCCTGTTCTCGCATTAGCTGCCCATGATACCTACAAAATGGGCCCGATGAATTTAATAGGGGGCCCAAGCAGCATATGAATTAAGGACAAATTATCACACTGCTAAACTGGTATGCTTTGCACCTTTCTTATGGCTGGAAAATGGGTGCACCACATAAAAATTTATATTCCATTGTCTGCAAAACAGTGATTGTCATTCTCATTCATATCCTTCACTTCTACTTCTTTTTCACTCCTTCACATTTTTTACTTTCCTCTCTAAATTTTCACGTTCCTGTCTCCTGCATTTCCTTTATATGAAAAAAAACCCCTTCCTATTTGCCTCAGCAGTTTTTTTTTCACCCTGTTCTGTTTCTTGCACCTTTTTGTATTGCTGCATGCTGAGATTACAGGGGCAGGCTTCTATAGGAATCCACAGAGCAGGCTGTAGAAAGAGGCAAAATTGGCAGTGCAAACCTACTTAGCTCAGTTGATAGCACTCTCACTGATGAATCAAGGATCATGTTTTCTGTCCCACACCAGGAGTTCAATCACCACTTGTGTCATAATCAGGGTGTGTTGCATTGTCAGGCTGTCTTTCAAATGGCATGTTAAACCAATGCTCCACCTGCCTGTTCAAGTTAGGATTGCCAACCTTCCAGGAATTGGAGATGAATCGTCTGTGACCAACCTAGGAGAAACATCATAGGGCCAGTAAAAATTACAGCTTTTTTCTCCTTGAAGATCTTCATTCATTAGTTATAAAAATTTTGGAAATGAGAAAAGGCTGTTTAACTGGGCAGGGCAGTTGGGGATGAAGGGTCATGTGTTGAAACCTCCAGAAATGAATCCATACAAATATGGCAACCCTAGTTCAGGAGGATTGAAAAGATTTCATGGCGATATTCAATGAAGAGCACTAAGAGGTCCTGGTGTCCTTGCCAACATTTGCCACTCAGCTGACACCAAAAGAAATAGATTGCTTGCTGTCTGTAGGCCCTTTCTGTATTGAAACAGAATTCAACATTTGGCCATGGAGGAATAATGCACATCAATATTCAGTATACATGAAATTCCTCAGGATGTTTCAAGGATGTGAAGATGGCAAGGAGTCCTAATTTTTTTCAAAGGGGATAAAAGATATTTCCTGCTTATGATGGCTGCCAAAGGAAAGGACCAGATTGAGAGTTAATAAGAACATAAGAAACAGGAGCAGGAGTAGGCATGCTCCACCATTCAGTATGATCATGACTGAAGTTCCACCTGAACTCCACTTTCCGCTCTATCTCCATATCCTTTAATTCCCTTAATATCCAAAAATCTCCAAAAAAAATCTGTTGTGAATATACTTAATGACTGAACATCCACAGCCCTCTGGAGTAGAAAATTCTAAGGACTCAAAACTCTTTGAGTTGTTACGACCAAGGCAGGAATACTGCACTTTCAATTCAGTCCCATTACTCCACAGGTCACTGCATATTATTAAAGTTTCCCAGCTACCAGAAATTAGCCAAATTAGACACTTTATTAACCCCCAGAATAAAACACACCAAACCAGGTATCTTTAAACAACAACAAATTAACAATTTATTAATAAACAAAATCTGAAACAATACTGAGATAAGTCGATGTGTGAAAAGACTTTATAACTTATTGTTCCTCCTAACCCTGATGCACATACACATACATTCAAAATCAACGGTTAACCGGTTTAAAAAATAATGTTTTAAATTAGAGCTGTTTCTTAGGAATAATAAAATAACTAGGTTGTAAGTCCTGGTGTTATTTTCCCGGAGTGGTGAGATGTCCCAGAGTCAAATAGCCAGATGCCACATGAAGTTTTTACATGCAATCAAACTGATACAATACAGCATGTGACCTCTCTCTCTTGCTGTCGCTTAGGGACAGGCTTGTAGCTCGCACACACTGTTCCCAGAGAATATTAAAACTTCTTACAGTCTTAATAGCACACAGACCCCGCTCTTTGCTTTTAAACAGAGAAAAATAAACACATCCTTGACACCGTCACCCTTGGTGAAATGAAACGCCATTCTTGAATGCATTTCATTACAATGCAAAACAGAAACTGAAAAAAACACTCTAAACATATTTTCACATTCATGCCCCCATTCACTCTACTGGTAATTAATAGAATTTTTCTTTGTACTATCATTATTCATGTAACTTAACAAGCTCAAATTCGTGACAAAGCGTCGGCGATAATATTGTTTTTCCTCAAAATATGTACAATCTTCAAACGATAAGGCTACAACAAAAACTCCATCTGAATATTCTAGCATTTTGGCTTTTCAATTTTTCCACAAACATTAATGGGTTATGGTCAGTGTATATTAGTGTTTCTTTGTAGTCTTGGTGGACATATACTTCAAAATGTTTAAGAGCCAGCAGTAGTCCTAATGTTTCTTTTTCCACAGTGGAATGCCTTTTTTAGTAGTGATTCATTTTTCTTGAAAAGTACCCTACTGGTTTTTCTATGCTGATTCGTCATCCTGCAATAGGACTGCACCAACCCCCAGGTCGCTAGTATCAATAGCTATCTTGAAGGGTTTAGCAAAATTTGGAGCAGACAACACTTGTTCATCAGTTGAGATTGCATTGAGCTTTTCAAAAGCTGCCTGGCATTCATCTGACCATACTACATTGATTTCTTTTTTGGAACAAATCGGTTAATGGAGCAGTTACAGCACTAAAATTACGTACAAACTTCCTGAAGAAACCGTACGTTCCTAAAAACCTCAAGATTTCACATTTAGTTTTCGGAATAGGGAACTCCACGATGGCTTGTACTTTTGCCATCTGAGAAATACTTGTCCTTGCCCTACTATATGTCCGAGGTAAGTTACTCTTGCTTTTCCGAATTCACTTTTTGCCAGATTTACCACTAAGTCCACTGCTTGCAGTATTTTAAACAGAGTTTTTAACTGGTTTAAGTGTTCTTGCCAAGTGTTACTGTTTATTAATACATCATACAAATACACTACGCAGTTGGGAACACTGGCTACCACCTGATTCATTAATCTTTGAAAAGTGGCTGGGGCATTTTTTAGCCCAACTGGTATCACCCAGCACTGATAAAGACCATTTGGTGTGACAAAGACTGATATTTCTTGAGCTCGAGGAGTCAAAGGAACTTGCCAGTATCCCTTTAACAAGTTGATCTTTGTAAGAAACCTAGCACTGCCCAGTTTGTCAATACAGTCTTCTAAGTGAGGAATTGGGTAGGAGTCTGCCTTCAGTACTGCATATGCAAAGTAAGGTTGACCTGTCAGATTTAGGCACTAAGAATATTGGTGAACTCCAGCTGAATTGACTAGGTTCAATTAAATTGTTTTCCAGCATGTATTGGATTTCTGCTTTTACTTGGGCCTGTTTGTCTGGACTTAAGCGGTAAGGATGTTGTTTTAAAGGAACAGGTTCCTCTATATCCACATCATGTGTGGCTAAGGTTGTACATCCTGGCTTATCACTACAGACTCTTTTAAATGTGTGAAAAGTCTGGTTAAGTCTTCATGTTGTTTTGCATCTAAGTACAAAAGCATCTTGTCCAATTTTCCTAGCCATTCTGTATTTGCTGACCGATAGTTGGAGGCTCAATCTGAGAATTGTCTCGGCCTCCTTCTGCCTCATCCCCACTACCCTTTTCCTTCTCATTACCTGACATCCCTGTACTAGCTTATCCTCCTCCCTGTGATAATACTGCTTTAACATATTGATATGACACAACCGATTCTTCTTCCGGCAATCAGGGCTGTCAATCAAGTAAGCTACCTTACCCACTCTTTTGATCACTTTATATGGGCCACTGAACCGTGCTTTTAATGTTTCACCCCGTAATGGTAACAATACTAATACTTCATCCCCTGGTTGAAAATTGCGGGTCTTTGCATTCTTGTCTGCCCATTTTTTCGTATTGGCTTGGGATGCTTAAGGTGTCCCTGAGGCACACTGCAAGCTTTCATGAGCCTTTCCCGGAACACAGACACATAGGGCTGAATTTTATTGGGGGCGCCGCCGTCTGCGGCGACACACCTTGAACTCAGCGCATGTGCCCTCATTTAGCGGCCGCCGCAGGGCCCCTGCGATATTACGCAAGGGGGCTCATTAGCATCACAGCACCGAACCTCCCCCCCACCCCCGATATTATGTGGAGAGAGGCAGGACATTCGGCGCAGTGAGGAACCCTTTGCCAATTGTGCAGCAGGTGCTGGGGCCCTATTTTAAGCGCCCCACCACCTGCTTCCTGACAGCTGTCAATGAATACTTACCCGACTGCTGAAGAGTGGGGCTGCTGTCAATCTGGCAGCAAAGCAAAAAGTGCTGGGGTTACTCAACAGGTCAGGCAGCATCTGTGGAGAGAAAAGCAGAGTTAACTTGTCCAAGTTCACAGACCTGAAAGTTAACTTTGCTTCTCTCTCCACAGATGCTGCCTGACCTGCTAAGTTACCCCAGCACTTTCCGCTTTGCTGCCTCATACTTACCCTGCTGTGTCCCAGTGTCCTGTGAAGTTGTGATCCTCTTCTCCCACTCAAGTGTAACATTCCTTCTTGTAGGCATGCTGCACCTGTGTAAATAATCTTAAATTTGCACATTCCAGAATGTGAGACTTAAATACACCATAAAAGATATTGTCGAGGTTTACAGAGAACACACTGACACAAATGGGAATGCACAAGTGTTACAGCAATGTAAATACGTCTTTCACTGAATGTTCCTCACCAACATGTGTGTCCTTTTCTCTGTGCGAATGATGTGTGCCAGCATGTAGTGCCAATGTCGCATCCCTTTGCACCGTGCAGAAGAGCCAACGTATGCAATGACATCATTGCCATGCCATCAATACACATGAGCATCTCCAAGGATGCAGTGACATGGACATTGGCTCAGTCAGCTGCTGCCTCTAATGGTTTACACAGGGATGCCGCAGATGTGGACTAGCACACAGCAGGTGAGGGAGGGTGATGTGTGGCTTGCAGAGCTCATGTCGGTTCCTATGGAGCAGACATCCTTTGTCTGATAAGCCATTGCTGTACATCCCTATCTCACTGTCAGCCCTGCGTGCAGAGTCTGGGTGCCATCTGCCCTCCCATGCATCTTTCATATTGTAGGTCCTCAGTGTCCTCATAGTCCGAGGAGGAATCCTGTTGATGTCTCTCCTCATCATGCCAGGCCTATTGGGTGCGTAATTGTGCAGAGCAGCAAAGAAAGGAGCTGGTCTTTTTGGCCCGTAATACAGGGCATCACCCTATCTATCTAGGCATGGGAGGCGCTCTTTCAGCGTGCCGATCTCCTGCTCAATGGTGGCTCGTGTGGCTCAGTGGCTGGCATTGTATCTCTCCTCTTAAGTAGTGTTGGAAGCCATGTCTGCAAAAGATAGCCCTTATCTCCAAGAAGCCACCCCTCCATCTGAGCCAGTTCAGTAAACAGTGGTGGCAGCTGGGACTGGTGCAAGACCCAGGTGTCATGGCAGCTGCCTGAGAAGCGGTCACATATTCGCTGCAAACATCTGCGCTGATCACATACCAGCTTCACCTAGATTGAGAGACTTCCTTTAATGGTGACATCTGCAGGTGGTAGCCTGGCGGGAGGCCTGATGGCCACATGAGTGCAGTCTATGAACATTACAACCTATGGTTCTCCGGCAATGATGCCAGAACCAATGGTCTTCTGGTCCCGGCTATGAGAGTCCGCCCTGAATCGGAGATCCTCACTGGCCCTCTGGTGCAGGGCATTGGTGATCTCCCTGATGCAGCGGTGCACTGCTGACTGTGTGACCCCACAAACTTCTCTGGTGGGCCTCTAAAAAGCTGCAGAGGTGTCAGGCTTGAGAACCGCTCCCACTATGAGGAACAAAGGCATGGGATATCCACCGGAGCCCATGGGCTGCAGGTTATCCTTGAGCAGGGCACAGAGACGTGTCACCACCCTCTCAATATGCGCAATCGCCTTTGACACTGGTGCTCTGACATCCGATGGCATGTCATGTGGGGCCTGTAGATGCACGGCAACCCTAATGGCGGGGTCTCCTTGGGGGCTGCTGCTCATGACTGGGGGCCTGTACGTGGATCATACCTGCCTATTGATATTGCCTCTGGCGCATACCGATCCTCATGTGTAGAGGATCACACAATGTAGGATGAGCCATACCTATTTCCATGTGATAAATAAAGTTGAACCCTGCATGTATTCGAAGGTTCCTAATGGGGCAGGGATTAGTGTTGATGGGTACATAAGCTGCTTTCCTGGATCAATTATGTGGTGTGCCATGGCATTGCCCACCTTGGCCAACACTCAGAGTGGCACAGCATGACCACATCAAGCTCCTACTAGCTGAATCGATTGCCCCAGTGATCTATAAAACCTTAATTAACCTGCCCTTTCTGGCACCCTCCCCACATGCAGGGTGCCTAGTGTGCCATTGCCCTCTCACAAACACAGAGCGTACACTGTTAACGGAGGGATGGTACACGGTATCTCCCTTCATGCCAGCACAGCTTTCCCCCCAGTAATCCCAAACCACCTCCCTTTCAGAATGCAGAGTGTGACCCCTGTGTATCCCCCCCTCCCTCATCCCTTTAGGAATTCAGAGTTTGACCCCTGCATATCCCCCCACTCCTCCCTTAAAGAATGCAGAGTTAGACGACTGCATACCCCCCCTCCTCCCTTTAAGAATGCAGGGTTAGACCCCTGCATATCCCACCCTTTAAGAATGCAGAGTTAGACCCCTGTGTATACGCCCCTCCCTTTAAGAATGCAGAGTTAGACGCCTCCTTGTCCCCCCCCCTCCCTCCTCCCTTTAATAGTGCAGAGTTAGACCCCTGTGTATCCCCCCAACCTCCTCCCTTCTGTAATGCAGAGTGAGGACCCATCGGCTTTTCAGATCGTGAATGGGACGGCACGTGACGGCCGCCCATTCAATGAAAAGTCCAGTCGGTGGAGAGGTGGCGGGCTGCATAATCAACATTGGTTAGTAATCATTACCATATGTTGATTGATTGTACTGCCGCCATGCCGCAGGGGAGCTGCACCAAGGTCCCGCCGCCGCCAGTAACATGCGGCGGGCCCATCTTGATGTCGCAGATCGAGGCGGGCCCCTCCCCGCAGCATTTTACCGGCCCACGTGCTGCGATCCACAGCATCGAGGGGCCGGTAAAATTCAGCCCATAGTCTAGTATCGAAGATTCATTCCTTTGTTCTAAGAATCTGTATTTGATGAGTTTTAGAGGACCTTTTACTTCATGTCTGTAAACCAATTCGAAAGGACTAAAATCAGTAGACTCATTTGGTTAATCTCAAGTGGCAAATAAAGGAAAGTCCAGCCCTTTATCCCAATAATGCCAATATTTGTGACAGTATGCTCTAATCATTGTTTTGAGAGTTTGATGGTACCTTTCTAAAGCTCCCTGTGTCTGTGGGTGATATGCTGAAGATTTTAACTGTCTGATACCCAAATTACCCATGACTTCTTGAAATATCTTAGACATGAAATTAGAACCTTGATCCGATTGAACTTGAAGTGGTAACCCATATCTCATAAAGAATTGGGTTAACTTTTCTCCTACTATTTTAGCAGTAATTGTCCTCAAAGGAATGGCCTCTGGAAATTGAGTAACCATATCCATGATAATGAATATATATTGATGTCCCACTTTTGTTTTTGCAAGGATCCAACAAAGTCTACCAATATCCTACTAAATGGTTCCTTAATCACTGGTAAGGGAATTAGTAGTGCCGATTTTATGGTAGCTTGTGGTTTTCCCACCATTTAGTATGTATGGCATGTCCTACAAAATTGCTTCACTTCCCTTGTAAGGCCTAGCCAGTAATAATGTTGACTTATATGTGATTTAGACTTCTGAATTCCTCTATGTCCTGCAAAAAGAATGTCATGTGCTAACCTTAATAATTCCTGGTGATATTTAGGTAGCACATTACCACTATCTGTTCAACAACTATCCAGTCTTCGTCCACAGGTCTATGAGGCGGTCTCCATTTCCTCCTCAAAACCCTGTCTTCAATATAATAGCCTTCTGGAACTCCTTTCACTTTAGCTTCTGTCAGAGCCGACTGTGCTATTCTGTAAAACTCTGGATCAGCTTGCTGTGCTGCAATTATAGAAGATCTGTTAGACATCTCAGTTGGATTATTTAAATCCCCAAATAGGGTTTCAGATACTCGGCTATCTGCAGTGTCAATTTTACCTCCGACAATGGATCCTGTTTAGCCATTGCTTGGGTTACTACACAGGCAGGAAATATTCCTGGTACTTATTCCTGTAATAGTTCTGTTTCTTTAACTTCACTTGGTTTCTCTGTAATTATAGGAGCAACTGGTACTTTTGATCCAGCCAAATCATTTCCTGGGAGTAGATCAATTCCCTCTACTAGCAAACTATGGACTATTCCGACAGTTGCCATCCCAGATTTTAGGTCACACTCTAAGTGCACTTTATATAAAGGTGCAGGCATATACTCCCCACCAATTCCATTAACTAAACCATTAGCATTCAGGACACTCTCTGGAGGAAACATTATACCTTACCCCAGCAAAAGTGTTTGGGTTACTCCTGTATCCTTGAGTATAATGATAGGTTTTTCTGCCTCACTTGAAGGATATGGAGTTACTTTTACCTTTGACAAGAATTCATTATAACTTTTGGGTATCTTGTTTTTAACCTCTACACTCACTTTAGTTTTTGTGTCTGGTTTTACAGCTGCAGTTAAAACTGCAACCTGGTCTGCTGTACTTTCAGTCAGAGCTCCTTTCTCTGCATTAGCTTTGTATACCCCAACAAGTCCCATGAGTTTACCTCGCAACTTCCAGCATTCTGAACGAAGATGGTGCATCTTGTGGCAATGATAGCACTTCGGCTTGTGGTCCTCACTTCTACCCTCAGCTCCTTCCTTTCTGGCCTGAGGAGGTGATCCAGGGACATTCCCAGCTGTTCCTTCTTGTCCCCAGCTACTTGTCTTCCCTTCACTCTCCCACTTTCTATCCTTCCCGGGTATATGGCAGTGACAGACAAAAGGTTTTGGCTTATTCACAAGCTCAAAATCATCTGCAATTTCTGCTGCTTGCCTAACTTTTAAAACTTCCAGGTTATCTACATGAGTTCTCACTACTGAAGGGATTGAATTTTTAAACTCTTCCAAGAGAATCAATTCTCTAAGGTTCTCATATGTGGTTTCCATCTTTAATGCCCATATCCAATGATCAAAATGAAATTGCTTTTCCCTCTCAAAGTCTATAT
Organism: Heterodontus francisci; assembly: GCF_036365525.1. Classification (NCBI taxonomy): domain Eukaryota; kingdom Metazoa; phylum Chordata; class Chondrichthyes; order Heterodontiformes; family Heterodontidae; genus Heterodontus; species Heterodontus francisci. The sequence continues at coordinate 76,084,521 of NC_090385.1, read as the reverse complement.
ATGTCTGCCCAGCCAATCTCCATAAGTTCTGAAACTTCTGACAGTAAGCTTCAGTGACTAATTCATATGCAGCGAGAATAGCTTTTTTTTGCTATCTCATAATCTGCAGTAGCCTCTTCAGGAAGCATGGCTTAAACCTCATGAGCTCTGCTCATCAACCTGCTTTGCATAAGCAGTGTCCAGCTTTCCTTCGGCCATTTCATTTGTTTGGCTATGTTTTCAAAATAAATGCAAATTGCCTCTATGTCCCTTTCCTCAAACTTAGGAAGAGCTTGTACAAATTTAAATAGCTTTTCGCTGAGTCCTGGGCTGAATTCAGATTCTTCCTGATCAGAGCTTTCCCTGGATTCAAGACTACTCCTTTGTCATAGTTCCATCTTTATAAACCTAAATTCCCTCTCTTCTCTTTCACTTTCTCTCTGAAGTGCTCTCTCTTTCTTCCTTTCCTCTTTTTCCAATTCAAGTTTTCTTAGTTCCTTTTCAGCCTCAAATTTTTTCATTTCTTTTTCCTGTTCAAGCCTGAGTTTTTCCATTTCTAACTGAATCTTAGCCAGTTCAACTGTATCACCCTCTGACTTGCTATCTTCTTGTTCTTCCTCTTTTTCTTCTACTTTTAAATGTTGGGCTATGATATCGATTATCTCTGCTTGTTTAGCATCTGATTTCAATTCTAACCCCAACTTTGCTGCTAAATCTTTTAGTTTAATCTTGGTTAAAGTTGTCAAGTCACTGAGGGACACATTCTCCTTTCCCAGAAACTCTGCAGCAACTGCCAATGCCATTCTGATGATATAGTCTTTACCCTATTATACAAGAAACCTGGTTCCTTTTTTTTCCCAAATGATTACTCCCCTTATAATTCAAGTAATTGGCATTGGATTTAGATCCCGGCCAATCGTGACCCCAATTAATATGTTACGACCGAGGCGAGAGTAATGCACTGTCCATTCAGTCCAATTACTCCACAGGTCACGGCATATTATTAAAGTTTCCCACCTCCCAGAAATTAGCCAAATTAAACACTTTATTAACCCCCAGAATAAAACACACCAAACAAGGTATCTTTAAACAACAACAAATTGCCACAGAGCTACAGGAGCTATCATTGAGCAGGCAATCTACACGCTCAAAACGCGGACCCGATGCCTGGATAGATAGGGTGATGCCCTGTACTATGGACCAAAAAGGCCAGCTCCTTTGTTTCCTGCTTGCGATGTTCTGTACAACTATGCACCCAATAGGGGGCACGCCCGGCATGATGAGGAGAGACGTCAACAACATTCCTCCTCGGACTATGAGGATGCTGAAGACCTACAACAGGAAAGGTGCATGGGAGGGCGGATGGCACCCAGGCTCTGCATGCAGGGCTAGCAGTGATCGAGGGATGTATGGCAGTGGCTTAGCAGGCAAAGGCTCTGTGCTCCATAGGAGCCGACATGAGCTCTGCACATCACCCTTGCTCACCTGCTTTGCACCGGTCCACATCTGCAGCATCCCTGTGTAAACCATTAGAGACAATCTGCATTAGCAGCTGACTGAGCCAATGTCTCTGTAACTGCATCCGTTGGGATGCTCATGAGTTATAATGGCATTACAATGATTTTATTGCATACATTTGCTTTTGTGAAGGGCAACGGTGCAAAGGGATGTGACATTGGCACGACATGCTGGCACACATCATTCACACAGAAAAACAGGACACACATGTTGGTGCAGAACATTTAGTGAAAGACTTATTTACATTGCTGTGACACCCGTGCATTCCCACTTGCATCAGTATGTTCTCTGTAAACGCTTGCAAGTGGCCTTTCTCTGTGCAACCTCTGCACTAGCAGTCTTACTGGAGGAAGGCTGCTGACCTGATTGCCCCTTGGCTGTGGATGACTGGAGATGCTGCATGCAAATCTATACCCGCTTCCGTGGTAGTTGCCATGGCACCTGGGTCCTGTGCCAGGCCTAGAGGGCCCTGGTTGGCTGGGGGAATCCTGTGTCATCACATCCTCAGTTGTTGCGGCTGCTGGAGCTTGACTCATAGTTGGAGTGGCGGAGGGGCCGGTGTCCACATTAGGATCACCTTGACGGGGAATCCCAGATATGGTGCACTGGCCTCCTCCTCCATCTCAGGGTTCATTGGAACCCCTCTGCTCTCCTGGGAGGGACCAGAGGCATGGAGACTGTCTCTAGCCATTGCTGAATGGACATCACGGCAGCGACGAGGGATTACAGGTCAGTGTTATAACTGATTCTGGCTCACCACGAGGGCCACTGCCGCCTCAATGGATGATGCCAGGCGCTCAATTGCCTGGGACATGACAGCAGTCCTGGCATGGATGGACTCCTCTATCATCTGCTCAAGGTTGTGCATGGCCTGTGGCATCTCTGCCTGCAGTTACTATAATTTATGCAACAGCTCCAGCCTGCCTTGGTCTGTCGACAGCAGAGGGTCATCATTAACCTAGGGCTCAGCATAGACCTGGCCACACACAGGCCTCCCACTATCAGGGGCCATGACTGTCTCAGCCTCAGTCAGCTGCTCGGCCACGTGTGCAATGCTCTCACCAGATAGTGACCCACACTCTAAGGCTGGACGGATACCCACCGAGGTGACAGTATCTGCGCTGGTGGAAGGTGCATTAGTGTCCGGGGATGCTGCTTCCTTGGAGACTGGCTCTTCCTCTGAGGTGTTGGAAGTCACACGCACAGCTGGGGTTGGCTCTGTTCTTTCATCTGGAAGACACAATGGGAAGAGGACATTGTCAATCTTGATGTAGCACATTTCACAATTACAGCAGTATTGCATTACAGAACCGACATTTCACAGTGCCCATCTTTAATATCAATTGGACGTCTGCTCACCTTGGACCCCGATGTCAACTTGGCCAAATGAACATGGCTGCTGTCTTGGTGCCAGCTGCAGGGCATCTTCCTTGGCATTTGTGAGCGTTTGCATCTGTGGAGGATCTCCACCGGTGCGGGATGACTCCCTCGAATTGTGGGCCCTCTTCGCTTGGGGGGTGGGGGGGAGCTCGGTGTGCACAACTGAGTGACCCACTCATGTAGGTGCCATTCCCTGAACACCAGACAAAGGTAAGTTCTGTCATACATTGCACCATTCATGTCGCTTCTTCCCTCCCTGCCCAACCTCCTGTTCTTCGGAACGGCAGTGGCATGCATATGCCACTCTGTGTGGGTGCACCCAGTTTCAATGGAGCCCTGATAGACATTGGCACTTACTCTCGCTCTTCTTAGCAGGTCATTCATCTGTTTGCGGAACTGCACCCAGTTGCGACGGATGGCACCATGGCTACTAACCTCCTGTGTCACCTCCAGCCAGGCAGCCTTGGTCAGGCAAGAGGGCCTCTTCCTGCCAGCACTGGAGAAGAGGACCTCCCGCCTTGCCCGCACAGCCTGGAGGAGAGTGGTCAGGGACGCATCACTGAACCGTGGTGTCACCCTAGCATGCCCCTCTCTCTCCATTCAGATTGAAGTCTTGATTGGAACCAGTCTCACTTGCAGGGATCCTCTGTGAATGCAGGCTTAGCTGCTGTACTGGCTGCCCTTTAAATAGGGACCCAGCACATGACTCTCAGCTGTGTCGGCTTCCAACCCAGAGCTGCCTGTCCTGCCACCCCCTCCCCACACCCCCCATGTAATATGGGAGGAGCTGTGCGTGGCCTCTATGGTAATGAGCCCCCGTGCGTAATATCATGGGGGCTCTGCGGCAGGTGCTGCGTGCTTTCACGCCGCCGAGTTCAAAGTGCACCTTCTCCACTTTCTGAGGCAGAGAGTTCCAAAGTTGCACAACCCTCTGAGAGAAAAAAATTCTCCTCATTTCTGTCCTAAAAGGGTGAACCCTAATTTTAAAACAGTGCCCCCTATTTCTGGACTCCCCCACAAGAGAAAACATCCTTTCCAGATCTGCCTTGTCAAGACCGTTCAGGATCTTACATACTTCAATTAAGTCTCCCTTCACTCTTCTAAACTCCAGTGAAAACAAGCTCAGTCTGTCCAACCTTTCCTCATAAGAAAACCCATTCATTCCAGGTATCAATCTAGTAAACCTCCTCTAAACCACCTCCAATGCATTTACATCCTTCCTTAAATAAGGAGACCAAAACTGCACACAGTATTTGAGATGTGGTCTCACCAATGCCCCGTATTACTGAAGCATAACATCCTTACTTTTATTTTCAATTCCTTTCTTAATAAAGGATAGAATTCCATTAGCCTTCTTTATTACTTGCTGTACCAGCCTACTAACCTTTTGTGACTCATGCATTAGAACACCTAGATTTCTCTGCACCTCGGAATTCTGCAGTCATTCTCCCTTTAAGTAATGCTCTGCTTTTTTATTCTTCCTGCCAAAGTGAACAACTTCACATTTTCCCACATTATACTCCATCTGCTAGATTTTTGCCCATTCACTCAACCTATCTATATCGGTCTGCAACCTCTTTATGACCTCTTCACAACATACTTTCCTACCTCTCTTTGTGTCTTCTGCAAATTTAGCTACCATGCCATCACTCCCCTCATCCCTAAGTCATTGATATAAATTGTAAAAATTTGAGGCCCCAGCACAGACCCCTGCGGGACTCCACTCGTCACATCCTGCCAATCAGAAAAGGATCCATTTATGCATACTCTCTGTTTTCTGCCAACCAGCCAATCTTCTATCCATGCTAATATGTTACCCCCTACACCATGAGTTCCTACTTTGCGCAATAACCTTTTATGTGGCACCTTGTCAAATGCCTTCTGGAAATCCAAGTACAGTACATCAACAGGCTCCCCTTTATCCACAGTGCATGTTACTCCTTCAAAAAACTCCAAAAAATTGCTTGAACATGATTTTCTTTTCACAAAAGTCTTAGAGAGATACAGCACTGAAACAGGCCCTTCAGCCCACCAAGTCTGTGCCAACCATTAATTTATACTAATCCTACATTAATCCCATATTCCCTACCACATCCCCACAATTCTCCTACCTACACTAGGGGCAATTTACAATGGCCAATTTACCTATCAATCTGCAAGTCTTTGGCTGTGGGAGGAAACCAGAGCACCCAACAGAAACCCATGCAATTATAGGGAGAACTTGCAAACTCCACACAGGTAGTACCCAGAACTGAACCCAGGTCACATGGAGCTGTGAGGTTGCAGTGCTAACCACTGCACCACTGTGCCACCCCAACCATGCTGCCTATTCCCGATTACCTTGAGTTTTTCTAAGTGCCCAGCTATGGCCTCCTTAATGATCAATTCTAACACCTTCCCTACGACAGGCGTCAAGCTAACTGGTCTATAGTTACCTGTTTACTGCCTCCCCCTTCCCCCCCACCTCCCCCCCCCCCCACTTCTTGAATAGAGGGGTTATATTAGCTACTTTCCAGTCTGATGGAACCTTTCCAGAATCTAGTGAATTTTGAAAAAATAACACAAACACATCTACTACCTCATTAACCATCTCTTTTAAGAACCTCGGATGAAGCCCATCAGGACCAGGGTCTTGTCAGCCTGCAGCTCCATCAGTTTGCTCCATACCGCTTCCCTGGTGATTGTAATTTCACCAAGTTCCTCTCTTCCTTCCACCTCCTGATTTACAGCTACGTTTAATACCTTACAATCCATGGAGACTGTTCTAGAATCTAGGGAATTCTCAAAGATCAAAACCAAAGCAATCACTATCCCTGCAGCCACCTATTTTAAAATCCTAGATGCAGGCCATCAGGATCAGGGAATTTGTTGACTTTATGTCCCATTAATTTCTCCAGTATGTAATGCAGTGCAGTGGTAACTTCACCTTTAAGAAGCCGTACCATTAAGAGATCAGGCCACTGATGCAACTGATGACATCATTAGCTATATATAAGGAGGAGACATTATTTTGTGAGACACACTCAGCACATGGCTTTACAGAGAGAAGACACACACTGGCGACGAAAAGACTTGTGCCTGAAATTGTAGTATAAGCGTCTGAAACGGTTAATGTTGAGAAAGTGTGAAGTATACCTCCTACCATGATGATGTAAGAGATCACATGTGAGAGAGATTTGAAGAAAGATGCAGCGTGCCTTCACAGGGATCACACAGACTGGTGTGAATTTGTACATAGTTATAATGTAATAAAGGTTAATGTTCTAATTACTCCTGACTAAAGAATCTCTCTAAACTAGACTGAAGTGTACGAAACAAACATACAACAGAAATCATGCAAATGTAAATAAGTAAGACAATAAATAGTGTTTGTGTTGAATCTGAATATAAAGCCTGCTGTTTGTCTTTTGAAGAAGACTTAAGAACACATTACACAGCACTTATTCTTTACTACTAATAATATCCCTTAGTCCCTCATTTTCACTAGACCGTTCGTATTTTGTGTTTTCTACTGTGAACACAGATACAAAGTATTCATTTCATCTCTCAGTCATGTCCTTATTCCCCATTATACTTTCCTCTGTTTCTGCCACTGAGGGACCCACATTTACTTTCCCTAAATTCTTCCTTTTCACTTACTATAGAAGCTTTTATAATCTGTTTTATGTCTCTTGCTAGTTTGCTCTCATATTTTCTTTTCTCTTGCTTTATTAATTTTTTGGTCATCCTTTGCTGAATTCTAAAATCCTCCTCATTCTCAGCCTAACTACTCTTTTGGCAACATTATAAGTTTTTCTTTAATTTAGTTAATATCTTTAAATTCTCTTGTTAACACAGTTTCCCATGAAGTTTTTATTCTTTAAGGGAATGTATATTTATTGCAAATTATGAATTAATTCTTTAAATGTTTGCCATTGTTCATCTACCATCATATCTTTTAATCTAGTTTCCCAAACTACCCGAACAACTCATCCCCTCACGTCGTTTGCTTTGTTCAGATTTAGATCCTAGTTTTGGACTTAACTAAATCACTTTAAACTCAATATAAAATTCGATCATATCATGATCATCATTCCCTAGAGGGTCCTTTAGTAAAAGATTATTAATTAACCCCTTGTCATTGCACAATACTATATCTAAAATAAAGATCTGATGATAGGTCACTGATCTGATACGTTGGGTGGAGTTTTATGCTCTCCCCCACAATAGGCTCGGAGGTGGGGAGAGCATACAATTGGGTGGGATGTTGGTGGGGTGGAGTTGTTGGGGTGGGGGGGGGGCGGTAGTTGCTGCCACTATCCTACCTCTGCCGAAATTTAGTCTGCGGCGGGAAGGCTTGTGAATGACCTTCCCACCCCGCCGCCAATTGAGGCCCTTAACTGGGCAATTGACCCTCAATTAAGGGCCTCTTCCACCGCAGTCGCAATTACCCATGCGACAGTCAGCTCTGTTGCTGCACGGGAATCACGGCACGGAAAACTGTGTGGGCTGCTTCCCAGCTCCGGGTGTGGGGTGGGGGGGAGAGGGGGGTCTTGTTCAAAGGCACTTAGTGCCTGAACAAGGGACCCAGCTTCAGGAAGGGAGGGGGTCCACTGAGGGCCACGCCCCTCCCCTTCCTGCTGACCCCCCTCCCCCACTCGGCAAGACCCCTCCTGCCCTGACCTACCTGAGGCCTGGCTCCAGCGATGCTCTTTGGCCTCCAGGATGGTCACCTCCAGGAGCAGCCACCACCTCCGTGGTGGCGCTGCAGCTGCCGGCCTCTGAATGGCTGGCAGCTCTCCAAGGGCATGACCTCCAGTGACGGGGTGCTTGCTCCTATGGAAGACCCACTGCTGGCCACTTAAGTGCCTGATTGGCACTAAATTCAGCATCCTTCTGGCAAAGAGGCGACACAGTGATTAGTTAGTTTCTCCTGACATCGAGACACCCGTTACCAACATAAAATTCCCCCCGTTATCGCTGTTTCTCTCTCCACAGGTGTTGCCAGACCTGCTAAATATTTCCAGCATTTTCTGGTATTATTCCAGAGGTCCAGCATATGCACTATTTTCCTTTTCTAAAATAGTCTGCTCCCTAATTGGTCCCTGGACATACTGATCGAAAAACCTATCGTTTATACATTCCATGAACTTGTCCTCCACCCTATTAATGTAAATTTAGTTTGCCCAGTTTAGGTGAAGATTAAAGCTGCCATGATTACTGTATTTCCCTTGTTACTGGCATCTCTAACTTCCTGATTTATATGCTGCCTGACACTACTACCACTACAGGGGGACATATAAACTACTTGTGACAGTGTTTTCTGCCCCTGATTGTTTCTTAGCTCCATCCAAACTGATTCTACATCTTGATTTTCTGAGCTAAGACACTTTCTGTCCACTGCCTTTATCCCATCCTTTACTATCGGCATTACTGCTCCTCCTTTCCATTTTGCCTATCTCTTCTAAAAGTCAAATGTCCTGGAATATTTAGTTCCCAACATTGGTCACTCTGCAACCACATGTCCATAATGGAGATCAAACCCATTAATTTCCATCTGTGCTATTAATTCTATTTTGTTGCAAATGCTTCACATGTTCAGACAAAATGGGCTGGATTTTCGTTACAGAGGCAGGAAACAGGAACTGAGTCTGATTTTGGGTCAGAAACCAGGCTTTGTTGTGAAACTGATTCAGGTTCAGATTTTCAATTTGATATGGAGACAAGTTTCCTATCCACTTAGAGCCAGTGGGGCTGGGAATGGAGGTGAGTCAGATGAACATACGAATTAGGAGCAGGAGTAGGCCACTCGACCCCTCGAGCCTGCTTCGCCGTTCAATAAGTTCTTGGCTGAACTGATTACTCCACATTTCCACCGACCCACGATACCCTTTCACTCCCTTGCTTATCAAGACACTATCTACCTCTGCCTTAAAAATATTCAAAGACTCTGCTGTCACTGCCTTTTGAGGAAGAGAATTCCAAAGACTCACGACCCTCTGAGAGAAAAAATTTCTCCTCATCTCTCCCTTAAATGGACAACCCCTTATTTTTAAACAGTGACCCCTAGTTCGAGATTCTCCCACAAGTGGAAACATCCTTTCCACATCCACCCTGTCAAGACCCCTCAAGATCTTATATGTTTCAATCAAGTCATCTCTTACTCTTCTAAATTCCAGCAGATACAAGCCTAGCCTGTCCAATCTTTCCTCGGAAGACAGCCTGCCCATTCCAGGTATTAGTCTAGTAAACCTTCACTGCACTGCCTCTAAGGCATTTACACCCTTCCTTAAGTAAGGAGACCAGTACTGTACACAGTACTCCAGATGTGATCTCACCAATGCCCTGTATATCTGAAGCATAACCTCCCTACTTTTGTATTCAATTCCCCACGCAATAAATGATGTTTTATTAGCTTTCCTTATTATGTGCTGCACCTGCATACTAACCTTTTGCGATTCATGCACTAGGACACCCAGATCCCTCTGCATCTCAGAGCTCTGCAATCTCTCACCATTTAGATAATATGCCTCTTTTTTATTCTTCCTGACAAAGTGGACAATTTCCCACTTTCCCACATTATACTCCTTTTGTCAGGTCTTTGCCCATTCACTTAATCTATCTATATCCCTTTGTAGCCTCCTTATGTCCTTTTCACAAGTTACTTTCCGACCTATCTTTGCGTCATCAGCAAATTTAGCAACCATACCTTTGGTCCCTTTATGTAAGTCATTTATATAAATTGTAAAAAGTTGAGGTCCCAGCACAGATCCCTGTGGCACACTACTCATTACATCTTGTCAACCAGAAAATGACCCATTTATGCCTACTTTCTGTTTCCTGTTAGCTAACCAATCTTCTATCCATGCCAATATGTTACCCCCTACACCATGAGCTTTTATTTTCTGCAATAATCTTTGATGTGGCACCTTACCAAATGCCTTCTGGAAATTTAAGTACAGTACATCCACCAGTTCCCCTTTATCCACAGCACATGTAATTCCCTCAAAGAACTCCAAGTGTGGGCCTCATCTAGATACCCCACAGCAACCATCACTGAGACTGCTTATTGCCCTGTGGGAGAAATCTGCCTTTCACAGCACCTGAGGGAAACGAGATGTCACAAGGGAGCTGGAGGCCTGGCACTAGGGGCAGGGCAGATCCTCACTTCATTGATGCCACCTCTAAAGCTGGAGGCCGTGAGGGAGAGGAGGATGGTCCTCTTCGCGGAGGGTGGCAGGAGGGGGCCACCTTGTCATGCAGCAGGGGCACTTCTCTGTTCAGTGTTATCCCCCTCAGCCTCCTCTTCCTCCTCCTTTATTACCTTCTTCTCCTCCCCCAATGAACTGTCTCCTTCCAGCGCCTCATCGCGTCTCAAGGTCCACACCTCTCTGGAGGGCCATGTTATGGAGAGTGCAGGAGACCACCACAATGACAGAGACCCTTGCAGGAGGGTAGTGGAGTGTGTAACCCGACTGGTCCAGGCACCAAAATAGCATCTTCATAAACTTGATGGCCTGCTCAATGGGCGGCATGCTACGCAGGTGGCATTGATTGTTTCACCTCTCTGCCTGTGTCTGGGGTTCCCGTACAGGGGTCATTAGCCATCTCTTCAATGGATTTCCCTTGTCCCCTTGGGTCCATCTGCACACTTTGGGGGATGGAGTGAAGATCCAAGGCAGCCTGGACTGGTGGAGGATGAAGGAGTCATGGCAGCTGCCAGGAAAGCGAGTGAACACTTGGAGGAAGCTCTTGTTGTGGTCACGGACCAGTTGGATGGTGATGGAGTGGAAGCCTTTCCTGTTGATCAATCTCACTGGCCAGTCACTGGGTACCTTGATGGCTACATTGGCGCAATCGATAATGCCCTGCACTTGGGGAAAACCAGCAACAGAGGCAAAACCCACAGCTATCTGTGCCTGAGCAGTCTCATCTGTGTCAAAGTGGATGTGGCTCCCCACCCTCATGAATATGACATCCATGATCTGCCTGATTGCGTGATCAGCTGCCGAATGCAAGATGCCACCTAGGACTGCAGCTGATCCCCAGAACGACCCAGTTGCTTAGAAATTCAGGGTGATGGTGACATTGATGGCTGCAGGTAAAGGACAGCCATGGGGGTGCAAGGCCTCAAGTCATTGTGGATCAGAGCACAAAGGTCCGAGGCCATCTGCCTGGATAGGCACAGCCTCCCACCGCACTGGCGCTCCATCATTTGCGGGTAGCTAACGCTTGGGCAGTACAGCTGATGTCATGGTTCATGCCTTCCTGCTCTTGCAGCCACCACCCACCCCCCCCCCCCCCCCCCCCCCACCACCACCGCTGTGCTCCACTGGCCTCTTGCTGTCCAGGAGGTTGCAGCTGATGAAGTTCATCCTGGCTTATCTGTCCAATGTCAGAGTAACCTGTTGCCATCCTGAACTCCCTCAGTTGGGCTTTGTGCATTTGCTAGCCCAGCCCCAACTGCCACATTGATGCCAGTGGGCTCACGACCCTCTGCAGATTCCTACCACTATCCACTGAGAAAAGAAAGTCTTACAGCTCCAGCAATGGCCACTCTGTGGCACTTTTGGAGCAACTGAGCTTCATTTTGGACCTCTCCATCATGTTAACCAGCCCTTCCCGTTGCCCACCATGACTCCCCACATTGTTCACGTCTCCTAAACCCTGCTGTGGTCCAGCCATGGCATTCTCCCTGTGCCCTTCCGTTAAAAATTGAAAATTGCTCTTGAAAGGCCTCTTAATGAGCTCCTCGATGATCTCAATAAGTACTTAATTGGAGGTGTGCATGTGTAAATAGCTTAAAAATGAGGAACAAGTGAGTAGCTGTTTTTTGAGCAAGGTTTATTTTAACCAGTGAACTGTATTGATTTTTAGTAGGATTTATCAGCCACTTCAAAAGTAAAGGTAAGGACTTTAGATTGTAGTGGGTAGTGTTTGGAGTAGAACAAGGCCCCTAGCATAATTAGTATTTTTCAATTAAAGGGAGTAACTAGGTAATCTAAAGGTTAGTCATGGCAGGAGAGCTCGCACCCGTGATATGCTCCTCCTGCGCTATCTGGGAAATCAGGGACGCTTGCAGTGTCCCTAATGACCATGTGTGCAGGAAGTGTATCCATCTGCAACTACTGGCTACCCGGATTACAGAAATGGAGCTGCGGGTGGATTCACTGTGGAGCATCCACGATGCTAAGATCATTGTGGATAGCATGTTTAGCAAGGTGGTCACACCGCAGACAAATGTTGCAAAGGCAGGAAGGGAATGGGTGACCACCAGGAAGAGTAGTGGAAGGCAGGTAGTACAGGAGTCCTCTGTGGCCATCCCCCTCTCTAACAGATATACCGCTTTGGATACTGTGGGGGAGGGGGGGGGAATGACTCAGGGAAAAGCAGCAAGAGCCAAGTTCATGGCACCATGGGTGGCTCTGCTGCACAGGAGGGAAGGAAGATGTGTGGCAGGGCTATAGTGATAGAGGATTTAATCATAAGGGGAACAGACAGGCATTTCTGTGGCCACAAAAGAGACTCCAGGATGGTATGTTGCCTCCCTGGTGCTAGGGTCAAGGATGTCTATGAGCAGCTGCCGGGCATTCTGAGGGGGGAGGGTGAGCAGTCAGTTGTCGTGGTACATATCGGTACCAATGGCACAGGTAAAAAAAGGGATGAGATCCTACAAGCTGAATAAAGGGAGTGAGGATGGAAATTAAAAAGTAGGACCTCAAAGGTAGTAATCTAAGGATTACTACCAGTGCCACGTGCTAGCGAGAGTAGAGCTAGGAGGGTATATCAGATGGATACGTGGCTGGAGAAATGGTGTAGGGGGGAGGGATTCAGATTCCTGGGACTTTGGGACTGGTTCTGGGGAAGGTGGGACTAGTGCAAGCTGGACGGGTTGCATCTGGGCAGGACTGGGACCAATTTCCTTGTGGGGGTGTTTGCGAGTGCTGTCGGGGAGGGTTTAAACTAGGATGGCAGTGGGATGGGAATCTGAGCAGGGAAACAAGGATAGAAATGAAAGACAGAAAGGTAAGAAGCAAAAGTGGAAGGCAGAGAAAACAAGGGCGGGAATCAAAAATGGGCCATAGTGCAAAATAAAGCTAAGATGACTAACAATGCTAAAAAGACAAGTCTAAAGGCATTGTGTCTTAATGGGTGGAGCATTCGCAATAAGGTAGACAAATTCTTTTTCTTCTTCTTTGGCCTCCTTGTCTCGGGAGACAATGGGTAAGCGCCTGGAGGTGGTCAGTGGTTTGTGGAGCAGCGCCTGGAGTGGCTATAAAGGCCAATACTAGAGTGGCAGACTCTTCCACAGGTGCTGCAGATAAAATTGGTTGTCAGGGCTGTTTCGCAGTTGGCTCTCCCCTTGCGCTTCTGTCTTTTTTCCTGCCAACTGCTAAGTCTCTTCGACTCGCCACACTTTAGCCCCGCCAATATGGCTGCCCGCCAGCTCTGGCGATCGCTGGCAACTGACTCCCACGACTTGTGATCAATGTTATGCAGTTATAGTTATGATCCAATGATCCAAGATGGCTCCTGGGCTATAAGCACCCTAGGAAGCTCCCTTGCTGTGCAACTGTATCCATGGCCATCTGCTCCCATTCTTAGTGCTTTTTCCCCCAATCTACCCTCTTAAACTGTTTAAATTCCCCTGGCTCTTTAATCAGTACATTTTAGCCTTAACTACAAGTTAACAGCTAGTTTAATGTTACCTGGGCCCACTGCCCTCTCCCAGCCATACCTGCTCTTTGCTTTCTTCATTGAGCACTGAATTTTGCTGAAATTGACATCCAGTTTTCTGGATGCCTAGGCTGCACTTCTCTACTGGACAAAATTGCAAAGTACAGCTGATGATACTCTGATCTTCTATCTTGTTGTCTACATCGTCCAGAGCATCCGCAGCCACGGCGTGTGGTAAGTCGAGTGCAGAGAGGCAGAGAGGAAGGAGCAGCGGAACCCTAGGGTAATAAGACCTAGTGCAGAGGGGAAGCATTGAGAAAAAGGTGCCCCCGAACACGTAAAAAGCCACGACCCGGCCCCAGTTGACTCCATCGCAGAACGGCTCCTCGGTCACAACTTCAAAGCGCCCGTGGGAGATGTGCGGCTTGTAGCGCATCTGCAGCGCAATGTCAGTGAATTTCTGCTGATACTGGCGCCCGAGGCTGTCGCCCACCTCCCGGAGGACGCGGATGAGCTGTGACTCCGAGCTGCAAAGTTTTTTTGAAGATATGAAACAGCTTGCAAAGCAGACCCCTATGGGACTCCACTGGTAACATTCTCCCAGGCTGTTGACAATTGATGTGCGGCAGTGGTTTTGTGCTGGGTTATGAACCATTCCCCTTTGTCATCTCTATTAGTAATCCTTATGAGGAATCCTGTTAAACACAGCAGCAACCAACACACCAGGCACAGGTAGATGAATTAACAGCGCAAATAGATATAAAAGGTTATGATATGGCTGCAAGGTGACCAAGGATGGGAACTGAACATCCAGGGGTATTCAATATTTAGGATGGACAGGCAAAAAGGGAAAGGAGGAGTAAAGGAGGAAATCAAGACAATAGTGAGGAAGGATATTGGCTTGGAAAATCATGATGTGGAATCTGTATGGGTGAAACTAAGAAACACCAAGGGGCAGAAAACGTTGGTGGGGGTTGTCTATAGACCCCCAAACAGTAGTAGAGATGTAAGAGATGGCATTAAACAGGAAATTAGAGATGCATGCAATAAGGGTACAACTGTAATCATGGGTGACTTTAATCTACATATAGATTGGTCAAACCAAATGATACTGTGGAGGAGGATTTTCTGGAGTGTGTACGTGACTTTTTTCGAACAATACATTGAGGAACCAACTAGAGAACAGGCCATCCTAGACTGGGTATTGTGCAATGAGAAAGGATTAATTAACAACCTTGTTGTGCCGGGTCCATTGGGGAGGAGCGACCATAACATGATAGAATTCTTCATTCAAATAGAGAGTGAAGTAGTTGAATCCAAAACTAGGGTCCTGAATCTAAATAAAGGAAACTACGAAGGCATGAGGCACGAGTTGGCTATTGTAGATTGGGGAACTTTACTAAAAGGGTTAATGGTGGATAGGCAATGGATAACATTTAAAGAACATGTGCATGAATTACAAAAATTATTCTTTCCTGTCTGACGCAAAAATTATACCGGAAAGGTGGCTCAACAGTGGCTTACTAAAGAAATTAGGGATAATATTAGATCCAAAGAGGAAGTACATAAAATTGCCAGAAAAAGCAGCATGTCTGAGAATTGGGAGCAGTTTAGAATTCAGCAAAGGAAGACAAAGAGGTTGATTAAGCGAGGGACAATAGAGTATGAGAGTAAACTTGCGGGGGACATAAAAACTGACTGTAAAAGCTTTTATAAATATGCGAAGAGAAAAAGATTAGTGAAGACAGATGTAGTTCCTTTACAGTCAGAAAGGGGGAGATTATAATGGGGAACAAAGAAATGGCAGAACAATTAAAGACATACTTTGGTTCTGTCTTCACAAAGGAGGACTCAAATAACCTCCCAGAAATGTTAGGGAACCAAGGGTCTAATGAGAGGGAGGAACTGAAGGAAATCAGTATTAGCAAAAAAATAGTGCTAGGGAAATTAATGGGGTTAAAGACTGACAAATCCCCAGGGCCTGATGGTCTACATCACAGAATACTAAAGGAAGTGGCCCTGGAAATAATGGATGCATTAATGGTCATCTTCCAAAATTCGATAGACTCTGGAGCAGTTCCTACAGATTGGAGGATGGCAAATGTAACCCCACTATTTAAAAAAGGAGGGAGAGAAAAAAACAGGGAAATACAGACCCGTTAGCCCTACATCAGTAGTGGGGAAAATGCTAGAGTCTATTATAAAGGATGTGATAGCAGAGCACCTGGAAAGCTTAAATGGAATTGGACAAATTCAGCATGTTTATGAAAGGGAAATTATGCTTAACAAATCTACTGGAGTTTTTTGAGGATGTAACTAGTAGAATAGACAAGGGAGAACCAGTGGATGTGGTGTATTTGGATTTTCAGAAGGCTTTTGATATGGTCCCACATAAGAGGTTAGTGTGCAAAATTAATTGGGATTGGGGGCAATGTACTGGCATGGATTGAGAATTGGTTGACAGACAGGAAACAGAGAGTAGGAATAAACGGGTCTTTTTCCGGGTGGCAGGCAGAGACTAGAAGGGTACCGCAGGGATCAGTACTTGGGCCCCAGCTATTCACAATATATATTAATAACTTGGGTGAGGGAACTAAATGTAACATTTCCAAGTTTGCAGATGACACAAAGCTTGGGGGGAATGTCAGCTGTGAGGAGGATGCAAAGAGGCTCCAATGTGATTTGGACAAGTTGGATGAGTGGGCAAATGCTTGGCAGATGCAGTGTAATGTGAATAAATGTGAGGTTATCCACTTTGGTTGTAAAAACAGAAAGGAAGATTATTATCTGAAAGGTGAAAGATTGGGAAAGGATGAGTGCAATGAGACCTGGGTGCCCTTGTACACCGGTTGCTGAAAGCAAGCATTCAGATGCAGGAAGCAGTTAGGAAGGTGAATGGTATGTTGACCTTCATTGCAAGAGGAGCAAGGATATCTTACTGCAGTTATACAGGGCCTTGCTAAGACCACATCTGGAGTATTGTGTGCTGTTTTGGTCTCCTTATCTGAGGAAGGATGTTCTGGCCATGGAGGGAGTGCAAAGAAGATTTACTAGGCTAATTCCTGGGATGGCAGGATTGACGTATGAGGAGAGATTGGGTCAACTAGGCCTTTATTCACTAGAGTTCAGAAGAATAAGAGGGAATCTCATAGAAGCCTATAAAATTCTAACAGGACTACACAGGCTAGATGTTCCCAATAGTTGGGGAGTCCAGAACCAGGGGTCACAGTCTCAGGATACAGGATATGCCATTTAGAACCAAGACAAGGAGAAATTTCTTCACTCAGAAGGTGGTGAACCTGTGGAATTCTTTACTGCAGAATGCAGTGGAGGGCAAGTCATTAAATATATTCAAGAGGAGATAGATAGATACAGCACGGAATCAGGCCCTTCAGCCCACTGAGTCTGTGCCGACCAACAACCACCCATTTATACTAATCTTATATTAACCCCATTTTTCCTACCACATCCCCACCTTCCTTCAATTCTCCTACCACCTATCTACACTTGGGGAATTTACAATGGCCAATTTACCTAGCAACCTGCAAGTCTTTGGCTACGGGAGGAAACCGGAGCATCCAACGAAACCCACGCAGTCACAGGGAGAACTTGCAAACTCCACACAGGCAGTACCCAGAACCGAACCCAGGTCACTGGAGCTGTGATGCTGTGGTGCTAACCACTGTGCCGCCCACATATATTTCTTAATGCCAAAGGGATCAAGGGATATGAGGAGAAAGCGGGAACAGGGTACTGAATTAGATAATCAGCCATGATCTTTTATAAAATGGCGGAGCAGGCCCAAAGGGCCAAACGGCCTACTCCTGCTCCTATTTTCTATGTTTCTATGCTGTTCCTTCCCTCCTGGCTGCCCTTTAAAAATGACTTCTTATTCCAGAGGCAGTGGGAGCCAATGCTGACCTCCAAGAACGTTATCTTCAAATCGCGTCCCTCTCCATATTCCTACCACTCACCATTGAGAAAAGCAAGTCTTACAGCTTCAGCAATGGCTACTCTGTGGCACTCCCGCCCCCAGCGTCCTTTTAAAATAGAGTCCAATGCCTTTAGCTTTAACATTTTTATGTTTGCCCCTGATGTCACTTTGAAGCCCTTTGAAGCTGAAAGCAACATACTCATGGAAAGAACAGATTGCATATCAGGATTTGTGTATTCAGAATCATCTATTTTTTCACTACTGTCATCCCAGTTGATATGGAACCTTGTAACGAGTGGATTTGATTCCAAAATGTTTCACTGGAGCTTAAAGAAATCTGGTTTCACAGGAGGATTTTCACACAGCTCTGGATTGTTGCATGCGTTGTTTATATAATTCCCAACTCTGATAAATTCTTGACTTTGTTAAGTGCAGGTTAGTAAAATGACAACTATTCCAACTGCGTTCACATCTCGAAAAAGGGAAGGATTTGCTGCATCAGCCTGAAAAACAAATGTGTAGCTTCCAGAAAGTGCAGGTCCCACAAGTACATAGTTGGTCATATTCTTTTCTTTCAGCTGAACCCATATAAGTGATTTTCCATTCCAAATCCCCAGACAATTCTTTGATGCACTCGAAGGTGATCTCGAACTGAAAGAGGTTGAAAACGGGCAATAGGTTCTAAACTTTTACCTGTATCTGTTGAAGTAATGTAACTGTGAATTTACAATATGGGGCAAAGATTTACTCTGAGTGCCGGGTGTAGCAAAATCAAAAATGCATTAGAACATAGAACATTACAGCGCAGTACAGACCCTTCAGCCCTCGATGTTGCGCCGACCTGTGAAACCATCTGACCTACACTATTCCATTTTCATCCATATGTCTATCCAATGACTACTTAAATGCCCTTAAAGCCTCATTCTTGCTAAAAATGTTTATGATTTTGCTACACTTGTGCATGAAGGGATTTCTTCCCTTTGAAGAGTAAATGGAAGATTTCCTACCAACACAAAGTTTGAAACACATGCTTCAGTTCAATCTCAAACATGTAACAGTAGGTCCCTCATTATAGACACATAGGGGCATAAGTAATGAATGACCTGGCAGGAGAATAGGACAGAATATCGTGTGACATAATCTCGGATTCATATACACAAGGGGCCTGGAACCAGGCATATATACATTTCATAAAGGTTACATCGGGAAGTGAGGCAACAACTCATGACGATTGATTGCAGGGTTTGTTTAACAACATTTCAGTAGAGACAAAGCAGAAAACATTTTAATTGCATTGTCATGCTAGGCCCCCACCTGCTAAGAATGAGGCACATTAATTTTGTCATTAACATTGATTTTAAACTGTTACTGGAGTGAAGAAAGGACTTGTTAAACAGATCAGCCGTGGCTGGAAAAGACATTTGCATTTTAACAGACAATGTTTGGAAGTACAAGGCAGCCATTCCCTCACACATTCAATCCACAATGGACTTTTGATCACCAGACGTTGAAGGTGGGGGAGCTCGCATGCCAGGTTGACTGGTCAAAACAGCTCGTCACATGACTAACCTGCTGGGCAACCTGAGTTTTTTGAACTTGTACAAACAGTTTTGGACAGAAAGCTGTTTGTTCTGGGACTGAGAAGATCTCTCTCCTCTCTGGTCCCAACTCTTTCTCACAAGCTCTGAAACCCAATGAAGACACATGAACCCCGAGAGAGAAAAGTCTCCGACAGTGAACAAGGTTTAAGAAGAATACTGGGCCCCAACGAAAAGCAAGATCAACCTACAAAAGGACTCTACAGTGAGCTCAAAGAACCATAACAAACTTCAGATATTGCCTCAAACCTTTCCACTTTATCTTTCTTCTTCTCTTTTCTGTCTCTATTTGCATGTGCATGTTGTGGAAGTACGCGAGCGTGGGTGCGCCGTGTATCCGTAGGCATCAACCAAATTAGAGTTTAAGTTTAATTTTAATAAAATTTCACCTTTCTTCTTTAAACCTAAAAAAAGCCTGTTTGTGCTTGTTTAGAGTCATAGAGTCATCGAGTTATACAGCACAGAAACAGGCCCTTCAGCCCATCAAGCACTTATCTATTCTAATCCCATTTTCCAGCACTTGGTCCGTAGCCTTGTATGCTATGGCATTTCAAGTGCTCATCTAAATACTTCCTAAATGTTGTGAGGGTTCCTGCCTCTACCACCCCTTCAGATAGTGTGTTCCAGATTCCAACCACCCTCTGGGTGAAAAAAATGTTCCTCAAATCCCCTGTAAACCTTCTGCCCCTTACTTTAAATCTATGTCCCCTGGTTATTGACCCCTCCTCTAAGGGAAAAAGTTTCTTCCTATCTTTTCTATCAATGCCCCTCATAATTTTGTATACCTCAATCAGGTCCCCCCCTCAGCCTTCTCTGCTCTAAGGAAAACAACCCTAACCTATCCAGTGTCTCTTCATAGCTGAAATGCTCCAGCCCAGGAAACAATCTGGTGAATCTCCTCTGCACTCTCTCCATTGCAATCACATCCTTCCTATAGTGTGGTGCCCAGAACTGTACACAGTACTCCAGCCATGCCCTAACCAGCATTTTATACTGCCTTTGCCTTATAATTAGAAAGTGATGAACAAGGATTCATCAAGGGGGAGCTAAAAACACGGCATGTTTAAAAATAAAACCCTGTTACGGTAAGACCAGGTGAAGGCTGAAAGGGACCCCTAGGCCTCTATCTCACCTGGTTGTAAAAGCATATAGGGAGCCTGCAGAATAAATGCCTACCCAGGATCTGCCAGCACACTCTTAACAACAGTAATCACAATCAGATTAACCAATTAAGCTGAAATTAAATAAGGGAAAACTACTTCTACAGGGAAGAAATGTGAAGGGGCACAGTGTGATGAATATATGTATCTGCAGAAACATGTTAGAAGGATAGACAGTAGGGGCAAAGAGTAACCAGGAAAAGAGAATAGCTACAGCTGCAGAACATGCTTGTGAGAAATTCTAATCAGTATTGTAACAGCAAGAAAGCAGTCAGATAAAAGGTGTTAACCATAAAACATACTAACAGGATTGAGTATATGATTATTTCCTTCAAGTTAAATTCTATAGATCTCTGGTCAGACCCCCACCTGTGTAAAGAACTGTAGATAGGAAGGAAAAATTGTTGATACCCATTCTCCATGAATGGTGTTGAAACAGCTAAGATGAAAGAGAGTCAAAAATCTCAGCAAACTCAATGCTAAACATGTCCAAACAATGCAAAGCAACAATCAGTAAAGTCAACAGAATGTTTGATTGCATAACTAAAACATTAGAATATATGTTTTATATACCGCAGGGCAAGAATTATAGCTGGGGGAAAGGAAATTATGATGCGATTAGGCAAGATTTAAGATGCGTAGGATGGGGAAGGAAACTGCAGGGGATGGGAACAATCGAAATGTGGAGCTTATTCAAGGAGCAGCTACTGCGTGTCCTTGATAAGTATGTACCTGTCAGGCAGGGAGGAAGTTGTCGAGCGAGGGAGCCGTGGTTTACTAAAGAAGTTGAAGCGCTTGTCAAGAGGAAGAAGAAGGCTTATGTTAGGATGAGACGTGAAGTCTCAGTTAGGGCGCTTGAGAGTTACAAGCTAGCCCGGAAGGATCTAAAGGGAGAGCTAAGAAGAGCAAGGAGAGGACACGAGAAGTCATTGGCGGATAGGATCAAGGAAAACCCTAAGGCTTTCTATAGGTATATCAGGAATAAAAGAATGACTAGAGTTAGATTAGGGCCAATCAAGGATAGTAGTGGGAAGTTGTGTGTGGAATCAGAGGAGATAGGGGAAGTGTTAAATGAATATTTTTCATCAGTATTTATAGTAGCGAAAGAAAATGTTGTCGAGGAGAATACTGAGATTCAGAATACTAGGCTAGATGGGATTGAGGTTCACAAGGAGGATGTGTTAGCAATTTTGGAAAGTGTGAAAATAGATAAGTCCCCTGGGCCAGATGGGATTTATCCTAGGATTCTCTGGAAAGCCAGGGAGGAGATTGCAGAGCCTTTGTCCTTGATCTTTATGTCGTCATTGTCGACAGGAATAGTGCCGGAAGACTGGAGTATAGCAAATGTTGTCCCCTTGTTCAAGAAGGGGAGTAGAGACAGCCCTGGTAATTATAGACCTGTGAGCCTTACTTCGGTTGTGGGTAAAATGTTGGAAAAGGTTATAAGAGATAGGATTTATAATCATCTTGAAAAGAATAAGTTCACTAGCGATAGTCAGCACGGTTTTGTGAAGGGTAGGTCGTGCCTCACAAACCTTATTGAGTTTTTCGAGAAGGTGACCAAACAGGTGGATGAGGGTAAAGCAGTGGATGTGGTGTATATGGATTTCAGTAAGGCGTTTGATAAGGTTCCCCACGGTAGGCTATTGCAGAAAATACGGAAGTATGGAGTTGAAGGTGATTTAGAGCTTTGGATCAGAAATTGGCTAGCTGAAAGAAGACAGAGGGTGGTGGTTGATGGCAAATGTTCATCCTGGAGTTTAGTTACTAGTGGTGTATCGCAAGGATCTGTTTTGGGGCCACTGCTGTTTGTCATTTTTATAAATGACCTGGATGAGGGTGTAGAAGGGTGGGTTAGTAAATTTGCGGATGACACTAAGGTCGGTGGAGTTGTGGATAGTGCCGAAGGATGTTGTAGGGTACAGAGGGACATAGATAGGCTGCAGAGCTGGGCTGAGAGATGGCAAATGGAGTTTAATGCGGAAAAGTGTGAGGTGATTCACTTTGGAAGGAGTAACAGGAATGCAGAGTACTGGGCTAATGGGAAGATTCTTGGTAGTGTAGATGAGCAGAGAGATCTTGGTGTCCAGGTACATAAATCCCTGAAAGTTGCTACCCAGGTTAATAGGGCTGTTAAGAAGGCATATGGTGTGTTAGCTTTTATTAGTAGGGGGGTCGAGTTTCGGAGCCACGAGGTCATGCTGCAGCTGTACAAAACTCTGGTGAGGCCGCACCTGGAGTATTGCGTGCAGTTCTGGTCACCGCATTATAGGAAGGATGTGGAAGCTTTGGAAAGGGTGCAGATGAGATTTACTAGGATGTTGCCTGGTATGGAGGGAAGGTCTTACGAGGAAAGGCTGAGGGACTTGAGGTTGTTTTCGTTGGAGAGAAGGAGGAGGAGAGGTGACTTAATAGAGACATATAAGATAATCAGAGGGTTAGATAGGGTGGATAGTGAGAGTCTTTTTCCTCGGATGGTGATGGCAAACACGAGGGGACATAGCTTTAAGTTGAGGGGTGATAGATATAGGACAGATGTTAGAGGTAGTTTCTTTACTCGGAGAGTAGTAGGGGTGTGGAATGCCCTGCCTGCAACAGTAGTAGACTCGCCAACTTTAAGGGCATTTAAGTGGTCATTGGATAGACATATGGATGAAAATGGAATAGTGTAGGTCAGATGGTTTCACAGGTCAGCGCAACATCGAGGGCCGAAGGGCCTGTACTGCGCTGTAATGTTCTAATATCTAAAAAAAGAGGTCATGATCAAATCGTTCAGTCCTTTCGCAGTTCAAGCTGCTGAGAAACAAGGGAAACATTTGAGCACTGGAGGCACTGCAGAGAAGAGCCAAAAAATTGATCCAAAGTGCCAAAGGTATGAACTATGAGGAAAGACATGATAAATTTCAACTTTTCAGCCTTGAGAAGGAGCATCTAAGGGGTTATCTTGATGTATACAAGGCAGTTAAGGATATGGAAAAGGGAAATGTAGGGTATTATTTGAAATTTAAATTGTTAGGTTAAGAAAAGATGACATCGGTACAAATTTGTAGAAGTTACATATAAGACTGATAGCAGTTCTTCTTCATACAAATGAATGATCAATATGTGGAATGGACTTCCAGACAGCATAGTGGAAGCAAGAAACCTGGAATCATTAGGAACAACTCGATACTGTATGGGGAATATGCAAATTCTTTCCAGATGGATGAATTAAAATGGACTAAATGGCCTTCCTCATCCGCAATTAACTTTCAATTCTCGGTTTCGCCTTTTATCTGACTGCCGTTTGGCAGTTGGATAGTTTAGTAAAGGGGAGGGAACCATAATGTCTTTATGCAAGTATGAGCTAAAATGGGCCAAATGGTTTTCCTCATCTTTATCAATCTTGGGATAACTATCAACATTGTTATAACCAGTAGATTATTTAGTTATAAACTTAGAAATTTCTCTCTCTCTCTCTCTATATATATATATATATGGCAAACAATATCATTAGTGGCCCATTCTGTAATTCCAAAAGTAGCAATATTCAGAAATAGCAACTGCTTTGAATGAATTGTACATATTGAACACAGTAAAGACAGATATCCCCTGCTTAAATTAAACCAACACTTGATGACTATTGTCAATGAAGACACGTTCTGCTGATTACAGGAAAAGCCACAACAAGACAACACATTAGTTTCACGGTAAGCCCATAATTCTGCACTACTGCTGCAAATCTGTTCACAAGCAATAACTGAGGCACAACAATGGTTTTGGTCTTAATGGCAAGTCTAATCAATCTTAAGATTTTACAGCTGTACAAAATCCAATGCACACAACTATATTCAGACCTTTTGTAAGATCATCAAATCACTTACTGTCCTACTGTTGCAAAAATAAAATACCAAACAGGCTAGACTCTGATGTCAACATTAAGTGTTTTGGAAAGGGTCCAATATACACACTCCTTTTCCAAAAATATCATCATGTAGATAGCAAACAATCTAAATATACCATTCTAGACATCCAAATTGCTCAATTATTTACACAGTTCAGGTCTGCTGAGGTGAATCTTAAATTTAAACAAAGCCAATTTCACAGGCTTGAGGGGAGAGCTGGCTAAGGTTAATTGGGTAAATAGACTAAATGGTATGGTGGTAAATAAACAGTGAAAACCATTTGAAGAAACAATTCAAAATGTTCAATAAAAGTACATTCCATTGAAAAACAAAAACTCAGCGAGAAAGATCCATCCATGGCTTACTAAGGAGGTCAAGGATAGTATTAGATTAAAAGAGGCATATAATGTTGCAAAAAATAGTAGTAAGTCTGAGGCTTGGGAGAGTTTTAAAAACCAGCAAAGGGCCACCAAAAAGTTGATAAAAAGGGAAAAATTATAATTTGAGAGTAAACTAGCCAGGAATACAAAAACAGATTGGAACACTGTACAAAAAGGATGAGAGTAGCTAAAGTAAACTTTGGTCCCTTAGAAGCAGAGACGGGAGAAGTTATCATCTGGATTGAGGAAATGGCTGAGACATTGGGGACATAGGGCGGCACAGTGGTGCAGTGGTTAGCACTGCAGCTTCACAGCTCCAGGGACCCGGGTTCGATTCTGGGTGCTGCCTGTGTGGAGTTTGCAAGTTCTCCCTGTGACCGCGTGGGTTTTCGCCGGGTGCTCCGGTTTCCTCCCACAGCCAAAGACTTGCAGGTGATAGGTAAATTGGCTGTTGTAAATTGCCCCTAGTGTAGGTTGGTGGTAGGGAATATGAGATTACTGTAGGGTTAGTAGAAATGGGTGGTTGTTGATCGGCACAGACTCGGTGGGCTGAAGGGCCTGTTTCAGTGCTGTAAATAAAATAAATTGAACAAATATTTTGGGCTGATTTTTATAGGGTCTCCGATACTGGAAATGGTGGCGGGGGAGGGCATGAAGATCGCTACAGATGAGGCCCGTCACCGACCATGACGCCGGCAAGGCCCATCCTGATCTCGGCGTCAGCGGCAAAGGCTCGTGGCAGCCACCACACCCGCCCCCCCCACCCCGGCTCGGCTACGGGACCCGCATTACAATATGTAGATGGGCACTTACCTTTCATTAACATTCTGGCCGCTGCGATTCTGACAGCAGTTTGAGATCTTTATTCCGGCAGCCGGCAATGTCGCACCTTCAATTGTCCGTTCAGGAAAACGGGGCGCGACACCTGTGGGGCGCAGGTGATTTTCTTGGTGCAGGAGGGCGGGAGCTGGGTCAAATTCTTTGGATTGGTTAGGGGGATGATGGGAAGGGGTTGAGGGTTAGAATTCATGAACTTTGAGGGGGGAGGGTCATGTAGTTTGAGGGGGGAAGGTAAGTATTTTGGGGGGTGAGTAGGCAAGGCATTAAATGTATGGCATTGAGGGGGGGTGTGAGAGGGGATGGAAAGAGTTTTTGATTATTTTCAATCTTTTTAATGGACTGTGACTTTAAAAATGCAACCTGTCATTTAGGGCTTTAAGCCCTTTAAAAATGGTGCCAGCGCCTGCGCAGTGACACTGGATGCCATTGCTGGGGATGGTTGACCCGCCCCTCCATGCCATTGATGGGGGGGGGGGCGCAGGGGTGCGGCTGCCCCGGCCATGCTGATGAGCCGCATTTGCAGTCATGGCAGCTCTGTGACGTGGGCCCTGTGTGTGTGTGGACCCCCATTTTTGTCGCCTGCCACCTATTTCGTCGGCGGGCTTTAAAAATGCACCCCTTTGTATCTGTCTTCACAGTAGAAGATACACATTACATACCAGAAATAGAGGGTAATGTAGGGGCTAATAAGAGTCGGAACATAGAAGCAGGAGTAGGCCATTCAGCCCATCAAGACTGCTTCGCCATTCAATCAGATCATGCCTCATCATCTACCTCAAGACCACTATCCCTCGCTATCCCCATATCCCTTGATGTCATTAGTATATGGAAATCTATTGATTTCTATCTTGAACATTATCAATTATTGAGCTTCCACAGCCCTCTGGGGTAGAGAATTCCAAAGGTTCACCACCCTCTGAGTGAAGAAATTCCTCCTCATTTCAGTCTTAATTGGCCTATCCCTTATTCTGAGACTATGTCCTCTGGTTCTAGATTCACCAGCCAGGGGAAACATCCTATCTACATCCACCCTGTCACGCCCTATAAGAATTTTGTAAGTTTCAATGAGATCATCTCTCATTCTTCTAAACTCTGGAGAATACAGGCCCAGTTTCCTCATTCTCTCCTCATAACACAATCCCGCCATCCCAGGATTAGTCTGGTGAACCTCCATTGCACTCCTTCTATGGCAAGTATATCCTTCCTTAGATAAGGAAACCAAAACTGTACACAATAATCCAGGTGCGATCTCACCAAGGCGCTATACAATTACAGCAAGACATTTTTACTCCTGTCCACAAATTCCCTTGCAATGAAGTCCAACATACCATTTGCCTTCCTAATTGCTTGCTGCACCTGCATGCTAGCTTTTAGTGACTGATGAACAAGGACATCCAGGTCCCTTTGGACATCAACACTTCCCAACCTCTCACCATTTAAGAAATACTCTGTCTTTCTGTTTTTTTCTACCACAGTGGATAACTTCACACTTATTCACATTATATTCCATCTGCCATGTTCTTGCCCATTCATTTAGCCTATCCAAATCCTCTTGAAGCCTCCTTTCATCCTCCTCACAACTTACTTTCCCACCTAGTTTTGTGTCATCAGCAAATTTGGAGATATTACATTTGGTTCCCACATCCAAATCATTGATATAGATTGTGAGTAGCTGTGGCCCAAGCATGGATCATTGAGGTACCCCACTGCCATCCTGAGAATGACCTGTTTATTCTTAGTCTCTGTTTTCTGTCTGTTAACCAATTCTCAATACATACCAGTATATTACTCTCAATCCCATGTGCTCCAATTTTGTTAACTTAGCTCCTTTGTGGAACCTTATCAAAAGCCTTCTGAAAATCCAAATATACCATATCCACTGGTTCTTCGTTATCAATGCTGCAAGTAACATCCTCAAAAAACTCCAACAGGTTTGTCAAACATAATTTCCCTTTCATAAATCCATGTGAACTCTGCCCAATCATATCATTATTTTCTAAGTGTTTTGTTATCACATCCTTTATAATAGTTGAACATTTTCTCTACCACTGATGTCAAACTACCAGGCCTGTAGTTCTCTATTTTCCCTCCTCCTTTCTTTAATAGTCGGGTTGCATTTCCTTCTTTCCAGTCTGCAGGAACCTTTCCAGAATCGATAGAATTTTGAAAGATAACCATCAATGTATCCATTATCTCTATAGCCACCTCCTTCTACACTCTGGGATGTAGCTCATCTGGTCCAGGGGATTTAACAACCTTCAATCCAGTTAATTTTTTGAGTACCACCTCTTTATTCATACTAATTTCTTTAAGTTCCTTATTTTCAGAAGTCCCTTGGTTCCCTAGTATTTCTGGGAGATTTTCTGTGCCTTCCTTCGTGAAGACAGACACAAAGGGCTGTGTTTTTACAGCTCGCCACTTCAAAATCGGCGTGATGCGTGCATGAGATGTGTGCCGCTGAGCCACTGCGATATTTAGTGCAGCAGCTCATTTACATGGAGGGGGTGGAATGGCTGCCCCCGATGACATAGAGGGGTCGGGATGCTCCATCCCCGCCAACAGCATCTGGCGCCACCATGCAGGCGCCGCTGCCATTTTTAAAGGGCTGCAATCTCTTCTGAGGCATTTAAATTTTTCAAGGCAGTTTTTCAAAAAATAAAATTAAAGTTTTATTCAAAGTTCCAATCCCCTCTCCCACCCACCCATGACTAATCAGTTTATTAATTGCCCTCGCACCCCAAAAAAGCTTTTCTTCCGATTACGAACTTTCCCCCGTGATGTTCAGTAACTTTGAAGGTCAACCCTTTCCCATCATCCCCTCAACCAATAACCAGAGTTTTCCCCGCTCCCCCATCGACCCTGAAAAATTCACTGCTCCCCCCTCCCCACCAGCATGCAGCCTTGGATCTCTGAACAGCGTCAGTTGGCCGTCGCGATGAAGTAAGTAATTATGCATTAAAATGTATTGAAATATTTAAATTAAGTTGCCGTCGCCGAGCAGCGGGGGGCTGCTCCAAAGCCCCGCTACCACTGGTAAAATGGGGTGGGGCCTTGCCACCACTGAGGGGCGTGGCATGAAATATTTTCCGGGCCCCCCTGCCATGACCCGTGATGTCAGAGGGCTGGTAAAAGCCAGCCCAAAGTAATTGTTTAGTTTCTCCACCATTTCCCCATTCTCCATGATAAATTCTCCTGTTTCCACCTGTAATGGACCCACATTTGTCGCTAATCTCTTCCTCCTTACATACCTCAAGAAGCTTTTACAGCCCGCCTTTATGTTTCTCGTTAGCGTGCATTCAGATTCTCATTTCCCCTTCTTTATCAGTTTCTTGGTCATCCTTTGCTGGATTCTAAATGAGTCCCAATCCTCGGGATCACCATTTCTGGCAACCTTAAAAGCCACTTCCTTTGATCTAATGCAATCTTTAACTTCTTTTGTTAGCCATGGTTGATTCATCTTTCCTGTTGGGTTTCTGTCTCTTAGAGGAATGTATATTTGTTGTAGACCATGTAATACTTCTTTCAATACTAGCCATTGCCTGTCTACTGTCAAATATTTTAGTGTATTTTCCCAATCCACCATAGCCAACTTGCCCCTCATACCTTTATCGTTTTCTTTGTTCAGAATTAAGACCTTAGTTTCAGAATGAACTATATCATATATATATAAAGGGGAACCAGTAGATGCAGTATACTTGGATTTCCAAAAGGCATTTGATATGGAGGCACAGAAAAGGTTCATGTGCAAGATAAGGGCTCATGGAGTTGCATGTAATATATTAGCATGGAAAGAAGATTGGTTAACAGACAGGAAGCAAAGAGGAGGGATAAATGGAGCATTTTCAAGTTGCCAGGCTGTGACTAGTGGGGTGCTGCAAGGATCAATGCTGGCACCTCAGCTATTTCCAATCTATATTAATGACTTAGACAAAGAGACGGAGAGTAATATATCTAAGTTTGCTGATGATGCAAAGTTATGTGAGAATGCAAGCTGTGAGAAGGACACAAAGAGACTGCAAAGAGATCTAGACAGGTTAAGTGAGTGTACAACAAGATGGTAGATGGAGTATAATGTGGGAGAGTGTGAGGTTATTCATTTTGGTCATAAGAATAGAAAAGCAAAATCATTTCTAAAAGGTGTGAAACTTGTAAATGTTGATGTTCAGAAAGACTTGGTAGAACTCGTACAGCAAACACAAAAACGTTAGCATGCAGATACAGCTAGCAATTACGAAAGCAAATGGCATATTGGCCTTTATTGCAAGGGGATTGGAGTACAAGAATAAAGAAGTCTTGCTACAGTTGAATGGGGCTTTGGTGAGACCACACCTTGAATACTGTGTGTAATTTTGGTCTCCATATTTACGAAGAATATACTTGCATTGGAGGCAGTACAGTGAAGTTTCACTAGATTGGTCCCTGGGATGAGGGGGTTGTCCTGTGATGAGCACCTGAGTAAATTGTATTTATATTCTCTGGAGTTTAGAAGAATGAAGGGGCTTGACAGGGTAGATTCTGCAACACAGTTTCCACTGGCTAGGGAATCTAGAACAAGGGGGCACAGTTTCGGGATAAGGAGTCGATCATTTAGGACTGAGATGAGGAGAAATTTCTTCACTCAAAGGGTTGTGAAACTTTGTAATTCTGTACCGCAGAGGATTGTGGATGCTCCATCATTGAATATATTTAAGGCTGAGATAAACAGATTTTTGGTCTCTCAGGGAATCAAGGGATATCAGGAGTGGACAGGAAAGTGGTGTTGAAGCCCAAGATCAGCCATGATCATATTGAATGGTGGAGCAGGCTCCATGGGCCATATGGTCTATTCATGCACAAATTTCTTATGTTCCTATGTGCTGTATGACTGTGTCAGGTCACTAAAGACTGAATTGAGAGCTATATCCTATTCTTTACTTTTTTCTTGCATTTGACACACGACTAGAAGTATGTTGACTCTATCTATCATTGTTCTGGGCCCAGTGTGTTTCTGGAAATACATTGGGCTGAATTTTAAGGAACCCTCGACGCGGGATCCGTGGCGGATGGGGCCTGAAGATGGCTCCGAATCAGGCCCGTCATGGATCTCGACGCCAGCAGGGCTCGGCCCAATCCTCTCGGCGATGGTGAGGCACCGTGGCTGCCCCCTCACCACTCGGTGATGGGATCACAATCTATGCATATTAATAGAATTAATAGATTTATATATATATATACGTCTAATCTTGATGTCCTGCTGCGATCTTCAGCCCGGCGGCTGGCACTCCTGTGCCTTCGGATCCCTGTCTGGTGAAAAGAGGTGCAACGCTGGTGGGGAGGGGGGAGGAGGTAAGTTTATCAGTGCGGTGGGGGGAGAAAGCGGGATCAAATAACCATCATGGGAGTAGGGGATGGTGGGAAGGGTTGTATTTTAAACTTTGTGCAGTTTTTTGGGGGGGAAGGGCAAATAGCTAATGTAATTGTTATAGGGGGGTGGGAGAGGGGCAAAAGAAAGGTATTTATTTAATTTTATTCAATATGTTGTGATGAAACCACACCTGCCAAATGGAAACATAACAAATTTGTCATATGGAACACTATTTGAAGTTTTACTGGACATTGAACATAACTTGTTTAAAAATTCCACAGAGCAGAATGGCTGAAAACATGGCTGCGCATTTGCATTCTGAGAGACAGTTGCATAGCAAGACAATAGGAGTGCTCCCTGATTCAATTCATGAGATGGGTTTTGTCAAAAGACAATGAGAGCCATTATCTGGGTAAGAGCAAGCACTTCACCCGCCACCATTCCACACCCCCCCCCCCCCCGCCCCGCCCCACCCTCCACCGAGTGTGTCTGGTAAGCTTTGAAGAAAGAACAACCCTCACAGGCGATGCTGTTTCAAACCAAGAGCTGATCACATGACTAACCTGCTGGCCAATATGGGAATTGATTGATTTCTGCCTCACAGAAAGGTTTGGGGCAGACTGCAATTGAACTTCAAGAAGAAAGCACTGCTCTGTCCCTGTCTCTCTCTCTCCAGCAAAGTTCCAGGGACATACAGAAGCAGCTTAAGAGGACTTCTTCAGCCTTCTGGTACCAGCAAAACAAGTTTGAAAGTGTGCACTGGGTCTGAATGAGAACTGAAAGACTTAACTCCGATCAAGGGCTTTACATCCAAACCAAAGACAGTAACTGAATTCCATTTACTACTCCAACTCCACCCCCCCCAATTTATTCTTTCTCCCCCTCTGTATCTATTTGTGTGCATGTTTATAACGTATGCATGCTAGCGTGGTTATGTTGTGTATTTTTAGTAACTTTTACTGAATTAGAGTGTTAAGGCTAATAAGCATACACGTTTCTTGTTTAAACCTAAGGAAGCCTGGCTGATTGGTTCATTTACAATTATAATTGGACAGCAGTGAGCAAGGACTCACTGAGTTGAAGCTAAAACACTGCATTTTAAAAAGTTAAACCCTGTTATTGCCAAACCAGGAAAGGGGCCAGAGGGGAGCCTGAGACCACTTCCTCACCCAGTCGTTACTGAAATCTGGGGCTAGCATCCGGATCGGACCCACAGACAAACGAGAAATTGGGAGTGAGAAATCAAGTTGATCTCAATCAAAAAGAGAAAATATTTCAATACAGGTTTTCTTGTGGTTGTGTGTGCTAGAATACTAACATGTTTGTGGCCAAAGCCAGTACACTCCCAAGCCAGGGTGAAGTAACTTGGGATAAGTTAAAGGCACTGTCTATGGAAGAGTTGAGGAATATGGCTGAGCAGTGTCGGATCACTTTCCATGCCAAGGCTAGGAAATCAGAATTCCTAAGACGAGTGGCCAAGCATTTTTCCCTCGAATCTGAAGAATCAGAGACACGGTTAGAAATAGACTCTGGCAGGGTAATGCTAGCAAAGATACAACTGGAACAGAGGAAACTTGAATTAGATGAGAGAGAGAAAGAAAGAAATTTCCAGAAGGAACGGGAGGAAAGAAAGATGAGGCGGCTTGAGTTAACTAGCGAGCAACAGAGTAACCCCAGTGACAGCATGGCAAATACAGATGGTGTGGGGCTGTGTACTGAGTTTTTAAAATTTTCCCATTTGATTGCAAAATTCAATGAGTGAAACGTGGAACCATTTTATGTATCTTTTGAGAAACTTGCAAGGCAGTTAAAATGGCCGGCTGAGAGTTGGACTCTTCTGCTACAAATTAAGCTAACAGGAAAAAGCCCATGAGGTTTATTTCCTGTTGCCAGATGAGAGTTCATCAAATTATGAACTGACAAAAAGTGCTATCTGCGGGACATATGAGCTCATACCGGAAGCCGACTGTAAAAGCTCCGAACCCTCAGGAAGCAAGCTGATCAAACTTACTTGGAGTTTGAGAGAAGTAGGCAGCTGGCTTTTGACCAGTGGTTGAAGGCTCTTAAAGTGTAGCCCAACTATGAAAACCTCAGAGAGGTGATTTTGCTAGAGGAATTAAAAAACTCTCTCCCCCTCTCCATAAAGACCCATGTGGAGGAACAAAAAGTACATACAGCAAGGCAGGCTGCAGTTCTGGCTGATAAGTTTGCTAAAAATATACAAGTCAGTTCCCCAGGGGAAAACCTTCCCTAGTCACCCCCACAAATCTGAAAAGGACAAAGAGTGGGAAGGTGATAGGAGCCCAAGCAGTCCTGGGAGAGAAAGAAAATCAGGACACACAAGGGGCCCTCCTCTATCCAAAAAGGATAGTTAGTGCTGTAAGTAGGAGTGGGACCCGGAGACTTGTGTGCTTCCAATGTAATAAGGCAGGTCATCAAAGAGCTGACTGCTGGAAACTACAGGGAAAGCCTGTAAGGTTAATCAGGGCACACCCGCTCGGTGGAGGAGAAGGGACCCAGATGGAAAGCACAGCAGAACAAGCTGTGGCTTTAACTGCAGCTGTAGTAAGGCCCAGAAAACATACTGCTGTGGCTGCAGGAAAATTTAATAGGATTCCATGAAGGTTATCAGGATTTTATATCCACAGGGAGAGTAACCCCACACCCCTCGAGTGGGGCAAGCAAGCCCATAGTAATCCTCAGGGATACAGGGGCCACTCAATCCCTTTTGCTGGGAACAGGCCTGACCTTTCCTCCAGAGAGTGCAGTAAAATACCAGAATGGTGGTAAATAGTATTAGAGAGCAGTGTACACCTATACCTTGGAGTGCAACCTAGTTTCGGGACCAGTGATCATAGGGATTGTCCCTAGTTTGCCTGTGGATGGGCTTGGCCTGCTCCTAGGTAATGATCTGGCTGGGGTGAAAGTGGTAACCCCCCCCCCAGTAATGAAAGAGAGACCGCATGAGGTCAGAGAGACAGGGCAGTGGCAGGAGACTGTCCCTTGCAGTTCCCCTGAATGTGCAATGAATTGGGCCATAACCAAATCAGCTCCCCCAGAAGAGACTGAATTGTCACTGCAGACAAATGACCATGAGGTCTGTCTGCCTGAAACTTTCTTTGGAAAGTTAGAGGACCCAGGGAATGGATTAAATGGATCTTCCCTAGCTGAGGCTCAGCGAGCCGACCCAGTATTGAGAAAGTTCGCACAGGCTGCCCAAACTAAAATTGAAGCAGAGGGAGTCCTTGATGGCTATGATTTAAAGAATGAGGTACTGATGAGGAAATGGAGTTTTCCTCACAGACCAGAGGACAAAGAGTGGACAGTGGTTCGCCACGTAATTGAGGAGGCAGTGGCGTAGTGGTAATTTCACCAGACTGGTAACTGAGAGGCCTAGGCTAATACTCTGGGAACATGGGTTTGAATCCCAGAGAGAAATATTAAGAATGGCCCATGAGATTACAGTGGCTGTACATGTCGGTTTACGAAAGACCAAAGCCCGCATAAGGCAGCAATTTGACCGGCCAAAACTCCACAAGATATGATGGAGTACTGTAGGAGTTGCCACATGTGTCAGGTTGAGGGGAAACTCCAACCTGCAGTGCAATCTGCACGCCTAATTCCAGTATCGGCTTTTAGCAAACCCTCCAGCAGAGGGCTGGTGAATTGTAAGAGACCCCTGCCAACAACAAAATGGGGACAGACAGGCATGGGCTGGCAAGAGAGGAAAGGGGAAAAAGGGACAAAGAGGACAGGATGAATGAGGTCTGAGAGGATTCCCAAATGAAAGTGCCTACTGTCCGGTCAGCCAACCTTGAAATGTTGGAAAAAATATACTCCACATCCTCCTATGTAAATGCAGACACCAGAAGCACCCTACCAGGGTTGCTAACAGTCTTTATAGAAACCTGTAGGGACAAATAATGCCCTCAAGATGGCAGAAAAACCGTGAGGGTGATGCCTCACCTAGTTGAAGTGCCGCAGGGGCGTTGCAGGAGAATATATACTAATACCTGCAAGCAGGCATGTCCCAGAGGACAAAGTGAAGATTAATAAAGAACCGTCTCCCCGAAACCACAGTCAGGAGAAAAGGGAAATTACAATTCCCCAAAGTGAAAAGCACTTACATGACTCATCAGAGCACTGAAAGGGAGATCAGTTGATTCACCCATTGCCCACCCCCATAACCAGAGCTCCAAACCAGGGCTAATTAAATCTAACCATCCCCTGCAGAGTCCAACAGGAACAAAGGCACCCTAGACAATCATGGAAATGTGCAAACCTCCCCAAAAATCACATGTTTATTGGGATGCCCATTCCCAATATATTGCAGGCTGATAGTGACGAAACTTTAAACCCCTTGGGCAACACATAACTATCTCAGATCCACCTCAAGGACAAAGGGGTCGTCTAAAGCAGCACTGCTACAAAGGAAAGACATGCTGTAACGATTTTAAGATTTCTGAATGAAGGAGAGAAATGCATGTGTGTTTTCCTGTACTTTCTCTTCCTTCTAATTTCTAATGAAATTCTTCCCCTAATGTCGCATTTCATTCGGCAAGAGGTGGAGGTGTGATGAAACCACACCTGCCAAATGGAAACATCAATTTCGGCATATGGAACACTATTTTAACTTTTACTGGACATTGAACATAACTTTCTTAAAAAGAACACAGAGCAAAATAGCTGAAAACATGGCTGCATATTTGCGTTCTGAGAGACAGTTCCATAGAGAGACAATGGGAGTGCTCCCTGATTCAATTTGTGAAATGGGTTTTGTCAATCGTAATAATCAAAAGACAATGAGAGTCATTGACTGTGTAAGAGCCAGCACTCCACCACCGTTCCCCCCCTCACCCCCCCCCCCCCCCACCCCCGCCATCCCCCGACCACCGAGTGTGTCTAGTAAGTTTGAAGAAAGAACAATCCTCGCAGGTGATTCTGTTTCAAACCAACAGCCGGTCACATGACTAACCTGCTGGCCAACCTGGGAATTGATTGAATTGTGCCTCACAGAAAGGTTTGGGGCAGACTGCAATTGAACTTCAAGAAGAAAGCACTGCTCTCTCCCTGTCTCTCTCCCTCTCTCTCTCCAGCAAAGTTCCAGGGACACACGGAAGCAGCTTAAGAGGACTTCATCATTCTGGTACCCGTGAAACAAGTTTGAAAGTGTGCACTGGGCCCCAACGTGAACTGTAAGACTTAACTCCAGTCAAGGTCTTTACTAAATAAAATAAAATAAAATAAATAAAAAAACACCCAAACTAAAGACAGTAACTGAATTCCATTTACTGCTCCAACCACACCCCCCGCTTTATTCTTTCCCCCCTCTATATCTATTTGCATGTGTGTTTAGCGCGTATGCATGCTAGCGTGATTGCGTCGCGTATTTTTAGTAATTTTAACTCAGAGTGTTAAGGTTAATAAACTTACACCTTTCTTGTTTAAACCTAAGAAAGCCTGTCTGATTGATTCATTTACAATTATAATTAGAGAGCAGTGAGAAAGGACTCACTGAGGTGAAGTTAAAACACTACATTTTAAAAAGTTAAACCCTGTCGTGACCAAACCAGGAAAGGGGCCAGAGGGGACCCTGAGACCCCTTCCTCACCCAATCATAAGAATATCTTTAAATATTTAAATAAGCTGGTAGGGCTGACTGCCCTTTAAAAATGGCGTCAGCGCCTGCGCACAGGCAGCTGATGCCATTGCCAGGGGCGGACAGACTGCCCCCTGCACGAGACTGGGGGGGAGGGGTGGGGCGATTCGCCCTGGCTATTTAAATGATCCATCATGCTTGAGATGGACTGGCGATGAGCTGATAAAATCCAGCCCATTGTTTGCAAATTGATGAGATGGTTGAGAGGCATCTTAGTCAGAATCCTCCCAGCAATTTGCAAGAGGGAGATGCCCAATAGCTATACTTTTGGCCTTTCCATCTGTTTACTATAATAATGATTTTATCTTTTGAGTCATTTGCGACTACTGCATCTCTTATTTAATTGAAAGAAAGAATGGGGTCAAATGGTTAGAGCACATTGTCTGCATTTATGGACCTCTGCTGGTATTCGAGCAAGGAATCTTTCCATTCTTAATCATTTTGATCACCTTTTAGCTTCTTCTGGAAGGGGAGTCCATGCTTGTTTTTATAGCCAGGCCATTCTAGCATCGTATTCACAGCTTCATCAGTAATTTTGGTGAACAACTCAGCAGATTGCCATTATTGTAGGATCTAGACATTGGTAGTGGTTACTGTGCTGCTATCTGTGACCTTCAATGGAGTAGAATCCATATAACTTGCTCCATAAACTTCCTGCAGATCATGGGGAAGTGTTGTGCACTGGTAGGCAAACATGTAGATTTCCATTGCTTTTATATCCCACCATTGAGCTTCCATTCAGGCACAATTTCAACTAAACTAGTGTTGGATAAGTCCTTCTGACAAGATTTCTTGGGCACTAAATTGGGATTAGCCAATGTGTTTACACATACTCTATTCTTCCCACTGGGAAGCATGCCTATCTGTATCTTGTCCATCAAATAAATGCATGTGCTTTTCTTCACAAAACGCACAGTAACAAAAGCAGTACAGAGTCACATAAAATCATCCACTTAAGCTTGTTCAAGTTTCCTCATTCTCTGCAGTCTGGTTGGTAGTGTTGTGGCAATGTTGTTATGCAGCTCCAGTCAAACATTTAGATCTTTGAGACACAGTAAGCTTGCTGGTCAGCTGTAAGGCACACAAGTAGCACAGAATCCACTGAGAGCACAGATTCGGGTCATTGCCAAGTTAACATGTATGCTGCCAGCACATCATGAATGCACTGTGTGAATCAGCTTTTGGTACAAATAGCAGTTGTTCAAAAGATGCTCAAGTCAAAGGTTGGTATATCAGTATTTAAAACTGTAAACTTCAAAATATTGAGCTAAAGGCAGCTAAGACAATTGAAGGGATCCAGCTGTAAAGGGAGGGTGCAAGTGAATTGATTTAGAAATTGAAAATAATACAAGTCTTTGAAGGTTGCAGGACAAGTTGAAAAGAATGCTTAAAATTCAGACAGGGTCCTTGGCTTTATAAATAGAGGCAATAGAGTATAAAACAAGGAAGTTATGTTGAACCTTTATAAATCACTGGTTAGACCCCAATTAGAGTATTGTGTCTAATTCTGGGCAACACACTTTAGGAAGGATGTCAAAGCCTTGGAGAGGATGCAGAGGAGATTAACCAAAATAGTACCGGGGATGAGGGACCTCAGTTAGGTAGAAAGACTCAGGAAGCTGGGATTCTTCTCCTTACAGCAGAGAAGATGAATGGGAGACTTGATAGAGGCTGTCAAAATTATGAGGGATTTTGATAAGAGTATTTGGGGAGAAACAGTTTGCACTTGCATGAGGATCATACACAGAGGACAGTGATTTAAGATAATTGTCAAAAAATCTAGGGAGCAAAATGGTGGAAATTGTTTTATGCAGCAAGTTTTTATGATCCAGAATGCATTACCTGAAAGGGTTGGTGGAAGCAGATTCAATAACAACTTTCCAAATGAAATTGGATAAATATTTGATTAGGAGAAATTTACTGGGCTTTGAGGAAAGAGTAGTGGAGTGGGACTAATTGCAT
This sequence comes from Heterodontus francisci, assembly GCF_036365525.1. Taxonomy (NCBI): domain Eukaryota; kingdom Metazoa; phylum Chordata; class Chondrichthyes; order Heterodontiformes; family Heterodontidae; genus Heterodontus; species Heterodontus francisci. The sequence continues at coordinate 76,046,227 of NC_090385.1, read as the reverse complement.
AGCTTTCAAAAAACCAGTGCAGACACAATGGACCGAATGGCCTCCTTTTATGCTGTATGATTCTATGATTCTAACAGCAGGGAAGTAAAACTAAGTGATAAGAAAAAAAGCAAGAAAAGATAGAGCAGCTGCAACACTAACAAAGAGGGGATTAAATAAGGTAAATAATGTCAGTTAATAAGTACATAACTATCAAAAAGAGGAAAGCAGCTAAGCTGATTGAAAATATGGTCTGATATTCCATGGTTCCTCTGTTTCTTAATCAATTTTCATTCAATCTAGCCTGAGAGCTTATGGGGCTGTATCCCCGATTAGACACTCGTAGCAAGAAACTGAATTCACAGGCATGGAAATCGTAAGCCTGCTGCCCCTGATCTACCACTCATTTGTTTAAATAACAACAGGAGATCAGGGTAGCTGCCCTGCAAATTCATGAACGGCACTCCCTGCTGCCATGCTCCATGTCAGGAGCACAAGAACATGGAAATTTGGCCTTATACAACATAAAAATATTACATGAAGAGTAGAGAAAATGAAAACATTCAATAGAAACAATGAAAGAGAATACCAGACCATTAAAACAGATGGAAATGTGATAAATTAGTTGTCTAGGAAAAGAATACAGGGAAATTTCATTCTGTCAGGACTGCTATTTCATTGTGGTTTCAACTGAAAAAATATCCCGAAACAAGCCAAAACATTTTAATAATAAAGGTACTCAAATCTTGAGAGTGCATTTATTGTTGTAATGTTAATTTTGTACAACAAAAGAAGTGAAAGCACCACAACAAAAACAATATACTGCAGGTGTGGGAAATCTGAAACAAGAACTGAAAATGCTGGAAATACTCAGCAGTTCAGGCAGCAGGAGAGACAAACAGTTAACACTTCAGGTTGTTGAACTTTCAACAGAACTGGAAAAAGTTAGAACATGTTATAATGGACAAAGAAAGACAGAAATCATATATGGTCGTGAAATCAACCCAGCCTCATCAACCAAAACTATCAGCAAGCAATCTGGTTTTGGACACCTGCTTGTAGACCTGATACATGACTGTGGATATGGAAAACAATTGGCACATCTGGAAATGTGTAAAAAAATGTCACCACTTTTGAGACAACATTTGCCTGGTAGGGAAGGAAAAAATTGAATCAAGCCATCCTCCAGTGAGGAGGACAGCTACAAAGCGTCAAAATGTCTCCTCCAAACTATGAAGCATGAATTTGTAATTTGTCCCATGGAGAGGAGCTGGTAAATAAACGTTGCAGAATATGAAAAAGGAAGCATGCGTTTTGCCAGATCTGCATGGTTATCCAAAACTGTATGAGCCTTAAACACAATGAAAAGGCAGATGTGAAATAGACTTTGGGATGAGACTGTCTAATTCATCTCACTCCTGGCTGTGTGTCTAATGTAGATGTCCAATCTAGTTCAGTTGTGCAGTCCAAAATTAATTTTGTTAGCAAGAGTGATCATTCAACCCTGATCAAATGGGCAGTTCAACAGCTTAACTCTTAGCTGCAGATATCTAACATTACAATACAAATTGTAGAATCCAATTTCCAAATGATGAGGCTAGGAATACTGTAATTGAATACTTGTAATTAAAAGGGGAAAGAATATTCATTTTGAAGCACTAACCTTTCCCAGCGTGGAAAAGCAAAAGTGACTCCATCAATTCACGTCCTCAAATGTTAACACAATATAAGTGGTATACATCAATAATGATCTATACTGCAAATGGAGGAAAGGAACAAAAAAGGCCCTCAATCTAGCATCAAAAAATTAGCTCAGAGATGCTTTATCTTATCAGTTGAAGCCCATAGCTCCGAGGATCGCCAAAGTTATATCAACAAAATCAGGTCAATCTTTGACATGATTTTATTCATATTAAATAGAAACATGTGAGGAATTAAAGAATATTCTTATCTGCTGTACAATGGCTCATAGACAAAGTGATATTGTTTGTTAGTTAAATGTTTCTTAACCTTGACAGAAAAAATTTGTATCATATAGCACCTTTAATATCTCAAGACACTTCACAGGAGTGTTATCAAACAAAATTTGCCACCAAACTACATAAGGAGATATTAAGGCGATGACCAAAAGTGTGATCAAAGAGCTAACTTTTAAAAAGCATCTTAAAGGAGGAAAGAGGTGGAAAGATTTAGGACGGAAATTCCAGAACTTAAAGCCTCTGCAGCTGAAGGCACAGCTACCAATGGTGGAGCAATTAAAATTGGGAATACTCAAAGAGGTCAGAATTGGAGGAGCACAGATCTCTGAGAAGGTTGTGGGCTGAAGGAGGATACAGAGATGGGAGGAGTAAAAGCATGGAGATATTTGGAAACAAGGATGAGAATTTTAAAACTGAAGTTTTGCTTAACCAGTAGTCAATGTAGGTAGGCTAGGTAAATAGGACTTGGTGCAAATTACAACACAGGCAGCAGAGTTTTGGAGTACCTTAAGTTTACAGAGAGTAGAAATTGGGAGGCCAGGCAGGAAGCATTGGAATAGTCAAGTCTAGAGGTACAAAGGCCTGGATGAAGGTTTCAGCAGCCAATGAGCTGAGGCAGGGGTGGAGTCAGGTATGTTACATAGTGGAAAGAGGCAGTCTTAGCGATAGTGTGGATTTATAGTCAAAGCTCATCTCTGCTCAAATCTGACACCAAGGTTGCAAACTGTCTGCTTCAGACTTCGAATTTGCCAACCCAAGCAAAATTGTAATATTAGAATAAATCCTAATGTTAGCCATAGGCAACTGATAGAAAACATTAATAATTATGAATTTCAATAGATTACCCAGGCTAACTGTACACAACTAAAACACTCGATGCATATTCTCCACCTACTCCATTCTTCCCCAAAGTTCTGATTCATCATGTAGTTATTACAAATTATACAGATCATCTCAAAGATAAAGAAAAGAAAATAATTATTGGGTTACTCCTACCTACAATGAGTGGAAACATTGGCAATATAAGGGATAATTGTATGCTCGCAGTAGAGTGCTGTTCTCCTAAGGAGTGCTGTTTGAAGCTAAGGCTACGATACTCGGCATAGGGGTAAAACATTGCAGTCCCAATTTTCTGGCCTATGCCATGTGTAACGAGTGCAGGATTACCTTGATTACAATTCAAGGAGAATAATTTTTGCATCATTTATAAATATACTACATTGCACTCCTAAATGCAGATCATTACAGATGCTAAAGTTTAATCATTAATGTTTTGAGTTCCTCCAGTCAGGTTTCTGCCCCTGCCGCAGTACCAAAATAGCTCTTAAAAATGTCACAAATGACATCCTATGTGGCTGTTGCAAAGGTGAACTTTCTCTCCTCATCATTCTCAACCTGTCCGCAGCCTTTGACACAGTTGTCCATCCCACCATCCTCCTCCAACGCCTCTCCACTGTCATCCAGCAGGGTGGGACTACTATCACCTGGTTCCATTCTTTTCTATCTAAGAGTAGTATCACTTGCAATGGCTTCTGTTCCTGCTCCTGCACCGTTACCTCCGGTGTCTCCCAAGGATCTATCCTTGGCTCCCTCCTATTTCTCTTCTACATGCTGCCCCTCGGTGACATCATCTGACAGCACAATGTTTGTTTTTACATGTACACTGACAATACCCAGTTCTACCTCACCACGACCTCTCTCCACTTCTCCACCGTTGCTAAATTGTCAGACTGCTTATCCAACATCCAGTACTGGATGAGCAGAAATTTCCTCCAATTAAATATTGGGAAAATCTAATCCATTGTTTTTGGGCCCTGTTCCAAACTCCATTCCATAGCTACTGACTCTATCCCTCTCCCTGGCAACTGTCTGAGACTAAACCAGTCTGCTCGCAACCTTGGTGTCATATTTGACCTCAAGATGATTTCTGATTTCACATTCACACCATAACTAAGACCACCTATTTCCACCTCCGTAACATCACCTGATTTCCCCCCTGTCTCAGCTCATCTGCTGTTGAAACCCTCATTCATGACTTAATTACCTCTAGATTTGACTATTCCAATGCACTCCTGGCTGGTATCCCATATTCCACTCCCCATAAACTTGAAGTCATCCAAATCTTTGCTGCCCATGTCTTAACTTGCACCAAGTTCCATTCTCCTATCACCCCTGAGCTCGCTGACCTACATTGACTCCAGGTAAAGCAACATCTTGATTTTAAAATTCTCATCCTTGTTTCCAAATCCCTCCATGGACTCACCCCTAACTCTGTAATCTCCCCCAGCCCCACAACCCTCCCAGATATCCTTTAATTCTGGCTTCTCGAGCATTCCCAATTTTAATCACTCCGCCATTGGTGGCTGCACCTTCAGTTGCTTAGGTCCTAAGGTCCGATGTACTCTCCCTACACTTCTCCACCTTGCTTTCATCCTTTAAGACACTCCTTAAAATCTACCTCTTTAACCAAGCTTTTGGTCATCTGACCTAATATCGCCTATGTGGCTTGGTATCATATTTTGTTTTATAATGCTCTTGCGAAGTGCCTTGGGACATTTTATTACGTTAAAGACACTAGATCAATATACAGTGCTGTTTTAATTTCCTATTTGAATGGGCATTGGTGTGAAAATTGATTGCAACCACATTGAAACTCTCAAGTTGATCATTCTGGATTTAAGGATTTTTTTAAAGGAGTAGAATGAGGTGAAGAAACTAGGGGTTTTAGGGAGGAAAATTCAGAACATAGACTGAGGCAAAGGCCAGGAGAGATGCCTAAAAGTCAGAGGAATGGAGAGTTCAGAGGGAGGGATGTAAGACTGGAGGATGAAAGGAGAGTGCTCGGGTAGACTGACCATGAGAGGGAGAGGTAAGCGGATTGGGGCAGGATCTGTGTCTGAAGCTCAGCTTCATAATCAATGGTAAAGATTTAATGTAAAACACTAATCCTTATTTTTAAATACAAACTCCAGCAAACTCTTCTGCTTCTACCCGAATGCAATAGGGACCTTTTTTTTGAATAAAATGGTTTCTGCTCTTCAAATAGGGAACGTGTCAAGACCTACAGCCCACTCTATTCTCTTGCTGCACCTTCTTTTGTTCTTTTTGGCCTTGCCTTGTCCCACGATCCTATGAACTAATGGGCGAATTAAGAATATAGACTTGGGGTTAAAATACATTTGCCCATGCATAAATAGGTTCTGTCAACAGCACATCAGGAGAAAAATCTGGGGTCACTGTATATGCACTCTTGCAACTGGGAAAACTAAGACCGTAGTGTGAAATAAATCCAACTACTTTAGATGTCAAAAAGGCACAGTCTCTTTCTAAACCCATTTACATTTGGTTCTGGTTTGTTACCAGTCAAAGCCAATGTTTTTGTTATTTACCCATTATTAAGCTCTACAGCTTAAAAAGCCCATTGAGAATGCATGTTTTTGCAGGATTAGTTGTACTGAGACATTGAGGCAAAGCCTGGGCTCTGTATTTGCAGCTGTGAGGATAATTAAGGAGAACAGTCCTGGATGCAGCTGGGCAGTTCAATGCCAAATATTACTTTAGACATGTGCAAATAACTTTCTTTTTTGAAACACTTTTCAGAACCAGATCTACTGGTGGTGCAGCAATTAAATGCTGCACCTGAAGTGTTGCTGAACCATACAAACCATGCAGGTCCAGGTCAATCCCCAATCTGTGCCAAGTTCGCTGTTCACATCCAATGTTATAATGCAGCATGGGGGAAGAGCCACTACAATTTCTCAGTTTCCAAGCCAAGGAGGCTTCCCATTCCTGATTACTGTGCATCTGTGTGTGGATTCTGGGCAACAACTGCAATCAGGCCTAGTTCTGATGTCATCTATGATTGAACAGCCTGCCAAAACTTACCGCCTGGCCTTGCATGCAAAGAAGTAATGCTCACTTGAGCACACTGTCGGAGAAGGTGATGGCATCCATGAAACTATAGCCAATGTGATTTTCAACTTATGTGCATTCCATAAACAGTTACTGAAATCAAGTTTTTTTCATTCATCCCTGGGTTATGTTACAGACCTACACTCGAAAAAGACCCTGAGTGTTTGTAGTTGCTTCCTTCGTTTGAACACAGCTGCAGCAAAAAAAACATGGCTGTATCATTTTCTACCCAACCAAGGAAAGATCTGGCTGTAATTTTTAGACATATGGAAAAAAGTTTTAAAACATTTTAAAAAGCATTTTTTATGTATACAATCACACATGGAAACCTGCATTGATAGTTTCCAGTTTTTTTTTTAAATAGTTTTTTCTATGTTCCTTAGAGCCACATTAAGAGGAGCTAAGTCAGTTATACAGGATCGACATGCTTAAACAATGACTGTGATTCTATCAGGAGGCTGAGGATGAGTAGGTTGTTGGCAGAACTATAAGTTTGCTTGTGGACCCCATTAGTATTTATATAGGCAGAAGCTCTGACTTAATAAAAGACAGGCAGTATAAAACACTTTTTTTAGTTTCACTTTTTCTAAACAGCTTAAATTTACAGCAGCAAAAATAAATTCAATCAACCCAGTAGCTTCAAAGAAGCAAGTGAGCTGGTCTCGTGAAAACACCTTGTTCCCTATTTAAAGCACTTTGGTGCCAGTTTGGAAGAGTTCTCAACAAGGCTGAAAAATTCAACTTGCCAATTAGACACTAGTTAAAACTGAGAAATAAAGCAGACCAGCCATTTCTCTTTGTTGTCTCCAACTTCCAGCTCAACTTTATCCTCTATGGTCTACAGTATCGCTTTGTCACCTCACTCATTTATAGCCAGTATGAATAATTTTCTTTTGTTTAAAATGGATAAGCTCAAAAATAAAACTACTAGTCATTGATTAATAGCATTAGCCTTTCAAATATACAAAGCTAAGCACAGAACATTCTTTTTGTTTGGCCCTCTCCCAACTTTAACTATCTTTTTGTATCCACACCCCATTTCTCGGTCAACTCCCAAAAGGTTGATTTTGATGCAGCAATTGGGAGGTGAATATGTGTAGCTTAGGTTTAGGGCAACTTATCCGCTGATTTTCTCTTTCATTTGGTGGGCAACCACCCAGTGGTCAGCATCTCTTCTGGAGGCTTAGCCAAGGCAGGAAAGACAATGTAGAAGAAATGGTGATCAGAGGTCACGTAAGTTGGCTATACATCCTGCACCAGCACACTTGTGGTGCAAAAATCAGATGCATAGCACCTACTTTTTGGGTGCTACACTGGCCTTAGAAGTCCAAAATGGCATCCATGGCATGCGCACACACATCTGGTGCAAGTCACACTGGACACCATATTGTTGAGGGCGTTAGCAAGTGCACACAGTGTGCATCTGCTGCAAGTGTGCACAAAAGGCAAGTTGTGAGTTATTATTATGATTAAAGTTCTTTGAGGATATGACAAGCAGAGTGGATAAAGGGGAACCAGTAGATATAGTGTTTTCGGATTTCCAAAAGGCATTCGATAAGGTGCCACATAAAAGGTTACAGCACAAGAAAAGAGCTCATGGTGTTGCGGGTAATATATTAGCATGGATAGAGGATTGGCTAACTAACAGGAAACAGAGAGTCAGGATAAATGGGTCATTTTCAGTTTGGCAAACTGTAACAAGTGGGGTGCCACAGGGATCAGTGCTGGGGCCTCAACTACTTACAATCTACATTAATGACTTGGATGAAGGGACCGACTGTATTGTAGCCAAATTTGCTGACGATACAAAGATAGGTGGGAAAGCAAGTTGTGAGGAGGACACAAGATCTGCAAAGGGATATATAGGTTAAGTCAGTGGTCAAAAATTTGGCAGATAGAGTATAATGTGGGAAAATATGGGAATATCATTTAAATGGAGAGAGACTGCAGAGGGATTAGGGTGTCCTCATACATGAATCACATACAGAGCCGAATTTTATTAGCCTGCCGCAATTCGCGGCAGCGCATTTTGAATTCAGCGGCATGCCTGCCCCAGAGCCCCCACGATATTACGCGCGGGGGCTCATTAGCATCACTGTGACACGCCAACCCCCCCCCCATATTACGTGGGGAGAGGAGAGACATCTGGCACAGTGAGGGACCTTTTGTCAGTGGTGCAGCAGCTGCTGCGGCCCTAGTTTAAGTGCCCCAGCACCTCCTTCCCGACAGCTGTCAAAGAAATACTGACCTCACTGTTGAAGAGTGGGGCTGCTACCAATCTGGCAGCAAAGCATAAAGTGCTGGAGAAACGCAGCAGGTCAGCTGGGTTTCTAATCATCTGACTGTAAAAAACTGCAGACTACTATGCATTTGGAATCTGTATTCATCTCTCTGCTAACTGTTATGTGAAAATACAAGTAACTGCAATCTTTGTAAAGAAACTGGAAAATCTGTTCATATTCTATCTGCATTGCCAAATAGAAATATTACATCAACAATTCTAATCAGCTGCTGCAGAAGCAAAGTATACATGAACATATGTTGATGTGTAATAGATGAAAAACCATGACAACGGCACAGATTTCCTCACTAGTCCTGCATTGGTTTTTAAACATGTGCAAGAAAAACCTTGCAGCCAGAAGTTAGAGCAGTTACACTGTGGAGTCACCTTTGCATTTAAAGGACCACACCAAAAACTGAGGATGGCAGAGGGGTGCTCTAGGATGGCCCCACAGTTCAGCGATGCTTCCCTGGTCACTCTCCTCCAGGCTGTGTGGGACGTCCTATTCCCCAGCGATGGTAAGAAGAGGCCCTCCCGCCTGACCAAGGCAGCTTGGCTGGAGGTGGCAGGGCAAGTGAGTAGCCCTGGGGCCATCCGGCATCAAACGGTCCAATGTCAGAAGAGGATAAACGACCATTCCCCCAACCAGCTGGGGCCCTCCAGGCCTCGTGTGTGCAGAGGACGACTGCTAAAGTCATCCCCAGCCAAACGGGAATCAGATCAGCAGCCTTCCTCCAGTCAGGCTGCTAGCGGAGAGGTCGCACCGAGAAGGGCCACTCGCAAGCGTCTACAGTGAACACACTGACACAAATGGCAATGCACAGGTGTCACAGCAATGTAAATACATCTTTCACTAAATGTTTTTCACCAACATATGTGTCCCTTTCTCTGTGTGAATGATGTGTGCCAGCGTGTAGCACCAATGTCTCATCCCTTTGCACTGTTGGCCCTTCAGGAGATGTACGCGATAACATTATTGTCATACCACCATTACTCATGAGCGTCTCCACGGATGCAGTGACATGGACATTGGCTCCGTCAGCTGCTGCCTCTAATGGTTTACACAGGGATGCTGCAGATGTGGACTGGTGCACAGTAGGTAAGCGAGGGTGATGTGTGGCTTGCAGAGCTCATGTCGGTTCCTATGGAGCAGACAGCCTTTGTCTGATAAGCCACTGCCGTACATCCCTAGCTCACTTCTAGCCCTGCGTGCAGAGACTGGGTGACATCTGCCCTCCCATGCACCTTTCCTGTTGTAGGTCCTCAGCGTCCTCATAGTCCAAGGAGGAATCCTGTTGATGTCTCTCCTCATCATGCCAGGCCTGCCCCATTTTGGGTGCATAGTTTTGCAGAGCACAGCGAGCAGGAAAGAAAGGAGCTGGCCTTTTTGGCCCATAGTATAGGGCATCACCCTATCTATCCAGGCATTGGAAGCATGTTTTCAGCATGCCAAACGCCTGCTCAATGGTGGCTCTTGTAGCTCAGTGGCTGGCGTTGTATCTCTCCTTTGCAGCAGTGGTGGGGTCTCTCACTGGTGTCAGGAGCCATGACTGCAAGGGAAAGCCCTTGGCTCCAAGAAGCCACCCCTACATCTGAGCCAGTTTAGTGATCAGTGGTGGCAGTTGAGACTGGCGCAGGACCCATATGTCATGGCAGCTGCCTGAGAAGCAGGCACAGATTTGCAGGAAGCATCTCCGGTGATCACATACCAGCTGCACCTAGTTTGAGAGGATTCCTTTAATGTTAACATCTGCAGGTGGTAGCCTGTTGGGAGGCCTGATTGCCACATGGGTGCAATCTATGAACCCTAAAAACCTTTGGTTATCTGGCAATGGTGCTGAGACCGATGGTCCACTGGGCCTGGCTGCAAGAGACTGTTCCGAAGCGGACATACTCACTGGTCCTCCAGTACAGGGCATCGGTGACCTCCCTGATGCAGTGGTGCACTACTGACTGTGTGACCCCACAAAGGTCTCCGGTGGGCCCCTGAAATACTGCATAGGCATCCAGCTTAAGAGTCGCTGCCACTATGAGGACCACAGGCATAGGATGTCTACTGAAACCCATGGGCTGCAGGTCATTGTTGAACAGGGCACAGAGACGTGTCACCACTCTCTCTACATGCGCAATCGCCTGTGACATTAGTGCTCTGACATCCGCTGGCATGTCATGTGGGGCCTGTAGATGCACGGCGACCGTAATGGTGAGCTCCCCTTGGGGGTTGCTGCTCACGACCGGAGGCCTCTACAGGGACCACACCTGCCTGTTGATTTTGCCTCCAGCGCATGTGGATCCTCAGGAGAAGTGGGTCACACAATCTAGGATGAGCCAAACCCATTTCCATGTAATAAACTGGCCAAGAGGGTGTGGGAAAATGGCACACTGACATGGAACACAAAAGTCCGAGTGTATCAAGCCTGTGTCCTCAGTACCTTGGCAGCGAGGCCTGGACAACGTATGTCAGCCAAGAGCGACGTCTCAATTCATTCCATCTTCGCTGCCTCCAGAGAATCCTTGGCATCAGGTGGCAGGACCGTATCTCCAATGCAGAAGTCCCCGAGGCAGCCAACATCCCCAGCATTTACGCCCTACTGAGCCAGCGGCGCTTGAGATGGCTTGGCCATGTGAGCCGCATGGAAGATGGCAGGATCCCCAAGGATGTATTATACAGTGAGCTCGTCACTGGTATCAGACCCACCGGCCGTCCATGTCTCCTCTTTAAAGACGTTTGCAAAACACGACATGAAGTCCTGTGACATTGACCACAAGTCGTGGGAGCCAGTTGCCAGTGATCGCCAGAGCTGGCAAACAGCTATAAAGACGGGGCTGAAGAGAGGCGAGTCGAAAAGGCTCAGCAGTTGGCAGGAAAAGAGACAGAAGTGCAAGGAGAGAGCCAACTGTGTAACAGCCCCAATAACTGACTTTACCTGCAGCACCTGTGGAAGAGTCTGTCACTCTAGAATTGGCCTTTATAGCCACTCCAGGCGCTGCTTCACAAACCACTGACCACATCGAGGCGCTTATCCATTGTCTCTCGAGATAAGGAGGCCAAAAAGGAAAAAGGAAAGGAAATAAAGTTGTATCCTTCATTTATTCGAAGGTTCCTAACAGGGCAGGGTTGGTGTTGACGGGTAGATCAGGTACTTTCATGGATCAACTATGTGGTGTGGCATGGCATTGCCCATCTTGGCTAACACTCAGAGTGGCACAGCATGACCACACCAAGATCCTACCAGCTGTATCGATTGCCCCCACCATCCATATAACCTTAAAGCTCCTACCCTTTCTGGCACCCTCCCCACACACAGGGTGACTAGAGTACCATTGCTCCTTCACATACACAAACAAACGCAGAGCGTACACTGTTTACGGAAGGAGGGTACACAGTACCTCCCTTCATGCCTGCAGAGCTTTCCCTCCAGTAATCCCAGACCCCCTCCCACCTCCCTTTAAGAATGCAGAGCTGAGACCCCTGTAATCCCCCCCTCCCTTCAAGTATGCAGAGTTCAGACCACTGTACATCTGGACTTAGCGTCACTGTCGGGTATTCCTGCTTCTGATGTCCTGTCTGGTTTTTGGTTCATGAGCCGGACAGCACGTGATGGCCGCCCGTTCAACGTAAAATGCAGAAGTATGGAGGGAGAGGCGGCGGGATGCATAATCAGGAGAGGTAAGTAGCGTTTTACATATGGTAATTGGGATGCCACTGAGCAGCGCGGGAGCCGCACTGAGGTCCCCCCGCCGCAACCCACGGTGTCGAGGGGCTGATGGAGCTCAGCCCACAGTTAAGTACAGAAAGCAAATGGAATGTTGACCTGTATTGCAAGGGGGATGGAGTATAAAAGTAGGGAACTCTTGCCACAACTATACAGGGTATTAGTGAGACTACACCTGGAGTACTGTGTACAGTTTTTTGGTCTCCTTATTTAGGGAGGATGTCAGGAAAATCCCCCCACTGCTAAGACTGAGGCACACATTATTTTGCCACATGAACATTAAAACTTAAAAGTTGCAAGACCCCTGACTGGAAAGACATTTGCATTGTACCAGACAGTGGTGAAACAAAGGGAACCAGTCCCTGCCAATATGCAGAACAGACCTGGTCAAACCAGTCGGTCACGTGATCACCTGCTGGCCAACAAGGCGCGTTTTAAACTGGAAAAACAGATTTTCAAATCAGAAGGCTGTGCTCCTGGAATTGAAGCAGAACCCCCTCTGCCTGCCTCCATCTCTTTCCCACGGAACCGAATCTTGTGAAGACACATACATTTAAAGAGAGAACAGTCTCCTATGTGAACAAGGTTCAAGACGAATACTGGGCCCCAATGAAACACAAGACCTTTCCTTCAATCAAGGACCACAGTGAGTTTGAGAAACAGTAACAAAATATTGCCTCAATATTGTTCTACTTATCTTTTCTTCTGCTCTTTTCTGTTCCTATTTGCATGTGTGTATCGCGTGTGCATGTTAGCATGGGCGCGTCATATATCCATAGGTATTAACTATATCAGAGTTTAAATTTAAGGTTTATTAAATTTCTTCTTTCTTCTTTAACCCACAGAAAGCCAGTCTGTGCTCATTTCTTTGCCTTATAATTGGAAAGTTGTGAACAAGGATTCACAAAGGGGGAGCTCAAAACACAATGTGTTTAAAATTAAACCCTGCTACAGTAAGATCAGTAAGATAGTAAGATAGTAACAGACCCCTAGACACCTTTCACACCTGGTTGTAACAAGGAATGTACTTTAATTCCTGAGATGAAGGATTTGCCTTATGAGGAAAGGTTGAGCAGGTTGGGCCTATATTAATTTGAGCTTAGAAGAATGAGAGGTGATCTTATTGAAACATATAAGATTTTGAAGGGGCTTGACAGGGTAGATGCTGAGAGGATGTTTCCCCTCATGGGGGAACCTAGAACTGGGGGCACAGTTTTAGAATAAGAGGTTTCCTATTTAAGATGGAAAGAGGAGGCATTTCTTCTCTAAGAGGGTCATTAATCTTTGGAATTCTCTACCCCAGAGAGCAGTGGAGGCTGGATCATTGAATATATTCAAAGCTGTGTTAGACAGAATTTTGATCTATAAGAGAGTCAGGGGTTATAGGGGGAAGGTAAGAAAGTGGAGTGGAGGACATGATTAGATCAGTCACGATCTTATTGAATGGCAGAGAGGGTAGAGGGGCTGAAGGGCCTACTCCTGCTCCTATTGCTTATGTTCTTATGACAGCAATCCACAAGAAATGGTGATTTGGCACCAGTGGTACCAGCTTGGAACTGATGCTGTCTATTCAAAAGGAGATGATGGCATTTCATTTTCTCCTGCCAGATACAAGAAGGTGAAGCGAGTATACTACTTCATGAGGATTACAGGCTTCTCCATGTCACAGGATGCCATTGGATACACACATGTCGCTTTGCGGGCACTGCATGTGAACTCTGAAATGTACCAGAACCAAAAGCTATTGCACTCGCTCAGTTTCCATACATAGCGAATCATGCAGATTAATGCCCAGTATCCTGGCAGCAGTCATGATGCCTTCATTCTCTCACAGTTCACTGTGCCATCTGCATGTGATCCACCATGACAAGCCAAAGGACAGCTACTGGGTAACAAGGGCTAATCAGTGATAATATGGCTGTTGACACACATATTATTCAACATACATACAATGAAAGCCATGCTGTCACACAAAATACGATAGAGCATACCATTGGCGTGCTGAAACAATGCTTCTGCTGGTTGGACTGCTCTGGACAGCCCCTGCAATTTTCGGCAGAGTGGTTGTCAAGATTCATGATGGTCTCTTAAATGCTGCACAACCTTGCCATCATGAGGGCACAGCCTTTGCCACCAGCTCTTCGGTGAGTAGCACAGGAGCAGAAGGAGGAGGGGAGGAGGAAGAGGTATGGAGAAAGCAACCTAGTTAGCCACTTTCTGGATGACAGTCCATGAACAATCCATCCGACTGCAATACCAGTAAAAATATTTTTATCGAGATACGGCACTGAAACAGGCCCTTCGGCCCACCGAGTCTGTGCCGACCATCAACCACCCATTATACGAATCCTACATTAATCCCATATTCCTACCCCATCTCCACCTTCCCTCAATTCCCCTACCACCTTCCTATACTAGGGGCAATTTATAATGGCCAATTTACCTATCAACCTGCAAGTCTTTGGCTGTGGGAGGAAACCGGAATACCCAGCGAAAACCCACGCGGTCACAGGGATTCCAGTTGCCTTGTGGAGACTGGCCCTGAGAGGTTCTTTAATTGGCCTAAGAGGTGAACCGTCCCCCCACAGACTGATCGAAAATGGCCCGGTTTCGGAAGCATAGCGGGAGACTGGCATGCCAGCCAGAGTGGGAAATTGCACGCCCAGACGCCTCTGATCCTGCTTCCTTGGCGGTTTAAATATTCGCCTCAGTGAGTGATGAACTGCTGAAGCAGTCATCTTTTGGATGAAGTTTTAAACTGTGCTCACTTCTACCCTCTCAGGTGGATGTAAAAGATCCCATGACACTATTCGAAGAAGAGCAGGTGAGTTCTCCTGGTACCTGGCCAAAACAGATTATCTGCTTGCTTATCACATCGCTCTATGTGGGTCCTTGCTGTGCACAAACTGGCTGTCACATTTGTCTGCATTACAGTGATATATTTCTAAGGTACTTCCTTGGCTGTGGAAGCACATTGGGACATCCTGCCAATGTGAAAAGTGCTAGAAATGCACCTGTGGGATCAGCCCAAACTTTGATGCTGCACATGTTATGGGAGAAGATTGTTTCTGTCTGCTAAGGGCAGAAAAATTATAATCGTGTATTTCATCGATGTGGATATGACTACATGACACCCGTCATGCTAGACCCCCACTTGCCAAGAATGAGGCATATTAATTTCGCTATATGGACAATAAATTTCAAACTGTTACTGAAGTGAAGAAAGGACTTGTTTAAAAAATCACAAGGCCCTTGGCTGGAAAAACATTTTTTGCATATTAACAGCCAGTGCTTGGAAGGACAAAGGGGCTATTCCCTGTTCCAATTTAACCTACAATGGACTTTGAGCACCACATATTGTGTGTAAGAAGAGACATTCCAGGGTCGGCTAAGACCAGAGAATCCACAAACAGATGTGGTCAGACCAGCTAGTCACATGACTAACCTGCTTGGCAACCTGGGATTTTCTGAATTGTACAAACAGTTTGAACTCAGAGTGTCTGTTTGCTCCTGGACTGAAAAGACCTCTCCTGGCTGGTTCGTCACAGTCTCTCCTGTCTCTCCCATCTCTTTCTCACAGAACTCCAAATCCACTGAAGACACATGAACCCCAAGAGAGAAAAGTCTCCTACAGTGAACAAGGTTTAAGAAGAATACTGGGCCCCAACAAAAAGCAAGATCTACCTACAATCAAGGACTCTTCAGTGAGCTCGAAAATCCGTAACAAAAACCTTTTTCAAAGATTGCCTCAAACTTTTCCACTTTATTTCTTCTGCTCTGTTCTGTCTCTATCTGCATGTGCGTATCGCGTATGCATGCTAGAGTTTTGTGTATCCGTAGGCGTCAACCAAATTAGAGTTTAAGTTTAAGTTCAATAAATTTCAACATTTCTTCTTTAAACCTAAGAAAACCTGGTTGTGCTCATTTCTTTGCCTTATAATCGCAAAACAGTGAACAAGGGTTCACCAAGGGGGAGCTACTAACACGGTGTGTTTAAAATTAAAACCCTGTTACAGTAAGACCAGGTGAAGGGTGAAAGGGAACCCTAGATCTCTTTCTCATCTGATCGTAACATATCTAAAACATACAAATTAGGAGCAGAAGTAGGCCAGTTGGCCCCTCGAGCCTGCACTGCAATTCAATAAGCTCATGGCTGATCTATTTGTGTCTCAAATTCCACACTCCCATCTACCACTGATAACCTTTGATTCCCTTGCCTAACAAGAATCCATCTACCTCTGCCTTAAAATATTCATTGTTCCTGTTTCCACCACCTTCTCAGGCAGAGAGTTCCAAAGTTGCACAACCCTCTGAGAGAAAACATTTCTCCTCATCTCTATCCTAAAAGGGTGACCCCTAGTTCTGGACTCACCCACAACCAGAAATATCCTTTCCACATCCACCTTGTCTGTTCAGGATCTTATATACTTCAATCATGTCTCCTTCACTCGTCTAGACTCCAGTGATAACAAGCCCAGTCTGTCCAATCTTTCCTCATAAGACAACCCATTTATTCCAGGTATCAATCTAGTAAACGTCATGTGAACATGTGAAGAAACCTTTCTCTCATGTGACACTTCAGATTCCTCTTTATTTGTTTGAGGGAAGTGAATAATCACAAATAAACTTCCAAGATAAACTCTAAATTTCTAACTGAACTAGGAATATAATTGAACAACCTATCAGGCCAAATCTTGCTGAAGTGGGGAATCTCATGTGTGCCGTTAGTTAGACTTTGTTCGGCAACCTTCAACTCAAAAATGTTTTGCCCTGTAACTTGACGGACGCAAGGGCAAAGAGGCATCTGGGACATGAGTGAACGATGGGACCAACAGTGTTTCTCCTTAACTAATGAGAAAGCAAAAGTGGAATGATGGAGAAAAAGTGTGAATTAGAGTTCAATCAGGCACCGACAGAGAAATAAAGAGAGGAAAAGAAATATTGGATTAAGACAGAGAGAGGAGAAAAAAAGACAGAAAGGAAAAGTAAGAAAAAGATTTAAATTTTACATTCTTAAAATCTCTACAGGAATGAGATTCAATAATTTAACTTGTTCCCTTTCTGGGTTGGAGAGATTCATGGGCATTGCATTAACAATTATCATGTCCTTAAAAGGTTATTTACACTTGATTATGATTCAGATTGGAGGCCGGTGACCAGTGGTGTGCCGCAGGGATCGGTGCAGGGCCCTCTGTTGTTTGTCATATATATTAATGACTGGGATGTGAATGTCGGGGGCATGATTAGTAAGTTTGCAGATGACACCAAAACTGGTGGTATAGTGGACAGTGAAGAAGGTTGTCTAAGGTTACAACAGGATATAGATCAACTGGGAAAGTGGGCAAGGGATGGGCAACTGGAATTTAACGCAGACAAGTGTGAAGTGATGCATTTTGGGAAGTTAAACCAGGGCAGGACATATAAAGTGAATGGCAGGGCCCTGGGGAGTGTTGTTGAGCAGAGAGACCTCAGGGTGCAAGTACATAGTTCCCTGAAAGTGGCAACACAGGTAGACAGGGTGGTGAAGAAGGCGTATGGCATGCTTGCCTTCAATGGCCGAGGCATTGAGTACAAGAGTTGGGACGTCATGATTAAGCTAGAGAGGGTGCAGAAAAGATTCACAAAGATTTTGCCTGGTTTGGAGGGCTTGAGTTATAAAGAGAGATTGGATAGGCTGCGTCTGTTTTCCCTGGAGCGAAGGAGGCTGAGAGGGGACATGATAGAGGAATATAACATTATGAGAGACATAGATAAGGTAGATAGCCAGAGTCTGTTTCCCATGGTAGGGGTGACTAAAACTAGAGGGCATAGATTTAAGGTGAGAGGGAGGAGGTTTAAAGGGGATCAAAGGGGTAAATTTTTCACACAAAGAATAGTGGGTATCTGGAATGAGCTGCCTGAGGAGGTGGTGGAGGCAGGAACAGTAGCGACATTTCAGAGGCATCTGGACAGGTATTTGAATAAGCAAGGCATAGAGGGATATGGAATTAATGCAGGCAGGTGGGATTAGTATAGATAGGCATTATGGTCGGCATGGACGCGGTGGGCCAAAGGGCCTGTTTCTATGCTGTATGACTCTATCACTCTATGACCTAACTTTCTGTGGTGAGTTTACTGCTCAATTAATGTGCAATTCCAACAAGTTCTTAAAAATAACAGAGAGGCTCAGGGAAAGATATCCTTTGTGCGAGGCAAATGGCAGAGCGGTGTAAATTGATCAGCAAGTTCTGGAGATTCACATTTCCCATTGTATCTCTTCATCCCCTGAACCTGCTAGCTGATTTGCACATTAATAACAGCAGTACACCGTTAACGCATCATTATTTTTCCAGGCAAATTTGACCCATCAATCTAACAATGCACTGGAATAATGAGAAACTTCTGCATGAAGTTATTTCCATTCAGCTGATACAGTTTAATAGTAAGAGTCCGTGTTCAGGGTAGCACACTGTAAGGATATTAAAGGAGAACTGAGGGAATCTAAAAATTGTGTTAAATCAAGGGAATAGGAAGGCACTGCATGTCACACACACACTCCATATAGCATGCTGCGTTTTGTCATACATACACATGAGCATTAACATTTTCATTTAAGTTGTAGGTTGTAACATTTGTCTGCAGGATTTCCTAATTCCCTTTTATTATGGGCTGGATTTTAAGAGACTGCCACCGATCTCAGCAGTGATATCAAAAAACGGCATGCCAAAAAGCCGCTACAATGTCCTGCGCAGCAGCACATACGAACATACGAATTAGGAGCAGAAGTAGGCAATTCGGCCCTTCGAGTCTGCTCCGCCATTCAATAAATTCATGTCTGAACTGATTACTCCACATTTCCACCTACCCTGGATAACCTTCCACCCCCTTGCTTATCAAGAATCTATCTACCTTTGCCTTAAAAATATTCTAAGGTTAAGTACAATACATCCACTGGTTCCCCTTTATCCACAGCACATGTTACTCCCTCAAAGAACTCCAATAAATTGGTTAAACGTGATTTCCTTTTCACAAATTCATTTTGACTCTGCCTGATTACCTTGAATTTTTCTAAATGCCCTACTATAACGTCTTTAATAATAGCTTCTAACATTTTCTCTAAGACAGATGTTAAGCTAACTGGCCTGTAGTTTCCTGCTTTCTGTCTACCTCCCTTTTTGAATAAAGGAGTTACGTTTGCTATTTTCCAATCTAAAGGAACCTTTCCCGAATCTAGGGAATTTTGGAAAATTAAAACTAATGCATCAACTATCTCACTAGCCACTTCTTTTAACACCCTAGGATAAAGCCCATCAGGACCCAGGGACTTGTCAACCTGCAGCTCCAACAATTTGTTCAGTACCACTTCTGTGGTGATTGTAATTTTCTTGAGTTCCTTTCTCCCTTCCATTTCCTGACTTACAGCTAATACTGGGATATTACTTGTATCCTCAATAGTGAGGAAAATCTGTTCAATTCATCTGCCATCTCCTTATTATCCATTGTTAATTCCCTAGACTCACTTTCTATTGGAGCAACATTCACTTTGTTAACTCTTTTCTTTTTTAAATATCTACAGAAACTCTTACTCTCTGTCTTTTTATTTCTGGTTGGCTTTCTCTCATACTCTAATTTTACCTTCCGTTTCAATCTTTTAGTCATTCTTTGCTGTTTTTAATATTCTGTCCAATCTTCTGACCTGCCTTCCATCTTTGCGCAAATATAGGCTTTTTCTTTAAGTTTGATACTATCTTTAACTGTTTTAGTTACCATGGATGGTGGATACCACCCTTGGAATTTTACTTTTTCGTTGAAATGTATCTATTCTGTGTATTCTGAAATATCACCTTAAATGTCTGCCACTGCATCTCTATTGACCTATCCTTTAACCTGATTTTCCAGTTCACTTTAGCTAGCTCTGCTTTCGTGCCCTCATAATTGCCCTTATTTAAGTTTAAAATACTAGTCTTCCACCCACTCTTCCCTCTCTCAAACTGAATGTAAAATTCATTCACATTATGATAGCTGCGACCTAGGATTGCGTTAACTATGAGGTCATTAATTAATCCTATCTCATTGCACAATACCAGGTTGAGTATAGCCTGCTCTCTGGTTGGCTCCAGAATGTTTCAAGAAATTATCCTGAAAACATTCTATTTACTCTTCATCTCGACTACCTCTGCCCATCTGATTTTTCCAGTCTATATGTAGGTTAAAATCCCCCATAATTATCGCTGTAACTTTCTGACAACCTGCTATTATTTCTTCCTTTATACCGTCCTACAGTTTTCTTAATGTTAGGTGGCCTGTACACCACTCCCACAAGTGAGTTCTTGCCTTTATGATTTCTCATCTCTACCCAAACTGCTTCTACATCCTGGTCTCCTGAATTTAGGTCATCCCTCTCTATTGTGCTAATACCATTATTAATTAACAGAGCTACCCCTCCACCTTTTTCTAGCTTCCTGTCCTTCCTAAATGCCATGTACGCTTCAATATTCAGGTCCCAATCTATGTCGCCCTGCATCCATGATTCTGTAATGTCTATCAGATCGTACTTATTTATTTCTATTTGCACTCTCAGTTCATCTGATTTGTTTCAAATGCAATGTGCTTTCAGATACAGAGCCTTTAGTCTTGTCCTTTTATTATTTTTGTAACTTCGAGCCTTATCTGTTGATTTACTCTTAAATTTGTATGCTCTGTCCCTTCCTGTCACAATCTGATTATCATTTCCCATATCAATACCTTTCTCTCTTGCCTTGTCTCTACTCCTTGATTTACCATATCTTCTCAAATTTGATCTCTTGCCCCCACTGTTCAGTTTAAAACACTTTCTACTTCCCGAGTTTTGCAGCTCGCTGGGATACCTGCCCCAGCACGGTTCAGGTGTAGACTATCCCAAGGTACAGCCATCACTTTCCCCAGTACTGGTGCCAGTGCCCCACAAACTGGAACCCACTTCTACCACACCAGTCTTTGAGCCACACATTAATTTTTCTAATCTTATTTGCCCTATGCCAATTTGCAAGTGGCTCAGGTAATAATCCAGTGATTGTTACCTTTGAGGTTCTGCTTCTTAATTTAGTGCCTAGTTCCTCATACTGACTATGTAGAACTTCTTTCCTTGTCCTGCCCATGTCATTGGTACCTACATGGGCCACGACGACTGGATCCTGCCCCTCCCACTGTAAATTCCTCTCCAGCCCTGAGCAGATGTCCCAAACCCTGGCACCGAGCAGGCAACACAGCCATCTGGACTCTCGCTCTTTGCTGCAAAGAACAGTGTTAATCCCCCTCCTACCACTACATTCCTTTTTTCTCTCTCCACTTGAATGGCTTCCTGTACTATGGTGCCATGGTCAGGTTGCTCATTCACCCTGCAGCCCTCCACTCTAATCCAAACATTTAAATAGCCTGGCCGGCCCGCCACCCTCCCCCGCCCCCCCATCATGTGGAGAGGGTGTGCTGTCAATCCCGGGCAATGGCGTCAGCTGCCCTTGCGCAGGCGCTGGTGCAATTTTTAACGGGCAGCCAGCCCTGCCGGCAGATTTAAACTTTTAAAGCTACAACCCCCCCAAAAGTTCTCAAATAAATTTCGAACGCCCCTTTCCCATTCCCCAATAACAATTACATTAACTATTTGCCCTTCCCCCCAAAAAACACTTACCTTTTAAATCTGACCTTCAGCACTGCCCACCCTCTCCAACTGCACAAAGTTTAAAGTTCACCCCTTCCCACCACCCTCTACACCCATTGTGTTTATTTGACCCCGATTCCCCCTCCACACTGAGGATCTTACCTCCTTTCGCCTTCCCACCAGTGTCACACTGGAGTTCCCCAGACGGGGAATCGCAGGTGCGGGAGTGACGGCTGCCGCACTGAGGATCGCGGCGGGCCTGGAAGATGGAAGGTAAGTTTATTTAAATGTATTAATTTTATTGATTTAAACATTGAAATTCAGGTCCCATCGCCCAGCGGTGAGCGGGGTGGGGGGGGGGGGGGAGGGGCCGCCACAGAGCCTCGCCGCCACCAGGAGGATCGGGCCAGGCCCTCCCAGCATTGGCCTCCGTGGCAGGCCATTGCCGGAGTCATATTCCTCCCCCACCCCCCACCATGGAGCCTGATGTGATAGGCTTGGTAAAATCCAGCCCTACCTGTGTGCTATTACTGTAAGCTGTATGCTACCTCAGAGCGGAAAGAAACAGAATATTTAATCTTCAGCTTCTGTCAATTCTATTTTCATATTGTAGTGTAGAGACTCATTTTACAAGTGCTAAAGAGTATAAAACTGTAATATAAATAACATAAAGCCATATCAAGGATGATGGTTAACAGAGTTAAAATGCAGAGCCTGTACTCATGCTTTCTACAAAAAGGGCCATGTCATGTATGATTTGCACTCTAGAACAAGATTTCAGTATTATTAGAGGTGCGCTACACCAAGACAAATTGTTTTCAATTATTATAAATGTTAAATGCCCATTGTGGTTCACAGAGCAAGTGGATTGCCTGGAGGTAAGCTTTTTAAAGTGGTATTTTAAAATCAAAGTCTGTTTTAGGCCTCATTTAAACAGTACAGCTCGTTTAATAATACCAGAGCCATTTAAAGCAGAGCAGGAAATTTCAGCAAGGAGACACAGCATGACAATGGAGGGATACATTATGATGGATGTGGCAGCTGCTGCCATGGGAAGAAGATAGAGGAGTAGGCTATATCCTTTCCTGTCAGTTTATCTGTCCCTCTGGAGTTTCTTGACTTTTAGTGAAGACAAGTCAGACATAGATTTAGACTAAGCAGACAAATGACAGTTAATCTATGTTCTGACTTGCAGGAGAATTTAGAATTGCAGTCAGTAGTTAGTACAACCTTGCCTGTAACTGTGAAGTTGACATCTGCCTTCAACGTTTCCGCCATGACCCATTTTTCACTGCATGCCTGGACATTTCCCTCTTCAAATAATTTATTATGTACAGGTGCACAGGTACCTTCCCATTAACCCAGGAATACCAAGGGCAACGTTGTTGTATCATTCATTGGGTATTTCTTAGAGTCATAGATGACTTTACATATTACGGCATCGTCTGGATCTTTTTGTACTTTTCAGACTCAGAAACACAGGAGGTGGGCTCTCCTGAAAGCATAGTGCTAAAGAACATAAGAACATAAGAAATAGGAGCAGGAGTAGCCCCTCAAGCCTGCCCCGTCATTCAATAAGATCATGGCTGATCTGTCCCAGGCATCCCTCCTTCAGGCCTGCTCTGCCAAAAATATGGAATGCTTTACGAATTTGCGTATTATACTATTCAGTGCTAATACTCAGCTATCGACACCAGGAAGAATCAGTTTTGTTTACTGTCTGTGCTGAGTTAACTGCTCTCAGCCAGAGTGGCATTAGGATTGCAATATTTCTATCCTAAAGAGAGGGAAAGAGATACATCAGCGTTCCTGTTCCCGTTCCTGATTGCTACCTAGTTAGTGATCTAAAATTAAACTAGTACTGCACTCATCTATGCTGAAACCATTTTAAACATTCTTCACTCACTGCTTAGAATGAGAAGAATTAGAAGAATGAGCACATGGGAAAGGTATTGGAGGGCGATAGCATTCATGTAAAGACCAGTTGGCACCTACAGGAGGAAGGATGTAACTCACCAAGCAAAATGCATTGCATAAAATCTTGGAAACAATGGCCTGAATTTTGTGGGGCCATTTGAGAGGAGGGGAGATCTGTGTGGAAGATCTGTGTGGCTCAGAGGCCTTGCACTCAGGGAGAGCCAACCTTTCATGGCTTCATTCGCCCTGGCTTCGAGGTCGCCTTAGAGAAGGAGAGGCAGAGAGGGAGGGAGGCTCAGCCATGGGAAGGGGAATGCAAGGAACTTGGGGGCCCACAGCAGGGGCAGCTCCAGGCATAGGAAGCTGGAGAAGGTTGTAGAGGGGCACAGCAACAACCTGCGGCGTGCAGAACAAGCTACCCTCCAGAGAGAGTCTACCAGCCGGGCTCAACTACCTGCAGATGTCCAAGTGGAAGTGTCTCCAAAGACTGCATCTCTCCAGGGAGGCTGTCAATGATCTATGTGCCATGATGCACGATGAACTGAGGCCCATGGGACTTGGTGGGCACCCGATGCCAGGAGCACTGAAAATCCCCGTTGCACTGAACTTCTACACCATCGACTCATCCCAGGGGTCCACTGGAGATATATGTGGAATCTCCCAGTCTGCAGCTGATCACTTCATCAAGGAGGTCACCAATGCCAAGTTCAGGAGGGCCGGTAACTATGTGTGCTTCTGCACTGATCCCAACAGTCAAGCTGAGAGGGCTCTACACATATCCGGCAGCCACTGATTGGTTTGTTAGATCTGGCTCTCCATGAGAGTCACCAATCTCTCAATGGAGGAAACCAGACAAGCAATCGGCAGAGACAGTGCAGCACCCAAGCCATCATCTGCGCTAGGGTAGGCAAAGCTTCTGGCATCTCTGCCAGGTGTCACCTGACCTCTTGCTGCAGCTGCAACATTTCTCGTGTTGCCACCAACACCAGAGGCAGGTCAGCAGTGTGGAACTCAGCAGGGGCCTGGCTTCCCACATTGTCCGACTGCCAGTGACCTGGGCTGTCACAACCTCTGTCAGCTGCTCTGGTGTGTCTGTGATGTGCTCACCAGGTTGTATGCCCATAGCTAAACATGCGTGGCTACCTACCGATGTAAAAGTTTATGCACTGGTGGAGGGTGCAGAGAGTGATGTGACAGGGACCCTCTGAGGCTGCCTCCTCTTCCTCAGAGCTGGCCAACTGTTCCCCAGCATCTTGAGCTCCTCTCACTCTTCTCGGTCACCTTGACCTGCATGAGAATCAAGGGCATAGAAGGATTAGTGTCAGCCCATCCTTTCATTCATACCACCCCAATGTACCTCTCTATTGGTGCAATGGGGATCATATGCACACAATGACTCTTTAGCACTAGTGACACCCCAGTACTCCAGGAGATGCTCACTTAGTCTTTTGGGTGGGCACCCTGTTTCACCATTAGCTATGGCGCGGCCACATTGTTGCCTTGCCAGTTCCATGGCCTCCACCTCTATCGGTGTAAGGACATGCAAATAAGAAACTCTGTCGCCCCTCTTGGCACACTCTCTCCTATTGTGGGCATTCTTCTCCTGCAGACACAATGAAGGATAAGGTTAGACTGCCTGCAGGGAAAAGCAACCAGACATCTGATGATGGTAGTCCATCGAGCCAGGATGGGGGCTCACATATGCCTCCTGCCTTTCCCTTGCAGTCTGGAGCAGACCCCGTGGTGCCATCCGGGGTCTTCCTTCTGGTGGTCAGCCTGCAAGTTTCCACACTGATGCCTGGCACTCCAGAATGCAGGGGCTCTCTTGAGGCTCTGAGCAATCAGGGATGGGCTGTCAGACCTTTCAGTATGGCACCTGGAGCTTCCGCTACGTCACCTGACTCCACATTTGCTGCCTCCGCTGCTGCCTCTGTCGTCTCACTGGACGGCCACCATGGCTCCCAATCCTTAATTGGCCTGCCACCGCTCAATCACGTTCGGCTCACTGCTGATTGCCCCAACGGATGCCACACCCGCTTCCGGTCCTAACGGTGGGACCTGTGGCCTAGAAATAAAATTCAGCCCAACAACTTTATTATGGGAGAAAAGTTCACTACTAATGTTGGAAATCAATAACAACATTTTATGAAACAGCAAATACAATCATTTTGCTCATTCAAGACTGGCCCATCGGGCTAAAGTGTGATTGTTATTTCTGGACTCAGCATCATGGAATAAAGATTGTCGGTTTGGCAATTCCAATCTTTTTGGTCAGTTGGGTGTATGGCATACATGGAAACCCATCATATCTCCACGAGTCTCCAAGCTGAACTCTTGAGAAATTCAATCAAATAGTTTCTTGCCTTTCACTGTACAGATACACCCTACGCCCCAATTCTAAAGAAACAAGGTGCAAGGTGGCAAGACTAATGTGAGGACACTGCTCAGGGTTTGACATGCATAGCATATCAAAGCAACATAAGCTCACACTGCTTGAGTAGATAAAAGCACTTTACCCATTAACCCTACAAACCAATGCCCTTTTCTGGCTGTGACTGGGAAGAAACCCAATCTCAGTGACCTCTACTCCCTTAGGTGCCATTAGTGAGGCAAGAAGCCTGGTTGGTCATCAACAGTATCCTAGAGTAGCAAACACCATGATGCAGGATTTTCGCCTCTATATGGGGGTGAGAACAGAGGTGGTTGAGTGCATAATTTCACACCACCGGCCGTTGTGTCAGTTGCTGTCGCCATTCTGACTGTTGCCAATTTTGCTCAGGAGGGGGTAAAGGCGGGACCTGGCTACCTGCCCAATTCAGATAATAGGCCAATTGATCTTGTTTACAAGCTTGTTGTCAGCTTGTCAAGGGCCAATTTGGAATTTTGTGGGGCAAGGGGCAGGGATTACAAGATGGATCAGGAACAGTGGAATTAGGTGGTAACACAGCCGGGAGCCAGTCATGGCCGTGTCATGCAATTAGGTGGGCCCATAAAAGAGTGTATGGCTGCGAGGGACAATCATCCATTGCCACACAGTTGCCAACATATGGTTAGAGTTAGTGGAGCAAGGGGTCTTTACACGCTTGATCACTGGAGGGTGTCATGACTCTCCAAGGATCGCGAGGCCTTAAGTGGGGGGGGTGGGGGGGGGTTCCACTAAGCATTGTGAGTGCAGCTGACTGAAAGCAAGGCAATAGCTGCTCATGTGATTGTGGTTGAGTAGGGATAAGGATCAACATGCTCAGGAGCAGATGCAAAGCCTCGGGCATGAGGAGCACAGAAGAGAGGAATGAGGAGCAGGAAGGCAGCGAAAGCCATATCCTCAGCATCGATTATACGGCTGAAGAAGAAGCAACCAGGAAATGTCAGACAATCAGTGCTGCAGGAGATTGCACCTATCTAGGCAGATGGTAACTGAGATTTGTGCATCGTTGAGGAAGACCGCAGACCTCAAAGTACTGCTCGTCATGCCCTGCCAGTAGTCACTGTGGCCTTGAACTTCTTTGCCTCTAACTCATTCCAAGGATAAGCTATGGAGCTTGGTGGCATCTCTCAAGTGGCAGCCCACCATTGCATCCCGTAGGTCACTGATATCCTATTTGTGAAAGTTGGGCAGTTCATACAATTTCAAACAGATGGGGTCTCGCAGGCACAAAGGGCAGTGGGATTCACCTCCATTGCTGGATTCTGGCAAAGTGCATGATTGTAGCCATCAAGGTGCTGAGTGAGCTACCAGTGAGATTCATCAACAGTAAGAGCTTCCATCCCTAAATGTTCAGCTGGTATCCAACCACAAGAGCTTTATGCATGGATGCATTTCTTATCCTGGCAGCTGCCATGACGCCATCATCTTCTGGCAGCCCAGGGTGCTGCAGCTCTTCACGACACCACCAAAACTCCGTGGATGAATTCTAGGTGACAAGGGATATCCCTTGAAGAAATGGCTACTCACTCCTTTAAGTGACCCCAAGACGGAGTCACAGACGCGCCACAACAGAAGCCATCTGGTCACAAGGACCAGGCTATCGGGCTTCCGAAGATGCTGTTCCAGTACTTGGACTGGACAGGTGATGCCCTGCAGTACACTCATGAAAGAGTCTTGCATATTGTGCTGGTCTTGCTGTGCTCTCCATAACATGGCCCTCCAGAGAGATGTGGACCTTGTAAAGGGTGAAGCGCTAAATGGATACAGAGGAGGAGGAGAGGAGGAGGAATGGCATCCATGCTGTACAGGGAAGTGCCCAGGGCTGGCTCAGGAGTCAAAGCACTCATCAGGATGGCATGGACTCGAGGGCACATCTGATCTAGGCACGTTTCACGTGGGTGCTGCTCAACCAGCAGGACAGCATGCTGTGGCACTCACCTTGATCTGGCTGTGAGAACACATCCATTAAACACACAACCTTGAATAGAGCCACTCTTAGCACCAGCGCATGTGCATATCTGTCCAGCTGTCTCAGGAGCCCCGTTCAAAGACCATTGCTTCACATCACCACTTCTTCCCTCTTTTCCAGTGCTGCCATTAATGAATTGAAGCTCACACTTCTGGGATCATGGCTCAACATTTCCAGTGTTATTAATAAATTGCAATGTGCACAATCACAAGTGATATTAACCCCAGTGAACCCCTCAGTGCTATGACTGACATGGTGGCCTTCGCTCTTGGTCACTTCTACACAGTGCTCCCCTTGTGGCCTCAGACCAGGTGAATGCAGCCTGCTCACATGTCTGCTTGCAGCTGAGATACACATGGTGATCATTCTTGTCTTGGAGGTGCCAGTGGGGGCACCTCCGAAGGCTGCTGCACCGGCGTCAATGCACGCACAGTCTCCTTCACAGGGCTCTGCTGTATAGATGGTCCATCAGTCAGAGGAGCCAAGGAGGCCAACGATGATGATGGTGTTCCATGAGCAATGACACCCTTATCCTTCTTGGTGACTGCCTCAGCCCTTTGAGGGCACTCTGGATCGTTGACAGGAACCACCATCTGGGGCACTACTGGCATCCACTCCAGGCATCTTTGAGCCATCAGCACCACTGACCAGTCAATGCTATAGAGCGTTGCATGCATTCTGTGCACATCAGTGTGCTGTTCCTTCATACACTCATAGTGCTGCTATGTGGCTCTCCATAAAATTAGCCTCTCTTTCAATGGAGGAGCTCATGTCCTGAGCTATGGTGGGGCACATGAGCTAAATGGAATCCTTCATTCTTAGTGCATGATCCCGCACTGTCTCAGGGATTTTGACATGTGGGGACACATGCTGCTGGTCAAACCAGAGCTGTCTTGCATGTGACTCATGAGGCCCTGTATCTGTGTCCAGCTGATCGT
This sequence comes from Heterodontus francisci, assembly GCF_036365525.1. NCBI lineage: Eukaryota > Metazoa > Chordata > Chondrichthyes > Heterodontiformes > Heterodontidae > Heterodontus > Heterodontus francisci. The sequence goes on along the minus strand of NC_090385.1, from coordinate 76,017,495 downwards.
AGCTATGTCAGTCCTCCATTCTCCGAGTGGGAATATCCACAGCTGCCTCTGCCTCTATCATCTCCGCTTGCTCACTCGTGATGTGCTCCACACTCAATGCCAACCTTTCTAACTGTGCACGGGGACCCACCGATGTGAGTTTAACTGCAATTGTGGAAGGTGCGCTTGAATGATGTGACAGTTTTGGATCGATTGGTTCTGTCTCATCCGAGGCCCCAGGTGAGGATGCGGCACTGGCATGCTGCTCTTCCACGATTGGCCCAGTGAGAGACATGAAAAGGAGATCATGAGAACTCACCTGTGATAGCAGATGCCTCTGCAGAGCTGAGGATTCCCAATGCAGCTGAGGCATTGGCATGCTGTCAGATAGGGATGAGTGCACTCCATCACCTTCATCTACAGATTTTAATATCTTTTCATCCTCTTCTTCAGGTATTCCCAACTCTCCATTGCCAACTTTGTCATGCAGCACCACCCTTGCGATTTCTATTGCCCCGTCCTCCATAGCAGTGAGGATGGTGAGCTGGGGCATTCCTCTTTCGGTGCACACCCTCTTCCTCACATTCTGCACCCTCTTCTCCTGCAAGGGCAAAAGAGAGAGGAATAAGGCAATGCTGGCCTCTCTCACCAATGCCGGGGCTCATTTAAATTGGAAGCAGCATGTATCAGTGTTGCCAGGTCCTCACCAGCACTAGGGCTCTGAGCCTTACTGATGGGTCACACATTTCTCCCATGTTCAGGAGCATCATGCACCCTCAGATTTGTCAGCTGGTGTATCTGCTGGTGCCTGCAGACCTGGAGGCCTGTTATCTGGGTGTCATGCTTCACTCACCTTGACAGAGCAAAGAGGTCATTAAAACTTCTGTGGCGCTGCACCCAGGTCCTCTAGACAACACTGCGGCTATGGGTTGTCATAGCCTCCAGCTAGGCCTGCTTAGTTTGGCTGGGTGGCCTCCTCTTGCCACCAATTGCGAACAAGACACCTCACCTCTCATGTACTGCCTCCAACATCACCTCAAGGGCTGTATTGCTAAACTGTGGAGCAACCTGCGATGGGTGCTAGACCTCTGCCTCTCCTTCTGCTGACTTCTGCCCTCTATTGATATGCAAGACGGCTGCTACTATAATGGCTGCCGTCATGCCTTTAAATAAGGCCAGCATTTTCAGACTCCCGCCTCCATCCCATAACCACTGCCATTAATTGGCTGCCAAACCAGCCTTCCAGCCAATTAGCTGCAAGCCTCGGGAAAAATCATGGGCTGTGACTATTGCCCATCCTGTGTGGGGTCGGGACACGGAAATGGTTCTGATGTCGGGGTCCCGATCCCAAACACAAGATCCTGCCCCATAGCTCAGACATCCCAAGGACTGCAGTGATTCAAGAAGGAGGCTCACCACCACCTTCTCAAGGGCAATTCGGGATGGGCAATAAATGCTGGCCTAGCCAGCAATGCTCACATTGCACAAACGAATGAAAAAAAAAGATTGTTAAGTATGCCTCAGATCAACTCAGTTCCAATCTATCTTTGCCAAGCTGTCTTGGACTCAACTACCCCAAAGAGATCCTACATACAAAAATTACAAACAGTTTTTGTTCTTTCACCTGCTTCATATAAGTCTCCTGCTTTACAGGCTTTTTATTCCTCCTCTCTCCACCAACCCCATCCACCACCCATACTCTGAAGTCAGACATGTCTATGGCTGAAGACCATCAACTCGACCTTCACAAATGACTCTCTAAATCATCTAGTTGGAGGCACGATCGTGTCACAGAGTTTTCCTTTGAGTTTTCCCCTCTCTCTGTTACGAGGCACCTGGGTTTGCTTATATAATATACTATAAAATAAAAACAAGAAACGCTGGAAATACTCAGCAGGTCTGGCATCATCTGTAGAGAGAGAAGCAGAGTTAACGTTTCAGATCAGCGACCCTTCTTCAAACCTGGAACATTAACTCTGCTTCTCTCTCCACAGATGCTGCCAGACCTGCTGAGTATTTCCAGCGTTTCTTGTTTTTATTTCAGATTTCCAGCATCCGCAGTATTTTGCTTTTATATACCTGGATTTGCTTGGTGCTTTTGCAGAATAGTGTAGCTGGGTTTAAGAACTCACTGGGGAAGAGGAATTGAACCTATGCTCCACCATGATGCCGCCTGTCACTGAAACCTTTTAAATGGCTATTAATGAAATACTTGAATGCCCCATCTCGCTCTTTCTCTCGCTGTCTTTGCTTTCCTTTTTGTATTTGTACACAGGACATTTTTTTCTGAACATCATAATCCTTGCTCGCTGCAAGATTTGAGAAAAATCAGATTGCTTTGGAATAGCTAAATGCAATAAGAGGTCATACCTTCAGTTACACTCCAATTATGTGGGGAGGCAGAGAAGGTTAAGGGGAGATTAAATAGAGGTGTTCAAAATTCTGAAGGGTTTTGACACAGTTGATAGGGAGAAACTGTTTCCAGTGGCAGGAGGATCGGTGACCAGAGGACACAGAGTGAAGATAATTGGTAAAACAACAAACGGGGAGATAAGGAGAACATTTTTAAGCAGCATATTGTTATGATTTGGAATGCACATCCTAAGATGATGGTGGAAGCAGATTCCATTGTAACTTTCAAAAAGGAATTGGATATATACTTGAAAAGCAAAAATTTGTAGGGCTATGGGGAAAAAGCAGGGGAGTAGGGCCAAGGGAATAGTTTTTTCAAAGAGTTAGCACAGGCACAATAGGCTGAATGGCCTGCCTTTGTGCTATAAGATTCTATCATTCTATCTTCAAGTGACAATTTCTATTCCAAATTCACACAAACAGTGCAGGAAATAAAAAAAAATCACAAAGTACAGCAGTCTATTTGGAGATAAAAAAATTTCAATGCTTAAAATGCACATCAGGGATCTTAACTAAACTGAAGTAATCTATGAAGAACTTTGGGCTGCCACAACTGGTTGTTTTTAAACAACATTCCCATCTATTGTGATAGTGTGGCTGAGCTGCCAGAGGATAGTTTAATCAACTCTCATGATGAGACTGAGAAACTGCAAAGGTGTAGCTGCAGAAATTTCTTAGACAGTCACTGCTCTCAGGGCTAATCGTAGTATAAGTAGTTGATTGGTGTTTCTAGCAGTATAACTCCTGCAGCTGTTTCAAAGAATTGTCTATTCTCCTGCTTCTCTCAGAAGGTATGTTTTTTCAACTATTAATTCAAAGGAGCTTTATCTATTCAGATACACCTCAATACAAATGATTTTTAACAATAGCGTATTTTATGCTCTTTCAAGCAGTTTTTTCTAGCTGTCTTTCTTTTTTGTTGACCTTGTGGATCCTGGATTGCTCTTGGCAGATAGAGAGAGCACAAAATCTCACGGAGTGTTGAATATTTCCAGACCAAAGGAATGGGACATTCACACTGAGCGGGTGAACATTCTGACATCAACAATAAAGCCCCTGCACAGACTTCAGAAGTAGTTTGACAACTTGTGAATTTGAAATTAGCAACCCTAAGGACATTCACAATCATCTGTAACTGCCAGCTGACATAGTAAGCATAGTAACATAGGAACACTTTTCATCCAGAACAACACACCAAAATATTGAAGATTTTCACACAGCTTAAGTCTGATAATAATTCCTCAATGATAGACAGGAGATAGTCACTTTGCCTTACAGCTGTTTAAGTCTCAAAGTTCAGTGCAGATTTTTATTTTTCAAGTTTTATTAAGACGAGACTTAAAACTCAATGAGCCAGATTGGTAACTTGAGTTCATCATCTTTAGCTGAGCTACTTGACTTCTTAACTTATTGAGCTGGCTTTTTATTGCAGCTGGTAGTTTGCTGGATGAATGAATCATTAGTTCCATCTGAGGATTCTGATGCAGTTGATATTCTCCATTTAGGCAGCCTGGTCCTGAAAAGACATCTGGACACTCTTCTGAATTGATCCAAGATGACTAGCTTCACAGGTCTCGCTTATGGCTATGAAGAGGTCTGAGTTGTGTTGGCAAGTATATCTTTGAAGTGGATATGAACTAGCTCCATTTGGCACACTGCTTTGCTTTCAAGCAAAAAGTATGTCATTACCATTTACGATGACGACAACTTCTGTGTGGCACGCAATGCTCTTGGAGTTCACAGGTTTAAATTGGATTTTCTCAGAGTAATCTTGTTATATTTTGCTCTAAATACCTGGTGTGATTCTTGCCCAGGTCTCCTAACCATTGTCTTTATTTTGCAGGTTGTGACACAATTTACAATGTCAGTGTACAAATCCAGTTAGGAATGTGGCAACACTAGCAGCATTCACCTTCCCTTCATCGAGTAACAGGGAATAATTATAACCCATCCCACTCAGCAGGAAATTGTGGGTTTGGGTCAAATGCCCTTTTTACACCCATTTGATTTCATGCTCTATTGAAGCCAGTGGAATTTAAAATCGGGTGTGGTGTGAAACAGGCATCCAACATGAACATTCCATTTCCCACCCGGTGGGATAAGTTATAATTATCCCCAGCATTACTGACTCATGACCTTCAGTTCATGCTCTCTCTTCATGCCCACTTTGCTGTGAACTGCAGCCTTCCTCTGGTTCTGTGTTTAACATTGTAAGGCAAAAAAATTACATTGTCAGTCATTCCTGCCCAACAGACTACATTTGGAACGATTTTCTGTTTGAATATTTATGCTTCTGCCCATAGCAACCTGGCCACACTGGCACCTGCTACTTTAATATCTCAGATGGACTCATCTGGTTAAACTGCATCTCATTTTCTCCTGTAGCGCATGTATTGTGAGAACATGCCGCAGTTTTTTTTTTCGTTCATAGGATGTGGGCATCGCTGGCTAGGCCAGCATTTATTGCCCATCTTTAATTGCCCTTGGGAAGGTGGTGGTGAGCTGCCTTCTTGAACCACTGCAGTCCTTGGGGTGTAGGCAGACCAACAGTGCTGTTAGGAAGGGAGTTCCAGGATTTTGATCCAGCGACAGTGAAGGAACGGCGATACAGTTCCGAGTCAGGATGGTGTGTAGCTTGGAGGAAACTTGCAGGTGATGATGTTCCCATGCATCTGCTGCCCTTGTCCTTCTAGGTGGTAGAGGTCGCAGGTTTGGAAGGTGCTGTCGAAGGAGCATTGGTGAGTTACTGCAGTGCATCTTGTCTATGGTACACACTGCTGCCACTGTCTGTTGGTGGTGGAGGAGTGAATGTTGAAGGTAGTGGAAGGGGTGCCAATCAACCGGGCTGCTTTGGCCTGGATGGTGTCGAGCTCCTTGAGTGTTGCTGGAGCTGCACTCATCCAGGCAAGTGGAGAGTATTCCATCATTCTCCTGACTTGTATCTTGTAGATGGTGGAGACTGGCGAGTCAGGAGGTGAGTTACTTGATGCAGAATTTCCAGCCTCTGACTGCTCTTATAACCACAGTATTTATGTGCCGGCGCAGTGGTTAGCACCGCAGCCTCACAGCTCCAGTGACCCAGGTTCAGTTCTGGGTACTGCCTGTGCGGAGTTTGCAAGTTCTCCCTGTGACCGCGTGGGTTTCCTCCAGGTGCTCTGGTTTCTTCCCACATGCCAAAGACTTGTGGGTTGATAGGTAAATTGGCCATTGTAAAAAAAAAATTGCCCCTAGCATAGGTAGGTAGTAGGAGAATTTAGGGAAGGTGGGGATGTGAGAGGGAAAATGGGATTAATGTAGGATTAGTATAAATGGGTGGTTGATGGTTGGCACAGACTAGTTGGGCCAAAGGGCCTGTTTCAGTGCTGTATCTCTCTATGACTCTATGTGGGCTGGTCCAGTTCAGTTTCTGGTCAATGGTAACCCTCAGGATGTTGATTGGGGTGGGGGGTGGAATTCAGTGATTGTAATGCCATTGAATGTCAAGGGGAGTGGGTTAGATTCTCTCTCACACAAAAACAAGAAATGCCGGATTCACTCAGCAGGTCTGGCAGCATCTGTGGAAAGAGAAGCAGAGTTAACGTTTCGGGTCAGTGACCCTTCTTCGGAACTGACAAATATTAGAAAAGTCACAGATTATAAACAAGTGAGGTGGGGGTTGGGCAAGAGATAACAAAGGAGAAGGTGCAGATTGGGCCAGGCCACATAGCTGACCAAAAGGTCACGGAGCAAAGGCAAACAATATGTTAATGGTGTGTTGAAAGACAAAGCATTAGTACAGATTAGGTGTGAATATACTGAATATTGAACATCAGCAAGTGCAAACCTGAAGAAGAACAACCTGAAAAAAACAGTGGGTAAGCAAACTGAACAAACGAAGATGAAATGAAATAAATGCAAAAAAATGATTGTAAAAAATGTAAAAAGGAATGCAATAAAAAGGAACAGAGGCCCAACCAGTCCCCATCCACCACCACCCTCCTCCGCCTGGCTGAACTTGTTCTCACATTGAACAACTTCTCCTTCAACTCCATGCATTTCCTTCAAGTAAAAGGTGTCGCTATGGGTACCCGCATGGGTCCTAGTTATGCCTGTCTTTTTGTGGGATATGTCGAGCATTCTTTGTTCCAGTCCTTCTCAGGCCCCCTCCCCCAACTTTTTCCGGTACATTGATGACTGTATCGGTGCCGTTTCCTGCTCCCGCCCCGAACTAGAAAACTTTATCAACTTTGCTTCCAATTTCCACCCTTCTCTCACCTTTACATGGTCCATCTCTGACACTTCCCTTCCCTTCCTCGACTTCTCTGTCTCCATCTCTGGGGATAGGTTGTCTACCAATATCCATTATAAGCCCACTGACTCCCACAGCTACCTCGTCTACACTTCTTCACACCCTACCTCCTATAAGGACTCCATTCCATTCTCCCTGTTTCTCCGTCTCCGACGCATCTGCTCTGATGATGCTACCTTCCATGACGGTGCTTCTGATATGACCTCCTTTTTCCTCAACTGAGGATTTCCCCCCACTGTGGTTGACAGGGCCCTCAACCGTGTCCGACCCATTCCCCGCACCTCTACCCTCACCCCTTCCCCTCCCTCCCAGAACCGTGACAGGGTTCCCCTTGTCCTCACTTTTCATCCCACCAGCCTCCATTCCAAAGGATCATCCTCCGCCATTTTCGCCACCTCCAGCGTGATGCCACTACCAGTCGCATCTTCCCCTCCCTTCCCCTGTCAGCATTCCGAAGGGATCGTTCCCTCCGCGACACCCTGGTCCACTCCTCCATTACCCCCACCACCTCGTCCCCGTCCCAGGGCACCTTCCCTTGCAATCGCAGGAGGTGTAATACCTGCCCATTTACCTCCTCTCTCCTCACTATCCCAGGCCCCAAACACTCCTTTCAGGTGAAGCAGCGATTTACTTGTACTTCTTTCAATGTAGTATACTGTATTCGCTGCTCACAGTGTGGTCTCCTCTACATTGGGGAGACCAAGCGCAGACTGGGTGACCGCTTTGCGGAACATCTCCGCTCAGTCCGCAAGCAGGACCCTGAGCTTCCGGTTGCTTGCCATTTCAACACTCCCCCCTGCTCTCATGCTCACATCTCTGTCCTGGGATTGCTGCAGTGTTCCAGTGAACATCAACGCAAGCTCGAGGAACAGCATCTCATCTACCGATTAGGCACACTACAGCCTGCCGGACTGAACATTGAGTTCAATAATTTCAGAGCATGACAGCCCCCCACTTTACTTTCATTTTTAGTCATTTTTAGTTATTTTTTCTTCCTTTTTTTTTTGCATTCCTTTTTACATTTTTTACAATCATTTTTTTGCATTTATTTCATTTCATCTTCGTTTGTTCAGTTTGCTTACCCACTGTTTTTTTCAGGTTGTTCTTCTTCAGGTTTGCACTTGCTGATGTTCAATATTCAGTATATTCACACCTAATCTGTACTAATGCTTTGTCTTTCAACACACCATTAACATATTGTTTGCCTTTGCTCCGTGACCTTTTGGTCAGCTATGTGGCCTGGCCCAATCTGCACCTTCTCCTTTGTTATCTCTTGCCCAACCCCCACCTCACTTGTTTATAATCTGTGACTTTTCTAATATTTGTCAGTTCCGAAGAAGGGTCACTGACCCGAAACGTTAACTCTGCTTCTCTTTCCACAGATGCTGCCAGACCTGCTGAGTGAATCCGGCATTTCTTGTTTTTGTTTCAGATTTCCAGCATCCGCAGTATTTTGCTTTTATTTTAGATTCTCTCTCGTTGGAGATGGTCATTGTGTGGCACAAATGTTACTTGCCATTACCAGCCCAAGCCTGGATTTTGTCCGGGTCTTGCTACATATGGACATGGGTTGCTTCAGTATCTGAGGAGTCGCAAATGGTGTTGAACATTGTGCTATCATCAGCGAACATCCCCACTTCTGACCTTGTGATGGAGGATAGATCATTGCTGAAGCAGCTGAAAATGTTTGGGTCTAAGACACTACCCTGAGGAACTCCTGCAGTGATGTACTGGGACTGTGATGATAGACCTCCAACAACCACAACCATCTTCCAGTGGAGAGTTTTTCCCCGATTTCCATTGACTCCAGTTTTGCTAGGGCTCCTTGATGCCATACTCGGTCAAATGCTGCGTTGATGTCAAGGGCAGTCACTCTCACCTCACATGTGGAGTTCAGCTCTTTTGTCCATGGTTGGACCAAGGCTGTAATGAGGTCAGGAGTTGAGTGTCCCTGGCATAACCCAAACTGAGCGTCAGCAAGTAGGTTATTTCTGAACAAGCGCTGCTTGATAGCACTGTCAACGACCCCTTCCATTACTTTGCTGTTGATCGAGAGTAGGCTGATACGGCGGTAATTGGCTGGCTTGGATTTGTCCTGCTTTTTGTGCACAGGACGTACCTGGGCAATTTTCCGCATTGCTGTGTCGATGTCAGTATTGTAGCTGCACTGGAACAGCTTGGCTAGGAGCACTGAAAGTTCAGTACTATTGCCGGAATGTTGTCAGGTCCCATAGCCTTTTCAGTATCCAGTGCCGTCAGCCGTTTCTTGATATCATATGGAGTGAATTGGTTTGGCTGAAGACTGGCATGTGTGATGCTTGGGACCTCAGGGGGAGGCCAAATTGAATCATCCACTCGGCACTTCTGGCTGTAGATGGATGCAAATGTTTCAGCCTTGTCTTTTGCACTGATGTGCTGGGCTCCCTCATCATTGAGGATGGGGATATTTGTGGAGCCTTCTACTTCTGTCAGTTGTTTAATTGTCCACCACCATTCACGACTGGAATTTTAATGCCATTTCAGAGAGCCCTGCTGCTCTGCACACTTGCGGACGTGTTGCAAAATCTAAGTCTGTCTCAAGTGGACGTCTCCAACTCCCTGCAATTGCAGGCATCTGCTTATATTTGCTGTTCAGTGACACAATCCTTCATTTGCTGTCCTTGCTTATGGTTGCAGGTAAAAAGCTGCAGCACTCAAATGCCTCATTCTTCTTACAGAGCTCATCTTACTCAAGCAAGGGTGTGTTCTTCCACAGATATATTCTGGCACTTCTATGGCTGCAGTGACACTTTTACCTTAATTTCTGGAGCTTTTAACATTTCCACAGCTGTAGCCTTCTGGTATATTTAATATTCACATCTTAACTCCTTAATTTCTGTGATGTTTAGTGGTAAACAAATGATTTATAAGCATTTTCAGGACAAGATGCACCCAATAAGAAACAGAAATCGTTTTTCAGGCTTATTTTACTTCAAATAGCCCCAATGACTTGCAGTTTTGCTTCTTTCAGCTTTATTTTCTTTTTTTGTTCAGAGTCACTGCAGGTTTTTATCTTTTAATTTTTCACATACCATGAAGAAGGAAGAGACTGCATTGCCAAAGAATGATTAATGTTATGTAAAATATTCAGGGACAGGTAATTTACTCAGCCTCATACACCAGATTGTGTGATTACGAATCAGGAGGGCTGATGCCCCACTCACTGGAGAAACAGTCCTGAGATCATGACACACACCTGCACTCCTGCGCTGGAAGAATGAGGAAGATGACTTCATCTTGATTCAGTGATATCATCTCATTATCAAAGTTATCAAATGCTGCATGCATATTTTTTCATATGTAGGCACTGCTACCATAGCTGTGCTCTATGGTAGCACTCTCACCTCTACGTCAGAAGGTTGTGAGTTCAAGTCCCAGGGATGAGTACATATCTTAGGTGAATATTTCGATGCAGTACTGAGGGAGCACTGCACTCTCAGAGGTTCCTTCCATCAGATGAGACATTAAACCAAGATGCTATCTGTCCTCTCAAGTATGCTAAAAAGAAAGGCAGCATTAGGCCTGAGGTGCAGTTGTTAGCAGACCCAAGGACTCATATCTGACAGGGACTGCAAATAGAGCTCAACTCATTAACCAGAAAAAACTCATGGGTGCCACTGCCATGTCAAACACAGGGAGGCCGGGTGGGGAGGATTGATGCCACATGGGTGTCTGCATGTGTGAAAGAGTCAATCCCTCATTTGCATCCCAGAGCATGGCACCTACATACATGCTGTGTCCATCTGACATACTGACTGTCCCCCATCTTTTATTGTAGTGCCCCCGTTGTGCAAAGCATCATGTTGTTGTATGGCAATGTTTTACGTCTGCATCCTTGCTCTTCCAGGCAAAGAGTGCGCACAATGCGAGGGAGTCCTCCAGGACTGGAGGATGGGTGCCGGACCTCCAACCACTATCCCAGGCAGAGGAGGAGGCCCTTGAACTATGTGGCGGACAGGGAGAATGTCCAATTTCAGAAGTGGTGCTTGGATTCTGGGGTGAACATATATCTCTTTGACAAATGCAACGATTATTCGGATTGTTCCCTTTGCAGACACAATGCTGTCATCATACTGATATGTACACCAGTGAACCTAAAACTGTGCTCTTCACATTGTATATTGCACTCCAAGGTGGCATCGGAGATCCCGGAGAGTGCCAGAACCTCTGAGGAGGAGATAATCTCAGAGGAAGCAGCATCCCATGACACTCCTGCACCTTCCACCAGTGCAGAGACACTCACCTCGGTGGGAATGCATTTGGCTTTAGAGTCTGGGTCACAAGATGGTGTGAGCACCACAAACGTGCCCAAGCAGCTGGCTAAGGCTGAGGCAGCCAAAGCCTCTGATAGTTGGAGGACTGTGGGTCATGCTGAGCCCCAGGTTGATGATGAGCCTGTGGTGTCGACAGCACAGGGCATGCTGGAGTTGCAGGAAGAGGTAAGGCAACATCTGGTGGAGATGCCACAGGCCATGAGCAGCCATGAGTGGATGATGGGGACTCCATCCAGGCCATGACACTATGTCCCGGGCAAATGAGTCTATGGCTTTCTCCATGGAGAGGATGGCAACCCTTATGGAGGGTCACATTCCACAGATCCACGCTGACCTGCAAACCATCGCCTCGGCCATGAGCTGGATGTAGCAGTGGCTAGGCGAGAGAGGGACCGGGGCCTGGACACTGTCTCTGCGCCTGGTCTTTCTCAGGAGAGCAGCGAGGTTCCCACGAGCCTTGAGAAGGAGGAGGCAAGCCAGCCTCCATATGAGGGGTCTTCCCTCAGGACGATTCCAATGTGTTCACCGGCTTCTCAGCCCCTCTGCCGTTGAGTCCAGCTCCAGCAACCACAATGTCTGAGGACAGCCCTGCACTGGTGCAGGAGGCCCTCAGGCAGCTGGGGCCCTCCAGGTCACATGCGCCCACAGGATGACCGCCCAAGTCATCCAAAGCCAAAGGACGACCTGATCAGCAGCCTATCCCCAGTCAAACTGCTAGCACGGAGGTTGCACAGAGAAAGAGCACCCACAAGTGGCTAAAAAAGACACAATGGCACATATGGGTTATCACAGGTGCGACGTATGTGCATTGTTACTTCTCATTAAATGTGTTCATCTAACAGATGTCTCCTTTTTACTGTGTGAATGACGGATGCCGGCATGTGCCGATTATATCTCCTCCCATTACAGCATTGCCCTGGAGCAATGTCAATGTATGGAGAACATTATCGCCATGCCAGTGTGCATGATGATTGCACTGCACGGCTGCAGTCATATGGGCAAGCGCTCAGTCATCTGCTGCCAGTAATGGTGGAGACACAGATGTCACAAATGCAGAAGACTGTTTACCAGATGAAGCACGGTGATGTGTGACATGGGGAGCATGTGGTGCACTTCAGGGATTATGGAAGCGCTCAGCTATAAGGCGTTGCTGAGCATCCCTTGTTCTTTGCTCGTCCTGTCTGTGATGCCTCGATGATATTCGTCCTCCCATGCGCGCATGCTGTTGCACCTCTTCTGTGTCTTTATTGTCCGAGGATGTCTCCTGCTCCTGTCTCTCATCTTCCTGCAAGGTCTTCCCATTCTGTATTGCAAAGTTGTGCAGATCACATCACACAGCAATGATGCACACAACCCTTTCTGGTGAGTACTGTAGGACCCTACCCAATCTGTGCAGGCAGTGGGAGCGCATCTTGAGCATCGATGGTAGCTCATGTCAAGCCCTGGTAGGCATTGTATCTTTCCTCTGCATCACTGGTGGGGTTTCTCACTGGTGTTAGGAGCCATGTCTGCAAGGGGTCCACAAGAAGCTACCCCTGGATCTGAGCTGGTGCAGTGAAGAGCCGTGGCACCTGGGACTGGCACAGGATGAATGAGTCATGGCAGCTGCCTTGAAAGCGGCCACATACTTGCATGAAGCGTTTCCTGTGGCCATAGACTAGCTGCAGTTTGAACGAGTAGAAGCTCTTTCTATTCAGGAATGCAGCTGGTTGTCCGACTGGAGCCTTGATGGCCACATGCGTGCAGTCAATGACCCCTTGCACCTGTGGGAATCCCAAAATGGCCCCAAATCCGAGCGCCCTCTGGTGCTGACTCTCAGGGTCTGTCCCAAAGTGCACATAGTCACCAGCCCTCCTGTACAAGGCATCAGTGACCTCCCTGATACAGCTGTGCACTGCTGACTGTGAAATGGCACACAGCTCGCCGGCCGATGGGTCCCTGGAATGATGCAGAGGCATAGGAGTTAAGAGACGTGGTGACTTTGAGGGCCACAGGCATAGGGTGTCCATCAAACCTCATTGGCTATAGTTCATCATTCAGTGGTGCAAAGAAATGCGTCACTGCCTCTCTGGACATCCGCAGTCACCTCTGACACTGAGGCTCCGACATCTGCAGGTATGTCATGCGGGGCCTGTAGACCCACTGTCTTCTCTGATGTCGAAAGCACCTTGGTGACTGCTGCTGCTCGCTTCCATGAGCTTCCATGTGGACTGTGCCTGCCTGTTAGTCCGGCCTCTGGCAGATACGGCTCCTCTTCGATCCAGAAAGACAGGGTGGACCAGGCCCATCTGAACGTTGTAGGTGAAGTCGGTGCCTTCAAACAATTAAAGACAACTATCCGGGCTGACAGTGATGTACATTGGTGCTTCAGCTGCGTTGCATCATCTCCTATATGGTATGGCATGACATTACCTATCTTAGCTTTGCATGAAAGCAGGGCAGCATGAGCATGGTCATGCAACTGACAGTGCGAGGATGCAATCATCAGCCACATGACCTGCGACCCCAGACCATTTTTGGCCCATACCCCACACAAAGGGGTCATGGTGTGCTATTGCTCCCCCCCCCCCCCCTCAAACAGTGTTGGTCGAGAGCAGGGTCAGCCCCCTTCAACCACCTCCCCCAGCCCCCCTTTACAGTAGAAGGGCATGGGGTACCTTTCTTCTTTCATGCAGAGTTATGTCCTGCTCATTGCAGACCCGCACCCACCTTCGCCTGCTCTGAGGACTGACACCTCGTTGCCGCCAGCTTTTCACAGACGTGAACGTGAAGGCATGTGAGTGCTGCACGTCCAAATGAACACCTCAACCTGCTGCCTGAATCGCTGCGGCCTGCATATTAGGAATGGTAAGTACCCATCTGCATATTGTAATGCGGGTCCCATCGTCAAGTGGCGGGGGTGCCGCCACGAGGTCGCACTGCCGCCGCGATCAGGATAGGCCCTGTTGGCATCGGGGTCAGTGGCGGGCCTCATCCATTGCAATCATCATTACCCCCGCCACCGTTCCTGGCATTGGAGACCCTATGAAATCCAGTCCTATGACTTCTACAATTGAAATCTCAGATTTCAATTTTTTAAGGATTCTCCTTTCCATACTCAAGCTGCCAAACATTGGCTCAAGATGACCTTGATGGTGGGCTTCACATATCATAATAGTGGAGTGAAATAAAAACAAGAAATACTGAGCGGGTCTGGCAGCATCAGAAGGGTCACTGACCTGAAACGTTAACTCTGCTTCTCTCTCCCCAGATGTTGCCAGACCTGCTGACTTTCTTGTTTTTATTTGAGATTTCCAGCATCTGCAGTATTTTGCTTTTATTATCATAATGGAAGCGTATCTCCATACATATCCCTTGGCATTTATCTCTCAGAGTGATGATCCATCCACTATGCACAACCATTCCTCTCAAAGGATCACAGAAAAGGCAAGTAAAGGTACAGGAGTAGCTGAAACAAGGAGCCAAAGTGCTCACCACAGTTGCTAGGCCACCACATGACCTAATGGAAAGAGGGGAATCATCATAGCAAAGTCACAACATCCCATTTGCTTAAAAATTGCATGCCACCACACTTGTTACTGCCACTGAGGTGGCACTTAAAAGGAGCACAAGTCCAGACAACACGCATCAACGTCAAGTGCTGGAACACCAATGATTAAAGACAGAAGTATAACTTTGTCTTGGGTGCTGGTGCAATAGATGATAGCGAAGCAGCAGCCCATTTTATTTGCTATTTCATCAGCCCATTTTACATGCTTTTTCATCAATAGCAATTACAGTAGGAATTCTCCCAGTTATCCAGCATAACTTCAGAGGAAAGCCAAGGAAAACCCCAGAGAAACAGCTATATCTGCCATTTCCTTGAAATTTCCACCAATGTTCCGTCAAAGTTATAGCAGACAATTGAGGAACCCTGTGAAGATTCTGCTCCTCATTATCAAAGGGGAAATATGAATGTTGCAGATATTGGGATAAGACACAAAAGAATGTAAGGAATTGCATTTATATAGTATTTTCACAACATTAGGATATCCTAAGCACTTTACAGCCAATGAACTATTTTTAAATAGTTAAACAGTAGCAAAACAAAAACAACTTGCATTTATATAGTGACTTTAATGTAGCAAAAACTCTCAAGATGCTTCACAAAAGCACCAGCAGACAAAATCTGACTCACATAAGGAAATATTAGGACAAGAGCATTGGTCAAAGAGGTGGGTTTTAAGGACTGGTTTAAAGGTAGAAAGAGAAGTAGAGAGGCTGGTAGTTTTAGGGAGGGAATTCCAGAGTTTAAGGCCTCAGCAGCTAAAGTCATGGCCACAAATAGTGAAAATAGAGGATGTGCAAACAGCCAGAATTGGAAGAGTGCAGAGATTTCGAAGGTTTGTAGGCCTGGAGGAGGCAATTGAGATAGGGAGGGGCAAGGCCATGCAGGGATTTGAAAGCAAGGATGAGAAAGAGAACACAGGGAAACCAGGCAGTAATTTGATCACAGACAGATAATCTGTTCTAGTGATGATGCTTGAGGGATAAATATTGGCCAGAACACCAGGGAGAATTCCTCTGCTCTTCTTCAAGCAGTGTCATCAGATCACCTGAGAGGGCCTTGCTTTAATGTCTCAACCATCACTGAACTAGATTATGTGCTCAAGTCTTTGGAGTGGATTTATGAACTCAGAACTCCCTGACTCAGAGGCGCAGTGTGCTACCAACTGAACCATGGCTGAATATAACAGGGTACTAGCATACAAGAGGGTAGAAGCTATGCAACAGTTATACAAAGCCCTGGATAGAGCGCACCTGGAGTACTGTGAGCAGTTCTGGGCACCACACATTAGGAAGGATATATTGGCCTTGGAGGAAGTGCAGTGTAGATTTACTAAATGATACCTGGACTCCAAAGCTTAATTTACAAGGAGAGATTACACAAACTAGGGTTGTATTCCCTGAAATTTAGAAGGTTAAGGGGTGAGTTGATCAAAGTTTTCAAGAGATTAAAGGGAACTGATTGGGTAGATAGAGAGAAACTATTTCCACTGGTTGGGGAGTCTATGACTAGGGGACATAGCATAAAAATTAGAGCCAGACCTTGCGGGAGTATAGTTAGAAAACACTTCTACCTATCTACACATAAAAGGTGGTAGAACTTTGGAATTCTCTTCCACAAATGGCAATTGATGCTGGTTCAATTGTTAATTTTAAGTCTGAAATTAATAGATTTTTCTAATCCAAAGGTATTAAAAGGATATGCAGTTAGGTCACAGATCAGCCATGATCTCATTGAATAGAGTAACAGGTTTGAGAGGCTCCTGTTCCTATGGTCCTATGAGTGTGTTATTAATGAAGCTACGTATTTCAGAGAGGATAAAAGAACCATTCATGCAGGACCACAAGTGCAACTTTTACAAAAAAAGTCCTGTTAAGCAACATTTGATGCATTGGTCTTCCTCGTTGTGCATCGGCATTACTTGTTTTGCTTTCCTCTTCATATTCCTCCTCCCATGCCATTACAATAGGCCAACCTTCCTGGTTCTTTGGGTGAATGGGTACTCTTCTCTGTATAGCTAAGTTGCATAGAATGCAGTGGAGATAAGTTGACACTCTCAGGCTGTAGAACAGTACCCAACTTGATCATCCCAGATGCTGGAATCTCTTGCTTCAACATGGTAGTTTTGTGTTCCAGCAGAGTTTCACCAAAAAGCTGCAAATTCACGCCAATTCCAAGCATAAGCATATAGTCTCAGCTGACACTACAATGCAATACTATGGGAGTGCACCATCAGTCATGCTGTCAGCTGAGATGTTAAATCAGAGCCCCTTTTGACTGTCTTAGTAGTTTAGGCAGAAGCTGAAAGATCTTCTTCTTTGGCCTCCTTGTCTTGGGAGACAATGGGTAAGCACCTGGAGGTGGTCAGTGGAAGATCTTACAACACTACTAATAAAGAATAGACAATTCTCCTGGTTGATTTCTCCTGAAATCAACAGCACTAAAAACAGTTGAACTGGGCTGATATCATTACCTTTTGTGGGATCTTGTTTAATGCAAAACAGCAGCTATGTTCCGACATCATTGCCACTCTAGTTCAAAATACTTCAGGTACATGTAGTACATTAAGACATTTTTGAGAGATGGTAAGCTGTATATAGATGCAAGTCTTTTATTTTACCCTCACTCAGGATCACTGAGGCCAATAAAGACCCCATATCACCATGCTGAATTTAAACTGGGGCTGACATAGCTATTGACTGGGTAAACCTTGTTAAGCCTTCCGGAGCATCCAGTCCTGCTGTAACACATCAAAAGTCACTGCATTCCATAAGTGTGGCAATTATTCATTGATGGAAATGTAAACTCATTGTCACTTAGCCCCTTTCAGCTGACTTGGTTTTGATAGGAAATCAGCAGTTTTTAAAACAACTTGGTGGGCAATCTAGTTGGTTTCACTTTTGTTGGCTTTGAAACTAATGGTACAGTCTAGAGTGAATTTTACACAGATTCAACTCCAGAGGGACATCACACACAGTAAGCAGATTTTGCCATTCTCATACCAATACAAAAGACAAACTTTCCATGGAAGTGATACCAGATGGCTCTGGTGTTAATAGACATCTAACCCTAAAGCAACATTAGATATCTTTACTTATAGCTATGATCAGCTAACAGAAAATGCCAGGGTGCCAATTCAGCATCAGGCCACTAGTGCCTGTATTTGCTACTTGCAATTCTAGATTATGAGATCAGAGCTCAGCATTACAGCAGTTGCTACAGAATTAGAACTTGCACCCAGAGTGAGCCACACTGGGGTACAAATGTAAGCACAGATTTTGACACTGGTCATATCAATCCAAACAGCAGGAAGAATGAGTTTGTGGTGACAGCCCATCCTAACAGTGATGAACCTGCTGTGTCCTTACATGGACTGTTGCTTCAGGACTAAACTCTCCTGCTGCCTAAATAGAACAAAACTCTGTAACGAAGTGAAGTAAAGCGGAGCCCTGTGGAGAAAGTCCATTTTCCTTTCTGATAAACAGGGGCTTAAGTTTTACTTCGAATGACTCAAAATCAATTCCACAGCAGATGCAAATCTGGAGTTGTTTTCAAAATTTCAAAGTGATTCTTCATGGCTTAATTTAATTTTAACAAATCTTTGCTGCATAAACAAACAGTACTGAGCTAACACACATCTGGATGCCAAAATAATGGCTGTCTGAGAAGCTGTGGTAATTAAAATAAAATTAGCCCCTCTGCAACAGGTTATCACAACCTGTAAACAATATCTTGTGTTTTTAACCCTTCTGAGGGTGATGGTTATAGCCTTGCATCAAAATCTAAAAGTGGAATAAAGATGACAATTTTTTTCAGAAATGTATTTGAATTAGATCTATTTCTGGGCCCGATCTGTGGAGAATTATTTTCAAAGATGTGAGGTTGAAAGCTGAGGTCTGAAGTAGTCTTTCATTGCTCAAAGCTGCCAAGCTATGTTTTTGAATCTTAAAGGCACAGATAAGGCCGAAAAGATTAGGCCTTAAGATTTGGTAAATTCAGAAAAAAAGAAGCTAAGTGTTTCTCTGACCGAGGTAATAAATTGTGTTCCTTAAAGATAAACAAATATTTAAGTACCTCAGGTATAATTTATAACCCAAGCTGAATTCAATCATGATCCGTGGTAAAAAGTTTCATTTTACAATCATTGCAGTAATGAGTGTTGACCGGGGTCAAAGTGGGTTAGCTTGTTCCCGACGCTGTTGATAGTTTTGTTGCATTGAAGTGATTAGAATAGGTCATTGCCCCTGAGAATAAGAGGTCCAGCTCATTAGTAATCTGCCATTGTTTTGGGGTAGTATTCACCTTGTGTTGGGCATCATGTTGGAAGTGACCTGCTGTATCTGGGCGGTGAAGTATCAACATTAAAACAATTCACTCGAGTGGCGTCTCCGTCTGTTCATTTTTGTACTCAGAATGTGGGAACATATTCATTGCCAAAGGGACAGTCATGGAGCCTTCTGGGACTGCAACTGTGCTATGATAACACAATATGAAGTATTCAATTTATTTATCTTTCAGCAGAGCTTACACTGTATAATATTAACACTAGTGATCTCCAGTAAGATCATCTCTTTTCTTTTGGTCTATTTCTGTCGCTTTAATTTTCTTTCTGGCTCTATCTAGCCATTACTTACACCAGTGAAGTGAAGGCAGTATGATTTGAAAAAATGAAATAAACTGTCCGATTGGCTTACTTTCAATTTTTTTCAGATTCTGTCTACTTCAATAAATGTTGTTCTGAGCACAAAATAGCTCCTGCAGAACAACTTAAACATTATTTAAAGAAAAGTCATCTCTTATACAGATGCCTAGAGCTCTTTTTTTTATATGAAGCATTATTTAGTCCAGAGTATTTGTAATTCAGCTACAAAGAAGAAATAAGGCTTCTCCTAGCTTGCCATCTGGCACTTTTACATGCTATGATTTTGATTGTTGTCAGTGTGTTAGGAAGCAGAGCAGTCAGTAATTAAAGGACACAAACATGGTCCCAAACACTGATAGTGTCAGCCGTGGCCCAGTTGGTAGCACTGTCACCTCTGAGTTTAGATTAGTTTAGAGATACAGCACTGAAACAGGCCCTTCGGCCCACCGAGTCTGTGCTGACCATCAACCACCCATTTATACTAATCCTAGACTAATCCCATATTCCTACCACATCCCCACCTGTCCCTATATTTCCCTACCACCTATCTATACGAGGGGCAATTTATAATGGCCAATTTACCTATCAATCTGCAAGTCTTTTGGCATGTGGGAGGAAACCAGAGCACCCGGAGGAAACCCACGCAGACACAGGGAGAACTTGCAAACTCCACACAGGCAGTACCCAGAATTGAACCCGGGTCGCTGGAGCTGTGAGGCTGCGGTGCTAACCACTGCGCCACTGTGCCGCCCTAAAGGTTCTAGGTTTAAGTCCAAATCCAGGACATAAACACATAAAAATCAAGGCTGATGGTTGAGTGCTACACAGTTGGAGGTGGCATCTATCAGAAGAGATGTTAAATTGAGACCCTGACATAAAAGGTCTCATGACATATTCAAAGAAGAGCAGTGGAGTTATCCTTCAATCAACATCACAAAAAAGCAGATTATTTAGTAATTATCACATTGTTGTTTGTGGGAGTTTGCTGTTGTTACGACCAGGTCAAAAAGGTGTCTAGGGGTCCCTTTCAGCCTTCACCTGGCCTTACCATAACAGGGTTTAATATTAAACATGTCTTTTTAGCTCCCCCTTAGTGAATCCTTGTTCACGTTTTCCAATTATATGACACCAGGACAAACAGGCTTTCTTAGGTTTAAAGAAGAAAAGTTGAAATTTATTAAACTTAAACTTAAACTCTCATTCAGTTAACGCCTATGGATACACGACGCGCCCACGATAGCATGCATATGCGATACATACATGCAAATAGAGACAGAAAAGAGCAGAAGAAAAATATAGTGGAAAAGTTTGATGCAATATAGAAGAGTTTTTGTTACAGTTCTTCGAGCTCACTGTAGAGTCCTTGATTGTAGGTAGATCTTGCTTTTCGTTGGGGCCCAGTTTTCTTCTTAAACCTTGTTCGCTGTCGGAGACTTTTCTCTCCTGGGGTTCATGTGTCTTCAGTGGATTCAGAGGCTTGTGAGAAAGAGATGGGAACAGACAGGAGAGATCTTCTCAGTCCAGGAGCAAACAGACACTCTCTGAGTTCACACTGTTTTTTCAGAAAAACCCAGGTTGCCTAGCAGGTTAGTCATGTGACTAACTGGTCTGACTACGTATTGGATTGTATCACCTTAGCATTCTCTGGAATGCTCCTCTTACACACAAGACCTGGTGATCAAGGCCCATTGTGGGTTCAATGTGTCAGGGAATGATGCTTTGTTCTTCCGTTCACCGTCTGTTAGTATGCAAATGTCTTTTCCAGCCACGGCTGATGTGCTTAACAAGTCCTTTTTTCACTCCAATAACGGTTTAAAATCAATGTCCATGACAAACTTAATGTGTCTCACTCATGGCAGGTGGGGGTATAGCATGACACTGTGTATAAATTGGCTGCTGTGTTTCCTTCATTCCAACAGTGACTACACTTCAAAAGTACTTAATTGGTTGTAAAACACTTTGAGAGGTCCAGTGGTTGTGAAAAGCATGATATAAATGCTAGTTTTTTTTTCATTTTCAACACACTGGAAGTTCACTTTAATCTCAGCTGACGCTCCAATACAGTACTGAGGAAGTGCTGCACTGTCAGAGGTGCCATCTTTCGAATTATGTTTAAAGCAGGCCTGCCTGCTTTCTTAGGCAGATGTAAAAGATCCCAGAGCACTTTTGCAAAGAAGAGCAGATAAGTTCTTCCTGATGTCCTGGCCAAAGTTTATACCTCAACCAGCATCACTAAAACAGATTATCTGGTTATTTACTTCATTGCTGTTCATATAATCTTGCTGTGTAAAGTTTGGCTGTTGCATTTCCTACATTAAAACAATGACTACACTTTAATTGGCTGTAAAGCTCTTTGGGACGGTCTGAGGCCATGAAAGGCACAATATAAATGCAGGTTTCTTTTTCTTTTAAAAAACTACCGTTTTTGTTTGGATTTCACATCAGCTGATTTAGTAATACAGTTGATTTGCATCTTGACTGTCACCAGATCACCTCATCTACTTGTCTCACCAGCATGTAGATTTCCCCATGTTATACTGTATCTTTGGCAGAACGAATACCACATCAATTCTAGGTGTGCAGTATAAAGTCAACAATTAAATATTTGACTGCAGCTTCTGCACTGTTATACCTTCAAGTCTATCTTTGAGACATGGTAAGATAGCCACATGTGTGTATATATAGGCCTGTGAGAGCTAAGTACAATGATACTGCTAAGGTTGGAAATGTTGTGAGTCTTCCGTTGTTCATAAAAAGGATTATTTGCATGTTTATTTTTGTGTTTAGCACAGAGAGTGCCTCTGCCATACAGCAGTTACTCATGCATTGAGCTTTTGTTACTGGTCAGCAGTTTAATTGGCCACATCTTAAGAAAAGTTAATTGCATTTGAGTGATTTTATCGTGTGCTATAAATTACATAGTACCTTACTATTACTTTCAAAACCTCAAAAGACAAATTATCTGAATGAAATCAGGTGGCAATAGTAACACATTCTTATATAAAAGCAAAATACTGCGGATGCTGGAAATCTGAAATAAAAACAAGAAATGCTGGAACCACTCAGCAGGTCTGGCAGCATCTGTGGAAAGAGAAGCAGGGTTAACGTTTCGGGTCAGTGACCCTTCTTCGGAACTAGCAAATATTAGAAATGTCAAAGGTTATAAGCAAGTGAGCCGGGGGTGGGGCAACAGATGACAAAGGAGAAGGTGTAGATTGGACATGACCTTTGCTCCTTGACCTTTCGGTCAGCTATGTGGCCTTGTCCAATCTACACCTTCTCCTTTGTTATCTCTTGCCCCACCCCCGGCTCACTTGCTTATAACCTTTGACATTTCTAATATTTGCTAGTTCCGAAGAAGGGTCACTGACCCGAAACGTTAACTCTGCTTTCTCTTTCCACAGATGCTGCCAGACCTGCTGAGTGGTTCCAGCATTTCTTGTTTTTTGTAACACATTCTTGTCCTCTCAAGTGCAGGAACAAATAATTGCGCTTCTATCTGAGTAGATGGTTTTCTCTCAATGCAAGCCAAATCTAGGTGAAATCCAAACTGTTAAAATAATTCATATTGTATCGGCTCCAAATTTCCATTTCACTATTTCAAGCAAAAATATCAAAGATTATTGGAACCCAAACCTAGAAAGATTTGGACTTTAGTTAATTTTCTGCAAGTTCTGGATTTGTTGTGATACCCATTTTCTGTTTCCATTATGTGTACACAAGAGAAACTCAATAAATGGGATTTGTGGTATGCAGAGAAACTCCAAGGAGAAAGAGTCCATCAGTGAAGGAAACTCATCTTAATTTAGAAAAGTGCTGGTTGCTCCTTGGTGGCTCACTAAGTAAACACACAGTGCAGTACCAAGGCAAGCTGGTCAAGAGGGCGCCAATTTAATCCTTTGATTTGCACCAAGTTAGCGGATCTTTGTTGAGATCATGCTGGGGGGAATTTTCAACTAACAGAAGAAATAAAGATCAATCAAAGTAATGTTCCAGGTCACTGTGGGCACGGTTCTACAGACTGTGTATGATCCTTCAGGACTGTAGATTGTAGACCTTGCTCACGTATTTAATCGTCCTTTCACCTACCTCATAGGCAAATCATTGGCCATCGCAGAACAAATGGTGCCAACAGCAGTTGCCCTGCTGAGCTGCCTCAGCTGAATTCAACTGGAGCAGCAATTGGCCACGGGTGCTCTAATTGACCTCAGTACCCTGGACTAGTAGGTCGGGAAAGTAAAGTGAGGCTCTTGATCCCAAGTCAAAAACAGATAATGTTAGAAGCACTCAATAAGTGAGTCAACATTTGTGGAAGGAAGAGATGATTTAACATTTTAGATGTTGACATATTGTCAGAATTGGAAGACAATACAGGGTGAACAGTATTATGAAAGGAGCAGAACAAAGTGAAAATGAAATATCACACACTTTTTCCTCCCTCCTCTTCCCTTTGTCTGTGGCAGTTCCACAGCTGCACATTGTAATAGCTTTCTTCATGGATGAGCCCAGATTGAGAATGTCAGTAGGCTAGTCAATTGTAAAGGCCAGGACAATCTAACTCAACTCCATCTTCACTCAAAGCCTATTGACATTAAGGAGAATAAAGCATGAAGCTGTGAATCCCCCCTCCCCCCACCCTGTCTCATTACAATATGAATGTTAGGCCTCAGTTGGGCCTACTATAAGTGTAGGCCCACTGAAACATTGCAGGGAAGCCTCAGGAAATCCCAGGACAGTGCAGAGAGGGTGGAGCTAATGTGGCAAGTCTCTGTCCCATTTTCCTTCTCATTGCAGGCAGGAAAATACCATTTTCTCAAACATAGTGAAGAGAAAAATCTACCCCATGCCCTCCAGCTCTTAAATGGAGGGATAGATGTAGACAATTTAGAGGAAAAACATTTGCATTGTTCAGATTTGAGTGACCTCTGCTTTAACTTTCATCTCTTTTTCTAGTAGTTCATTTTGAAAATAGTAATCTTGGTTTTAGTTAAAGCAAGGAAGATATACTAAACTTTTATAAATCACTGGTTAGGCCTTAGCTGAGGTATTGTGTCCAATTCTGTGCGCCACACTTTAGGAAGCATGCCAAGGCCTAGGAGAAGGTGCAGAAGTGATTTATTAGAATGATACTAGGAATGAGGGATTTCAGTTATATGGAGAAACTGGTGTTTTTCTTCTTAGAGAAGAGAAAGTTAAAGGGCGATTTAATAGAGGTGTTCAAAATTATGAAGGATTTTAATAGAGTAAATAAGAAGAAACTATTTCCACTGGTGAGGGGAGTAGAGGTGTTTATTAACCAAAGCACACAGCTTTAAATTAATTGGCAAAATAACCAGAGGCAAGATGAGAAGTTTTTTTGTGTAGCAAGTTATTATGATGTGGAATGCACTGCCTGAAAGGGTGGTAGAAGCAAATTCAATAATAACTTTCAAAAGGGAATTGGGCATATAGTTGAAAAGGAAATACTTGCAGGGCTATGGGGAAAGCTCAGGGGTGTGGGACTAATCTGCTCATCTCTTTCAAAGAGCTGGCGCAGGCACAATGGGCTGAATGGCCTCCTTCTGTGCTGTATGACTCTTTGACAACAGGACATATTTTATTTATTATGTAATTTAGAAATTACAATAATTCTCATGCCATCAAAGGTTTCCTAGTAAAGCAATCTATGTTTTTAATAGGTCTGTTATTTATTTTGTTAGTGATCTCAGACTGGTTTAATATTCTGCTATGTGCTTCAGTGGTTTCTTTCAAAGCTTTTTTTTTCTTTATTCCATTCTGATTTACTCAGAGGTGATGTACCTCTCTTGATCTCATCACTCTTTACACACTTCTTTATTTCTTTCAACTCTTCCAACTGTGCATCAGCTGCTCAGCAGTGCATTTAAACATTTCAGGTAGCGGTTCCATACAGGCAAATGAGAAAGGGAGTGGGTGAAGAAAGAGGGCAGCCAGCAGACCGCTTCTGAAGAAATTAAAACTACATCTTTACAAAAACCACCCAGGGAAAAATTTAACAGATGGAGAGGAACATGTTCTGAGAATAAGATTGAAAAAAAAAATGCATTAAGAAAAGGGACTGAAGAGTCAGTGAAATTCATAAGACTAAAATGAAAGAGAAATGAAAAGAGTGCATCACAGGGGAAATGGGACACCAGCACTGAAAGCTTAAATAGGCTCTGCATACTAAAAAGGCTAAAAGAAAATACATTTTAACTCCACTTCAGATATTCATTTTACCTATATTATGTAACCATTCTATTTGCATACATATCTTATAATTGACTTCCCATGATTTTAGCTGTGTATGCATCAGGAGTTCATTTAAGAAAAATAGATGTAAGGTGTGCTGTTGTATAAAATACAGCTGACTTGGACACAGATTATTATGTATCAACATTAAATAGACAAAATTGGACTGGTTAAAGAGTTGACCATTCTGGGGCTGGGGAAGCAGGGGATATTGAACCACAGCATTTACAGACAATTGTACATCTCAAATCAGCAAAAGGATTCGGAGTGATGAAAAATTAAAATTGTTGTCACTTAATTAGCTCCAAACCAAAGCAATTTTAAGTGTTACACGCATTTGTTCCATATCTCTGTCTGTTTGTGAAACCTACGGTAACTTTGTCCCAATGGAATACATGGAAGCATGGAATTGACAGTGAAAAATGGCACTCTCTCCAGACAATGCTTTGTCTAAACTCTTTGTAATTATTGCTTTGAAATGTACTTTACAACATTTTTTGTTCTATAGCATTATCTGAAGAGGGGCACTATAGGTATTTTGCATTTATTCCTGATCTTATTTAAATCAGAGCTTAAGTTGTACTTTTTGTCCAATATAATGGATCTCTTAGCCCATTTTCATTCCAAATCTATCATCTCAGTGCCAGTTCCAATATTTTGACATCATGAAATTAATATATTTAAAAAATGCAACTAGCCCTGTTTGATAAAAGTCTGGAAACTTTCAAAACAAACTAAAAGTAGAGTCCAGGAGGCTATGCTGAATAAAATACATAGAACGTGCCAGCTAGATTTCAACAGTTCAGTTATGTGCTCAGAATGGACAATTATCTGATGATTGTAGAGTTATTTGGATCACAGGTGGACAAGAATGCAATGTGTTAGTTGAGGAGGCATAGGGAGTGGAGGACTTGCCCTTTTCTAATATCTGGGAGTTAAGAACAGACAGACAAGGAACAGTAAGCATAGGGAAGGGAATATCACAGAAACATAAAAAGGTACAGACAACAAGACATTAGCTGGTCCATTGAGTCTGTTTCCTTAAACCATGAAGCTTCTTGGCAACATTGCCCCTTTATCTCTCGACCCACCCCGCTTCCCCATTCGGTCCACCCATCAGCAGCTGTGTAATTCCCTGGGAGACACAAAAAAGCACAATTAAAAAACAATCCCTAGGCCAATTCAGTGAAAAGAATTCTGGGAAAGTCCTCTCTAACCACCAAAGGCGATCAAAATCGAGCTCCAAGATCATGGGATACAACACCCAACAGCCCACCTACCTTTCATTACCATCAGACTCCTCCAGGAACTCATCACCACAGGTCAATGATCCTCTTTTGGAAAAGCTCTCTTGACATCTAACCTTGTTCTCTGTTTATGTCATTTATACACGGGTCCCCTCATTCTCCTTAATGTATTTCAGTCAAATAATCTGTCCACATGTACACAGTCCAGTCCCTTCATCGTTTTAAATGCTTCAATAACAGTTCTTCAAATGTTGCACTTTTTAGACTAAATAGACCCAGCTCCCCAAGCTCACCATAATTGTTAAACTAGATATTAATCTATGGCCTCCTCTGAACCTTTTTCATGGTTACTATGGGCTGAAATTTATGTTACGGCAGTGGCCGTAAACAATGTGCGGGTCGCGCTTTGCGGAACTGCTGCGATATTCAGCGCAGTGGCTCATTTAAATAGCCGGGTGGACTGCCCACCCTGATGACATGGAGGGGGCGGGCTGTCCATCTCCAGCAATGACGCTAGGCGCCATTGCACAGGTACCATTTTTAAAGGGCTTCGAGCCCGACATTGCCATTTAAAAATTAAAGGGATTTTTAAAATAAAAAAGTAAATAACTTGATCCTGACCCTCTCCCACCACACCCCCCTCAAGAACCATAGAATTAAGTACCTGCCCTCTCCCCTCCCAAAACACTTAACTAACTGGTGCACCTGACCTTCCCCCCCCCCCCACCCCCAAAGTTCCTAAACTCTAAATGTTACCCCGTCACACCATCTCCTAGACCAATTAAAGTACTCTGACGCCACTACCCCCCCTCCCGCACTAAGAAACCTACCTGCTCCCACCAGCGTTCCGCCTTGGAGATCCGAAAGTGTGGGAGTGTTGGCCACTGGCAACAATATTGGAGAGGAATGGACAGCGGGAGCAGGTAAGTATTAATTCCTTTATTTGCATTTTTACAAATATGTTAATTTGGCTCCCATTGCCAAGTGGCGGGGAGGTCGCCACAAGGCCTTGGCGCCGCCGGCACTATCAGGCCGGGCCTTCCCGGCATTGAGGCCCGTGGCAGGCCTCTGCTGGAGGCATTTTCTGGCCCCCCCCGCCACAATCCCCGGCATCGGGGGATGCTGTAAATTCCAGCCCTATATCTTCCACCATGCAAGCAGAGCAGTAGTGGGTGCAATGGACCAAGCCAACCTCTTGTACAAGGATGTTATTGTGTTTTGAGTTTTATATTGTATCATCCTACTTACACATCCTGACACTTTATCTGATTCCACTTTCGCTTCTCAACACTGGTCATGGATATAAAAACTGATGCACAACAACATCCTCTCAACAGACTTCAATTTAGAACCCACATGGTATGCACATACTTTGCAGTAGCCACATACATTACCCACATGAATTACACTATAATTAAATTAACTGTCATATGCCAGGTGCAAGGCAATCACATCCAGATCAGCTTGCAATTCTTTTCACCTTCAATAGGTTCTGACACCACCACAGATCCTCACGTCATCTACAAATCTGCAAACACCACCTCCAATGCCTTCACCCAGATCATGGATATAGATCATGACAAGTATCCGCCCTAAGATTTATCCCTGCAGGACTCCACTGCTAAACCGTCTCCATGGAGACCTATCATTAATGACAACTTTCCATCTATAAGATTGCATTTTGTGGCATTAAAATGGATTGTTCATGACTACATGCCTGTTGAAGAAAACTGAGAATCAACTGACAATACCACAGGGACGTTGTCAGTGGAACAATATATCTAATATCCCAAATTATTATTAGATTATTATGGTTCTCATTTTGTTTCTTTATAAGGTCCAACTTTTACCATCCAGAATCCAGCATTTATACCTCAACAGAAAGGGTTTCTATAGAAAAGGAATGAAGGAAAACTCATTCTTATTTTAAGACAAGCATTTAACAGTATTTGAGGAGGATATACTTTATCCCATCCAAATATGAAATCGCTGAAAGCTAGGTTGGAACAAATAACCAACTAAATTCACCAGATAATGATTGAACAGGTATATGTAGTATACCAAATTACCAGTACGTGCTGCAACTGGTTGTTAGTATCTTCTGCAAGATACTAGGGCTGATTTTATGCTAAAAATAATGCCTAGGCTAACAACGCTCGCCATTATATTTTTTATTCAATCATGGGATGTGGGTATCACTGGCTGTGCCAGCATTTATTTCCCATCCTTAATTGCCCTTGAGAAGGTGGTGGTGAGCTGCCTTCTTGAACTGCTGCAGTCCATGTGGGATAGGTACACCCACAGTGCTGTTAGGAAGGGAGTTCCAGGATTTTGACCCAGCCACAGTGAAGGAACGGCGATATAGTTCCAAGTCTGGATGGTGTGTTACTTGGAGGGAAAATTGCAGGTGGTGGTGTTCCCATGCAACTGCTGCCTTTGTCGTTTGAGGTGGTAGTGGTCGCAGGTTTGGAAGGTGCTGTCGAAGGAGCCTTGGTGCGTTGCTGTAGTGCATCTTGTAGGTGGTACACACTGCTGCCACTGTGCGCAGTGGTGGAGGGAGTGAATATTTTGGAGCGGGCCTGATAGTGTCGAGCTTCTTGAGTGTCGTTGAAGCTGCACCCATCCAGGCAATTGGAGAGTATTCCACACACTCCTGACTTGTGCCTTGTAGATGGTGGACAAGCTTTGGGGAGTCAGGAGGTGAGTTACTCGCCTCAGGATTCCTTGCCTCTGACCTACTCTTGTAGCCACGGTATTTATATGGCTACTCCAGTTCAGTTTCTGGTCAACGGTGACCCCCAGGATGTTGATAGTGGGGGATTAGCGATGGTAATGCCATTGAATGTCAAGGGGAGATGGTTAGATTCTCTCTTGTTGGAGATGGTCATTGCCTGGCACTCGTCTGGCACGAATGTTACTTGCCACTTATCAGCACAAGCCTGGATATTGTCCAGGTCTTGCTGCATTTCTACACGGACTGCTTCAGTATCTGAGGAATCGCGAATGGTGCTGAACATTTTGCAATCATCAGCAAGCATCCCCACTTCTGATCTTATGATTGAAGGAAAGTCATTGATGAAGCAGCTGAAGACGATTGGGCCTAGGACACTACCGAGGAACTCCTGCAGTGATGTCCTGGAGCTGAGATGATTGA
This sequence comes from Heterodontus francisci, assembly GCF_036365525.1. NCBI lineage: Eukaryota > Metazoa > Chordata > Chondrichthyes > Heterodontiformes > Heterodontidae > Heterodontus > Heterodontus francisci. Next base: position 75,987,664 of record NC_090385.1, on the reverse strand, counting down.
CCTCCAACTACCTCAACCATCTTCCTTTGTGCTAGTTATGACTCCAACCAGTGGAGTGTTTTCCCCCTGATTCTCATTGACTTCAGTTTTGCGAGGTCTCCTTGATGCCATACTCAGTCAAATGCTGCCTTGATGTCAAGGGCAGCCACTCTCACCTCACCTCTGGAGTTGAGCTCTTTTGTCCATGTTTGAACCAAGGTTGTAATGAGGTCAGGAACTGAGTGGCCCTGGCGGAACCCAAACTGAGCGTCACTGAGCAGGTTATTGCTAAACAAGTGCCACTTGATGGCACTGTCGCTGACACCTTCCATCACTTTACTGATGATTGAGACTAGACTGATGTGGCGGTAATTGGCCGGGTTGGATTTGTCCTGCTATTTGTGTATAGGACATACCTGGGCAATTTTCCATATTGCCGGGTAGATGCCAGTGTTATCGCTGTATTGGAACAGCTTGGCTCGGGACACAGCAAGTTCTGGAGCGCAGGTCTTCAGTACCATTGCCGGAATGTTGTCAGGACCCATAGCCTTTGCAGTATCCAGTGCCTTCAATCGTTTCTTGATATCACGCAAAGTGAATTGAATTGTCTGAAGGCTGGCATCTGTGATGTTGGGGACCTCACGAGGAAGCCGAGATGGATCATCAACTCGGCACTTCTGGCTGAAGATTGTTGCAAATGCTTCAGCCTTATTTTTTGCACTGATGTGCTGGGCTCCCCCATCGTTGAGGATGGGGGTATTTGTGGAGCCACCTCCTCCAGTTAGTTGTTTAATTGTCCACCACCATGCACAACTGGATGTGGCAGGACTGCAGAGCTTAGATCTGCTCTGTTGGTTGTGGGATTGCTTAGCTCTGTCTATTCCATGCTGCTTACGCTGTTTGGCATGCAAGTAGTCCTGGGTTGTAGCTTCACCAGGTTGACACATCATAGAGTCAGAGTTATACAGAACAGAAACAGGCCCTTCGGCCCATTGTGACTGTGCCGGCCATCAAGCACCTAACTATTCTAATCCCATTTTCCAGCACTTGGCCCGTAGCCTTGCATGCTATGGCATTTCAAGTGCTCATCTAAATACTTCTTAAATGTTGTGAGGGTTCCTGCCTCTACCACCTCGACAGGCAGTGCGTTCCAGATTCCAAACCCCCTCTGGGTGAAAAAATCTTCCTCAAATCCCCTCTAAACCTCCTGCCCCTTACCTTAAATCTATGCCCCCTGGTTATTGACCCCTCCACTACGGGAAAAAGGTTCTTCCTATCTAACCTATCAATGACCCTCATAATTTTGTATGCCTCAATCATATCCCCCCTCAGCCTTCTCTGCTCTAAGGAAAACGACCCGAGCCTTTTCAGTCTCTCTTCATAGCTGAAATGCTTCAGCCCAGGCAACATCCTGGTGAATCTCCTATCTCCTCTGCACCCTCTCCAGTGCAATCACATCCTTCCAATAGTGTGGTGCCCAGAACTGTACACAGTACCCAGATGTAGCCTAACTAGTGTTTTATACAGCTCCATCATAACCTCCCTGCTCTTATATTCTATGCCTTGGCTGATAAAGGCAAGTATCCCATATGCCTTCCTAACTACTTTATCTACTTGTGCTGCTGCCTTCAGTGATCTATGGACAAGTACACCAAGATCCCTCTGACCTTCTCTACTTCCTGGGGTCCGACCATTCATTGTATATTCCCTTGCCTTGTTAGTCCTCCAAAAATGCTTCACCTCACACTTCTCAGGATTAAATTCCATTTGCCACTGCTCTGCCCATCTTACCAGCCCGTATATATTGTCCTGTAATCTAAGGTATTCCTCCTCACTATTTACAACACCACCAAATTCATGTCTTCTGCGAACTTACTGATCATAACTCCTATATTCACGTCTAAATCATTAATGTACACTACAAACAGCAAGGGCCCCAGCACCGATCCCTGCGGTACACCACTGGTCACAGGCTTCCACTCGCAAAAACAACCCTCGACCATCACCCACTGCCTCCTGCCACTAAGCCAATTTTGGATCCAACTTGCCAAATTGCCCTGGATCCCATGGGCTCTTACCTTCTTAACCAATCTCCCATGCGGGACCTTATCAAAAGCCTTACTGAAGTCCATGTAGACTACATCAACTGCTTTACCCTCATCCGCACACCACCACACACCAGTCACCGCCTCGAAAACTTCAATCAAGTTAGTTGGACATGATCTCCCCCTGACAAAGTCATGTTGACTATCCCTGATTAATCCCTGCCTCTCCAAGTGTAGATTAATCCTGTCCTTCAGAATTTTTTCCTATATTTTCCCAACCACTGATGCTAGACTCACCGGCCTGTAATTACCTGGTTTATCCCTGCTACCCTTCTTGAATCATTTTGAGGTATTCCTGGTGCTGCTCCCAGCATGCCCTTCTGCACTCTTCATTGAATCAGGGGTGATTCCTCCGGCTTGATGGTAATGGTAGAGTGGGGGATCTGCCAGGCCATAAGGTTACAGATTGTGCTTGAGTACAATTATGCTGCTGCTGATGGCCCACAGACCCTCATGGATGCCCAGTTTTGAGTTGCTAGATCTGTTTGAAGTCTATCCCGTTTAGCACGGCGGTAGCCCCACATAACACAATGGAGGGTATCCTTAATGTGAAGATGGGACTTTGTCTCCAAAGAACTGTGCGGTGGTCACTCTTACCAATACTTTCATAGACAGATGCATCTGGGACAGGCAGATTGGTGAGGACAAGGTCAAGTATGTTTTTCCCTCTTGTTAGTTCCCTCACCACCTGCCGCATACCCAGTCTAGCCGATATGTCCTTTAGGACTCGGCCTGCTCCGTCATTAATGGTGCTACATTGAAGTCCCTCACCCAGAGTACATTCTGCGCCCTTGCCACCCTCAGTGCTTCCTCCAAGTGCTGTTCAACATGGAAGAGTAGTGATTCATCAGCTGAGGGCAGCAGTAGGTGGTAATCAGCAGGAGGTTTCCTTGCCCATGTTTGGCCTGATACCATGAGATTTCATGGCGTCCGGAGTCGATGTTGACAACTCCCAAGGCAACTCCCTCCCGACTGCCACTATGCCGCCACCTCTGCTGGGTCTGTCCTGCCGGAGGGACAGGACATACCCAGGGATGGTGATGGCAATGTCTGGGACATTGTCTGTAAGATATGATTCCGTGAGTATGACTATGTCAGGCTGCTGCTTGACTAGTCTATGGGACAGCTCTCCCAACTTTGGCACGAGCCCCCAGATGTTATTAAGGACTTCATAAGGAGTAACATTACAATGGGGTAAATCAAACAGCAACTTCAGGCATCCGCACATGTGCAATTAAACGTGCAAATCCAAACATTTCTGCCATGGATACCCTGCTCCTTCACAGGCTGCACTTTGCAGTCCTTGCTAATATTAGCCTCTGCATTGAAATAACAGCAACCGTGGGAACTTGCCATATTTACCCACTGAAAGGGCTGAATTCTATGAATCTGCCACCGGCAAAAACACCAAAGAGCTGCCATGATTCCAAGCGCAGCAACTCATTTAAATAGCTGGGGCAGGCCACCACCCCCCCGCACCCCTATCATGTGGAGGGGGCAGGTTGTCCTTCCCCGACAATGGCGCTGATGGCATTTTAAAGGGCTGTTATCCCTACCGGCAAATCTCCCACCCCTCCAAGAACAATTAAATTAATTATTTGCCCTTCCCCCCAACACACTTACCTCTACCATCTGACCTTCCCCCTGCCAACTGCACAAAGTTTAAACTATAACCCTTTGCACCATCCCCTGCACCCATGACATTAATTTGACCACATTCCCCCACCCTCTGCACAGAATAACTTACCTCCTCTCCCCTCCTCACCAGTGTTGCACCTCGTTTCCCCGGATGGGGATCCAACAACGCAGAAGTGCCGGCCGCCAGGGTGAAGATCGCGGCAGGACTGCAGGAGGCGACAGAGAGTAATTAATGCAGGTATTTTAATTTGTTTAAATATTTAAATAGTGGTCCCATTGCCGAGCAGCAGTGCTGGGGGGGTGCGGGCGAGGGGCCGCCACGGGGCCTTGCCGCCGCTGGCAATATCGGGCCGGGCCCTTTTGGCATTGAGATCCGTGGCAGGCCTTATCCGGGGCCATCTTCAGACCCACTGAGCCATGGGTCACAATGTCAAGGGCTCTATAGAATCCAGTCCAAAGTGGCTAAAAAAGTTAGGGGCTGGTGCATTCAAGAGTAAAGAAGCTTTTAATGGTGTGATAAGTGATAACTGCTGCTGAACAACCTCTCTGGTGCAGAAAATTTTATTTTACAAGTTTGGAGTCTCATTCCCTCAGATTAAAATTAGTCTTGGAGATTTTAAAAAAATTCTGTTTTCTGTCTCACTCTCTGTTATATCTCTTCCATAAACCCATCTTTCTCCATCTATTTTTTGTTGTCTTTGCATCATTTAAAACTAGGTTTATACTTCTTGATTTAGACTCCGCATGGTTCAGTGAAGATTCTTTAATCTGATTGGCTGTTTCTTGCCTTGCTCACAGATTTCACAAATTCCCTGTAGAGACTGTGGCATTGGATCAGATGCCAGATTAGAATAAGTCTCCACTCAAAAGCCTGTAAAGATTTTGTGGGTGACATCAGCAAGTTAAATAACAAACAGCGTTCCTTCGCCGTTAATCACAAAATCTGGGCCATTGTCATTCATTGTATTTTACAAAGAAAATACAAGGCAATGTTTTGTTAATGAATAACAAGTTACTCTAAAATAATTCACAAATGCAAGGTGTCAGGAAGCAGATTGCACACTATTTAAACATTCTGGTGATCTATTACCTGCAGGTTTTTCCTAATTAATGTATTTTGCCATTTTCTTTTGTCCTAATTAAAGCCTTCTGACACTTACTGCCACACGCCCTTCTTCATTGAAGGAGGAGGCACAATCAGAGTCATGGATTTCTCTACATTGTCATCGATCTTGCTCTGTGATTAACCAACAGGAGATGCCTGCAGGATTAGTCTTGCTAGTTATCCCTTCCCCCTTCCCACAGAGATGGAGTACTGTGTTCATCAACAGTTTGATTCCAAACTAGCAAAGTCTCATGCAAGGTGTGGTGTTTAGTTCAGTCTAGATGGAGTACTCAAACCTAGATCATCCAAATGAAAGCTCAGTACCTTGGCATTAGATTCAGCAGGCTTCCACGTCAGTGGAAAAAGCATACTTTAAAAGCTTGTTTCTTCAGAATTGAAATCTTAGCCTTTTTCAGCGAGCCTTTTCTTTTAATTTCTTGCAAGTACTTCAGAATTTCTATATCCATACCTCAAGAAAATTGACAAAAAAACCAGAGGTGAGATGAGGAGAATTATTTTTTATGCATCAAATTGTTATGATCTGAATGTACTACTTGAAAGGATGGTGAAAGCAGATTCAATAGCAAGTTTCCAAAGGGAATTGGATAAATACTTGAAGGGGAAAAATTTGCAGTGGTATGCAAAAAGAGCAGAGGAGTGGTACTAATTAGATAACTTTTTCATAAAGCTGGCATATGCACTATGATCCAGATGGTCTACTGTGCTATATGATACTATAATTGATTAGGAGAGAACTCAGAGATGAAAGAAAAAGTAAGGGGGAAAGAGAAAGAGAAAAATAAGAGAGGAAAAAGGGGAAAGAGAAAAGAAACTTCTCTATTGTATCATTAGATAAGAGCATTGGGTGAGTGAGGAACCAAAGGACAAAGTAAAAGAAAAGAGGGTAGGGATAAAAGAGAGGAAAACACACAGAAAAAAAGAGAGAAGACAAAGAAAAAAGTAAGAAATATGAGAGAGTGTTGCATTTGAAATTTATGTAGCATATTGAAGAAACCATCATAAACCACAAATGCCAAAACATAATTTGATAGTAATTCAGTATTTTTAAGCTATTGTGCCATAATACACACCACCTGGAAATCAGAAATAAAACAAGGGTTTCTCTCTTAATTGAATTCCTACCAGCAGTGTTGAAGGACCCATGATGCCCCTTTTCTTGCTGTGCATTTAATTACTGGTGCAATGATAATGACATGTGTGCATGCAGCCCCTCCTGAGTTGACAGGAGGACAACAAATGGCAGCTAAAGCATTCAGATCTCCCCCCATGGGCTGCTCAGCACAGCTGTCCCTCTTCTGCTTGTTGCCTCTATACACGCACGCACACACACAGATGGCCCAGCTTGCAGTGGACACAGATTTCGATCATATCCTCCCCTGTATAAAAATGAGAGCTTACTGTAGCAAAGCATCTGTACCTTTGCCAATACTTGCTTGGCAACGCTGTTGGTTTGAATAAAAGAAAAGTCTGATGTGTTAATTTCTAGAACCAAGGGGGAGGGAGCTTTCAAGCTTGGACAGTAGAATAGCAGAATTCGCAACATGCAATTGTTCCTCAAATTGCTAATCATGCATCGTTCATTCAGCAGCTTCCATCATCTGGCATGAGTTTAATTTAACATCTTGTGAGTGGGTGTGCATGTGTGCATGTATAGTTGTGCAAACAAATGAGTTAACCTGCAGTATTTCCATATATCAAGACATAGTAATAATTATGTATTGAAACAGAGCCTGTAATTTCAATTAGTTGTAGGTAATCAATGTTTTTAAATTCCTTTATCCTTTGTGAAACTGGGGAAGCATGTTGTCTTGTAAAATCTCAGTCCAAGAGTGGAATTTTACTGGGGGGAGGAATATCCCGACATCGGGACCATGAGCGAGTCCAATTAGGGATGGCAGGCAAGCTCTCCACACTGCTGTACCAATCAGAGAGCTGGCAGCTCTGAAGCCTCAGCAGCGCCACTGGGAGAGGTGGTTGCTGCTGAGGAATGCAGGAGACCTGTGACCTATATCAGGTAAGTAGAAAACAACTTTAAAAAAACCATGGGGCCCAGTGTCAAAGGACAAACATCTCTGGGGAAATAGTTGGGGCTGCAGGGGGTTACTTTCCATGCCCATGGCCCCCTCGTTGTTCAAAAGAGCCTGCCCCCCCCCGGGAATCCACTGGAAGGCCATTTCCATGCAACTGGCAGCCTCTGCATGTAGCAGGGGACTGCTCTGCCACTGGCAAAATGACTGTCAATTGTGCTGTCAATTATTCAAATAGGCTGCCTGCCTTTGTTCAGTGGGTTGACGTTCTGGCACACAGCCCGCTGCTGGTAAACTTCCCCAGTGGCGTGACTGCACCAGGAAGCCATGCCAGCAAGGCTCCACAGTATTTTCCTGGCCCCCCTGCCTCCCAGCCCATCTCCCCATGCCCAATAAAACCTCATTCCAAGTTTCAAGAAAGTAAGAACTCTTCCCTATTCCAAACAATATGCAGGACACAACTCTTGCACTATATTCTGGTGTACTTTCTTTATCTCTCTTCCTCATGCAATATCCTCTCCTTCTCTCCTGAAGACATTGGGCTGGATTTTAAGAACCCGCTGTTGCTCCCAGCAGTGAGCGCACAAAATGGCGCATTAGAGCCGCTACGATCTCCTGTGCGGCAGCTCATTTAAATGACCAGAGCGGACCGCCCCGCCAATCAGGTGGAGGTGGTGGGCTGTCCGACACCAGCAATGGCGTCAGCTGCCGATGCGCATGCGCTGGCACCCTTTTTAAAGGGCAGCCAGCCCTGCTGGCATATTTAAATTTTTAAAGATACAACCCCCCCCCCCCATAATTTATCAAATAAAATTCTAATGCCCATTTCCCACCCCCCCAATACCAATTCCATTAACTATTTGCCTGTTCCCCCAAAACACTTACATTTTAAATCTGACCTCCCGCCCCAGACTGCACAAAGTTTAAAGTTCACCCCTTCCCACCATTCCCTACACTCATTACATTTATTTGACCCCATCGCCACCCTCCCCCACCCCCCGCCCCCCTCACTAGAAATCTTAACTCGTCCCCTCTCCCCACCAGTGGTCACGCTGGTTCTCCCCAGATGATGAATTGAAGGCGCGGGAGTGCTGGCAGCACACTGAGGCTCGTGGCAGGCCTGGAAGATTCAAGGTAAGTTCATTTAAATTTATTCATCTCAATAATTTAAATATTGAAATTGAGATTTTGTTGGCCAACAGCAGGGATGCTGCCACAGAGCCTCGCTGCCGCTGGGATGATTGGGCTGGGCCCCCCACCTCCCCTCCATCGAGCTCCATAGCAGTCCTCTGCCGCAACCATCTTCTGCCACCCACCCTCCCCACCCTGTCATGGAGCCCGATGTCATGGGCTTGGTAAAATCCAGCCCAATGACTCATGCCAAGGTGCAAAGAAAAAAAGAAAAACTTTGCATTTATATAACTCACTATGTCCCAAAGCATTTCACAGCCAATGAAGTACTTTTGAAGTGTAGTCATTATCGTAATGCAAGGAAATGTAGCAGCCAATTTGCACAGAGCAAGGTCCCACAAACAGCAATGTGATAATAACCAGATAAACCATTTTTAAAATGTTTTTTGAGGAATAAGTGTTCACTAGGAAACCAGGGAGAAATCTCCTGCTCTTCTTCGAATAGTGGAATCTGATTTTTTTACATCCACTTGTCAAGCTCACGCAAGGAACAGTTCTAAACTAAAGTGAACTAGAGCTATTATGAACTATAAAAATGAAGTGATGAACAAACCTCCAAAAAAGGACACACTTTTGCTGCAGACAAAATGGAGGAAGAGGTCAGGTGACCTGTCCTATACTGCAAACATACATAGTGACTGTTGGAGACTAAACCCATCATCATGACTGGATTAGTCTTGGGGAAGGCACATTAAAATGCTAAACCACCCATTCAATGCTAAATGGCTCCTATTTTCAAGAATTGGGTTGACAAAGGGACACTCCGGATTCAAAGTCAAGATAATAGGTGGGACATATCACCACCTTATCAAGATAAGCCATATTCAACCCCCATTGCGTAACAATGGCCACATGTTCAAAAATATCGTATGAACACACGAGGAGAGAGCAATTATAGTCACATGTCTAAAACCAAGACTGATAAGAATTTTTGTTGAACAAATCTCTCTGAAAGACAGAGGCAGAAAGCCAGCCTGCCAGGAAGTTGAGAGACACATTCCAGCCAAAAAGAAGACTCGGCCTTTATCACATGGAGTCTAGCAGTTCAAGCTTCTGATTCATCACCACCTTCGCAATGGCAGTTAGAGAAGAGGCAAAAAGTGCCTTGTCAGTGATACCCACATCCCATGGTTGAATAAATGAGCTGGATTTTAGTTACGGAGGTGGGAAACAGGAGCTGGATCTGGCTTTGTGTCAGAAAGCTGCCTCCAGTGGGCAACTAATTCAGGTTCAGATTTTCAAATGGATAAGCCCTTAATTGGTATGGAGACAGGTTTCCTATCCGATTAGAGCCAGTGGGGCTGGGAATGGAAGTGGGTCAGATCAAGTGTGGGACTCACTGAGACTGCTGGTTGTTCTGAGGGATAGATCTGCGTTTTGTGCCGAAACCTTCCACTGCACCAGAGGGAAGTGAGATGGCACAGGGGGACTGGAGGCCTGGCAAGAGGGGCAGGGCAAACCCTTGCTTTATCGATGCCAACATGGATCTAACACTGGAGGCTGTAAGTGAAAGGATGGAGGTCCCCTTCCAAAGGGTGACAGGTTGAGCCACCTCGTTGTGCAACAGGGGCACCTCTCTATTCAGTATTATCCTCTTCTGCCCCCTCTGCCTCCTCCTCTCTTACCTCCTGCTACTCTCCGCCATGAGCTTTCCCCTGCCAGGGCCTCACAGTCCTCAAGGTCCACACCTCTCTGGAGGGCCATGTTATGGAAGAGCACAGCAGACCAGCACAATGACAGAGACCCTTGAAGGAGGGTAATGGAGGATGCCCCCCAAACAGTTGAGGCATCGAAATTGCTTCTTCAGAAACCCGATGGTGTTCTCAATGGATGGCCTGCTCAGCAGGTGGCGTTGGTTGTTTCACTTCTGTGCCTCTGTCTGGAGCTCCTGCAGAGGGGTTCAGTAGCCATCTCATCAAGGGATTTCTCTTGTCCCTTATAATCCATCCCCACACTTTGGGCGAATGGAGTAAAGATCTAAGCCAGCCAGGACTGGCGGAGGATAAAGGAGTCTTGGCAGCTGCCAGGAAAGCGAGTGCACACATGGAAGAAGCTCTTGTTGTGGTAACAGACCAGTTGGAAATTGAGAGAGTGAAAGCCCTTCCTGTTAATGGACCTCACTGGCCAATCGCTGGGTGCCTTTATGTCCCATGGGCGTGAAACCAGTGATGGAGGTGAAACCCAGTACCCTTTGTGCCTGCACAGGCCCATCTGTGTCAAAGTGGATACAGTCCCCTGCCCTCCTGAATATGGCATATGTGACCTGCCTGATAGTGTGATGAGCTGCCAACTGTGAGATGCCACTTAGGTCCATAGCTAATCCCTGGAACGACCCAATTGCATAGAAATTCAGTGTGATGGTGACCTTGATGGCTACAGGTAAGGGACTGTCATGGGGGTCACGAAGCCACAGGTTGTTGTGGATCAGAGTACACAGATCCAGGACTATCTGCCCGGATAGCTGAAGCCACCTACAGCACTGGCGCTCTGTCATTTGCAGGTAGCTGACACTTGGGCAATAGACCTGATGTGCAGGGTAAAGCTTTTCCCTTGCAGCACCTGCTGTTATCCAGGAGGTTGCATCTGCTACAGCTCATCCTGGCTGCTCTGTCCAATGTCAGAGTGGCTTGTTCCCATCTAAACTCCCTCAACTGGGGTTTGTTCGTTCACCCTGCCAACCCCAGCTGCCCCAGTGATGCCATAGAAGCATAGAAACATAGAAAATAGGAGCAGGAAGAGGCCATTCGGCCCTTCGAGTCTGCTTCGCCATTCATTCTGATCATGGTTGATCATCCAACTCAATAACTGTTCCCGCTTTCGCCCCATACCTTTTCATCCTTTTAGGCCCAAGAGCTATCTCTAACTCCTTCTTGAAAACATATAATGTTTTGGCCTCAACTGCTTTCTGTGGTAGCGATTTCCACAGGCTCACCACTCTCTGGATGAAGAAATTTCTCCTCATCTCAGTCCTGAAAGGTTTACCCTGTATCCTTAGACTATGACCCCTGGTTCTGGACTCCCCCACCACCAGGAACATCCTTCTTGCATCTATCCTGTCAGGTTCTGTCAGAATTTTATAGGTTTCTATGAGATCCCCCCTCACTCTTCTGAACTCCAGAGAATATAATCCTAACTGACTCAATCTCTCCTTATACGTCAGTCCCGCCATCCCAGGAATCAGTCTGGTAAACCTTCGCTGCACACCCTCTATAGCAAGAACATCCTTCCTCAGATAAGGAGACCAAAACTGCACACAATATTCCAGCTGTGGCCTCACCAAGGCCCTGTATAATTGCAGCAAGACATCCCTGCTCCTGTTCTCAAATCCTCTCGCTATGAAGGCCAACATACCATTTGCCTTTTTTACCGCCTGTTGGACCTGCATACTTACCTTCAGCAACTTGTGTACGAGAACACCCAAGTCTCGGTGCATATTCCCCTCTCTCAGTTTATAGCCATTCCGATAATAATCTGCCTTCCTGCTACCAAAGTGGATAACCTCACATTTTTCCACATTATACTGCATCTGCCATGCATTAGCCCACTCACTCAACTTGTCCAAATCACCCTGAAACCTCTCTGCATCCTCCTCACAACTCACCCTCCCACCCAGTTTTGTGTCATCTGCAAATTTGGAGATATTACATTTAGTTCCCTCATCTAAATCATTAATGTATATTGTGAATAGCTGGGGTCCTAGCACCGATCCCTGCGGTACCCCACTAGTCACTGCCTGTTATTTGGAAAAAGACCCATTTATCCCAACTGTTTGTTTCCTGTCTGCCAACCAATACACCAATTCCATTGCAATACACTACCCCCAATCCCATGCGCTTTACTTTTACACGCTAATCTCTTATTTGGGACTTCGTCGAAAACCTTCTGAAAGTCCAAATAAACCACATCCACTGGCTCCCCCTCATCAACTCTACTAGTTACAACCTGAAAGAATTCTCGTAGATTTGTCAAGCATGATTTCCCTTTCATAAATCCATGCTGACTGCCCGATTCTACCACTGTTCTCTAAGTGCTCTGCTATAAAATCTTTGATAACGGACTCTAGAATTTTCCCCACTACTGACATCAGGCTGACTGGTCTATACCTCCCTTTTTAAATAGTAGGTTTACATTAGCTACTGTAGGAACTGTAGGAACTGTTCCAGAGTCTATAGAATCTTGAAAGATGACCACCAATGCATCCATTATTTCTAGGGCCACTTCCTTAAGCACTCTGGGATGTAGATTATCAGGTCCTGGGGGTTTATCGACCTTCAATCCCACCAATTTCCCCAACACCATTTCTCTACTAATACTGATTTCTTTCAGTTCCTCCCTTTCACTAAACCCTGTGTTCTCCAACATTTCTGGTATGATATTTGTGTCCTCCTTTGTGAAGACAAAACCAAAGTATGCATTTAGTTGGTCAGCCATTTCTTTATTCCCTGTAATAAATCCCCTGTTTCTGACTGTAAGGGACCTACATTAGTCTTCACCAATCTTTTTCACTTCACATACCTATAGAAACTTTTACAGTCAGTTTTTATGTTCCCTGCAAGCTTGCTCTCGTACTCTATTTTCCCCTTCTTAATCAATCCCTTGGTCCTCCTTTGCTAAATTCTAAACTGCTCCCAATCCTCAGGTCTGTTGGTTTTCCTCGCAAATTTATATGCCACTTCCTTGGATCTAATGCTATCTCTAATTTCCCTTGTAAGCCATGGTTTGGCTACCTTTCCTGTTTTACTTTTGCGCCAGATAGGGATAAACAATTATTGCAGTTCATCCATGCGCTCCTTAAATGTTTGCCATTGCCTATCCACCGTCATATCCACCGGCACAGTGGCGCAGTGGTTAGCACCGCAGCCTCACAGCTCCAGTGACCCGGGTTCAATTCCAGGTACTGCCTGTGTGGAGTTTGCAAGTTCTCCCTGTGTCTGCGTGGGTTTTCTCCGGGTGCTCCGGTTTCCTCCCACAAGCCAAAAGACTTGCAGGTTGGTAGGTAAATTGGTCATTATAAATTGCCACTAGTATAGGTAGGTGGTAGGGAAATATAGGGACAGGTGGGGATGTGGTAGGAATATGGGATTAGTGTAGATTAGTGTAAAATGGGTGGTTGATGGTCGGCACAGACTCGGTGGGCCGAAGGGCCTGTTTCAGTGCTGTATCTCTAAACTAAACTAAACTAATCCCTTTAAGTAACGTTTCCCAATCCGTCATGGCCAACACGCAACTCATACCTTCATAATTTCCTTTACTAAGATTCGGGACCCTAGACTCAGAATCAACTACGTCACTCTCCATCTTGATGAAGAATTCTATCATATTATGGTCGCTCGTCCCCAAGGGTTCTCGCACCACTACATTGTCAATTGTCCCTCTCTCATTACACAATACCCAGTCTAGGATGGCCTGTTCTCTGGTTGGTTCCTCAACGTATTAGTCCAGAAAACCATCCTGTATACACTCCATATATGCCAGTGCGCTCACGTCTGTCTCCGTATTCCGACCGTTCACCACTGAGAAAAGTAAGTCTTACAGCTCCAGCAATGGCTACTCTGTGGCACTCTTGAAGCAGCTGAGCTTGATTTTGTGCCTCTTTAGTATTTTAATCGGCCCTTCCCATAGCCCTCATGGCCTTCCGCAGTGTTCACCACTGGTACACCCTGCCATGTTCCAGACATGATGTTTTCCCCATGCCCTTCTTTTGAAGATTGAAAACTGCTGCTGACAAGCCTGGTAATGAGCTCCTCAATGAGTTCAACAGACACGTAATTGGAGGCGTGCGGAATTTCCATTCCCTCCTTCCCAGCTTCCCTTTAAAAATGACTTGGCGTTCCGGAGGCAGCAGGAGCCAGTGCCAATCTCCAAGAATGTGATCTTTAAATCGTGCGTGCACCTGATCCTGCCCCCAGCAGGCTTTAAAAGTCTGGCCCCAAACTTTTTTTAAATGGGGCTATTTTAACATGAGCTGATATGACAAATATTGGGGGTTGCTGAGATAAAAAAAGAAAATGGAAAATACACAGATCAGTCAGTTTCTGGAAAAAGGACAAAAGACAAGTTCACTAATGACAGGTATACACTCGAAAAATTAACTTATCATTTCTCACCAGAAGCTGACTGACCAACTGTATATTTGCAGCATTTCCTGGGCTTTTCCTTGGATTTCCAACACACTGATGTTATAGACGAGACTCATCCGTTCCTCTCCTGTCATCCACACCCTTGGATTTTCCAGCAGGGTTCATTCGATTGTGACCCAAAGGAGATGAATAGCGGCTGATTTCTCCCATGGCTAATTGTTGACAATGTCAGGCTGAGATATTCGTGTTCCAAGACTTGTTATGTTCAGTTTTAATATTCAAAGATGCCCGATGTGAAACATTCCACCTCACCCGCCTCCCACTCAAATAAAAACTGGGGGAACAGAATAAAAATAGAACATGCTGGGAATATGAAACTCCCTGACTGACAAGGTACGTTTGTTCTCATGTCACAACCAGAAGAAATTGAGAAATTAAGTTACAGAAGGTGAATTTCAATTTATGAGAAGGCGCAAATCAAGCAGTAATGGATTGGTCTTCAGCTATTTATACCACACAATGGAAAGGACAAATCGGGCATTGTGTATAATAGGCTGCCTCTCTGCCATTGCCCATCATTCACCCAAAGTATCTTTTCTGCTTATTGTCTAGTATGAAGACCATGATAAAGAAATAAGCTCAGCTTGCGGCATCGAGCTGACAGAAACACTCTTTGGAGTGTTACCGAGCACTGAAGTTCCAAGCACTCAAAGTATCTAAGTCTCACAATAAGTAAGAAAAATATCTATTTCACTAGAAAACTTAGTAATGATTCATTGCCAAACCTCTTATTGGATGGTATACTGTATCCCTTCACCTCAGATGCACATCTGAATCCATCCTGATGTCGTGCAAGTTTCAGAGTCTCAAGTGTAAGGAGTTTTGACATTGTTCCTTGTGATCAGCAAGAAAGCTTGTCTAAAATTGGCCTCCAATTGGCAGCCTGACACCAGGAAGTTGCAAAGATGGTGGTTATAAAATAGGGAAAAGTAACACCAGTGGTGTAAAGGACATTGTTCTGAGCTTGGGCTTAAGACACATTGGGCTGATTTTCCCGGCACCGGGCCAAAAAGGTGGGGGGAACCCTGCATTACGGCCAAGGTGAGGAGAGGGTCACAGTCGCCCCTCCGCCCTTCCTCATATTTGACCGCAACAGGGTTTATTCCTTTTAAACAGTGGTTGTGCTTACCACCTCAGTGAGGTTTTGACCTTTAATGTGATTGTGAAAGAATCAATTGGACAGGTTTTCTTGAGTTTAAACAAGAAAGAGGTAAGTTTATTATACTCAGCAAGCTAAACCCGATCTAAAATGACAAAAAAAAATATACTGCACATGCACGCACACATTCACACAAGGATCACACACACAGATAGATTACAAAGTGGAAAGTATTTTTTTTTGGTTGGAATAAAGTCCAGAATAAATAAAAGTTAGACACATAGTCTGAGGTTGGATGATTTGGTGGTCTTCCGGCTGGAGTTGTATTCTTGAAGTTGTTGGCTGGTCGAAGTGCACGTTATGACTGGCCCGCTTTGCTCAGGGTTTTCTTGAAAGCAGATTGGTCGGTGGCTCTCTTCCCCACCCCAGTCTCTGGCTGCAGTAGTCTATAGGCTTGGAGGGTCCACAGTCGGAGGCGGTTTTCAAACTTCATGTTTTCTGGAGAGATAGAGAGAGAGAGAGAGAGAACGGGAGGCACGCAGCCTTTTCTGCTGCTGCACACTCAGTTGCTGCTTGTCTCTTTGCATGTAACAAACTCCTAGTTTTACACAGCCTGGGGAGATAGTCACATGGTTCTCTCAATCCCCTTTATTTTTAATGAGGTCCAAAGTCTAAAACCCAAGGCCCCTCTCTCAGGTGGCATTGTCAGTGTTTACCCCCTGGAGGGACATCTCCATTCATAAATACCTCAAGCTGGCTTTGAATGTCCCACTAATGAGGGCGATCTGGATAATCTACTCAGTTAGCCAAAGCATTGTCCTGGCTGGACTTCTTGTTAAACTTTTTTCTCCAATTCAATCTCCTGGTATTTCAGATGCAAATTGTAGTTGCCATCTTGATTGTCAGTTTTTTTTTTCAAGTTAACTATAGGATTTTTTCCATTAAAAGTTTAATGTAAGTTTCCAACCGATGAATTCATATTTCTCGTTTGGTATAGAGTGTTTTCTTGATACCTGCCTTTGGCTTTTCGTGCCCCTGGAGTGATCCTCCAGTCTTTTTCAATCAAAGTTTTAGGAGGTGGGATCCCCACCTCTTTAAAGACTTTAAAGGGATGGGATCCCGCCTCAAAGAGCTGCCAACCAATCAGAGGGCCGACAGCTCAGCAGTATCAGCAGCGCCACCAGAATTGGTGGCCACTGTCGGTACTGCAGAGGCCTCAGAAGCAGGCCCAGCGGTGAAACCCCAGAACAGAGGTAGGTGAGGTGGGGTGGAGAAGTGGTTGTGCAGTATAGGGGGAGGATTTCTCGGGGTAAAGTTATTCCCGGTGGGGCACCCTGCCTGGGCCACAAATTGACCATGAAGGAGGAAACACACCCCCAAGCCCGTGGGGAGGACGCCTCATGTTACAAGGCATCCTCCCTGCGTGACGGAGGCCCCTCTCGCTACTGGTAAGATGCAAACAGCAGCAGGAAGAGACCCTAAATTGGCCATTAATAGGTCACTTAAGGACCTCAATTGGCATCTGGGTGGGAAGGCTGACGTCGGCCTATCCCGCACCCAGGAAGATCGCTGGGCGACAGGGAGGCGACGGACCTTCTGCCCCACTGCCCCCCACCACCTGTCACAATACTCCATGCCCCCCTACCTCTGACCCCGCCTCAGGGTGCCTCACAAATCCCAGCCCCTGGGTGTGAATTTCATCTCTGTATTTCTGCATCCAGTGTGACCCATGCAGCGTGCCCTTTTGAGAAGGGTGCCCGCATGGCTAGCCCAAGCATGTCTTGGAGGCCTGTGAAGAAGTACTCTCCTGATGGCAGACAGCCCAACTGGCTGATGCAATGCCAAGTTACCTAATTTAGAATATGCAGATTTAATCAATGAATTCACGTGTCACTCTGAAAAACAACAAGTGCTGCAAGATCACAATCGATCAAGGAGTCAATTACTGCAGTAAGGAGGGATGATATCTTAGAAGGTTCCTCAAATGAGGCCAGATGGGTAGAACTTAAAAACAAAAAGAGGGCAATCACTTGGCTGGGAGTGTACTGCAGGCCTCCAAACAGTCAGGGAGAGACAGAGGAGCAGATATGTGGGCAAATCTCAGAGAGATGTAAAAATAATAGGGTAATAATAGTAGGGGATTTCAACTTCCCTAATATCAACTGGGATAGTCTTAGTGCAAAAGGCTTAAAGGGGGCGGAATTCCTAAAATGCATACAGGACAGCTTTTTGAGCCAGTACGTAGAAAGTCCTAAAATAAAAGCAAAATACTGCGGTTGCTGGAAATCTGAAATAAAAACAAGAAATGCTGGAAATACTCAGCAGGTCTGGCAGCATCTGTGGAGAGAGAAGCAGAGTTAACATTTCCTTCTTCAAAACTGGCAAATATTAGAAATGTGAAAGGTTATAAGCAAGTAAAGCAGGGATGGGGCAAGAGATAACAAGGGAGAAGATGTAGATAGGACAAGATCACAGAATAGCTGACCAGAAGGTCATAGAGCAAAGGCAAACAATATGTTAATGGTGTGTTGAAAGACAAAGCATTAGTTCAGAAAGGGTGTTAACGAACTGAAAATTGAACAGCCGCAAGTACAAACATGAAAAAAGAAACAGTGGGTAATCAAACTGAACAAACTAAGATGAAATAAAATAAAATAAACACAAAAAGAATGCAAAAAAGAAAAAAGAACGAAAAATAAAAGTAAAATGGGGGGGCCTGTCATGCTCTGAAATTATTGAACTCAATGTTCAGTCCGGCAGGCTGTAGTGTGCCTAATCGGTAGATGAGATGCTGTTCCTCGAGCTTACGTTGATGTTCACTGGTACACTGCAGCAATCCCAGGACAGAGATGTGAGCATGAGAGCAGGGGGGAATGTTGAAATGGCAAGCAACCGGAAGCTCGGGGTCATGCTTTCGGACTGAGCGGAGGTGTTCCGCAAAGCGGTCACCCAGTCTGCGTTTAGTCTCCCCAACTGTAGAGGAGACCACATTGTGAGCAGTGAATACAGTATACTACATTGAAAGAAGTACAAGTAAATCGCTGCTTCACCTGAAAGAAGTGTTTGGGGCCTGGGATAGTGAGGAGAGAGGAGGTAAATGGGCAGGTATTACACCTCCTGCGATTGCAGGGGAAGGTGCCATGGGAAGGGGACGAGGTGGTGGGGGTAATGGAGGAGTGGACCAGGGTGTCTCGGAAGGAACGATCCCTTCATCCTCACTTTCCACCCCATCAGCCTCCATATCCAAAGGATCATCCTCCGCCATTTCCGCCACCTCCAGCGTGATGCCACTACCAAACACATCTTCCCCTCCCTTCCCCTGTCAGCATTCCGAAGGGATCGTTCCCTCTGTGTCACCCTGGTCCACTCCTCCATCACCCCCATTAACATATTGTTTGCCGTTGCTATTCTGTGACCTTGTCCTATCTACACCTCCTTTGTTATCTCTTGCCCCACCCCCGCTTTACTTGCTTATAACCTTTCACATTTCTAATATTTGCCAATTCTGAAGAAGGGTCACTGACCTGAAACGTTAACTCTGCTTCTCTCTCCACAGATGCTGCTAGACCTGCTGAGTATTTCCAGCATTTCTTGTTTTTATATACGTAGAAAGTCCTACAAGAGGAGTAGTACTGGACCTAATCCTAGGGAATTAAGCCAGACAAGTGGTAGAAGTGTCAGTGGGGGAGTATTTTGGGGATAGTGACCATAACTCTGTAAGATTTTAGCTAGTTATGGAAAAGGACAAAGATGGACCGGAAATAAAGGTATTGGGGGAAGGTCGATTTCGATATAATAAAACAGGATCTGTCCAAAGTGGACGGGGAGCAGCTACTTGTAGGAAAGTCTACATCAGACCAGTGGGAGTCATTCAAAAAGGAAATAGTGAGAGTTCAGAGCCAACATATTTCCATTAAGGTGAAGGGGAGGACCAACAAGTCCAGGGAACCCTGGATGTCAAGGGATAGAGAGGATTGGATAAGGAAAAAACAGAGGCTTATGGCAGATTCAGAGCACTGAAAACAGCGGAGGCACTAGACAAGAATAGAAAGTGTAGGGGGATGCTTAAAAAAGTAATTAGGACAGCGAAGAGGGGACATGAAAAAACACTGGCGGGCAAGATAAAGGAAAATTCCAAGGCATTTTATAAGTATATTAAAGGCAAGAGGGTAACTAGGGAAAGAGTAGGGCCCATTAGGGACCAAAGCGGCAATCTGTGTGTGGAGCAGGAGGATATAGGTGAAGTTTTAAATGATTACTTTTCATCTGTGTTCACCATGGAGAAGGATAATATAGGTGTAGAGATCAAGGAGGGGGATTGTGATACACATGAACATATTGGCATTGAAAGGGAGGACGTATTAGTTGTTTTAGCAGGTTTAAAAGTGTTTAAATCCCCAGGCCCAGATGAGATGTATCCCAGTCTGTTATGTGAGGCAAGGGAGGAGATAGCAGGGGCATTGACACAAATTTTCAAATCCTCTCTGGCCACAGGAGAGGTACCAGAGGACTGGAGGACAGTGAATGTGGTACCATTATTCAAGAAGGGTAGCAGGGATAAACCAGGTAATTACAGGCCGGTGAGTCTAACATCAGTGGCAGGGAAACTATTGAAAAAAATTCTGAGGGACAGGATTAATCTCCACTTGGAGAGGCAGGGATTAATCAAGGATAGTCAGCATGGCTTTGTCAGGGGGAGATCATGTCTAACGAATTTGAGTGAATTTTTCGAGGCGGTGACTAGATGTGTAGATGAAGGTAAAGCAGTTGATGTAGTCTACATGGATTTCAGTAAGGCTTTTGATAAGGTTCCACATGGGAGATTGGTTAAGAAGGTAAGAGCCCATGGGATCCAGGGCAATTTGGTAAATTGGATCCAAAATTGGCTTAGTGGCAGGAGGCAGTGGGTGATGGTTGAAGGTTGTTTTTGCGAGTGGAAGCCTGTGACCAGTGGTGTATCACAGGGATCGGTGCTGGGACCCTTGCTGTTTGTAGTGTACATTAATGCTTCAGACATGAATATATGAGGTATGATCAGTAAGTTCACAGATGACATGAAAATTGGTGTTGTCGTAAATAGTGAGGAGGAAAGTCTTAGATTACAGGACAATATAGATGGGCTGGTAATATGGGCGGAGCAGTGGCAGATGGAGTTTAATCCTGAGAAGTGTGAGGTGAAGCATTTTGGGAGGACTAACAAGGCAAAGGAATATACAATGAATGGTAGGACCTAGGAAGTACAGAGGGTTAGAGGGACCTTGCTGTACTTGTCCATAGATCACTGAAGGCAGCAGCACAGGTAGATAAAGTGGTTAGGAAGGTACATGGGATACTTGCCTTTATTAGCCGAGGCATAGAGTACAAAAGCAGGGGGGTTATGATGGAGCTGTATAAAATGCTAGTTAGGCCACAGCTGGTGTACTGTGTACAGTTCTGGGCACCACCTATAGGATGTGATTGCACTGGAGAGGGTGCAGAGGAGATTCAAAGAACAAAGAACAAAGAACAGTACAGCACAGGAACAGGCCATTCAGCCCTCCAAGCCTGCGCCAATCTTGATGCCTGCCTAAACTAACACCTTCTGCACTTCCGGGGCCCATATCCCTCTATTCCCTTCCTATTCATATATTTGTCAAGATGTCTCTTAAACGTCGCTATCGTATTCACCAGAATGTTGCCTGGGCTGGAACATTTCAGCTATGAAGAGAGACTGGAAAGTCTAGGGTTGTTTTCCTTAATGCGGAGAAGGATGAGGGGGGACATGATGGAGGTATACAAAATTATGAGGGGCATTGATGGGTTAGATAGGAAGAAACTTTTTCCATTAGTGGAGGGATCAATAACTGGGGACATAGATTTAAGGTCAGGGGCAGAAGGTTTAGAGGGGATTTGAGGACAATTTTTTTTCACCCAGAGGGTGGTTGGAATCTGGAATGCACTGCCTGAAGAGGTGGTAGAGGCAGGAACCCTCACAACATTTAAGAAGTATTTAGATAAGCAATTGAAATGCCATAGCATACAAGACTATGGGCCAAGTGTTGGAAAATGGGATTAGAATAGTTAGGTGCTAGATAGTTGGCACAGACAGGATGGGCCGAAGGGTCTGTTTCTGTGCTGTATATCTATGACTGTATGACTGGATGGCCCTGCAGTAGCATTATTTAAAGGGCCAGGTACCCAAGTTGCAGGTAAGGTAATTTTTAAGAACCTCTGCTATTGTAAAGTGTCTGGAAGCACTCCAGAGTGTTTTTGGAGGTGTTGTGAGTTCCTGGATTTGACAGAGAATGTTGCAGCACCATCATAGGAAGGGCAGAGGATTA
Source organism: Heterodontus francisci (assembly GCF_036365525.1). Classification (NCBI taxonomy): domain Eukaryota; kingdom Metazoa; phylum Chordata; class Chondrichthyes; order Heterodontiformes; family Heterodontidae; genus Heterodontus; species Heterodontus francisci. The sequence continues at coordinate 75,966,039 of NC_090385.1, read as the reverse complement.
GATGACCTATCCACACAAAGGCTGCAACAGGGCAACAGTTATGGAGGCAGCAGTGGCAGTTCCTCTAGATCTGCAGCACGACAGGGAGATGGAACAGAAGCTGTGGAGAGGGAAAGCTCTGTGCAATGCCCGCTGTCAACTTGGAGCTTGCTCCATGACTGTGACAAAAGGCTGCGGGCAGGCCAGTCAATGCACCCAATGCATGTCCATCAAAGCTCTCCTGTATGCTACCACCCTCTTGACATCTTCATCTGTGTCCTGTGCAGCAGAACTCATCCACAACCTCACTCTTCAGTGAGCCAGAAAACAAACCATCTTTTCCCCCTGGCCTGGCTGCAACCTATTCATGCCTGGTCACTGACCACATGTTGATTCCAGCCCTATACTAGCCTCCAGGGTATGTGCAGTGCCAGTATCTGAGCTGTTAGCTGCAAGTGTCAGATCAAGTATCAGGGCTTCTTCATTAGTGCTGTGTTGTTACTCTCTCTCTCTTCATCCTTGCTGTAGCTGGGCAGGTGGCAGGCCATGCATGTCTGAAAGCAGGAACTGAAAAGGGGAAGGTTGGTGTGATGAAAAGCGGGACAGAGTCCACGGTCTCACCATTGGCAGCTTGCTCATCATGTCAAATGGCAGGATGAGGGTGAGCTGGGCATTGAGAAGAGGCATAAGACAGGAGCATACCATCATCCTCAATGTTCTTCGTGATGCCAGATGCCACGGGCTCCGTCACAGCTGGCTTCATGGTACGAGAGCCATCTTTTCCTTCGGCACAAGAGATGCAGGCGTCTTTGTCCCCTGACAGTTCTTTTCTGTTCCCTTCTATGGTGTTCCACCATGTTTTGAGTGGAGTATGGTAGCATAATGGTTATGTTATTGGACTGGGAATGTTGGAGTCTGGCCTAATGATATATGTTTGAATTCAAACCCCACCAGGCTAGCTGGAGAATTTTAATTTGGTTCACAAAGATATATACTATTGATAAATAAATACTCTCCAAAAAGGATACACCATCCATGGCTAATTAAGGAAGTTAAGGATAGTATAAATTGAAAGAAAAGGCGTACAATGTTGCAGAGATGAGTGGTAGATTGGGAAAATTTTAGAAACCAGCAAAGGACGATGAAAAAAAATAAAGAGGGAGAAATTAGAATATGAGAGTAAACTAGCAGGAAATAGAAAAAGACAGTAAGAGCTTCTACAACTATATAATAAGGAAGAAAGTAGATAAAGTAAACATCGGTCCATTAGAGGATGAGACTGGGGAATTAATAATGGCAAAGAAGGAAAAGGCAGAGACTTGGAATAAGTATTTTGTATCTGTCTTCACAGAAGACACAAAAAAAATCCCAAAAATAGTAGAAAATCAAGGTGCAAAAGGGAGGAAAGAACTTAAAACAATAACTATCATAAAGAAAAAGTATTAGGAAACTAATGGGAGGACAGGCTGACAAGTCTCCTGGACCTGATGGCCTGTATCCTAGGGTCTTAAAATAAGTGACTGCAGAGATAGTGGATGCAGTGGTTGTAATCTTCCAAAATTCCCTATATTCTGAAAAGGTGCCAGTGAATTGGAAAACCACAAATGTAACATTTCTATTCAAGAGAGGATGGAGATGGAAAGCAGGAAACTATAAGCCTAATATCTGTCATTGGGAAAATGCTGGAATGTATTATTAAGGAAGTAGTAAGCAGGATATTTAGAAAATTATAGTACAATCAAGCAGAGTCAATATGGTTTTGTGAAAGAAAAATCATATTTGACAAATTTATTAGAGTTCTTTGAGGATGTAGCAAGCAGACTGGATAAAGGGGAACCGTTAGCTGTAGTGTATTTGGTTTTCCAAAAGGCATTCGATAAGGTGTCACATAAAAGGTTACTGCACAAGGTAAGAACTCATGGTGTTGGGGTAATATATTAGCATGGATAGAGAATTGGCTAACTAACAGGAAACAGAGAGTCGGGATAAATGGAGCCTTTTCAGGTTGGCAAATTGTATCTAATGGGGTGCCACAGTGATTAGTGCTGGGGCCTCAGCTATTTACAGTTTATATTAATGACTTGGATGAAGGGACAGAGTGTGTTGTAGCCAAATTTGCTGACAATACAAAGAGGGGTAGGAAAGCAAGCTGTGAGGAGGACACAAAGTCTCTGCAAAGGGATATAGATAGGTCAAGTGAGTGGGCAAAAATTTGGCAGATGAAGTATAATGTGGGAAAATGTGACGTTGTCCACTTTGGCAGGAAGAATAGGAAAGCATAATATTATTTAAATGGGGAAAGACTGCAGAATGCTGCGGTACAGAGGGATCTGTTTGTCCTCGTAAATGAATCACGGAAAGCTAGCATGCAGGTACAGCAAGTAATTAGGAAGGCAAATAGAATATTAGCCTTTATTGCAAGGAGGATGGAGTATAAAAGTAGGGAAGTCTTGCTACAACTGTACAGGGCATTGGTGAGATCACATCTAGAGTACTGCATACAGTTTTGGCATCCTTATTTAAGGAGTGATATACTTGCATTGGGGACAGTTCAGAGAAGGCTCACTAGGTTGATTCCTGGGATGAAGGGGCTGTCTTATGAGGAAATGTTGAGCAGGTTGGGCCTATAGTTTAGAAGAATGAGGGGTGATCTTATTGAAACATTTAGGAGTTTGAGGGGACTTGACAGGGTAGATGCTGAGAGGACATTATCATTCATGAGAGAACTAGTTGGGCACAGTTTCAAAATAAGGGGTCTCCCATTTAAGATGGAGATGAGGCAGAATTTCTTCTTTCAAAGGGTCATGAGTCTTTGGAATTCTCTACCCAAGAGAGCAGCGGAGGCTGGGTCATTGTATATATTCAAGGCTAAGCTAGACAGATTTTTGATCTACAAGGGAGTATAGGGGCAGGCAGGAAAGTGGAGTTAAGGCCACAATCAGATCAGCCATAATCTTATTGAATGGTGGAACAAGCTCGAGGGGCCAAATGGCCTACTCCTGCTCCTTGTTCTTATGTTCTTATGTTCTGCAAGAGAGAGGGCAGAATGCTGGTGATTGTCTTGCACTGTGTTTGGGTGATGTGCTTGCTGTAGCTGAATAGCTGGACGTCTGTAGAGATAGCAAGATGTGAGTGTGAGGCATGCAGAATTGATAGATGTGTGAGGGTGAGGTGGAGCATTTGAATGTTAGGTGTGAGTCCTGAGCGCTAGGCAGTACTGCTGAGTGAGTGATGGGGGTGTGGTACACTGAGCAGCATGAGAGGCTGATGTTGTGGTGGGCAAGAGAGGCCATGTGACAATGCATTCACTGGCATTGACCACCCGTGTGAGATGATTAGACTTCTTGTGGTACTCCTTTCAGATCCTCAGGGCCAGACACCAGGAGTTGATTTCCCTGGTCACCTGCCCCTACTCCTTTGTTTGGGGGCTCCTTGAGGGCCTTCTGTGGCACCCCCTCCTGCCTGACGGAACCATGGCATCACTTCTCTTGTCCACCTCCACCACTAATGCCTCCAGCAAGGCATCAGTTACGTACAGGGGAGAAGTGGTGAGGTTGACTTTCAGTTTTTACCTCTCAACTGACCGCAGATAGTGCTTTAAAAAACAATGTTTTAGTCTCTGAGTGTTTTAGGGTCAAATAAATATACAAATGACAGGTTTTCTTCTAGGTTAAAAAAGATAAATGTTTATTTTTACTCTATAACTGAAAAATGTTTGCAACCTTACCTACTCACGCTTTCACACACACAAATGCACAAGAAAAAAGAGAGTAGAGTGGTAGCATGAAGTTAGAGTCCAATTGTGGTAAAAGAATTTGTTGTTTTAAGAAAACCATAAGAAGGTTTTCAGAAGGAAATCTTTCATCGGTGCAGAACTGAATGTTCATTGTCTTGAAAAAGAATGATGTCTTGCAGGCTTCTTCTGGTTAAGCCTCTATCTGAAGTCGATAGGGAAATTCCTGGTTTGCTTTACAGATGGGGTGTCGCAAAGTTCCCTTACAATTTCTCTGCTGCAGTAGTTAGAAGACGTAGTTAGCAGAGCATCTGCTTAGCTGAAAAAGACCTTCTATGGCTGTTCTACTGTTCTCTCTCTTTCTCCCCAGAGAGATAACCTTTAAAGTAGATTGGAGCATCAGTCAGATGACTAAGGGCTCTCTCCCCTGGGGTGATTCATACAATGTCCCAGGATATGGGAACCATTGTTCCATGATGGCATCTGAATGTGGCCCATTCTGATGAATAGATGCTACTTTACACCCATTATTTTAGTCTTGGCTGTGGACTCAATCTGTCGACAACAGTCTTTGTTAGCTCCATTCCTGAAGATAGGAGTTGTTTGCATGGAATGGGCTGTTTTACATTTCAATGCGTTTTCCCCAAAATGAATTCAGATGTGAATAATGGGTTTCATCTTCAACATACATATATGTTTATTGACAGGACAGGAGGGGTCACCTGACCCCCTACTTCATTTTGTCTGTGGCATAAATGTGTGCATTTGTAGTTTAGTTTAACAGTTGACTTTTATTTCATAATTCCTCCAGTACATTTCCTATTTCATCACTGTTCCCGTTGTGAGCATGACATGTCCATCACCCTGGAATGCTCTCTCAGCCCGGGTATTCCATTTTCCATGTTTTAAATTTCTGCAAAATTATTCAATACAGTTTCCCTTTAAGAGGGACAACCTGTCTTTGTGATGAGCAGGCTGGCTGCATCACATGCTCTCAGAATAACACTGAGCACAGAGGCAGTCAACAGGATGAAGAGGCAATCAGCAAAGAAAAACCAGCTTGGCTCCACTCTACAATCATGGTAATGAGGCGGGTGCACCAAATTTGTGTGCTGCCCACCTCCAACGAATCATGACCCCTGTGCCAAAAAAGCAGGTCAGGCAAATTGTCAGTCCCTTGTGTTGGAATCACTGTTGTTGTGCCGCCTGAGTGGTTAAATGAATGTAACTTTATGGTTCGAAGAGGAACAAAGAAAGTTGCTTAGAATGTGATTTTACAATTTCAGTAGGTGTACACACAAATTAGAAGGAGTCATGAAAAGGAAGAACACCACCCCCATCCATAACAGCATGATGCAGTAGGCATGAAAGGAAGTGACAGTATTTGGACATGGCCAGTCAGTCATCACAATCTCAGATATGGCTGATTTAGAAGCAAAATCATCACAATGCACTGCTCAAGGGGGCCTAGATCCAGCAGAGGTCCAGCAGTCAGCAAAATCCCTGCAGCTGGCCAATACTCTTACTTCTACCACATTGGAATGATTGCAAAGATGTAGCAGGTTCGATGTAACGCATTCGGCATAAACTACAAACTTAAAAGGACAGTGCCATGTCAAAGCAAGCTGCTGCACCCTACATAAAGGATGATAAAATGCAATGCTTTTGATTTGAACATTATGCTGAGTACTTATTTGTTGTCAATTATAATAAGCAGTTGGCACAATTTGGCAATAGGCGAATTTGAAGAATTGTGCAGGAAAGTGTTGGGGGGTGTGGTTGTTGGTGCTGGTGTGAGCGCAGTTACTTTGCAGCTTGAAGGAATGGTCTAGTTGTGATGACAATGGCAGACAAGTTTAATTAGTGCCTAACACACCAGTTTTCCTTGCTGCATTCCTGGCCCTGTATTTCGCTCCTCATTGTCATTTTCACTTTCTTGCACTGCCATGGATTCACCTTCCTGGTTATCAATCTGCTTAATGAAACATCCTTGCAAAGCAAAGTTATGGAATATACAGCAGATACTGACGATCAGACAGATTGCACTGTGGGGCATACCCTGATCAATCGGAACATGTGAAGTGCTGCTTTCAAGATTCCGTTGATATGATTGATACAGGTCTAGTTGGAGAATCTGCTTCCTTATGCCTGCAGATTTCTGTAGTTCATAGTTGGCGTACAGAGGGTTCCTGAACCATGACTGCAGAGGGTAGGCTTGGTCTGCCTGGAGCCATCCTTTCACTCTTACTTCCCCCTTAAATAAGGGTCACAAAGATAACTGCCTTAAACTGAAGGCACTGTGAGAACTCCCAAGGAAAGCAGCCATCACGTGTTGGGGCTTTGGTATTAACTGGCCATTGAGAGAATAAAATCCCCTTCAGTCCATACAACACTGTGCACAAGGCAACATGGGTGCAAACAATGACACTTGACTTTGCAAAGCCAGGAGTTCTGTTGAATTGTGTTGCCCACCCACATTACTGATGTTGGTCAACAGTGAAAGTGATAAATGGTTGTTCTGCTAAATGGATCTTTGAAGTATACAGCAGCTCACCTTTCACTAAATGGCCCAGATCACAGACTCCGGCCTCTACAGCAATAGTGGTTCAAGGTCAGAGCGAGGTGCACATTCCTTATGCAAAGTTTTATCCTTGAAATATGAGGCACAATGCACTTAATTAGCTATTATGATGGCAATAACAGGATAACTGACCATAACCCACATCTTCAACTGCACAGCACTCAAGTACAACCTTTTAGTCAACAGCAATTTTGTGGCATTTGACAAGGATAAGTTTGCCAAAAGGCACCCACAATATTACAGCTCAGCAACAGTCATTAGGCTTAAAACAGAAGTAACTTCCAGCCTATTTGAATTGGTATTCCTGTCTTTAATAAGATTAGCAAAAAAAAGTAGACATAAGTAAGAAGTGGTATTTCACAAATGTTTTTAAAAAGTCATAACAAATTTCTTTTTACCATCATTAATAAGATATCAATTTCAGCCAAATTGTGCAGCAGTTGATTCTTATCTAGGATATGCTAAAACCAACCAGGAAGTATTTGATATTAGACCTAACTATAAAAAATGCAACACTACCTAGCTCCCCAGTATTGACATCACCCACCTTGCCCAGCACTGTTGTGTGATTGCCTTTAAGAGTAATGTACCCTTAAGATCTTTGTATGCTAATTAGCCAAGTACCAGGATGTAGTCATGTGACTACATGCCAGTCATTCTCTCTAAGTGCAACATCAAGAGGCAAAACCTGCAAATAGATAGTTCTGCACTGTATATACTTGTTAGCTGTTAATAAACCTGTTTGAGATCTTCAATCAACTGAACTCCACACATCTCATTTATGTTGCATCAGACAACATAAAAAGCTTCTCATTACAGCACTAAAAAACAAATTCCTCACTAAAATAAAGTGACTTTCCAGGATAAATGGAGGTTGCACACATCAGAGATACAAAAACACAGAGCAAAGGAACATATGGTAGAAAACTTTTTATAAGTGACTCATTAGAACATTTCGTCCTAATTTTTTAGTCATTAGTGTGTTATGGTGTGTGTAGAAGTACTCTGCTCTACTCTGTCAAGACATTCTCCTTTTATAAAAATTCAAAAACATTGGATCAACCAGGGATAAGAACTACTTTCACTTCAGAATGCCATTGGGGAAAGAAGGCAACAAAGTCATACATATGTTGCTTGAGAGTCAGAGTTACTGTGATTTTCAAAGCTGGGAAGGAGAGAAAAAGAGTTGCAAGGCTGTTAAGAAAGAATTGGTTCCTAGTCTCAGGAATCTTAGTAGCAATGTATGGTAAGTGAATTCATTGTTTTTCAGTTCAGCTATAGGAATCTCATGCTCCTACTGTTAGGAAATAGTTACGACTGATATGCATTTTTTTTTAATGACTGTTATCTCACAGCTCCATGTTATGTGTAGGAAGAAAGGAAAACGAGGATGAGAAAGTGTTATTGCTCAATAGGCATCTGAAGAATATTTCCTGGGGGCTGCTGTGTTAATGGCCTGAAGTTCTCCTCATATGAAACATATGGTCCCAGTGGGAATACAGCATGGTTATTACTGTGGGTTGGAGAGATTTATTAATGATTTCTCAAATAATAGAAGCCATTCTACAGGTATTGAAAATTGACTGCTTAAAATTCATTGCTTGCACTGACTTTCTATAATTACATATAATTAAACTTGTTACCAATGTTGAAAAACTTTGATGAACACGTCTATTGTGATTGAAAACGAATGTGTTTTAATTGGAAAGTACAACCTGTAACAAAAAGGAAACTCAAATTACTGACTTATCAGGAAGTGACAAATGAGGGAGTTAAATTATCAGTGAATAGAACCTGTCAGAATTCATCTATCACTGGGTGAAACATCTTTTGTTTTGCTTTGAGTAGTACCATGAAGATAGATTAACCTATTCAGTAGCCAGCTGAGATATTGCAGAGACTGAATGCGACAGTAAGCTTCCTGTATAGCAGTCTTTGAATGTTATCAATTGTCTATTAATTACCAAAATAATTACACTAAAATTCATATTGAATTTAATATCAACAACAAATGATGTTACAGGTTTTGTTTTTAAAAGAGAAAGCTTAAATGTTATCTGCTAACTGAATGACTGAGGGTGAGAACCAATGTTGAGGGAATGATATTTCTTCTTCTTTATGCCTTGCAAAGATCCATGGGTTACCTTCTTCAGACAGCAGGCAGAGAATTGAAACAAAATGGAGAGTTCTTTCAGAAATGCAATGGGTTAAATTGTCTTCTTCCGTGCTGTGTAAAATTCTATGGTATTAAAACATCAACCATGGTGGTCAATATAGACCTGAGCGTATTTAATAATGACCGACGGCAATGAACCAAAGTTAGCAACTGCAACAGCACTTCACCTTCCACCTCGATTTTCCACTCTCTGCAAAACCTTCTGAGCTTTGACTTAATATGTGCAGTTTTCTCTTGCTCTTCCCCAAGGCTGGAAGGGCTGAACTCCAACAATAACATCATCAACTTGCATTAATGTAGTGCCTTTAATGTTGTAAAAACTCCCAAGGCATTTCACAGGGGCAAAATGTGACAATGAACCACATAAGGAGATATTAGTACAAGTGGCTGAAAACTTGTTCAAAGAAGTAGGTTTTAAAAAGTGACTTTAAGGAGGAGAGCGAGGTGCCGAGGTGGAGAGGTTTAGGGAGGGAATTCAAGAGCTCAGGGCCGAGGGAGGTGAAGGTACAGTCGGCAATAGTGGATTAAAGGAAAATCAGGATGTGCAAAAGGCCCGATCTTCATATAGTTTAGTACTTCAAGATTATAACAGAATATATGTTTTTAAAAAAGTACTGGAGAAAAAATTAGATAAGGTGCGAAAAGGGGTATGGAGATCACAATGCTCTATTAACCCATGCCTGTTCATTCTGGTGCAAGCAGCATGCATAATTTGTGCTGTCTGCTCATTTGCGTAATTGCAGCATGCGACGAGTGCTGAGTGCGCTACTGAGTGGCTACATGCCTGAGTAGGGGGTACAAAATCTGAAAGATCTTGAGAGGCTAGATGAATTCAAGCTAGCCTGCACTACTTAAAGCCAGCCTGCACCTCTAAAAGGGGAGGCGCTTTTTGGCCGAAACAAGTGCTGGAATTCATTACACCACTAACTTTGACCTGGAAAAGACACAGGAATGGCACAAATGGCAGACAATGGGCTTGAAGTTTCTCTGACACAGCATGGGAGGCCTTGATGGAGGAGGTTGACAGAAGGAGAGTGGTCCTCTATCCACAGAGGGTCAGGAGGCCCTCCAGTCAAACTCTGAGAAGGTAATGGGAATAGATAGCCATACAGGTCAATGCCAGCAGTGTAGCCCTGTGGACCTGCATGTAGTGCCACAAGAAGTTCAATAACCTCACATGAGTGGTCAAGGTTAGTGAATGAATCCTCAGAGTCCACATTCCACCAACTGCACCACTAGGCTCACGCACTGCTGTATACACCACCCCCACCACCATCGCTCACCTATCAATAATCTTCATCAATCATGACTCATACCTAACATTCATAGCTTCACCTCACTCTCACACACTTAGCATTGCTGCAAGCCTCACACCCACATCTCACACCTTATGCTCACTGTCAGCAATTGAACCATGACAGCCACATGACCCAAACACATTGCACCACATTCACTCACACTTCCCTCTCTCTTACATGACAATGTGATGCACATTGTGGCATTGATTTAAGGTAAGGAGCAGGAGGTTTAGAGGGGATTTGAGGAAAAAAAATTTCACTCAGAGGGTGGTTGGAATCTGGAACGCACTGCCTGAAGGGGTGGTAGAGGCAGGAACCCTCACAACATTTAAGAAGCATTTAGATGAGCACTTGAAACGCCGGCACAGATATGATGGGTCGAAAGGCCTGTTTCTGTGCTGTATAACTCTATGACTCTATGACTCTAACCGGCAGAGGACAGGTCCGGCTGCATGTCCTCACCCCAATGAGGGAGAAATTGGCTAGCTGAAAGAAGACAGAGGGTGGTGGTTGATGGCAAATGTTCATCCTGGAGTTTAGTTACTAGTGGTGTACCGCAAGGTTCTGTTTTGGGGCCACTGCCGTTTGTCATTTTTATAAATGACCTGGATGAGGGTGCAGAAGGGTGGGTTAGTAAATTTGCAGATGACACGAAGGTCGGTGGAGTTGTGGATAGTGTCGAAGGGTGTTGTAGGGTACAGAGGGACATAGATAGGCTGCAGAGCTGGGCTGAGAGATGGCAAATGGAGTTTAATGCGGAAAAGTGTGAGGTGATTCACTTTGGAAGGAGTAACAGCAATGCAGAGTACTGGGCTAATGGGAAGATTCTTGGTAGTGTAGATGAGCAGAGAGATCTTGGTGTCCAGGTACATAAATCACTGAAAGTTGCTACCCAGGTTAATAGGGCTGTTAAGAAGGCATATGGTGTGTTAGCTTTTATTAGTAGGGGGATCGAGTTTCGGAGCCACGAGGTCATGATGCAGCTGTACAAAACTCTGGTGAGGCCGCACCTTGAGTATTGCGTGCAGTTCTGGTCACCGCATTATAGGAAGGATGTGGAAGCTTTGGAAAGGATGCAGAGGAGATTTACTAGGATGTTGCCTGGTATGGAGGGAGGGTCTTACGAGGAAAGGCTGAGGGACTTGGGGTTGTTTTTGTTAGAGAGAAGGAGGAGGAGAGGTGACTTAATAGAGACATACAAGATAATCAGAGGGTTAGATAGGGTGGATAGTGAGAGTCTTTTTCCTCGGATGATGATGGCAAACACGAGGGGACATAGCTTTAAGTTGAGGGGTGATAGATATAGGACAGATGTCAGAGGTAGTTTCTTTACTCAGAGAGTAGTAGGGGCGTGGAACGCCCTGCCTGCAACAGTAGTAGACTCGCCAACTTTAAGGGCATTTAAGTGGTCATTGGATAGACGTATGGATGAAAATGGAATAGTGTAGGTCAGATGGTTTCACAGGTCGGCGCAACATCGAGGGCCGAAGGGCCTGTACTGCGCTGTAATGTTCTAATTCTAATTCTAATTCAATGCAGCAGCCATGGCCGTGTCCGTGGCCAGTGGCAGACCTGAAACCATACCTAATCCTCTTTCTCCAATCCCACTTCACCCTCATCCCACAATCTGTTCTGATTCCCAAGTCGCATATGGTGTAAGCATCTACTTCTTATTTCCTTGCCTCCACTCTCTGCAACCCTATGCTTGTGCCTTTTTCCTTTCAGAAGCCCAAGAACTGCCACCTGGCCAGGCAATGGTACTGGAGTGTGAATTCAAAAAGTAAGAGGAGACTGATGACGATGAAACACCATCACTCAATCCGCATTTGCAACCGTCAGTTCAGATATTGGCACTGTGCAAACTTTAGAGGATCACACAGAGGTGGAATTTGCATGTGGTGAGACACCAGGCATGAGTGGCCTGTAGCCAGGACAGGAAAGGGTAGTGCAGATGCCGACTCATCATAAAGTGAGGTGAAAGCAAGTTCTGCTGCAGAGAACTCAGATTATGATTTCGGTGAGGCAATGTACAGGAAAAGTCTATAGAGTATGGTTGGTGCATTGGTAGATTGTTAGAAAGATCCTGTCACTGTCAAGGAACATGGAGGTGCTCTGAACCAACCTGTTACAGTGCTTTGCCTAGAGCTTGGAGCCCATCTTTTCCAATGTAGAAGATTTTTTTTATTCTTTCATGGGTTGTAGGCATTGTTGACAAGGCCAGCATTTGTTTCCCATCCCTAACTGCCCTTGAGAAGGTGGTGGTGAGCTGCATTCTTGAACCACTGCAGTCCATCTGGTGTAGGTACATCCAAAGTGTTCTTAGGAAGAGAATTCCAGGTTTTTGACCCAGCGACAGTGAAGGAACAGCAATATATTTCCAAGTCAGAATGATGTGTGACTTGGAGGGGAATTTGCAGGTGGTGGCATTCCCATGCGCCTGGTGTCCTTGTCCTTCTAAGTGGTAGAGGTCATGGGTTTGGAAGGTACTGTCAAATAAAGCTTGGTGAGTTGCTGCAGTGCATCCTGTACATGGTACACACTGCTGCCACTGTGCATTGATGGTGAAGGTGGTCGATGGGGTACCAATCAAGTGGGTTGCTTTGTGCTGGATGGTGTCAAGCTTCTTCAATGTTGTGGGAGCGGCACTCATTCAGGCAAATGGAGGGTATTCCATCACACTCCTGGCGTGTGCCTTGTAGATGGTGGACAGGCTTTGTCTAGTCAGGAGGTGAGTTACTTGCCACAGAATTCCCAGCCTTTGAACTGCTCTTGTAGTCATAGTATTTATATGGCTCATCCAGTTAAGTTTCCGGTTAATGGTAATCCCCAGAATGTTGATGGTGGGAGATTCAGCAATGCTAATGCCTTTGAATGTCAAGGGGAGATGGTTAGATTCTCCTTAGTTTGAGATGGTCATTGCCTGGGACTTGAGTGGCATGAATGTTGCTTGTCACTTATCAGCCCAAGCCTGTATGTTGTCCAGGTCTTGCTGCATGTGGACACGGCCTGCTTCAGTATCTCAGGAGTTGTGAATGGTACTGAGCACTGCAATCATCAGTGAACATCCCCACTTCTGACCTTAGGATGGAGGGAAAGACATTGCTGAAACAGCTGAAGATGGTTGGGCCTGGGACACTACTCTGAGGAAGTCCTGTAGTGATGTCCTGGGGCTGAGATGATTGACCTCCAACAACGACAACGACCTTCCTTTGTACTAGGTATGACTCCAACCAGTGGAGCATTTTCCCCTTGATTCCCATTGACTTCAATTTTTCTAGGACTCCTTGATGCCACACTTGGTCAAATGCTGCCTTGATGTCAATGGAAGACACTCTCACCTCACCTCTTGAATTCAGCTCTTTTGTCCATATTTGGACCAAGGCTGTAATGAGGTCAGGAGCTGGGTGGCCCTGGCGGAACCCAGTCATAGCCAACTTACTGAAAACACCTGAGAACCTAACTGCAATGCAGCATCTAATGGCTGATGTTTCAGCTTCTGTTGCAGCAGAAGCAGAAGTCGCCCAATGTGGAAGCTGAGACTGAAGTTATGCAAGCTCAGTTTGCTGCCATCATGACTGCAGATCCCAGTGCTCAAAGAGGCTTGCAGAGTCTTCTATCAGTCCAGTAATCTGTGCTCCAACAGATTGCTAATATTGCTGAGGTGCCGCCCTGGGGGAGTGGCAGTGGCTGTATGGAGAATGAACCTTCTGTCTTCTCTCAGAATGACAGCATTTGTCCTCCCACCACTACTCCTCTGTCAATTCCATTGCTGCTTCCTGTCAGGCAGCCAGCCCAGACTGCTGCCACCCATGCTGAAATGATGAAGCCGAAGCTGGGGCTTCCAGGCTGAGAAATGCTTGAGGTCATCCTCCAAGGCAATCTGCAGTTTTCCCACTGAAAGTTAACTGCCTTCCACCTGGCATTCTACAGTCACTAGGGTAGCACTGCAGAGGAGCACTTTGGGTATGCAAAGGCACCCGCAAGACAGGTCCTAAGGGAATGCACAAGGGTAGTGAGTTGAGGTTTGCATGGAATATTAGTTTGGAGCACTTGTTCTGTGGTGGGTTTTATTTCAACAATGTAGCCAAAAGGATGCTGTGATGGTCAGCAACGGAGAGATGGTAAGGTGTGGAACTGCAGTTGATTGGTAATTGGAGCTGTATTCACTGATACTACAGTTGGTTGAGCCAATCATGGACAGCCCAGCCAGAAAGAAGATGTCTCAGTTGCCTCCTTCCTTCCTCCTCCTCCTCAACTGCTCACTGTATTCCCAGTGACAAGAGCTGTGCACTTATGATGGCAGAGTTGCCACACCACTCCCTGTATTGCATTTTGAATAGCGGTACAAACTACCAAACACTTCTACAATTGTAGTAAGAGTCAGTAGAAATCAATCAGCAATTAACCTGAAAATAGTTGATGATCCCTTTATATAGTGCTGGTGAGGGATCCTTATTGCTGTTGAGCACATGCCCCCCTCACTCACTCTAACCTCTGAACTTGAGGCACTCCGTTCTCTCAGGTCTAACCCCGACATGGTCATCAAACCTGCAGACAAGGGTGGTGCTGTTGTCGTATGGCGTACCGACCTCTACCTTGCAGAAGCTCAATGCCAACTCACAGACACTTCTTCCTACCTCCCTCTGGACCATGACCCCACCACCAAACATCAAGCCACCGTCCAAAGCACTGTCACTGACCTCATCTCATCTGGAGATCTTCCCTCTACAGCTTCCAACCTCATAGTCCCGCAACCCCGGACAGCCCGCTTCTACCTCCTTCCCATAATCCATAAACGGGCAGACCCATTGTGTCAGCCTGCTCCTGCCCCACTGAACTTATTTCTTCCTATCTTGACTCTATCTTTTCTCCGCTGGTCCAGTCTCTTCCCACCTACATCCGTGACTCTTCTGACGCCCTACGTCATTTTGACAATTTCCAGTTTCCTGGTCCCAATCGCCTCCTCTTCACGATGGACGTCCAATCGCTCTACACCTCCATCCCCCACCAGGATGGTTTGAGGGCTCTCCGCTTCTTCCTGGAACAGAGGCCCAACCAGTCCCCATCCACCAACACCCTCCTCCGCCTGGCTGAACTTGTTCTCACATTGAACAACTTCTCTTTCAACTCAACGCACTTCCTTCAAGTAAAAGGGGTCGCTATGGGTACCCGCATGGGTCCTAGTTATGCCTGTCTTTTTGTGGGATATGTCGAGCATTCTTTGTTCCAGTCCTACTCAGGCCCCCTCCCCCAACTCTTTTTCCGGTACATTGACGACTGTATCGGTGCCGTCTCCTGCTCCCGCCCCGAACTGGAAAACTTTATCAACTTTGCTTCCACCCTTCTCTCACCTTTACATGGTCCATCTCTGACACTTCCCTTCCCTTCCTCGACTTCTCTGTCTCCATCTCTGGGGATAGGTTGTCTACTAATATCCATTATAAGCCCACTAACTCCCACAGCTACCTCGACTACACTTCTTCACACCCTACCTCCTGTAAGGACTCCATTCCATTCTCCCAGTTTCTCCGTCTCCGACGCATCTGCTCTGATGATGCTACCTTCCATGACGGTGCCTCTGATATGACCTCCTTTTTCCTCAACCGAGGATTTCCCCCCACTGTGGTTGACAGGGCCCTCAACTGTGTCCAGCCCATTCCCCGCACCTCTACCCTCACCCCTTCCCCTCCCTCCCAGAACACTGACAGGGTTCCCCTTGTCCTCACTTTCCACCCCACCAGCCTCCATATCCAAAGGATCATCCTCCGCCATTTCCGCCACCTCCAGCGTGATGCCACTACCAGTCGCATCTTCCCCTCCCTTCCCCTGTCAGCATTCTGAAGGGATCGTTCCCTCCGCAACTCCCTGGTTCACTCCTCCGTTACCCCCACCACCTCGTCCCCGTCCCATGACACCTTCCCCTGCAATCGCAGGAGGTGTAATACCTGCCCATTTACCTCCTCTCTCCTCACTATCCCAGACCCCAAACACTCCTTTCAGGTGAAGCAGCGATTTACTTGTACTTCTTTCAATGTAGTATACTGTATTCACTGCTCACAGTGTGGTCTCCTCTACATTGGGGAGACCAAGCGCAGACTGGGTGACCGCTTTGCGGAACATCTCCGCTCAGTCCGCAAGCAGGACCCTGAGCTTCCGTTGCTTGCCATTTCAACACTCCCCACTGCTCTCATGCTCACATCTCTATCCTGGGATTGCTGCAGTGTTCCAGTGAACATCAACGCAAGCTCGAGGAACAGCATCTCATCTACCGATTAGGCACACTACAGCCTGCCGGACTGAACATTGAGTTCAATAATTTCAGAGCAAGACAGCCCCCCATTTTACTTTCATTTTTAGTTATTTTTTCTTCTTTTTTTCTTTTTTACATTCTTTTTTTACATTTTTTACAATCTTTTTTTTGCATTTATTTCATTTCCTCTGAGTTTGTTCAGTTTGCTTACCCACTGTTTTTTTTCAGGTTTGCACTTGCTGCTGTTCAATATTCAATGCATTAACACCTAGTCTGTACTAATGCTTTGTCTTTCAACACACCATTAACATATTGTTTGCCTTTGCTCCATGACCTTTTGGTCAGTTATGTGGCCTGGTCCAATCTACACCTTCTCCTTTGTTATCTCTTGCCCCACCCCCACCTCACTTGCTTATAACCTGTGACGTTTCTAATATTTGTCAGTTCCGAAGAAGGGTCACTGACCCGAAACGTTAACTCTGCTTCTCTTTTCACAGATACTGCCAGACCTGCTGAGTGGTTCCAGCATTTCTTGTTTTTATTTTATATTATACACAAGAAAGCATTGACTGATATCACGATCTGCCTACTCAGTATATTTCCAGCACACGCTCTGAACACCTGCGCTAATGCCTCCACCAAAAAGGCATGCAGTGCAGCCCGCACCAGAAGTGTTTGCAAATGGTGCCATTACCAGTTTGCTTTCAAAATGGTGCCTGTAGCTCTGAAAGAATGAGTGCTACAGAACTTTGTGGCCAAAGTTTTTCAAATCCATTTTGAATCAGGATTGTTCAGATTTTGCCCAGTTTAGATCATATTGGTGTTTGAATGCCAGCTTTAATGGTTCTATGGTAAGGTCAGTGACAAGTGATGTGACAGTGAGGTTGCCCATAAATTTGAACTCTGGATGTGCATTTCTGACTTGGGGACTAGCTGTTAAGGGATAGTGGTCCTTTTAAGGCTTCAAGGTGCAATTACTGCAATACACTGAGAGACTAGCTGTTCTTTGGGATCTGTTGAGTCTTGGAAATTCAAAGGGAATTTGCCATTACTGTTTTTAAGCAATTTGAAAATAATTGTCGTCTTTCACTTCTTCAGATACTTTCATTTCAAAATGTGGCACAGACATGCCTACCAAACATAGATATATATCTGTGGTATTGTGTATGGTGAGCCAATGGTAACATTGTTGCAATGGGGAAAAGAGTTAAAAAAGTTTGGAATGAAATTTGCAGAGAACTCTCCATAAACTGATTGAATAGACAGGCTTTAAATGATGAAGGGTTTTACTAGGATTAATTGGGGAAATCTTTGCTCTGATAGATGGTCCATGATGAGGGGGGTCATCAATTTATATTGTCACTAAAAGAGAAAAGAGAGATTAGGAAAAATTTATTTTACACAGAGGATTGTTGAGGCATTGAATCATTCACCATAGAGTGTAGTTGAGGTTATAGGGCTATGGGGAAAGAGTAGCGAAGTGGGATTACATTTGGATTGCTCTAGCAAGTAGTCAGCACAGACATGATGGACAAAATGGCCTCTTTCCATGCTCGAACTTCTAAGGAGCCATTTTAACTGAACATAGCGGGTGCGAAATCTATTGGTTGGTCACCCTGATTTTACTCTCCTCTGAATTCCTTGGCCTCACTCCTATTTCTCAACTGCATGCCACCCATTGGCCAGATCATCTACAGCTGTGGGCTGTCTTCTATCTTTTTGCACTAATGCCTGTAAATCAGAGTTACCCAATTACACTGCAATTGCTCCATGTAGCTAAACGATTCTGTCAGATGAGTCTGTTTGAGATCACATCATACCGTCGCCACAATGGCAATAAACACAATGCAGTACTCATCCCCTGATGGAAACACATCTTAAGAAACAATTCATGACATTTCCTATGATCTTAAGGTTGTGTGAATAAATGGAAAATGTGAAATTAAGTCAAACGTTCGTATTTGGAGATTTCCCCCCCACCACCCCGATCCCCAGCTCATTTCTAGAACTAGTTCTTCAGACAACATTTTGTTGTTATTCATTTACTCTCATGACTGCACACAGTATCGTTTTTGCAAGCACTGTGTATACTGCCCACAGTATTGTCTTTTTTAAAAGTTCCTTTTAAATCCACAATAATTGATGTAGTTCACAGCTTACTTAGTCAAAGCAGATACATTTATGAATTATAAGTATCATCATCTTAATAAACTACGCTCTGTAGGATTTCACAGTTTTCAAAAAGAAAATTCAAAAAAGGGATTTGCATTGAATTAAACAATTCATGGGTTATTTAGATTAAGAGTATAAAATACTGATATGTCAGGAACTGGATCACCAGGAGAAAGAATAAAAACTTAGCTGAAATATATTATATCTGTGTATTTTACAGTAGTTTGTATTGTATTTCTTATTCCCTTTTCAAAGAATCTTTTACATTTCTCCTTTAGACCTTAGTTAACAAACATGTCATACACAGCACTCAGAGTTTGGTAAAATGTTAATTTAGAAACAGCGCCAAATGACAAACAAAAACACCTGTCTGCAGGGGAGCAAGATCAATGATTAATGTCAATTAACTGAGGAAATCCAAGATTAGTTTGCAGTTCAGTGAACATTGACAGGAAAGATTTCAGCCATTCTTTCCTCTACGGAAATGTAGGAGTTGAGTGTTCATTCTGTCAGACAGCATCACCATTTGCACTCCAAGTGTGAAGAAACAGTTCTGCAATACATTTTTCTTCTCTCACATATGTGTAAACAAAAGTTGTTTTTAGTCAGGGACAGGGTTAAAAATCACAGATCTACATCTACAGAACCATTATTACATTAGTCGGCTTACATTGCCTTTAGCAAAAACTGCTTGGTTTTGGCAGTAATACAAAATTTTAAATATGTGCAGTGAATATTCACACTTATCATGGTGAGGGATGTCAGTGCTGGGGAATTCAATGTTTTTCCATTTCCTGTAATCCTATTAGTTTTAACCAAACCCAGGCCAAGGTCAGATTTAGTGTGTGCTCCATGAAAAGTACTGCTTCTTCTTCACTTTCCCCAAAAGAGTGGCCCAAACTGCGATCAATATCCTTGCAGTATTCTGAAGGTACCATTTCCTCTGTGACACCCAGGCCACTCTTCCATTACTCCCAACACCCTGCAGCTTCCCATACAACCGCAGAAGATGCAGCATATGCCCTATCAGCTCCTCTATTCCCATTATTCAGGGTCCCGTACACTCCTGGGTCAAACAGTAATTTACTTGTTCTCTTCCAATTTAGTATACTGTACTCAGTGCTCACAATGTGATCTCCTCTAAACTGTGGAGACCAAAGGTAGATTGGATGATCACTATGCTGAACACTTCCATTCAGTCCACAAGCATGACCCTAAGCTTCTTGTCACTTGCTACTTTAAGTTCTCATCCCACTCCCAGTCTGATCTCGACTTCCTACAGTGCTCCAATCAAACTCAAAGCAAACTAGAGCAACATGCACATTATCTTTCTACTAGGCACTTTACAGTACTCTAGCTTTAACATTGACCTTAAATACTTTAGATCTTGACTACCATTTCCATCTTCTCTTGAACGTTCTGACCACGATATTTACGGGGAGGTGGAGAAGGTTAAGGGGTGGGGTGGGGAACGGTGCAAATGGAAATAGCAGGAGAAACCCATCAAGTCTGGGATTATGGAGGTCTTGCCAAATTTAATGATAGGAACTCAATTTTCTTCTTTTACTTCCTACCTGGCAGTCGGCTAAACTGGCAGACTGGCCAGTTCAGGCAGTAAACCAGCTGTATGAGACAGCTTGGGTCCGTTGGAAATGGAATGAGAGATAGGGGCTTTGGTGGGGGAGTGAGGATAAGGATTAAGGCTGATCACAGGAGGGAGTGAGAGATCAGGGCTTGAGTTAGGGTGTGACATCATTGATCATGGAAGGGACGAAGAAGGCAAGAGATCGGGGCTTAGGTGAGAAAATGGATGAGGAGGGAGAGACTGAGAGCTCATAGTTTGGTGGGGGGATCAGGTCACAGATCAAGGGAGGGAGGGAGCGAGAGACTGGGGCTGGGGACAGGATGGGTGGGAGAGGAAGTTCATAGTCATGTCATGGAGCAAGAGAAAGAGCCCATGATCAGCAGAGGGGAGGCTGAAAACTTTCTTGAGTGAATAAGG
The DNA here is from genome assembly GCF_036365525.1 of Heterodontus francisci. Lineage (NCBI taxonomy): Eukaryota > Metazoa > Chordata > Chondrichthyes > Heterodontiformes > Heterodontidae > Heterodontus > Heterodontus francisci. The sequence goes on along the minus strand of NC_090385.1, from coordinate 75,945,848 downwards.
GGCGAACTCCTGTTCCTCCTGGCCTGCAAGGAGTGCTATAAAAGACACTGATCTTTTTGAATCAGCAGCTCCTGCCTCCATCTCACTTCTGAATTTTACTCTGGGAAAAGTACATGGCAACTGTTAAATTTTAATCAGGCTCTCAATTTTACAGTGAGACTCAGATATAAATATTTTAATGAAGTGTTCCACCTTTCGAAGGTGAGACACTTGCAGGACATGAAAACCATTGCCATACAAATGGCAATGGATGCATATGTGGCAGGTTATAAATTTTTCATCCTCTCCCAAACCTTCGACCCATGCCGTTACTATCAAGGGCTGTATAACCATTTACACTTCCTCCAGGCTCATCTTTTGGTTCCGTAGTTCTTCCTTTGTCACATCCTTTTGCCTTGCACCAAGATCCTTTTTTCATATAATCACTCCTGCCCTTCATCCTGTTGCAGGCCTTCCCATTTGTTCTTTCCCTGACACCCGCTTTTCCCCGGCTCTGCATTTGCTCAAAAGCTGTTGGGAGCCTGTTCATCTCTCGCATCTTCCAGTTCTGATGAAAGTCATCAACTTGAAGCATTAACTCGGTTTCTCTCCACAGATGCTGCCTGACCTGCTGAGTATTTCCAACATTTTCAAGAATGATTGTCTCTACTTCATGTTCTTTCGAATACATATACAAATTCTTATATTTTTCCATACTCCCTGCCTCCATTCTCTCCCTGGACAATTTATTCCACATTCACCTGCCCCTGCGTAACGTCATTAAATCAAACTGGCTTCACTCCTCTAAGCTCCAGTCTGTGCCCCTGGTTCTAGCGTTTGTAACTATTCGAGCATAATAACATTCAAATAGCTATCGCACAAAATGACAGTCAGTGTTAAATATGCATTTCCCATTCACACCTCCCTGTTGATGTCGATCTTCAGTTGCACAAACAAAGCCTGTCTGTTCCAGGGATGTTGCTAGGATACTTTTCTGATCCCACAGGTTTCAGGACTTCAAACGTGCTCACTGTAATAGATAGTTATTCAGTACATAATATTTAACTACATATATACTTATACATACACACACTCAAAATCTGCTGTGAAACTGCTAGAAGATAAGAAATGTTAAACAAACTTCAAAGGTTAAGGTTTTACCCCTTCACAAAATAGTTTGCTTAATATCTGTAGAGCTGCACATCACATCTTTTAGTTATGTCTTGACACTTGAGATCTCTTCACTTGTATCACTTCACTGACAACGTACTCACTACACCTACAATTCCAGATGTCTTGTCAAAAAATGCCGAAGGGATTACAACGTACCACAACTCTAGCCTCGAAAGGCAGTATTCCTCACTGCAATGACAAGATGATGATTCAATTCTGTTTCTCAATGCTCTTAACATGCTGAAAATTAGTCTCTGAATTTAGAAGCAATTCATGCTGTGGCTTCAGTCTCACTGGGGACTCAGGCGGAGACATCGTGCACTCTACTCACTTGTGACCTCGGAGCTACTATCCACAGAGGGCACCTTTATCTCTGTGCCTCTGAACTGATTTAAAACCTTAGGTCTCTAGAGGTAAAGTAATGAATCAGTTTAGCATTTTAGCCAGCTGCATCACTTAAGTTTCCCAGGGAACTTGTTTTTAGGCTATCTTTTTTCTCTACAAATGGCGCACAACATGGATTCTTCCCATTGAAGAACTCCAAATTAAAATACTATCAAACAGATTATTGTCAGAATCAGTCACTTGTTTCATTCATGAGAAACACTTCAATGAAATAAGCAATTGGGTTTTCATTGTACTTTATCTGAAGGAACAGCACAGGAGAATGTTTGCATAATATTATGTAGTCTGTAGTAACACAAGTCATTGCACAACAAGTACATTTCAAATGCAAATAGAATAAGAGGGTATACAGCTGACACATCATAACATTTCTCTTTACAGATGCTGTGTCTTTCCAGCATTTTCTGGTTTTAATTCCAAATGAAAGTTTTGCCAGTTGCAAAAGCACTCATTTCTGAATTGAAGATAATGCGTTCAAAACTATTCTGGAATTCTTGAATTCACATCAACGACATAGTGCAGTGATAAGGAGGTGCTCTCCTTCAAATAAGATGTTAAATCAAAGGCTCCATCTCCCAATTATAATAGATGATAAAGATCCAACATGAAGCAAATGAAATATTAATGTACAAGCAGATATTCCACCCCAAAATGCCTTCTTTTCAGGGTTTAAATGTAAATGAAATGTGCTAATTCACTGTGCTACCAATGTCAGGGGTAACACCAGGGAATGAACTTAAACTGAATCCCACCGTACAGATATTCTCTTCATGATGAATTATGGATATAATGATTTCATACAGTTCATTGAGGTCATGATTCTGCAACACCAGTTAAAATGTCCTTGAACCTGGCACCAGCTTCCATTAGCAATGTCTTGAGTAGCCATTAACTTGTTGGACTTTTCATTGGAAGTCAAGGTTAATAGGAAATGATGGTCCGATGTCCAAGCTAAAGCACTTTACGGAGGACAAAAAGGAGAAAGATTGTGCCATCCTCAGACTGACTCACACAAATTGTGTTTGAAGTGTTTCAGGCTGTTAATGGAATCTGGAAAAATGATCTAATTCCTCACTATAGCTATTACTGTCCTTATTAAGCCCTGGTAATGTCAGAAAAAAGGTAAAGGCACTGATCAATCAAATTTATAGTGTCAGGCAAATCCCCCACCTGCCAAGACTGAGGCACACATGATTTTGCTACGTGAACATTAAAACTTAAAATTGTAAGACCCTGACTGGAAGTACTAGCAGTGTTGGAACAAAAGGGACCCAGTCGTTGCTTCCCCAATACACAGAAGTGGTCAGACCAGTTTTAGTCACATGACTAGCTGGCTGCTGAGATTTGAACTTCCAACAAAGGATTCAAACTCAGAAAGCTCCTGGCTCCTGGTTTGATAAAACCTCTCTCCTGTCTGCCCTCATCTCGCTCTCACCAGCTCCAGAAACCATTGAAGACACGTAAACTCAAAGAGAGAAAAAGTCTCCTATGTGAACAAGGTTTAAAAGGAACACTTGTCCCCAACAAAACACACCATATCGTCAATTAAAGACTACAACGAGCTCGAAGCACAGTAACAAGAGATTGCCTGAAACTATTCTGCTTATCTTTTCTTCTGCTCTTTTCTGTCCCTATTTGCATGAGTGTATCGCGTGTGCATGCTAGCGTGGGTGTGTCATATATTCATAGGCATGAACCGTATTAGAGTTTAAGCTTAAGTTTAAGATTTAATACATTTCATTTTTTCTTCTTTAAACCTGAGAAGACCTGGTGTGCTCATTTCTTTGCCTTATAATTGAAAACTGTGAACAAGGATTCACAAAAAGGAGAGCTCAAAACACACTGTGTTTAAAATTAAACCCTGTTACAATAAGACCTGGTGATGATAATAACAGACCCCTAGACACCTTTCTCACCTGGTCATAACAATAGCAATGGTGTTGGTCCAAAGGGACTACTTGAGAAGCATCTTTTCCAGCTGTTGATTAGCCTATGCTTCCTGACATCTGCTCACTGCCTCTATTCATACATGAAGAATGGCTTACTTTAGGTCTCACTGATGCAAAGCACCATTACCAACTGGAGTGGAGAGAGGAAACCTCAACCAATGATATTAACTGGGAAACAGGAAGGGTCCTTCTGCTGATACAATTGCTGCTTTGGGGCAGCACTTCTCCTTACTCAGTGTGTCTTCAGAATGACCCAAAAAACCATTGGCATAAATCTGCATTCTACTTTTCGGCAGCATAACATATTGGTAAGCCAACATGCAAATCACCTGCACAAAGTTATGACACAGGCTCTAGGAAAATTAAATCAAATGGGCCAAAGGGTCTTCTTCATGTGAACTAATTTTGTTAACCTAATAGTGAATTACCTCACAGGATTACATTACAAATAAAATCAACAGAAAATATAAGTTGAAGAAACCAGAAGACCAAGCAAAAAAAAAGAATCATAGTATGGTTACAGCACAGAAGAAGGCTTTTCGGGACATCAAGCCCATGCTGGCTCTCTGCAAGAGCAATTTAGCTAATCCCACATCTCCGCCCTTTCCTTGTAGCCCAGCAAACTTTTCCCTTCAGGTGGTTATCTAATTCACGTTGAAAACCACAATTGAATCTGCCTCCGCCAGACTTTTAGTCAGTGAATTTGAGATCATGACCACTTGCTGCAAAAAAAGGTTTTTTCTCATATCACCTTTGGTTCCTTTGCCAATCACCTATATTGGTGTCCTCTGGTACTCAACTCTTCTGCCAATGGGAACAGTTTCTCTCTATCTACACTGTCTAGGCCCCTCATGATTTTGAGTACCTCTATCAAATCTCTTCCCTACCTTCTCTTTTGTAAGGAAAACAACCCCAGCTTCTCCAACCCATCCACATAACTGATGTCCTTCATCACTGGAACCATTCTCGTAAATCTTATCTGCACAGACTCTAAAACCTTCACAACCTTCCTATAGTGTGGTGCCCAGAATTAAACACAATACTTCAGTTGAGGCCGAACCAGCGTCTTTCCTGGAACTCCATATTTGAATCCGTCCAATCAGGTTTCTGCTCCTGCCACAGTACCGAAACGACTCTTAGCAATGTCGCAAGTGACATTCTATGAGATTGTGACGAAGCTAAACTATCCCTCCTCATCCTTCTCAACCTATCTAAAGCCTTTGACATGGATGGCCACACCATCCTCCTCCAGCACCTCTCTATTGTTGTGCAGCTGGATTGGACGAGGAACTGACCTATTTCCATTCCTATCTATCTAATTGTATCCTGAGTATTACTTACAATGGCTTCTCTTCCCACTCCCACACCATTACTTCTGGTGTCCCCTAAGGATCTATCCTTGGCCCCTTCTTATTTCTTATTTACATGCTGCCCCTTTGCGACATCATCTGAAAGAACAGTATCAGTTTTCACATGTACCCTGATGACACTCAGCTCTACCTCACCACCACCTCTCTCAACTCTTCCACTGTTGCTAAATTATTAGACTGCTTCTCCAACGTCCAGTGAATGAGCAGAAATTTCCTCCAATTAAATATTGGGAAGACCAAATCCATTGTTTATCGGCCCTGCTCTAAACTCCATCCCTAGCTACCTGGCAACTGTCTGTGACTAAACCAGAATGTTTGCAACCTTGGTGTCATCGTTGACCCCGAGATAAGCGTCTGGCCACATATTCGCATCAATGCTAAGAGCGCCTATTTCCACCTCCGTTACATCGCCTGACTTCACCCCGTCTCAGCTCATCTGCTGCTAAGACCCTCAGTCATGCCTTTGTAACTTCTAGGCTTGACTATTCCAACAAACTCTTGGCTGGTCTTTCTCATTCTATCCTCCATAGACATGAGGTCACCCAAAACTCTGCTGCCCGTGTCTTAACTTGTGCCAAGTCCTGCTTACCTATCACTCCTGTGCTCACTGAGATACATTGGCTCCCACTCAAGCAACATCTTGATTTTAAAATTCTCATCCTTGTTTTCAAATCTTTCCATGGCCTCACGCCTCCCCATCTCTGCAATCTCCTCCAACCCCACAGTCCTTCAAGATATCTGCGCTCATCTAATTCTGGCCTCTTGAGCATCCCAATTTTAATTGATCCACCATTGGCGGCCGTGCCTTCAGTTGCCTGGGTCTTAAGCTCTGGAATTCCTGCCCTAAACCTCTCTGCCTGTCTACCTTGCTTTCCTCCTTTAAGACACTCCTTAAAACCTCTCTCTTTGACCAAGCTTTTGGTCATCTGACCTAATATCTCCTTATGTGTCTCAGTATCATATTTTGTTTTATAATGTTCCTGTGAAGGGCCTTGAGACATTTTATTTGTTAAAGATGCTATATAAATATAATTTATTGTTGTTGTTGCTGTTATAAAGGTTCACCATAACTTCTTTGCTTTTGTACTCTATGCCTCTATTCATAAAGCTCCGAATGCCATATGCCTTTTTAACCACTCTCTCAACCTTCAACAATTTCTGCACATATACAGCCTTTAAAATTGTACCCTTTATTTTATATTGCCTCGTTTTGTTCTTCCTACCAAAAGTATCAATTCACACTTCTCTGCGAGAAATTTCATCTGCCATGTGACCGCCCATTCCGCCAGCTTGTTTATGTTATTATTTCCTTTTTCACTTCCCTTCTGAACTGTCTATAGTCAGCCTGGTTCTCACTTATATAATCAACCAGACATCTGCCATACAAATCCTTATTCTACTTCATCTTACTCTCTTTCATCATCCAGGAAGCTCTGACTTTGGTTGCCCTATCTTTCCCGCTTGTGGGAATGTACCTCAGCTGTACATAAACCATCTCTTCTTTAAAGGTAACCCATTGTCCGTTACAGTTTTGTCTGCCAATCTTTCATTCCAATTTACCCAGGACCGGTCTCCAGCCACTGGAATTGGCCCTCCTCCAATTAAATATTTTTACTCTTGATTGCTTTTCCATGGCTAATCTAAACCTTATAATATTATGATCACTATTCCCTGAATGTTCCCCTACTGACACTTGATCAGCCTCATTCCTCAGAATCAGACCCAGCAATGCCTCCTACCTTGTTGGACCAGAAACATACTGATCAGGAACATTCTCCCGAACACACACTTTAAAAATTCTTTCCCCTCTCTTCCCTTTACACTATTACTATCCCAGTCTATATTAGGATAATTGAAGTCCCCATTATCACTACTCAATAGTTCTTATACCGCTCTGTAATTTTCCTGCAAATTTGCTCCCCTATATCTTTCCCACTAGTTGGTGGCCTACAGAATACATGCAGTCATGTAATGGCACCTCTATTGTGTCAACTCTCACCAAATAGATTCTGTCCTTGACCCCTCTAGGATATCCTCTCTCTCTAGCACAGTGATAGTATCCTTAATCAATGCTACCTTTCTTTTCTTCCCTATTTTTCCTGAATATCTTGGAAGGAATTTTATGCTGGCGGCATGAGTCTCAAAATCAGGGGAAACTGATGTCGAGATCCCAGCATCACCTCTTTTCCGGAAGGCCCACCGAACCAAGTGCCATTCAGGCTCTTAGGTGGACAGCGGCAGACCTTCCATAGGATTTAAGACCTTCCATGGCCAGAAGTCCCACCCTTGGAAAGCTGCCAGCCAATCAGAGACCGGCTGTTGCAGTGCCACCGCGAAGGCAGTAGCTGCTGCTGTAGCAGCACCTACCAGAGGCTGAGGAGCATCGCTGGAGCCAGGCCTCAGGTAGATCAGGGTGGGAGAGGTTTCACGGGGTGGGGGTCATGGGGGAGGGGAGCAGCAAGGGTAGGGGGTGACCCTCAGCAGACCTGTCCTTCCTAATGCCAGGTCCCTCATGCAGACATTAAATGCCTTTTAATGAAGGACCGTACCACCCGCCCCACCCCGGAGCTGGGAAGCAGCCTGCATGGTTTTTCATGCTGTGATTTCCATGCGGTGACACGTTGCCCGCCGCCCGGGTGATTGCAGCTGTGGCGGAAAGAGGCCTTTAATTGGGGGTTAATTAGCCAGTTAAGTGCCTCAATTGGCAGTGGGGTGGGAAGGTGGTTCACAGGCCTTCCCACCCGGACTCAATTTTGGCAGAGGCGGGATGGTGGCGGCAACAATCCCCTGCCACCATCCCACCCAATTTTATGCTCTCCCCGTCTCCAAACCCGCCACGGGGAGAGCATAAAATTCCACCCCTTCTATCTAGGAATATTTAGTGCCCAATCCTGCCCTTTTTTCAGCCAGGTCTCTGTTCTCTCACAGCATCATATTTCCATGTGGTAATTTGCACCTTCAACTCACCAAACTTATTTACCACACTTCATGCATTTACACACATGCACTAGAAACCTACCTTAGACCTTCTTGTATTCTCTTTTAGTCTGACCCCACCTAATACCTTACTATTTCTTACTCTAATGCAATCTTTCTCTCCCAAACCCTTTGTGCACCTTGTTTCTCCTTTATAATGCAACATTCTGGTGCCCATCCCACTGTTAAATTACTTTAAACCTTCTCCAAAAGTACTCGCAAACTGCTCTGTGAGAACATTAGTCCTGGCTCTTTTGGGGTGCAAACCAGCTGGTCTGTACAGGTCCCAACTCCCCCAGAATCTGTCCCAATGTCTCAAGGATCTCATGTCCTCCCTCGTACAGCATCTTTCCAGTCACGCATTCATCTGCTCTTTTGTCCAATTTCTATACTCACTCATGTGTAACACTGAGAGTAATCCAGAGATGACTACCTTTGAGGTCCTGCTTATTAATCTCTTTCCTAGTTCCCTAAAATCTGCCTGCATGACCTAATCCCTCTTTCTACCTATGGCGCTGGTACCGATATGTTCACTCTTCCCCACTCAGAATGTTTTGTAGCTGTTCAGTGACATCCTGGACCCTGGCACCAGGAAGGCAACATACCATCCTCAATTCATGTCTGCAGCCGCAGAAACACTTGACTATTCCCCTAACCATTGAATCCACTATCACTATTCTTTTCTTTATCTTCCTCCTCCTACCACCCACCCCTCCCCCCCTCCCCACCCCCACCACCTCCCTGTACAGCTGAGTGACCTGTGGTGCTCTGGACATGACTCTGGCTGCACTCGAGGTTAGAGAGCAAGATGCACTTGAGGACTCCTGTCTGGTCCTCCCTGACTGTCATAAAAAAAGTAAATTGAAGTATTTGAAAATACTTTTGAAAATACAATAAATAGAATTAGAATTAGAACAGAATTAGAATTAGAACATTACAGCGCAGTACAGGCCCTTCGGCCCTCGATGTTGCGCCGACCTGTGAAACCATCTGACCTACACTATTCCACTTTCATCCATATGTCTATCCAATGACCACTTAAATGCCCTTAAAGTTGGCGAATCTACTACTGCTGCAGGCAGGGCGTTCCACGCCCTTACTACTCTCTGAGTAAAGAAACCACCTCTGACATCTGTCCTATATCTATCACCCCTCAACTTGAAGCTATGTCCCCTCGTGTTTGCCATCACCATCCGAGGAAAAAGACGCTCACTATCCACCCTATCTAACCCTCTGATTATCTTATATGTCTCTATTAAGTCACCTCTCCTCCTCCTTCTCTCCAACGAAAACAACCTCAAGTCCCTCAGCCTTTCCTCGTAAGACCTTCCCTCCATACCAGGCAACATCCTAGTAAATCTCCTCTGCACCCTTTCCATAGCTTCCACATCCTTCCTATAATGCGGTGACCAGAACTGCACGCAATACTCCAGGTGCGGTCTCACCAGAGTTTTGTACAGCTGCAGCATGACCTCGTGGCTCCGAAACTCGATCCCCCTACTAATAAAAGCTAACACACCATATGCCTTCTTAACAGCCCTATTAACCAGGGTAGCAACCTTCAGGGATTTATGCACCTGGACACCAAGATCTCTCTGTTCATCTACACTACCAAGAATCTTCCCATTAGCCCAGTACTCTGCATTCCTGTTACTCCTTCCAAAGTGAATCACCTCACACTTTTCCGCATTAAACTCCATTTGCCATCTCTCAGCCCAGCTCTGCAGCCTATCTATGTCCCTCTGTACCCTACAACATCTTTCGGCACTATCCACAACTCCACCGACCTTAGTGTCATCTGCAAATTTACTAACCCACCCTTCTACACCCTCTTCCAGGTCATTTATAAAAATGACAAACAGCAGTGGCCCCAAAACAGATCCTTGCGGTACACCACTAGTAACTAAACTCCAGGATGAACATTTGCCATCAACCACCACCCTCTGTCTTCTTTCAGCTAGCCAATTTCTGATCCAAAGCTCTAAATCACCTTCAACCCCATACTTCCGTATTTTCTGCAATAGCCTACCATGGGGAACCTTATCAAACGCCTTACTGAAATCCATATACACCACATCCACTGCTTTACCCTCATCCACCTGTTTGGTCACCTTCTCGAAAAACTCAATAAGGTTTGTGAGGCACGACCTACCCGTCACAAAACCGTGCTGACTATCTCTAATGAACTTATTCTTTTCAAGATGATTATAAATCCTGTCTCTTATAACCTTTTCCAACATTTTACCCACAACCGAAGTAAGGCTCACAGGTCTATAATTACCAGGGCTGTCTCTACTCCCCTTCTTGAACAAGGGGACAACATTTGCTGTCCTCCAGTCTTTCGGCACTATTCCTGTCGACAATGACGACATAAAGATCAAGGACAAAGGCTCTGCAATCTCCTCCCTAGCTTCCCAGAGAATCCTAGGATAAATCCCAACTGGCCCAGGGGACTTATCTATTTTCACACTTTCCAAAATTGATAACACCTCCTCCTTGTGAACCTCAATCCCATCTAGCCTAGTAGCCTGAATCTCAGTATTCTCAACAACATTTTCTTTCTCTACTGTAAATACTGACGCAAAATATTCATTTAACACTTCCCCTATCTCCTCTGATTCCACACACAACTTCCCACTACTATCCTTGATTGGCCCTAATCTAACTCTAGTCATTCTTTTATTCCTGATATACCTATAGAATGCCTTAGGGTTTTCCCTGATCCTATCCGCCAATGACTTCTCGTGTCCTCTCCTTGCTCTTCTTAGCTCTCCCTTTAGATCCTTCCTGGCTAGCTTGTAGCTCTCAAGCGCCCTAACTGAGCCTTCACGTCTCATCCTAACATAAGCCTTCTTCTTCCTCTTGACAAGCGCTTCAACATCTTTAGTAAACCACGGCTCCCTCGCTCGACAACTTCCTCCCTGCCTCACAGGTACATACTTATCAAGGACACGCAGTAGCTGCTCCTTGAATAAGCTCAACATTTCGATTGTTCCCATCCCCTGCAGTTTCCTTCCCCATCCTACGCATCCTAAATCTTGCCTAATCGCATCATAATTTCCTTTCCCCCAGCTATAATTCTTGCCCTGCGGTATATACCTGTCCCTGCCCATCGCTAAGGTAAACCTAACCGAATTGTGATCACTATCACCAAAGTGCTCACCTACATCTAAATCTAACACCTGGCCGGGTTCATTTCCCAGTACCAAATCCAATGTGGCATCGCCCCTGGTTGGCCTGTCTACATACTGTGTCAGAAAACCCTCCTGCACACACTGGACAAAAACTGACCCATCTAAAGTACTCGAACTATAGTATTTCCAGTCGATATTTGGAAAGTTAAAGTCCCCCATAACAACTACCCTGTTACTCTCGCCCCTGTCGAGAATCATCTTCGCTATCCTTTCCTTTACATCTCTGGAACTATTCGGAGGTCTATAAAAGACTCCCAACAGGGTAACCTCACCTCTCCTGTTTCGGGGTTCCGAAGAAGGGTCACTGACCCGAAACGTTAACTCTGCTGCTCTTTCCACAGATGCTGCCAGACCTGCTGAGTGAATCCAGCATTTCTTGTTGTTGTTGTCTCCTGTTTCTAACCTCGGCCCATACTACCTCAGTAGACGAGTCCTCAAACGTCCTTTCTGTCGCTGTAATACTCTCCTTGATTAACAATGCCACACCCCCCCCTCTTTTACCATCTTCTCTGTTCTTACTGAAACATATAAATCCCGGAATCTGCAACATCCATTCCTGCCCCTGCTCTACCCATGTCTCCGAAATGGCCACTACATCGAGATCCCAGGTACCAACCCATGCTGCAAGCTCACCCACCTTATTCCGGATGCTCCTGGCGTTGAAGTAGACACACTTTAAACCAGGTTCTTGCTTGCCAGTGCCCTCTTGCGTCCTTGTAACCATATCCCTGACCTCACTACTCTCAACATCCTGTACACTGGCACTACAATTTAGGTTCCCATTCCCCTGCTGAATTAGTTTAAACCCCCCCGAAGAGCACTAGCAAATCTCCCCCCCAGGATATTGGTACCCCTCTGGTTCAGGTGAAGACCATCCTGTTTGTAGAGGTCCCACCTACCCCAGAAAGAGCCCCAATTATCCAGGAAACCAAAACCCTCCCTCCTGCACCATCCCTGCAGCCACGTGTTCAACTCCTCTCTCTCCCTATTCCTCGCTTCGCTATCACGTGGCACGGGCAACAACCCAGAGATAACAACTCTGTTTGTTCTCGCTCTAAGCTTCCACCCTAGCTCCCTGAATTTCTGTCTTAAATCCCCATCTCTCTTCCTACCTATGTCGTTGGTGCCTATGTGGACCACGACTTGGGGCTGCTCCCCCTCCCCCTTAAGGATCCCAAAAACACGATCCGAGACACGAAATAATTGGAAAAAAATCCATGTGTTTACAGAAACAGTTTAAGTTAACTTAATACTGTGCAATTCATCAGACACCCATCTCCCATGACCAATAAAAGAAGAAATGATACTCATCTTTAAATGTTGAGATCCTTGGTCCCTCCTTATTTTTCATCTACAGGCTGCCCCTCAAACACTCCATCCAAAAACATGATGTCAGGCTCCACATGTACACTGTTGACATGCAGTTCTACCTCACCTCCACCTCTCTCGACATTTCCACTGCCACTGATTTGTCACGCTCCTTGTCCAACATCTATTATTGGATGAACAAAGATTTCCTCAGATTAAATATTGGGAACACTGAAATCACTGTGAGAGTTAGATTTTGCTGTCAAAATAGCCATGAGGTTAATGGCACATGTTGATATTTATGTGCAAATGGTACAGCAAATCTGGCGAGGGACAGCTGCGCAATTAAACTCAAGAATTCTGACGTTCTTGTCCAAGTTGCCCCACTCCACTGTTAGCTTCATGAAAACAACATCTCGCTGTCTGCTTCACCATTGGAATGCACTGAACGGCATGAAATTTCCATACTTGCGCAGTAGATGCGAACTTAACTCTCCACAGAAAGTTATGTTTTGCCCATTTCAAATCTAAGTACCCTTTTTACAACATAAGTATTAATTACTGCCAATCAATCTCTGGCACTGAAAATTAACTATTACAAGTGTAGAGTCTCATTCCTTCAGGTTTAATTGTTGTTGGAGATTTAAAAAATTTTAAATTTTAAACTTTTTAAAAAACTTTTCCTTTCAGTCTCTTTTTTCTCTTTACCTCATATGTTTTCCCCTCTCTTTCATCTCTTTGTATACCTGATTTGACGTTGAATTCAGTCATTCTAATTTACACTTCACATTACTTGCTGTTAAATTCACAATCCCTCAATCTTATTGTTAAAGAGATACAAGAGTTGCTTCCTGTGGTGTCTTCACGACTTGAGTGAGGTTTAGCCAAGTTTCGTAAAGGATATGAGACAAAGACAGAGAGAAAGACTGTAGCAGCTTAACATAAAGGCTTCTCTTTTTATTCTGTCTGTTGTGGTTTCACTTTGCTCTCATATGTGTTTTACAGCAGCCTCTAGAGTACACAATGCAATTGCAATTTCAAAACACTACAATACCACATCCCTCCCTTTCTTAGTAAATGAGAGACAGTGTGTTTCAATGTTTCGTTTCTAAAATGTAAACAATAAATTTAAATGTAAATAGCTCATTTCGTAACATAGTCACTTCAGTATGATGGCCATTTTCTCTGACGAATAGGATATCATCTGATATCAGATGTAATCTCATTTGACTCATGTTCTTCATCTGAGGTATCGAATTCTGAAGTGGATTCGATGCTTGTGAATGGTGTTTTCAGTGCTTTGAAGAATGCTATATTTCTTATGATGATTTGTGAACTGTGCTTAGCAGTGATCATTGATCCTTTTGTGTTGGTCACAATAAATATTTGGTCATAAGGTGTTTGTTTTCCAACATGACCATCACGTTTCACAAGTACTTTATCTCCTGGCTTTAGCATTAGTTCTAAGTTTCATGCTTCACTCTACATGTATTTTCATTCGATCCTTCTGTTCTCGATCACGTTTGCGTACATGTTGATCACTAGCTCCGCAGGGTAGCTCAGGTAGACATGTGTGCATGGTATGTGAAAAGATGAGTGTAGCTGGTGGTTTTCCATTAGTCGAGTGAGGAGTCGCTTTGTAATTACAAGGAAAGTGATACAGCACTTGCTTCCATAACTTGTTCTAGCTGTAGCTGGACATATCACTTCTGGCAGGTTTGCTTAAATCTCTCAACTTCACCATTAGCTTTCAGCCAATGGGATGTGATTTTCCTGAGTGAACTCTAGGTAGTTCGTAAATTTGCTGAACTTATCACTGTTGAATTGGGGGTCCATTGTCACTTCTTACATTTGAGGGATTCCAAACAATGCAAAGTTCTGGTCAAGCTTTGGGCTGACTGCTTTCACTAAAGTTCACATAACTAATTTTATGATTGGGAATCTGCTGTGGTTGTCAGTGACAACAAGTAGGTGTTCACCTGTGGGCAAATCTGTGAAATCAATGCTAACCTCAATCTATGGTCCTGGAGGTAGTTCAGACATCTTGAGAGAATCATGAAGATTTGACATTGTTGTTGCTTGACACGGCAAACATTGATTGCTTTTGTGCTCTACCATATGGTGAGTTCCTGGGAATCATACCTTTTCCCTAAGGAGTTGTTTGTCTTGACTATTGCCTAGTGTCCTTCATGTGCTGGATCAACAACACAATCCCTCAATGAGTGTGGAATGACAATACAATTATTGCATAATACAAGATCAAATGTGGTTGTAATGTTTTGCTCATTTCACACATTGTGAAGATCTTGTAGTGTGTGAGCAATTTCGTTTGTTGACGCTTTCTCAATCACATCTTTCCAGTTTCATGATTCCATAGCCTCCGTACATAGTTGCAAAGATTCATCTTGTTTGGTTGCTGCTTTGATGTCGGCTAGTTTTAGCAACTTTGGCACCATATTTAGGCTTAAGTAGTTAAGATGTTGCTCAGCAACCTTTTCCTCACGACTAGTAGGACTGACTGTCGGCAACAGATGTTGTGAAAGGTAGTCTGCTGGGTTGAGCTTGCCAGGCTGATACTCACACTGGAACTCATACTATTTTAGTTTGAGTATCAAACGTTCTATTCGATGGATGGTTTGCTATGTGGATTGTTGAACAAGCTCACGAGTGGTCAATGATCAGTTATCACTTTAAATTCACTTCCATCTAAATAAAGACGAAAATGTAAGAGACCCCATGTGATTCAGAGCGCTTCTCTCTGTTTGTGAATAACGTTGCTCTACAGGCGTAAACAATCTGCCTGACATTGCAACGATCGATGGGTTACCTGTCTTGTCTTTCTGTATGAGAATGGCACCTAAGCCAACCGGGCTTTCATCCACGACTAGCTGGGTGGTTTTCTCAGGGTCAAAATTGGCACCTGTGCAACTTGCTGATAATCATCATTTGATCTCATATACCAACTGTTTGTGTGATTTAGACAATTCCCAAATAGTGGTCTCTTTTGTCAGATCGTGTAGAGGGAGAGGTAGTGTAGCAAGGTCAAGAATGAAGCAACTGCAGTAAATGACGAGTACTTCTTGTACGTTTATAGGATCCGCAGTGTTTGCAATAGCTTCAACTTTCCATGGATCAGATGATGCTCCTTCACCACTTAACACGTGATTGAAGAATTCAATTCTGCTTTCATTGAACAAGAGCTTGTCTTTGTTCAAGATGAGGTTACCTTCTCTGAGACATTGTAGGCATGCATGTAGGCATGTCTCGAGTTCCTTTTTGGTGCAGCCATAGATGAGAATGTCATCATTGATCTTCAGCGTGCCTTCAAGTCTTTCAAATGCAAATTGAATCATGTGCTGAAATAACTCAGCTGCTGAGCTGACTCCAAAATTGAGCCTCTTGTATTGGAAAAGACCAATGTGAGTAGAGAATACAGTAAGATATCTCGATTCTTCTGCAAGTTCGATTTGTTGGTAGTCTGTATTGAGGTCAAGTTGAGAGAAGTGTTTAGCACCATTCAGTTTCTCTATGATATCATCAATTTTTGGTGTCATGTGTCTTTCTCGTTGTGTGACTTGGTTTGGTGATCGCATAACAATGCAGATTCTAATCTGGTTCTCGCTTTTGAGTTTCTTGACGTCTTGTATGGGTGACAGCCATGGGGTAGGCTCATCCCCAACTTTCTCAATAATGTCAAGGTCAAGTGGATGTTGAAGTTCCTTCTCTGTCTGTCTCCTGAAATGAAATGGTATTCGTTGCAGGTAACACCTTTCAGCTTGCCGATACCAGTAAAGCAATCAGCATACAGTTTGAGAATGTTTGTGTTATGCAAAGGAATCGCGTATCTGCAATCATGTGTAGATCTGTTGCTGTGTGGAAACAGATAAGTGTGTCACATTCTCCAGACATGACATAGAATACAGCATTTGTTCCAGTGCCTTTGAATGAGATTGGCATTTCAAAAGTTCCAAGGATTTTCAGCGGTTTGTCACTCTTGTAAGGGAAAATTTTTGTGTTCCCTGGTTTGCAGAGAATGGGGCAATCCTGAAGTTGTTTGAATGTTTCGTGTCCCATGACATTGAGAGATGCTCCTGTGCCTATGAGAGCATCTACGTCTGAGTAGCCAATGGTCAATATCACAGGTGGCTGTTACTGTGCCCGAGAGAGAGCTCAAAGGTGTGTTCAGGGTTATCTGCCTCCATTTTAGCTATATTCTCTCAACTTTCTGCTGTGGTACGCATGCATGGCACCCTTCTGTTGATCTTAGTAGTTGCTTTTGCTGATAAGTGACAAACACGAGCAAAGTGGTTGGGTTTTCCACAAGCTATACACCGTTTACCAGTTGCAGGACACTGTGTCTGGTGTAGGTAAGTAGTGCCACAGTGGAAACATTCTTTGGATAAGTCGCAGCTCTGTTGTGGGACGGTTGTTGTTGCTTTGCAGGTGGTTTCCTGGCATGGTGAGCGATGAATAGTGTTGACAGGAGTTGAACTTAGAGTGTGGTAGTTACTGTGAGCACCCTGAGCTTCAGTAGCTCTGGACTCTGACAGCGATAGTGATCTTGCTAACTCCAGCAGTTCTGACAATTTTCTACCTTTCTCAAGTGCTTTTTGGCAGAGTTGACTGGAGAGACAGATTGCGATTATTTGTGTTTTGATTTTCCATTCGACATGTTCAACATTATCAAAGTCACATCTGGTTGCTTGCTGTCTCAAACGCGTGCAATATTGGTCAATTGTCTCATTTGCTTCTTCCTTAGTGCATTGGAAGACAATAGTTTCATATATGATGTGTTTCTTGGATTGTCAGTGCATTTTTTGCTGAGTTGTACTCATCTTGCTCACGCGAGGTATCTTCTAATTCTTCACTTCCATAGGGTAGAAGTAAGACCTTTTTTCTCACGAGGTCTGTAATTGCAAAACCTGCCATTGCGCCTTCGAAATGTCGCAGTCACTTTTGCCAACCTGGGCCGAAAGACGATGGCTCTGAATTCAGATCAGAAGATGACAGGTTGAGCATAGACAATGCCACACTGATCAGCAAAATAGTGATAAACAATCCGGGATCACACGCCTTTCAACGGAAACTTCTCAGCAGTGATCTAAGATTATATGCTGTTTTTTGATAGGATGATTATTTTGGAGAGATCGTCTTCTTTGGCCTCCTTGTCTCGAGAGACAATGGGTAAGCACCTGGAGGTGGTCAGTGGTTTGTGAAGCAGCGCCTGGAGTGGCTATAAAGGCCAATTCTAGAGTGACAGATTCTTCCACAGGTGCTGCAGATAAAATTGGTTGTCGGGGCTGTTACACAGTTGTGCTCTGTCCTTGCACTTCTGTCTTTTTTCCTGCCAACTGCTAAGTCTCTTCGACTCGCCACGCTTTAACCCCGCCTTTATGGTTGCCCGCCCGCTCTGGCGATCGCTGGCAACTGACTCCCACGACTTGTGATCAATGTCACAGGACTTCATGTCGCATTTGCAGACGTCTTTAAAGCGGAGCCATGGACGACCGGTGGGTCTGGTACCAGTGACGAGCTCACTGTACAAGGTGTCCTTGAGGATCCTGCCATCTTCCATGCGGCTCACATGGCCAAGACATCTCAGGCGCCGCTGGCTTAGTAGGGTGTATAAGCTGGGGATGTTGGCCGCCTCGAGGACTTCTGTGTTGGAGATACGGTCCTGCCACCTGATGCCAAGGATTCTCCGGAGGCAGCGAAGATGGAATGAATTGAGACATCACTCTTGGCTGACGTACGTTCAGTGTGTAAGTAATCATTTTACAAGCTTCCTGTGTGCCACTCTGACAGTCTCCAAGTGAAAGTAGGCAAAAACCTTCCAAAAGTTTCATACCTGAAAGCAATGTTTCCAGCTTTTTTCCATTCTTTTTCTGTTTATCACATTGTCATTGTGATGTCCTCGGAAGTTAAGTGAGGTTTAGCCAGGTTTGGTATATCATATGAAGCAAAGACAGAGAGACAAAGACTGCAGCAGCTAAACATAAAGGTTCTCTTTTTATTCTGTCTGTTATTTTCACATTGTTAGTTTGTGTTTTCTGCAGCAGACGCTAGAGTATACATTGTACAATGTAATTGCAATTTCAAAAAACGACAACAGTACACTAGCCCTGTTCACTCAGATCCCAGATACCCAGTTTTTCCTCACTGAATTTATCATCTCTCAACTTGTCACCAAAAAATTATAAAACCTAAATGTGCACGGGAAAGTTTAACTCATGGCCCTGCCCCTGCAAATAATGGCCCATTGTCTTAGGTCACTGTCATATCTCAGGCTGAAATAAATCACACTTGAACTCACAGATCTAACTTTAACAAAGATTTAACAAGCTTTAATAAAAAGACTTCTGCAGAGTTCTTGCTCACTGCTGCTCACTACAGGAGCATATACTTACTTAACCTTACAACAAGCCCAGGACCGGTTTTTTCCCCAAAACACTAAGTTCCTTTCAGTGTTACTTCCAAGTACCATATATTCTCTAATACTCAAGCCCACACATACAATCATGACTTACCTCCCTTGGCAAACTAAAACATGTCTATGATTTTTGAACATAATTACAACACATAATCTTCATATCGTTTTGGTAGTCTCCTCTTGCGTCGTGATCTTCCTGGTGTCTCAGGAAGTCTGGTCACCAGGTCAAGATTAGGAAATGTCATTGACCCCTCTGGAACTGATGTTTCTCCATCTGGATAGTAAATTTTCTGCCTGCCAACAGCGTAACTGGCTTGGACATCTGAATTGCTGAATGTTAGCTTTGCCTCAGCTCCTGCAACTGGTTCATCTGCTGTTTTATCTTTGTCACCATGATGCTTTTCAATGCATGAAGAATTTTTGTCATACAGTACTTCTTCTGGCGACTGTACAGTCACACTGTTTCCCTTCTTGGCAATAACAGTGTACGGCTTGGGAATAATATGGTGTATCCATCTTACTCGGATTCTCACGTCTCAGCAATACTTCATCACCTGGCAACACATCAGACTGTCTAGCTCTCCTTCTGTGGTCTGCATAAAACTTTGTAGCATCTTTTTTTTCAGCATCATTATCTCGAACCTCCTGATCAAGAAGACAAGAGCACAAGAAATAGGAGCATCGAGCCTGCTCCATCTTTCAATATGATTATGGCTGATCTTGGGCTTCAATTCCACTTTCCTGCCCACTCCCCATATCCCTTGATTCCCTGTGAGACCAAAAATCTATCTATCCCAGGCTTAAATGTATTCAACGATGGAGCATCCACAACCCTCTGGGGTAGAGAATTCCAAAGATTCACAACTCTTTGAGTGAAGTAATTTCTCCTCATCTCAGTCCTGGATGATTGGCCCCTTATCCTGAGACTGTGCACCTGTGTTCTAGATTCCCTGACCAGTGGAAACAATCTCTCAGTCTTTACCCTATCAAGCCCTTTAAGAACCTTGTATGTCTCAATTAGATCACCTCTCATTCTTCTAAACTCCAGAGAATATAGACCCAATTTACGCACCCTCGCATCATAGGACAACCCACTCATCCCAGGGACCAATTTAGTAAATTTTCACTGCACTGCCTCCAGTCAAGTATATCCTTTCTTAAATAAAACCAAAAAGTGCTGGAAATACTCAGCAGGTCTGGCAGCATCTGTGGAGAGAGAAGCAAAGTCAATGTTTCAGGTCAGTGGCTTTTCATCTGAACTGGCAAAAGTTAGAAATGTAATAGGTTTTAAGCAAATAAAGTGGGGGTGGGGCAAAAGAGAACAAATGGAAAGGTGTTGATATGACAGAGGGTCACAGAGAATAACTGACAAGGAGGTCATGGGGCAAAGGCAAAGATAAAGAATGTGTTAATGGTGTGGTGAAATACAAAGCATTAGTGCAGAGAGGGTATTAAATGACAGAATAATGAAAGCCCTAGCCAAAAGCAAAACATGAAAAAAAAGTGGCAGGCACATGGTAAAAAAAAATGTAATGATGAAACAAACTAAAATAAAATGAAATTAAAAAAAAATACTAATTCCCTTTTATCTA
This sequence comes from Heterodontus francisci, assembly GCF_036365525.1. NCBI lineage: Eukaryota > Metazoa > Chordata > Chondrichthyes > Heterodontiformes > Heterodontidae > Heterodontus > Heterodontus francisci. Next base: position 75,925,472 of record NC_090385.1, on the reverse strand, counting down.
CCCTACTCATTAAATCCTCCAAAAACTCTAATAAAATTTGTCAAACAGGATCTCCCTTTAGTAAAACCATGCTGACTTGTTTGAATCATACTATGCTTTTCCAAGTGCAATGTTAAGATTTCTTTAATAATAGTTTCGAGCATCTTCCCAATGACTGATGTTAGTCTAACTGACCTGTAGTTCCCTGTTTTCTCTCTATCTCCTTTCTTGAAAAGTGGTGTAACATTTGCCAACTTCCAATCTGTTGGGACCATTCCTGAATCTAAGGAAATCTGGAAAATCATAGCCAGCACATCCACTAGCTCTTCAGCTATCTTTTTTAGAACCCGAGGATGCAGGCCATCTGGTCCCAGGGACTTGTCAAATTTTAAGCTTCTCCAAAACTTTTTCTCAGTTGATATAAATATCCTTAATTTCCTCACTCTTTTTAGCCCCTAGATTACTGCCTATTTCTGGTTTGGAACTAGTGTCTTCTACTGTGAAGACAGACACAAAATATTGCTCAATGCCTCTGCCATTTCCTTATTTCCCATGATGATTTTTCCTGTCTCTGCCTCTAAGGGTCCAATGTCTACTTTAGGTATTCCCTTCCTTTTTATGTACTTATAAAAGTTCTTACAATCTGTTTTTATATTGCTGGCCAATTTACTCTCATATTCTATTTTTTCCCTTTTTATCAACTTTTTGGTGGCTCTTTTCTAGTTTCTAAAACACTCCCAATCATCAGACTTGCTACTATTTTTTGCAACATTGTAAGACTTCTTTTAGTTTAAAACTCTCCTTAACTTCCTGAGTGAGCCACGGATGGGTCTTTCTTGACGAGCTTTTGTTTTTGAATGGAATGTACTTTTGTTGAACCTTTTGAATTGTTTCTTTAAATGTTTCCCATTGTTCATTTATTGCCATACCTTCTAGTCTATTTACCCAATTAACCTTAGCCAGTCTCTCCTCATACCTTTATAATTGTCTTTGTTTAAGTTTAAGATTCTTGTTTGTGATTGAAATGTGTCACTTTCAAACTTAACATGAAATTCAATGGTATTATGATCACTATTTCCCAGTGGATCTTTTACAATTACATTGCTTATTAACCCTACTTCATTACAAAGTATGAGATCTAAGATAGCTTTATCCCTAGTTGCTTCTACAATATATTAGTCCAAGAAACTGTCACGAAAACATTCTACAAACTCATCTTCTGGACCACTTTGATTATCCTAGTCTATATGCAGATTAAAGTCCCCCACAATTAATACATTACTTTTTTTACATGCTCCAATAATTTCCCATGTAATATTCTGTCCGATAATATAACTACTGTTAGGGGGCCTGTAAACGACTCCCACCAGTGTTTTCTGACTCCTGCTATTCCTAATTTCCACCCAAACTGATACTAGTCTAATGTTCCTCAGCTCTGATATTTTGGTGCGTATTTTGCATCCAAATAACAACGCAGCTGGGCTTTTTCTCCATTGTACTGTGTGTAGTTGCTCTTTACATGGCCACATATGACAAGAACATTTCCCTCAGCCTGAGCAATCCTCATCCGTTTCTCTAAGGATTGGTTTTGTCTTTCCAGTTCCCCATTTGCCTGTGGCCATTTAGGTATTACTCTGTGATGGTGAATGCCTGTGACTTACATGTAACCTGCAAAGGTCTGTGAAATGAATTGTGGCCCATTGTCTGAAAACAAAGTGACTGGTAGACCATGCCTTGCAAATATTTCAGTCAATGCAAACAATGTTTTCTCTACCGTTGTAGACTTCATTACCACATATTCATAATAAAGGCTGTAATAGTCAATCAGCACTAATATGGACTCACTTGATGGAAATGGCCCCAAGAAGGCAACTGCTACATCCTCCCCTGGTCCAGCCATTAACAGTGTACTATGTACTGTTTCTGGTGGATTGGGTCTACTGACAGTTGACATCCATGACATGTTTTGACAAACTGCTCCACATCTTTCTCCATCCCTGGTCACCATACTTTGTTTCCTAAGTTTTGCTTAGTACCAATCATTCCCAAGTGACCCTCATGAACTAGCATCACCAGTCTAGGCCTAAGCCCTTGTGGCACTATAAGTCTGTTACCTCTGAGAATGCACTTCCCAATTGTGCACAGTTCATCTCATATAACAATGTATGCTCTGAATGGGCAATTCTCCCCATTTCCAGCTTAGATTCTCTGTCTGATGTCATTCAATTCTGGATCTTTGTCTGACTCTCTTTAAATCTCTCTTGTTGTCATTGCTCCGGGTGTAGGATGAACTGCCACAAACCGCACAAATAATTCTGCTTCCTTCTCTCGTGAAGATCTCTATGTTTGTCCTCAACTGGCTCTATGATGTCTTGGTCAACCAGTTCCTTGATCTTTGCCTTAACTTTCCCTCTCAGACCAAAAGGTGTTCTGTATACAGGCTGAGCTACAGGCTTCATGTTCTCATCAATTGTTAATCTCACTTGGCGGTTGTACAACTTCCCAATTCCTTCAAACACTGGTCCAAACTCCTCTCGAAGCTCCACATAGGAACTTACAGAATTCACTTTCAATCCAATGTGTAGCACCCCCAAGGCTTGGCCAGTTTTTCTACTCAGAAGAGCTCACCATCCTCCTCAATCCCTATGAATTCTGCCTCCACACTCTGATCTCCAGCTCTCACACTCGTTGTGGAAGCATCGAACAGTTTGAAGTGGGGTTTTAGATGTGTAAAGCTTTTTGACACATCTTTGAGACGTGCACTTGATTCTCTTTGCCTTCAGTTCCTCCCACTGTGCTGATGACATTCCTGTCACTGCCTGAATCTACAATAATATTCATTTCAACACCACCATTAATCACTGGAACATTCTCATGGTTGGTTCCATTGACAGAAAACATGTATCCATGATTGTTATTCATGTCCTTACTCTCTGCATTTTCTTCAACGCGTCTCACAGTTGTACTATTCCACCTCTCTTTATACGGTTTGCCAGGCTTCCCACTCTGTTCAGCTTTGCTTCTATATTTATTGACAAAATGGTCTCTGCCCCCACATTTTCTGCATATCTTTCCCTTTGGCAGGGCAGCAATCATCTCTTCCATAGTGCCCCAAGTTTCCACATCTGCAACACTCTGTTACAGACTTTTGCTGTTTACATTTACACGTACCTGGATTCTGTTGTGTCACTCGATTAACTTCAGATTTTGTTGTGCTGATGGTGGAAATGGGACCAAATTTCATGCTGTGAACTTATCCATCCACTGCTTCCAATACAGCCACTATTTTCAAAGTGTCATCCAACGTTAAGTCACCTCCTCTTTCCAGCAGCCTGTGTCTCAACTTATCCGACTTGCAATGTTGGACCACCTGATCCATTATCTGGTTATTCAGATCCGTCGCAACATAATTGCGTCCATCTGATGCCTGCCACAAACGAGTCACAAATTGGGATACTGTTTCCCCCTTTTTCTGTTTCATTTGACGGAAAACATGAGTTTGGAATGTGTCATTTGGCATCACCACATAATGGTCCTTCAAAGCTTTCACTGCATGTTCATAATCCGCCTTTTCTCCTGTGTCAGGCAACATCTTGAAAGTCTCCCTCACCGATGCACCCACATTGAACAGTAATAAGGCTCGTCGCTCTGCTTTCTGCACCTCCGTTGCCCCGTCCAAAAACAAACCGGGACTGTCAGCATACACTTCGAATTCTCCAGCCACACTTTCCATTACACACTGGCGGAACTGGCATCAGCGGTCGGATCAAACGGCTCAATTCCCCGGACTGCAGATACATCAGCTCCAGCAAATGCCATGACACAGTCCTAAACATCTCTGAATTTACCTCTGTATTGTTTGTATTTATAACCTCGTTCCCAATGTCACATCTCAGGCTGAAATGAATCACACTTGAAGTCACAGATCTAACTTAACAAAGTTTTAACAAGCTTTAATTAAAGGACTTCTGTAGAGTTCATGCTTACTGCTGCTCACTACAGGAGCATATACTTAGGTCAGGTGTTTTCTCCGAAAGACTGAGTTCCTTTCAGTTTCACTTCCAAGTACCATATAGTCTCTAATACTCAAGCTCACACATAAATTCATGGCAGTCCCCGCTACAAACTCATTCCCTATCCACCAACTCCATCCCACTACCTGGCCACTGTCAGAGAATGAACCAGACTGTTTGCAACCTTGGTGTTTTACTTGGCCATGATTCTGACCTTATATTGTCTCCATCACCAATACTGCATACTTCTATGTACTTCGACTTTAGTAATATTGCCCATCTCAGCCCAGCTGCTGCTGAAACTCTCATCCATGCTTCTGTTATCTCCAGCCTCAACTATCACAATTCTCTCCTGATCGGCCTCCCAACTTGCACCCTCCATAACCTTCAGCTCATCTAAAAGTCAGCTACCCATATCCTAAGTCCTGTTCACCCATCTTCCCTGCGTGTGCTGATCTACATTGGCTCTCAGTTCAGCATTGCTTTAATATTAAAATCCTCATTCTTGTGTTCAAATCCCCCCATGTCTTCACCCCTCCTTAGTTCTGTAGCCTCCAGCCCTATAACCCTCCAAGATCTTTACACACTTTCAATTATGGCTCTGGAATATCCCCAATTTCCATTGTCCCATTGTTTACATCCATGCCTTCAAATGTGTATGCCCGAAGTTCTGGAATTCCCTCCCTATACCTCTCCATCACTTTCTCTTCTCCTTTACGATGTTCTTTGACCAAACCTTTGTTAGTTTGTCCCAATATCACTTCACGTGGTACAGTGTCAAATTTTGTTTGTTAACCGTCCGATGAAGTTCTTTTGTTAAAGGCACGATATAACCGCAAGTTGTGGCCTGGCAGCAAATTATATCGGGCTGGAATTTATACTCACGCTGCCGTAATTGGCAGCAAACGAAAAGAGTGCCTGTGTGGGCCACACGCCACGGTACCACCATGATATTAAGCATGGCGGCTCATTTAAATAGCTGCCCCGATGACGTGGAGGGAGCAGGCCGTCCATCCCCGGCAATGGCACCAGCTGCCTTTGCGATTTTTAAAGGGCTTCGAGCCCTATAATTAAATGAAATATTTAAAGATATATTGATTTTCAAATATTAAATAAATTGATCCTGACCCTCTCCCACCCATCCTCAATCACAATACCTGCCCTCTACGCCCCCCCACAAAACACTTAACTTGTGCACCTGACCTTTCCCCCCCCCCCCCAAAGTTCATAAACTTTACACTTTACCCCTTCCCACCATCCGCTACACCAATGAAATGACGCTGATGCTGCTCCCCCCTACTTCCACACTGAAAGACTTACCTGCTCCCCACTCCCCAAGTGGCACCAATATTGCACAGGGACAGACAGCGGGAGTGAGGAGGTAATTTATTCCTTTATTTAAATTAATTTACATTTTTAAATTTGGCTCCAGTCGCCGAGCAGCGCAGCGGCTGCCACAAAACCTCACCACCGCCAGCAATATCGGGCCGGGCCTTCCCAGCATCGAGGCCCATAGCCGGCCTCCACCGGAGGCATTTTCCAGCCCGCCCTCGCCACGTCCCCGACATCGGGGGTCTGTAAAATTTAGCCCATTGTGTGTATTGCAGCTTCTATCTTTAACTGCTACAATGCAATTGGAGAATCACCTCATTTTTGGGGGGATAAAAGATTTATGAAAAATGATGCTCAGTATTTAATATATGTGAATGCTGCAAAACCTGCTCTAAAAATGTCTGACCAGCACACAGACTTTCTTCCCACTCATAAGGGAGGCTGTGTTCCTTTAAATATGCAATTTCCTGTCCACATTTTGTGCAGATTTATTAGTGCTATAGAATTAACAGTAAAGCATGCTGTGGTACAAAAGGTAATTTGTTTAGAAAGTGCTATTTACATTTGCAACAGTAGCATCATTTAGGACACTCTCTTTCTCACACTGATATTTAAGAGATATGCATTATTCTGAATAGCGATTCAATGCTACTTGGGGCTATTTGGGTGGGAAAGGGTTGAACAATTTAGTTATGCAATTCTAAAATCTTGTAGTTAGTGAATAATGAGGAATTAAATTGCCTGTTTTGATGAATAACCAATTAGCATTTTGAAAAGTGAAAGGCCATTAATCTCCTATTTATGTGTGCAGACTACAAACTTTCACATTTGGATGAAAATGACCCATTATCATGTCATTGTTAGGCAATAAGAATAAAATAAATTCATAATGCTAAATAAATAACTGTTTTGGGATCAATCAATCCAATTAGCAGTTACTTCATGGCTTTACATTAAAGTGTACTGTTACAACCAGGTGAGAAAGAGGTCTAGGGGTCTCTTTCAGCCTTCACCTGGTCTTACTGTAACAGGGTTTTATTTTTAAACACACCGTGTTTTTAGCTCCCCCTTGGTGAATCCGTGTTCACCGCTTTCCAATGATATGGCAAAGAAACCAGCACAAGCACACAGATTTTCTTACGTTTAAAGAAGAAAGATTGAAATTCATTAAACTTAAATTTAAACTCTAATTCGGTTGACGCCTACGGATATATGACGCGTCCATGCTAGCACGCATACGCGATACACACATGCAAATAGAGACAGAAAAGAGCAGAAGAAATAAAGTGGAAAAGTTTGAGGCAATATCTGAAGAGTTTTTGTTATGGGTCTTTGAGCTCACTGTAGAGTTCTTGATTGTAGGTAGATCTTGCTTATCGTTGGGGCCCAGTTTTCTTCTTAAACCTTGTTCGCTGTAGGAGACTTTTCTCTCTTGGGGTTCATGTGTCTTCAGTGGATTCAGTTCCATGAGAAAGATATGGGAGTAGACAGGAGAGGCTCTGGCGAGCCAGCCGGAAGAGGTGTTTTCAATCCAGGAGCAAACAGCTTTCTGCCCAAAAACTCTCAGTTCAAAACTGTACAATTCAGGAAACCCCAGGGTGCTGAACAGGTTAGTCATGTGACTAACTGCTCTGACCATGTCTTCGCTCTGTGTATTGTGTATGTCAGGGAATGGTCCTTAGTCTACAAACATTGTTCATATGCAAAAATGTCTTTCCAGCCAGGGGCCCGTCAACTCCTTGTAACAGGCCTTCTTTTCTTCCCAGCAACAATTTGAAATTTAATGTCCATGTGGCAAAATTAATATACCTCATTCTTGGCAGGTGGGGGTCTGCATGACAATACCTTTTTTAAAATTAAGAGTCCAAGTACTCATTTAAGCAAATTTACACCACTTCAAATTAAATCAATATTAATAAGTTAATTTTTCTATAACAAACCATTAGTGCAGCAAATTCATATGAAGCTTACATTTTCACTTCAAAATGAGATAGGATTTGACTCAAATGCTTTTGTAGGTGTCAAGGAAACCACAAAATCTCGTTACAAATAACAGAAAACCTGTAAAAAGAAAATACAGCTTCCCAATATGCAAATAATAGAAGTGTTATTGAAAGCTGCTTTAAGTGCTAAATATCTTCATAAAATATACTATAAAAGAAAAGGAATCAGCTCATCACCATTTGTGTTGGAAAATTAATATTTTAAACTGCAGTTTCAAAGTTTAATTCCTCCTTGAAAAACAATGTGTTATGAAAGAAAAGCTCACGAACTATTTGTTTCGACTAAAAGAAAATCAATAGTTTCATTCCAAATTAAACTTTAATCAAACCAAACCACATATTTTTAAACAGAATCTTCACGCCCAGTCTGCCTGATGTTATTTATTTGTAAGCTTTTACACTTCTATTTCCAAAACAAAACGAATCTACTAACATAGATAAAGGGCCGTACAGCTGTTAGTCATCTTGAGATCGCAACTCCCTCACAAGTTGCCATCAGGAAAAGCAGTGGTAATCAGAATCAAGTAATCAAGAAGGGATGCATTAGTGATAAAGCCTATATTCATTTTATAGCAAAGGGACCTACAACTGAACCAAGTAGTGAGTGCAATCACAGAGCACAATGTAAACTAACTACTGCAGTTGCAAAGATGCAGTATTAACCAAAATAAAAACGATACAAGTTTACCTACTTCCTAAAAAGCTGAAGATCTTAAAGCTCTTGGACACTTTCCCTTGTTAATATTCCCTGTTCTGTAAATTGCGTTTGTAAATCTGCCAGCACGTCTCATCAATCAATCATCGATCAATCCATATTTACACCTGACAATCTTATATAGGATTACATAGGCTATATGGCACAGAAGCAGGCCATTCAGACCAATTAGTCCATGCCAGCGTTTATGCTCTGCTTGAGATTCCTCCCATCGTTCCTCATCTACATCTATCATCAGAACTCTCTATTCCCTTCTCTTTCATATGTTTGTCTAGCTTCTCTTTAAATGTATCTATACTATTATCTTCAACCACTCCCTGTGGTCGCAAGTTCCACATTCTCACCACTCTTTGGGTAAAGGAGATTCTTATAATTGATGCCGTCTAGTTATGCTCTTTCCCACAGGTGGAAACATTGGGCTGAATTTTGTAGCAAGGCCACAGTTCCTGACACTGGGACCAGAAGCAGACGTCGCTTCCGTTTGGGCAGGCTGCATGCAATCCTCCGGGGCCGACCAATCAACAGTGGCGCGGCGCGGCAGCCGACCACTGAGAGTGCGGAGGTGGGATAGGAGGTGCAGGTGGGTTCAGGTGAAGGGCTGCCAGCACTGCATATAATGGGGACTGCCAGGAAAGTTGAGAAGTTTAAGGAAACCTGCAGCCAGAATGGCAGAAGGAAGACGTCAGGTGGCCCCGTGTATCAGAAATGCCTTCCTGCAGGCTCTGCTCCAGGGTGCAAGGGCAAAGTGGAAGGTTCTCTTCCCCAAGGACAGGAGTAGGAGACCACCAAGCATGCTTTACAGAGATTGCAGAGGAAGTCAGCAGCTGTGGGGTCACCCCCAGAACCTGGATCTAGTGCTGCCAGCGCATCTATGACTTTATTAAGTCTGCCAAGGTATGTACTCCATACCTCTTTTCCCTTTGGGGCTTGCATGTGGCAACACGGGAATGTGCATTTGGTGAAGAGGAAGTCAACACCAAAGTGGTGGCAAAGGGGTCAGGAAGAAGCATATCCTGTCAGAGGTATGGCTGTATCTCGGTGAGAGACACCCCTCTGTGATTGCTGACCCCCACATGTTCCCTCGACAGTGGTTGCATGCAGGAGTCATTTGTGTGTGACTATCATGGACCATTGGGCTGCCACCAGCATAGACATTGTGCTTATCTGCTTGGGGAGACTAACAGTGTTCATCTTTCTGCTTGCAGGAGAAGACAGCCCATAAGCTCAAGGAATGAGCCGAGACCTGACCCCCAAGGAGGATGCGATCTTAGAACTGGCAGGGCAGCACGGCGGCTGATCCATCAGTGATGGAGACGCAGGAGTGCCAACCCAAGAGATTGAGTGGCCGAGTGCAGGGGCTCAAGGGTGCATCTAGCGCACACAAGGCATGGTGCTCATGTCGCCACCACTGGACATATGGAGCTCCACAGTAGGGGTAGTTGGAATGCTGCAATGGGAGGCCCATAATGCGTCAAACTATCTGTTCTCTCATGCGAGTCCAGGTCAGGCTGAAGAACAAAGAGCTTGAGAAACTGAGGGACAGCCGTCCACCTCTGAGGAGGAGGAGACAGCCTCAGAGGACACATCATCACATAATTCCCCCACACCCTCCATCAGCACAGATACTTTCATGTCAGTGGGTCTGTTCGTGCTTAGATTCGGGGACACAACTTGGCGAGCACATCACAGACGTACTCGAGCAGCTGATGGAGGCTGTTACAGCCGAGGCCACTGACGGTTGGAGGACTGCCAGAGGCCAGGGAAATGTTGAGCCCCAGGCTGATGGTGTGCTTCTGATGTTGTTGGCAACATGGCAAGTGCTGCATCTGAGGTAAGGGAACATCTGGCAGAGCTTTCAGAGGCTATGCGCACTCAAGTGCAGACATCGGACTAGTCTATCTCGGCCTTGAGTGCTGCCATGGCTTGATTGGGTGCACATTTGGGTTTCTCCATGAAGACATTGACGACCCTCATGGAAAGCTACATCCAACCAACCACTCAGTGGATGCCGGACATATGTGTACACCTGGATGCCATCGCCTTGTCCAAGAGGTGTATGCAGCAGTGGTGAGATGAGAGGGGGACAAGGCACCTGGAGTTTCTATCAGGTCCTCGTGCTCCTCAGGTCAGCAGGGAGGTACAAGTGTGCTTTGCAAGAAAGGAGGAGAGGCTGCCTTCTGCATCTGGGGGCTCCTATCAGGGTACTCCTGGTGTGGATAGCGGCTCCTCAGCCCCACTGCCAGTGAAACTAACATGTCAAATAGCCACGATGACAGAGAAGGGTACTGCACCTGTGCAAGGTTATTCCAAGCCACGAGGCAGCACAATCCGCTGCCTGCCTTCACCTCAGCTGCAAGCACAGGAGGAGCACTACGTTGGAACATGTGTAAGAAATTTAAGAAGTGCACCAAGCTGCATTTGGGGTTCACAGGTGAAGAGAGTTTCAAAATGTTAAGCCTTATGTTTGTTATGCTGCTTAATAAAGGATTAATGTAGTTCGCTCTACAACTCCTTACAATTCTTGCAGCCCTTTCAAACTTCAGTTACACCCTGGTTCCCTGAAGGGCCTGGTTGAGAGTGACCATGCTGCATGTGGCCAACTTTCTACCCTTGCGCTGTGCGATGTGCACCTGGGCACTGGGCAATGGAGTGCTGAATGAAGGAGGCCAAAGCAGGGCTGAAAATAGTCACGTTTTATTGGTATGGCTCCAACAACTAGTAGGGGTCATATGAAACATCTGGGTATTAGCGCCTCCCGAGCCTCCTTTGCACGTATCTCATTACACCTTGCCTGTGGTCCCCATGCTCTTCATTATGCATCGCCTGGTCAGGAACATCTTCCTCATTGTGATCCACAAGATCCTCATTGTCCAGTGCCTCCCCCCTCGGTAATGCCAGGTGGTGCAGAGCACAGCAGCCCACCACAATACGCGAAACACTCACTGGGACATACTGAAGGGCTCCACCAGATCAATCAAAGTACCGGAATCACATCTTAACAAGGCTGATGGCCTTGTCACTGGGATTGCCCCATGGCAGGTGTTGTACCTCTCCTGTGCATCCATGCATGGGTTCCTCACAGGCATTAGTCATACAGTCATACAGTCATACAGCACAGAAACAGGCCCTTCGGCCCATCGTGTCTGTGCCGGCCATCAAGCACCTGACTACTCTCGTCCCATTTTCCAGCATTTGTTCCATAGCCTTGTATGCTATGGTATTTCAAGCGCTTATCTAAATACTTCTTAAATGTTGTGAGGGTTCCTACCTCTACCATCACTTCAGGCAGTGCGTTCCAGATTCCAACCACCTTCCAGGTGAAATTTTTTTTCCTCAAATCCCCTCTAAGCCTCCTGCCCCTTGCCTTAAATCTATGCCTCCTGGTTATTCACCCCTCCGCTAAGGGAAAAGTCTCTTCCTATCTAACCAATCAATGGCCCTCATAATTTTGTTTACCTCAATCATGTCCCCCCTCAGCCTTCTCTGTTCTACAGAAAACAACCCTAGCCTTTTCAGTCTCTCTTCTTGGCTGAATTGCTCCAGCCCAGGCAACATACTGGTGAATCTCCTCTGCACCCTCTCCAGCGTAATCACATCCTTCCTATAGTGTGGTGCCCAGAACTGTACACAGTACTCCAGCTGTGGCCTAACCAGCGTTTTATACAGCTCCATCATAACCTCCCTGCTCTTATATTCTATGCCTTCCTAACCACCTTATCTACCTGTGCTGCTGCCTTCAGTGATCTATGGACAAGTACACCAAGCTCCCTCTGACACTCTGTACTTCCTAGGATCCTACCATCCATTGTATATTCCCTTGCCTTGTTAGTCCTCCCAAAATGCATCACCTCACACTTCTCAGGATTAAATTCCATTTACCACTGCTCCGCCCATCTTACCAGTCCATCTATATCATCCTGTAATCTAAGGCTTTCCTCCTCACTATTTACGACAACATCAATTTTCGTGTCATCTGCGAGTTGACTTATCATACGTCCTGTATTCATGTCTAAATCATTAATGTACACTACAAACAGCCAGGGTCCCAGCACCAATCCATGTGGTACATCACTGATCACAGGCTTTCACTCACAAAAACAACCCTTGACCATTACCCTCTGTTTCCTGCCACCAAGCCAATTTTGGATCCAATTTGCCAAATTGCCCTGGATCCCATGGGTTCTTACCTTCTTAACCAATCTCCCATGCGGGACCTTATCAAAATCCTTACTGAAGTCCATGTAGATTACATCAACTGCTTTACCCTCATCTAGACATCTAGTCACTGCCTCGAAAAATTCAATCAAGTTAGTTAGACACGATCTCCCCCTGACAAAGCCATGCTGACTATCCCTGATTATTCCCTGCCTCTCCAAGTGAAGATTAATCCTGTCCCTCAGAATTTTTTCCAATAGTTTTCCTACCACTGATGTTAGACTCACCAGCCTGTAATTACCTGGTCTATCCTTGCTACCCTTCTTGAATAATGGTACCACATTCGCTGTCCTCCAGTCCTCTGGCACCTCTTCTGTGGCCAGAGAGGATCTGAAAATTTGTATCAGAGCCCCTGCAATCTCCTCCCTTGCCTCACATAACAGCCTAGAATACATCTCATCTGGGCCTGGGGATTTATCCACTTTTAAGCCTGCTAAAGCATCTAATACTTCCTCCCTTTCAATGTTAATATGTTCAAGCATATCGTAATCCCCCTCCCTGATCTCTACACCTACATCGTCGTTCTCCACAGTGAACACAGATGAAAAGTAATCATTTAAAACCTCACCTATGTCCTCCGGCTCCACGCACAGATTGCCACTTTGGTCCCTAATGGGCCCTACTCTTTCCCTTATTATCCTTTTGCCCTTAATATACTTATAAAACACCTTAGGATTTTCCTTTATATTGACCGCCAATGTTTTTTCATGTCCCCTCTTGGCTGTCCTAATTACTTTTTTAAGTACCCTCCCCACACTTTCTATACTCCTCTAATGCCTCCGTTGTTTTCAGCACACCGAATCTGCCATAAGCCTCCTTTTTTTTCTGATCCAATACTCTATATCCCTTGACATCCAGGGTTCCCTGGACTTGTTGGTCCTACCCTTCACTTTAAATGCTACATGTTGGCTCTGAACTCTCACTATTTCCTCTTTGAATGCCTCCCACTGGTCTGATGTAGACTTTCCTACAAGTAGCTGCTCCCAGTCCACTTTGGCCAGATCCTGTTTTATCAAATTGAAATCGGCCTTCCCCCAATTCAGTACCTTTATTTCTGGCCCGTCTTTGTCCTTTTCCATAACTACCTTAAATCTTACAAAGTTATGGTCACTATCCCCGAAATGCTCTCCCACTGTTACTTCTACCACTTGTCCAGCTTCATTCCCTAGGATTAGATCCAGTACTGCCCCTTCTATTGTATGACTTTCTACGTACTGGCTCAAAAAGCTCTCCTGTATGCATTTTAAGAATTCATCTCCCTTTAAGCCTTTTGCACTAAGACTATCCCAGTTAATATTAGGTAAGTTGAAATCTCCTACTATTATTACCCTATTATTTTTACACCTCTCTGAGATGTGCCTACATATCTGTTCCTCTATCTCTCCCTGACTGTTTGGAGGCCTGTAGTTCATGCCCAGCCAAGTGATTGCCCCCCCTTTTGTTCTTAAGTTCTACCCATATGGCCTCATTTGAGGAAACTTCGGAGATATCACCCCTCCTTACTGCAGTAATTGACTCCTTGATCAACAATGCAATACCACCTCCTCTTTTATCCCCTCCCCTATACCCTGGAATATTGAATTGCCAGTCCTGCCTCTCCCTCAGCCATTGACTCTGTGATAGCAATAATATCATAATCCCATGTGCTAATCATCGCCCTCAATTCATCTGCCTTATTGGTAAGACTCCTTGCATTAAAATAAATGCAATCCAGCCTTGCATTTTTCACTTGTGCCTTAACAGGTCTATATTTGCTCTGCCTTCCAGACTGACTCAGTTTCTCTTCTATATTTGGCTGTGCCTCACCCCCTACTGTACTTCCACTCTGTATCCCATCCCCCTGCCAAATTAGTTTAAATCCCCCCCAACAGCACTAGCAAACCTCCCAGCAAGGATGCTGGTCCTGTTCAGGTTCAGGTGCAACCCGTCCAACTTGTACAGGTCCCACCTTTGCCAGAAACAGACCCAGTGATCCAGGAACATAATGCCCTCCCTCCTGCACCATCTCCTCAGCCACACATTCATCTCCTCTATCCTCCTATTCCTACACTCGCTAGCCCATGGCACAGGGAGTAATCCAGAGATTACAATCTTTGAGGTCTTTCTTTTTAATCTGCTACCCAGCTCCCTAAATTCTTGTTGCAGGATCTTATCCCTCTTTCTACCTATGTCGTTGGTATCAATGTGTATCACGACCTCTGACTGTTCACCCTCCCCCTTCAGAACGTCCTGCAGCCACTCCGAGAGATCCTTGACTCTAGCACCAGGGAGGCAACATACCATCCTGGAGCCTCATTTGCAGCCACAGAAATGCCTATCTGCACCCCTTACAATAGAATCCACTACTATAGCTCTTCCACCCCGTTTCCTCCCCTACTGTGCAGCAGACCCGTCCGTGATGACACGAACTTTGCTGCTTTCCCCTGGGAGGTCCTCCCCCCCAACAGTATCCAAAGCAGTATATCTGTTTGAGAGGGGGATGGCCACAGGGGACTCCTGCACTACCTGCTTGCGCCTACTACTCCATCTGGTGGTCACCATCCCTTTTCTGCCTGTGCTGAGGTGTGACCACCTCACTAAACGTGCTATCCATGACGTCCTCAGCATCGTGGATGCTCCACAGTGAATCCACCCGCAGCTCCAGCTCCATAATGCGGGTAGCCAGTAGCTGCAGATGGATACACTTCCTGCAGATATGGTTGTCAGGGACACTGGAAGCGTCCCTGATTTCCCACATAGCGCAGGAGGAGCATATCACGGGGCTGAGCTCTCCTGTCGTGATTTACCCTTAGATTAATTAGTTACTCCCTTAATTAAAAAATACTAATTACAATAGGGGCCTTGTTCTACCCACTACAATCTAAAGTCCTTAATAAGTTACACTGAATTAAAAAAAAAACACTTTAGTAGTACTCACCTTATCAGCAGAGGTTTTTTCAACAAAACAAAACTTTTCCCTTTTTTTTAAGCTATTTAAATGCACTAACAGCTGCTACTCATCCAACCAATCAGCTTGCAGATTTCCCGTGATGTCACTGTAAGTTTTGTTTTCGAGTCTCAGCACGCGTCGAGAGAGAGCAGGTCCACCAGCCGCCGCCACTCCTGCATTAGCATCCACATCCTCAGTGGGTAGCCCTTATCTCCTAGTATCCATCCCTGAAGGCCTGCAGAAAAGCTGTGGCACTTGGCACTGCCAAAGTATGTTGGCATTGTGGCTGCTTCCCAGGAACCATGCACAAACCTGAAGTATCCTTCTGTAGCGGTCGCAGACCAGTTGCACATTGATTGAATGGACGTCCTTCCTGTCAATGAAGGCCACTGGCTGGTCTGTGGGAGCTTTGACAGCCACATGCATGCAGTTGATCACACCCTGCACCTGGGGTATCCAGCAATGGCCTCAACCCCAATTGTTCTGTCATGCAGACCCCGCACCTGCCAAGGATGAGGCACACTCATTTTGTCATGAACATTGATTTGAACCCTGTTGCTGAAGAGTAGAAAGGACTTGTTTAAAAAAGGAAATCACCAGGCCCTTGGCTGGAAACACATTAAATTCTTAAAGTCCTACCCCCAAAATTAAATAAATACATTTCTAACGCACCTTTCCTACCCCACAATAACAATTACAGTAACTATTTGCCCTTCCCCCCAAAACACTTACATTTTACATCTGACCTTGCCCCCCCGCAAACTGCACAAAGTTTAAGGTTCAACCCTACCCCCCATTCCTGACACCCATTACGTGTATTTGACCTCATCCCCCCTGCCCCCACCACCCCGACTGCACTGATGAGCTTACCTCCTCCCACCTCCCCACCAGTGTGGTGCCTCTTTTCCCCGGATGGGGATCTGAAGGCAGAAGATCATGGCGAGCCCTCAAGATCGCAGGTAAGTTTAATTAAATTTATTCATTTCATTAATTTGAATATTTAAATTGTGGTCTCATCGGCCAGTGGCGAGGGGTCAGCTATGGAGCCTCACGGCCACTGGAAGGATCGGGTCGGGCCGTCCCTGCATCAAGGTCTATGGCGGGCCTCATCCGGAGCCATCTTCAGAGCCCTCCCCCCATCACAGAACTCAGAGCCTGGGGGAGAACAAACCCAGCCCATTATGTTCCAAAGGTGGCATACAGTCTGGTATCCAAGTACACATAGACAGGTCACTGGGTCTTTACTGGAGCAGCTTTTGTCGGGCAGTGTTGAAAAGTACTTTTCAGGTGAAATGTGGCATCAGGGTTTTAGCTCTCACACACTGGATTCGTAGAGTTTTTTCAAAGAGGTAGAGAAAGAGGAGCTGGGTGTTTTCCAGCAGGCTACAAACCCAACTGAACCAAAACAATAGCCCAAAAGCGAAAGCTCCTGACCACCATAAATCTTGACATGTCACTTCTGTGTAAACATCTTCCCCAAGTCACCAAGGTTTCTATGGTTTATTGAGCTTAAGGCATGTAACATCCAGTAAAGGTTTGTTTTCAAACAAGATTATTCAGTGACCCTTGTAAAAAAGCATATCCATGGAATCTTTTTCAGTTTTCCCAAATGAACAGATGTCCATAATTCTAAAATATGAGTCCTCAAAAATAATAGAAGCACTTTCATAACAGCATGCCCCTTTGTTCCATTCTCCCGCGTTCCCACACCAAGGCAGGTCCTACTGTTGGCCCTAAGGTTGCAGTTCTCCCACTGCCTCTGGCTGGACCTCTCTCCCTCTCTGCTGCTCCCTCTTCAATGGGAGGCCCTGAAGCCTGGTTGAATCAGGCCCATGGCATGCGACCTCTCTCTATGTGCAAAGGATATAGAGGCACTGGAGAAGGGCAGAGCAGCAATGGCAGCAGCAAATGAAACCAAGAGGGGGCATAAGATGCCAACATAGCGGGACATGCCGCCAGAGTCCCATTCAGGCAGTGGCACTTGAGCAGAAGAAATGGGTGGGGGAAAAGGGTGTGCGTTTGCATAAAAGGCTATGTGCGGAGAGGGGTGCGTATGTGGGGAGAGGGGTGCGTATGTGGGGAGAGGGGTGTGTATGCGGGGGGAGTTGGGTGGGTGGAGGGGTGTGTGTGGGCTGGGGGGGTGTCTGTGTGGGGTGGGTGGAGCGGTGTGAGTGTGCAGGAGAGGTTGCAGGGGAAGGGGCGTGTGCGGGGGGAGGGGTACGTTTGTGGGGAGGGGTGCGTGTGTGGGGTGGGTGGAGGGGTGTGTGTGTATTTGTGTGTGGGGGCGAGTTGGAGAAGTAGAACTACAGAATTATGCATCTTTTTTTTGTCATGATGTAATTTGCACTAGAGGCCTGCAACCCGACCCAAACCCGACGGGACCCGACGACATGTGTCGGGTTCGGGTCAAGTCAGGCCCATCTTCCGGGGCCGGCTTTTGGGCTCGGATTGGGTTGGGCCAAGTCTGGGTTGAGTCGGGCCAAACACACACGGTAAGCGCTCTGCCAGTAAGTATTAAAATTAAAAACCTTACCTGAGCTGGGAGTCCGGGACGAAACTGAGTCTGCGCAATGAGCGAGTTACGTCACTGTGACTTCATCACGCATGCGCTGCAGGTTCAGTGTCAGGGAGGTAAGTAAAGGGATGGTCAGGTCGGGCTCAGGACAATATCGGAGGCACTCGGGCCAGGTCGGGCTCGGGTCCTCTGTGGTTCGGTTGGGTTCGGGTCAGGTTCTTTTTCCCGACCTAAAGCAGGCCTCTAATCTGAACATCCCTCGGTGATATATTTTAATATGAAGCCTTAGTTTCGAAGTTTGCAAACGATAGATTTAATATTCGTATACAGCACTTTCACTTCCAGTGTGAATGCTTGGGTAGCCCTTCCTCTACGTACTCATTATTCTCTTGGTTTTTAGCAAGAGGAAATAAACTTGCTGGGAGTATGGTCAGATTTTTGAATAAGCACTTGCGATGTACTGCAATCGCTTTGCTCTTTCAGTGATATTGGTTTATTCCAACCTTTGCAAATATGATCTGGGAGCAATTCACATTGTGTATCCTGATTATAGACAGCATGGTGCAACAGGATGTCTGCATCACAAGAGCTGTGAATATCTTGAATTCCAATTGCTTAAAATAAAGTGAACTATTATATTGGTCTAATGTCAGTAGAAGAGCACTGTCATGGCCAAGAAAATTCTCCATTTCAAGAACATGCCTATAGAACTTAACAAAACCACTTTTAAAAAAACTTATTTGTAGTATATAACGAAATAAAGCCCAATGTCATTGCTGTCAAATGGTGCCATCTACATTGCGCAACCCATTATCCAACTGTCTTTAAATCCAAATGCTGATGTCTGCTGCCACAGTGTTAACATGGTAGGAAACCCTTAAATTGATGTGTGTTAACCACACCTCCTGTGAGAGTGGGTAGATGTACTGCCCGGTGTGGGACTGAGCCTCGCAGATGAGGATGGTTCTAGGTTTCCTCTACATTAACCCTTTGTTCCAGGATTAAAAGTTGGAACACACTGCCTGAAGGGGTGGTGGAGGCATAAACCCTCACAACATTTAAGAAGTATTTAGATGAGCACTTGAAACGTCATAGCATGCAAGGCTATGGGCCAAGTGCTGGAAAATGGGATTAGAATAGATAGGCTTGATGGCTGCTGCAGACATGGTGGGCCAAAGGGCCTGTTTCTGTGCTGTATTAATTCAATATTCTATGACTCAACCAAATGTAAACCCTGATATGGCTTGAATTGCACTCAGCTGCTTCTTATCTCCAAATATTCAAATCTTGGGTTGATTGAAAACATGCAGTCAGATTTTCCAAGTTTCTTTTAAAGAATAGTGGCACAGAAACCCAAACTATCTCTCTGCATATGTAAGGAATCAGTTGCAACATTCTACTACCATAGTGGGTGCCAGGTTTGGTTAAAGCCACAACAAGGCATATGTCAAAATGTAACATAAATACACCTATTAATTGATTGCTCAGTGGGGTGGCTAACGCTTGACAATATATATCCAAAATCTTGTCTTTAGTAAGACATATAAAGTCTCATCGCAGTACAATATTGTGATCTCCTCAGGGCTTGAGTGAGGTTTAGCTGAGTTTGGTATAGAATATGAGGCAAAGACAGAGAGACAAAGATGGCAGCAGCCGAACATAAAGGTTTCTCTCTTTATTCTTCAGTTTTAGTTTCCCTTTGCTCGCATGTGTGTTCTACAGGAGCCTCTAGAGTACACAATGCAATTGCACTTATAAAACATTACAACTCTACATCCCTCCCCTTCTTAGTAAATGAGAGACATAACATGTTTCAATTATTTGTTTCTAAAAATGATCATGAACACGTGCTCTGCCAAATGATGATTTTTTAATCAATCAGTTGGAAACCTGAATTAAACGTTAAAAAGAAATCAGGAAACAAAAAACTGATAAAAGGATCACAGCTAGAAGCTAAAATGGCCAGCACAATTTGCATCTAAATACCTTACATAACAATGTATTGAGGTGGAGACTTAAGTCTGGAAAATTCTCCCACCAGAACAATGGCTTGTGAATTTTGAATGCGCCACCTGCCTTGCCTTCATTAACAAGATAGTCAAAGAAATCTTGGAACATTAACACTGGTGGAGACGAGCCACCCAAAGGGTAACACCTGAACAATGGGACCCAAGAGAGATTGGAATTCTTAGACTTGATCGAATTAAAGTGCAGAAGAGAGAATACACTGGGCCATCATGTGACAGACCCTCCAACTGAGTGAAAATTTGCAGTTTCTTCTCTCTATAACAGATAAGCACCAGAATCTGACCAGTGCATGACCCAAGTGGGGTCTCACTCTCTCTGCAAGCCACCCTGCAAGCCTGAACCCTGTCTGCTGGCTGCAAAATATCCAAGTCTATCATTGCTGCCAACAGCGAGCCCATGAAGAAAACAATCTGCATCACTGTCTCCAAGAAAACCCTGAACCAGTTGGCCACTTCTACCAGCCAGAAACTTCAGGACCACAAGTTCAGCTGGAAGATAAATAAATTACCAGGCTCCATTTTTTTATTGATTCATACTCTAATGCAACCAATCTATTCTTCTGTAACCTATTTGTGTGTGTGTGATTCTCATGGGTATGTGTGTATGTGTGCGTGAAAGTTGGAGCGTTGTTTATTATTTTACTTGGATCACGTTTTGATTTTAAGTACAATAAACTAACCTCTTTCTTCTTTGAACTCAAGAAAACCTGTCTGATTGGTTCTTTTATAATCATATATCATGACCAAGGTGGCAGTAATACATTGTTAATTCAGTCCCACCACTCCGCATATCATAGCATATCAAATAAGTTTCCCACCAACTGAAGACGAGCCCAATTAAACATTGTAATTCCCCCCAGAATAAAGCACACCAAACCAGGTTTCTTTAAACAACAATAACATTAACTATTTATTGGAAAAGAAATAATAGTTCTTAACCTCTAACGAGATAAATCTATCCATGAAAAAAGCCTTATTCCCTTAACCCTCATGCATACACACATATGTTCAAAAAGAAATGGTTAACCGGTTTCAAAAGGGATTTTTGGATAATAAATGTTTCTTAGGAATAGAAAGAATAATAAAAAATAATTGAGGTACACATTCTGGTAGGATATTTATGGTCCAGTGAGTATATTCCAGAGTCAAATTGTCAGATGCCGCTCGAAGTCTCTCCAGGCGAGGTTGATGAACAGTCTGTGATGGATAGGTGTGCATGGCAATTTAACTGCAGCAGGCATCACATAAGTCTTCCATCAGGGGTGGAGCAACAGATCTGCTTGGGTTTTGAAGCAGCAGTCTAGCAATCGAAGAATTCTTCAGATTTCAGAATTTTCCTATTACACAGGAAGCAACAGGAATCTCACTGGATGCAGAAATTCTTCAGAGACTGGAGGTAACAGGATTCTGCTACCTTTCAAGTGCAGAATTCCTTTTCAAGAGCTGCGAGTCTCCTTTACAGAGAGAGAGGTAGCATTTTTCTGTGTCTTTCATTCTTGCTACAGGAAAGTCAAGCAAAGATTTTAAATGCCTGCTCTTTGTCTATTTCACAGGCATTTAAAGGTTCCAAAGTGAAAAATGCACCTTCCTGAACATGGTCACATGTCCAGACACAGTGTCTCACCCTTGTCACTCAAGCTGTTCTGAAGAAAAGTCAAATCCCTGTGATTTCCTTGAAACTGCTGACCTTCCTGTCCTTTTACAAGTTTAACTTCCTTTCAAAACACCCATTCAGTTTAACCCTTTGTTGTGAACTTCCTTTCAAAACACTGCTGGAATTCCAATTATTTTTGCAGGTCCTTCACTGAGCAAAACCCTTCTTTCATTTTTTTTGAAGCACATAGAAGACCAAGATTTTAGTACAAAAATAAAACCTTTTATGACACATAGCACATAAAAGGGTTAAACACTCATGGAATTGGGAAGCTGATCCCCTGTTTAGAAGAAATAAACTCTGTTGCGGTTATTCAAGGTAAAGGACAAGAGGGGAGCCTTTCAACCCCTCCTCACCCGATTGTAACAAAATGTAAATGATAAACTTAAACATAAATAATTCACTTTGTAACATAGTCACTTAAGTACGGTGGCCGTTTTCTCACGAGTAGGATATTGTCTTACATTAGATGTAGTTTCTTTTCACTCAAGTGCTTCATCTGCGATGTCAATGTCGGAATCGGATTCAGTGTTTGCAAGTGGTGTTTTCAGTGCTTTAAGAATGACGTGTTTCTTGTGATGATTAATGAATCATTGATCCTTTTGTTTTGGTCACAACAAACGGTTGGATGTCATAAGAGGTTGTTTGCTTTCCAATGTGACCTTCACATTTTGCAAGTACTTTATCTCCTGGCTTTAGTGGTGTAGCTCTAAATTTCACATTTCACTCAACATTGACTTTCCTTTGATCCTTCTGTTCTCGATTGCATGCGCATACATGCTAATCATCAGCTCTGCGGGAGAGCTCAGGAAGACATGCGCGCATAGGACATGCACAGATGTGTGTAACTGAAGGGTTATCATCTGTCGCGTGAGGAGTCACTCTGTAATTATGAAGAAAGTGATATAACTCTTGCTTCCATGACTTGTCCTCAGCTGTACCTGTAAATATCACTTCTTTCAAGGTTTGCTAAAAATCTCTCAACTTGTCCATTAGCTCTTGGCCAATGGGTTGTGATTTTCCTTTGAGTAGTTCACAAATTTGCTGAACTCATCACTGTTGAGTGGGAGTCCATTGTCACTTCTTAACATTTGAGGGATTCCAAACGAGGCAAACATCTGTGCAAGCTTTGGGATAACTGCTTTCGTTGAAGTTGACATAACTAATTCCATGATTGGGAATCTGTTGTAGTCGTCAGCGACAACAAGCAGGTGTTCACCTGTGGGCAAATCTGTAAAATCAACACTAACTTCAATCCATGGTCCTGAAGGTAGTTTGGACATCTTAAGAGGATCATGAAGATTTTGACATTGTAGTTGCTTGATGTGACAAGCACTGATTGACTTTGTGCTCAACCATGCAGTAATACCTTTTTCCTCAGGAGGTGTTTGGATTTGACCATTCCCTGGTGTCCTTCATGCGGCATATCAACAATACATTCTTTCAATGAGTGTGGAATAACAATACAATTGTTGCATAATACAAGATCAGACAGTTAGCTCATTTCAAACTCTGTGAAGTCCTGGAAGTATGTGAGCGAGTTTGTTTGACGCTTTTTCAATCACGTCTTTCCAGTTTCGTGATTACTGGACTCCATACATAGTTGCAAAGCCTCATCTTGTTTCGTTATTGCTGTGATGTCAGCTAGTTTTAGCGACCTTGGCACCGCCTTTAGGCTTACGTGGTTAAGCTGTTGTTTAGCAACGTTTTCCTCATGACTGCTAGGACCAACTGTCGGCAACAGATGTCATGAAAGATAGTCTACTTGCCTGGTTGATACTCAACCTGGAACTCAGACAATTGTACTTTGGTTTGCTATGTGAATTGTTGAACAAGCTCACTTGTGGTCTGTGATCAATTATTACTTTAAAAGCACTTCCATATAGGTAGAGATGAAAGTGTAAGATACTCCATGTGATTGATAGCGTTTCTCTCTCTGTTTACAAATAACGTTGTTCTATAGGCATTAACGATCTGCTTGCCATCACAATGATTGATGAGTTACCTGTCTTGTCTTTCTGTACGAGAACTGCAGCTAAGCCAACCAGGCTTGCATCCACGACCAGCTGGGTGGTTTTCTTCGGGTCATAATAGGCATTTGTGCAACTTGCTGACAAATGTCGTTTGATCTCGTGTCCTGTCTTTTTGTGTGGTTTAGTCCATTCCCAATTGGTGATCTCTTTTGTCAGATCGTGTAGGGGGGCAGATAATGTAGTGAGGTCAGGAATGAAACGGCTGCAGTACATGACAAGTCCTAGCAGACTCCAGTCTCCTTGCATGTTTGTAGGATCTGCAGCGTTTACAATGGTTTCAGCTTTCCCTGGATTTGGTAATACCCCTTCACCACTGAGCACATGACCAAAGAATTCCATTCTGCTTTCATTGAACAAGCATTTGTTTTTGTTCAAGATGAGGTTCCATTCTCCAAGGTGTTGTAAGCATTCATGGAGGCGTGTCTCAAGTTCCTTTTCGGTGCAGCCATAGATGAGAATGTCGTCACTGATGTTCAGCGTGCCCTCAAGTGCTTGAAGTGCAAATTGAATCAAATGCTGAAATAACTCAGCTGCTGAGCTGACTCCAAAATTGAGCCTCTTGTATTGGAAAAGTCCGATGTGAGTGGAGAATACAGTAAGATTTCTCAATTCCTCTGCAAGCTCGATTTGATGGTAGCCTGCATTAAGGTCAAATTTAGCGAAGTGTTTAGTGAAGTGTTTAGCACCATTCACTTTCTCTATGATATCATCGATTGTCAGTGTCAAGTGCATTTCTCATTGTATGGTTTGGTTTGATGATCGCATATCAATGCAGATTCTAATCTAGTTCTTGCTCTTGGGTTTCTCGATAACTTATATGGGTGAGACACAAGGGGTAGGCTCATCTCCAACTTTCTCAATACTGTCAAGGTCAAGTAGGTGTTGAAGTTCCTTCTCTGTCTGTTTCCTGACATGAAGTGGTATTGTCACCGTTGATATTCAACTGGGGGCACATTACACGTAGCTTGCTGATACCAGTGAAGCGATCAGTATACAGTTTGAGAGTGTTTTTGTTATGCGAAGGAATCACGTTTGTGACTGCAATCATGTGCAGATCTGTTGCTGTGTGGAAACTGATAAGCATGTCACATTCTCCAGATATGATTTAGAATATAGCATTTGTTTTAGTGCCTTTGGTATTTCAAAAGTTCCAAGGATTTTCAGCGGTGTCGCTGCTGTAAGGGAAAATTTTGTATTCCCTGGTTTTCAGAGAAAGGGGAAATCCTGAAATTGGTTAAATGTTTAATCTCCTATGACATTGACAGATGCTTTTGTGTCTATGACAGCATCTACGTCCGAGCAGCCAATGGTCTCTGTTACAGGAGGCTGTTTGCTGTGTCTGAGAGAAAGCGCAAAAGTATGTTCAGGGCCATCTGCCTCTAATTTGGCTACATTCTCTCGCCTTTTTCCTGTGGTACGCATACATGGCACCCTTCTGTTGGTATTGGTCTTAGTAGTTGATTTTGCTGATGAGCGACAAACACGAGCAAAGTAGTTGGGTTTTCCACAGGCTTTACACTGTTTACCAGTAGAAGAACACTCTGTCCAGTATGGGTAATCACCGCCACTGTAGAAACATTCTTTGGATATGTCGCAACTCTGTTTGTGAGACTGATGTTGTTGCTTTGCAGGTGGTTTCCTGGCACATGAGCGAAGAATATTGTTCACAGGAGTTTTACTTGGAGTGTGGTAGTTACTGTTGTCAGCCTCAACTTCAGTAGCTCTTGACTCTGAGAGTGATAGTGATCTTGCTAAGTCCAGCAGCTCTGACAACTTTCTGTCTTCCTCAAGTGCTTTTTGACGTAGTTGACTGGAGAGACAGCCCTCGATTATTTATGTTTTGATTTCCTATTCAATATGTTCAACATTACCAAAGTCACATCTGGTTGCTAGTTACCTCAATCAAGTGCAATATTGGACAATTGTCTCATTTGCTTCTTGCTTAGTGTGTTGGGAGACAATGGTTTAGTCTATGGTTTCTTTCTTAGACATGAAGTAAGTTGTTAGTGTTACGTTTTCACCGCTTTGCTGGATATTTTATATATCTGATTTGTCTCAGAACAATTCAGATATGACACTAGTTCTAAATCAACAACAGGTTTATTCACAGTACTTTAAAATATCGCAGCACTTAGAAGATTTCAGTACAATGGCCGGAATTTTGCCGTTGTCGGCAGCTCCAAGGTCGGGGAGGCGGAAGCAGGTGCAGAACTTGCTCCCCCTCCAAGCCTAGCTGCTGCTGCTATCGCGCGCGATGCAGCCAATTAGCGGCTCCACGGCGTATTTCTGAATGTAAAGGGCACGTGCGGGCGGGAGGCTGAGTGTCTTTGGGGGTGGAACCAGAGCCAGAACAGGTTGCTGAAAGCCATTTGGAAAGGCTTTCAGCAACCTCTGTGGCTCCGAGAGGCTTACCTGCAGCAAGGAGGATGTTGGGAGGAGCAACTGCATATCACCAATAGAAAAACAGCAGCATGAGGGTGAAAGGACAGGTGGAGGACTTAAAGTGCCCACCAATCCAAAAATTGTAAATAAAACAGAAGCCCACCAGAACCCGCTGGCAGAAATGGAAGGGAGAAGCAGCCACATGGCCCCCCGCTTCTCAGAGGACTCCTTGCATGTCCTCCTCCAGGTGGCTGAGGCTAGGCGGGAGGTCCTCTTCCCATCAGGCAGAAGGAGGAGGCCTCCCCAGGTCAGCAAGAAGTCGTGGCTGGAGGTAGCGGAGGAGATCAGCAGCCGTGGAGTAGTTAGGAGGACATGGCTCAGTGTTGCAAGCGAGTCAATGACCTTCTGCGCTCTGCCAGGGTAAGGGGCATTCTGCAGTTATCACAGCTTTTATTTGACATGGGAGGGTCAATGTGTGCTGATGCTGCAAGGTCGAAGCCATCCATGTTCAATGATTGGCTGCAGCCATGTCCACAGAATGGGCACATCTGTGATGCACAGTAGTCCAGATGTGTTCCATCCATGCACTTCACTGGCATTGGGCTGAGATGCAGTGCTCAGCCCAAAGGGTGAGTGGGTAATCTTTCAAGTAATGCGTCTTAACTAATTGCCTTTTTTCTTCACAGGAGAAGAGGGCACATAATGCCCGTGAGAGGGTCCAGACCAGTGGTGGAGTGGCCAACCTGGCCTTTTTCACCAGATTGCAGGAGGATGCGTTAATGCTAGCAGGGGAGGATGGAGGACAAGCTATAGCTGATGGCGAAGTCGACGCACCCGGCCATGAGGGTGAGTTCCCTAGAGTGTGGTCGAGGGGGGCGGGGGGGGGGGTTATAGTGTGGCGATTGTTTCAGACACTGAAGGGTGCTCTCAAACTTAAAATCACACACATATGCCCACATTGCAGTCTATGACATGTCCTCCAGTCAGGAGTGCTGATCACAACCGATCATTCTGATTTTCCCTGCAGGTGAAATACAGCAGCATCTCCGGGGCTCATCCGTCCACCTCTGAGGAGGAGGAGGGACCTCAGAGGGTGCAGCATCACATTCTCTCCCCGCACCAAGCGCCAGCTCAGAGACATTCACCTCGGTTGGCAGACATGTCTCCTCTGATTCGTGGTCACAAGTGCCGAACCAGCTGCCAGAGGCAGCACCGGCCGATGCCTCTGACAGAAGATTGTGGGAGGCCAGGCCAGTGCAGAGCCCCATACTGATAATGAGCCTCTGCTGACCTCCAATTGGTGGGAGATGCTGCAAGTGCAGCATGCAGTGTGTGGAGATCTGGCGGAGTTATCAGAGACTTTACGTGCTATGGTTCGGACTTTGGAGATGTCCAACCAGGGCTTGAGTACCACACAGTCCCTGTCATCTGCCCATCAGGTTTCCTCCACTGACAGATTGGTGGTTGGGCTGGAGGGCCTGATCCTTGAGGCCATGTATAACCTCACAGAGAGAGTGGGCTCCATTGACCAGAGCATTAGAGATCTGTCTATGATGCTCAGGCGACATTTGGAAGCTGCTCATCCCTCTGAGGTCAGCAGAGAGGACCAATTTAGCCTCGAGAAGGCACAGGAGCCGCAGCAGAATTCATATGGGAGTTCCTCTTCGCGGGTTCCTGATGCATTCAGCAGCTCCTTGTCCCCTCTGCCGGTGCCATCAGCACCACATTCTCCCAGGGTGTCAGAGGGTGTTCCTGAGACTCCTCAGGGTCATCTTCACATGCTGCGGCCCGCACGGCCTCAGGCAGGCAGAGGACATCCGCCAAAGTCATCCTGAGCAAGGCGGCAGCCTGAACAGCCACCTGCCTCTGGTGTGGTTGGTGGCGAGGGGTCGTTCACACGCATGAGCACTCGCAAACGTTTCACAAAATCACACTAACAACACTCCAGGGTCACTGGTGCAATTTGTAAATATTTCTTTGATGTATAAACCCACAAAAATTTATTAAATTTTAAATTGGCATTTTTATATGTCACAAGTCATTGCTGATGTTGTAGGCGAGCTGGTTGATCTGCATGAGAAGGATAATTTGAGAGGTGATATATTCGGGCCGTATGGTGTTTGATGGAAAGGTGGCTCGTATCAGCTGAGATTTCCCCCTGAAGGTGAGTGCCTCTGCGCTTCCAGCTCCTGCTAATGCCTCATCTCAGACTGCCATGTGAGTTTCTGGTTGCTGAGACTCTGTTGAGTATTAAAGCCCCCCGGGTCTCCCTTGCACTTAACTCCCCCAAATCTCCAGCTCCCACCCTGCGCCGTTCAGGTGACTGCAGACCTTCTTCCTCTCCGTATCACCAACCTTGTCTGAACTTAATCATCCTCCAGGGCCTCTCCCCTCTCCATCACCAGGTTATATAAGGCGCAGCTGATGACAATAATTCTAGAAACACAAACAAGAAATGCTGGAAATACTCAGCAGGTCTGGCAGCATCTGTGGAGAGAGAATTAGAGTTAACGTTTCAGGTCAGTGACCTTTCATCAGAACTCTAATTCTAGAAACCCTTGCTGGTGAGGACTGGAGGGCTCCACCCGAGCAATCGAGACACCTAAATCTCATTTTGAGAAGACCTATCGTCTGGTCTATGGTCACTCTGGTGGTCGCATGGCTCTCATTGTAATGTTCCTCTGCCTCATTCCTTGGATTCCTCACCGCTGTCATCAGCCATGTCTTCAGCGGATAATCCCTGTCGCCAAGTATCCATCATTGCATGCATTCATTAGGGCTGAATAGTGCTGGCACCTGGGAGTTCTGGAGAATGAATGCATCGTGACTGCTTCCAGGATAACAAGCACACACCTGCAATATACCCTTACGGTGGTCACAGACGATTTGAACATTCATTGAGTGAAACCCCTTTCGATTAATGAAGACCCTTGACTGACCTGTAGGTGGTCCAATGGCCACATGAGTGCAGTCTATTTCGCCTTGGACTATGGGGAACCCAGCAATGGCACTGAAACCTCTGGCTCTCTCGGCCTGACTGGCGGAGTCCGCCTTGAACTTGATGAATTGATTGGCACACATCAATTTGGCATCAGTCACCACCTTAATGCAGCAATGCTCTGATGATCGGGGGACTCCATAAATGCCTCCTGATGAAGCCTGGAACAAACCTGATGCATAGAAGTTTAGTGCAACTGTTAGCTTCAGTGCGACCAGCATTGGATGGCCACCCATGCAGTTGGAAGCAATCTCCACTGCCAGCATCTCACACAGAGATGTGACAGTCTCCCATGACAGGTGCAGTCTTCTTCAGCACTGGCGCTCTGACACTTGTAGAAAGTTCAAATGTGGACGATAGACCCTGCTTGCTGGGTAGGCTCGTCTCCTGACAGGTGGTTGCACCCGGGCCACTCTGTCACCTTCTCCCCCTCCCTCATTATGAGGCTGCACTGTGCCAGCAGGTTGCTGGTTCCCCTGGCCAGTTGTCCTCCTGTCCCTCCTTGGGGCATAGTCTTCTGAGCTGCCTCCAAAGTGGACAATTCCCATTGATGCTGTGTTCCAGAGGTACAATTAGTTCAGGTATTACCAGCCTGCTGTAAGGACAGGCACACACAACTCCATCGCCTTCACCCAATAAATCAATACTACTGCGGTTCGACCAGGAGTGACTAACACTCAGATGACCCCTGCTGAACCAGCAGAAACTACCCCAAGACTAAAAATCACGCAAAGAAATATCTATGAACAATGAACCAAAACAAATACCTCCAAATCCTTCATAGAGACCCTGCCTGCTACACTTTTAAAGCTACCGGATTCCCGACTCGTTTTCTTCTTCTTCTTCTTTGGCCTCCTTGTCCCGAGACACAATGGGTAAGCACCTGGAGGAGGTCAGTGGTTTGTGGAGCAGCGCCTGGAGTGACTATAAAGGCCAATTCTAGAGTGACAGACTCTTCCACAGGTGCTGCAGATAAAATTGGTTGTCAGGGCTGTTACGCAGTTGGCTCTCCCCTTGCGCTTCTGTCTTTTTTCCTGCCAACTGCTAAGTCTCTTCGACTCGCCACACTTTAGTCCTGCCTTTATGGCTGCCCGCCAGCTCTGGCGAACACTGGCAACTGACTCCCACGACTTGTGATCAATGTCACAGGACTTCATGTCGCGTTTGCAGACGTCTTTAAAGCGGAGACATGGACGGCCGTTGGTTCAGATACCAGTGACAAGCTCACTGTGCAATGTGACCTTTGGGATCCTGCGTCTTCCATGTGGCTCACATGGCCAAGCCATCTCAGGCGCCACTGGCTAGATAGGGTGTATATGCTGGGGATGTTGGCCGCCTCGAGGACTTCTGTGTTGGAGATATGGTCCTGACACCTGATGCCAAGGATTCCCTGGAGGCAGCGAAGATGGAATGAATTGAGACATCGCTCTTGGCTGACATGCGTTGTCCAGGCCTCGCTGCTGTAGAGCAAGGTACTGAGAACACAGGCTTGATACACTCAGACTTTTGTGTTCTGTGTCAGTGCGCCACTTTCCCACACTCTCTTGGCCAGTCTGGACATAGCAGTGGAAGCCTTTCCCATGCGCTTGTTGATTTCTGCATCGAGTGACAGGTTTTCCTACCGTAAAATTTGAAGCCGATGTAAAATGGCTGTCAAGTGATTTATTAACAACCTCAATTAGCCTTTAATTCATGCTAAGTGGACGGCGTGCAGCGCCTCAATGTCGCCCACTGTCCGACCAGCGTAAGATGGCTTTTGGCCGTCATGACGTCAGGGACCCGACCCGACGTCATTGCCCGCTATTTTACGCCTGGGCCGCCTCGGAGGAAACATGTTTTTATCCAGGAAAATTCCGGCCAATGTCCTTCAGAACACAGTTTCTGTTTTACTAAGAGCATTCCAGCCTCTCTGTTCATTTCCGTTGCAAAATACTAGGCTTAAGTAATCAAACACAGCGAACACTGATTAGTGGACAGACTAATACAATCAAACCAAGCTCAAACAAACCATTGAACACTAAATTTTCCCACCTTTTATCTAAAGACATTATTTTTAATTGAAGTATTCTAAATGACAAACATATATACATCAACTCATTTCTTAGTGTTCAACTTGTTTGTTTTCTCTAAGTACAGAAATAGTCTTTGAGATCGGAAGGTCTCTTAGGTTTGCGATTAGATTTACAAATTTGAGGTTGTGGATCTGTTTGATCAGCTTCATGAGGCAGATGGTTAACATCACTCATAGGAAAAGGAAATGTCTCCTCATAACCACTATCCTCAAAATATCCTGGTCTGTTCCCTATCAAACGTCTCGCATTTCACTTGCTGTTGTCATCCAACAGATAAGCATTGGTACCTTGCAAACGTTTAATCTGCTTTGGACCCAATACTAATGAAGCAAGTTTGTGTTTGTGATTTGGTCGCTTGATTTGAACCCAATCTCCAACTTTAAATTGTGATTCCCTTTCTCCTGTATATTTGTCAAAGAATGCTTTTGTTTTACCATGTCACTTTGTGATTTCATCTGCTTTCGCTCTGACATTCTTGCTAACTGATAGTGATGGCTTAAGAATGGTCAATGGCATGCGAAAGCTATGCCCTATCATAAGTTCGGCTGGTGTCTTTCTGGTCAGAGAGTGTGTGGTGGATCGATATTTGTGGAGTAGGATGTGAATGGATTGTTTGAATGTTGTCCCCTCCGACATACTAGCTTTCAGACTTTCCTTTATCACCCTGTTGAATCGTTCAATGCCACCATTTGATTGGGGGTTAGAGCGTGACGTCAGATGGTGATGAATTCTGTAACTTGCTAGGAACTCCACGAACTGACTGGAAACAAACTGCGGTGCATTGTCTGTAGAGATAGTTTCCGGCAAACTCCATTTTGTAAATAACTTGTCAATGACTGAAGTAGTTGCAATGGAATTTGATGCAGTGATTTTTGACCATTTGCTATGTAGATCATGAACAACAAGCAAAAAAAGTTGATTCCTAGGGGTTTCTTGCACTTCTCCAAAAATATCAACTTGGAGTTGTTGCCATGGTTTTGTTGGCCATGGGGTCAGTTGTAGAGGTGTGGGACATGGTTTAACAGATTTTTCAATTAGTGTACAAGGTATGCAATTCCTAATGAACTCTTCTATACAGCGATCTATTCCTGGCCACCAGGCTGCTTCACGGGATTGTTGTTTCATCTTAACCACACCCAGATGTCCTTCATGGGCAAGAGGCAATACACGCTGCTGTAGCACCTTTGGAATAACTGCTCGAGTTCCACCTGCAATACAGTTATCACCAAACAATACGAGTTTGTTGCATACTCTGTAAAACGGGACCAGTTCTTCCCATACATTATGAGGCCACTCAGTTTTGAGATACAGACTTATTTGCTTCAGTACGCTGTCTGCTGCTGACTCTACCTCCAACTCCTCTTGCCTAACAAGATTGGCGGTCACGCACGAAATCGCAGCGATTCCATAGTCTTCAATGTCGCAAGTTGCTTCACTATCTCTAATGCTGTCCGCAATAATATTACGGCTAATCGTGTCAGCTACTCAGTTGCGTGAACTTGCAAAATACTCGACCTCGAAGTTATACTGATGAAGACAATCTGACCATCTATAGATGCATAGAGGTCGATGACTTGATCTTGACATAGCTAATAATGTAGTCAACGCGCGGTGATCGGTGCAGAGAGTAAACTTTCTTCCATCAAGATACATGTGCCATTGTTCACATGCATAGATGCAGGCTAATGCTTCAAGCTCTCCAGTAAGTGTATTTATGTTCAGTTTCTGACAACAGGCGTGGTGAATAAACTATTGGTCGTTCTTTTCTGCCAATGGACTGTGACAGTCCAGCTCCAATTGCAGTTCCTGACACATCTGTTGTGACATACATTTCCTCGTGTGGGCTGAAATGCATAAGGACTGACGGAGATGTTAGCTTCACATTTGATGTTTCAAATACTGTTTGCTGCACAACTGTCCATTCCCATTGAGCATCTTTACACAGTAGCTTCCAAAGAGGCTCCACAATCTCTGAATACTTAGGAACGAATTTATGATAAAAATTGGTAGTGCCTAAGAGCGATGCCAACTCTTTCACATTAGATGGTGTTGGAAGCACATGGAAGGTTTCACCGTTGTCATGTGTAGGCTTTACTCCAGCTGCCATCCCTCTGTAACCTAGAAAGTCAATCTCGGGTGCAGCAAATGTGCATTTTTCCTTGTTGAGCATCAAATTGCGTTTTGCGAGTTGAGTGAGCACCGTTGATAGTCGTTGATTATGTTCAGCTTTATCCCGTCTATGGACAATGACGTCGTCAAGTGGGTTGAGCATTCCTTCAACATCTGGTAAGACTGAAGAAACAATCTTCTGGAATGCGCTAGGTGCTGAACTTAGTCCATAGGGCATTCGGCAGTACTAAAACACACCTTCATGAGTAACAAAAGTTGTAAGATATGAGCTTTGTTATTCTAGAGGTATCTGAAGATAACTCCGTCACACATTGAGCTTTATGAAGACTGTAGAGTCATGAAATGATGCTGACAGTTCTTGGATTGTAGGAAGTGGATATTTGTCTGGTATAATAGCTTTATTGACTGCCTTAAGATCAACACATAGTCTAACTTCACCATTTTTTCATCGTGTAGTGACTAGATTTGATATCCACAGTGATGAGTCGATTCGCTCAATGATACTGTCTGCTTCTAGTACTTTCAGCTCCGGTGACACTTCAGCATGGATTGCAAAAGGCAGCCACCTCAAACTCTGTGAAGCTATTTGAATTGATGTATCAATGTGAGGAGCATGACAGTACCTCTTAATCTCCCCAAATCCAATAAATAAGGAAGGATACTGGTATGTATAATCTGCCTAATCAATCCCATTAGTGTGTGCTCCAGTGAGGTCTTTGAGTTTGAATCCAAGCCTGTTCGAAAAGGTTTATGCCCATAAGGCTTCGGCCTTTAGCTACATAGAAAATGAAGTTATCTAGGGTGACATTTTTGTCACATACTAGAACTGTGATCATCCCCGAAACTGGAATAATGATGTTGTCATAAGCTTGAAGAATGTCTGTCGCAGGAGTGAGAGAGAATTGCAAAAAATACCAATGGTAGAGTTTGTCACTCAAAATAGATACTTTCACGTCAAAATTGATAAGAGGTGACACTGAGATGCCTGCGATCTCGACTGAGCACTCCTTAAAATGACCTGGTGCTTTACTTTTTGTGATGGTAAATAGATGTTGTACCTCACTCTCAGGAAGAGACTCCCCCACGTGTTGAACTGAGGAAGTCTTTTTCTTCAACAACCTGCTCATCTTTGCAAAATAATTCCACTTTAAACATGAGTTGCACTTTTTTCCGTGAGCTGGACATAGCACTGTAACTCCATGAGCATTCTACAATTTGGGCATAATTTTGAAGGTATCTGACCTTGATGGGTCACATTTTGATAAGATTGCTGAGATCTTCTTGTCCATAACACTTGCACTGAAGCTGGTTGGGCAAACTGTGTCTGCAACCCTGAGTCTAAGGGTGCATGTGTCTGTAACCTCTTTGAACGTAACACGGCTGATTCGATCTGGAGTGCCAAGGCTATGGCTTTTTCCAAGGTTAAATGAGGAGATATTCCCTAATTCGTGGAATGGAAGTCTTTTTAATTCATTGGTCATGAATTAGTTTGTTGGTTAGTGTGCAAAATTTACATGTAGCAGCCAATTGCTGCAACGCTGTCACATATTGTTTAATGGACTCACCATGTTCCTGGGATCTCTGGCGGAATGTGTATCACTCTATCATCACACTTTTCTTTGGGCTGAATGATTTTTCGAGAGCACTTACCGCCATATCGAAAGTAGAGGTATCTTCTGTGAGCTGTTCAAATAATTGCTGGCCTTCTATTCCAAGGCAATGTATAAGTTTTGCTTTCTCACAGATCACTGCTACATCTGGACTGTCCAGCCCCATAGTGAGAAAGTAGATTTTGAATCCTGAAATCCATCACTGCCAGCTGTTAAAATTAAATTTTGCTGAATCATCCTTGTAGCCACCTTTTGTTATGATTTTATCAGTTTATTTTTTTTTATTTAGAGATACAGCACTGAAACAGGCCCTTCGGCCCACCGAATCTGTGCTGACCAACAACCACCCATTTATACTAATCCTACATTAACCCCATTTTCTCTACTACATCCCCACCATTCTTCTACCTACACTAGGGGCAATTTATAATGGCCAATTTACCTATCAACCTGCAAGTCTTTTGGCTGTGGGAGGAAACTGGAGCACCCGGAGAAAACCCACGCAGACACAGGGAGAACTTGCAAACTCCACACAGGCAGTACCCAGAACTGAACCCAGGTCGCTGGAGCTGTGAGGCTGCGGTGCTAACCACTGCGCCACTGTGCCACCCATGCCGGATATTTTATATATTTGATTTATCTCAGAGCAATGGAAATGTGATGCTAGTTCTAAATCAATAACAGGTTTATTTATAGTACTTTAAAATATATCAGTACAATATCTTTCAGAACGTGGATTCTGTTCTACAAGAACTTTACAACCTTTCTTTTAGATTCCATTTCGAAACATTAGGCTTAAGTAATCAAGCACAGTGAACACTGATCAGTGGCTAGACTAATACACTCAAACCCAGATGAATCAAACCATTCAGCACGATAGTTAGTGCATTTTTTGCTGAGGTGTAGTCATTTTGCTTAGGCGTTCCGCGATTGCATTCCTTTTCAGAGGAAACTTCTCTGCAGTGATCAGCGATTATATACATTTTTTGATCGAATGGTTATTTTGAAAAGATCAGTGTGTGAGTATACACTGTACAAGCTTCCTGTGTGTCATTCTACCAGTCTCCAAGTTAAAATGCTGTCTGTGAAAGTAGACAAAAACTTACAAACTTTTCATACCTGAAAGCAATGTTTCCGTTTTTTTCCATCCTTTTTCTGTTTACCACGTCACCATTGTCCTGTCCTCGGGACTTGAGTGATGTTTAGCTGAGTTTGGTTTAGGATATGAGGCAAAGATAGAGAGACAAAGACTGCAGCAGCTGAACATAAAGGCTTCTCCTTTTATTCTTCGGTTTTAGTTTTACTTTGCTAGCATGTGTGTTCCACAGCAGTCTCTGGAGTACACAATGTACAATGTAATTGCAATATCAAAACACTACAACACTACAAATTTCTACTATTCTAATGGAAAAAAGCCTTCCTAAAATGTCTGGTAATCCAATGGGAAGTGCCAAAACATCTCGCAGTTGTTGTACTTCTCTGGTTGGTTGATGAACAGGTTAATAGAATGAGTTTTCTTTGCTATGGAGCACAAGTATGACAAATCAAAGCATTTGTCATTATTTTTACCTTCAGATCACCAGAAAAGTACCTGTCTTCTAATCTGGCCTGTTATTTAAGTTTTTGGCTTATAATATTGCTGTTTGTTTCAATGTCACAATTTAACATAACAGAGTGACTCGAGTGTCAGGAGAGGCTTTGTTTTTCTAACATTAATTATAAGGCATTTGAAATACCGTATTAATTTGAAACAAATAATGAGCACTTTGATTCAACGCACCTTGTAATCCCTCCCCTTCCCATTTTTTCACAGCAATATTTTCCCTATTCCTTCTTGAAGATTCTGATTCCCTGCTGGGCTACATTTTCACAGGTGGCAGCTGTGTTCCATTTTCTGAACAAAATCCCATTATTGAGTAGTGAGCCTTGACAACAGTGGAACTGATTTCAAACTTTTTCAAATCATTCATTTCTCCTTCTCCCGTTCATTTTGTCGACAGGTACAAATTTGGAAAGAGTAGTCTCTCATTCGACTTTCAATTGATAGATTTTTGTTAGGGAAGTGTATTAAGTGATACGAAATTGAGGCAGGTAAATAGAGTTAAGGTATAGATCAGTCAATTCTAACTAAATGATGGAACGTGCTCGAGTGTCTGAATGCCCTTCCTCTTTTCCTATGCTCCTAAAATATTTTCATTAGCTGCATTTTTAATCACAGTGTCAATCCACCACCTCTGAGTAACCCTATTTTAAATTACTGAAATGTACTTTTAGAAAATATATAAAACAATTTTCTAGTTATATTGCGGCATAGTAGTCAGTTTCTTAATAAATTAAAATAAAAATTAAATTTGAAATGTTTTAAAACTTACCTAATACAGTTATACTGTCCTTGCACCCAAAAGAATCAGCATAATTTTTAAAGCCTCCCTAAAGGCCTGCAAACGAGCACAATTAGCAGAGTTCCCAATGTGATTAATTCACCCTGGGGGCATGGCCAGTGTTCTAGGCAGGGTCTTCTTCCAGTCCAATGTTTTTAAAACTGGTGGAAACTCAAGTTGAACTAAACGCAAGTTGCGCTTGAAGTTCTATGATCTTTTGCGGCCGTTATGCCGATATCGGGGGAATGGCACTAAAAATACCAGCGCAATCAAGTGGAAACTCAAGTCTGAGGAGTGTATTTGAAGATTTGAAGACTTAGCTGTTGAACATTTGTGGACAATCGAAGGATATATTCAAAATATGATGGTACTGTGCAGTCAGTTAGTCTGCATTGAGTCGAATTTCACTAATTTGTCTTCATCGGTTTGAGTCAGACTAAAGTAACATTGTAGAAATATATTATGTCTCCTGGTTGTCTTCTGGTTCCCATGAGTTAGAAATAATCACACTTTAGTCTTGGAAAGGCTGGAATTCTTTGTTTCATTCATTCAGCTTCCATGCTGCCTGGTATAGGACTGCCCAAGGCTGGTGTCTGGTTACACATCACATGACTCTCTCATGCGGCCATGAATGTGGCCCCTGGAATACTTACACATAACAATTATTTCCCAGTTAATTAGTTTCTAGCACTTTACAGATAGTATAATAAAATATAACAAAATATATGTACAACATGATACAACTACACTTAAGAGCATCATGCAACTACTGTGTGGTACATCAGTTAGCACACTCCATATTTAGACACTAAATTGGCATTCTCATTCAGAGAGGGTTGTGAGTAACAGAATTGTCATACTGGCAATTGTGGGTAGGTATTCTGAGACTGAGATTTAAATCACATTTTTGGGGTAATGTAGAGGCAGCTTTACTCAGCAGCTATTGTTAGTTATTCTATATAGTTATTCTGGAATGAATACCTACATTTAGCACAATAAATTAGGGGAGGGGGTGGCATAGTGGTATAATCATAGGACTAGTAACCAAGAGTCTCAGGGTATTTCTCTGGGGACATGGGTTTGAATCCCACCACAGCAGAAGGTGGAATTTGAATTCAATTAATAAATCTGGAATTAAAAAGCTAATGATGACCATGAAACCATTGTCAATTGTTGTAAAAACCCATCTGGTTCATTAATGTCCTTTGGGGAAGGAAATCTGCTGTCCTTACCTGGTCTGGTCTACATGTGACCCCAGACCCACAGCAATGTGGTTGACTCTTAAATGCCCTCTGAAATGGCCTAGCAAGCCACTCAGTTGTATCTAACCGCTACGCAGTCAATAAAACAGAAAGAAACCGGACGGACCACCCGGCATCGACTTAGGCACCGGAAACGACAATGGCAAACGCAGCCCTGTCGACCCTGCAAAGTCTACCTTACTAACATCTGGAGGCTTGTGCCAAAGTTGGAAGAGCTGTCCCACAGACTAGTCAAGCAACAGCCTGACATAGTCATACTCGCAGAATCATACCTTACAGACAATGTCCCAGACACTGTCATCACCCTCCCTGGGTATGTCCTGTCCCACTGGCAGGACAGGCCCAGCAGAGGTGCCAGCATGGTGGTATACAGTCAGGAGGGAGTTGCCCTGGGAGTCCTCAACATCGACTCCGGACCTCATGAAGTCTCATGGCATCAGGTCAAACATGGGCAAGGTAATCTCCTACTGATTACCACCTACCGCCCTCCCTCAGCTGATAACTCAGTACTCCTCCACGTTGAACACCACTTGGAGGAAGCACTGAGGGTGGCAAGGGTGCAGAATGTACTCTGAGTGGGGGAGTTCAATGTCCATCGCCAAGAATGGCTTGGTAGCACCACTACTCACCGAGCTGGCCGAGTCCCAATGGACATAGCTGCTAGACTGGGTCTGCGGTAAGTGGTGAGGCAACCAACAAGAGGGAAAAACATATTTGACCTCGTCCTTACCAATCTGCCTGCCGCAGATGCATCTGTCCATGACAGTATTGGTAGCAGTGACTACCGCACAGTCCTTGTGGAGATGAAAACCTGTCTTAACATTGAGGATACCCACCATCGTGTTACATGGCACTACCACCATGCTAAATGGGATAGATTTCAAACAGATCTAGCAACGCAAAACTGGGCATCCATGAGGTGCTGTGGGCCATCAGCAGCAGCAGAATTGTACTCAACCACAATCTGTAACCTCATGGCCCGGCATATTCTCCACTCTACCATTGTCATCAAGCCAAGAAACCACCCCTGATTCAATGAAGAGTGCAGGAGGGCATGCCAGGAACAGCACCAGGCATACCTCAAAATGAGGTATCAACCTGTTGAAATTACAACACAGGACTACTTGCATGCCAAATAGCGTAAGCAACATACAATAGACAGAGCTAAGTGATCCCATAACCAACGGATCAGATCCAAGCTCTGCAGTCCTGCCACATCCAGTCGTGAATAGTGGTGGGCTATTAAGCAACTAACTGGAGGAGGTGGCTCCACACATATCCCCATCCTCAATGATGGGGAAGCCCAGCACATCAGTGCAAAAGATAAGGTTGAAGCATTTGCAACAATCTTCAGTCAGAAGTGCCAAGTGGATGATCCATCTTGGCCTCCTTCTGAAGTCCCCAGCATCACAAATGCCAGGTTTCAGCCAATTCGATTCACTCCGCGTGATATCAAGAAATGCTATGACTGAAGGCACTGAATACTGCAAAAGCTATGGGCCCTAACAATATTCCAGCAATGTATCTCTAAACTAAACTAAACTAAATAGTACAAAAGACCTGTGATCCAGAACTTGCCGTGCCCATAGCCAAGCTGTTCCAGTATAGCTACAACACTTGCATCTACCTGGCAATGTAGAAAATTGGCCAGGTATGTCCTGTACACAAAAAGCAGGACAAGTCCAACCCGGCCAATTACCTACCCCATCAGTCTACTCTCAATCATCAATAAAGTGATAGAAGGTGTCATCGACAGTGCTATCAAGCGGCACTTGCTTAGCAATAACCTGCTCAGCAACGCTTAGTTTGGGTTCTTCCAGGGCCACTCAGCTCCTGACCTCATTACAACCTTGGTTCAAACAGGAACAAAAGAGCTGAACTCCAGAGGTGGAGTGAGAGTGACTGTGCTTGACATCACTGCAGCATTTGACCGAGTATGGCATCAAGGAGCCCTAGCAAAACTGAAGTCAGTGGGAATCAGTGGGAAAACTCTCCGCTGGTTGAAGTCATACCTAACGCAAAGGAAGATTGGTGTGGTTGTTAGAGGTCAATCATCTCAACTCCAGGACATCACTGCAGGAGTTCCTCAGGGTACTGTCCTAGGCCCAACCATCTTCAA
Organism: Heterodontus francisci; assembly: GCF_036365525.1. NCBI lineage: Eukaryota > Metazoa > Chordata > Chondrichthyes > Heterodontiformes > Heterodontidae > Heterodontus > Heterodontus francisci. The sequence continues at coordinate 75,885,103 of NC_090385.1, read as the reverse complement.
CTGCTTCATCAATGACCTACCTTCAATCATAAGATCAGAAATCGGGATGTTCGCTGATGATTGCAAAATGTTAGCACCATTCGCAACTCCTTAGATAGTGAAACAGTAGAAATGCAGCAAGACCTGGACAATATCCAGGCTTGTGCTGATAAGTGGCAAGTAACATTTGCACCACACAAGTGCCAGGCAATGTCCATCTCCAACAAGAGAGAACCATTTCTCCTTGACATTCAATAAATTACGGTCGCTGAATCCCCCACTGTCAACATCCTAGGGGTTTCCATTGACCAGAAACTGAACTGGAGTAGCCATATAAATACCATGGCTACAAGAGCAGGTCACAGAGGTTAGGAATCCTGCAGCAAGTAATTCACTTCCTAACTCCCCAAAGCCTGTCCACCATCTACAAGGCACAAGTCAGGAGTGTGATGGAATACTCTCCACTTGCCCGGATGGGTGCAGCTCCAACAACACTCACGAAGCTCGACAACATCCAGGACAAAGCAGCCTGCTTGATTGGCACACTATCCACAAACATTCGCTCCCTTCATCACCGATGTGCACAATGGCAGCAGTATGTACCATCTACATGATGCATTGCAGCAACGCATCAAGGCTCCTTAGACAGCACCTCCCAAACCTGTGACCACTACCAACTCGAAGGACAAGGGCAGCAAATGCATAGGAACATCACCATCTGCAAGTTTCCCTCCAAGTCACACACCATCCTGACTTGGAACTATATTGCTGTTCCTTCACTGTCGCTGAGTCAAAATCTTGGAACTCCCTTCCTAACAGCACTGTGGGTGTACCTCCCTCACATGGACTGCAGCGGTTCCAGGGCAATTAGGGATGGGCAATAAATGCTGGCCTGGCCAGCGATGCCCACATTCCATGAATGAATAAAAAAAAATTAAAAGAGCTGGTTTTCCCAAACAGCATGGAGTTTTAACTCCACTGCGTGTATGTGTGTTTTTTTAAGCAGATCCTCCACCCACTGCACTTTGATGAAGAAATAATCCTGCTGTACTCAGGGAACTCTGATTGCTGTAGTTCACTCTTGAGTTCAGTAATTTAAGACGACAAGTCCCATCCCACCTTCAACTCATTGGCTTGCAGAATAGTGTCAATATTCACTCCATTTAACATAGAGGTTCTGCAAGTATAGAAATAACAACAGAGGAACAATACCAGATTGAATTAGACTGGCATGTTTTAAAGCCATGCTGTTACCTGATCCCCAACATTATAGGAGATGAATGGCATAGTTACTCATACAGTGGCATCAAGTTACCAATCACAATACCATAACAAATGTAACAATTTAATGCTCTCACATTTGGAGAACATATTTCACAGTGCTGTTAGCGTGATTGGAACAGTTATGCAAATTCAACTTTAGGCTTAGAGTCTTCCCAATGTTATATTGTTGGCCTGAGATTTCCTAGCTACCTACAGTCAAGACACATCCAGGGCTAAATTGTGCTTTGTATCAAGGTCTTTTAGGTGCTATACAGCTGCCTAACACTTGAAAATAGGGTCTGAGATGTGCCTGCATACCTCTGATGGGAAGTATGCAGGACGCCAATTTGGTAAAGGGCTTGTATACATGCACCGAATGACTGCTGACATCATGCAGAGCAAATCAACACTGATTTTCCAACTGCACACTTCAGACAATGCCCTGTCTTCACCTCACACAGCTGAACACCATGTTAAATGGCATGAACGGCCCCCCCCCACCAACACTAGTTTGTGCTAAAACATGTTGCTTCCGGACATGGGTAGGTCTTCTTCTGGGAATTGAGCATGACTGGGAGAATAAAGCCAGGCCACGCAGAGCAAGACAAGCTGCTAGAAGAGGAAGAAGGAGGGGGAGAGAAAATCTCAGTAGGCAGTCATATCCACCCTGGGTCTTTTGGGAGCTATTCGCTTACCTCAACTTCAGCGAGGACCAATGCTTGAGATGTCTTCACTTCACTAAAGAGCTTGTGACAGAAATCTGCCAGCTGCTGCAGCCAGAACTGCAACCTCAAAGCAGGGCAAGGCCACCATTGCCTATGGCTGTCAAGGTGACTGTGGCTCTTAACCTTTATGTATCTGGCTCCTTCCAGGCTGCTGCTGGAGATATAAACAACATCTCGCAGTTTGCAGTGATCTTCCGCAGAAGAGATGTTACTGAGGCTCTCTATACACAGAGAAACAGTTTAATCTCATTCCATCTTGCCAGGGACAAGCAGACAGAGTTAGCACAAGGGTTTGCATGGATTGTATGGTGCATGGTGCACTTGACTGCTTGCACATTACTTTTCTGTGTCTCTTGTGAATTCAGCCATTTTCATGAACTGAAAGGGGTTTCACTCACTCAATGTACAGCTATTGTGTGCTCGCATGCAGTGCATCATGTAGGTGGATGCTACTGGGTGACAAGGGTTATCCGCTCATGACACTGGTCAGGAACCCATACATACATGCATAGCAGGCCTGTAATGAGAGCCATGCAGCCACAACGAATATTGGAGCGCACACAATAAGCATCCTCATGCAATGTTTCCACTGCCTGGACTGCTCTGCAGGAGCCCTGCAGTACTCAGTTGAGTAATCAAGATTTGTGGTAGCATGCTGCACCACCTCACCATTATGAGGGAACAGCCTTTGCTGGCACCTAACAGGTGAGAAGCTGAATGGCAGGAGCACAAGGAGGAGGAGGATGTGGAGGAGGAGGAAGAGACTACAACTTAGGCATTCTCTTTCTGCTAGGACTCTGCATGATTAAATAATTTCTGAGTGATATCACTAACTTCAACCACACCTCCCCATTCACCAACTGTCACACGCTCCTACTGTTCCTCTATCATTGACCATCACATCATCCTATTTCTGACAACACAAAAATGAAACCCACCAGAAAATAAACATTCCAATTCAAATTTAGTTTCAATGTATAATGCATACGAAAAAGAACTAATCAATATTGTGCATTAACTTAGTGCTTGTGTTCCGTTGCCTTTGCCTGTCCTAGTGCTCTTATGACATGCTTCCCCAGTGGCTGCAGCATGGGTGGTGGAAGGCTGCTGACCTTCAATTGAGGAGATTGCACGTGACCTTGGAGAGTGATCTCGAGGAGCTCTGGGCATGGAAGGTCCTGCTTCAGACTGCGCTATCTTGGCCTGAGCGGCAGCAGCCTTGGCTGGCTGGCTGACAAGCAATAGCAAGGGCACTGCCGGAATGACAGGGGTTGCGATGTCCTCAAAACTTGAGTGAAAGTTAGCCGAGTTTAATATATGTGAGATAAAGACTGCAAGTTGCTGAACATAACGGCTGTAACCAGTGGTGTTCCGCAGGGCTCAGTACTGGGACCCTGCTTTTTGTGGTATATATTAACGATTTGCATGTAAAAGTAGGGGGCATGATCAAGAAGTTTGCAGACGACGCAAAGATTGGCCATGTGGTAGATAGTGAGGAGGATAGCTGTAGGCTTCAGAAAGATATTTATGGTCTGGTCAGATGGGCAGAAAAGTGGCAAATGGAGTTCAACCTGGAGAAGTGTGAGGTGATGCATTTGGGGAGGTCAAACAAGGCAAAGGAATACATGATAAATGGGAAAATACTGAGAAGTGTAGAGGAAGTGAGGGACCTTGGAGTGAATGTCCACAGATCCCTGAAGGCAGCAGGACAAGTCGATAAGGTGGTTAAGAAGGCATATGGAATCCTAACCTTTATTAGCCGAGCTATAGAATATAAGAGCAGGGATGTTATGCTGGAACTGTATACCTCATTGGTTAGGCCACAACTTGAGTACTGTGTGCAGTTCTGGTCAGCTCATTACAGAAAGGATGTAATTGCACCAGAGAGGGTACAGAGGAGATTTACGAGGATGTTGCAAGAACTGGAAAAATGCAGCAATGAGGAAAGATTGGATAGGCTGGGGTTGTTCTCCTTGGAACAGAGAAGACTGAGGAGAGATCTCATTGAGATGTACAAAATTGTGAGGGGCCTGGACAGAGTGGAGGTGAAGGATCTATTCCCCTAAGCAGAGAGGTCAGTGACGAGGGGGCATAGATTTAAAGTGATTGGTCGAAAAATTAGAGGGGAGATGAGAAAAAACTTTTTCACCCAGAGGGTGGGGGTGGGGGTCTGGAACTCACTGCCTGAAAGGATAGTTGAGGCAGAAACCCTCAACTCATTCAAAATTAGTCGGGATATGCACCTCAAGTGCTGTAATCTGCAGGGCTACGGACCAAATGCTGGAAGGTGGGATTAGAATAGGTGGATCATTTTTCGGCTAGCACAGACACGATGGGCCAAGTGGCCTCTTTCTGTGCCTTAAAATTTCTATGATTTCTTTATTCTGTTTTATTTTCACATTCCCTTTACTAGCATGTTTGTTCTACAGCAGCCTCTAGAATACATAATGCACAATGCAATTGCAATTTCAAAACACTACAACGCTACACTCCCCCCTTCTTCGTAAATCAGAAACATAGCACATTTCAACCGTTTGTTTCCAAAGCTGTAAACAATAAGCTTAAACATAAATAATTCACTTTGTAACATAGTCACTTAAGTATGGTGGCCGTTTTCTCTCAAGAGTACGATATTGCCTGACATAAGATGTAGTCTCATTTGACTCATGTTCTTCATCTGAGGAGTCGATATCAGAATTTAATTCATTGCTTTTTCAGTGCTTTGAAGAATGACACTTTTTTGTGATGATTTGTGAATCGTGCTTAGCAGTGATCATTGATCCTTTTGTGTTGGTCACAACAAATCGTTGGATGTCATAAGGGGTTGTTTGTTTTCCAACATGACCATTACATTTCACAAGTACTTTATCTCCTAGCATAAGTGGTGAACCTATAAATTTCATGTTTCACTCTGCATGTACCTTCATTCAATCCTTCTGTTCATGATCATGTTCACGTACATTTTGATCATTTGTTCCGCAGGGTAGCTCAGGTAAACATGTGCATGTAGGATATGCAATGATGAGTGTAGCTGGAGGGTTTCCAGTAGTTGAGTGAGGTGTCGCACTGTAATTGTGAAGAAAGTGATATAGCTCTTTCTTCCATGGCTTGTTCTCAGTTGCAGCTATATCACTGTTTTCAAGGCTCGTATAAATCTTTTGACTTCACAATTAGCTTTTGGCCAATGGGGCATGATGTTCCGAACCCTAGGTAGTTCGCGAATTTGCTGAACTCATCACTGTTGAATGGGGGTCCATTGTCACTTCTTACTGTTTGAGGGATTCCAAACAAGGCGAAGATCTGGTTAAGCTTTGGGATGACTGCTTTCGTTGAAGTTGACATAACTAATTCCACGATTGGGAATCTTTTGTTGTTGTCAGAGACAACAATCAAGTGTTCACCTGTGGGCAAATCTATAAAGTCAACACTTACTTCAATCCACAGTCCTGGAGGTAGTTCGAACATCTTAAGTGGATCATAAAGATTTGACATTGTGGTTGCTTGACATGGCAATCACTTATTGATTTTCTGCTCCACCATATAGAGTCATAGAGTTTTACAGTACAGAAACAGACTCTTCAACCCAACGCGCCTGCGCCGACCATCAGGCATCCTTCCTAACTAATCCCATTTCCCCGCACTTGGCCCGTAGCCTTGTATGTTATGGCGTTTCAAGTGCTCATCTAAATATTTATTGAACGTCGTGAGTGTTCCTGCCTCTACCACCCCTTCAGGCAGTGTGTTCCAGATTCCAACCACTCTCTGGGTGAAAAAATTCCTCCTCAACTCCCCTCTAAACCTCCTGCCCCTTACCTTAAATCTATGCCCCTAGTTATTGACACCTCCACTAAGGGAAAAGGTTTCTTCCTATCTATCCTATCAATGCCCCTCATAATTTTGTATACCTCAATCAGGTCCCCCCTCAGCCTTCTTTGCTCCAAGGAAACCAACGCCAGCCTATCCAGTCTGTCTTCATAACTGAAATGCTCCAGCCTAGGCAACATCCTAGTGAATCTCCTTTGCACCCTCTCCATTGCAATCACATCCTTCCTATAGTGTGGTGACCAGAATTGTACAAAGTACTCCAACTATGGCCTAACCAGCGTTTTATACAGCTCCATCATAAACTCCCTGCTCTTATATTCAATGCCTCGGCTAATAAAGGCAAGTATTCCATATGTCTTCCGAAGCACCTTATCTACCTGTGCTGATGCCTTCAGTGTTCTATGGGCAAGTACTCCAAGGTCCCTCTGACCCTTTGTACTTCTTAGGGTCCTACCATCCATTGTATATTTCCTTGCCTTGTTAGACCTCTCAAAGTGCATCACCTCACACTTCTCAGGATTAAACTCCATTTGCCACTGCTCTGTCCATATTACCAGCCCATCTATATCGTCCTGTAATCTAAGGCTTTCTTCCTCACTATTTACGACACCACCAATTTTCGTGTCGTCTGCGAATTTACTGATCATACCTCCTATATTCATGCCTAAATTATTAATGTACACTACAAACAGTAAGGGTCCTGGCACCGATCCCTGCGATACACCACTGGTCACAGGCTTCCACTCGCAGAAACAACCCTCTACCATCACCCACTGCCTCCTGCCATTAAGCCAATTTTGAATCCAATTTGTCAAATTACCCTGGATTCATGGGCCTTTACTTTCTTAACCAATCTCCCATGCGGGACCTTATCAAAAGCATATGATGGATTCCTGGGAACTATACCTTTTCTCTGAGGAGTTGGTTGGTTTCGACAATTCCCTCATGTCCTTCATGTGCTATATCGACAACTCAATCCCTCAATGAGTGTGGAATGACAATACTGCTGTTGCATAATCTGAGATCAGTGTGGTTGTTAAGGTGAGCTCATTTCGAAAATCATGAAGACCTTATAGCGAGTGAGCGATTTTGTTTGTAGACGTTTTCTCGATCACGGGACCGGTGACCGTTGGGATTATCCCTAATTTGCCTGTGGACGAGGTTGACCTGCTCCTAGGTAATGATCTGGCGGGCGCGAAGGTGGTAGCTTCCCCAGTAGTGATAGAGAGACCAAAGGAGGTCAAATACAGGGCAGTGGCAGGAGACAGTCCCCTGCAGTTCCCTCTGAATGTGTAGTGAATCGGGCCAGGACCAAACCAGCTCCCCCAGAGGAGACTGAATAGGCACTGCAGACAGATGACCATGAGGTCTGTCGGTCTGAAACTTTTTTTGGAAAGTTAGAGGACCCAGGGAATGGATTAAATGGATCTTCCCTAGCTGAGGCTCAGCGAGCCAACCCAGTACTGAGAGAGTTATCACAGGCTGTCCAGTCTGAAAGCAAAGCAGAGGGAGTCTCTGATTGCTCCTATTTAAAGGATAAGATACTGATGAGGAAGTGGAGTTCTCCTCACAGACCTGAGGACAAAGAGTGGATAGTGGTTCATCAGTTAGTGGTGCCGCAGAGGTACCGGAGGGATTATTAAGAATGGCCCATGAGATTACAGTGGCTGTACATGGCGGTATACAACAACCAAAGCCCGCATATGGCAGCAGTTTGACTGGCCAAAACTCCACAAAGATGTGGTAGAGTGCTGTAGGAGTTGCCAAATGTGCCAGGTTGAGGAGAAACCCCAACCTGCAGTGAAATATGCACCCCAAATTCCTGTATCAGCTTTTGGGAAATCCTCCAGCAGAGGGCTGGTGAATTGTAAGGGACCCCTGCCGAGAACAAAAGGGGACAGACAGGCACAGGGCTGGCAAAAAGTTAGAGAGGAAAGGGGGAAAAGGGACAAAGAGGACAGGTTAAAGGAGGTTCGGGAGGATTCCCAAATGAAAACCCCTACAGTCTGGTCAGCCAATCCCGAAATGTTGGAAAAATTAGACCCCACATTCTCCTATGTAAATGCAGACACCAGAAGCACCCCACCAGGGTTGCTAACAACATTTACAGAAACCTGCAGGTACAAAGAAAGTCCTCAAGAGGACAGAGAAACCGTGAGGGTAATGCCTCACCTAGTCGAAGTGCCGCAGGGAAGTACAGTGGAATTTGGACAAATACATGTTAGCAGGAGTGTCCCAGAAGTCAAAAGGAAGATTAGCAAAGAATTGTCCCCCACAATCAGGAGAAATGCGAACCAACCATCCCCGGAAGTAAGCAGCACTTGGATGACTCACCAGAGCACTGAAAGTGAGGTCAGAGTTGATCCACCCACTGCCGGCTCCCATAGTCAGAGCTCCAACCCTAAGCTAATTAAATCTAACCATCTCCCTGCAGAATCCCCCTGCAGACCCCAACTGGAGCAAAGGCACCCGAGACAATCATGGAAATGTGCAAACGTCAAACCTCCCCAGAAATCACATGTTTATTGGGATGCCCATTTCCAACATAGTGAAGAAACTTTAAACCCCTTTATTTTTTTTATTTATTTAGAGATACAGCACTGAAACAGGCCCTTCGGCCCACCAAGTCCATGCCGACCATCAACCACCCATTTATACTAATCCTACATTAATCCCAATACCCTCTCGCATCCCCACCTTCCCCTACCACCTACCTATACTAGGGACAATTTATAATGGCCAATTTACCTATCAACCTGCAAGTCTTTGGCTGTGGGAGGAAACCAGAGCACCCGGCGAAAACCCACACGGTCACAGGGAGAACTTGCAAACTCCGCACAGGCAGTACCCTGGGTCGCTGGAGCTGTGAGGCTGCGGTGCTAACCACTGTGCCACTGTGCCGCCCCGTAATAGAGGGCAGAACATAACTATCTAGGATTCATCTCAATGACAAAGTGGCAGTCCAAAGCAGCACTGCCAGAAGGAAAGACAGGCTGAAACAATTTTAAGATTTTTGAATGAATGCGAATGTGAGAAAATGTATGTATGTTTTCTTGTACTTTCTCTTCCTTCTAATTTATAATGAAATGGTCCCCCTAATGTCGCATTTCATTTAGTGAGAAGTGGAGGTGTGACGGAAACCACGCCTGCCAAATGGAAAGATATTAATTTTGTCATATGGAACACGATTTGATCTTTAACTGGACATTGAACATAACTTGGTTAAAAAGACCACAGAGCTGAATGGCTGATAACATGGCTGCACATTTGCATTCTGACAGACATTTGCATAGAGAGACAATGGGTGTACTCCCTGATTCAATTATTGAGATGGGTTTTGTCAATAGTGATGACCAAAAGACATTGAGAGCCATTGTCTGTGTAAGAGCCAGAACTCCACCACCCCAACCCCCACCCAACCGTGTGTGTCTAGTAAGCTTTGAAGCTTACCCTCGCAGGTGATGCTGTTTCAAACCAAGAACTCGTCACATGACTAACATGCTGGCCTTCCTGGGGATTTTTTGACTTGTGCCACAGAAAAAGAGACTGCAATTGAGCTTCAAGAAGAAAGCACCGCTCTCTCCCTGTCTCTCCCTCCAGCAAAGTTTCAGAGACCCTTGGAAGCAGCTTAAGCCTCAAGACAGAGGACTTCTTCAGCTTTCTGGTACCAGTGAAACAAGTTTGAAAGTGTGCATTGGGCGCCAACAAGAACTGCAAGACTTAACTTCAATCAAAGACTTTACAGCAAAACTAAACACAGTAACTGAATTCCATCTACTACTCCAAATTCGCCCCCTTTAATTCTTGCTCCTCCTCTGTATCTATTTGTGTGTGAGTTTATCTGGATGTATGCTCGCATGGTTGTTTTGTGTATTTTTAGTCATTTTAACTGAGTTAGTGTATTACATGTTTTTTGTTTAAACCTAAGAAAGCCTGTCTGATTGGCTCATTTACAATTACAATTAGAGAGCAGTGAGTAAGGACTCTCTGAGCTGAAGCTAAAAACACTGTGTTTTACAGAAAAGTGGCCAGAGGGAAGCCTGAAACCCCTACCTCACCCGGTCGTTACGACGTCTTTCCAGTTTTGTGATTCTGTAGCCTTCATACATAATTGCAAAGTCTCATCTTGTTTTGCTGCTGCTTTAAAGTCAACTAGTTTTAGTGACTTTGTCACTGCATTTATGCTTACGTAGTTAAAATGTTGTTCGGTAATCGTTTCCTCATGACAAGTAGGTCTGACTGTCGACAACAGATGTCACGAAAGATAGTCCACTAAGTTAAGCTTGCCTGGCAGATACTCAACTTGGAACTTGTACTCTTGTAGTTTGAGTATCCAATATTCTATTCGAGTGGGTGTTTTGCTATGTGGATTGCTCATGATTGCTCATTACTTTAAATTCATTTCAACGTAAATAAAGATGAAAGTGTAAGATACCCCATGTGATTGAGAGCGCTTTTCTCTTTGTTGGGGAATGATGTTGCTCCACAGGCTTTAACAATCTGCTTGCCATTGCAACGATTAATTTGTTACCTATCTTGTCTTTCTGTACGAAAAATGCATCTAAGCCAACCAGGCTTGCATCCACGATGAGCTGGGTGATTTTCTCAGGGCCGAAATAGGCATTTGTACAACTTGCTGATAATCATCCTTTGATCTCATATGCTGCCTGTTTGTGTGATTTAATCCATTCCCAAATGGTTGTCTCTTTTGTCAGTTTGGGTACGGATGCAGATAGCGTAGCGAGGTCAGGAATGAAATGACTACAATACGTGATGAGTCCTAGCAGACTCCGGAATTCTTGCATGTTTGTAGGATCTGGAGCATTTGCAATGGCTTCAATTTTCCGTGGATCTGGTGATACTCCTTCACCGCTGAACACAATTCTGCTTTCATTGAACAAGCACTTGTCTTTGTTCAAGGTGAGCTTACATTCTCTGAGATGTTGTAAGCATTCATGTAGGCATTTCTCGAGTTCCCTTTCAGTGCGGCCATGGATGAGAATGTCATCATTGACATTCAGCGTGCCTTCAAGACCTTGAAGTACAGATTGAATTTAGTGCTGAAATACCTCAGCTGACTCCAAAGCTAAGCATCGTGTATCAGAAAAGTCTGATGTGAGTAGAGAATACAGTAAGATATCTCGATTCTTCTGCAAGCTCGTTTGATGGTAGCCTGCATTGAGGTCAAGTTTAGTGAAGTGTGAATTCACTTTCCCTATGATATCACTGATTGTTGGTGTCAAGTGTCCTTCTCCTTGTATGGTTTGGTTTGGTGATCGCACATCAACGCAGATTCTAATCTGATTCTCGCACCTGGGTTTCTTAATGACATGTATGGGTGAGATCCATGGGGGTAGGCTCATCCTCATCTTTCTCAATAAAGTCAAGGTCAAGTAGGTGTTGAAGTTCCTTCTCTGTTTCTGGCATGAAATGGTATCGTCACCATGCAGCTTGCATGTAACATCTTTCAGTTTGCTGATACCAATGAAGCAGTCAGCATACAGTTCAAGATTGTTTTTGTTGTGTGTAGGAATCACATATGTGACTGCAATCATGTGCAGAACTGTTGCTGTTCGGAAACTGATAAGTGTGTCACATTCTCCAGATATGACATACAATGAGCATTTGTTCCAGTGCCTTTGAATGAGACTGGCATTTCAAAAGTTCCAAGGATTTTCAGCGGTTTGTCACTGTTGTAAAGGAAAATTTTCAGAGGTTTGCGGAGAATAGGGCAATCCTGAAGTTGTTAACTGTTTTGTCTCCATGACATTGACAGACACTTCTCTATCTATGACAGCATCTACGTCCAAGCATCCAATGTTCATTGTCACACATGACTGTTTGCTATGTCTGAGAGGACAAAAGTATGTTGATGGAAATCCGCCTCTACTTTCGCTACATTCTCTCGCCTTTTTGCTGTGGTTCACAAACATGGCACCCGTTTATTGGCATTGATCTTAGTAGTTGATTTTGCTGATGAGTGACAAACACGAGCAAAGACACTTGGTTTGGTTAGCCTCATTCAGGGGTTAATAGATGGTACAATTTGGCTGGGTCTTTCTTTAAATTGGAAAGTTTAAAATGATATGTTAGGCAATCTGTGGAGCGATGGGATTTAATTATCAGTGCGTTTCTCCCACCACAATCAGAATCACAATCAGGTCACAAAGAATGTCCTGTCAATACTTTCTCTTTGGTTATTTCTTGCCCCACCCCTGCTTTATTTGCTGAAAACCTATTACATTTCAAGCCTCTGCCAGTTCTGATGAAGGGTTACTGACCTGAAACGTTAATTCTGCTTCTCTCTCCACAGATGCTGCCAGACCTGCTAAGTATTTCCAGCATTTCTTGTTTTTATTGCAGATTTCCAGCATCTGCAGTATTTTGCTTTTATTTTAGTGAATGTTGAAGGTTGTGGATGGGGTGCCAATCAAGCGTGCTGCTTTGTCCTGGATGGTGGTGAGTTTCTTGAGTGTTGTTGGAGCTGCACCCATTCAGGCAAGTGGAGATTATTCCATCATAATCCTGACTTGTGCCTTGTAAATGGTGGACAAGCTTTGGGGAGTCAAGAGGTGAGTTATTTGCTGCAGGATTCCCAGCCTCTGACCTGCTCTTGTAGCCATGGTATTTATATGGCTACTCCAGTTCAGTTTCTGGTCAATAGGAATCTCCAGGATGTCGATCGTGGGGGATTCAGTAATGGTAATGCCATGGAATGCAAAGGGGAGATGGTTAGATTCTTTTTTTGTTGGAGATGGTCATTGCCCTGCACTTGTGTGGCGCGAATTTTACATGCCAGTTATCAGCCCAAGCCTGGATGTTGTCCAGGTCTTGCTGCATCTGGACATGGGCTGCCTCATTATCTGATGAGTTATGAATGGTGCTGAACATTGTGCAATCATCAGCGAACATCTCCACTTCTAACCTTATGATGGATGGAAGGTCATTCATGAAGCAGCTGAGGATGGTTAGGCCTAAGACACTACCCTGAGGAACTCCTGTAGTGATGTCCTGGGACTGAGATGAATGACTTCCAACAACTACAACCATTTTCCTTTGTGCTAGGTATAGCTCCAACCAGTGGAGAGTTTTCCCCCGATCCCATTTACTTCAGTTTTGCTAGGGCTCCTTGATGCCATATTCGGTCAAATGCTGCCTTGATGTCAAGGGCAGTCACTGACTCCTCACCTCTGGAGTTCAGCTCTTTTGTCCATATTTGAACCAAGGCTGTAGTGAGGTCAGGAGCTGGGTCGCACTGGCGGAACCCAAACTGAGCATCAGTGAGCAGGTTATTGCTGGGCAAGTGCCACTTGATAGCACTGTTGACGACACCTTCTATCAATTTGCTGATGATTGAAAGTAGACTGATGGGGCGGTAATTGGCTGGGTTAGATTTGTCCTTTTTGTGTACAGGACATACCTGGGCAGTTTTCCACATTGCCTGGCAGATGCAATGTTGTAGCTGTACTGGAACAGTATGGCGAGGGGTGCATCTAGTTCTGGAGCATAGGTCTTCAGTACTATTGCTGGAATGTTGTCAGGGCACATAGCCTTTGCAATATCCAGTGCCTTCAGCCATTTCTTGATATCACGTGAAGTGAATGGACTTGGCTGTAGACTGGCATCTGTGATGATGGGGACATCAGGAGGAAGCCAAGATGGATCATCTACTCGGCACTTCTGGCTGAAAATGGATGCAAATGCTTCAGCCTTGTGTTTGCACATCAAAAGGTGATAGGTTGAGCATAGACGATGCCATACTGATCAGCAAAACTGTGATAAAGGATCCAGGATTGCATTCCTTTCAGAGGAAACTTCTCTGCAGTGATCCAAGATGATAGTTTTTTTTTGATAGGATGATTATTTTGGAGAGATCAGTGTGTGTATACACTACAAGCTTCCTGTGTGTGTCTAACACAGTCTGCAACTTAAAATGCTGTTTGTAAAAGTAGACAAAAACTTTCCAAAATTTCATGCCTGAAAGCAATGCTCCAGGCTTTTTCCATCCTTTTCTGTTTACTTTGTTGTCATTAGGATGCCCTCAGGACTTGAGTGAGGTTTAGACAAGTTTAGTGTAAGATAGGTGAGACAAAGAGTGCAGGCAGCTGAGCATAAAGGCTTCACCTTTGTTCTGTTTCAATTTCACTTTCCCTTTTTGGCATGTGTGTTCTATAGAAGTCTTGAGAGTACACAATGCAGAATGCAATTGCAATTTCAAAACACTTCAACACTACAGGGGTGGATGTAGGAATGCTGTCATCCTGAGAGAGGATGGCAGGTTCATGTTCCTTCAAGTCATTACCACTTTCCTGGGGTGATGACTCAACAATCCTACTGATCTGTTGATGAACTGCTGTGACGCCTTGGAAGTCTTTTTGAACAGTACTGTGTAGAGCCATGATGTGCTTCCACTGCAGAACTCCATCAACACACTTGTGGAACCAACCACGATGCAGTGTTTGACGGCTGACGTCTCAGCTTCCATTGTAGCACTTTGACGGAAGCTGTTTGCGCTGCAATGGAAACTGAGACATCGGCCATCAGACATTCTGGCCGGAATTTTATGCCACCCCAATGAGCCAGATAGTGGCGGGGAGGGGGGGTGGGGGTGGGGGCAGAGGGGTGGTGTAAAATGGAGCAGGAGGCTCCGGGAGGCTTTCCCTACCCGATCCCACCTCCACCCCCCCTTTCCATATGGTGGGGTGGGGGGGGAGCGAAAAACAGCCCACCCGCCCTAAGTGGCCACTTAACAGTCACTTAAGGGCCTTCGTCCACCTCCACACGGATTTTACGTGTGAAAAGCAGGCGTCCTGGAGCCGGGAAAAGCCGCCTGAGAAAAGCAGATGGCTTCCTATCACCTCGGCAGGGGGGGGACCTGCTTATCAGGCACAGGGTGCCCAATGGACGCCCACCCCGCTACCCCAACTACCCCCAAGACCCAGCACGCCCCCCTTCCCCCCAACCGACCACCCTTGCCTTGCCGGTGCCTGACCAATTACTCCCGGCGAGGCAACCAAAACTTACTTGGACTCCGTCCAAGCAGTGGCCACTGCACCTGGTGGCGCTGCTGGGATTAAGGGCTGGCGGCCCGCTGACTAGCCAGCAGCTCAATGAGGCTCGACTTCCTTTCTCAAGCAGAAGTCCTGCCTCAGAACAATTAAAGCCTGGGGACCCATAAAATGTGGATCAGATCCCCAGGCAAGGCAGAAGCGGGTTTGCCACCGTCCGCCCAACATGAAATCTCGGCCAGTACCATGGTTTGTTCTACAAGTGTGTTGATGGAGTTGGCCACCAGTTCCATGCTGGAAAGAATGGGCTCCAAGCTCTGCACAAAGCCCTGTGACACGTGATGCTTGACCCCCTCCATGCTCCTTGACGTTGAGCAGAGGTTTTTCTGGCAGACTTTCCAGTGCACCAAGCATTTGGCTATGTACACCCATCCCCATTCTTCTGCGCTTGGCCCATCAAAAGCCTCCTCTTAGTCCTCTACAACAGAACTAGGGTATTTCATGAAGGTGTTATGATCAAGGCGGGAGTAATGCACTGTTAATTCAATCCCACCACTCCACAGGTCATAGCATATCAGTAAAGTTTCCCACTGACCAGAAAAAATAGCCAAATTAAACACTTTATTTACCCCCCAGAATAAAGCACACCAAATTGTGTTTTTTTAAACAACAAAATTAACTATTTATTAATAAACTAAATCTTAAACAAAATGAGATAAATCTATGTATGAAAAGATTTTATAACTTCTTATTCTTCCTAACCCTCATGCACACACATACATTCAAAAATAATGGTTAACTGGGGAAAAAGGCTATTTTAGTGTTCAACTGTTTCCCAGGAATAATAAAATAATTGAGTTTTCACGATCTGGTAGGATATTTCCGGGTTGGTGAGGTGTCCCAGAGTCGAATAGTTGGATGCCACTCAAAGTCTCTCCAGGCGAGATTGACGAACAGTCTGTGATTTGTAGGCATTTATGGGCACTACGTCTGCAGCAGGCATCACACAGCTCTTTCAGCAAAGGGTGTAGCAACAGGGTCTATTTGGGTTTTGAAATAGCAATAATCACAAGTCAATAGAAGCTTTCTTGAGCTTTCAGGGTCTCCTAAAACATAAGAGGCAAAAGGAATCATTGTTGAGGCAGAGATTTTTCAGAGACTGGAGGCAATAGGAGTCTGCTACCTTTTGAAATGTAGAGGGCTTCCTCTCAGCAAAGGAGCCATTCTCCACAGAGAGCATCAACTCTTCTTTTCCTGGGTTTTTTCCTCTCCAGGGGTCTTTTCTCTCTCCAGTAGACCACAGCCACTACCTCAAATGTAGAATTTCATTTTTTACAGAGAGGCAAACGTTTTTTCAGGGAGAGATCTTTTTCTCTGGTCTGCAAAAAAAAGGTCCCAGCCAGTTTGTTATGTCTCCTGCCTGTACAGCACTGGTCTTTTTCACACTGCAAAACTGAAACTAAAACCCACAATCAAGTCTTGTCACAGTCATAAATCTTCCTGCCATTTTACTGTTGAGTTGCTTGGAAACAAGTGCCTTGCAATCTGAGTCACTCAGTTCAAACACAAAGTTTCAGCATTCAATGTCCACAGAAAATCCTTTTTCCCAGTCTTTAAAAACACACAGAATTCTTAGTTTTCAATAAAAAAAACAAGATGCTTCCATTATTAATATTTTTTGAGAACTTGTGTTTAAAAGACTGAGGAGATGCTTGGATTTGTTTTTTTATAATGGTTACTGGAAGGACACATCTGATTTTTAAAAAAAGACTGACTGGAAGAGAGAATTAAGTGCTAAATAAACATAAGGAGCCTTGCTAGCTATTGGAGTTGTTTACAGAGAAATCACATGCCATAAAACCGACACCTCTAATTCCCATACCAGTTTTTGGGGAACCATTTAGTAGGGTGTTGGTAGACTGTGTAGGACCTTTACTGAAAACAAAAGTGGGACACCAATATATGCTCACTGTCATGGATATGGCTATTCGGTTCCCAGAGGCCATTCCCTTGAGAACAATTTCTGCGAAGGTATAGGTAGAGAAGTTAACCTATTCTTCACTCGGTATTACTGCCTTTACAGGGTGAACCGCTGAAAGCACGGTTCAGTGGTCCATATAAAGTAGTCAAAAGGATTGATTAAGTAAATTATTTGATTGACACCCCAGATCACTGGAAAAAGAATCAGCTGTGTCACATCAATGTGTTGAAACAATATCACTGCCAGGAGGAGGATAAGCAAGCATAGGTATGTCAGGTAGTAAGGACAGTGGAGGATGAAAGGGATAGTGTGGATGAGGCGGAAGGAGGCCTAGACAATGCCCAAATTGAACCCCGAAGAAGGGTCACTGACCCGAAACGTTAACTCTGCTTCTCTTTCCACAGATGCTGCCAGACCTGCTGAGTGAATCCAGCATTTCTTGTTTTTGAACCTCCTACTATCTGGTTAGCTAATACAGAATTGTTAGGGAGATTAGACACTGTGCTTTCATATTTAGATACAGAACAATGAGACCTAACAAGGCTACTCACAACATTTAAAGGAGTCTGTAGGGATAAACCAGGATGTACAATCTTAGCCATATATGATGTTGATGTAGGAGAATCCTTTCCTATAAAACTTATCCTTATCGCTTAGGTCCAGAGAAAGAGGCTCAGGTGAAAGCAGAAATCCAATACATGTTGGAAAACCACCTAATTGAACCCAGTCAACACAGCTGGTGTTTCCCAGTGGTGTTAGCACAAAAACCTGATGGTTCAACTAGATTTTGCATAGACTACAGAAAGGTTAATGCAGTAACAAAGGCAGACTCATAACCAATTCCTTACTTGGAAGATTGTATTGACAGAGTGGGCAGTGCCGCGTTTCTTACCAAAATCGATTCATTAAAGGGATACTGGCAGGTTCCTTTAACACCCCGAGCTAAAGAAATATCAGCCTTTGTCAGACCAGACAGTCTTTTCCAATGCCGAGTGATGCCTTTCAGGCTAAAAATTTAGGGCAGCACAGTGGCGCAGTGGTTAGCACTGCAGCCTCACAGCTCCAGCGACCCGGGTTCAATTCTGGGTACTGTCTGTGTGGAGTTTGCAAGTTCTCCCTGTGTCTGCGTGGGTTTTCTCCAGGTGCTCCGGTTTCCTCCCACAAGCCAAAAGACTTGCAGGTTGGTAGGTAAATTGGCCATTATAAATTGCCCCCAGTATAGGTAGGTGGTAGGGAAATATAGGGACAGGTGGGGATGTGGTAGGAATATGGGATTAGTGTAGGATTAGTATAAATGGGTGGTTGATGGTCGGCACAGACTCGGTGGGCTGAAGGACCTGTTTCAGTGCTGTATCTCTAAACAAACAGAGTTGTTATCTCTGGGTTGTTGCCCATGCCACGTGATAGCGAAGTGAGGAATAGGGAGAGAGAGGAGTTGAACACGTGGCTGCAAGGATGGTGCAGGAGGGAGGGTTTTGGTTTCCTGGATAACTGGGGCTCTTTCTGGGGTAGGTGGGACCTCTACAAACAGGATGGTCTTCACCTGAACCAGAGGGGTACCAATATCCTGGGGGGGAGATTTGCTAGTGCTCTTCGGGGGGGTTTAAACTAATTCAGCAGGGGGATGGGAGCCTAAATTGTAGTTCCAGTGTACAGGATGTTGAGAGTAGTGAGGTCAGGGATAAGGTTACAAGGACGCAAGAGGGCACTGGCAAGCAAGAACCTGGTTTAAAGTGTGTCTACTTCAACGCCAGGAGCATCCGGAATAAGGTGGGTGAGCATGCAGCATGGGTTGGTACCTGGGATCTCGATGTAGTGGCCATTTCGGAGACATGGGTAGAGCAGGGGCAGGAATGGATGTTGCAGGTTCTGGGATTTAGATGTTTCAGTAAGAACAGAGAAGATGGTAAAAGAGGGGGGGTGTGGCATTGTTAATCAAGGAGAGTATTACAGCGACAGAAAGGACGTTTGAGGACTCGTCTACTGAGGTAGTATGGGCTGAGGTTAGAAACAGGAGAGGTGAGGTCACCCTGTTGGGAGTCTTTTATAGACCTCCAAATAGTTCCAGAGATGTAGAGGAAAGGATAGCGAAGATGATTCTCGACAGGGGCGAGAGTAACAGGGTAGTTGTTATGGGGGTCTTTAACTTTCCAAATATCGACTGGAAATACTATAGTTCGAGTACTTTAGATGGGTCAGTTTTTGTCCAGTGTGTGCAGGAGGGTTTTCTGACACAGTATGTAGACAGGCCAACCGGGGCGATGCCACGTTGGATTTGGTACTGGGTAATGAACCCGGCCAGGTGTTAGATTTAGATGTAGGTGAGCACTTTGGTGATAGTGATCACAATTCGGTTAGGTTTACCTTAGCGATGGGCAGGGACAGGTATATACCGCAGGGCAAGAATTATAGCTGGGGGAAAGGAAATTATGATGCGATTAGGCAAGATTTAGGATGCGTAGGATGGGGAAGGAAACTGCAGGGGATGGGAATAATCGAAATGTGGAGCTTATTCAAGGAGCAGCTACTGCGTGTCCTTGATAAGTATGTACCTGTGAGGCAGGGAGGAAGTTGTCGAGCGAGGGAGCCGTGGTTTACTAAAGAAGTTGAAGCGCTTGTCAAGAGGAAGAAGAAAGCTTATGTTAGGATGAGACGTGAAGGCTCAGTTAGGGCGCTTGAGAGTTACAAGCTAGCCAGGAAGGATCTAAAGGGAGAGCTAAGAAGAGCAAGGAGAGGACACGAGAAGTCATTGGCGGATAGGATCAGGGAAAACCCTAAGGCTTTCTATAGGTATATCAGGAATAAAAGAATGACTAGAGTTAGATTAGGGCCAATCAAGGATAGTAGTGGGAAGTTGTGTGTGGAATCAGAGGAGATAGGGGAAGTGTTAAATGAATATTTTGCGTCAGTATTTACAGTAGAGAAAGAAAATGTTGTCGAGGAGAATACTGAGATTCAGGCTACTAGGCTAGATGGGATTGAGGTTCACAAGGAGGAGGTGTTATCAATTTTGGAAAGTGTGAAAATAGATAAGTCCCCTGGGCCAGATGGGATTTATCCTAGGATTCTCTGGGAAGCTAGGGAGGAGATTGCAGAGCCTTTGTCCTTGATCTTTATGTCGTCATTGTCGACAGGAATAGTGCTGGAAGACTGGAGGATAGCAAATGTTGTCCCCTTGTTCAAGAAGGGGAGTAGAGACAGCCCTGGTAATTATAGACCTGTGAGCCTTACTTCGGTTGTGGGTAAAATGTTGGAAAAGGTTATAAGAGACAGGATTTATAATCATCTTGAAAAGAATAAGTTCATTAGCGATAGTCAGCACGGTTTTGTGACGGGTAGGTCGTGCCTCACAAACCTTATTGAGTTTTTCGAGAAGGTGACCAAACAGGTGGATGAGGGTAAAGCAGTGGATGTGGTGTATATGGATTTCAGTAAGGCATTTGATAAGGTTCCCCATGGTAGGCTATTGCAGAAAATACGGAAGTATGGGGTTGAAGGTGATTTAGAGCTTTGGATCAGAAATTGGCTAGCTGAAAGAAGACAGAGGGTGGTGGTTGATGGCAAATGTTCATCCTGGAGTTTAGTTACTAGTGGTGTACCGCAAGGATCTGTTTTGGGGCCACTGCTGTTTGTCATTTTTATAAATGACCTGGAAGAGGGTGTAGAAGGGTGGGTTAGTAAATTTGCGGATGACACTAAGGTCGGTGGAGTTGTGGATAGTGCCGAAGGATGTTGTAGGGTACAGAGGGACATAGATAGGCTGCAGAGCTGGGCTGAGAGATGGCAAATGGAGTTTAATGCGGAAAAGTGCGAGGTGATTCACTTTGGAAGGAGTAACAGGAATGCAGAGTACTGGGCTAATGGGAAGATTCTTGGTAGTGTAGATGAACAGAGAGATCTTGGTGTCCAGGTGCATAAATCCCTGAAGGTTGCTACCCAGGTTAATAGGGCTGTTAAGAAGGCATATGGTGTGTTAGCTTTTATTAGTAGGGGGATCGAGTTTCGGAGCCTCGATGTCATGCTGCAGCTGTACAAAACTCTGGTGAGGCCGCACCTGGAGTATTGCGTGCAGTTCTGGTCACCGCATTATAGGAAGGATGTGTCAGCTTTGGAAAGGGTGCAGAGGAGATTTACTAGGATGTTGCCTGGTATGGAGGGAAGGTCTTACGAGGAAAGGCTGAGGGACTTGAGGTTGTTTTCGTTGGAGAGAAGGAGGTGGAGAGGTGACTTAATAGAGACATATAAGATAATCAGAGGGTTAGATAGGGTGGATAGTGAGAGTCTTTTTCCTCGGATGGTGATGGCAAACACGAGGGGACATTGCTTTAAGTTGAGGGGTGATAGATATAGGACAGATGTCATAGGTATTTTCTTTACTCAGAGAGTAGTAGGGGCGTGGAACGCCCTGCCTGCAAAAGTAGTAGACTCGTCAACTTTAAGGGCATTTAAGTGGTCATTGGATAGACATATGGATGAAAATGGAATAGTGTAGGTCAAATGGTTTCACAGGTCGGCGCAACATCGAGGGCCAAAGGGCCTGTACTGCGCTGTAATGTTCTAATTCTAATTCTAAATGGTCCAGCAACTTTTCAGAAATTAATGAACCTAGTGGCAGCTAGCATTCCTAACTGTGTGGTTTACCTTGATGATGTGCTAGGATACAATGTTTCAGGAAAACACTATATGCCAAATGAGAAATATGAATTCATCAGTTGGAAACTTACATTAACTTCTGCTGGAGAAAATCCTACAGTTAACTTTTAAAAAACTGGCTTCTAAGATGGCCACCAAAATTTGCATCTGAAACACCTTTGCACATTCCATGGCCCAACCGGAGCCAGAAGTCTAGGAAGCCCTGGACCCAGGACAATGGCTTGCTCTAATTAATTGAATTACCTAGGATTGCTTCATTAGTATGGCAGTCAAGGCAATCCTGACACATTGACTTTGAAAGAGTAAACCCCTCCCAGTATAAATATTGGCATCTTGGAGCCTGTGGAGCCAATTCTGAACTTTGCATCTCACTAGAAGGTTCCAGAGAATACCCTGAGGCAGTCATGTGACGGTCTGTCCATCTCTGAAAAAACTGGGAGTTTTGTTACACAGACAAGAGACAAGCAGTAACTGAGTGTGCAGCAGCAGAGAAGGCTGTGTACCTCCCTTTCTCTCTCTCTCTCTCCAGAAAACATAAAGTTTGGAAACCGTCTGCAACTGTGAACCCTCCAAACTTACAGACTGCTGCAGCCAGAGACCAGAGGAAGAGAGCCAACTACAATTCTGCCTCCAAGAAAACCCTGAGCAAAGACCAACCACAAAGTGCCCTTTAACTAGCCAAAGACTTCAAGAATACAACTCCAGCCGGAAGACCACCGAATCATCCAACCTCAGACTGTGTATTAACTTTTATTTATTCTGGACTTTAATCCAACCAAAGAACTTACTTTCCACTTTGTAATCTATTTGTGTGTGTGTGATCCTCGTGTGAATGTATGCGTGAATGTGAAGCGTATTTTTTTATTATTTTAGATCAGGTTTATTTTGTTGAGTATAATAAACTTACCTCTTTCTTGTTTAAACTCAAGAAAACCTGTACAATTGGTTCTTTCACAATCACATTAAAGGTAAAAGGTAAAACGAGGTGATAAGCACAACCACTCTTTAAATGGAATAAACCCTGTTGCGGTCAAATAAGAGGAAGGACAAGAGGGGCAACTGTGACCCCCCTCCTCACCTTGGCCATAGCATATTACACTTGGGAAGGACCACTTGAATCAACTAGAAGCCCTGTTTCGAAAATTACAGTCAGCTGATTTGGTGATAAACGTTGCCAAAGTGAATTTGCAAAAGCACGGGTAACCTACCTAGGGCATATAGTAGGGCAAAGAAAAGTGTTGCCAAGAACAGCAAAAGTACAAGCACTGGTGGAGTTCCCTGCCCCTAATACTAAATAAGAAATCATGAGGTTTTTGGGGATGTGTGGTTTCTACCACAACTTTGTACCAAAGTTCAGCACTACAGCTGCTCCACTGACAGATTTGCTACAAAAGAAAGTCAAGGTAGTGTGGTCAGGGGAGTGTCAAGCATCTTTTGAGAGGCTGAAAGCAATTTTGATCAATGAACCAGTGTTGGCTCCCCCAAATTTCACTAAGCCCTTCAACGTACCAATTGATGATAGTGACTTGGGGGTAGGTGCAGTCTTGTTACAAGAAGATGAATCGGGCATGGAAAGGTCAGTAGGATACTTTTCCAAAAAGCTAAAATCAACACCGAAAGAGATACTTAACAATGGAAAGGAAACCCTAGGCTTACTACTAACTCTTAAACATTTTGAAGTATATGTACACCACAGCCACAGGGAGACAGTGGTATATATTGCTCATAACCTCATAGCCTTTGTGGAAAAATTTGAAAACCAGAATGCCAGACCGTTGCGATGGAGTTTACTATTGCAGCCCTGTCACTTAAAGATTATCCACATAGCGGG
The DNA here is from genome assembly GCF_036365525.1 of Heterodontus francisci. Lineage (NCBI taxonomy): Eukaryota > Metazoa > Chordata > Chondrichthyes > Heterodontiformes > Heterodontidae > Heterodontus > Heterodontus francisci. The sequence continues at coordinate 75,861,838 of NC_090385.1, read as the reverse complement.
AAAAAACAATCTAATTGCCGATGCTTTGTCTAGAATTTAACTTTGCTCTGAGTTATCTCAGTACAAAGATGGTACAGGGCATAATTGTATTAGTTGCAGTGAATGAGAGTGAGTGTGTAAATGTGTTGTACTTTTTTTTATATTTTGTTTTTTTGTTCACACTTGATAATGAAACACATTTAAAAATGGTGCTTCATTCCCCCAAGGGTAGAGGTGTCATGAAGGTGCTTCCATTATTAATATTTTTTGAGAACTTGTGTTTAAAAGACTGTGGAAAATACCCGAGGAGATGCCTGGCTTTGTTTACTCTTAAAGGTTACTGGAAGGACACTTTGGATTTTTTTTTAAAAACACATACAGGAAGAGACAATGAAGGGTGAAATAAATGTAAGGAGCCTTGCTAGTTACTGGAGCTGTTTACAAAGAAGTCGCATGTCTAGGTTTATGGTTGTCAGGAGTTTTTGTCTTTCTGTTTTAGGGCTGGACTGTTTGAATGGTCAGTTAGGGTTGCAGCCTGCAGAGAGAGAGAGAGAGAAGTAACCAAGCCATCCTGTTCCACCTCTTTCAGAAACCCTGAGAATTCAGTGTGACAGCTGGAGAAACTGATGCAGTATTTCTCCTGAGAAGCTTCTGAAGACTTCCTCTCGACATCTCCTGGAAGAACTGCTTCTGAAAAGATTCCAGTGACAACCATATGTGCCTAGCAACACCTGTCTACATGTACACGGACGCCAGACAGAAAGTCATCTGGAACATACCATATCTTATCCTTTTTCTTAAAGAATTTTCAATTTTTTAAAATTGATCTCTGCAGAGCCAGTTTTTTCATTTTTCTTTTTTTTTCTTTAACCGGTGTGTGTGCAGGTGTGTTAGGTTATTTTAGAAGGGTAGATATTTATACTTGTGTATTTCAAACTGTGTGTTAATAAGCTTTGCATCTTTATTGAGTAAGTCTTGTTTTATAATAAATCAGCAATTTTGTTGTTTATTAAAGAAACCTGGTTGTCGGATTTTTATTCTGAAACTAATATGAAGTATATAATTGGCCGTATCAGTAACTGAGTAAAACATTTAAATATATGTTGTGACCAGTGAAGTAGTGGAACTGGCGAAAGACAGTGCATTCCTCTAACCTCGGTTGTAACAGGTGTGACTTCACCCTCGGTCAAACTGGCACCTGCACTATTTATTTTCCGTGTCCTCACTGCTGCGCACTTCTGCCCAGTGTTTCACCATATGCAGATCTGTCCTCTGCTCCTTTATCCTAGCCTCAAAAATACATGCAGTGTCAGTACCTAAGCTGGTGGCTGCGATGTTAAGATTGAGCGCTGGTGTCACTTCACCTTCACTGCCTTCTCCTTCTTCGTCTGGCTGGGGAGGTTCCAGTTCTTGGGTATTTGAAATAAAAAAAAGGGAAAGGATTGGGTTGTGCTGAGGGGAGAGGTGAATGTAAGAAATGCGTGCTTACACTATCTGCAGCTTGTGAATCAGAAGCTATTGTAGTACATGGGCAAAGTGTGATGAGAGAAGGAGGATTTGGTATGCAGATAACACTCATCATCAATCCCGCTAGCCCACCAGTGGCCACGACTTCAACAAACCCCTGTTCTACAGTGGCCAGCACTTTTTCCTCCATGGGAATTAAAACATGCAGGCACACTTGTACTCTTATAGTTCTTTTCTTCTCCCTTCTGTTATGCGCCACCTTCTCCTGCAAGAAAAAGGGAAGTGTGTGAGTCAGTGTTCTGTAATACTTTTGGGTGATGTGGCTGTCATGGTTGAATAGCTGCCAGTGTGTGTGAATTGTCAGTTGTGGAGGCTTGGAACAGTGTTAAGTAAGAGAGTGACGTAAAGCATGGGAATTTTCGGGTTGAGTGCCGATTGATAGAGTTTGTTGGGAAGTGGGTGATGGAAGTGTAGTGAAGTGAGCAGTGGGGCTAGTGGGGCAGTTGGTAGGATATGCCATTTGAAGATAAATTCATTAACCTTGACAATTCATGTCAGATCATGCATCCATGTTGATGGAGCAAGACTTCTGGCATTGAACTCTGCTACTGTTTCTTCCCATTGTCTCCTGACCATATGTCTGGAGGACCTCCTGCCTCCCTGTGGTTGCAAGAAATCTCTCCTTCTTTCCACCTCTTCCACCAGTGAACTGTCTGAAAACGTTGGTGCATGCTGTCTCGCATGTTCAGCCATTCTTCCAAGTACCGCACCCCAGATTCACTTCCAACCACAAAGCATTTCCCCTCTAAGAGGTGGAAGCTATCTTTAAGTAGCGCTAGGCATGTGTGCTTTTGGACCCCCTGCAGATGCATGCAGCCAGTGAACAGTGCAGGTAGCATGGCTGCATACAGCAATCATTTAAAACGGCAGGCAGCCCAGAGTTAATTCCCATTTTCAGGAGTTATCCATTTTAACCTCCTGCGATAGCTCACATCATCCACTGTTGCCAGTGGTAGCTGTGTTTGTTTATCTCCACAGAGCACTGAGAAGATATCTCCTGAGTTGGATCTCCATACCACTTCATTTAAGTTGCAGAGCTGCAGCCAGAGTGAATCTCTGCTGACAGTACTGCAGATTAACAGTAAGAATAGGAAATTCACAATGTACTGAATATGCTATGCTGCAGCAAATGAAGCTTCTATGGTAGTGTGAGGGACTACCATAGCTAGACAACACTATTGAAAGAGAGCAGACCCTTCCAATATCAGAGTTTACCAAAAATCACTCCGATGCCACACCAATACTGCAATGAACAGGCTGGGTCTCTGTTCTTTTGAAAAGAGGAGGCTGAGGGATAACTTAACAGAGGTCTTCAAAATTAGAAAATGTTTTGATAGAGTAGACACAAAAAGAATGTTTCCAATTGTGTGGAAGAGCAAAGCTTGAAGCCATCAATATAAGATAGTCACTAAGAAATCAAATAAGGAATTCAGAAGAAGTTTCTTTACCCAGATAGTGGTGAGAATATGGGACTCACTACCACAAGGTATAGTTGAGGTGAATAGAGTAGTTGCATTTAAGAGGGAGGATAAGCACATGAAGGAGAAGGGAATAGAGGATTATGCTGATAGATTTGAGAGGACTACATGACTTTAACAAAGGTAAACTTTCTCTGCTCATCCTTCTCAACCTGTCTGCAACCTTTGACTTGGATGACCACCTCAGCCTCCTCCAACGCCTCTCCACTGTCATCCAGCTGGGTGGGACTGCTCTCACCTGGTTCCATTCTAAAGTTTCTAATCATAGTCAGGGAATCACTTGAAATGGCTTCTCTTGCTGCACCCGCACCATTACCGTCTGGTGTCCTCAAGGATCTATCCTTGGCCCCCTCCTATTTCTCATCTGTATGCTACCTCTCGGCAACATCATCTGAAAGGACAGAGTTAGTATTCACACGTATGCTGACGATTCAGCTCTACCTCACCACCACTTATCTCGACCCCTCCACTGTTGTTAATCTATCAGACTGCTTATCCGACATCTAGTACTGGATGAGCAGAAATTTCCTCCTGTCATGGAGGCCCCCTCCTGCCAAGAATAAGGCACATTAATTTTGCCACATGGACATTTAATTCCAAATTGTTGCTAACAAGAAGGGAAGGCCTGTTAAAAAAAGGTTGCCAGGTCCCTGGCTGGAAATACATTTTTGCATATTTACAGACAGTGCTTGTAGACAAAGGAGCCACTCCCTTCTTCAATTCAATCCACAAACAGATGTGGTCAAACCAGTTTTTCACATGACTAACTGGCTGTTGCAGAGTTTGAACTAAGAGTTTTAAATTGGAGAGACAGTTTTTGAACTGGCAGAAAGCTATTTGCTCCTGGACTGAAGTACACCTCCTCTCCTGTCCTGTCTGCTCCCATCTCTTTCTCACAGAGCTCTAAAAACCAACTGAGGACACATGAACCCCAAGAGAGAAAAGTCTCCTGCAGTGAAGAAGGTGTAAGAAGAATACTGGGCCCCAACGAAAAGCAAGATCTACCTACAAAAGGATTCTACAGTGAGCTTGAAGAACCATAACAACAACTCTTCAGATATTGCCTCAAACCTTTCCACTTGATTTTTCTTCTGCTCTTTTCTGTCTCTATTTGCATGTGCGTATCGTGTATGCATGCTAGCGTGTATCCGTAGGCATTAACTGAATTAGAGTTTTAAGTTTAAGTTTAATAAAATTTCACCTTTCTTCTTTTAGAAAGCCTGTTTATGCTCGTTTCTTTGCCTTATAATTGGAAAGCGGTGAACAAGGATTCACCAAGGGGGAGCTAAAAGCAGTGTGTTTAAAAATAAAACCCTGTTACAGTAAGACCAAGTGAAGGCTGAAAGGGAACCCTAGACCTCTTTCTCATCTGGTCGTAGCACTCCAATTAATTATTGGGAAGACTAAAGCCATTGTTTTCAGTCCCCATTCCAAACTCCATTTCCTATCTACCAACTCCATCCCTCTCCCTGGCAACAGTCTGAGATTAAGCCAGTCTATTCGCAACCTTGGTGTCACATTTGACCATGAAATGAGATTCTGACCTCTTATTCGTGCCATCACTAAGATCGCCTATTTCCACCTCTGTAACATTGCCTGACTTCACCCTGTCTCAGCTCATCTACTGCTAAATCTCTCATTCACACCTTCGTTACCTCTAGACTTGACTATTCCAACAAATTCCTGGCTGGTCTCCTACATTCTATTCACCATAAAATTGAGGTCATCCAAATCTCTGTTGCCTGTGTCTTAACTCACGCCAAGTCACATTCCCCTATCATCCCTGTGCTCGCTGACGGACATTGGGTCCCAGTCAAGCAACGTCTTGATTTTAAAACTTTCACCCTTGTTTTCAAATCCCTCCACAGCCTCGCTCCTCCCTACTTCTGTAATCTGTAATCTCCTCCAGCCTCACAACCCTCCAAGATACTTGCGCTTCTCTAATTCACCATTGGTGGCTGTATCTTCAGTTACCTAGGTGCTAAGCTCTGCAATTCCCTCCCTACACCTCTCTGTCTGTCGACCTTGCTTTTCTCCTTTAAGACACTCCTTCAAACCTCCCTCTTTGACCAAGCTTTTGGTCATCTGACCTAATATCTCCTTATGTGACTCGGTGTCATACCTTCTTTTATAATGCTCCTGTGAAGTGCCTTGGGACTTTTTAGTATGTTAAAGATGCTACGTAAATATAAGTTGTTGTTCGTGGAAGAATAGGAGGAGGCTTGAATGTAGCTTTAAAGCCAGCATGAACCAGTTGGGCCGAATGTCCTGTTTCTGTTCTCCATATTCTACATAACATGTCTTTAAGATACACATAGAAGGCACTGCTGATGTTTCAATGAGTTGTACAGTGAGTAGCTGAATCATGCTGTTACGAGCAGGTGAGAAAGGGATCTAGGGGTTCCCTCTCAGCCTTTGCCTGGTTTGGCTGTAACAGGGTTTAATTTTTAAAACACTGTGTTTTAGCTTCCCTCTCAGTGAGTCCTTGCTCACTGCTTTCTAATTGTAATGGCAAAGAAATCAACCAGACAGGTTTTCTCAGATTTAAACAAGAAAGGTGTAAGTTTATTAACCTCAAAACTCTAAATCAGTTAAAACTACTAGAAGTGCCTGACACAACCATGCGAGCATGCATATGTGATAAACGTACATGCAAATAGAGACAGAAAAGGAGAATGAATCAAAGGAGAAAAGGTTTGAAGCAATAGCTGGAGATCAGTTACTGGACTTTGGGTTTGATGTAAAGTCTTTGATTGCAGTTAAATCTTGCAGTTCTCGTTGGGGCCCAGTGCACACATTTGTTTCAATGGTCTTCTGTCTTGAGGCTTGAGTTACTTCCGTGGGTCCCTGGAACTCTGCTTGAGAGAGAGAGAGAGAGAGAGAGACAGGGAGAGACCTTCCTTCTCTTTTGTCTTCAAATTGCAGTCTGTCCTTTTCTGCATGGCACAATTCAAAAAACTCCAAGTTGGCCAGCAGGTTAGTCATGAGACTAGCTCCTTATTTGGAACAACTTCCCCGGCGAGGTTTGTGGATTTCCCCCCAAGATTAGCAGACACTCCCAGTGGGTGGGAAGGTGGGGGGGGGGGTGGGTGCGGTGGTGGAATGCTGGCTCTTACACATTCAATGTCTCTTGATTAAAATCCATCTGGATAATTGAATCAGGGAGGCCCTCCCATTGTCTTCTCCAGGCAACTGTTTTTTGGAATGCAAATGTGCAACTGTGCAGCCATGTTTTCAGCCACTGCTGTGGTCTCTTTAAATAAGTTATTTCAAATCCAGTAACAGTTCAAAATGTTCCATGTGGCAAAATTAATATGTCCTATTTTTGGCAGTGTGGTTTCCGTCACATGCAGAACAGAACCGTTCCACGTTGGCTCCATGCTGAACTTAGCCAGGGTATCGGTAGAGACAATAAAGCTGACCTCAGCAACCCTGGGTAAGAAAGGGAAATCAGTCACAGTGTCCATTCCCGGACACCATTGTACGTGGTTATGTGGATGTTGTATAAAAACATAATCAAAATCAGCTACAATGAAGCATATAGCCCGATGACATTTGCTGTCACTGCTGTGGATTACACGACACAACCACTTTTATTTAAGCAAGTTAAAAATGAATCACTCTTTATCATCAATTAGCTTTTATCAATTAGCTTTTATTTCACAATGAAAAGCAAACAACAAAACAAATTAAGGCAGGGAAGAGCTCAAGTAAAATCTGGTAAAGCAGGTGTATTGCATAAAATTAAGTGGGTGACAATAGTATGAAAATTAAAACCTGTGAAAAATAGGAGAGCTGGGTTCTGGTGCTTGGCCCTCCCTGCCCAGCGAGCCTATTTCCATTCCCATCCCATGGGATACCTAAGACAAGCTATACCATTGTATTCATCATAATGCTGCGTCTAGACCTATTCTTCTGCACATTTTCTTCCTTATGAACAAAGCTTGTGAACGTTAGTTAATAAAATAGTGCAGAATCCATAACAAACTTTAATTACTAACATCTTTCAAAAAAACATTCAGAATAATGTATTCCACTAAATAATTTTGAGAAAATCTTATAAAGAAAACTTGAGCAGGATAGTGCACATCCCATATGTAGCCCAAAGAAGTAATATCAGCTTTTGTCCCACTACTAACAAAACTGACATCCTGAATTATAGCAATTTGTAAATAATGTATTAACGTCTACTTATTTTTTAGATGAAGCACAACTGCATTTACTTGGACTTATCATTACGGAAACAAGAGCTTGCAAAACCAAAACCAATTGCATTCAATATACAAAAGTACAATCCAACAAACAAAAAGGCAAAGACTAGACTTTTCTGATACATGAGTACATATGACATAATCCTACGGTTGGATAAGCAAGTGATTCTCAGTACTCAACAGCACTTTGGGGCTTGTAAATCTTACTGTTACAGCTTGGAATTTACCAGCGACAGAAAAAAAGGAACAATGACAGAAGTGAAAGCATTTAAGCATTAGCACAACTTTATATCCAGATCCCGACCATTTTCTCACTGGGTACTTTTTCACATGCATCGTGGGGGAGGGAGGTGTGAAAATTGCAGCTGAAACTTGTTCCCAAATCGTTAAATATACCCCACTCCCTTTACAAGGCCTACCGATTACCTTGGAACATGTCCAAATGCTGATACAATGACATTGTGAAAGAACTATGGTCTTTGAAGTATGGAATTAATTTGATGAAACTCCATACATATATGGGGAAATGAATAGATAATGAGCTTGCCTCCACACTGTAGCATAAAAATAATAGCTCAATTGTGTCACTTGACTCTGGTCTTTTCTCCACATTTATTTCAGGGGTAATCTATGCACAGTGGAATGGCATGCATGCAGTGAGTAGAGAGAGAGGGGCCTCAGTAAGCTTCCTTATAGAGGGTCCCAAATATTTTAAAGCCAGCTTAGAATCAGGACAATGCCCAGGCTTTTGTCTTGTGCAAGTTATTTTATTCTCTCTGAATTGATGTTGTATCCATAGTAAATGGTTCTTTGCTGCATTTGTAACTTCACAACACAGCAAGATGTCTGACAGATTGGTGTATTAATAAAATATACATCATTTTAAATTCAAAACAGCAAAGACAAAAGCAAGTTTAATATTATATACATTATAATGACAATCTATATCAATGGTTAGATCACTGGTTCTAATTCAGATTGAAGCTTTATATCACAGCAGCAGACCCTGATGTTTACATTTTCCTACTCATCAAAGACTGCAGCTGAGTTGTGATTAGGTTTGAAATGATGGTAACTCAAGACAAGCACTCCAGCTTTTTAGTGCATTCATTTGTGCCAGTGGTTTCCTTGTTTTCTGTGATTTAATAATCACTCCTGTGTAGAGAGCTGACTCCTGTGGCTTGGTCTGTTATATTTTTTCCATTTTTATTTCTTGTTAAAATTACCCCTATATTTTTTTCCCTAATTCAATTGGTTTCAGAGCTTCGATTTTATTTTCCATGGTTCGAGACGAACAGACTTGACACTGTGGAGATTGTGAAGCAGGGAAAACAATGAAATAATCCTCACTGACCTCCTTTAAAGCTGTTAGGGTTCTTGTTCTTCAGAAAACCTTGTGGATTTATAGCAGCAGGTGTGATCACAGTGAAATTACCACCCATTAAATCATTACACACAAAATCTGACATTGTTTTATAAGGTTTTAAAAGAAATGTTTTACAAGATACTTGAGCATTCAACAATGCAGTTTAATTGAAAAAAGAACACCTTTGTATTTTTATCACTTTAAATTTCATGTAATGGTATATTTATGCCCAGGGGAACAACCTTCTTCTCAAAACACTCCTTTGGTGCCAATCTGGAAAAAATGCAGTTATCAAATTTTTTAATATTGCTTAAAAAAAAACACCAATAGAAACCCAGCATTTTGGGGTCTTCTTCCCCTCTAGGCCATTCTGGTGATGTCACTGACAGGGGGAAGCTGCCTAGGTGCCAGAGCATTCATTTTAATGAAGTCAGAACTTCAGACTGGCAACAGGAACTGATGTGGAGCACCTGGACCTTGGAAAAAGCAGAGTATGCAATTTAGTTTTAGTTTAGTTTAGAGATACAGCACTGAAACAGGCCCTTCGGCCCACCGAGTCTGTGCCGACCATCAACCACCCATTTATACTAATCCTACACTAATTCCATATTCCTACCACATCCCCACCTGTCCCTATATTAATTCTCAACACAGACAAGTCAGATGATCTTTCGTACAACTTCTGATTTCAAGCAGTTTTTAATGCAAGATTCGATCAATGCTGTGTGTTTCAGTCCATTTGATGCAGTAAACATACATGAAACAGTGACTAGTGTAATTCAGCACTGTGAGCAGCTATGGAACATTTAAAATGGAACATTAAAACAAAGCCATGTAGTTGGAGGTGCTGGCAGGATCAACAGTTATTGACTAGATATGGTTTGCCTCAAATCTGCTGAGCATCTTAAAAAATCAATTGTTACTGTTAATTATCTAAAAGGAGCAACCATATTTTATATATAAATCTGTATATTTGCATAGTGTTTAGTTTAATGAGACTATCATACATGCCAGACGTGAATTGTTTTTCCCCCTCTATGAATCTTTTCCATTCCTCCTGCACAAAGCACAGAAGGGAGAAGCTCAGAGACAATTTTATATTCTTCAAATCTGCAAGGCAATTCTTTAAAGCTAGAGGAGGGCTGAAAACTACCAGTCCATTTTCAAAGGTGGCTGCTCTGCTGATGTAAATTTCATTTAGTAACATAAATGTGATATCTTGCCCTTTCTTTTGTTGAAAAATGTACCTTCTAACCCAAAAAAATAGGCAATACTTAAAATTGTTCTTGGAATTTATCAAGCAGTACAACTGGATGCCAAGTGAAAAATATTGTAGCAAATCAAAGATATTCTTGGCAATCAGGGACACTCTTTTGTGCACCTATTTTTGTGCTTCCACTTTGAAACAGCAAGGACACTGTGCAGAGAAAGAAAATAGTGCAGCTGTATTTAATAACCTTTAGACATTCCGAATGTGATACATTTTCTCAAAGTTAAAAAATAAATTGGAAAAACCTTTTCTACAAAGAGACTTTTTTTGTAATTCAATAGCCAGCTAAGTGAGGGCAAGACAACTGATAAATGCTTTCCTACGACCTTGCAGCATGAAACCCTGGCAATTTTACATGTCTCCACTCAGTTGCCCATGACACCACCGGGAAGCAGCAGCTGGTCATCAAACGGAAAAAGAATTTTGGGGAACAGAAGGCCACCACCAAGGTCCAGTCTCCAACACTCAGATTAGTCAGAGGGAGCAGGTTTCAGGAGAACCTCACTATCGTGAAGAGAGAGAGGTGAAATCCCTGGTTTAGGGAGGCCTAAACTTTCCTTGTGTGGTTCGTAGAAGCAGTCCTGGCCCCACAAGAATTTTTTTTTTTAAGTACTTGTTTGAGCATCTCTGGTCCTTACTCTTTCTCTCCACAACTGTTTCCCCTCTCAGGCCAAGGGTTAAAATGGCAGTCAGGCCTCCAAGGCATCAATGGAGGACTATCCATTTATTTAAAGAAGGACCACACTGGTTTCTGGTACGTATCCTTCCCACTTGCGCAAAAGAGCAGGTTAAAATGGAAGACTGTTGGAAGGGAGCAGGACACTGGCAGGTTAGTCATCCAAGTGATTTTAACTACCCACCCATTGGGTTTGCATCATGTGTGTAGATTAAAATCACCCCAAATATCTTGTGAAATATTTTTTTTGAAATGGGAGTTGGGAGGGTAGATTGAACCCAAGGCTTTATAGATTTAGACATTACTTGAATTTGCAGGTGTGTGCTTTAATAATCAATCAAAATGGCACATTAGGCCTCCAAATCTATCACTGTAATGTAATCTGGCTTGCACACCTGGTCACATACAACAATGCTCAATTAAAAAATCATGCTCACTGCCACAGAAAAGAGAAGTCTGTATGAGGCCTGCAAGAACAGGACATTTAAATCAGAAAAAGCATGAAAGTTGTGCAAAAATTTAAAAAAAACCATAAATGGAAATACTTTAACTCTGAGTGAAGAAGTCCTTTATAGTCTGAAAGGATGGTTTCATAGATCTTAACTCCATGTTACCTGGAGAGTTAGGATTTACTATAAAAAGCAGTCGAAGTTTTCCAGTGGCCGATTGACCCCTTGGGTCTAATTAGTTGCACAAAGATTAACCACATGATTACAGATGAGATAATACAGTGAAACAACGTTAATGAGGACAGGACCTATTCTGATGGGAAAGTTATTGAAAGTAGCTAACAATGAAGTAAACAATCTTGTTTTTATCCAAGGGTGTAACCGATAGATAGAAATCAGAACATTAGTTTATAAGCTGGAATACCGTTCCATGAGATTTTAGTTGAAACATGCACAACACTCCTGCCTCCCAAGAAAAGTACCTACTTGGAGCAATAGAGTTACAGTCAAAATCAATATTTGTTCAATATTTTTGCTGGCAACATGTTGGTAGATGTAATGTTTTGTAACAAACTTGCATAAAGACCAACAAACTAAAGTGTTGCAAAGTTAATTTATATTAGTTTCAGGTTAGATGTCTGAACACTCAGATAAATCCTGTTTCTAGATTCCTATCGACTTTCTATTTTTATTTGGGGATGGGTCTAGAGGCTGATGAAGGAAAGTGGTTGTCAATGTCTTGACTGGTGTAATTGGATTCTAATCCTCCATAATGGTTCTCTCTGTTTACATTGGTCACGGTGCGAGGATTAGTGCGAAAAAATTCTGTAATAATTTTTTAAAACATTAAAAAAAACACATGCTTTATTTTATGTTTGTGTGCATCAAGATGAAGTGCGTTAGTGCTGGGATAAAGGAATAATTCCAGGCCCTCAGTGTCAGTATCACGCATTCTAAACTCTGTTCAGGTGTAGCAGTTGGATGTAATATCAGGTGCTCTCTACTGTCGTGTCTCAGCATAAGATATTTTTCATACTAGCCTTCTTGTAGCAATTAGAATCATTGGGCTAAATTTTCCCATGGGCTTCAGGAGTCCGACATCGGGACTTGCTGGGAGCGAGACCAGGACAGGGATTTTCCCGGAGGCAGCCACCTAATTGGCTGCCTCAGAGCTTGCTGTCCAATTAAGGGCAGCGGGCAGGCTCCCAATGCTGCCAGCCCAATCAGAGGGTGGGCAGCTCTGGAGCCTTGGGAGCCCCACCGAGAGAAGTGGGCACTGCTGAGGCAGGTAGGAGATCGAGAGCGCACCTCAAATTGGAAGCAGCCTCAGAGGCATACAAATGATTAAGTTTTTCTTTATATTCGCAAGTGTGATGTGGGCGTCGCTAGCTAGGCCAGCATTTATTGCCCATCCATAATTGCGCATGAGAAGGTGATGGCGAGCTGCCTTCTAGAACCGCTGCAGTCCTTGTGGTGTAGTTAGGAAGGGAGTTCCAGGATTTTGACCCAGTGCCAGTGAAGGAACAGTGACATTGTACGAAGTCAGGATGGTGTGTAGCTTGGAGGAGAACTTGCAGGTGGTGGGGTTCCCATGCATCTGCTGCCATTCTAGATGGTAGAGGTCATGGGTTTGGATGGTGCTGTCTAAGGAGACTTGGTGAATTGTTGCAGTGCATTGGGGAAACAGGAGATGAGTTACTCACTGTAGAATTCTCAGCTCCGACCTGCTCTTGTAGCCACGGTATTTATATGGCTACTCCAGTTCAGTTTCTGGCCAATGGTAGCCCCCAAGATGTTGACAATGGGGGATTCAACGATGGTAATGCCATTGAACGTCAAGGGGAGATAGTTGGATTTAGTCTTGTTTGAGATGGTAATTGTCTGGCACTTGTGTGGCATGAATGTTACTTGCTATTTATCAGCACAAGCCTGGATATTGTCCAGGTCTTGCTGCATCTGTACATGGGCTGCTTCTGCATGAGAGGTGTCACAAATGATGCTGAGCATCGTGAAATCATCAGCATACATCTCCACTTCTGACCTTATGATGCAGGGAAGGTCATTGATGAAGCAGCTGAAGATGGTTGGGCCTAAGACCTGAAGAACTCCTGCAGTAATGTCCTGGGACTGAGATGATTGACCTCCAACAACCACAACCATTTTCCTTTGTGTTAGGTATGACTCCAACCAGCAGAGAGTTTACCCCTGATTTCTACTGCCTCCAGTTTTGTTAGGGGTCCTTGATGCCATACTCAGGCAAATGCTGCCTTGATGCCAAAGGGCAGTCACTCTCACCTCACCTCTGGAGTTCAGTTCTTTTGTCCATGTTTGGACCAAGGCTGTAATGAGGACAGGTGCTGGGTGGCCCTGGTGGAACCCAAACTGAGTATCACTGAGCAGGGTGTTGCTGAGCGAGTGCCGCTTGATAGCACTGTCGATGACCCCTTCCAACACTTTGCTGATGATCGAGAGTAGACTGATAGGGTGGTAATTGGTTGGGCTGGATTTGTCCTAATTTTTGTGGACAGGACATACCTGGGCAATTTTCCACATTTCCGGGTAGATGCCAGTGTTGTACAGGTACTGGAAGAGCTTGGCTAGGTGCGCGGCTAGTTCTGGAGCACAAGTTTTTAGTACTATTGACAGAATGTTGTCAGGGCCCATAGCTTTTGCAGTATCCAGTGCCTTCAGCCGTTTCCTGATATCACATGAAGTGAATCAGATTGGCTGAAAACTGACATCTGTGATGCTGGGGACCTCAGGAGGAGGCCGAGTTGGATCATCCACTCAGCACTTTTGGCTGAAGATGGATGCAAATGCTTCAGCCTTATCTTTTGCACAGATATGCTGCGCTGCTCCATCGTTGAGGATGTGGATATTTGTGGAGCCACCTCCTCCTGTCAGTTGTTTAATTGTCCAGCACCGTTCACAACTGGATGTGGCAGCACTGCAGAGCTTAGATCTGATCCATTGGTTGTGGCATCGCTTAGCCCTGTCTGTCGCACGCTGCTTCCACTGTTTGGCGTGCAAGTAGTCCTGTGTTGTAGCTTCACCAGATGACACCTCATTTTTACGTATGCCTGGTGCTGCTCCTGGTGTGCCCTCCTGCACTTTTCATGGAATCAGGGTTGGTTCCCCGGCTTGTTGGTAGTGGTAGAATGGGGGATATGCCGGGCTGTGAGGTTACAGATTGTGTTTGAATACAATTCTGCTGCTGTTGATGGCTCACAGCGCCTCATGGATGCCCAGTTTTGAGTTACTAGATCTGTTTGAAATCTATCCCATTTAGCACGGTGATAGTGCCACACAACACGATGGAGGGTATCCTCAATGTGAAGACAGGACTTTGTCGCCACAAGGACTGTGCGGTCGTCACTCCTACCAATACTGTCATAGACAGATGCATCTGCGACATGTAGATTGGTGAGGACAAGGTCGAGTAGGTTTTTCCCTCTTGTTGGTTCCCTCACCACCTGCTGCAGACCAGTCTAGCGGCTATGTCCTTTGGGACTCAGCCAGCTACCGAGCCACTCTTGGTGATTGACATTGAAGTTCCCCACCCAGCGTATATTCTGTGCCCTTATCACCCAAAGTGCTACTGCCAATTCGTGTTCAACATGGAGAAGCACTGATTCATCAGCCAAGGTTGGGGGGCATGTGGTAGGCGGTAATCAGCAGGATGTTTTCTTACTCATGTTTGACCTGATGCCATGAGACTTCATGGGGTCTGGAGTCAATGTTGAGGACTCCCAGGGCAACTCCCTCCCACCTATATAGTTCTACTGTGCCGCCACCTCTGGTGGGTCTGTCTTCCTGGTGGCCAAGCAGGCAGGCCTGCTCTTTGGGGCATGAAGCCTCCAGCTCTGATGGTCCCCGGACTGCCACAGGGAGGCTGCCTCCATTAAGCTGGCTGCCTCTACATGCAGTGTGGGTCTGCTCTGCTGCCAACAAAATGCCAGCAAGCACAAAGAAATCGCACCTAATTGGGGCCGAATAACTTTAATTGGCTGCCTGGCTCCGTTGAGCAGACAGCCGATCCGCCTGCTGGCCCGGCCCTGGGAAACATCCCCCATGATGGGAATGCACCGATGAGCCATCTCATCACGGCTCCCTGCTATTTTCAGTCCCCCCCTCCTCGTCCACCACGAGGTTAATTCAGCCTGATATAGAATCATGAAATGGTTATAGCACAGAAGGATGCCATTGGACCTTATGTGTCACTGAAGGCTCTCTTCAAGAATAACTCAACTAGTCCCATTCCCCCAGATATGCAAAAATCAAAGGAGGAACTTGCATTTCGGTATCCCCTTTCACAACCTCACAAAGCTGCAGACTGCTTTACAGTCAATTACATACATTGAAGTGTATTTTTGCACTCAAGTCTTTGGAGTGGAAATTTAACCCACAATCTACTGCCTCAGAGGTGAGAGTGCCACCAACTGAGCCATAGCTGACACTAAATTAGACCCACTTTGATCAATGTCAACTTAGCCAGACAGCCTACAGCATTTAGTGGAGTTTATTGATATGGTCTGGAAACAGTTTTAACCTAACCTGCCCTTCAGGAAACTGATGAGTTTGAGTGCAATGCTAATTTTACACTCTGTCTGATTTTATTCTCCGTCGTGGGGAGTAATATCAGGCGGGATGTAAACCAGCGGTCCACCCGATCCCATGGGTTTCCTATCTGGCGGGAACAGTTAAAATTACCCTCGGAGGTCACAGACTCTCAACTTAGCTGCAACTGAGTCTCCTGAAGCTCTGTTTAAACTGACTAAACATCGCAATTATCAAATGATTACAGGCAGCCTGCTGAAAGGAGATAACTTTGTGCTATCAGTTTATGATTAGTGAATTAGATGTTCGATTAGTGAATGGTTTCAGGCAAAATTAAAACAAGGCCATGCATTGACTGTAAAACAGGCATTCGTGACATCTGACTGATAATTGAAAGCACCAGCACTTGAAACCCATCTCAGAAGTGAAAGGCTGGGTGCGACCATTGCATTACCCAGACACAGAGGTCGATATTAACTGTTCCTGTCTTGCAGGAAATAGACAGCAAGGGTCGGCCTCCTGTTTTACATCCATTCCACCCCATGGTAAGGAAAATTGAGCGGTGGGTGAAAGAGTGGCCCACTCACTGCTGTCCATTTGTTACCTAAAATTTTAAATTGAGCCCACATTGAATTATTTAAAAAATATCTTAAAATTTGTCGTTAACAAATTCTTCATAATGCACTTTATAGGAATTATAAATTTTCATTAGTCAGTCCCCATGTGGTTGCCAAGACAAACAAAGCAGGAGAGAACTACTGCATGAGAATGCATGACATCAAGAGCATAAGCAATGGCTGATGCTTTAGATGTGCAGAACTCCAGTGTGTGGACTGCCTGTCCAATTCACTGTACAGGGTTTTGAATTGTTTGGTGTACAGCCAGAAATATTCAGAGTCCTGTAATCAAAAAATGTAGATATTCAATTAGTGAATGGTTTCAGGCAAAATAAAAACAAGGCCATGTATCGACTGTACAATTTGTGATATCTAATAGAAAGATGGCTGATATCAGCTAGGACCACAGTAATGGCAATACAAATGGGCTTAGTGTCCTTGGACAAGGAAGAGAAAAACTAGGCAAAATTTTTATCATGATCACAAACTCCACCTGCTGAAATAAAGGGCTGCATTTTTCCAAAAGCCAGGTAGTCCTGCCACTGGGACCGAAAGTGGGTCTCGAGCCTGCACAGATGGACAGCGGGATCCTGGGAGGGATTTTAGTGGCAGCAGCCAATTAAGAGTCTGCCACCTGGACCACCATCCAATTGAGGACTACGGCCAGCCTTTCAGAGATGCCGGCCCAATCAGAGGACTGGCAACTCAGCGGCTTCAACAGCACCGCCGTTGAGGTGGCTACTGCTGAGGTTGCCAGGAGAAGAGGAGGGCGTCTCCATGTTGAAGCACCCTCGAAGGCAGGTTAAGACTTTTTACACTGTGACAGGGCCAGGCAGGCAGGCAGGCCCCGTTGATTGGAGGGGTGAACCCTCCACCAGCGGTGCCAGAACAGCGGGGCCTACCTTTGCCGCCGGGGGCACCTCCATGGAGCTTGGAGTAGGCATAAAGGAAGGTGCCCAATCATGGGAACCCACTAGGAGGCCACCACACGGCAGGCAATCCATCCTGAAGCTGGTAAAATACTAGCGGGGACAGGTAGTGTAATAAGAAGCTGCCACTGTATAATGAGTTATTTTTGTGTTTTCTGATGCAACATAAATGAGATGTATGGAGTCCAGTTGGTTGAAGATCACAAACAGGTTTATTACAGCTAAACTATTATACGGTACAGAGCTAACTATTTATAGAACTTGCCTCTAGGTGTTACAGTAGCAGAGTGACTCTGGCATCGAGTCACATGACTAAGTCCTGGCACTCAGCTCATTAGCATACTAAGATCTTAAAGGGACATCACTCTTAAAGGCAATGATACATAGATATTGGCCGTTAATTGGCCAATTAATTGTCCAGAGGTCTGGTAAAATTAGCCCAAAGTGTGCATATGTGGAAAGTTATTGAGGATAAAATCAGACTCCTTGGCATTTAAATAGTCCACCACCACTCAGTGCTTAAGGCCACACATGAGAAATGCTTGTAAGGTACAAAAGAACGATTACTGACCAGAGAAGATGGGAAACGTTTCAAAACAATCACCAATGAAAATATTTTGTGTTCATATGTTAAGTTCAATTAATATCATTTGTTAATATATTCTCCTGCTTAACCTAACACTGTACGCTTTTAAAGTTTCATAAAGATTGGGTTCATTGTTTTTTTTGATTTATAGAAGAATGTCTGTTTCTTAATTAACCTAATTTGTATATACAATTATAGTTTAATTGTGATCACTGTGGTATTTTTTCAGCATGATGCTTGGTTTAATTTGCACATCCAAATAAGTTCAAATTAGTACAATTTATTAGTGTTATTCCTTTATAACGAAGACATTATTTAAGTGTGGAAAGTCAGTTATTAATGAAAGTGTGGATATATTTACATCATTAATGCTATTTCGTTCCTCCTCCTGCTCCTGTACTTTGCCCTGTTAAATAAAAGACCCATATTTCATGACAAAGTGGGACATCACATCCTCTGAGACAGCAGCTTTAATAACAGCACTTTAAGCCATTCATTCTATTCAAAACATCAAAACAATAATTTCAAGTGTACTCTGGAGGTGAAAGGCACAAGACTTTAAGCAATATCATAACAGACTTAACCTCTTCACCATTCAAATCTGCTGATGTATGGCACAAAGTTCCAATTACTTTGAAGTCACCTCTTTATAGATTCCTCAAATTATTTAATGAGCTTTACTTATGATTCAAATTAATGTTTCCCAGGTGCTATTTACCTAGTGATCAACAGTAGATGCACTCCAAAAGTAGTTCCCCCGTGTGAAGCACTTTGTACAAAAACACATTCATTTTTGAATGTCAGCTTTATTTAGAGCAGTAGTTTGTGGGTTCAAGCCCCACTCTCAGACTTGAGTACATAATCTAGGTTGACACTTCCGAGTAGTACTGAGGAAGTGCTACGTTGTCGAGGGTGTCACCTTTCTGATAAATGTTATCTGCCCATAAAAGATCTCAGAGAATTATTCAAACAAAAGTCTTTTCCATACATCCCCTCCTTCTTGATAGCTTGTCCCCCTCTCCCATAAACCCCCTCCTTCCTGATGGCTTATCCCTCTTTCCCATACATCCTCCCTCCTTCCCGATCACTTATCCCCCTCTCCGATACAGCCCTCTTTTCCCAATTGCTTACCTCTCACTCCCATACAGCTCTCTCCTTTTCGATCGTTAATTCCCCTCTGATGTCCTGGCCAACATTCCTCCCTCAACCAGCACCACCTAAACAGATTAATGGGTAATTTATCTCATTGCTATTTATGGAAGCTTGTTGTCCATAAATTGGCTGCATAGCAACTGTAACTACACTTTAAAAGAATTCATCAGTTCTGAAATGATTGAGGATGTCCTGAGGACATGAAGTCACACTGGCACAGGGAACAAGCCTGTGCTGGAACGTGCAGGCCTGAGGCCCACTGGATATTGGGCTTTGGACCTTGTTTACATCAGACAGCTGCGGAAATGTGCTGGTTGTGCCCAGGCAGCTCACTTGTAAAGACCATTTGTATTTTGGGCTGCTGCATTGCTGGCAGCAGCCCCCAGTCAGGTCTTGGAAGAAGGGGGAAAGTGATTGGGAGGGAGGGGGAGAGAATGGGAGAGGGGGATAAGCCATCAGAAAGGAGGGAGTGTATGGGAGAGGGGGATACTGATCAGGAAGGAGAGGGCTGTACAGAAGAGGGGGATAAGCAATTGCGAAAGAGGGGGATGTATTAGAGAGGGGAATTAACGATCGAAAAGGAGAGAGCTGTATGGGAGTGAGAGGTAAGCAATTGGGAAAAGAGGGCTGTATCGGAGAGGGGGATAAGCCATCAGGAAGGAGGGGGTGTATCGGAGAAGGGGATAAGTGATCGGGAAGGAGGGAGGCTGTATGGGACAGAGAGATAAGCCATCAGGAAGGAGGGGGTTTATGGGAGAGGAGGACAAGCTATCAAGAAGGAGGGGATGTATGGGAAAGACAGATAAACAATCAGCAGGAAGGAGAGCAATGGGAGAAAGGTAAGCAGTCGAGAAGGACAAGGCAACCAGTAGAGGAGAGGGAGGCAGCAATCAGGAGAGGGAGAGAGAGCTATTCATGAATAGTTCTGTTTCTTTTATCCTCTTTTATCAGTTAGATCTGGAAAGACTGCACAATGATAGATAATTACAAATCCCCTCACAGTCGCAGACTAACATATTTTGATAGCTGTTGAAATCTTTGAGCTAGACTTTCAGAGTAGAGAGTGTTCTGTTTAAAAGGGCTATATAAAGGCTTCGAAGTACTCTGAAATGTTTTGAAGTACCTGACCTTTTTTGGAAACCAAAATCTACAGCAGCTGACAATTTTTTCCCATGCTTGAGTCACACCCCATATTTATGAGCTGAGATGCACAAATATTTTTTCTATTGTCTGTAATCGTCAACATCATTGTGGTTTTGAGAGTGGGCTGATGCATTTACTGGATACTGATATCATGATTTAAATTTTACTTTGAGCTCTGCAGTCTAATTAAATGGGATAATTTACAATTGAATGAATTGCAGAATAATTTTCTCCAAATTGGGCCAATCTTTGTTTGCTAAAATTAATACAAGGCCCACTGCTGTCCACATGATAAAAATGCTTTCATGGAATACAAAGGTCTGCAGTAAAATAAGTTAACAAGAATTAAAAAAAAGACCATGCAGGAAAAGCGTAAGTCCTTTCATTGTCAGATGTTTCCCTGTCACTCCAGCCTCTCTTTTGGAGAAATTCTCAGTCTGGTTCCATGGACTCGATCATTCTGTAACATGCTCAATCAAAAAGATATGTCAAATTTTATCCGTAGGTTTAACCTGAAGCTTAAAAGAACTGGCAGCTTTAAATCAAGATCGTTCACAACACTCAGATGGATTTTGAGACAACATAAAAGTGTAACATGGACTAAAAAAGTATGAATGAATAAACAATGAGCAGAACAGAGGGTGAACTAGAAATCCAATGTGACAAAGTTAACAAAGTTAGCAAAATTAGAGTAAATAGATCTTGGAAATGAGGACCTCAGCAGTGGTGCTGCCCATTGGACTGGTGCAAAGGTGCAGAGGGACACTGGTTTGATTCCTCATTAGGCTGAGTTCCTGATTTAAGTTGTATGTCT
Organism: Heterodontus francisci; assembly: GCF_036365525.1. Lineage (NCBI taxonomy): Eukaryota > Metazoa > Chordata > Chondrichthyes > Heterodontiformes > Heterodontidae > Heterodontus > Heterodontus francisci. The sequence continues at coordinate 75,841,084 of NC_090385.1, read as the reverse complement.
GTGGGATGTTAACAAGTGGAGACTGAGAACTTCCTCAAAGGGAAGGAAGGAAACTTGATTTGAAAGTGACACCTGGGCTTCTCTTGTGCCCTTCCTAGCAGCCAGCACACAAGGGCATTGATGGAGGCTTGGGATCAGGTTGCCTACCCTCTATGAGTCCATAGTTTTGGGGGGAAATACTGGACAAATGGATCCTCAAATTTTATTAAAAGATCTATCTTACAGAAATTTTGTGCAATCGCTTGATCTTCCACAATATCCAGAAGATGGGAAATTAATTGAGTTTCTTCAAAATGTTTGAGTTTCTGGTCTAGGCATCTGAAAAATAAACCATAGAAATCAGGTGGGTCATCAACCAGAACAACCCACATGAGACAACCCAGAGCCATTAATATTCACACTGCATTGATTTAAAGTTAGGAATTACATTGTTGCTGCAGCATAGGAGAGAAAGGAACTCACCAATGGCAACATATAAAATAACTTATTCTGTTCCATAGCCACTCAAGGGAACTAGGAAGCAACATTCAATTTTAAATTCTAACACGCCATCTCTGCAAGGTAGGAGTACAGGAGAACTCATTATACCTGGCTTTTCTTAAAGTAACTGTCAAGGGAGCACAAGATTAGTTCATAACTCACGGAATGGTAGAGATAACTTTAAGAAGGGAAGCTCCAGAGATTTTTCTCCTGAAACTTTGTGAATACATGTCCTGAATAATTCATAACCTTCAGATTTTTAAAACTTAAACATGGAGCTAATAAAGCTGCCATAGAGATTTTAGGCGGTCGTCCCATAAGATACCCAAATCATCAGCGATAAAAAGATGAGAGGTTACACTATGTCTAGACTGTGTGATTCTACTGTGTTAATGTGTTGGCATTAACAGGTCATTAAGAAAGATTATACTGCAAGCAGGGCAAATTAAATAACCAATATAAATAACCTTCATTCCAAATAAAAAGTCGTGATGACAACGCAGAGTATTTTTGACATATTCACAAACATATCCTGTTTACAGGAGGGAAATGCAAAGCAAGAAAGGGAGGAAAGTTGAATAAAAGAGGGAGAGTAATCAAGGGCCAGAAAGTCAAAGGGCTGTGAGGTCAGGAACTGGAGCAGAAGCGATTTGAAAATCGCACTGCCCGAGGTCGTCTCCGGAACCCGAAACCTCCGAGACAATCCATGATATTCAATGTAAGGGCGGGGAAGGTGGAGGAAACGGTGAAGCCACCTGCCTCCAGTTAAGGACCCATTAAGCTCCTTGTGGTCTGCTCCACACACAACTGACCACCTCCAGGTGCTTACCCATTGTCTCTCGAGATAAGGAGGCCAAAGAAGAAAAAAGCTCCTTCAGAAGCTTGGTAAGGGGTCAGGGCATTCAGTAGGGCAATTTTCAATTCTGATTTCCGATATAACGACCAGCCTGGTGCAGGTTACTGCCAGGGGTCGGTAATGTGGCTGTACATGGACTTCACTGTCTGTGGTAAAAATCTTTAGGTCTAGGGTAATTTTAAATGCCTTGCTCCAAGCCTTTAAACTTGTGTTTGGAGCAAGACATTTGAAATTACCCAGAGCGAAAGGAATTAGAAAGCATCGGAGTGTCGGCAGTGACTGGAACATGACAGTGTCGGCAGTGACTGGAACATGACAGTGTCGGCTGTGACTGGAACATGACAGTGTCGGCTGTGACTGGAACATGACAGTGTCGGCAGTGACTGGAACATGACAGTGTCGGATGTGACTGGAACATGACAGTGTCGGCTGTAACTGGAACATGACAGTGTCGGATGTGACAGGAGCATGACAGTGTCGGCTGTGACTGGAGCATGACAGTGTCGGCTGTAACTGGAACATGACAGTGTCGGCTGTGAGTGGAACATGACAGTGTCGGCTGTAACTGGAACATGACAGTGTCGGCTGTGACTGGAACATGACAGTGTCGGCTGTGACTGGAGCATGACAGTGTCGGCTGTGACTGGAACATGACAGTGTCGGCTGTGACTGGAGCATGACAGTGTCGGCTGTGACTGGAACATGACAGTGTCGGCAGTGACTGGAACATGACAGTGTCGGATGTGACTGGAACATGACAGTGTCGGCTGTGACTGGAACATGACAGTGTCGGATGTGACAGGAGCATGACAGTGTCGGCTGTGACTGGAGCATGACAGTGTCGGCTGTAACTGGATCATGACAGTGTCGGCTGTGAGTGGAACATGACAGTGTCGGCTGTGAGTGGAGCATGACAGTGTCGGCTGTGACTGGAACATGACAGTGTCGGCTGTGACTGGAGCATGACAGTGTCGGCTGTAACCGGAACATGACAGTGTCGGCTGTGACTGGAACATGACAGTGTCGGCTGTGACTGGAGCATGACAGTGTCGGCTGTGACTGGAACATGACAGTGTCGGCTGTGACTGGAGCATGACAGTGTCGGCTGTGACTGGAACATGACAGTGTCGGCTGTGACTGGAGCATGACAGTGTCGGCTGTGACTGGAACATGACAGTGTCGGCAGTGACTGGAGCATGACAGTGTCGGCTGTAACTGGAACATGACAGTGTCGGCTGTGAGTGGAACATGACAGTGTCGGCTGTGAGTGGAGTATGACAGTGTCGGCTGTAACTGGAGCATGAGAGTGTCTGCTGTGAGAGGAGCATGACAGTGTCGGCTGTGAGTGGAGCATGACAGTGTCGGCTGTGACTGGAACATGACAGTGTCGGCTGTGACTGGAGCATGACAGTGTCGGCTGTGACTGGAACATGACAGTGTCGGCTGTGACTGGAGCATGACAGTGTCGGCTGTGACTGGAACATGACAGTGTCGGCAGTGACTGGAGCATGACAGTGTCGGCTGTAACTGGAACATGACAGTGTCGGCTGTGAGTGGAACATGACAGTGTCGGCTGTGAGTGGAGTATGACAGTGTCGGCTGTAACTGGAGCATGAGAGTGTCGGCTGTGAGAGGAGCATGACAGTGTCGGCTGTGACTGGAACATGACAGTGTCGGCTGTGACTGGAACATGACAGTGTTGGCAGTGACTGGAGCATGACAGTGTCGGCTGTGACTGGAACATGACAGTGTCAGCTGTGAGTGCAGCATGACAGTGTCGGCTGTAACTGGAGCATGAGAGTGTCGGTTGTGAGTGGAACATGACAGTGTCGGCTGTGAGTGGAACATGACAGTGTCGGCTGTGAGTGGAGCATGACAGTGTCAGCTGTGAGTGGAACATGACAGTGTCGGCTGTGAGTGGAACATGACAGTGTCGGCTGTGAGTGGAGTATGAGAGTGTCGGCTGTGAGAGGAGCATGAGAGTGTCGGCTGTGAGAGGAGCATGACAGTGTCGGCTGTAACTGGAGCATGAGAGTGTCGGCTGTGAGTGGAACATGACAGTGTCGGCAGTGACTGGAGCATGACAGTGTCGGCTGTAACTGGAACATGACAGTGTCGGCTGTGAGTGGAGTATGACAGTGTCGGCTGTGAGTGGAGCATGACAGTGTCGGCTGTGAGTGGAACATGACAGTGTCGGCTGTGAGTGGAACATGACAGTGTCGGCTGTGAGTGGAGCATGACAGTGTCGGCTGTGAGTGGAACATGACAGTGTCGGCTGTAACTGGGGCATGGCAGTGTCGGCTGTGAGTGGAACATGACAGTGTCGGCTGTGACTGGAGCATGACAGTGTCGGCTGTGACTGGAACATGACAGTGTCGGCTGTGACTGGAGCATGACAGTGTCGGCTGTGACTGGAACATGACAGTGTCGGCTGTGACTGGAGCATGACAGTGTCGGCTGTGACTGGAACATGACAGTGTCGGCAGTGACTGGAGCATGACAGTGTCGGCTGTAACTGGAACATGACAGTGTCGGCTGTGAGTGGAACAAGACAGTGTCGGCTGTGAGTGGAGTATGACAGTGTCGGCTGTAACTGGAGCATGAGAGTGTCGGCTGTGAGAGGAGCATGACAGTGTCGGCTGTGAGTGGAGCATGACAGTGTTGGCTGTGACTGGAACATGACAGTGTCGGCTGTGACTGGAGCATGACAGTGTCGGCTGTGACTGGAACATGACAGTGTCGGCTGTGACTGGAGCATGACAGTGTCGGCTGTGACTGGAACATGACAGTGTCGGCAGTGACTGGAGCATGACAGTGTCGGCTGTAACTGGAACATGACAGTGTCGGCTGTGAGTGGAACATGACAGTGTCGGCTGTGAGTGGAGTATGACAGTGTCGGCTGTAACTGGAGCATGAGAGTGTCGGCTGTGAGAGGAGCATGACAGTGTCGGCTGTGACTGGAACATGACAGTGTCGGCTGTGACTGGAACATGACAGTGTTGGCAGTGACTGGAGCATGACAGTGTCGGCTGTGACTGGAACATGACAGTGTCAGCTGTGAGTGCAGCATGACAGTGTCGGCTGTAACTGGAGCATGAGAGTGTCGGTTGTGAGTGGAACATGACAGTGTCGGCTGTGAGTGGAACATGACAGTGTCGGCTGTGAGTGGAGCATGACAGTGTCAGCTGTGAGTGGAACATGACAGTGTCGGCTTTGAGTGGAACATGACAGTGTCGGCTGTGAGTGGAGTATGAGAGTGACGGCTGTGAGAGGAGCATGAGAGTGTCGGCTGTGAGAGGAGCATGACAGTGTCGGCTGTAACTGGAGCATGAGAGTGTCGGCTGTGAGTGGAACATGACAGTGTCGGCAGTGACTGGAGCATGACAGTGTCGGCTGTAACTGGAACATGACAGTGTCGGCTGTGAGTGGAGTATGACAGTGTTTGCTGTGAGTGGAGCATGACAGTGTCGGCTGTGAGTGGAACATGACAGTGTCGGCTGTGAGTGGAACATGACAGTGTCGGCTGTGAGTGGAGCATGACAGTGTCGGCTGTGAGTGGAACATGACAGTGTCGGCTGTAACTGGGGCATGGCAGTGTCGGCTGTGAGTGGAACATGACAGTGTCGGCTGTGACTGGAGCATGACAGTGTCGGCTGTGACTGGAACATGACAGTGTCGGCAGTGACTGGAGCATGACAGTGTCGGCTGTAACTGGAACATGACAGTGTCGGCTGTGAGTGGAACATGACAGTGTCGGCTGTGAGTGGAGTATGACAGTGTCGGCTGTAACTGGAGCATGAGAGTGTCGGCTGTGAGAGGAGCATGACAGTGTCGGCTGTGAGTGGAGCATGACAGTGTCGGCTGTGACTGGAACATGACAGTGTCGGCTGTGACTGGAGCATGACAGTGTCGGCTGTGACTGGAACATGACAGTGTCGGCTGTGACTGGAGCATGACAGTGTCGGCTGTGACTGGAACATGACAGTGTCGGCAGTGACTGGAGCATGACAGTGTCGGCTGTAACTGGAACATGACAGTGTCGGCTGTGAGTGGAACATGACAGTGTTGGCTGTGAGTGGAGTATGACAGTGTCGGGTGTAACTGGAGCATGAGAGTGGCGGCTGTGAGAGGAGCATGACAGTGTCGGCAGTGACTGGAACATGACAGTGTCGGCTGTGACTGGAACATGACAGTGTCGGCTGTAACTGGAACATGACAGTGTCGGATGTGACAGGAGCATGACAGTGTCGGCTGTGACTGGAACATGACAGTGTCGGCTGTGACTGGAGCATGACAGTGTCGGCTGTGACTGGAACATGACAGTGTCGGCAGTGACTGGAGCATGACAGTGTCGGCTGTAACTGGAACATGACAGTGTCGGCTGTGAGTGGAACATGACAGTGTCGGCTGTGAGTGGAGTATGACAGTGTCGGCTGTAACTGGAGCATGAGAGTGTCGGCTGTGAGAGGAGCATGACAGTGTCGGCTGTGAGTGGAGCATGACAGTGTCGGCTGTGACTGGAACATGACAGTGTCGGCTGTGACTGGAGCATGACAGTGTCGGCTGTGACTGGAACATGACAGTGTCGGCTGTGACTGGAGCATGACAGTGTCGGCTGTGACTGGAACATGACAGTGTCGGCAGTGACTGGAGCATGACAGTGTCGGCTGTAACTGGAACATGACAGTGTCGGCTGTGAGTGGAACATGACAGTGTTGGCTGTGAGTGGAGTATGACAGTGTCGGGTGTAACTGGAGCATGAGAGTGGCGGCTGTGAGAGGAGCATGACAGTGTCGGCAGTGACTGGAACATGACAGTGTCGGCTGTGACTGGAACATGACAGTGTCGGCTGTAACTGGAACATGACAGTGTCGGATGTGACAGGAGCATGACAGTGTCGGCTGTGACTGGAACATGACAGTGTCGGCTGTGACTGGAGCATGACAGTGTCGGCTGTGACTGGAACATGACAGTGTCGGCAGTGACTGGAGCATGACAGTGTCGGCTGTAACTGGAACATGACAGTGTCGGCTGTGAGTGGAACATGACAGTGTCGGCTGTGAGTGGAGTATGACAGTGTCGGCTGTAACTGGAGCATGAGAGTGTCGGCTGTGAGAGGAGCATGACAGTGTCGGCTGTGAGTGGAGCATGACAGTGTCGGCTGTGACTGGAACATGACAGTGTCGGCTGTGACTGGAGCATGACAGTGTCGGCTGTGACTGGAACATGACAGTGTCGGCTGTGACTGGAGCATGACAGTGTCGGCTGTGACTGGAACATGACAGTGTCGGCAGTGACTGGAGCATGACAGTGTCGGCTGTAACTGGAACATGACAGTGTCGGCTGTGAGTGGAACATGACAGTGTCGGCTGTGAGTGGAGTATGACAGTGTCGGGTGTAACTGGAGCATGACAGTGTCGGCTGTGAGAGGAGCATGACAGTGTCGGCTGTGACTGGAACATGACAGTGTCGGCTGTGACTGGAGCATGACAGTGTCGGCTGTGACTGGAACATGACAGTGTCGGCTGTGACTGGAACATGACAGTGTCGGCTGTGAGTGGAACATGACAGTGTCGGCTGTGACTGGAACATGACAGTGTCGGCTGTGACTGGAACATGACAGTGTCGGCTGTGACTGGAGCATGACAGTGTCGGCTGTGACTGGAACATGACAGTGTCGGCAGTGACTGGAGCATGACAGTGTCGGCTGTAACTGCAACATGACAGTGTCGGCTGTGAGTGGAACATGACAGTGTCGGCTGTAACTGGAACATGACAGTGTCGGCTGTGACTGGAGCATGACAGTGTCGGCTGTGACTGGAACATGACAGTGTCGGCAGTGACTGGGGCATGACAGTGTCGGCTGTGACTGGAACATGACAGTGTCGGCTGTGAGTGCAGCGTGACAGTGTCGGCTGTAACTGGAGCATGAGAGTGACGGCTGTGAGTGGAACATGACAGTGTCGGCAGTGACTGGAGCATGACAGTGTCGGCTGTGACTGGAACATGACAGTGTCGGCTGTGAGTGGAGTATGACAGTGTCGGCTGTAACTGGAGCATGAGAGTATCGGCTGTGAGTGGAACATGACAGTGTCGGCTGTGAGTGGAACATGACAGTGTCGGCTGTGAGTGGAGCATGACAGTGTCGGCTGTGAGTGGAACATGACAGTGTCGGCTGTAACTGGGGCATGGCAGTGTCGGCAGTGAGTGGAACATGACAGTGTCGGCTGTGACTGGAGCATGACAGTGTCGGCTGTGACTGGAACATGACAGTGTCGGCTGTGACTGGAGCATGACAGTGTCGGCTGTGACTGGAACATGACAGTGTCGGCAGTGACTGGAGCATGACAGTGTCGGCTGTAACTGCAACATGACAGTGTCGGCTGTGAGTGGAACATGACAGTGTCGGCTGTAACTGGAACATGACAGTGTCGGCTGTGACTGGAGCATGACAGTGTCGGCTGTGACTGGAACATGACAGTGTCGGCAGTGACTGGGGCATGACAGTGTCGGCTGTGACTGGAACATGACAGTGTCGGCTGTGAGTGCAGCGTGACAGTGTCGGCTGTAACTGGAGCATGAGAGTGACGGCTGTGAGTGGAACATGACAGTGTCGGCAGTGACTGGAGCATGACAGTGTCGGCTGTGACTGGAACATGACAGTGTCGGCTGTGAGTGGAGTATGACAGTGTCGGCTGTAACTGGAGCATGAGAGTATCGGCTGTGAGTGGAACATGACAGTGTCGGCTGTGAGTGGAACATGACAGTGTCGGCTGTGAGTGGAGCATGACAGTGTCGGCTGTGAGTGGAACATGACAGTGTCGGCTGTAACTGGGGCATGGCAGTGTCGGCAGTGAGTGGAACATGACAGTGTCGGCTGTGACTGGAGCATGACAGTGTCGGCTGTGACTGGAACATGACAGTGTCGGCAGTGACTGGAGCATGACAGTGTCGGCTGTAACTGGAACATGACAGTGTCGGCTGTGAGTGGAACATGACAGTGTCGGCTGTGAGTGGAGTATGACAGTGTCGGCTGTAACTGGAGCATGAGAGTGTCGGCTGTGAGAGGAGCATGACAGTGTCGGCTGTGAGTGGAGCATGACAGTGTCGGCTGTGACTGGAACATGACAGTGTCGGCTGTGACTGGAGCATGACAGTGTCGGCTGTGACTGGAACATGACAGTGTCGGCTGTGACTGGAGCATGACAGTGTCGGCTGTGACTGGAACATGACAGTGTCGGCAGTGACTGGAGCATGACAGTGTCGGCTGTAACTGGAACATGACAGTGTCGGCTGTGAGTGGAACATGACAGTGTTGGCTGTGAGTGGAGTATGACAGTGTCGGCGGTAACTGGAGCATGAGAGTGTCGGCTGTGAGAGGAGCATGACAGTGTCGGCAGTGACTGGAACATGACAGTGTCGGCTGTGACTGGAACATGACAGTGTCGGCTGTAACTGGAACATGACAGTGTCGGATGTGACAGGAGCATGACAGTGTCGGCTGTGACTGGAACATGACAGTGTCGGCTGTGACTGGAGCATGACAGTGTCGGCTGTGACTGGAACATGACAGTGTCGGCAGTGACTGGAGCATGACAGTGTCGGCTGTAACTGGAACATGACAGTGTCGGCTGTGAGTGGAACATGACAGTGTCGGCTGTGAGTGGAGTATGACAGTGTCGGCTGTAACTGGAGCATGAGAGTGTCGGCTGTGAGAGGAGCATGACAGTGTCGGCTGTGAGTGGAGCATGACAGTGTCGGCTGTGACTGGAACATGACAGTGTCGGCTGTGACTGGAGCATGACAGTGTCGGCTGTGACTGGAACATGACAGTGTCGGCTGTGACTGGAGCATGACAGTGTCGGCTGTGACTGGAACATGACAATGTCGGCAGTGACTGGAGCATGACAGTGTCGGCTGTAACTGGAACATGACAGTGTCGGCTGTGAGTGGAACATGACAGTGTCGGCTGTGAGTGGAGTATGACAGTGTCGGGTGTAACTGGAGCATGAGAGTGGCGGCTGTGAGAGGAGCATGACAGTGTCGGCTGTGACTGGAACATGACAGTGTCGGCTGTGACTGGAGCATGACAGTGTCGGCTGTGACTGGAACATGACAGTGTCGGCTGTGAGTGGAACATGACAGTGTCGGCTGTGAGTGGAACATGATAGTGTCGGCTGTGACTGGAACATGACAGTGTCGGCTGTGACTGGAACATGACAGTGTCGGCTGTGACTGGAACATGACAGTGTCGGCTGTGACTGGAGCATGACAGTGTCGGCTGTGACTGGAACATGACAGTGTCGGCAGTGACTGGAGCATGACAGTGTCGGCTGTAACTGCAACATGACAGTGTCGGCTGTGAGTGGAACATGACAGTGTCGGCTGTAACTGGAACATGACAGTGTCGGCTGTGACTGGAGCATGACAGTGTCGGCTGTGACTGGAACATGACAGTGTCGGCAGTGACTGGGGCATGACAGTGTCGGCTGTGACTGGAACATGACAGTGTCGGCTGTGAGTGCAGCGTGACAGTGTCGGCGGTAACTGGAACATGACAGTGTCGGTTGTGAGTGGAACATGACAGTGTCGGCTGTGAGTGGAACATGACAGTGTCGGCTGTGAGTGGAACATGACAGTGTCGGCTGTGAGTGGAGTATGACAGTGTCGGCTGTAACTGGAGCATGAGAGTGACGGCTGTGAGTGGAACATGACAGTGTCGGCTGTGAGTGGAACATGACAGTGTCGGCTGTGAGTGGAACATGACAGTGTCGGCTGTGAATGGAGTATGACAGTGTCGGCTGTAACTGGAGCATGAGAGTGTCGGCTGTGAGTGGAACATGGCAGTGTCGGCTGTGAGTGGAACATGGCAGTGTCGGCTGTGACTGGAACATGACTGTGTCGGCTGTGACTGGAACATGACAGTGTCGGCTGGAACTGGAGAATGACAGTGTCAGCTGTAACTGGAGCATGACAGTGTCGGCAGTGATTGGAGCATGGCAGTGTCGGCTGTAACTGGAGAATGACAGTGTCGGCTGTGACTGGAACATGACAGTGTTGGCAGTGACTGGAGCATGACAGTGTCGGCTGTGACTGGAACATGACAGTGTCAGCTGTGAGTGCAGCATGACAGTGTCGGCTGTAACTGGAGCATGAGAGTGTCGGTTGTGAGTGGAACATGACAGTGTCGGCTGTGAGTGGAACATGACAGTGTCGGCTGTGAGTGGAGCATGACAGTGTCGGCTGTGAGTGGAACATGACAGTGTCGGCTGTGAGTGGAGTATGAGAGTGACGGCTGTGAGAGGAGCATGAGAGTGTCGGCTGTGAGAGGAGCATGACAGTGTCGGCTGTAACTGGAGCATGAGAGTTTCGGCTGTGAGTGGAACATGACAGTGTCGGCAGTGACTGGAGCATGACAGTGTCGGCTGTGACTGGAACATGACAGTGTCGGCTGTGAGTGGAGTATGACAGTGTCGGCTGTAACTGGAGCATGAGAGTTTCGGCTGTGAGTGGAACATGACAGTGTCGGCTGTGAGTGGAACATGACAGTGTCGGCTGTGAGTGGAGCATGACAGTGTCGGCTGTGAGTGGAACATGACAGTGTCGGCTGTAACTGGGGCATGGCAGTGTCGGCTGTGAGTGGAACATGGCAGTGTCGGCTGTGACTGGAACATGACTTGTGTCGGCTGTGACTGGAACATGACAGTGTCGGCTGTAACTGGAGAATGACAGTGTCAGCTGTAACTGGAGCATGACAGTGTCGGCAGTGATTGGAGCATGGCAGTGTCGGCTGTAACTGGAGAATGACAGTGTCGGCTGTAACTGGAGCATGACAGTGTCGGCTGTGACTGGAACATGACAGTGTCGGCTGTAACTGGAGAATGACATTGTCAGCTGTAACTGGAGCATGACAGTGTCGGCAGTGATTGGAGCATGACAGTGTCGGCTGTAACTGGAGCATGACAGTGTCGGCTGTAACTGGAGAATGACAGTGTCAGCTGTAACTGGAGCATGACAGTGTCGGCAGTGATTGGAGCATGGCAGTGTCGGCAGTGACTGGAACATGACTGTGTCGGCTCTGAGTGGAACATGACAGTGTCGGCAGTGACTGGAACATGACTGTGTCGGCTCTGAGTGGAACATAACAGTGTCGGCAGTGACTGGAACATGACTGTGTCGGCTCTGAGTGGAACATGACAGTGTCGGCAGTGACTGGAACATGACAGTGTCGGCAGTGACTGGAACATGACTGTGTCGGCTCTGAGTGGAACATGACAGTGTCGGCAGTGACTGGAACATGACTGTGTCGGCTCTGAGTGGAACATAACAGTGTCGGCAGTGACTGGAACATGACTGTGTCAGCTCTGAGTGGAACATAACAGTGTCGGCAGTGACTGGAACATGACAGTGTCGGCTGTGACTGGAACATGACAGTGTCGGCTGTGAGTGGAGCATGACAGTGTCGGCTGTGACTGGAACATGACAGTGTCGGCAGTGACTGGAGCATGACAGTGTCGGCTGTAACTGCAACATGACAGTGTCGGCTGTGAGTGGAACATGACAGTGTCGGCTGTAACTGGAACATGACAGTGTCGGCTGTGACTGGAGCATGACAGTGTCGGCTGTGACTGGAACATGACAGTGTCGGCAGTGACTGGGGCATGACAGTGTCGGCTGTGACTGGAACATGACAGTGTCGGCTGTGAGTGCAGCGTGACAGTGTCGGCTGTAACTGGAGCATGAGAGTGACGGTTGTGAGTGGAACATGACAGTGTCGGCTGTGAGTGGAACATGACAGTGTCGGCTGTGAGTGGAGTATGACAGTGTCGGCTGTAACTGGAGCATGAGAGTGTCGGCTGTGAGAGGAGCATGACAGTGTCGGCTGTAACTGGAGCATGAGAGTGTCGGCTGTGAGTGGAACATGACAGTGTCGGCTGTGAGTGGAACATGACAGTGTCGGCTGTGAGTGGAGTATGACAGTGTCGGCTGTAACTGGAGCATGAGAGTGTCGGCTGTGAGTGGAACATGACAGTGTCGGCTGTGAGTGGAACATGACAGTGTCGGCTGTGAGTGGAACATGACAGTGTCGGCTGTGAATGGAGTATGACAGTGTCGGCTGTAACTGGAGCATGACAGTGTCGGCTGTGAGTGGAACATGGCAGTGTCGGCTGTGACTGGAACATGACTGTGTCGGCTGTGACTGGAACATGACAGTGTCGGCTGTAACTGGAGAATGACAGTGTCAGCTGTAACTGGAGCATGACAGTGTCGGCAGTGATTGGAGCATGGCAGTGTCGGCTGTAACTGGAGAATGACAGTGTCGGCTGTGACTGGAACATGACAGTGTTGGCAGTGACTGGAGCATGACAGTGTCGGCTGTGACTGGAACATGACAGTGTCAGCTGTGAGTGCAGCATGACAGTGTCGGCTGTGAGTGGAACATGACAGTGTCGGCTGTGAGTGGAACATGACAGTGTCGGCTGTGAGTGGAACTTGACAGTGTCGGCTGTGAGTGGAGTATGAGAGTGGCGGCTGTGAGAGGAGCATGAGAGTGTCGGCTGTGAGAGGAGCATGACAGTGTCGGCTGTAACTGGAGCATGAGAGTGTCGGCTGTGAGTGGAACATGACAGTGTCGGCAGTGACTGGAACATGACAGTGTCGGCTGTGAGTGGAGTATGACAGTGTCGGCTGTAACTGGAGCATGAGAGTGTCGGCTGTGAGTGGAACATGACAGTGTCGGCTGTGAGTGGAACATGACAGTGTCGGCTGTGAGTGGAGCATGACAGTGTCGGCTGTGAGTGGAACATGACAGTGTCGGCTGTAACTGGGGCATGGCAGTGTCGGCTGTGAGTGGAACATGGCAGTGTCGGCTGTGACTGGAACATGACTTGTGTCGGCTGTGAGTGGAGCATGACAGTGTCGGCTGTGAGTGGAACATGACAGTGTCGGCTGTGAGTGGAACATGACAGTGTCGGCTGTGAGTGGAGCATGACAGTGTCGGCTGTGAGTGGAACATGACAGTGTCGGCTGTAACTGGGGCATGGCAGTGTCGGCTGTGAGTGGAACATGGCAGTGTCGGCTGTGACTGGAACATGACTTGTGTCGGCTGTGACTGGAACATGACAGTGTCGGCTGTAACTGGAGAATGACAGTGTCAGCTGTAACTGGAGCATGACAGTGTCGGCAGTGATTGGAGCATGGCAGTGTCGGCTGTAACTGGAGAATGACAGTGTCGGCTGTAACTGGAGCATGACAGTGTCGGCTGTGACTGGAACATGACAGTGTCGGCTGTAACTGGAGAATGACATTGTCAGCTGTAACTGGAGCATGACAGTGTCGGCAGTGATTGGAGCATGACAGTGTCGGCTGTAACTGGAGCATGACAGTGTCGGCTGTAACTGGAGAATGACAGTGTCAGCTGTAACTGGAGCATGACAGTGTCGGCAGTGATTGGAGCATGGCAGTGTCGGCTGTGAGAGGAGCATGACAGTGTCGGCTGTGAGTGGAGCATGACAGTGTCGGCTGTGACTGGAACATGACAGTGTCGGCTGTGACTGGAGCATGACAGTGTCGGCTGTGACTGGAACATGACAGTGTCGGCAGTGACTGGAGCATGACAGTGTCGGCTGTAACTGGAACATGACAGTGTCGGCTGTGAGTGGAACATGACAGTGTTGGCTGTGAGTGGAGTATGACAGTGTCGGCGGTAACTGGAGCATGAGAGTGTCGGCTGTGAGAGGAGCATGACAGTGTCGGCAGTGACTGGAACATGACAGTGTCGGCTGTGACTGGAACATGACAGTGTCGGCTGTAACTGGAACATGACAGTGTCGGATGTGACAGGAGCATGACAGTGTCGGCTGTGACTGGAACATGACAGTGTCGGCTGTGACTGGAGCATGACAGTGTCGGCTGTGACTGGAACATGACAGTGTCGGCAGTGACTGGAGCATGACAGTGTCGGCTGTAACTGGAACATGACAGTGTCGGCTGTGAGTGGAACATGACAGTGTCGGCTGTGAGTGGAGTATGACAGTGTCGGCTGTAACTGGAGCATGAGAGTGTCGGCTGTGAGAGGAGCATGACAGTGTCGGCTGTGAGTGGAGCATGACAGTGTCGGCTGTGACTGGAACATGACAGTGTCGGCTGTGACTGGAGCATGACAGTGTCGGCTGTGACTGGAACATGACAGTGTCGGCTGTGACTGGAGCATGACAGTGTCGGCTGTGACTGGAACATGACAATGTCGGCAGTGACTGGAGCATGACAGTGTCGGCTGTAACTGGAACATGACAGTGTCGGCTGTGAGTGGAACATGACAGTGTCGGCTGTGAGTGGAGTATGACAGTGTCGGGTGTAACTGGAGCATGAGAGTGTCGGCTGTGAGAGGAGCATGACAGTGTCGGCTGTGACTGGAACATGACAGTGTCGGCTGTGACTGGAGCATGACAGTGTCGGCTGTGACTGGAACATGACAGTGTCGGCTGTGAGTGGAACATGACAGTGTCGGCTGTGAGTGGAACATGATAGTGTCGGCTGTGACTGGAACATGACAGTGTCGGCTGTGACTGGAACATGACAGTGTCGGCTGTGACTGGAGCATGACAGTGTCGGCTGTGACTGGAACATGACAGTGTCGGCAGTGACTGGAGCATGACAGTGTCGGCTGTAACTGCAACATGACAGTGTCGGCTGTGAGTGGAACATGACAGTGTCGGCTGTAACTGGAACATGACAGTGTCGGCTGTGACTGGAGCATGACAGTGTCGGCTGTGACTGGAACATGACAGTGTCGGCAGTGACTGGGGCATGACAGTGTCGGCTGTGACTGGAACATGACAGTGTCGGCTGTGAGTGCAGCGTGACAGTGTCGGCGGTAACTGGAGCATGAGAGTGACGGTTGTGAGTGGAACATGACAGTGTCGGCTGTGAGTGGAACATGACAGTGTCGGCTGTGAGTGGAACATGACAGTGTCGGCTGTGAGTGGAGTATGACAGTGTCGGCTGTAACTGGAGCATGAGAGTGTCGGCTGTGAGTGGAACATGACAGTGTCGGCTGTGAGTGGAACATGGCAGTGTCGGCTGTGAGTGGAACATGACAGTGTCGGCTGTGAGTGGAACATGGCAGTGTCGGCTGTGAGTGGAACATGGCAGTGTCGGCTGTGACTGGAACATGACAGTGTCGGCTGGAACTGGAGAATGACAGTGTCAGCTGTAACTGGAGCATGACAGTGTCGGCAGTGATTGGAGCATGGCAGTGTCGGCTGTAACTGGAGAATGACAGTGTCGGCTGTGACTGGAACATGACAGTGTTGGCAGTGACTGGAGCATGACAGTGTCGGCTGTGACTGGAACATGACAGTGTCAGCTGTGAGTGCAGCATGACAGTGTCGGCTGTAACTGGAGCATGAGAGTGTCGGTTGTGAGTGGAACATGACAGTGTCGGCTGTGAGTGGAACATGACAGTGTCGGCTGTGAGTGGAGCATGACAGTGTCGGCTGTGAGTGGAACATGACAGTGTCGGCTGTGAGTGGAGTATGAGAGTGACGGCTGTGAGAGGAGCATGAGAGTGTCGGCTGTGAGAGGAGCATGACAGTGTCGGCTGTAACTGGAGCATGAGAGTGTCGGCTGTGAGTGGAACATGACAGTGTCGGCAGTGACTGGAGCATGACAGTGTCGGCTGTGACTGGAACATGACAGTGTCGGCTGTGAGTGGAGTATGACAGTGTCGGCTGTAACTGGAGCATGAGAGTTTCGGCTGTGAGTGGAACATGACAGTGTCGGCTGTGAGTGGAACATGACAGTGTCGGCTGTGAGTGGAGCATGACAGTGTCGGCTGTGAGTGGAACATGACAGTGTCGGCTGTAACTGGGGCATGGCAGTGTCGGCTGTGAGTGGAACATGGCAGTGTCGGCTGTGACTGGAACATGACTTGTGTCGGCTGTGACTGGAACATGACAGTGTCGGCTGTAACTGGAGAATGACAGTGTCAGCTGTAACTGGAGCATGACAGTGTCGGCAGTGATTGGAGCATGGCAGTGTCGGCTGTAACTGGAGAATGACAGTGTCGGCTGTAACTGGAGCATGACAGTGTCGGCTGTGACTGGAACATGACAGTGTCGGCTGTAACTGGAGAATGACATTGTCAGCTGTAACTGGAGCATGACAGTGTCGGCAGTGATTGGAGCATGACAGTGTCGGCTGTAACTGGAGCATGACAGTGTCGGCTGTAACTGGAGAATGACAGTGTCAGCTGTAACTGGAGCATGACAGTGTCGGCAGTGATTGGAGCATGGCAGTGTCGGCAGTGACTGGAACATGACTGTGTCGGCTCTGAGTGGAACATGACAGTGTCGGCAGTGACTGGAACATGACTGTGTCGGCTCTGAGTGGAACATAACAGTGTCGGCAGTGACTGGAACATGACTGTGTCGGCTCTGAGTGGAACATGACAGTGTCGGCAGTGACTGGAACATGACAGTGTCGGCAGTGACTGGAACATGACTGTGTCGGCTCTGAGTGGAACATGACAGTGTCGGCAGTGACTGGAACATGACTGTGTCGGCTCTGAGTGGAACATAACAGTGTCGGCAGTGACTGGAACATGACTGTGTCAGCTCTGAGTGGAACATAACAGTGTCGGCTGTGACTGGAACATGACAGTGTCGGCTGTGACTGGAACATGACAGTGTCGGCTGTGAGTGGAGCATGACAGTGTCGGCTGTGACTGGAACATGACAGTGTCGGCAGTGACTGGAGCATGACAGTGTCGGCTGTAACTGCAACATGACAGTGTCGGCTGTGAGTGGAACATGACAGTGTCGGCTGTAACTGGAACATGACAGTGTCGGCTGTGACTGGAGCATGACAGTGTCGGCTGTGACTGGAACATGACAGTGTCGGCAGTGACTGGGGCATGACAGTGTCGGCTGTGACTGGAACATGACAGTGTCGGCTGTGAGTGCAGCGTGACAGTGTCGGCTGTAACTGGAGCATGAGAGTGTCGGTTGTGAGTGGAACATGACAGTGTCGGCTGTGAGTGGAACATGACAGTGTCGGCTGTGAGTGGAGTATGACAGTGTCGGCTGTAACTGGAGCATGAGAGTGTCGGCTGTGAGAGGAGCATGACAGTGTCGGCTGTAACTGGAGCATGAGAGTGACGGCTGTGAGTGGAACATGACAGTGTCGGCTGTGAGTGGAACATGACAGTGTCGGCTGTGAGTGGAGTATGACAGTGTCGGCTGTAACTGGAGCATGAGAGTGACGGCTGTGAGTGGAACATGACAGTGTCGGCTGTGAGTGGAACATGACAGTGTCGGCTGTGAGTGGAACATGACAGTGTCGGCTGTGAATGGAGTATGACAGTGTCGGCTGTAACTGGAGCATGACAGTGTCGGCTGTGAGTGGAACATGGCAGTGTCGGCTGTGACTGGAACATGACTGTGTCGGCTGTGACTGGAACATGACAGTGTCGGCTGTAACTGGAGAATGACAGTGTCAGCTGTAACTGGAGCATGACAGTGTCGGCAGTGATTGGAGCATGGCAGTGTCGGCTGTAACTGGAGAATGACAGTGTCGGCTGTGACTGGAACATGACAGTGTTGGCAGTGACTGGAGCATGACAGTGTCGGCTGTGACTGGAACATGACAGTGTCAGCTGTGAGTGCAGCATGACAGTGTCGGCTGTGAGTGGAACATGACAGTGTCGGCTGTGAGTGGAACATGACAGTGTCGGCTGTGAGTGGAACTTGACAGTGTCGGCTGTGAGTGGAGTATGAGAGTGGCGGCTGTGAGAGGAGCATGAGAGTGTCGGCTGTGAGAGGAGCATGACAGTGTCGGCTGTAACTGGAGCATGAGAGTGACGGCTGTGAGTGGAACATGACAGTGTCGGCAGTGACTGGAACATGACAGTGTCGGCTGTGAGTGGAGTATGACAGTGTCGGCTGTAACTGGAGCATGAGAGTGTCGGCTGTGAGTGGAACATGACAGTGTCGGCTGTGAGTGGAACATGACAGTGTCGGCTGTGAGTGGAGCATGACAGTGTCGGCTGTGAGTGGAACATGACAGTGTCGGCTGTAACTGGGGCATGGCAGTGTCGGCTGTGAGTGGAACATGGCAGTGTCGGCTGTGACTGGAACATGACTTGTGTCGGCTGTGAGTGGAGCATGACAGTGTCGGCTGTGAGTGGAACATGACAGTGTCGGCTGTGAGTGGAACATGACAGTGTCGGCTGTGAGTGGAGCATGACAGTGTCGGCTGTGAGTGGAACATGACAGTGTCGGCTGTAACTGGGGCATGGCAGTGTCGGCTGTGAGTGGAACATGGCAGTGTCGGCTGTGACTGGAACATGACTTGTGTCGGCTGTGACTGGAACATGACAGTGTCGGCTGTAACTGGAGAATGACAGTGTCAGCTGTAACTGGAGCATGACAGTGTCGGCAGTGATTGGAGCATGGCAGTGTCGGCTGTAACTGGAGAATGACAGTGTCGGCTGTAACTGGAGCATGACAGTGTCGGCTGTGACTGGAACATGACAGTGTCGGCTGTAACTGGAGAATGACATTGTCAGCTGTAACTGGAGCATGACAGTGTCGGCAGTGATTGGAGCATGACAGTGTCGGCTGTAACTGGAGCATGACAGTGTCGGCTGTAACTGGAGAATGACAGTGTCAGCTGTAACTGGAGCATGACAGTGTCGGCAGTGATTGGAGCATGGCAGTGTCGGCAGTGACTGGAACATGACTGTGTCGGCTCTGAGTGGAACATGACAGTGTCGGCAGTGACTGGAACATGACTGTGTCGGCTCTGAGTGGAACATAACAGTGTCGGCAGTGACTGGAACATGACTGTGTCGGCTCTGAGTGGAACATGACAGTGTCGGCAGTGACTGGAACATGACAGTGTCGGCAGTGACTGGAACATGACTGTGTCGGCTCTGAGTGGAACATGACAGTGTCGGCAGTGACTGGAACATGACTGTGTCGGCTCTGAGTGGAACATAACAGTGTCGGCTGTGACTGGAACATGACAGTGTCGGCAGTGACTGGAGCATGACAGTGTCGGCTGTGACTGGAACATGACAGTGTCGGCTGTAACTGGAGAATGACAGTGTCAGCTGTAACTGGAGCATGACAGTGTCGGCAGTGATTGGAGCATGGCAGTGTCGGCAGTAACTGGAGAATGACAGTGTCGGCTGTAACTGGAGCATGACAGTGTCGGCTGTGACTGGAACATGACAGTGTCGGCTGTAACTGGAGAATGACATTGTCAGCTGTAACTGGAGCATGACAGTGTCGGCAGTGATTGGAGCATGACAGTGTCGGCTGTAACTGGAGCATGACAGTGTCGGCTGTAACTGGAGAATGACAGTGTCAGCTGTAACTGGAGCATGACAGTGTCGGCAGTGATTGGAGCATGGCAGTGTCGGCAGTGACTGGAACATGACTGTGTCGGCTCTGAGTGGAACATGACAGTGTCGGCAGTGACTGGAACATGACAGTGTCGGCAGTGACTGGAACATGACTGTGTCGGCTCTGAGTGGAACATGACAGTGTCGGCAGTGACTGGAACATGACTGTGTCGGCTCTGAGTGGAACATAACAGTGTCGGCTGTGACTGGAACATGACAGTGTCGGCAGTGACTGGAGCATGACAGTGTCGGCTGTGACTGGAACATGACAGTGTCGGCTGTAACTGGAGAATGACAGTGTCAGCTGTAACTGGAGCATGACATTGTCAGCTGTAACTGGAGCATGACAGTGTCGGCTGTGACTGGAACATGACAGTGTCGGCTGTAACTGGAGAATGACAGTGTCAGCTGTAACTGGAGCATGACATTGTCAGCTGTAACTGGAGCATGACAGTGTCGGCAGTGATTGGAGCATGACAGTGTCGGCTGTAACTGGAGCATGACAGTGTCGGCAGTGACTGGAACATGACAGTGTCGGCTGTAACTGGAGCATGACAGTGTCGGCTGTAACTGGAGAATGACAGTGTCAGCTGTAACTGGAGCATGACATTGTCAGCTGTAACTGGAGCATGACAGTGTCGGCAGTGATTGGAGCATGGCAGTGTCGGCAGTGACTGGAACATGACTGTGTCGGCTCTGAGTGGAACATGACAGTGTCGGCAGTGACTGGAACATGACAGTGTCGGCTCTGAGTGGAACATGACAGTGTCGGCAGTGACTGGAACATGACAGTGTCGGCAGTGACTGGAACATGACTGTGTCGGCTCTGAGTGGAACATGACAGTGTCGGCTGTGACTGGAACATGACAGTGTCAGCTGTGAGTGGAGCATGACAGTGTCGGCTGTAACTGGGGCATGACAGTGTCAGCTGTGAGTTGAGCATGACAGTGTCAGCAGTGATTGGAGCATGACAGTGTCAGCTGTGAGTGGAGCATGACAGTGTCGGCTGTAACTGGGGCATGACAGTGTCAGCTGTGAGTGGAGCATGACAGTGTCAGCTGTGAGTTGAGCATGACAGTGTCAGCTGTGAGTTGAGCATGACAGTGTCAGCAGTGATTGGAGCATGACAGTGTCGGCTGTAACTGGGGCATGACAGTGTCAGCTGTGAGTTGAGCATGACAGTGTCGGCAGTGATTGGAGCATGACAGTGTCAGCTGTGAGTGGAGCATGACAGTGTCAGCAGTGATTGGAGCATGACAGTGTCAGCTGTGAGTTGAGCATGACAGTGTCGGCTGTAACTGGGGCATGACAGTGTCAGCTGTGAGTTGAGCATGACAGTGTCGGCTGTAACTGGGGCATGACAGTGTCAGCTGTGAGTTGAGCATGACAGTGTCGGCTGTAACTGGGGCATGACAGTGTTAGCTGTGAGTTGAGCATGACAGTGTCAGCAGTGATTGAAGCATGACAGTGTCAGCTGTGAGTGGAGCATGACAGTATCTGCAGTGATTGGAGCATGACAGTGTCGGCTGTAACTGGGGCATGACAGTGTCAGCTGTGAGTTGAGCATGACAGTGTCGGCTGTAACTGGGGCATGACAGTGTTAGCTGTGAGTTGAGCATGACAGTGTCAGCAGTGATTGAAGCATGACAGTGTCAGCTGTGAGTGGAGCATGACAGTATCTGCAGTGATTGGAGCATGACAGTGTCGGCTGTAACTGGGGCATGACAGTGTCAGCTGTGAGTTGAGCATGACAGTGTCGGCAGTGATTGGAGCATGACAGTGTCAGCTGTGAGTGGAGCATGACAGTGTCGGCAGTGATTGGAGCATGACAGTGTCAGCTATGAGTGGAGCATGACAGTGTCAGCAGTGATTGGAGCATGACAGTGTCAGCAGTGATTGGAGCATGACAGTGTCAGCTGTGAGTTGAGCATGACAGTGTCGGCTGTAACTGGGGCATGACAGTGTCAGCTGTGAGTTGAGCAGGACAGTGTCGGCTGTAACTGGGGCATGACAGTGTCAGCTGTGAGTTGAGCATGACAGTGTCGGCTGTAACTGGGGCATGACAGTGTCAGCTGTGAGTTGAGCATGACAGTGTCAGCAGTGATTGGAGCATGACAGTGTCAGCTGTGAGTGGAGCATGACAGTATCTGCAGTGATTGGAGCATGACAGTGTCGGCTGTAACTGGGGCATGACAGTGTCAGCTGTGAGTTGAGCATGACAGTGTCGGCAGTGATTGGAGCATGACAGTGTCAGCTGTGAGTTGAGCATGACAGTGTCGGCAGTGATTGGAGCATGACAGTGTCAGCTGTGAGTGGAGCATGACAGTGTCGGCTGTAACTGGGGCATGACAGTGTCAGCTGTGAGTTGAGCATGACAGTGTCGGCAGTGATTGGAGCATGACAGTGTCAGCTGTATCTGGGGCATGCCAATATCGGCTGTGATTGTAGTATGGCAGTGTCGGCTGTGAGCGGGGCATGGCAGTGTTGGCTGTGACTGGGGCATGACAGTATCGGCTGTATCCGGGGCATGGCAGTGTCGGCTGTGGCTGGAGCATGTGCTGTGCCAGTCAGTGACTGGAGCATGCGCGGTGCAGGTGCTGGAGCTGGATGGAGGCAGTCATCTTAGATCGCCGTGGATAGGAAACTACCAAGTGTAGGAGAGGAATGGAGCCAGTGGGTGGGTGGGGTTCCGCTTCTGAAACATCCCCAATAAAAAGCTACTGATCCCGTGTTTGCACGGCAGCTGCGAGTCTTCTCCAGGTGTCAGGCCAGGGGTTCATGGCCGCCCGCTTCCTCCTTCTTTTGGAGGAGCTAAGGATTAATAAACTGTAACATCAAACCCCAAAATATTAAAGGAAACTTTGCTGAGTTCTAAAGGGACTTTGGGAAGGGGAGGGAGGAGCAATTTGGGACATAGCACATGGGGCGGGGGGCTTGAGCGGGGTGTTGGTGTGAGAGAGAACCTGCGGGAAATTGGGAGAGCAAGTGATCCAGCGCTACTGCATCAGGTAAAAATTCCTTTAATTAAAAAACCTCCATCTGAAACAAACCAGAACCTCTCCAAAAATACTGGTTTAACATAGTAGAAAGAAGATGGATGGGAAGTTGACTAAATGAGCCATTTCACAAAGACCGGAGCAATATTGCGCAGACTCTGGTGTTGGAATCTGTGAAGAACATCAATCTGCACATCATATCTCATTCAATTTTTGGTCTCGAACACACTTATATGGCTGAATCTGCTGTGCCCGCCATCTAAAGCGGCAGCAGGCAACAAAAACAGCGCCTGGCCGCGCCGGCCTGTCGCGGAGCCGCCAAGTCTTCCATGCGGTGGCTCATTTGAAAGGCTGGGGCGGCCCGCGCGCCCCGATCACGTAGAGGGGATGGGCTGTCCGTCCACGGCAATGGCTTCAGCTGCCTGTGCGCGGGCGCTGGTGCCATTTTTAAAGCTTTGTCAGCCCGACCAGCAAATTTAGATATTTAAAGATAAAGCAATTTTTAAAAATTAAATAAAATTAAATATTTCCCCTCTCCCTCCCACCCCATAACCATAAAATTATTAATTTTCCCTTTCTCCCCCCAAAACACTTACCTGTACAATCTGACCTTCCCCCCTACAAACTGCAGAAACTTTAATCTCCAACCCTTCCCACCATCCCCTAGACCAATGATGTTGCTTCCACCACCCGCCCCCCTGCATTGATAAATTTACCTTCGCCCACCCTCCTCACCAGTGTGGCACCTCATATCCCCGGATGGGGATCCGAAGGCTTGGGAGTGCCAGCCACTAGGCTGAAGATCGGAGCGGGAACTCAGGCAGCGACGTAAGTATCACTAATTCATTAATTTTAATTTATTTATATATGCAAATAGGGGTCCTGTTGCCAAGCAGCGGGAAAACCGCCACAAGATCTCACCATCACCATCTATATTGAGCCCAGTCCTCCCGGCGTTGGGGTGTGTGGCGTCCCTCTCCCAGAGGCATCTTCAGGCCCCACCTGCCATAGACCCCAACATCTGGGGGAGAACTAAATCCAGTCCATAGAGTCTAATGTGCTTTAAGTGTCCTGAATCACCAGGGAGGGTCTCAGGAGGCAGACATAAATTCTAATTCTACATTCACATTTTTCTGCTTTTTTTCTTACCCATGAAAAAACATGGCATTGAATGTGAAAAAACTTTATTCAAACCAGCTTGGGAAAGAGTCTGTTACTTCTCACAGTCATGGTTTAGCTGGCTGACTACTTGCTGATACATGGCATAGCTAGCTCTATTCTGTCAACAAACGTAATTCACATTGGCAATGCATACTGTTTTGCTTGCTAGCTAGCTAATACAGTTGTGCTGCTCTCTCTTGATATTTGTAGGCCTCGCTACTTTATTTACAGGGAGAAATGTGTTCTAAATCGGACTGTGTTTTGATGGCATCCGGTTGACTATACACTTTATGTACAGATTAATTGCCCCCCTGTCTGTGGCTGAGTCAATAATTTTGTCAAATTTCTGTGGTGCCTATCCCTGGTTAGTGCACAGCTGTCAGGGTCACCACGCAGCCAAATAAACATTATTAGAAAGCATGATGGAAATAAATTTCAGGGACCAATTAGCATCGGGTGGACCGCTGTACCTTTACTTGGCCTCCATGGCCACTTTCCATCCTTGTCACCGTTATGGCCTTTCCAGGAGCTGGCTGCACTCCATGGCAAGGCAGCGGCAGTCCTTTGACACTGGCCCTGGACAGGCAACTCCCACTTCCTGGAGACACTCGGTGCCTGTAATTAGACGCTGAGCTCATCTTCTGCCCAATTAGGGCATTTGCATGTCAAGATCATGTCGTGAGAGCAACGCTGCTGAAGTGTGCAACATTGGCAACAAAAACTTACCCCATGCCTTTTACATGTTTGAAAGTTCTTGAACAGCATTTCACTTTGGAGCCCAACTCATCTGTCAGCTGCCTGTGACTTCATTTTTAAGTTATCTGTCTATTATGATTTCTTATGCAAAACTGTCTGATTTATTTTTAAATATGGCTTTTGACTCCATGGGCTCAGCTCGGAAGCCTGAACGTTTTGACCATTAAAATGGTGTTGGCGCGATGCATGCCATGAAAGAGCAGGCTGCTGTGGCTTGTCAGTTCCTGGGCTGACCTGGGTGGTTCAAAGTTAGGGAATGGATCATGGGAATGGATCATGTTTGGCCAGAAGTCCGACATCTTTATGTTGCTTCCTGATTTGACCAACAGTGGCAACCATGGAGGGCAGACTTCATACATTGGTGCAGCAGGACACCAGTTAGGTATTTGGAAGGTGAATTAACTGTAATTTTATGACTCATTTCACATTTTACCAATGGCTTATGAGGACCACGGGCCTTCAGAGCCCCACCTGGTTGAACGAGAGGGGCAAGGAAGTGGGGGCTAAGTGCTGGCTCTCTCAGGCAGCTATCACGAGAGCTAGCGTGATGTGACAGGAAGGTTGGTGCAAAGAGGGCATTGCCAAATGATGGCAGGGAAGAGGGTGCCAGCACTGAGGGGGCATGCTGCCAGGGGCTGTGGCACCTGCTCCAAAGAAACAACATTGGGAAAGGTTTGGAGGAGTGTGCGGGATGGGGCGGTGGGGTGCCATCTGGACAGAAGGGCTAGGAATAAGAGAGATGCCACCTGCCATAGGCTTCATCCACTCAGGCTTCAGGGCCCCCATTGAGGAGGAGGGCAGCTCAGAGGGAGGGAGGTCCAATCACTGGAGAGGAGCATCAGAACCAGCAAGAGGACACAGAGGGGTACACCTCCAGCCTCCTGTGCGCAGAAGAGGCTATCCGCAGGAGAAAGTGCACCCAATTAATTGCCACTTGAGGTCCTCTTCCCGCTGCCACTGGTATCTTACCAGTGACGGATGGGCAGTTCAGCAACTGATGAGGCCACCTAGTAATACCTGGCGGTCTCCTAGCGGGCTGGGGGTGGGTGTGCACTCTGTTCCCACAGAGGAACCCCTCCCAGCAGCACAGGCCACCCCCATCAAAATGAGCCCCCTACTCTGCTCTACAACCCCCCACACCCCTCACCTGGGGACAGCCGATTGTCTCTGGTGAGGCCCGATCCCCACTTACCAGCTCCAGTGCTGTTGTCCATGGTCCTCTTCTTGCCAATGCAGTCCCAGAAGAGGCCACTGCTCCCGGTGGCGCTGCTGGGACTGAAGAGCTGCCAGCCCTCTGATTGGCTGGCAGTGTTTGGAGGCAGATCTTCCTGCCTCAGAGGGGTGCATGTCCCGATCGAGGCCAATTAAGGGCCCGAGCCATGCAAAATTGCAGTGTGGCTTCCAGGCCCAGTGGAGGTGGGCGCTTCCCTGACTTTTCAGCCAGTGGGCGGTGACCACCAACTTAACATTAAATTTCAGCCAGTAAATCTGAGGATGAAAATGTGAATGACAGGGGCTAACACCTGGAAAAAATGAAAAGCCTGGGTGGCGCTGCTGAAGCCAGACTTGTGGACTTTGCATATTGGAAAATGAAAATAGGCTTGTGATTCCAGATAAATTAACAGGTTTTTTGAAGGCAGACAGGCTGTAAGAAAGAAACACAACCAGTAGTAGCAGCCTCAAGGCAGGGAGAGAGAGGGGCATCTGCTCTCAGAAGATATACAGCAAAAGGCTCTGAAGACTTGAACCTGTTTTGAAAGTTGAAGTTTGCAGTAAAGCCAAAGACCAACAGGATCACCAGGAATCGCCTTATTCACGAAGGTCCAGGTCAAAAGCACTCAGAGAAATTAGGACATTTACTTTGAGAAATGTCTGGGAGTTCTAAAACATTGCAACTGGAAGGAGTTTGGGGCCGGAATTTTACATGGCAGCAGAGGCTCTGCCCTCCAGCTTAAAAGTCAGGGGCGAGCCCATCTCCACTGGGCCTGTAAGTCATGCAGCGATTTTGCATGGCCCAGGCCCTTAATTGGCTTTGGTCGGGGCTTCCGCCTTCTGAAGCAGGAAGTACTACCTCCAAGAGCTGCCCACCAATCAGTGGGTTGGCAGCTCTTCAGTCCCAGCAGCGCCACCAGGAGCAGTGGCCACTGCTGGGTCTGCACCCAGCCAGAAGGGGAGCATGGACGTCGGCCTCCATAAAAGTGGTTTCGGGCCTCGCCAGGGACAATCAACTGTACCCTAGTGAGGTGGGTAGGGTCCTTCAGGAGGGTAGGGGGAGGTGCTCCATTGGGGGCAGCTGGTGCTGCTGGGGGTGCCCTCTGTGGGGCACAGAGTGCCCAATCAGGAGGGCCCCACCTGGCCCGTAAGGAGGCTGCCTGGTATCAGAGTCGTCGTAAATCTAAACAGTCACTCATTTATTATATTTACATGGACTATATACACTTTCCATAAGCCTGTCTAGCTTCTGCTACTCATGGTGCTACTTGTTTCTCCCCAGCCTAGTACACATGTGATCTTATATCATCATCACAGTGGGAACTGTTACTCCCACTGTTCCAAACATTAACCCTTTCAGACCCTTATACTACATCTCCCCACCCCCCCACCCCCCACTCCCAAGTCTTTGTCTATTTTTTAAAATGTATATACATTTATTTTTACTTTATATAATACCCATCTCCTCCCAAGTCTCTGACATCACAGATTCAATCTGTCAGGAGGCTTCAGAACTTTCTCTGATCGTGTTCTTGTCGGACATGGAAGATCAGTAGTCTTTCTCTGAACTCTTAGTCGTTGACTTGGATGGCCTTCATTGAGGTTTGTAGCATCTGGTTTTCTCTGAATTGCAGGATCAACATCTGGTTCATCCAAATATATGACTGATTGACGTCTTTCAGGAATAGAAATAAGAGTTCTCCTGTTTCATCTTATAGTACCTACTGGCGTGTGTACTAAATAAGATCTCTGATAATTTTAATCTCTTTGGATAATTACTCCTTCTCTGCCTTCGTCTCGTATCCATACCTTTTGTCCTTCCTTCAACTTGGGTAGGTATCTGGTAGAATATCTTCTATTGTAATTCTGAGCTTGTTGTTTCCTATAAGACTTCTCTCTGTATTGAACTCTGTGATAATCCTGGATTTCTAGCCCTGGAAGCAGTTTTTTGTGTAAGATAGGAAGTTGCGTTTTGGGCTTCCTCCCCATCAACAACTCGGACGGTACTAATCCACTTAGTAATTGAGTAGATCTGTCGTTTAAGAGTGCAGTTTCAAAATCTTTGTTTTTCTTCAACAACGCTTTAATAGTTCCAACTCCTCTTTCAGCTTCACCATTAGATTGAGGATATCTCGGGGAACTTGTTAGATGTATGAATCCACATTTTTCCACAAATTGCGTGAAATATTCGTTTGCAAATTGTGGTCCATTATCTGTCACAGAGTTGTCAGGAACGCCATGCATTGCAAAGATCTCCGGTATAGCTCAAATGACAGATTCGGTCATTGTTGGATACAATCTTTTAACTTCAATCCATCTTCAAAATTAGTCAGTCACTATCATGTAGGATTCCCATGAAGCAAAAATAGATCCATCACTAGACTTACCCACGGTCTGGTTGGAAATGGTGTTGATATAAGGAGTTCCCACTGGTCTGGTCTCTGCACTGTGCATATTTGGCAATTAGAGAATATTTGTTCTATATCTCTGGATATCCCTGGCCACCAGACAGATGACTGAGACCGTGCTCTACATTTTGTGATATCCATGTGGCCCTGATGTATTCTTTCCAAGATATCTGTCCGGCGTGAGACTGGAATCACCAGCCTGCCGTTTTACACCAACTGTTCATCCAGAATAGTGAAGTGCTTCCTGAACTCAAAGGAAATTTTCATCACTGTACCACTGGGACATTGCTGCGACCAACTTTGCATGCAATATTGGTGTATTCGGATGCATTCCTCATCTCACTTCTGAGCATGACGAACTTCTTGGAGATTTTGAGGATTTACTGGCCATTGCAATGCAGTATCCTGTGAGTATGACTCAATCTCGTCAACAAAGTTAACACCCTGTTGGGTAAGATGGTCAACAATAGCATCTGCGGAAGTTTGCATCTTGCCTTGCACATACACCATCTCATATTTGACTCTCATTAGCCTCAACCAGAATCTCTGGATTCTCGGATGCATTCTAGCGAGTTCCTTTTCATCCAGTAAGGAAACGAAGGGTTTCTGGTCTGCCTCTATGACAACTTTTAAGCCAATAATATAATCTGAGAACTTTTCGCAAGTTTACGTGACTGCGAGGGCTTCTTTCTCTGTGACATCGTATCTTGTCTCAGTCTCAGACAATGCTTGTGATCCATAATAGATAACTCTTCTACATCATCTGGCTGTTCTTGAAAAAGGAATGCCCCTTGCCCTGTAGATGAGGCATCTGCTGTGGTTGGTAATGAAGGGTTGTAATGCGCTAAGATATCTGGCAAGATCAGCATTTCCTTGATCCTTCGAAGTGCCTGCTCTTGATATGCATTCCAACACCATGCTTGATCTTTCTTCAGGAGTTGTCTTAAGGGATCAGTAATTTGCACTAGATTAGGCAAAATTTTGCCAACTGATTAACCATTCCAAGGAATCATTGAAGATCTTGGACAGAAGTAGGAGTTGGGAATTTACTAATGGCTCTTGTCTTTTGCCCGTCAACCATTATGCCCTTGCTACTAATAATGTGTCCTAAGAAACAAATAGACTTTTTTGAGAATTCACACTTTTCATTAAGTGTCAGGCCTTCTTCTTGTCATTGATTCAAAACCTCTCTAACACTCAGGTCATTTCTTCGACGGATTAACAATGGACTATGATGTCGTCAATATAGCATATTATTTCTTTGAGGCCCTATAAAATGTTTGACATAGTCCTTTGGAATATTTCAGGTAAACAAATGGTAAACAATTACAACAAGTGATGAAGGTTGTCAGTAATCTTGACTTCTTGTCCAATGGAACTTGCCAAAAGCCGTTTTTTGCATCAAGTTTTGTGAATGTAATACTCTTGGGTAACATTTCCAAGCTTTCGTCTACTAAGGACATTGGATGAATATCCCTTGCGACAGCCTTATTAAGCTGAGTTAGGTCTACACAGATGCAAAGAGTACTGTTTGGTTTTGGAACTGGAACCAATCCCGAACACCATTCTGTTGGTTTTGTTACAGGAGAAATGACTCCCATCCTGGTCATCTCTTCTTTTGTTGAATTTGGACTTGCTTCATCAATAGGTGTAGTATCTTCCTAGGTGTAAAGATACATAACTGTTTAGCATCTTCTCTCAACATAATGCTGTATTCTGTCTTAAGTCTTCCCAGACCCAAAAATAGTTTTGGAAAGCCTGCTTGAAAGTGGCTCTTGGATTCTTGTTGCTTGATTTCATCCACTATTTTTTGGTAAGATGAAGATCTCAACACACTCTTCTGCTCAAAAGAGAAAATTCTTGCTTCTGTAGAACATACAGTGTTTCCAATATCTGTTTTCCCTTGTATTGGGGTGTTGCCTGTAGCTTTCCCTTGACTTTCAGTTCAATCCTTCCTGGTCCGAGTAACTGAGTGTCTTTTGGTTGCAAGCAATGTGTTGATAACCACGGTTCATTCTCTGACAAAACTTTGATGCTTGCTCCAGCATCTAATTTAAAATTGGCAATATGTCCATTGACATAAATATCTGCTGTCCAGAATGCATGATTAGGGTCATTGATCTCCCCAAGGAAATTTCCTGATTTATCTCTCAATGGAGCTTGTTCCACTTCACTGACAGCTCTTTGCATGAAGACTTTTTGTTTGGAATGTTTGAAAGTAGAGGTCTTACTTTTGGCACATTTTTCCAAAAGGGCTCACTTTCTTACAGTTGAAGCATTCTGCTTTATTTGCAGAACACTGTTTGAGACTGTGGGTTTTTTCGGTGCCACCGGAAGGGTTTCATGGCATTTTGCACCTTACCGCCCGAGTGCACCTTCTTGTCAGGAGACTGTTTTTCTGTCCTAGGCTTCAGGAACTGTACCGTCTTTTCCTGACCCAAGATTTCTCTTCAGCACTCAGGATTGCTCTGTTATGCTTATGGACCTCTGCTTGTCTGACCATCTGTATCGCCTTCTCCAGAGTGAGGGCTTCTTTAGACTGTAGTAAATCTGATAAAGATTCATCCACAATACCCACAATGACGTGGTCCAATACCAATTCTGTCTTCAGGTCTCCATACTCACATCCTTCAGCCAGTCTATACAAGTCGTTAATGAAAGCATCCACCAATTCATCCAGTTGCTGGATCCTTCTATTAAGCTTGGCCCTTTCTAAGATCTTATTGCTTCTTAAGTTAAAATACTTATTGAAGACTCGTAAAACGTCATCAATCTTATCAGAAGCCTCATTGATAACCTGCCTTGCAATTAAATCAACAGCTATTGCACCTATTGAGTACAGCAAAGTATTTACTTGTTCAGCTTCAGACTTGCTGTGCAGGTGGGAAGCTATTCTGTATGTTAAAAATCTTCTCTTCCACAGAGTCTAATTCTGAATCAGGTCAGGTCCTTCCAAATTCTCAAACCTTTCTGACATTGTATATAATGGATACATATCCTTCCTAAACTCTAGGTTGTTTTCTTCTTTTCATAAATTTTCATTCCCACAATGGAAGTGTTCCTGCATTTCCAGAGGTTTCCCACTCTTTTCAGAGATTTCCCGCTCTTTCAGGAGGTTTATCGCATTTCACCCTCGCGGTCTCCTCGAGTAATGGCTGCCAACTTTGGATCCACCCTTTGTGAGGATTTAGCTTTTCCCCACTTTTCCTGCCCAGTGCGCCATAGTCAATGGGCTGGAGTTTGCATCGGGCAGATGGTAGCTGGCCACCGACATAACATTCGGTGGTGAACCCGCTTCCGCCTAGTCTGGGGATCCATCCCGTATTTTACCGGTCCCTAGGCTTTAATTGCTCCGAGGCAGGACTTCCACCCATTTGAGGGAGGAAGTCCCGCCTCATTGAGCTGCTGGATAATCATCGAGCCGGCAGCCCTTAGTCCCAGCAGCACCACCGGGAGCGATGGCCACTGCTGGGACTGCAACCCAGCCAAAGACATGGAACCAGGACTACAGGTAAGTTTGGGATACCTCGCCGGTGGCAATCAGTCGTGCCCCGGCGAGGCAAGGGTGGTCGTTTAGGGGGAAGGGAGCGTCTTGGGTCCTGAGGGTGGTTGGGGAAACGGGGGCAGCACCTAATTGGGCACCATGTGCCTGATTGTCAGGGAACCCCCCCCCCCAACCCAGGTGCGCTGAGAGGCCGCCAACCTTTATCAGGCGGCCTTTCCCAGCTCTAAATCGCCCGCTTGCCACGGGTAAAGTCCCCGTGGAGGCGGGTGAAGGCCCTTAAGTGGCCGTTAATTGGAAACCTAAGGGCCTTGATCGGCCTGGGGAGGGCGGCCCATTTTCCGCCCTGCCCCCGCCATACATAAAGTGGGGCAGAGGCGGGTGCAGGTCAGGAAGGCCTCCTGAAGCCTCCCGCTCCATTTTACAGCCCCCCCCCCCGCCCCCCACCACCATCTGGCTCACTGGGGTGGCGTAAAATTCCAGCCAATGTTGCATGCGCTTCTTTAAAGGTTGTTCACCCAATCCCCGACAGTCACTCGGTTCTGTGACATGATGCCTGTGATTGCTGGACCTGGACTTTTCTCACAGACCACCAAGCTTCTGTGGTGCCTGAATGCCTGTGCAACCAATTCACCGACTCCCCATGTCTTTTCGTCATCTATAGAGCAGCTCTGGAGCTGTTCACAGCCTCTCCATGAGATCTACAGTCTTTTGGCACTACTGTACCAGGTTAGGCAGCTTAAAATCTTCTAGGTGTATTCACCGTTGCCACCATATTATATATTGTTGCTAGAATTTTAGATGCTAGGTTGAGCATGGTTTAGAGAGTTTTCGAAGTCATTGTAAATCTAAACAGTAACTCATTTATGATATTTACATGGATTTTATACACTTTCCATAAGCCCATCTTGTAATACTCATGCTGCTTCTTGCTTCTCCCAAGCCAATTACACGTCATCTCTTACGTCATCATCACAGTGGGAGGTGTTACTCTCACTGTCCCAAACAGTAACCCTTTCAGACCCTTATTCTACAGTTTTCAACCTCCCCCGCTGCTGGTAAAATTGCAGTGGGGGCAGGTAGGTGGCAGAAATGGCACCCCCCACCTCCCATTCGATTTTACACCCTCCGCCCCCCACCTCCAGTCTGCTCCCGAGTGGGGGGGGGGGGTGTATAATCCCAGCCTGGGACTTTTAACCACATGGATTTCACCATGAAAGAGGACTGTGTAACATATACCTGTGGTGTGAGATTTTTCAAGTATTTTAAAAAGCAAAGAAAAGGTCTTTCTTTGTAATTCGGAGTATCAGCTAATAACTAAGTACTATTTAGTTAATGGGGATTTTTTTTAGTTTAGTTGATATACTAAAAGTCTTACAATGTGAAATCTTGCCATGGAATTCTTTACTTTGGTCTGGGGGTTCATATCTCGTGTTTTAACGTTAATGGTCTCACTAAGGTCGTAACACCGAGGCTCAACTATCTCCAAATGTCTGAGCAGCAGTGTCAGCGAAGACAGCAGCTCTCTAGAGAGGCCATCACTGATCTTTGTGCCATGCTGTGGGATGAGCTGAGACCCATGGGGGTTGGTGGACACCCAATGCCAGTGTCACTGAAGATCACCATGACTCTCATCTTCTAAAGGTCCAGCTCTTTCCAGGGTTCTACTGGGGACATGTATTGAGTCTCCCAGTCTGCAGCTCATTGGTGCATCAAAGAGGTGACCAATGCCATGTTCAAGAGAGCCAGTGACTAGGTGCACTACCGCACTGATCTGGAGTCAGGCAGAGAGATTCATTTGGTTCTGGACCATCACCGGATTTCCCCAGGTGCAGGGGTGCACACATGTAATCATCAAGGCTCCCACGGACCAGCTCGCAGCCTTCATCAACAGAAAGGCCTCCCTTTTCATCAATGTTCAACTGGTCATAGTAACTGGTTGTTTTTCAGACTGGAGGATGGTAGACGGTGGTGTTCCCCTAGGGTCAGTGCTGAGACCACTGCTTTTTTTGCTATATATAATGACTAGGATCTTAGAATACAGAGAAGAATCTCAAAATTTGCAAATGATGCCAAACTTGGAGGTGTGGCAAACAGTAAGAATGATATAAACCACCTGCAACAGGACATAGATAGGCTAGCAGATGGAATTTAATGTTGACAAGTGTGAGGTGATGCATTTTGGCAGAAGACATAGGGAGAGGCAATATATACTTAATGGCACAGTTCTAAAGAGTGTGTAGGAACAGAAGGACCTGGGGGTGCATGTGCATCGATCTTTGAAGGTGGCAGGACATACTGAGAGAGTGGTTAATAACGCATATGGGTTCTTGTGTTTCATAAATAGATACACTAATTACAAAAGCAGGTCATTAATCCTGAACCTTTATAGAGCTCTGCTTACGCCCCAACTGGGCATCCAGTTCTGGTCACCACACTTCAGGAAGGATGTGAGTGTCCTTGAGAGTGCAGAAGGGATTTACCAGAATGGGGGATTTTAGTTACAAGGTTAGTCACAAGGTCAGTTGAAAAACTGGGGCTGTTCTCCTTAGAGCAAAGGAGATTGAGGGCAGATTTAATAAAAGTTCAATCGATTATGACAGGCTTAGGTAAGTTAGACAAGGAAAAACTGTTCCCATCAACTAATATTACAAGGACTAGGGGACACAGATTGAAGGTTTTGGGTAAGAGATGCAGGGGGAATATGAGGAAGAACTTTTTTTAAGTAGTGTGTGGTAATGACCTGGAACTTGCTGGAGGGTGGTGGAGGCAAAGACAATCAATAACTTCAAAAGGAAATAGGATGGCAGGGCTACAGGGATCGAGTGTGGGAATCGGATTGACTGAATAGCTCCGTGGAGAGCCAGCATGGACTCAATGGGCCGAATGGCCTCTTTTTGTGTTGTAAATGACTCTATGGCTCTATGGTGTGCGATCACCGAAAGCAGATTCTTCAGGTGTATGAACAGCTCCCAGGAAGCAGCCATGATGCCTACACATCCAGCAGTCCCAGGTGCCATAGCTTTTACGTATCCCTGTGTGTCTTCAGGGCTTGTCCTTTGGAGATAAGAGCTACCCACTAAAGATATGACTACTAACACTTGTGAGGAATCCATGCGTGGATGCAGAGGAGACATACAACCCCCGCCATGCATCAACCTGAGTGACCATCAAGCAGGCCACTGTGCTTCGCAAAATGCAGTTCAGGTGCTTGGATAGGTGGAGCCCTTCAGTATGCCCCAGAAAGGGTCTCGCATACTGCAATAGTCTGTTGTGCTTTGCACAAGCTTCCTTCAGTCATAAGGTCAGAAGTGGGGATGTTCGCTGATGATTGCACAATGTTCATCACCATTCGTGACTCCTCAGATACTGAAGCAGTCTGTGTAGAAATGCAGCAAGACCTGGACAATATCCAGGCTTGGGCTGATAAGTGGCAAGTTACAGTCGCGTCACACAAGTGCCAGGCAATGACCATCTCCAACAAGAGAGAATCTAACAATCTCCCCTTGACATTCAACAGCATTACCATCGCTGAATCCCTCACTATCAGCATCCTAGGGGCTACCATTGACCAGAAACTGAACTGGAGTAGCTATATAAATACCGTGGCTACAAGAGCAGGTCAGAGGCTAGGAATCCTGAGGCGAGTAACTAACCTCCTGACTCCCCAAAACCTGTCCACCATCTACTAGGCACAAGTCAGGAGTGTGATGGAATACTCTCCACTTGTCTGGATGGGTGCAGCTCCAACAACACTCAAGAAGCTCGACACCATCCAGAACAAAGCAGCCGGCTTGATTGGCACCCCATCTACAAACATTCACTCGCTCCACCACCAACGCACAGTGACAGCACTGTGTACCATCTACAAGATGCACTGCAGCAATGCACCAAAGCTCCTTAGACAACACCATCCAAACCGCAACCTCTACCAACTAGAAGGACAAGGGCAGCAAATACATGGGAACACCACCACCTGCAAGTTCCCCTCCAAGTCACACACCATCCTGACTTGGAACTATATCGCCATTCCTTCACTGTCGCTGGGTCAAAATCCTGGAACTCCCTTCCTAACTGCACTGTGGGTTTAGCTACCCCACATGGACTGCAGCGGTTCAAGAAGGCAGCTCACCACCACCTTCTCAAGGGCAATTAGGGATGGGTAATAATTGCTGGCCTGGCCAGTGACGCCCACATCCCATGAATGAATTAAAAAAAAGCTGGCACAGCAGAGAGAGGAAGTGTTGAACAATGATGACATCATTGATCGCAATGCCTTCTCCGATGATGAGGACACGGAGGAGCCAGCTGACTTGTGATGCAAGATAAGGAACCCCTTAGACCACAGGTAGGGTGCAATGAGGTACACACAAGGCAGGCTCGGGAAGCCCTATTACATAGCAATTTCCTGTGACCCTTGTGCCCTTTCAGAAACATTACAATAAAGGCTTTAATTCCAATAATTTCTTTAATCATGCCTGCTGTTGTCTCCTTCATTTTGGACTCCATCCCCCAGTCCCCAGATGCACAGCACACAGTGACAAGGCTGAAAAGCTGAGCAGACTTGGTTCACTTCATCGTTTCCAGTCCATTGAGGCAGCAAGGCTGTAGATGAGATCTCACAGGACAGCAAGAACTGGAATGTGAAAAAGCAACTGTGATTGAAAGATTTATTGAGTGGCACAACAGAAATGAGGCTTTACGTCTACATAATCTAAACACCCGTGAACCTCAGGTGCAGCTAGGTACTCTTCTTAATTCTGTGTGGTACTCCGCCTGCGCTTGCAACTGAGGTGAAGGCAGGCTGCTGACCGTGCCGACCCACGGCTTGGGATGACCGTGGCAGCTGTCCTCTGGCTGCCTGAGGCCTGGAGTACCCCGACATGCTGAAGGACTCTTACACAGGTGCAGGGCCCTCCTCTGTCATCGCGGCTACTGGAGATGCTAA
This sequence comes from Heterodontus francisci, assembly GCF_036365525.1. Lineage (NCBI taxonomy): Eukaryota > Metazoa > Chordata > Chondrichthyes > Heterodontiformes > Heterodontidae > Heterodontus > Heterodontus francisci. The sequence continues at coordinate 75,804,356 of NC_090385.1, read as the reverse complement.
AGTCATTGGCAGAGGGGCTGAGGAGCTGCTGTCCACACCAGAAGCGCCCTGAGAGGAGCTCCCATTCTTGTTGCAGGCTTCCAATCATCTCTTTGGTTGCAAGCAACAATCAAGCAGCACAAGGTTGTTTGGAGGCAGCAGTCAAGCAAAGGACTCCTCTTTGCAGGCAGTACTGAAAGCAGGGCTGGCAGCCTTTTAAATATGGTGTCAGCACCTGTTGCAGCGTCAGCTGATGCCGACTTCGCCGCCTGACCTCCTGCCTTGGGTCTTCAATTGTACATGTGGCCAGCCATTGAATATCAATGCAGAATCGACACCTGCTACTACTAAATTCAGCCCACTTTCTTTTCTGTTTGATTTTCCTCCGTGTGCGTTCCTGGGGCTAACTAAATGATTAGGCCTATAAACGTGCACAGGGATCATGACGCACGATTACCCCACACCCAGTCAAGTTGAGGCAGGTAGCAGGTAAACTTCATACTGCCTGCTCATTAGCATGATTATAGCATTCAGTCCCGCACGAAACGCACTGCTGACTAGCTGTACACTCAGCAGGGGGCCCAGGTGTCATGTGGTGCAAAATACGCAAGTATTTTGGGAGGGGAAAGAGCAAGGAATTAAATCTATGGTTGTTGGGGGGTGGGAGAGGGGCAAAATCAATTAATTCATTTTTTAAAAATGCATTCTCCTTTAAATACTTAAATGTAACGATAGGGCTCAAAGCCCTTTAAAAATGGCATTGACGCCTGCGCAAAGACAGCTGAAGTCATTGCTGGGGATGGACTGCGGCGGCTCCGCGATGTGTGGTCCACACAGGCGGACTGCCTTTATTTATGTCCACCACTGATTACGGCGGCGGCACCATAAACTTCAGCCCAGTATGTTCCTTCCTTATGAACCTTCTCAAATCCCACTTCACCCTCAAGCTGCTACCTAACATGAAGTGCAAGCTGCAGATGAGGCATTTCTGCTTTCAGATACCCAAGAATTGTCACTTGGTCAGCCAGTGCAGCCTCACCATGAAGGGCACAAGCAACAGAAGACATATGATGAAGAAGCACCATCACTTGATCTGACATTCAGCAACCGCCAGCTCAGATACTGGCACTACAGATAACTTAGATGGTGGTACAGAGGCCGGAGCTGCACGTCATGAGTCACCGGGCATGAGTGGGCTGCAGCCAGGCCAGGGGAAGGGTTAGCTCATGTGCCAGCTCACTGGAGGACAAGGCTGCAGACAGGTTCTGCTGCAGAGGGCGTACAGGAGAACACGGATGGCATGCACACCGAGTTGCTGGGTGCATTGACAGGCCTGCCACAGATCCTCTTGTCACTGTCAAAGAGCATGGAGGAGTCCAGCTCCAACTTGACACAATGGTCCATGCAGAGCTTGGACCCATCCGTTCCAACATAGAATTGATAGCCAACTCCATGACAGGATTTGCGGACCCGTCCATGAAGCAGTGTCTAGTGGCCGTTGTCTCAGCTTCCATTGTAACACAGACAGAACCCACCCAACAATGCTGCAGTGGAAGTTCAGACTGAGGTCATGAGATCCATGGTTGTTGCCATGCAAACCTCATAGCTAATGCACAGTGGCGCAGTGGTTAGCACCGCAGCCTCACAGCTCCAGGGACCCGGGTTCGATTCTGGGTACTGCCTGTGTGGAGTTTGCAAGTTCTCCCTGTGTCTGCGTGGGTTTCCTCCGGGTGCTCCGGTTTCCTCCCACAAGCCAAAAGACTTGCAGGTTGGTAGGTAAATTGGCCATTATAAATTGTCACTAATATAGGTAGGTGGTAGGGAAATATAGGGACAGGTGGGGATGTTTGGTAGGAATATGGGATTAGTGTAGGATTAGTATAAATGGGTGGTTGATGGTCGGCACAGACTCGGTGGGCCGAAGGGCCTGTTTCAGTGCTGTATCTCTAATGTCTAATGTCTAAAAAAAAACCCAGCTTGGTGCCATGCAGGCTTAGACAGCTGCCATCATGGATATGGATACCAGTCCTCAAAGGAGCATGAAGGCAGTCCAGAAATCTGTGCTTCAGAAGATTACGATGTGATGCTCATATAAAGTGCAGCGATTGAAACTACAAGAACTCACCCTGAAAGGTTATAAAAATAGACTTTTCTTTTTAAAAATGGCCGCTGGAGGTCAAAAGACATAGCTTTGTATATTCAAACTGTCTGGCAAAGACAAAAGAATACATTCAAAGCTAAGGAGTGTCAATTACACCCATTCTGAACCCATCAAGAGACATTTTTGAATTGAATGGCTTCTTTTGAAAAAAAGCTGTGAAGTAGCCACATCCTGGGCCTTAGTTAGGCCACACTTAGAATATTGCGTGCAATTCTGGTCGCCACACTACCAGAAGGACGTGGAGGCTTTGGAGAGGGTACAGAGGAGGTTTACCAGGATGTTGCCTGGTCTGGAGGGCATTAGCTATGAGGAGAGGTTGGAAAAACTCGGATTGTTTTCACTGGAACGACAGAGGTGGAGGGGCGACATGATAGAGGTTTACAAAGTTATGAGCGGCATGGACAGAGTGGATAGTCAGAAGCTTTTTCCCAGGGTGGAAGAGTCAGTTACTAGGGGACATAGGTTTAAGGTGCGAGGGGCAAAGTTTAGAGGGGATGTGCAAGGCAAGTTCTTTACACAGAGGGTGGTGAGTGCCTGGAACTTGCTGCCAGGGGAGGTGGTGGAAGCAGATACGATAGCGACGTTTAAGAGACATCTTGACAAATATATGAATAGGATGGGAATAGAGGGATATGGGCCCCGGAAGTGCAGAAGGTGTTAGTTTCGGCAGGCATCAAGATCGGCGCAGGCTTGGAGGGCCGAATGGCCTGTTCCTGTGCTGTACTATTCTTTGTTCTTTGTCGGCCGTCCCAGGGAAGATTTATATCTCCCAACAGAGGCAAAGGTATGAAACCATTTTTGACCTTATAAGGAAGCACTCTGGAGAGGGAGGGAGGCCAGGAAGAAGCATCACGACGAGCTTGTCCAGCTAAGAGCTGGGAGAAAATCCAACAACTAAGAAGGAGGTTGCCGTGTGAATTCTACATTTTCAACTTGTGAAACAGTGAATTGGAAGTGATCTCTGTCTTCAAACTGAACTTTCAACCAACAGAGAACTCTACAACCACCTTGGGCCTTTAAACAAAGAGAATTTGACCTCCAAGTGAATTCAACAAGTTTACCATGAACCCTGAAACCCTACCTCACTTAAAATCACTTACCTCCTTTCCTCGCTATCTGTCTTTTGTCTGTGTGTATGTGTGTGTGAGTAAACGCATGAGTGGGTGCAGTTGTGACAATTTCAGGTTAAGGCATATTGCTCAATAAATAATCAATCTTCTGTTTTAAACATCCAATTCAGGGAGTCATACATCTCCCCATTAGTACATGGTGCCTGCAAGTCTCCCTGCACCATTGGGAATCCTGCTAACCTGGCGAAGTCACATGCCCACTCTTCCTGCTTCTCTCTGGTATGCGAAAAGACTATGAAGTCCCCTTTGCTCGTGTGCAGGGTCTCTGTCACCTCCCTAATGCAGCGATGCATGGCCAAGTGTGATATTTTGACAATGTTGCCGTCTCCTGCCTGGAAGAATCCACTGTCTAAAGGCCTGCTACCCGACCCGAACCCGAAGGAACCTGACAATATGGATCGGGTTCGGGTCGGGTCGGGTCGGGCCCCTCTTCCAGGCCCGTCTTTCGGGCTCGGTTCAGGTCAGGCCAGGTCCGGGTCGGGCCGGGTCTGGTCAGGCCAGACACACACGCTAAGTGCTCTGCCGGTAAGTATTAAAAATAAAAAACTTACTTGAGCTGGGAGTCTGGGATGAAACTGAGTCTGCGCAGTGAGCAAGTGATGTCACTATGATGTCATCACGCATGCGCTGCAGCTTCGTGGAACTTTCCAGTCGGAAGGTAAGTAAGGGGATGGTCAGGTCGGGCTCGGGTCGGAGCGAGTCAGGGTCGGGCTCGGTTTGGATTGGGCGCGGGGTAAAATTGGAGGGACTTGGGCCGGGTTGGGCTCGGGTCCGCTCTGGATCGCTCGGGTTCAGGTCGGGTTCTTTTTCCCGACATGAGCAGGCCTTTACTACTGGCAAAGAAATTGGAGGCCACAGTGATCTTCATGGCCACTGTCAGCACCATCCTCACCCTGCTCTGTGGCTGTAGATCTGGATGTATGAGGTGACACATCAGTGACCACCTCCTTGGTGGAACATAGCCCCGTCAGACATTGCTCCTGACTGAGGTGGAGGTAGGACATGTGCTCTGTGAAGATCCTTGGTGGATGCGGTATTCTATTGGGAGTCTGCCTCCTCCTCCCTCTGCACACAGCTTCACCGCTCTGCTACTTGTGCTCCATGTCCCTGTCATACTGCAGCCCAAGATGTACTGCAACAATTGCCCTATTAGTGATAGCAGGCTTTCTCCTGACAAGCTTCCAAACAACTCTGATCTCCTTGGCAAATTCCAGCACTACTCCCTTGTGAATGCTACAACATTTTCAAAGTTTTTCAACAACAATGTACACATTACTCGCTCACTCTGCCGGAGCAAAGGAGATCCCTTCAAATAGCACTTAGCAAAACTTTAAATTGTAGACATCTCCTATTGTTAAACATGTGTATTCTATCTTCTGATACATCATCTGCTTGGAAATCTGCTGGTGCTAAAAGAAACGGAATCAGTATTATCATCATGCAATATATTGTCGGGTACTAGCAGATCCCCTGAAATGTTGTTTACTATAGGTTGGAGGGTACACTATTTTATAATGACAATAGTATCATACTACGTAATGCATAATCTATTATTCGTGGTGTGTCCTTTTAAGGCTATAGAATCTAGTTGCTGTATAGTCACAGATAGAGATTACTTACAAGCTAATTGCTCTTAAGCAGAGCCTGAGATCAATTAGTGGATATTTTCCGTAGCTGTAGGAAATTTACCTTTAAATTGGCAGGTGTTTGTAAATCCTCAGATACTGCCCAAGGTCTAAGAAACAATTAGCAAATGGCTGCCTGTCTTGCTCTTTTTAAATCCTCTTTTAAACGTTAGACAACAGAAAGATGACCAAGTATAATGCCGGAAATATATATAACATATTTCTTGATCCACCAGGTGGAAGAGTTGGCCACACTTAGTTCTACACCCATCAGTTTACAGGTGCAATTGGGTCTTGCATAGTGATTCTTTATCTCTGAACATTTACTATGCTTCATGTAGTCTTCAGGTGTTCTTGCAGCATTAGATATTTTTTGGTTATAATGCACAATATTAATTGTGTCTGCAAATATTATCTGTGTATCTGGAAAATCATCTTGAGCTCTGTAAACTGCTTAATTTAAGTTTGACAGTTGAAAACTTGGATTTCCACCACGTTTCTGCATACAGGGTGATCTCCTGATCTTTACAGTCTACGCAGAGCAGGAAACATTCATTACTTCAGACAGATTATTCCAGTCATAACAAGTGAAATCTGATCAAATATTTTATTTCATTGGTGGTGTATGATTTCTGCCAGTGGATTTTTGTGTGTTTTCATTCTGGTTGATACACTGGATTTTGACAAGTAAATCAAAAACTGGCACACAACACTGGTTTAAAACAGGAAGGCAGCAAGAGCTGCAAATGGGAATGGACCTTAAACGTTAGGGGAATAATAGGTGGGTGTGTACAGCATGTACAGTTACTTCCAAGGAATACCAGAGAATGTAAAGAAAATGAAGGAGTCACAATAAGGATGAAAGAGGTAATTTTTGGAGCGTAGTTGTCCAAAAGGGGTTAGGTTCACCTGGTCTACTTTACTGCTTTCAATACCAGGTCTGGACAATGCATTATTAATAGTTCCATTCTTTTAATGAAAAGGAAATGTTCTAACCTTTTAAATATTTCAGATAATTAAGTGACTATTTGCCACATGTTGGCAATGTGTGGTGACTGCATCCAATTTTTTAATCAATTTTATCATCAATTCTTATTTATTCCAATTTTCAGAAATATCTATTTCATAATTGAGCAGACCTTAGCTCAGCTTTTATAGGGGCAGGTCAAATCTAAATCATGACGCCAGCAGGATATCATTCTTACTTAGAAATCCTATACCCCAGAGACCAGAAATATTCCCCTTTCTTTTACAGTTCATAACTCTTGCTCCTAAATAGATTTATTATTTATATTTAGTCATAATCTTCATCATACAGAGACTATGTGACAATAGAGGTGATTGGATGCTTTATTTTTCTTTTGATGAAGCATATTTCCTGTTGGTGAACCAACTTTGCATTCTGCTGGTTAATGCACAGGAAATAGACCAATGGATTTGCATTCTGCCCACAAGTCGGACTAACCATTACTGATGTGGGTGATGGCAATACAGGTGCATAGGCACCACAATGAAGCATATATTAATCTCTAATCGTATAAACCATGGGAATATTCATTAAAAACAGTGGCATGTTATAACCTCTTTGCTTGGAGAATTGAAATATATTGCTGATGTAAGAAGTACATTAAAATTAATATATTTATAAATTACACTAAACCTCAGCTTCCCACATTTCTCATTTAGTAAGTGCACAGACCAAAATAACACAGACCTCAGATGAGTGAAGTCCCAGGTTGTATTCTTGCTGACATAGCTGCTGTTAGCTGTAGCAGTGGTAGTAGTACTATAATTGCCCTCAGTTCCTATGGGCCTGGCAACGGGAAAAAAAATTAGTCAGGATTACCACCCACAATTGCTATTCACTAATGCTTAGCTCAAATGTACATATGTGTAGCCATCAACTAAAGGCAGGATTGTCGTCAGATTTGATATACCAATAGTTAAATCGACCATCATCTAGCTTTACATAGCAAGGATGGCCATTTGGGTGAGGTCTCTGAAGGCTGTCAATGTTCACTTAACCGCAACATCAGTCAGCATCTTCAGGAAAGAGAGAAACAAGAAGAAGCCTATTATTTTAATTGAGGACTTAATAATTCTGTAACAGGGAGTTAAAGAGAAAGAGAATCAAAACTATAAACTATTTTATTGCAAATTCGAGCCTTTTTGTGGAAAATACAAATGAGAATGATTTAAATTGATACTTTGTGAAAATAATGTATCAGCTTCATGATAGCCTCACAAGTCAAGCAGAATCTTCTTTGTTTTGAATAGAACCACACTTCGACTTGTACGTGACTAGATAAACAGAATAGGTCAGTAGCCTAACAGCTGAAAAAGAAGAAAGTTGATACTGTACCAGTAATAGAAAGCAATGGAGGAATTAGCATTCTAGGTACCATTGATCCAGTGAAAATCAGTAAGATTTTATGAGGACTTGTTTGCATCTGACAACATTACGAAAGAAAAAAAATGACATTTTTCCATGATTCTCCAAATCAGTTTGGAAGAGATAGAATAATATAACATCATTGAATGGAAAGGCACCAGACATGGATGATTGCACATCAAAATTGTATAAGAAATACTGAAGTAAAATTGAGCCTGTGCTTCTAGAAGTTCTGAATTGTGTATTATATTGCAGGATTATGTTGGAATCAATGTGACTTGTGTTAATACTAGTATCATTGAAAAAGGGTCAAAATTCAATAATATGTCACAGCTTTTCCAATCTCTGCTAAATCATCATTTGTCAGTCAGCTGGGCATCTGGATGTTGTCAGAAATTCTTTATGGTTGTCATGGGAAGCATTTTGGAAATCAAACTCAATATCATCATTGCACATGAGGCCAGAACTTGGACCTTTATTCATGTCACTTCCCATGGGTGGTGTTGGCTCTTTTAGATTTCCTATTAAGTACCACAACCCCATACACTAGTGCTAATGGTGATTTCAAAAAATATCATTGCTTCATTGGCAGATAGACAGCTCGACCAGTTATGAGATGGGGTGATTAATTCCAACAAAAGTTATGATAGCATTCAGTGGCATAGGTAATCATCCAGAGTTCAAAGTTTTCTCAACTGTAGAGTAACAGTGGGAAGTATGGCAGCTCGAAGATGTTAAAAGTTTGATAGCTGGTGAGGAAAAGCAATTTTCTCAGGCTTAGAGCAAGAGCCTTGCACTTGCTGTGTCATTGGTGGCTAAATTTATGAGCCTAAAATGCAAAGTCATCAACTTTTTCATGACTCCATTGCTAAGTGGCTTGTCTTTAATGGATGGTCAGTTATCATAAATGTCCTATATTTATTTATTTATTGCCACACCAACCTATTGGAGGTATTAAGACAGTTTTATAAGCTGCTACTGTGCTTTATCTAAGCTATTTTCCAAGAAAGCAATATCATTGACAAAGACAAAGTTACTTAAACAATAGCTAGCTTGGTTTTCAACATTTAGAAGATACTTTCATCCCATCATTTTGGACTGAATTTGAAACCATGCCCCAAAGGTAAAAAAGCACCATCCTAAATATCTGTACCACCTCTGGTGTGTATTGCCATAGGAACGTAAAATCCAGTTTGTGTTGTCAAGTGGGTATTAATACTGTTCACCAATATGTAATGTTCCTGAATGCATGTGTGTGTGTAAAATATGATCAACTAGAATGTTTGATGAAAATCAATCAACCAGATGCAACCTAATCTGATTTATGCAGGAAAAGTTTCAAGATGGAAAATCTTCTACAACTAAAACAGATCTTAATTTGGAATAAAGAACAATTTGCAATTAAGTAGTGCATTTAACAGAGAAAAATGTCCCAAGGTGCTTCAGTAGAAAATGTGACCGAAAGAAGGAGATTTTAGGAAAGGTGATGAAATGCTCAGTCAAGAAGCTGGATGTTAATAAGATTATTGAAGAAGATGTTTAATGATATTCAAGTGAATCAGACCTAGTTGTTGTAATATAAGGGCCTGAAAGGGTTAACGTTGAGACAGTGAGCGTAAACCCCTCCTACAGCAGTGATGACAAGGTAATGGTCACTTGGGTATCAGGTTTGGAAAAAGTTGGAAACAGCACGAGGTGCTCTGGCGAGATATGCTTATGGAGAGTGTCAATAGTTACATGTATATAATATATAAGTTATTCAAATAGACGTTTGGTAGTACAGAACTTGAGTATTGCTGAAAATAGAGACATGTTATCAAAGCTTTCATCTTGCACTCATCCGGACAATCTGAAAGAATACCAATGTAAGGGAAAGCAACAACTTTATACTTTATGAGAAGAAAGTACTCATTGGTTGGCAAATGAATTCTGATTGGTAGTACAGCATAGCTACCCAACCCGAACCCGACCAGACCTGATGACACGTGTCAGGTTCGGGGCGGGTCGGGTCTCTCTTCTGGGTCCAGCATTCGGACTCAGGTCAGGTCGGGCCGGGACGGACACAGTGTCGCCTTTTGTTCAGGGAGGGAAAGGGAAATAAGCTTCAAAATTTGAACAGCCGGGAACTCAAGGCGGGAAACGTGGATCTGGACACCACACTAGTCTGCCTCCATCTACACAATTCTGCAGGAATAGCATGCTGCCGGAATGGAGGATCACAACATTTGGACAAGATAGAGCACAACCTCTTTGATATAATTAACTTCATTCTGGTAGTTGGGTCCAGTCCGGTCGGGTTGGGTCGGGTTTCAGTTGCATACCTGAGCAGGCCTTTAATTGGTAGCACTGGTCCTTCCCAATCTTTGCTTGTGCAACGCCTCTATTAATGGGAAACAAAAGTACAATTCTGAGGATGCTGGAAATCTGAAAATAAAACAAAAAAGGTTGGAAAATGATCAGCACCTGTGGTGACAGAAATAAAGTTAATGGGTTATAATTAATGGAGGTGACAGGGGTCTCACCCACTGGCTGAAGAGTCGGCGAGAGCCCTGCGTCGCCTCTTTTCGGGAAGGCCCACCACATTAAGTGGCGCAGTGGTTAGCACCGCAGCCTCACAGCTCCAGCGACCCGGGTTCAATTCTGGGCACTGCCTGTGTGGAGTTTGCAAGTTCTCCCTGTGTCTGCGTGGGTTTCCTCTGGGTGCTCCGGTTTCCTCCTACATGCCAAAGACTTGCAGGTTCATAGGTTAATTGGCCATTATAAATTGCCACTAGTATAGGTAGGTGGAAGGGAAATATATAGGGACAGGTGGGGATGTGGTAGGAATATGGGATTAGTGTAGGATTAGTATAAATGGGTGGTTGATGGTCGGCGCAGACTCGGTGGGCCGAAGGGCCTGTTTCAGTGCTGTATCTCTAAAAAAAAAATGAAGTGCCAATGGGGCACATAACTGGGCAGCAGTGGGCCTTCCCTGAGATTAAGGACCCTGGGGATAGAAGTTCCACCTGCTGAGAGCTGGCAGCCTATCAGAGGCTGGCAGCTCTTTTACTTAGCAGCACCAATAGGGAGGCAATGTCTGCTGCTGGTAATGCAACCGCCCGAAGCCCAGGATCATCAATGGACTCAGGTCACAGGTAAGTGATGACAGGAGGAGTTTCATAGGGTGGGAGCTGCAGGGAAGAATGTTGAAGGGGGGTGGGCAGCAAGGGCAGGGTGGTGTCTCTCAGTGGACCCTGCTTCCCCATGCCGGGTCCCTCGATCATGCACTGAGTGCCTTTGGACGAGAGATCACCACCCTCACCCACCTCCCGGGAGCCGGGAAGCAACCAGCACAGGTTTGCTCGTCGTGCTCCCTGCATGGTGACAATGTTACAGCCAGGTGAGGAGGGTGTCTCAGGCTTCCATTTTGCCCCTTCTCTCATTTGCCTGCAACAGGGTTTATCCTTTTTTAACACAGTAGTTGAACTTACCACCTCAATGAGCGTTTGCTCCTGTTCCTCTAATGTAATTGCAAAAGAACCAATCATACAGGTTTTATTAAGTTAAACAAGAAAGATGTAAGTTCATTACCCTTAACACTCTAACCCGGTTAAAAATACTAAAAATACGCTATACATTCATGCACATATTCACACGAGCATCACACACACACAAATAGATTACAGAGGGATTAAAATCCGGATTAAATGGAATATAAATACAGTTTGTGAGTTCAATAGCCCCCAGCTGAAATTGTATTCCTGAAGTCCTCGCTGGGTTACGTGTACGGTGGTGGGCTTGCTTTGCTCAGGGTTCCTGAAGGCAGAAAAGGGGGTTGATTCTCATCCCCTGGTTGCTGGCTGTGGCAGTCTGTAGGCTTGAGGGGGTTCCCAGTCACAGCCGAATCTTCTCTTGATACTTGCTGGGGAGAGAGAGAGAGAGAGAGACCTACTTCGTTGATGGCTTTTCATCTACTACTCTCTGCTTTCTGTGTGACAATGCTTACAGTTTCACTAGAGCTGCACAGGCAATCACATGACTCAATCAAGCCCCTTTGTTTTTTAATGAGGTTTTTCTGGAATCTTCTCTGAGATTCAAGGTGGCACATGCCTCAAGATGTCCAATCACACTGGGTGGGGGTTGGCTCTTTCAAAGTCAATAGTGTAGGTGGCTTTGACAACCATGTTGGTAAGGCCATTCCAAGTAATTTAATCACTGAGATCACCCCATTTTTCTGGCTAGCCTGGATGAGACTTGTCTTCTCCAGTTTGATCTTTTGCTGTTTCAAATGTAAATTGTAGTGGCCATCTTGGCTGCCAGTTTATGAAAAAAGATTACATGTAAGATATTTCCATTAAAATTCTAATGTAAGGTTCCAACCGATTACATTAATATTTCCCATTTGGCAGATAGGGTTTTCATGACAACAGATTAGCCTGCTGGGCGGCGCGAAGAGGCCGTTAATTGGTCATTAATTTCCCACTTAAGCACCTCAATTGGCTGTGGGGCGGGAAGACTATCTATGGGTCTTCCGAACAAACTTAATTGAGGTGGAGGTGGGAAGGTGTCGGGGTCCCCACCCACTACCATCCCGCTCGATTATATGCTCTCCCCCCGTTCAAACTCGCCACGGGGGAGAGCATAAAATCCAGCCCAATTTTTCCGGCTGACGACTTTTCAGCAGAATTAGAAACTCTTGGAGATGAACAATGATTAAGGAAATGCAGACCAAGGGAAAAGAGGAATGAGGAAAGAACAGAGGGGAAGGTCCTTGATAGGGTGGAGGGCAGGAGCTATTATATGATGTAAGGAATGCTGGTGCAAGGCAAAACTGGGCAACAATGGGACAAGTAAATAAACAAAACTAAGGGAAACAATTGCTCCCCTTAGGTTGAGGTCAATGTGCTGGCTGTTGTAGAGGGACAGCACATTGAAAAAGAGTTCAAACTTACAATGGCTACATTTCAGAAAGTTGTCTCACTTCAACAACTCTTTTTTTTATTCATTCATGGGATGTAGGCGTCACTGGCCAGGCCAGCATTTATTGCCCATCCCTAAGTGCCCTTGAGAAGGTGGTGGTGAGCTGCCTTCTTGAACCGCTGCAGTCCATTTGGGGTAGGTATACCCACAGTGCTGTTAGGAAGGGAGTTCCAAGATTTTGACCCAGCGACAGTGAAGGAACGGCGATATAGTTCCAAGTCAGGATGGTGTGTGACTTGGAGGGGAACTTGCAGGTGGTGGTGTTCCCATGTATTTGTTGCCCTTGTCCTTCTAGTTGGTAGAGGTCGCGGGTTTGGAAGGTGCTGTCTAAGGAGCCTTGGTGCATTGCTGCAGTGCATCTTGTAGATGGTACACACTGCTGCCACTGTGCGTCGGTGGTGGAGGGAGTGAATGTTTGTAGATGGGGTGCCAATCAAGCGGGCTGCTTTGTCCTGGATGATGTCGAGCTTCTTGAGTGTTGTTGGAGCTGCACCCATCCAGGCAAGTGGAGAGTATTCCATCACACTCCTGACTTGTGTCTTGTAGATGGTGGACAGGCTTTGGGGAGTCAGGAGGTGAGTTACTCGCCTCAGGATTCCTAGCCTCTGACCTGCTCTTGTAGCCACGGTATTTATATAGCTACTCCAGTTCAGTTTCTGGTCAATGGTAGCCCCTAGGATGTTGATAGTGGGGGATTCAGCGATGGTAATGCTGTTAAATGTCAAGGGGAGATGGTTAGATTCTCTCTTGTTGGAGATGGTCATTGCCTGGCACTTGTGTGGCGCGTATTTAACTTGCCACTTATCAGCCCAAGCCTGGATATTGTCCAGGTCTTGCTGCATTTCTACACGGACTGCTTCAGTATCTGAGGAGTCACAAATGGTGCTGAACATTGTGCAATCATCAGTGAACATCCCCACTTCTGACCTTATGATTGAAGGAAGGTCTTTGATGAAGCAGCTGAAGATGGTTGGGCCTAGGACACAACCCTGAGGAACTCCTGCAGTGATGTCCTGGAGCTCAGATGATTGAGCTCCAACAACCACAACCATCTTCCTTTGCGCTAGGTATGACTCCAGCCAGCATAGGGTTTTCCCCCCTGATTCCCATTGACCTCAGTTTTGCTCGGGCTCCTTGATGCCATACTCGTTCAAATGCTGCCTTGATGTCAAGGGCAGTCACTCTCACCTCACCTTCCTGTTAACTATACATGTTACAGGCTAGAATTAGACTGCAGGCACTAACTTGCAGAGAAATTAGAACTGGGTTGCATCAAGTACTGACTTTTAGTTTAATGCACAGTAAAATTATCCTTACTTAGAGTGCAATAAACGTCCAATAAATTAGAGCCTTTTGCATCATTTTGCTCTCCTGCATGTCTCCCAACCTCCAACCTCCAAAAGCTTCAAAACGCTGCTGCCTGTATTCTACCCTCACTTCGACTCATCCATTGCACAGTGACGCAGTGGTTAGCACTGCAGCCTCACAGCTCCAGCGACCCGGTTCGATTCTGGGTACTACCTGTGTGGAGTTTGCAAGTTCTCCCTGTGACCGTATGGGTTTTCGCCAGGTTCTCCGGTTTCCTCCCACAGCCAAAGACGTGCAGGTTGATAGGTAAATTGGCCATTATAAATTGCCCCTAGTATAGGTAGGGGAATTGTGGGGATGTGGTAGGAATATGGGATAAATGTCGGATTAGTATAAATGGGTGGTTGATGGTCAGCACAGACTTGGTAGGCCAAAAGGCCTGTTTCAGTGCTGTATCTCTAAATAAATTACCCTTGTCCTCACTGAGCTACATTGGCTCTCTGTCCCTTAAAGGGTCAGATTTAAAATTCTTATCCTTTCGTTCAAATGCCTCCATACCTTAACAGTCACTATAACTGTAACCCCCTCCAGCCCTACAACCTCCACCTGTACTTTACATTCCTCTGAGTCCAGCCTTTTGTACGCCTACCTTGGGGGTTGTGCCTTAAGACAGTTGTTGTGTATTGTTGTAGCGTAGATCACGTGTTATCCACAGAAGTTTCAGAGTTTTTATAGGGCTAAAGAATAACTCATTTACTATATACACATAACTATTTACATTCTTTACAAGCCAATCTAGCCAGCACACCTTGTGCTGCTTTGAGCTTCTTCCAAGTCTAATACACATGTGACTATTACATCATCATCACTACAGTGGGAGGGGTTTACTCTGTGTCTCAATGTTGAATTACTATCGGAAACAACAAGCTCACAACTACAACAAAAGATTTTGTGCTTGAAACCTACCTCAGCTGAAGAAAGGCGAATAGATATGGATATAGCAGGGTCTGGGGGTCCCTCCTATGGGGGCAATCTAGGGCCCCAGGAGGGCTCCCCCACCCGATGGCAGTCACCGCCCTACCAGGAAGACAACCCCTCACCCTCAACAACCTACCCGCCCCCGTTCCGTCGCGGAGCCTGCCTGAATGGCACTGGTGACCCTGACCCCACTTATCTCTCCTGGGGTCTCCATCTTCCTCAGAACTGCAAGGCCTCCTGCTCCTAGTAGCCTGTACTGCAGAGCTGCCAGCCTTCTGATTGGCCAGCAGCTCTGAAGGTGAGCGCTTGTCTCTTAAAGGGATGGCATTCCCGATGATGTGCAATTAATCGCCTGCCCGCCGTTGAATTTGCAATGGGGATCCAATGGAAGGCCAAGGTAGGGTCTCCCCTCCACCTTCCGGCCTGCCCTGGGACCCCCGTCACCAGAATAAAATTCAGCCTAATATCTCATAACAGAAAACAGAATTTTTCTCACCTGGATCATAGTCTTTCAGAAACTAAAATCAGGATATGTAAGGAGAGTTGCCACTTTGTAACCCACCTGGTTAGTCTGCACAGGTGTGAACTTGGTCAAGATAACTTCTGCCTATTTGTTCTTTTAAAGTTTGACAATAATAAATCTTTCATTGAGAGATACACTTTGCAGACATTCACATTGTGAGGATCTCTGCAGTTTATTACTACACAAAATATTTCTTCAGAAGTGGTAAAATGATGGTTCTCTTCTACTGCCTAGCAGTTTCAACCTTGTGATAAAGACATGCTGGACCCCAAAACTGACTCTGTTGCAACCAGGTCAGAAAGGTATCTAGGGATCTGTAACAAAAACAAGAAATGCTGGAATCACTCAGCAGGTCTGGCAGCATCTGTGGAAAGAGAAGCAGAGTTAACGTTTCGGGTCAGTGACCCTTCTTCGGAACTCTCTTAATGACGTAGGGCGTCAGAAGAGTCACGGATGTAGGTGGGAAGAGACTGGACCAGCGGAGAAAAGATAGAGTCTAGATAGGAAGAAATAAGTTCAGTGGGGCAGGAGCAGGCTGACACAATGGGTCTGCCGGGACAGTCCCGTTTGTGGATTTTGGGAAGGAGGTAGAAGCGGGCTGTCCAGGGTTGTGGGACTATAAGGTTGGAAGCCGTAGAGGGAAGAGCTCCAGAGGAGATGAGGTCAGTGACAGTCCTTTGGACGGTGGCTTGATGTTCGGTGGTGGGGTCATGGTCCAGAGGGAGGTAGGAAGAAGTGTCCGTGAGTTGGCGTTGAGCTTCTGCAAGGTAGAGGTCGGTACGCCATACAACAACAGCACCACCCTTGTCTGCAGGTTTGATGACCATGTCGGGGTTAGACCTGAGAGAACGGAGTGCCTCAAGTTCAGAGGGGGACAGGTTAGAGTGAGTGAGGGGGGTAGAGAAATTGAGACGACCAATGTCTCGCCGACAGTTTTCAATGAAGAGATCAAGAGCGGGTAAGAGGACAGGGGGAGGGGTCCAGGTAGAGGGAGAATGCTGGAGGCGGGTGAATGGGTCTGCTGGTCGGGGGGAGGAGTCCTGGTCGAAGAAGTGAGCCCGGAGGCGGAGGCGACGGAAGAAGAGCTCAACGTCATGCCGAGCACGAAATTCATTGAGGTGGGGGCGTAAGGGGATAAAACTGAGACCTTTGCTGAGTACAGAACGCTCAGCATCAGAGAGGGGGAGGTCAGAGGGTATAGTGAATACACGGCAAGGGGTCAGATCAGAAGGGGTGGGGTCAGAGGGAAGTGAAGCGGAAGGAGGATCTGGAGGGGCATTAGTCCCCATCAGCTGCTGGAGCTTGCGTTCCTTAACACCTGAAAGGTAGAAAAAAAGTTTTTTGTTAATGCGTCGGATGAGACGTAAGATGAGATGAAACTGCGGAGTAGAACAGCTTTGAGATAAGGTGAGACGGTGCTGCTGGAGAGAGAGGTCCAGTGTGTGCATGTGGCGGCACATAGCACTGAGTGTGGATCTCAGGATGTGGCGAGAGTAGCAGTCCGAGGAACGTTGTATTTCTCGGAGATACCTGTGATCCTGGGTGGTTTCAAAGCATGATGGGTGAAACTGCAGTTGGAATCCACGTGGAATAAGTCGGAGCCGGAGACAGTCACTGAGGAAGGAGATGTGGCTGTGAAAACGAGTTTTGGAAGATACCTTATCAAACACCAGGAGGGAAATAGAAAGCAATGAAGGTGAACAAGGTAAAAGAGACAAACGAAAATCCCGTCGGAGAGAAGAGCAGAACTTCTTCAAGGTAGGCATTCCTGGAAGAGAAGTGGCAGTGAATTAAACAGGGATCTGTAACTATCTTCATCTGGTCTTATTGTAAGAGGGTTTAATTTTAAACACACCGTGTTTTGAGCTCTCCCGTTGGTCACAAATTTCCAATTATAAAGCAAAGAAATGAGCACAAACAGGATTTCTTTGGGTTAAAGAAGAAAGATAAAATTTATTAAACCTTAAACTTGAACTCTAATATGGTTAATGCCTACGGATATACAACGCAGGCACGCTAGCATGTAGACGCAATACACACATGCAAATAGGAATGGAAAAGTGCAGAATAAAAGATAAGTAGAACAGTTTCAGGCAATCTCTTGTTACTGTGCTTCAAGCTTGCTGTAGTCCTTGATTGAAGATATGGCGTGTTTCGTTGGGGCCCAGTGTTCCTTTTTAACCTTGTTCATGTAGAAGACTTTTTCTCTCTTGAGTTTATGCGTCTTCAATGGTTTCCAAAGCTGGTGAGAGCAAGATGAGGGCTGACAGGAGAGAGGTTTTATCAAACCAGGAGCCAGAAGCTTTCTCCTTTGTTCAAATCCTTTGTTGGAAGTTCAAATCTCAACAGCCATGTGACTAAATCTGGTCTGACCACTTCTTCTGTGTATTGGGGAAGCAACGACTGGGTCCCTTTTGTTCCAACATTTCTAGTACTATGCAAATGTCCTTCCAGTCAGGGTCTTGCAATTTTAACTTTTAATGTTCATGTGGTGAAATAATGTGTGCCTCAGTCTTGGCAGGTGAGGGGTTGGCCTGACACCTCCACACCCAGGGGAATGAAATGCAATTTGAAGAAAAATGGTGCAATTCATTACAGAGTTTGAGAGAAATAGAAGATACAGAAAGAAAAACCATGCATTTCTCTCATTCATTTGCATTCATTCACCAATCTTAAAGCTCATTAAAAATGGTCTTTTCTGGGTGCCAGGGCTGCTTTAATTTTCCCTTTTTTATCTTCAGGGGTGTGAGTGGGGGGCGGGGCTATCCTGAACTCCCTGATTCATGCAAAGACTTTTGGCTTCAGGGGATGGGTGGCTCCCTTTTTCTCTGACTGTGGGAGAGGATTCTTTGTTAATCTCCCCTTTGTTCTCTGGGCCACTCCCACCTGCAGGTATTTGTGCAGACTTAACTGCATTCTCCTGTGACACTTCAACTAGGTGAGGCATCACCCTCATGGTTTATGTGCCCCCTAGAGGTCTCATTTTGTCTCTGCAGGTTCCTGTAAATGCTGTTAGCAACTCTGGTGGGCTGCTTCTAGAGTCTGCATTCACATAGGAGGATGTGAGGTCTAACTTTTCACACTTTTCAGGGTTGGTTGACCAGACAGTAGGGGCTTTCATCTGGGATTCTTCCCAGACTTCCTTTAACCTGCCTTCTTGGTCACGTTTTCCCCTTCTCTTTCTAAACCTTTGCCAGCCATTTCCCTGCCTGTCCCCTTTTGTTCTCGCCTGGTGTCTATTACAGTTCACCAGCCCTCTGCTGGAGGGTCCTCCTAACTCCGGTACAGGACTTAGAGGTGCAGGTTTCACTGTAGGCTGGGGTTTCCCTTCAACCTGGTACATGTGGCAACTCCTGCAGTACTCCACCACATCTTTGTGGAGTTTTGGCCAGTCAAACTGCTGTCTTATGTGGACTTTGGTCTTTTGTATACCGGCATGTACAGCCACTGTAGTCTCATGGGCCCTTCTTAATATTTCGCCCCGGTACCTCTGTGAACCATGGTCCACTCCTTGCTCTCATGTCTGTGAGGAGAACTCCATTTCCTCATCAGTACCTCATTCTTTAAATAGTAGCTATCAGGGACTCCCTCTGCTTCACTTTCAGATTGGGCAGCCTGTGCTAATTCTCAATAGTAGGTCGGCTCGCTGAGCCTCAGCTAGGGAAAATGTATTTAATTCATTCCCTGGGTCTCCTAACTTTCCAAAGAAAGTCTCGGACAGGCAGATCTCATGGTCATTTGCCTCCAGTGCCAATGCAGTCTCCTCTGGGGGAGCTGGTTTGATCATGGCCTGATGCACTACACATTCAGGGACTCTGCAAGGGTCTGTCGCCTGCCACTGCCCTGTCTCTCTGATCTCCTGTGGCCTTTCTTTACTACTGAGGGGGACTACCACCTTCACCCCTGCCAGATCATTACCGAGAGCAGGTCAACCCTGTCCACAGGCAAACTAGGGACAATCCCTACAGTCACCAGTCCCGAAACTAGGTCACACTCCAGGTGCACCCGGTGTACAGGTACAGGCATACACTGCCCTCCAATACCATTCACCACCATTTTGGTGTTCACTGCACTCTCTGGGGGAAAGGTCAGGCCTTTTCCCAGTAAAAGGGATCCAGTGGCCCCTGTGTCCCTGAGAATTACTATGGGCTTGCTTGCACCACTTGAGGGCTATTGGGCAAAACCCTGATAACCTTCAGGAATCCAATTAACTTTTCCTGCACTTGCAGCCGTAAGCTTCCTGGGTTGCACTCTTACTGCAGTTAAAGCCACAACTTGTTCTGTGTTTTCCATCAGGGTCTTGTCTGCACTGAGCGGCTGTGCCTTGATTAACCCTACTGGTTTCCCCTTTAGTTTCCAGCAGTCAGCTTTTAAATGCCCTGCCTTACTTATTACAATGGAAGCACACAGGTCTCCGGGTCTCACTCTTGCTCACAACACCTTCCTGTTTGGCTGGAGGAGGGCCTGTGTCTCCTGCTTTCCTTTCTCTTCCCAGACTGCCTGGGTGGTTGTTACCTTCCCACCCTTTGTCCTTTTCGGATTTGTGGGGGTGATCAGGAAAGGTTCTCCCCTGGGAAACTGACTTATAAATTAAAGCAAATTCATCAGTCAGAACAGCTGCTTGTCGGGCTCCCTGAACCCGCTGTTCTTCTACGTGGGTTTTTATTGAGAATGGGAAAGAGTTTTTAAATTCCTTTAACAGGATTACTTCACTGAGAGTCTCATAGCTGAGTTGTATTTTTAAAGCCCTCAGCCACTAGTAAAAAGCCAGCTGCTTACTTTTTTCAAATCCAGATAAGTTTGATTGGCTTGCTTTTTGAGGGTTCTAAACTTTTGGCTTTGGGTACTAATTCATGTGCCCCGAGGATAGCATTTTTGGTGAGTTCATAATTTGATGAGCTCACATCTGACAGCAAGGAATAAACTTCATGGGCTTTTCCGGTTAGTTTGCTTTGCAGTAAAAGAGGCCAGGTCTCAGCTGGCCATTTTAGCTGCCTTGCCAGTTTCTTGAAAGACATGAGAAATGCTTCCAAATCTTCCTCATTGAATTTTGGAATTAATTGAGCGAGTTTTCGCAATCATGAACACAGTCCTGAATTCTGCTCCTCCATATTAGCTATGCTTTCACTGGGGTTACTCTGTCACCGCCTAGTTAAATCAAGCCACTTCAGTTCTCACTCTTCGGATTCTTTCCGGAATATTCTTTTTTTCTCTCTCTCTTCTCTCTCTATCGTTTTGTATCCTGTCATTCTTTCTCTTCACGTTCCTTTTGGCAGGCTCTCTCTTTCTCCCTCTGCTACCTCTCTCTCTTTCTCCTGTCTCTCTCTTTCTCTTTCCCTGTCTTCTATTTCAAAATTCTTTTGTTCCAATTGTATCTTTGCTCACAATACCCTGTCAGATTCTGTTTCTGACACTGCTTCTGCTTCTTCAGATTCAAGGTAAAAAATGGTTGGCCACTAGCCTTAGGAGTTCAGACTTTCCAGCCTTGCCACGTACAGGGATCCCACACTGCCGAGCCTTTTTTCTCAACTCCTCCATAGACAGCTGTCGGGCAGACCCCCACCTGCCAAGACTGTGGCACGTATTATTTCGCCACATGAACAAAAATGTAACATTGAGATCCCTGACAGAAATTTGCATAGTACCAGACAATGTTGAAACAATGGGAACTAAGTAGTTACTTCCCCAATACACAGAAGTGGTCAGACCAGTTTTAGTCACATGACTAACTGGCTGTTGCAGAGAAGTTGAACTTCCAATAAAGGATTTTGAAGAGACTTTCCATGTAAGGAGTTAGTCACATGACTAACCTGCTGGGCAATCTGGAAGTTTTTTTTTAAATTTGAACTCCCAACAAAGGAATTGGAACAGACAGAACTCTGTGTGCTCATGGACTGAGAACACCTGTCTGCCTGTTTCCATCTGTTCACACGGAACTGAATCTTGCGAAAACATGTGGAACTCAAAGAGATAAAGATTTCAAAGAACAAAGAACAGTACAGCACAGGAACAGGCCATTCGGCCCTCCAAGCCCGCGCCAATCTTGATGCCTGCCTAAACTAAAACCTTCTGCATTTCCGGGGTTCGTATCCCTCTATTCCCTTCCTATTCATGTATTTGTCAAGATGCCTCTTAAACGTCTCTATGGTAGCTGCTTCCACCACCTCCCACAGCAACAAGTTCCAGGCACTCACCACCCTCTGTGTAAAGAACTTGCCTCGCACATCCCCTCTAAACTTTGCCCCTCTCACCTTAAACCTATGTCCCCTAGTAACTGACTCTTCCACCCTGGGAAAAAGCTTCTGACTATCCACTCTGTCCATGCCACTCATAACTTTTTAAACCTCTATCATGTCGCCCCTCCACCTCCGTCATTCCAGTGAAAACAATCTGAATTTATCCAACCTCTCCTCATAGCTAATACCCTCCACACCAGGCAACATCCTGGTAAACCTCTTCTATCCCCTCTCCAAAGCCTCCACGTCCTTCTGGTAGTGTGGCAACCAGAATTGCATGCAATATTCTAAGTATGGCCTAACTAAAGTTCTGTACAGCTGCAGCATGACTTGCCAATTTTTATACTCAATGCCCCGACCGATGAAGGCAAGCATGCTGTATGCCTTCTTGACTACCTTATCCATCTGCATTGCCACTTTCATTTCCTACGTGAACAATGTTTTAAGAAGACTACTGGCCCCCAACAAAACGCAAGACCATATCGTCAATCAAGGACAACAGTGAACTCAATAAACAGTAACAAGATATTGCCTCAAAGTAAAAGCAAAATGTGGCCTTGTCCAATCTACACCTTCTCTTTTGTTATCTCTTGCCCCACCCCCAGCTCACCTGCTTATAACCTTTGACATTTCTAATATTTGCTCGTTCTGAAGAAGGTTCACTGACCTGAAACGTTAACTCTGCTTCTCTTTCCACAGATGCTGCCAGACCTGCTGAGTGGTTGCAGCATTTTTTGTTTTTATTGCCTCAAACTGTTCTACTTACTTTTTCCTCTGCTCTTTTCTGTCCCTGTCTGCATGTTTATATAGCATGTGCATGCTAATATGGGCACGTCATATATCCATAGGCATGAACCATATTAGAGTTTAAGTTTAAGGTTTAATAAATTTCATCTTTATTCTTTAAACCATAGAAAGCCTGTTTGTGCTAATTTCTTTGCCTTATAATTGAAAAGTTGTGAACACGGATTCACAAAGGTGGAGCTCAAAACACAGTGTGTTTAAAATTAAACCCTGTTACAATAAGATGATGTGAAGATAGTAACAGACCCCTAGACACCTTTCACACCTGGTCATAACACAGTGCTTTTATCTTATTCCAAGTTACTTCACCCTGGCTTGAAGAGCTACTCACTTCAGTTGCAGACATGTTAGTATTCAATCACACATAACCACAAGAAAACCTGTATTGATATTTTGCTCTTTTTGATTGGGAACACAGGACTTCATGTCGCGTTTGCAGACGTCTTTAAAGCGGAGATTCCTGTGACATTGATCACAAGTCGTGGGAGTCAGTTGCCAGCGATCGCCAGAGCTGGCGGGCAGCCATAAAGGCGGGGCTAAAGTGCAGTGAGTCGAAGAGACTTAGCAGTTGGCAGAAAAAAAGACAGAAGCGCAAGGGGAGAGCCAACTGCGAAACAGCCCTGACAACCAATTTTATCTGCAGCAGCTGTGGAAGAGTCTGTCACTCTATTATTGGCCTTTATAGCCACTCCAGGCGCTTCTCCACAAACCACTGACCACCTCCAGGCGCTTACTCATTGTCTCCCGAGACAAGGAGGCCAAAGAAGAAGAAGAAGAAGAAGAAGAAGATTGGGAACAATTTGACTTCCCACTTCCAGTTTCACTCATTTGTCTGTGTCTTCCAAGCCCCGGATGAGCCCCAATTTTTATTATGACCAGGTGAGAAAGGTCTGTCGATGTCCATTCTTATCTTCATCTGGTCTTATTGTAAGAAGGTTTAATTTTAGACAAACCGTGTTTTGAGTTCCCCCTTTGTGAATCCTGCGAGTACTATGCAACTGTCCTTCCAGTCAGGGTCTTGCAATTTTACGTTTTAATGTTCATGTGGCATGCCTCAGTCTTGGCAGGTGTGGGGGTGGGGTGGTGGGAGGGGTGCGGCTTGCCTCACAACTCACATTTCAGTTTCACCAGATATCTGCTGAATTCACAGATTGCAGTATTTTCCACATGGCCTTTTAGCATTCAACATTGTGACACATTCCAGAATTAATGGGGAATT
Source organism: Heterodontus francisci (assembly GCF_036365525.1). Taxonomy (NCBI): domain Eukaryota; kingdom Metazoa; phylum Chordata; class Chondrichthyes; order Heterodontiformes; family Heterodontidae; genus Heterodontus; species Heterodontus francisci. Next base: position 75,781,042 of record NC_090385.1, on the reverse strand, counting down.
AACATTCTAATTTCATTGCCAGAATCAGTTTGATGGCAATGAAGTCCCAAAGTTATAGAGTACAAATAGTCCACCCATATAAAATATGAATTAAAAGACAGTGATGTCCTAGCCTGCAGGGACAATTGCTGGAATTTGGATTTCTGCAACCAAAATTTAGATAATAGTTTGAGGGCTGAGTGCTCCATTATCGCTAATGACTTTTGATAACTAAAAAGGTTGATCAAAAAGGATGGCCAGGAGGTTTAGCTGCATAAGAAATTTTGCCCACATCTACTGTATCACTGAGATATATTTACCAATTCAAGTACAACTGCCCAAGACCATCCAAAGTCAGGCTAAAATTCACGAGGGAGACAGCGGTGGAATCGTATTATTTCTCACAATCTGATCTGCAGATATCAACTATCATGGTCAGAAATTGAACAAAGCTCCTAGGGTGATAATAGTACTTCAGTACGACAGTACTTCAGCTGCCCTGATGAATCACGTTGCCATCTTACAGCATAATTTTACCAAGATCTACAACATCATAATTATCTTCAACATGCCGGATAATTAAAAATTAAAAGAGACCTAATCATGAAGGAGAACGTAAGAACATAAGAAATAGGAGCAGGAGTAGGCCATTCGGCCCCTCAAGCCTGCTCCGCCATTCAATAAGTTTAGTTTAGAGATACAGCACTGAAACAGGCCCTTCGGCCCACCGAGTCTGTGCCGACCATCAACCACCCATTTATACTAATCCTGCACTAATCCCATATTCCTACCACATCCCCACCTGTCCCTATATTTCCCTACCACCTACCTATACTAGGGGCAATTTATAATGGCCAATTTACCTATCAACCTGCAAGTCTTTGGCTTGTGGGAGGAAACCGGAGCACCCGGAGGAAACCCACGCAGACACAGGGAGAACTTGCAAACTCCACACAGGCAGTACCCAGTATTGAACCCGGGTCGCTGGAGCTGTGAGGCTGCAGTGCTAACCACTGCGCCACTGTGCCGCCCCTGTTATATATTAATGACCTAGATCTTGGTGTACAGCACAATTTCAAAGTTTGCAGATGATCATGGCTGATCTGCCCCAGACCTCAACTCCTCTTTCGTGCCAGTTCCGCAAAGCCCTCAACTCCCCGATATTTCCAAAAATCGATCTACCTCCTCTTTAAATACTTTCAGTGATCGAGCCTCCACCCTCAGCCAAGACAGAAGAACGACACTGACAATGATCCAGAGGGTGTCACTTCACTCCTGCTCCTCTTGGCCCACAAAGTGTTTTGAGAAAAATATTTTTTTTAAACTTAGCCAATCCACTTCCGGCCAGTCGGCGCCTCCCGCCATGGTTCTGCTGCCAGGCTGCAGACTGTGCAGGACTCCCCAGGTGTGAAGTAAAGATTACATTGTAGTGCCAATGACATCATCGAGCTTTGACTTTTGAATATTAAATTGGACCCTGCTTGCCTTGAGTGGAAGCTTCATCAATGGCCTGATTCACTATTGTAAAAATCACGCTGGCTGGGAACACAGCAGCTTGGAGCATGGAGCTGAGATGGTCAAATTCTAACCACTCACATGCACCATTCTCACTGGGCAAGGGGTGGGGTTTAAAATGCCAGCCATAAAGTACGGCTCTAGTCCCCAGTTTCAGGAAGGCCTCTGACCTTAACCTCCCATTCCCTTCCAATTTCATATAGTTCTTTGAGGAAGTAACTGAGAGGATCGATGAAGGTACTGTAGTAGATGTTGTATATATGAACAAAGAACAGTACAGCACAGGAACAGGCCATTCGGTCCTCCAAGCCTGCGCCGATCTTGATGCCTGCCTAAACTAAAACATTCTGCACTTCCGGGGTCCGTATCCCTCTATTCCCTTCCTATTCATGTATTTGTCAAGATGCCTCTTAAACGTCTCTATGGTAGCTGCTTCCACCACCTCCCACAGCAACAAGTTCCAGGCACTCACCACCCTCTGTGTAAAGAACTTGCCTCGCACATCCCCTCTAAACTTTGCCCCTCTCACCTTAAACCTATGTCCCCTAGTAACTGACTCTTCCACCCTGGGAAGAAACCTCTGACTATCCACTCTGTCCATGCCGCTCATAACTTTGTAAACCTCTATCATGTCGCCCCTCCACCTCCGTCGTTCCAGTGGAAACAATCCGAGTTTATCCAACCTCTCCTCATAGCTAATACCCTCCAGACCAGGCAACATCCTGGTAAACCTCTTCTGTACCCTCTCCAAAGCCTCCACGTCCTTCTGGTAGTGTGGCAACCAGAATTGTACGCAATATTCTAAGTGTGGCCTAACTAAAGTTCTGTACAGCTGCAGCATGACTTGCCAATTTTTATACTCTATGCCCCGACCGATGAAGGCAAGCATGCCATATGCCTTCTTGACTACCTTATCCACCTGCGTTGCCACTTTCAGTGACCTGTGGACCTGTACGCCCAGATCTCTCTGCCTGTCAATACTCCTAAGGGTTCTGCCATTTACTGTATACTTCCCACCTGCATTAGATCTTCCAAAATGCCCTTTCCAAAATGGTCTTTCATAATGCATTTAATAAAGTATCACATAACATTATTCGGAAAAAAGAAGCACATGGCATTAAAGGAATGGTGATAACTTGGGTATGTAATTCGCTGGGCAATAGGAGGCAGAGACTAGTGGTGAATGGATACTTTGCTGACTGGAAAGTGGGTGCCCTGGGGGTCAGTATTCGAACCATTGCTTTTCCTACTATGTATTAATAGCCTGGACTTGAGTATAAAGAGTAAAATTTTAAAGTTTTCAGAGGATACAAAACTTAGCGATGTAGTAGTGAGCAGGAAAGTAGCAGACTTCAGGAGGACATGGACAGAGTGGTGACATTGGCAGACACATGGCAAATGCAATTTAATGTAGATAAGTGTGAAGTGATGTAATTGGGGAGAAACAATGTGGAGATGCAGCATTATTGAAATAGCTCAAAAGCTGTTCTGATGACAGGTCATCGACCTGAAACGATAATTCTGTTTCTCTGTCCACAGATGTTGCCTGATCTGCTGAGTATTTCCAGTATTTTCCGTTTTTATTTATTATTTATAATATAAACATTACTAATTTGACAGGGCTACTAGAACAGAGTGGACTGGGGCTGCATATTCATAAGTCATTGAAGGTGGCAGGGCAAGTTGATAAGGCAGTTAAGAAAGTATATAGATTCACAGAATCATTACAATGCAGAAGGAGGCCATTCAGCCCATCGTGTCCGCACTGGCTCTCCGAAAGAACAATTCCCTCAGTTCCATTCCCTTGCCTTTTTCCCCTAATCCTGCACATTCTTCCTTTTCGTATAATAGTCTAATTCCCTTTTGAATGCTTCAATTGAACCTGCCTCCACCACGTTCTCAGGCAGCGCATTCCAGACCTTAACCACTCGCTGCGTGAAGAAGTTTTTCCTCATGTCATTTTTGCTTCTCTTACCAAGTACTTTAAATCTGTGCCCTCTCGTTCTCGATCCTTTCATGAGTGGGAACAGTTTCTCTATCTACTCTGTCCAGACCCCTCATGATTTTGAATACCTCTATCAAATCACCTCTCAGCCTTCTCTTCAAGGAAAACAGTCCTAACTTCTTCAGTCTATCTTCATAACTGAATTTCCTCATCCCTGGAACCATTCTTGTCAATCTTTTCTGTGCTCTCTCTAATGCCCTCACGTCTTTCCTGAATCGCGGCGTCCGGAACTGGATGCAATACTCCAGCTGAGGCTGAACTAGTGTCTTATACAAGTGCAACACAACTTCTGCTTCTCTCTGCACAGATGCTGCCAGACCTGCTGAGTATTTCCAGCTTTTCTTGTTTTTATTTCAACATAACTTCCTTGCTCTTGTACTCTATGCCCCAATTAATAAAGCCCAGGATACTGTATGCTTAATTGATAACTCTCTCAACCTGTCCTGCCACCTTCAATGACTTATGCACAGATACACCTAGGTCCCTACGCTCCTGCACCCCCTTTAGAATTGTACCCTTTATTGTATATTGTCTCTCCATATTCTTCCTACCAAAATGAATCACTTCACATTTCTCTGCATTGAACTTCATCTGCCACCTGTCAGCAAATTCCACCAACTTGTCCTTTTGAAGTTCTACACTATCCTCCTCACAGTTCACAATGCTTCCAAGTTTTGTATCATCTGCAAACTTTGAAATTGTGCTGTACACCAAGATCTAGGTCATTAATATATAACAGGAAAAGCAAGGGTCCCAACACTGACCCCTGGGGAACTCCACTACAAACCTTCCTCCATCGTGAAAAACATCCATTAACCACTACTCTTTGTTTCCTGTCACTCAATTAATTTCATATCCATGTTGCTACTGTCCTTTTTATTCCATGAGCTACAAGTTTGCTCACAGGTCTGTTGTGTGGCATTGTATCAAATGCCTTTTGAAAGTCCATGTACACCACATCAACAGCATTGCCTTCATCAGCCCTCACTGTTAACTCCTCAAAAAATTCCAGCAAGTTAGTTAAACATGAATTTCCTTTAAGAACTCCATGCATGCTTTCCTTAATTAACTCACATTTGTCCATGTGACTATTGATTTTGTCCCGAATTATTTTTTCCAGCAGTTTTCCCACCACCGAAGTTAACCTAACTGGCCTGTAATTGCTGGGCTTATCTTAACCATAAAACATAGAAACATAGAAAATAGGAGTAGGAGTAGGCCATTTGGCCTTTCAAGTCTGCTCCGCCATTCATTATGATCATGGCTGATCATCCAACTCAGTAGCCTATTCCAGCTTTCGCCCCATACCCTTTGATCCCTTTAGACCCAAGAGCTATATCTAACTCCTTTTTGAAAACATTCAATGTTTTGGCCTCAACTGCTTTCTGTGGTAGCGAATTTCACAGGCTCACCACTCTCTGGGTGAAAAAAATATCTCCTCATCTCAGTCCTGAAAGGATTACCTCGTATCCATAGACTATGACCCCTGGTTCTGGACTCCCCCACCATCAGGAACATCCTTCCTGCATCTACCCTTTACACCCTTTTTTGAACAAGGGTGTAACATCTGCAATTCTCCAGTCCTCTGACACCACCCCCAAGTCTAAGGAAGACTGAAAAGTTATGGCCAGTACTTCCCTCAGTATCCTTGGATGCATGTCATCTGGTCCTGGTCTTTTATCCACATTAAGTACAGACAGCCTATCTAATACTCCCTCTTTATCAATCTTAAACCAGTCTAGTGTCTGACTTACCTCCTCTTTCAATACTGCCTGGGTTGCATCTTGTTCTTTGGTAAAGACAAATGCAAAGTATTCAATTAATACCTCAGCTATGCCCTCTGCCTCCATGTGTAAATCCCCTTTCTGGTCCATAATTGGCCCCACTCCTCCTTTTACCACCCTTTTACAATTTATATGCCTATAGAAAACTTTGGGATTTCCTTTAATGCTAGCTGCCAGTCTCTTTTCATACTCTCTCTTTGCTTCTCTTATTTGCTTTTTCACTTCCCCTCTGAACCTTCTATATACAGCCTGGTTCTCAATAGTATTTTCTACCTGGCATCTGTCATAAGCACACTTTTTCTTCTTTATCTTAATCTCTATCTCTTTTGTCATCCAGGGAGTTCTGGATTTGTTTGCCCTACTTTTCCCCTTCAAGGGAACATACCTTGACTGTGCCCGAACTATCTCTTCTTTGGTTTTCTAAATAGGGGCATTGAAGACAAAAATAAGGAAGTCATGCTGAACCTTTAGAAATTACTGGTGAGGCCTCATCTGGAGTGCTTTATTCAATTCTGGGCACCATATTTCAGAAAGGATGCCAAGACCTTGGAGATGGTACAGAGAAGGTTTACCAGGATGCTATCAGGGATGGGTGGCTTAGTTATATGGAGTGATTTGAGAAGCTGGGATTGTTTGCCTTAGTACAGAGAAGTTTAGAGGTAGAGTTTATAGACGTATTCAAAATTGAGGGGTTTTGATAGAACAAGTAGAGAAACTGTTTTCTCTGGCATGTCACAGATTTAAAATAATTGGCAAATAAGAGAGGGAAAATGAGGTGAAATTTCTTTACGATCTGGTAGATAAATTCTTGTTAGGCAAGGGTTTTCGGGAGTAGATGGGAGTGTAGAATTCGAAAAACAAAGATCAGCCTTGATCTTATTGAATGGCAGAGCAGGCTCGAGAGGCTGAACGGCCTACCTCTGCTCCTAATTCGTATGTATGTTCGTAACCCATTATGTGGAAGGGTGGTGGAATCAGAGATCAGAGAAACTTTCAAAAGGCTATTAGATATGCAGTTGAATAGAACTAATTTACAGGGTTAAGCAGAAAAAGCTGGGGTGTGGGACTAAATGGGATCGCTCTTTCGAAGAGCCAGCACAGGCACAATAGGCCAAATGGCCTCCTTCTGAACTGTAAGATTTTTGATTCTATGATTCCAGGGTGGTCTCTTCAAAGGCTTGCAGGTTCAGGACCCTACTCTCATGCACTTCTACTCCCACCTTTAATGTGAAAAATTGTCCTACCAGCAGAAAGTTGAGATATTGGAAATGCCAGCAGCACATTAAGTACATAAAGTGGAGCTAGAGCTTTTGGAGGTGATGTCAGAAAGAATTTCTTCACACTAGGAGAAACCTGGAACTCTTGCCCCCAAAATGCTGTTGAGGCTAGGCCAATTGAAAATTTCAAAAATATGATTGCTAGATTTTTGTTAGCCAATGGTATTATGGGTTTTGAAGCCAAATCAGTAGATGGAGTTAAGATGCAGATCAGCCCTGATCTCATTGAATGGCAGAACAGGAGCAAGTGACTGAATAGTCTACACCTGTTCCTATTTTCCTATCACACAATTAGGTTTCATTATAAGGTTTTTTTTTGCGTGTGAATCCCTTTTAGATGCCAGTGTGTCAACAGATTCAGTTATAAGCTGAAGATGGAATTTGTTCTCTGCTGCACTTAAGTCACATGTGCTAAATATTCAAAGGGCTGTAGGTTGTCTGAGTGCTCTGTCTATGATAGCAGTCAGTGTTTAACAGGGCGCAAGGAAATATTTTGTGATAAGTGCACTTTGTCCATCTATTTGGTGGATAGACATATCATGGCTGACTTCTTCAAGCCTGAAAACATCTTTATAATTTTGTAATCTGGCTGTTTGAGACAACATTTAGCCATTAAACAAGCTCCTGCCCAACGTTCTGGATTGTTCTCTTTTAGGGACGGTGCCTTGAAGTACTGAATAAGGCAACTTTCCTCTCCCTACTTCTTGGAGTGGTAGCTCCATAGCTGTATCTGTGAATGTGGGAGTTCTGGCTTGACACTGCTGCATTATGCCAAGAAACAAGCCAATATTTTTAAAAGGCAAAATGCCCTTTCTCTGTAGCTGCAACCTGTAAGCTCCCAATAACTGATGGATTGAACATAGCTTGCCCTGAATATATTATTAAACTCAAAAATGGAAGTCAGAGTGTGAGCAGCTATGCTGAACTCAGGAAGGCCTAAGGTTTACTATATGTCATTCACATGTGAGATGTGCTTATGAGAAAATCTACCAGTAGTTTCTAATGCAAAATTACCACCATGTTCAAACCTTCAGCTATAATCGAGTTCTCACATCTTGAAACTCTCCCATATTTGAGCTGCTTTTTGGCTCTTTTATCTCAAAGCGTGAGGCTGGTAGGTGGTTAATAGCTGAGTTGGGATGTGAAACAGCATTCAGTTATTTAGAGAAATAAGAATTCCATTTGTCAGTCTGGGCAATTACTTAAGATAGTAGTCATGCTGCCATGGTGTTACTTAATTTGGCTGTTTCATGTTTCTTTCTGACCAATGAGTTTACAATTTCCCAAGCCCTTCCCATTTTACATTTGAACACTGTTTGAAGTGCAGCCAGATGGGTACCAATGAACTTCCTTTTGATAATTTGATAGAATCATTAAGAATTACCAGCAGCATTTCTTGTACACAGTGTTGTGTGTGTTCTGTTTGCATCTTGGCTTATCTTTTCCCCTTGAAGTATCAATATAACCTAAGCTCCAGTCAGAAATTTTAATATGGCTAGGAAGCCCAGAATTTCTTCTGCACTAATTTTCAGCACATTTTTGCCAGGGTCCTGTTATTTTTCCAGGTATTATTATGCAAATCAAAGATCGAAGCAACTTCAATTCAATTTAAAATCCTTGTTGATAAAGAGGACTTGCTGTTGAAAGTTCTAATTATTCTTTTGGTAGCATACATTTGCACTTTTCACACGGAAGTTCTTTACATTTGGCACAAGATTTTCTGTGGTCTCAATCCAGCTCCACCATTTTGTATGCTCTGCAGTCTTTGATCAAGTTTGAAAGGTATACTGCTCAATAAGAGAAAATTCTTGTTTGTTCAGTTTGCGCACCTTCTGTTGACCGGTATACAATAAAACGAATTAACTGTCACCAAGAGGAAGCATGTAGATGAGAAATAGGACGCGGTCAAGGATGAGTCATTTGGGCGGCACCATAGGTAATGGTGTGGGAGTGAGAAGAGAAACCATTGCAGGTGATTTTCTGGCTATGATTAGATAGGTAAGAATGGAATCAAGCGAGACCTGTCTCACCCAGCTGGATGAAGGTGGAGGAGGATGGTGTGGTCAACTGTGCCAAAGGTCGAGAAGGACTAAGAGGGATAGTTTACCTTTAAGGGAATTTTCTTGGTTGTGATAGGTTTATGGTTGATAGCCATCTTTGTCTATATCCGCACTATGATTTTCATTGTCTGGCAAAAGCAGGTGTAATCTTCAAGACTGACAGAGGGGTCTCACACAATATGTAAATGCATTGCATTCTTTAGATGTTTTGAGGAATTCACCTAGTTTGTTGGCCATTCAGTGACATCTGGGCTTTGATAGGTTGTTCTCCAATCAGATGTCGCTTCTTCAGAAACACTGCCCAGGAATGTCCTCTGAGGTGCTTCAGCTTCTGTGGCATAGCTTTGCCAGAAACCCTCATTTACGCATTGTTACGACCGAGGCGGGAGGAGTGCACTGTTAATTCAGTCCCACTTCTCCACAGGTCACAACATATATTTAAATTTTCCCACTTAATAATATGGTCAACCATATACACTATTTTCTCTCCAGAATAAAACACAGGTTTCTTTAATAAACAACAAAATTAACAGTTTATTATAAACCCAGTCCTAACTAATAATGAAGTAGCACATACACACAAATTGAAATATTAAAGCCCCTTATTTATCCTAGCCCTCTCACACACACACAAACACCGGTTAACTGTGAAAAAATATAAAGGGATTTTTGTTTCCAGCTGTTACAAAGAAATAGAAGGAATTTAAAAAAACACAGGCTGAAAAGACGGTATGGAAAGATGTCCTTTGCTTGGGTTAGGTGTCGCAAATGCGTATTGCTGGCTGTCAATGGGATCTTCCTAGAACAGTTTCCCGATGTTGAAGATCAGTTTGGGTCGACTTTCCAAGAGATGCGGCTACAGAGGCTCCAAATAGGTCTTACAGCAGCAATGCAGCACAATAGTTTCAGTTCCCACCCTTTTAATGCAAGGTTCCTTTAAACATGCAGGGTTTCTTCAAATACAGGAGGAAATAGGAATCTAACACACTGGAAATAAGGGATTTCTTTTCAAGAGAGAGAGATGAGCTGCCTTCTACTAGCAGGCAAGAAGCATCTGTCTTTTTTAACAGTTCAACCACAACAATGTCATGCAATAGACTCATTTGGCAGAACTTAATGCAGCCGTTTAATGTAGGGGGACACAGAATTGCATCAGAGTTGTCTACCTGGAAATCTGACATCAGTTCTGGATTTTGTCAACAATGGGAAAGCACCATGGCAGCATTGGCGCCCCGATGTGGCAGGAAGTTATTTGAAATTGTTGAAGTGCTTTTTTAAATGTATTTAAATATAATTATTTATGATTTAATGATTGGCCCTCAATTTTGTGAACAGCTGCATCACTCACAGAGCTTCAGGTTCACAACCGTTAAAACCTGGCGGCACTGAGGCAAGAGGCAGCCATCAGCATTGCTGCATAGGGGAAGAGGGAGGTTTGGAGGCCATTGTGGGACTGTGTTGCTGCATGCTTTGCAAGGGGTTCAAGGTCCCGGGCACTCTGCAAGGGTGTTCAGTGTCTCGGGGGCTCTACAAGGGTTTAGTTTGTGTGGGTGGGGACTGTATTGGGTTCCCAAACTGCTGTGTTATGTGGTTGGTCACTCACAGTGCTGGAACAGAGGGTGGACCATCAGCAAGGTTAGGTTCTGAGTTCCATCAGCAACTCTGCCGAGAGAATTGTCAAAAGCTCAGTTGCCAAGGCAGGGTCGTCACTGCATCAACAGCGATCTGCAGGTTCCGAAGAAGGGTCATTGACCCGAAACGTTAACTCTGCTTCTCTTTCCACAGATGCTGCCAGACCTGCTGAGTGGTTCCAACATTTCTTGTTTTTATTACTGCAGGCCCACAGGTCACCTGACATGGGTCTCATATACACCAGGAGAAAGAAATTAGAGTATGAGAGGAAACCAGCAAGAAATGTAAAAACAAATAGCAAGAGTTTCTACAGGTATTTAAAAAGGAAAAGAGTAAGTAAAGAGAGTGTTGGTCCTCTAGGGAGTTAGAATCGGGAGCTAATAGTAGATAATAAGGAAATGGCAGATGAAATGAACAAATATTTTGTGTCTGTCTTCACTATAAAGCATACAAAAAAATTCCAGTAATAGCTGTAAATCAGGAGGCGGAAGGAAGAGAGGAACTTGGCGAAATTACAAACACCAGGGAAACGGTACTGAGAAACTGATGAAGCTGCGGGCCGACAAGTCCCCGGGTCCTGATGGGCTTCATCCTGGGGTCTTAAAAGAGGTGGCTAATGAGGTGGTAGATGCGTTGGTGTTAACTTTTCAAAATTTGCTGGATTCTGGAAAGGTTCCATCCAACTGGAAAGTAACAAATATAACCCCTCTCTTCAACAAAGAGGGGGAGACAGGAAATAGGTAACGATAGGCCAGTTAGCTTGATATCTGTCATGGGGAAGGTGTTAGATTCGATCATTAAGGAGGCTATTGCTGGGCACTTAGAAAAACTCAAGGTAATCGGGAATAGACAGCATGGTTTTGTGAAAGAGGAATCATGTTTAACCAATTTATTGGAGTTCTTTGAAGGAGTAACATGCGCTGTGGATAAACGGGAGCCCATTGACGTTCTGTACTTGGATTTCCAGAACACATTTGACAAGGTGCCACATAAAAGGTTATTGTGAAAAGTAGGAGTTCATGGCGTAGGGGGTAACATATTAGCATGGATAGAAGATTGGCTGGCTGGCAGAAAACAGAGAGTATGCATAAACGTGTCCTTTTCTGATTGGCAGGATGTGACGAGTGGAGTCCCGCAGGGGTCTGTGCTGGGGCCTCAACTTATTACAATTTATATCAATGACTTAGATGAGGGGAGCAATGGCTTGGTAGCTAAATTTGCAAATGATACAAAAATAGGTAGGAAAGTATGTTGTGAAGAGGACATAAGGAGCTTGCAGACCGATATAGATAGGTTGAGTGAATGGGCAAAAATCTAGCAGATGGAGTATACTGTGGGAAAATGTGAAGTTGTTAACTTTGGCAGGAAGAATAAAAAAGCAGAGTATTACTTAAATGGAGAACGACTGCAGAATTCCAAGGTGCAGAGGGATCTAGGCGTTCTGGCGCATGAATCACAAAAAGTTAATATGCAGGTACAGCAAGTCACAAAGGCGGCTAATGGAATGCTACCCTTTATTACAAGAGGAATTAAAAATAAAAGTAAGGTTGTTATGCTTCAGTTATACAGGGCATTGATGAGACCACATCTCGAATACTGTGAGCAGTTTTGGTCTTATTTAAGGAAGGATGTGAATGCATTGGAGGCACTTCAGAGGAGGTTTACTAGATTGATACCTGGAATGAGTGGGTTGTCTTATGAGGAAAGGTTGGACAGACTGGGCTTATTTTCACTGGAGTTTAGAAGAGTAAGGGGAGACTTGATTGAAGTATATAAGATCCTGAATGGTCTTGACAAGGTGGATCTGGAAAGGATGTTTCCGGTTGTGGGTGAGTCCAGAAATAGGGGGCACTGTTTTAAAATTAGAGGTTGCCATTTTAGGACAGAAATGAGGAGAAATTTTTGTTCTCAGAGGGTTGTGCGACTTTCGAACTCTCTGCCTCAGAAGGTGGTGGAGGTGGGGTCATTGTATATTTTTAAGGCAGGGTAGATAGATTCTTGTTAGGCAAGGGAATCAAGGGTTATCGGGGGTAGTTGGGAATGTGGAATTCGAGACATAAACATATCAGCCATGATCTTATTGAATGGCGGAGCAGGCTCAAGGGGCTGAATGGCCTACTTCTGCTCTTAATTCGTATGTCGTATATTCATACGTACCCTGTACTTTTGGATCCCCTGTGGTGTGATGCAACACCTCCGAGGGAGGGACCAGCCAAGAGGCAGCTGCAGCTGTCCGTGAAGCTCCATGACGAGAACAGCAGCAGTTAGCCATGCCAAGAAGGGTCCACATATGCCAGAGATTTTTTTTTATTTGTTCATGGGATGTGGGTGTCACTGGCTAGGTCAACATTCATTGCCCATCCCTAATTGCCCTTAAGAAGGTAATGGTGAGCTGCCTTCTTGAATCGTTGCAGTCCATGTGGTGTAGGTACACCAACAGTACTGTTAGGAAGGGAGTTTCAGGATTTTGGCCCAGCGACAGTGAAGGAATGGCAATATAGTTGCAAGCCAGGGTGATGTGTGTCTTGCAGGGGAACTTGAAGGTGGTGGTATTCCCATGCATCTTCTGCCCTTGTCCTTCTAGCTGGTAGAGTTTGTGTGTTTGGAAGGTGCTGTCGAAGGAGTCTTGGTGAGTTGCTGCAGTGCATCTTGTAGATGGTACACACTGCTGCCACTGTGCGTTGGTGATGAAGAGAGTGAATGTTGGAGGTGGTGAATGGATGCCAATCAAGCGTGCTGCTTTGTCCTGGATGGTGTCGAGCTTCTTGAGTGTTGTTGGAGCTGTACCCATTCAGGCAAGTGGACAGTATTACATCACACTCCTGACTTGTGCCTTGTAGATAGTGGACAGGCATTAGGGAGTCAGAAGGTAAGTTACTTGCTGCAGAATTACAAGCCTCTGACCTGCCCTTGTAGCAACAGCATTTATGTGGTTGGTCTAGTTCAGTTTCTGGTCAATGGTAACCCCAAGGATGTTGATAGTGGGGGATCAGCGATCGTAATGCCATTGAACATCAAGGGGAGATGGTTAGATTCTCTCTTGTTGGAGATGGTCATTGCCTGGCACTTGTGTGGCACAAATGTTACTTGTCACTTACCAGCCCAAGCCTGGATGTTTTCCAGGTCTTGCTACATGTAGACATTAGCTGCTTCATTCTCTGGGAGTCACAAATGTGCTGAACGTTGTGCAATCGTCGGCGAACATCCCCACTTCTGACCTTATGATGGAGGCAAGGTCATTGATGAAGCTGAAGATGGTTGGGCCGAGGACTCTATCCTGAAGACTTCCTGCAGTGATGTCCTGGGACTGAGATTATTGACCTCCAACAACTACAACCATCCTCCTTTGTGCTAGGTATGACTCCAACCAGCAGAGAGTTTTCTCCGATTCCCATTCACTCCAGTTTTCTGACAGAGAGTATCGGATTCAGATCAACTAACATCCAAATGTTGGAGTGCCATTGTCAATGAAGACTATGGCTCTCCAGGGAGGTTGTCACTGACCTATGTACCCTGCTGCAGGACGAGTTGCAACCTCTGGGATTTGGGGGTCACCCTATGCCAGTGGCCCTGAAGATCAGCTGTGGCACTGAAGTTCTACGCCTCTAGCTCTTACCAGGGATCCACCGGGAACATGTGTGGAATTTCCCAGACAACAGCCCACCACTGCATCATGGAGGTGCCCAATGCCCTGTTCAAGAAGGCTGGCAGCTATGTGCACTATCAGACCGACCCTGACAGTCAGGTCGAAAGAGCCATTGGGTTTGGGGCAATCGCTGGATTCCCCCAGGTTCAAAATGTGATAGATTGCATGCACAGGGCCATCAAGACTTCCACGGACTAGCCAGCCGCCTTCATCAACAGGAAGGGCTTCCATTCAATCAACGTTCAACTGGTCTGTGACCACAGAAAGTGTTTCCTGCAGGTGTGTGCTCACTTCCTGGGAACCAGCCACGATACCTACATACTTCAACTGTCCCAGGTACCACAGCTTTGCAGACCCTCTCCCATTCACCTTCAAGGATGGATTCTCGGGGACAAGGGCTACCCATTGAAGACTTGGCTTCTTATGCCTGTGAGGCACCCTCACAATGCAGTGGAGGAGAGATACAACAATTGACATGGCTCCACTCAAGTGGCCATTGAGCAGGCTATTGGGCTACTGAAGATGAGATTCCACTGTTTCAATCAATCTGCTGGAGCCCTGCTTTATGTCCCGGTGAGTGTCTAATGTATTGTAGTGTTCTGTTGTGCTCTGCACAATATAGCACTGCAGAAGGGGAAGGCCTTACATGGATAAGAAGACTGAGTGACACTCATCCACTGTCGAGGAGGACGGAGAGGAGCAAGCAGCAATGGATGGTGAAGACACAGCACTGGTGGCCAGACAGGTTGAGCAGCGTGCAAAGGAGGCAAGGGACAACCTCATAATTACCTATTTCCAGCCATCCCGATGTCCAATCACTGAGAATGCAATAAAGATTCCAATAAAGGTTCTGTTGCCTCCTTTCCATTTGTGTTCCTTGACTGGCGACCAGCTGCAATGTGCGCTAGTGCCCGTGGGAGAACATATGTTAATGAGGGCTGTGCTCACATTGGCATTGCACTGGGGGGGAAGTCAGCAGCTCACAATTAAGGCATAATGAAATATAGCTTTCAGACAATGATGGCTAATGATTTGCACAAAAGAGCTTTTAATTAATCACTACATTATATATTTCTTACACCCATATAGATTTCTGGATACTAATGATATCACGAGATATGGGGATAGTGGGAAAAAATAGCGTAGAGGTAGATGATCAGCCATGATCTCTTTAAATGGCAGAGCAGGCTCGATGAGTCGAATAGCCTACTCCTGATCTATTTCCTAGGATCCTATGGCCGGAATTTTACGCCACCCCAGCAAGCCGGATGGTGGCGGGGGGCTGGTGTAAAATTGAGCGGGAGGTCTTCCTGACCCGCTCCCACCTCCGTCCCACTTTATGTGGGCTGGACGGGGGCAAAAAACGGGCCGCCCTCCCCAGGCCAATCAAGGCCCTTAAGTGGCCACTTAATGGCCACTTAAAGGCCTTCGCCTGCCTCCACGGGGATTTTACCCGAGGTAAGTGGGAGCCCGGGAGACATGAAAGGCCACCCAGTGAAATCTAGCGGCCTCTCAGCGCACCGGGGAGTGGGGGCGGGGGGGGTGGCCCGGACAAATGGGCACAGGGTGCCTGATTTGAGGGCCGCCCCCACTTCCCCAACCACCTCCAGGACCTGAGATGCCCCCTTTCCCCCACATGACCACCCTTGCCTCGCCGGGATGCAACCGATCACACCGCCGAGGCAAACCAAACTTATCTGTCGTCCTGGCTGCATGTCCTCGGCTGGGCTGCAGTCCCAGCAGAGGCCACCACTCCCGATGGCGCTGCTGGGACTAAGAGCTGCCGACCCAATGATTGGCCGGCAGCTCAATGAGGCAGGACATCCTCCCTCGAGCGGGTGAATGTCCCACCTCGGAACAGTTAAAGCCTGGGAACCCACAAAATGCAGGTCAGATCCCCGGGCCAGGCGGAGGCTGGTTCACCACCGACTTTAACATCGGTGGCTGCTCCCGGCTGGCCGATGTAAAATCCAGCCCTGTGTCTGCTGGAGCTGGGCTCGCTGGCAGTGGGACTGAGGAGCTGGTGTCCAACCTTGGAGCACCCTGAGGGGAGCCCCCCGATGTGGATACCAGTCTCTCCTCCCTTTGAAGGCTCACTTGAACCTTCCTGCTCACCAGAGATGGACAAGGAGCTAGAGAAGTCTCCAGATTCCTGTTCCTTCTCTAATCTTGCCACTGCTGCGTTGAGCTCATGGCAAAGGTGACAGTGTGCAGGTTTGCGTGCATTTGTGGAATCTGGCTCTCCATGACGGTTGTCAACCTCTCAATGGAGGAAGCCATGTGTTCACATGCCTGAGACATGGCAGCACTCATGGCATGTATGAATTCCTCCTCTATCATCTGCTCATGGCTGCGCACAGCCTCTGGCATCTCTATAAGATGTTGTCTTCCCTCTCTCTGCAACTCCATCATTCCCTGTGCTGTCGACACCAGAGGTTCACCATGAGCCTGGGGCTCAGCATTGGCCTGGCCACCTACAGTCCTCCAATTGTCAGTGGCCTTGACTGTCTCAACCTCAGCCAGCTGCTCAGGCGTGTGTTTGGTGCTCTCACCAACTTGTGACTCTGATTCTAAAGCCACCCATTTAGGTGAAAGTATCTGCACTGATGGAAGGTGCAGAAGAGTCATGGGACGGTGCATCCTGTGAGCGATCCACCTCCTCAAAGATTGATGGCTTTCCCCCTGCGGCTGCAGTCTCCTGCGCATGCCAATCTGCATAAAGAACACAAATGTGTGGGCTAGGCTGTGCAGATCTCGTCATGCCAACCATGCATGATGTGGGTCTCAAATTAATGAGTAGATTGATGGAAGCCAATCCTCTCTGTCTTGTGCAGGGACTCCAGTCTCCCTGTCCGAAATTGCGCAGCCGCCATGGGTCCCCACCAGTTCCAAGGCCTTTTCCTTGGTGGTGGTGAGAGGATGCAGATCAGGAACTCCTCCACCAGTCCAGGCTTTCTCACTCCTTTTGTGGGCACTCTTGTCCTGCAAGAGGAAGGATGGAAATAGTAGAGATTGGCAGAGAGCTCAACATAACAGTTCTGCCAGTGTCAGCCGCTTGTCCCCTACTGGGGGATCTGATATATCTAATGCTAACAAACTGTCAGTGGAGTTAATGTGGACAAACTATGAAGGGCAGTGGCCTGTGGCCGAGATACAGCCATGCATCTGTTAGGATAAGTTCCTAACCTCGCCCCTTTGACATTGCTGTGGTAATGCCACCCTTCCCATGTCGTGCACCCTCCCGTGTAGTTACATGCAATCCCTGAAAAGGGGAGTGGTATGGAGCACTCACTTTTGCAGAATGCAGGAGGTCATTGACCCTCTTCATGCACTGGACCCAATTGCGTTGGATGACCCCGCAGCTGCTGACCTCCTCTTCGATCTCCACCCAGGCTTACATGGTCAGGCGGGAGAACCTCTTCTTGCCATCACTGAGGAAGAGGACCTCCTGCTTTCCCTCGCAGCCTGGAGGAGAATCTGCAGAGAGACATCACTGAACCATGGGGCCACCCTATGCCTGGCCTCAGCCATCCTATGCTGTCCTCCTTGGGAGTTGGGTGAGTCCAGGAACCAGTCACGCAAAGTTAAAGCTGCACCAAACTGCCAATGACTAAAGCAGGAGTAAATTCCGGGGCTGGCAGGCTTTCAAATATGGCACCAGCACCTGCACCGGAGGCATCTGATGCCATAATTGAAGACTCACATCCCACCCCCACAACATGTTAGGGGGTGGGGGGGCCTGCGTCTCCAGTATGAAAAATGGCCATCCACCGCATAATCGGAGTGGGGCAGCCGCCCACGTGACGGACGAGAACGGTCCTTATTTCCGGATCATTCCATTCAGCCTATTGTGTAAGACTGCAAAGCACTGCTCAGTGAGTATCCTTGTTTTAGCATGGAACTACTTGTGATGCTCCTCGACGTATGTAAATCTTGTAGCTTCAACACTTGTCCTTTAGGCTTTTGGGTCCTTATGGAATTTTACTCCAAATTTCCAAATGAGTGAACAAAATTTATTTATACCCAAAGCAGAAGTTACAAAGATTTTCAGTGTAATTACTTGTTTTGGCATGTCACAGCATTCAGGGCTATTAATGAATTGTCAGCTTTGTTGGGATTGTGTCAGGTTTTGCTTGTCCTCTATCCTGTTGCATCATGCCAGTCTCACTTTCCTGGTAGTGTTTTGTAATGAGATAAGCAATTGGCAGGGATGCATCATTTCCCTAAATTCCTACTCATGGTTTTCTTGTCTGCTTCATTGCCGCTGTTGGTCTAATTCTCCCTTTCATTAAAATATCAATGTTGATTTTATCTCCATTAAATCTCAAATACTCCACTGACATTCGATGCATTGATTTTTTTTGTGTAATAGTAGTGATATTGTGATCCATCAGATGCATCTGATAGTTGAAAAATGTTGGAGTACCAGTCAGCATTTTTGATTTTATATATTGTCACTGTCGAAATGTAACACTAGGCCCACGTGAAGCAAATATTTCATTTTTGATCTTTTTTATGTGGATATGATGAGCTCCTTAAGAAATCCTTCTACAATCAAAAACAATAAAAGAACCATAAATCAACGATGCCCAAGATCATGTGGCATGGCACTCCTAATGGTTACATTGCATAGTTTAAAGATTACAGGAACAGGGTCAAAGGTTACAGAAAGCCAGGGCTACATGTAACCTTTTCTCACAAAATCCACTTCAGTCATTGGATCCCTGCACTCGGGATTTCCTTGGGGTAGGGCAAGGATGGGGTGGGGAGAGGAGGTTCTCCTGGTTTGCCACTGTAACTTCACTGGCGACCCGCAGAAACCCCATTTACCCATCTATCCGGGGTTTCTGTCAATCCCACACCTAAGTTATGGCAGCTTTCAGGAGAATCCCCAAGGTAATTCCCAGTAAAGACTCTAAGGATAATGAAGGGGACAAGTAACACAGGTATAAAAAGTCTAGCCCAGAATTTGCTGGAGGGAGGCATCTCATAGTGTGCATCGTGAATCTTATTCTTTCCGTCACCCTTCCACTCCAATTACTTTGCACCATAAACTGCTGGAAGTGCAAATTGATAACAAGACATCTGGAACCTTGGTAAATGGTTAAGGGGCTAGACTGTTGGTTCTATCAATGAGATTTAAGAATAGAGCAGAGAAGGGGGGAGAGTGAATTAGAGTCAAATTAGATATAGAAAGAGAAAATAAAAAGCAAAAGGAGATATGAACATCCAAACATACGAATTAGGAGCAGGAGTAGGCCATTTGGCCCCTTTGCACCTGCTCTACCATTTAGTAAGATCATGGCTGATCTGATTGTGGCCTCAACTTGATCTTCCCACCTACCCCTGATACCCTTTGATTCCCTTGTTAGTCAAGAATTTATCTACGTCTGACTTAAAAATATTCAATGAACCTGCCTCTGCCGTTGTCTGGGCAAGAGAGTGTCAAAGACTCATAACCCTCTGAGAGAAAAAATTTCTCCTCATCTCCATCTTAAATGGGCACCCACTTATTTTTAAACTGTGTCCCCTAGTTCTAGTTTAGCCCACAAGGGGGAACATCCTTTCAGCAGCCAGCTTGTCATGTCCCCTCAGGATGTTATGTTTCAATGAGATCACCTCTCATTCTTCTAAACTCCAATGGATACAAACCCAACCTGTCCAACCTTTCTTCATAAGATTACCCATAAAACAAGATTAAGAGGAGGAAAAAATAAACATAACAGAAAAATACGTTTTTTACAACATGGAGGAATACAGTTTCAATTGTTCTCTTTCTGGGCCTCCAAGTATGAGTTTCATGTCAGGATTATAAATCACATCATAAACAAGGTCCTCATGACATGAAATGCCAACCCTTTGACAGTGTGATCCAATTTTTCCAAGGTTAACTGTGGATCAACGCAAATTGTCTAGTATTTTATGGAATTTCACAACTCATGGCAATAGTGACGTAGGGTACCTTGAACTTGCCATTATTTTTCCAGTAATCTCTGGGACAGACTATTTAGTTTGAACTATGAACATAGAAGTAGATGATGTGAGTACATAATGGATCGATTTAACAATAAAATAATTTATTTTTCCTGCTCCCACACACAGAGTAGTAAGGATGCAGATCAGACTCCCCCAAAAAAAACAAATAGAGCTGGATAAATATTTGGTTAAGAGTAGATTTAATAATCATGGGAATATAAAAATACAATGATGACTAAATATTCCATTGAACCAAGAAGTTGGTAATGAAGTGGCAGAGGCACTAATCAGACTTTTCCAAAGTTCTTTGGAAACAAGAACAGTATCAAAGGACTGACAGGTGGCAAATGTTGCACCACTATTCAAAGAAGGGGAAAGGCAATAAGCAAGTAATGATGGACCATTGGGTCTCATTTCATTCATAACATTCGTGAACAACATTTAGTAATGTCAATGCTGAGAGGCAGTCAATAGACGTTTGTAAAGGGTAGGCCATGCTTGTCTAACTTAATCAAATTCTTTGAGAAGTTTGCTAAGTACAGATAAAAGGAAAATGCATTAGATGTGATATGTTGGTGCTTTCAAAAAAATGATAATGTGCCACATTAGAGACTTGTTACAAAGATTAATACCTATTCTTTGGGCCTCCTTATCTCGAGAGACAATGGATACGCGCCTGGAGGTGGTCAGTGGTTTGTGAAGCAGCGCCTGGAGTGGCTATAAAGGCCAATTCTGGAGTGACAGGCTCTTCCACAGGTGCTGCAGAGAAATTTGTTTGTTGGGGCTGTTGCACAGTTGGCTCTCCCCTTGCGCCTCTGTCTTTTTTCCTGCCAACTACTAAGTCTCTTCGACTCGCCACAATTTAGCCCTGTCTTTATGGCTGCCCGCCAGCTCTGGCGAATGCTGGCAACTGACTCCCACGACTTGTGATCAATGTCACACGATTTCATGTCGCGTTTGCAGACGTCTTTATAACGGAGACATGGACGGCTTAGAAATAAAATAGGGCATGGATAGCGGGGCAGCTGAAGTATAGAAAGTTCTGCTCTTCTCTCCGACGGGATTTTCGTTTGTCTCTTTTACCTTGTTCACCTTCATTGCTTTCTATTTCCCTCCTGGTGTTTGATAAGGTATCTACCAAAACTCGTTTTCACAGCCACATCTCCTTCCTCAGTGACTGTCTCCGGCTCCGACTGATTCCACGTGGATTCCAACTGCAGTTTCACCCATCATGCTTTGAAACCACCCAGGATCACAGGTATCTCCGAGAAATACAACGTTCCTCGGACTGCTACTCTCGCCGCATCCTGAGATCTACACTCAGTGCTATGCGCCGCCATATGCACACACTGGAGCTCTCTCTCCAGCAGCACCGTCTCACCTTATCTCAAATCTGTTCTACTCCGCAGTTTCATCTCATCTTACGTCTCATCCGACGCATTAACAAAAAACTTTTTTTCTTCCTTTCAGGTGTTAAGGAACGCAAGCTCCAGCAGCTGATGGGGACTAATGCCCCTCCAGATCCTCCTTCCGCTTCACTTCCCTCTGACCCCACCCCTTCTGATCTGACCCCTTGCCGTGTATTCACTATACCCTCTGACCTCCCCCTCTCTGATGCTGAGCGTTCTGTACTCAGCAAAGGACTCAGTTTTATCCCCTTACGCCCCCACCTCAATGAATTTCGCGCTCGGCATGACGTTGAGCTCTTCTTCCGTCGCCTCCGCCTCCGGGCTCACTTCTTTGACCAGGAGTCCTCCCCCCGACCAGCAGACCCATTCACCCGCCTCCAGCATTCTCCCTCTACCTGGACCCCTCACCCTGGCCTCTTACCCGCTCTTGATCTCTTCATTGAAAACTGTCGGCGAGACATTGGTCGTCTCAATTTCTCTGCCCCCCTCACTCACTCTAACCTGTCCCCCTCTGAACTTGAGGCACTCCGTTCTCTCAGGTCTAACCCCGACATGGTCATCAAACCTGCAGACAAGGGTGGTGCTGTTGTTGTATGGCGTACCGACCTCGACCTTGCAGAAGCTCAACGCCAACTCACAGACACCTCTTCCTACCTCCCTCTGGACCATGACCCCACCACCGAACATCAAGCCACCGTCCAAAGGACTGTCACTGACCTCATCTCCTCTGGAGATCTTCCCTCTACAGCTTCCAACCTCATAGTCCCGCAACCCCGGACAGCCCGCTTCTATCTCCTTCCCAAAATCCACAAACGGGACTGTCCCGGCAGACCCATTGTGTCAGCCTGCTCCTGCCCAACTGAACTTATTTCTTCCTATCTAGACTCTATCTTTTCTCCGCTGGTCCAGTCTCTTCCCACCTACATCCGTGACTCTTCTGACGCCCTACGTCATTTTGACAATTTCCAGTTTCCTGGTCCCAACCGCCTCCTCTTCACTATGGACGTCCAATCGCTCTACACCTCCATCCCCCACCAGGATGGTTTGAGGGCTCTCCGCTTCTTCCTGGAACTGAGGCCCAACCAGTCCCCATCCACCACCACCCTCCTCCGCCTGGCTGAACTTGTTCTCACATTGAACAACTTCTCCTTCAACTCCACGCACTTCCTTCAAGTAAAAGGTGTCGCTATGGGTACCCGCATGGGTCCTAGTTATGCCTGTCTTTTTGTGGGATATGTCGAGCATTCTTTGTTCCAGTCCTACTCAGGCCCCCTCCCCCAACTCTTTTTCCGGTACATTGATGACTGTATCGGTGCCGTTTCCTGCTCCCGCCCCGAACTCGAAAACTTTATCAACTTTGCTTCCAATTTCCACCCTTCTCTCACCTTTACATGGTCCATCTCTGACACTTCCCTTCCCTTCCTCGACTTCTCTGTCTCCATCTCTGGGGATAGGTTGTCTACCAATATCCATTATAAGCCCACTGACTCCCACAGCTACCTCGACTACACTTCTTCACACCCTACCTCCTGTAAGGACTCCATTCCATTCTCCCAGTTTCTCCGTCTCCGACGCATCTGCTCTGATGATGCTACCTTCCATGACGGTGCTTCTGATATGACCTCCTTTTTCCTCAACCGAGGATTTCCCCCCACTGTGGTTGACAGGGCCCTCAACCGTGTCCGACCCATTCCCCGCACCTCTACCCTCACCCCTTCCCCTCCCTCCCAGAACCGTGACAGGGTTCCCCTTGTCCTCACTTTTCATCCCACCAGCCTCCATATCCAAAGGATCATCCTCCGCCATTTTCGCCACCTCCAGCGTGATGCCACTACCAGTCGCATCTTCCCCTCCCTTCCCCTGTCAGCATTCCGAAGGGATCGTTCCCTCCGCGACACCCTGGTCCACTCCTCCATTACCCCCACCACCTCGTCCCCGTCCCAGGGCACCTTCCCTTGCAATCGCAGGAGGTGTTATACCTGCCCATTTACCTCCTCTCTCCTCACTATCCCAGGCCCCAAACACTCCTTTCAGGTGAAGCAGCGATTTACTTGTACTTCTTTCAATGTAGTATACTGTATTCGCTGCTCACAGTGTGGTCTCCTCTACATTGGGGAGACCAAGCGCAGACTGGGTGACCGCTTTGCGGAACATCTCCGCTCAGTCCGCAAGCAGGACCCTGAGCTTCCGGTTGCTTGCCATTTCAACACTCCCCCCTGCTCTCATGCTCACATCTCTGTCCTGGGATTGCTGCAGTGTTCCAGTGAACATCAACGCAAGCTCGAGGAACAGCATCTCATCTACCGATTAGGCACACTACAGCCTGCCGGACTGAACATTGAGTTCAATAATTTCAGAGCATGACAGCCCCCCTCTTTACTTTCATTTTTAGTCATTTTTAGTTATTTTTTCTTCCTTTTTTTTGCATTCCTTTTTACATTTTTTGCATTTATTTCATTTCATCTTAGTTTGTTCAGTTTGCTTACCCACTGTTTTTTTCAGGTTGTTTTTCTTCAGGTTTGCA